>NC_138977.1:172551270-173948005 GCF_964341445.2 Mesoplodon mirus
TTTGACTAATAGGGACTTTGTTACATAATTCACAACAAATAAATATTTGCAATATGCCTGTGGACACACACTGTTGGTATCTAATAATCCAAAGATGAGTTATAGTCTTCAGCATACTTCCTCACTATGAGGTATGGCTAAGCTGTTTGAATTCCATTTATGCTGCTTCTTACTTAACTTCTATGGATAGTACTGCTGCAATCTATTCTACACAAAATGAAAATGTTCCCATATATTTGTAAGCGAGGTACACATGATATGTCATAAAGAATTTTTACTTATGATTAAGAATATTCAACACAATAACTTCATTTATTTCTGGCATCTAGTGATACAAACATGCTTTTTCATAATAAGCCTGTTTTCTAGGGCAAGCTTATGTTTGCATGTGTGCTTTATGAATGACTGCCATGCATGTGATGATGCCCATATGAACAAGCAATGAGAAGGTACTCATGTATCGTTCTTGTATCAACACTGCCAGCCTGGAAATCTCAGGATTCCTCCAGTTACTAGACATCTGTCACTCCTGCACCTGTCTGGGTTGCCAAAAAATAGAAAGTATTAGAAACAGAGATTTGTCTTTCAATAAATGAGAAACTAGGAATGTTTCTTTCCCACTCATACATTGATTTGGGGGGTTTTCTTGGTTGTTTTTTGTTTTTTGACAGTACTATTGAGAACTTTATTTTTTAATTTTTTCCCATGCTAGAATTTTTTTTGGCTATTTTATTATCTTTTAAAGTTTTTATTGGAGTATAGTTGATTTACAATGTTGTGTTAGTTTTAGGTGCACAGCAAAGTGAATCTGTTATACATATACATATATCCACTATTTTTTAGATTCTTTTCCCATATAGGCCATTACAGAGTACTGAATAGAGTTCCCTGTGCTATACACTAGGTCCTTATTAGTTACCTATTTTATATATGGTAGTGCATACACTGACTTCGATTCACATATCTGGTGTTGGGGAAAAGAATGCTGTGGCTAGACTTCAGATTTGTCAAAAAGAAGGAGCTCCTGGAATTCTTCAGGCTGAACACCAATTCGATACAGCAAAGATCCAAAGGCCCAAGAAGGTAAGTTCACAAAAGTAATTTTAATGATCTTCCAGTAAGAGAAAAGAGAAAAGAGAGAAAGAAGACTGGTGGGTAGACACAAATTCAGAAAGCTGGTTTCTCTACCAGATACACACAGGGACAACTGAGTTTAGCACATCCCACCTGCTAATGATCTGACTTTCACAAGGTGATGCTTCAAGAAACAAACTGGATGACTGGAGTAACATTTTTTAAAAATGTTCCATCACTCAGTGATGGAACCACATGTGTTATCCCATGGAGCTATAACTGGAAACTGATTTTTTTTTCTGCAGTCTCATATTTCAACAATTTAAGTCACACATAAATGAAGCACTCATTCATGAGAAGAGAGAAAAAATTCTAAATGACTAATGAATTTCTTTTCAAAGTGATGATTCACCTGTTTGACTTCTGAAAGATGGATCCTCAGAAGAAACAATAGATGATTCAATCATTTATTGACCTCTTGAGACACAATCACTCACTATTTGTGATCACTTCCATCATCAACAAAAATAAAGGAGGGAAAGGGAGGGAAGGGGAGAGGAAGAAAAAGGAGGGAGTAAGGGAGGGAGGAAAGAGTGAGGATGGGAAGGGAAAAGCAAAGAACAGAACAGAACAGAAAACCTCAAGGAAAAATAGATCAACCTAAAACTCATTACTTGATGTATCAATTTCTAAATTGCACACTAAAATATGACAAATGAGACTATTTAAAAATTAATAGAAAGGTTCCAATCACACATTCACCAAAAAAAAAATAGAAAAGAAAAAAGAAACAAGCTATTAAGAATCTATAAAGTGACTTTGACAAACTCAATAAAAAATAAATCTCGTGCTTCCATGGTGGCACAGTGGTTAAGAATCTGCCTGCCAATGCAGGGGACACGGGTTCGAGCCCTGGTCCAGGAAGATCCCACATGCCGCAGAGCCACTAAGCCCATGTGCCACAACTACTGAGCCTGTGCTCTAGAGTCTGCGAGCCACAACTTCTGAGCCCACGTGCCACAACTACTGAAGCCCACATGCCTAGAGCCCATGCTCTGCTACAAGAGAAGCCGCCGGAATGAGAAGCCTGTGCCCCGCAACAAAGAGTAGCCCCTGCTCGCCACAACTAGAGAAAGCCCGCGCGCAGCAACGAAGACCCAACACAGCCAGAAATAAATAAATAAAAATTAAAAAAAATTTTTTTAATTAATAAATCTCAACCCAAAAATAGATGCCATGAGACCAGAAGAATTGTTTCTGAAATGCTTGCCACAGCTGCATGATGGCTTTAAATAAACCTTTCAGAGTTACTTTCCTGAGGCTTGGTAATCTAAACAATTTGCTTTTCTACATGTATAAATGCATACTGCTTTAATTTGCAGCTTAAATCAAAATTGGTACAAATACTATGAACTGAGACTTTGTTTGCAAACCATCTCTGGATTCAGGCAATTCACAGCAAGTCTTCTCCATTAGCACTGCGAGTTGAAATTTGTTATATAATATTGCTTTCTCCCTAATTCCCAGAGGAGCACCAGGATCACGCCATATGCTGAGTGTTTATTCAGGGGAAGAAGAAGGAAGCAGTCCCACTACCATAAATTAGCCTTTTGTCCTTTGCCATCATATCTGTGGAAAGTTGCTGCTCCCATCACCAGCACAGGTGGCCCCAGTTGGAGGCAGGTCTGCCTATGGGAAGCCAAGATACTAGGAAAAGGGTTATCTCCTCTGTTTTAGGGTTGGATCCCTAAAACATTCTTAAATAGTAAGAATAGCCACTTGCATAATGCATACAGGATGCCTAGAAGGAGGGCTCAGAGAAATGGAAAAGGAAAAGAAGGTATAGCATATGCTGCCTCTCTCCATGTATATCAACAATAACAACAAAAATACATTGTCTAAGAATACAGGTAAAACTGTATTTGTTTCGGAAAAAGAGCAACACTTCCAATCCAATTCTATCCCCATCTACAGCTCGGCTTGGAATCCTTTATTATAGTGCTTTCAAGATTATTACAGTGCTAACTTGTATCAGAATTATTTAAGTATGTGTCTTTTTTCCTCACTAGATTATATTAAATCTGTAATCTAAATCATAGTCTGCCATGATACACTGCAAACAGTAGAGATGCAATAAATTGTTGAATTAAACGGAATTAATTTTTAGTGCCACAAATTGGGGGAAGAGGTCATTTAAATAATCCATCCAAATGGAAACAGGAATGGGTCTCACCTTTCATGAAAAACAATTTTACTGGAAGTGGAGATTACAGAAAGCAGGCATACTACTTTTGATCTTATAAACTCTTGATATAAATCACAAGGATCAGAGTTAATCTGTAAATTTCTCATCACTACATTCTTTGTCTCTAGAATTCAAAAGGTACACATTAGCTTAATTACAGCTTCTACAGCGGACCGACACTTCTTCCCATTGTTTACACCAGACCAAGCCACTGGTTAGCTCAGCACTGGCAAGGTAATGATACTGATAAAACTGACATCTGAGCTTGCTCAAGACTGAGAAAGCCAAGTTGCTGGAGGGTCCTTTAGCACAAGCCACAGCCAGACCAAAATATCCCACGTCGAAAACTGGCTCTCACCAAATCCACTGAATAAGCGAAAATTCCCTAAATGGCAGGAACCATAATTCTAGGAGTCACTCAAATGTGATGACATAGTCATTCTAAAATGAGTCTTCTAACCCAAATTTTCTTAATTTTTCAGAACTATGTTTTCTTCACAGTGAGTGGAGGAAAGAAAAGCATTTATAACCTCATAATTTACAGAGATGGTCTGCATTTTTAAGTGTTTAAATAATCTTCAAGAACACTTCCAAGGTCATTCTCCCTACCAAGTTCACCAAAAATTACTTTCCTATATTTTTACCTGTTACCTTAGTTTTTAAATCATTTTTCACTCAACAGAAGTTAAAACCTGAGAATCCTGTATCTAGTCAAAAAAAGTTTTTCCACCTGGAAGTCCTGAATTGTTCTGGGATAACCAGAGGGAAGAAAGAGTAGCCTTTCCAGTCTCTGAATTCTTTTGGGTAATATTTCCATGTGCATCCAGAAACTTCAGTACCCAAAGCCTATCATTTGACCACATTCATTACTGACCGCCCTTTCACAAAGCAGCAAAGGTGCTTTCTTAAAAGGCTTGAAAACAATAAAGTGGAATGAGCCAAACTGTGCTATTTCCAGTAACCTAAAGTTATCTTATCAAGAGGCTGTACAGATTGAGAGTAGAATACGATGGCCTGAGTTTGTGTCCTAACTGCTACTGACACTGCTATGACCCCTTGGAAAAAAGACCTCATGTCAACACCCCCTCAGTTTCTTTACCACCAAAATGGAAATAAGAAAAATAGCATCCTCATAGGGTTATTGTGAAGATTTGATGGTTAACTCTACGGCGCTTGGAACAGCGTCTGGCTCACAGGCCCCCAGTAAGTGCTGACCTTTATTGCTGAATTTAGTTCTATTTCCTCAAGGAAACACAAATGTTCTGAGATTCTTCAAAAAAAAAAAAAAAGCAATTGACTGTTGACTGGGAGATAATGAGAATCCATCTTGAAACACATTCCAGGGAGCTTTGTTTGGAAAATATCCACAAAAGCAGAGTGGGATAATAGAGCAGAGGTGATCCCATCTCATGCCCCCAGAACACAGTGCCATAAAGAAAAATGACCAAAGCCAATTGAAACCAATCTTCCTCTGCCCAGATATTTATGCAACATGTTGAGAGCAAAAGGTGTTTATAAATAAAACTAGCTGACAGCAAAATAAATATCTGTTAAAATGTTCTTACTGGGAGAACAAGAAAGAGTCCCCCCAAAAAAAAAATCTGAGAAGAAGCAACTCTTTGTTTCCTCAAAGCATGGAAAACTCTGTTAAATAAGTGTCCTCCTAGATCCCAGTGATCTGGGGTCACAGGTTCTCTATAATATCCAAGCAACACAACTTCAGTCTCTATCCTGTTTGGCTGGGGAAGTCCAGCACAGCTGTTGTTATTTCTGAGCCTTCCTGGGGGAGGTAGCCTACATTTTCTTGTCACTTCCAACCACTAGTTTCTTCTCCCGACTGGACCCTCACTGATGCCCCCAACCCCGCACACCCTTCCCACTTCCTGTGACTGCTCAGCTCAGCCCCAGCTGTGCTCTTTCTCCTTCACTCTCCACAGCACATCAGACACCCAGTGGTCCCTGGAAAGCTGGAAAGGAATGATGCTAGGGGGTAGAATCCAAAACCAAATGTAACCTATAGCAAGTCCCCTACATACAAAAGAGTTCCGTTCTGAGAGTGTGTTCATAAGTCCAATTTGTTCATAAGTCCAACCAAGTTAGCCTAGCTACCCATCTAACACAATCAGCTATGTAGTACTGTACTGTAATAGGTTTGTAATACTTTTCTTACAAATAATACATAAAAAGCAAACAAATGCAAAAAATAAAGAAAATGTTTTTAATCTTATAGTTCAGTACCTTGAAAAGTACAGTAGTACAGGACAAGAGCTGGCATACAGGGCTGGCATCGAGTGAACAGGCAAGAAGAGTTACTGACTGGAGGAGGGAGAGGAGGTGGGAGATGGTAGAGCTGAAGGATCGTCAGCAACAGGAGACGGAGGGTAAGCTGCAGTTTCACTCATGGCTGACATTGATGGCACAGGTTCTGGTTCCTTGCTGGATTCAATTCTATCTACCCTCTTGAAAAAAGGATCCGGTGATGTCTGGGTAGTACTGTACCAGCTACATCACCACTGCTTTTACACTTGCTTCTGGACATCCTGGGCTTGAAATAAAGATACTGTACTACTGTACTCTATATAGTACTGTACAGTACACAAAAGCATAACCACTCGTAGAGGATGCACACACGTGACAATGTACGCCAGACACGTGAACTAACTTACGTGACTGGACATGCGAACGCACGTTCGCATCTTTGAAAGCTCGCAACTTGAAGGTTCATATGCAGGGTACTTACTATAAACTGTATTCTTTGACACCTTCAAGTTTCTAGGCTTTCCCTCCTTTGAGGTGTTCTGTCTCTCTGATCAATCTCCTCCTTAACTCTTGGTCTGCTGCCTTGGCCTTTATCCTTCTCATGACCCTTCTGGGCCTCTACTTCCTCCCCAGATTCCACCACCCCACACTTTTCTTGAACTTCCAGAAATGGTCTAAATTAACTGCCACTTTATTACACAAAACAATTCAGCTCTTTTCCTCTTATTCTCCCTCAGTTAGACCAGCCCTTAGGGCTTACCTTTGTCATCTGAGGGCCACTTAAAGTATTTTCCCAATTAAAAGAACAGTGTTCTCCAGGGACAGATTATGCTTTTCTTAGAGGGCAGGAACCACAAAGTCAAGTGTCTGCAAGGCCTTTGTGGGTCTCTCTACAGATATACATATGGATATAGAGACACAGATATAGATGCAGATATCTAGATCTGTTTATCTATATCATAGGTGAACACACACACATATACAGCATGATGCCTGGTGTAAGGCGAAAGGATCTATTCAAGAGAAAACACATCAGTTTAAATTAAAAAGATAAAAATGCCTAGATACAATATACTGTCATTGTAAACATGTGGACTTTTTAGTCAGCCAAATCTGGGTTCATATCCTAGGCCTACCACGTACCAGCTATGTGTCCTTGGATAAGTCAAGATCTTAGAAACCTTTCTGAACAGGGAGGGGAGTGGGGGAGGGATGGATTGGGAGACTTTGGGATGAGCAGATGCCAACTATTATAAATAGAATAAATAAACAACAAGGTCCTACTGTATAGCACAGGGAACTATATCAATATCCTGTGATAAACCATAATGGAAAAGAATATTTAAAAAATGCATATATATGTATAACTGAATCACTTTGCTATACAGCAGAAATTAACATAACATTGTGAATCAACTCTACTTCCACAAAATAATTTTTTTTAAAAAAGGGAAGAAACCTTTCTGGAATTCACTTCCTCTTCTGTAAAAGAGGTAACCACATTTCAAATTTGCTGGCAAGATTAAATGATGCATGTAAAGCAATTAGTGTACAGCCTGGATTAGAATAAACACTAGTAAAATAAATAATAGCTAACCAAATTTAAAAAGAAATAAATAATAAAAGGGGAAAAAACAACACACCACAAAACTTGTGGGGGAAGGAGGAAAATGAGGATGGTGAGGCACTGTCCTGCAGCTGTAACCCCATCCCCTGGGAACCTCTGCAGCCCTCAGAAAAGGGGACAGCCAGCAGGGCCCAGAAGATCCTGACTAGAAAGGGTTAAAATTTGGTTAGTATCCATAAGTTGTACCAGAGGTTATTTCTGACCTGCTCAGTAGCCAACTGTCCTGGACACCAAGAATAAAATCCCTCCTAGCCCACCTACTTTTTTTCTTTCCCCTGGGACCCTCCCATGGTTTGATAACTAAAGGTGAATGAATTCCTGGCATTCACGCCTAGGGCTTCTGGGCCCTTGTTCCAGCACTGTGAGCCAGCATTTATTCTATCAGGTTGCTGCTTTTGCCCCTAAGGTTGCTGAGTGTTTTGATTATTCTTGCTAAAGACAGAAGAGATTCACAGGTCAAAGGAAATCAGCAGCTGTTTCTGCCATTGTAGAGAGTGGGGAAGAATACATGACCCCAAAATATGCCATTTTGGCATGTAGATTATTTTGAGCTGAAGGCAATCAAGATCTAGCAGACTCAAGAAAAATGTTTACCTCTCCCTTAACTACCTAAAAGACAGGGGAGCAGGACCAGAAGGAGAGCTATTATCAGCGATAACTTCTTATCTGAAAGATCCATCTACACAGCAAGGCAGACTTCTAATTACAAATATCTGCTCTTCTTATCCTCCTGTGGATTACCCTCCTCCCCTTTTGGAGCTCGAGACCTCTATTCCATATAGTTTAGGATGGCTTATAAGCCTCAACTACCCAACTTGTCCTTAAGTCTCAAATCTTTGGGTCTCCTATACATAGGAAGTTAATATTTTTTCTCCTGTTAATCTAGCTTATGTATTTAATTATTAAACCAGCCAAAGAACCTAACAGGGGAAAAAGGAAAAGTTGTTCTCCCTTTTAGTAGGTATGAATATGCTCTTGCTTCATTCCAGGCTAAAGTATAGAATAGTGAAGCAAAGGATAGTGAGATGTTTTTATGCCTTAGAACATCTGAAGAAGAGAGGGAGGGAAAAAGGGAACAAGAAGGGGAGGGAAAAAAATCCTGAAACCATTTAATAGAATTACCTTAAGAAGGAACAGAAAATGGATTCAATTACTGCGATTCATCCACGGTTTCTTCTTTTATTTTATTTTATTTTATGTATGTATCTATGTCTGTATGTATGTAGGCTGCGTTGGGTCTTTGTTGCTGCGCGCGGGCTTTCTCTAGTGGTGGCGAGCGGGAGCTACTCTTCCTTGCGGTGTGTGGGCTTCTCATTGTGGTGGCTTCTCTTGTTGCAGACCACAGGCTCTAGGCACACAGGCTTCAGTAGCTGTGGCACATGGGCTCAGTAGTTGTGGCTCATGGGCTCTAGAGCACAGGCTCAGTAGCTGTGACGCACAGGCTTAGTTGCTCTGCAGCATGTGGGATCTTCCCGGACGAGGGCTCAAACCCGTGTTCCCTGCATTGGCAGGTGGATTCTTAACCACTGCACCACCAGGGAAGCCCCATCCATGGTTTCTTGTCTCACAGTAACACCTAATGATTTAATTCATTTCACCAAGATAGGTGCTCCTGAAGAGATATGGTACCGAGAAACACCTTTCAAGAATTCTTAAAATTGTTCTCAGTTGTAAAGTATCATTATTTCTAACTAAGATACAAATGTATCACCAACTTTTTCTATGAAGCCAGGATGAACATCCATGTAACTCTCACAGACAGAAAATGTAACCTCATTCTTCAATGTGCGATTGTTTCTCAGATTCCACTTGGAAGTGGTCTGTAGTTTAAAACTCAGTCATTCGTAAAATATGCTCCATTAGCCTCACCATTCATATATAGATTCATAGATACCATTAGTGAAAATCTTTAGAAATGTGAACCACAGAAAAGTATTCACCAATTTATATGTGAATTTTTAACTGTCACTTTTTAAAATATGACAAAAGTAGGAAGAAGAAAGTGAGAACCACACATTGCCCCAAAAAAGGCTAATTCCTTTGAGTGTTTAAACCGTTAAATTAATTTATTCAACAAAGATGATTTTTTTTTTTTTTTTTTTTTTTTTTTTTTTTTTTTTGCGGTACGCGGGCCTCTCACTGTTGTGGCCTCTCCCGTTGCGGAGTACAGGCTCCGGACGCGCAGGCTCAGCGGCCATGGCTCACGGGCTTAGTTGCTCCACGGCATGTGGGATCTTCCCAGACCAGGGCACGAACCCGTGTCCCCTGCATCGGCAGGCGGGCTCTCAACCACCGCGCCACCAGGGCAGCCCTCAACAAAGATTTTGAGAGCCTTCTGGGTGCGAGGTAATTTGTACTTGAGGTGAACTTGTCTGTTACTACAAAGGTTTCCTCTCATAGAAAAGAAGTGGTTCTAGACCTGACAGATGCAATGGCCAACGAGGTGAGCCTAAGTGCTACTCCTTGTGTGCATGCCTGTCACAGACAGTGCTCATCAGTGACAGAACTCTTTTCTGCTGAGCTCAAGCAAGACCTGAGAAGTGATCCCAAGAGAACAATACAAAAACAGTATTATCAGTCTATCAGAATTAAAAGAAATGAAAGTGACTTACCCTATTAGAGCTAGCTAATGTATCTTTAATAACTACCACAGTGCCTGGCACAAAATAGCCACTGAGAAAATGGTGAACGAATGATTTGCTGAATGAATGACTGCTGAAGGTCTAAATTTTTCTTTTGCATAAAATGATAAAACCAAGCATTTGGAATAATTTCTTTGAACACACAAACAGCCTTATCTACCACAACAAAATTATAAATAAGACCCAAAGGAATCCCTTGTTGAAAGCATCTCTGTCACAAAAATAAGTCCTGATTTGCCTTCTGAAAAGTGATCAATAGAAAGCTTCAAATGAATAGGTCTTGCAGGAGTTATCAACGGCAGCTGGCTGAAAGATTCAGCAGGCTCTAGGACAAATGAAAGCATTTATCTTTGAACAGATTACCCGGCCACTTAAGAACAGGGAGAAAAACAAGGCTGAGACCTACTGTCAGGTTAGTTGAAATGTCTACCTCCCCATGCACTGGTTCACTCTGTCCACACAAGGTAATTTGCTTGTGAATCTCCCTCTGTATTTCCCAGACTTGCAAGGCAACAATCCTGGACTTTTGTGGAGCTATAGCACATTCACTGTGACAGATGATACAGCCTCAAAAAGGAACCACACTGTCATCTGAGGGGGCCTCCTGACCATATCATTTGGTAGAATTGTTACAGCTGAATGGCTATGTCACACTTTATTCTAATGTATACACAGGTGTCTAAAGCAGGAATTATTTATAGGACCCAGCTTTCATGGTCAGAGCAGCTTCCTGTGACTATTTAATTTCTATGGTGCCCTCCTTCTCTGAATTTCTAAATGCTTCTTACAATATTTTGCTGACTATTTTCTGTCGGACTCTTCAGATTCACTCTCCATCCTTCCCCATCCTATTCCACGAGGCTGTCTGTCCTGGGTTCCTGAGATCTCTGGCTTCCAGTCACTTTTCAACTTTGGTGAAGACAGAGATTAGGATATATATCCCCTGGGCTCTCTCCCACATTGGGGTGGAGAGTGGCTGTACTCCTCTAGATAAGGCTATAAACTCCTATCAGAAGAGGTTCTTCTACAGTGATAGCCATGGCTTGCTCCCGGTTCTGGTAATGGCTTCCTGCCCTCCCCAGTTCAAGGAGTAGTAATGGCTCCCCATGTTTGCCAACCCTTCAGCACAGCACCATTCTGCATTGGTTCCCTTAACCTTACCCACATATTTGTAAATTGGCCTTTCATTAAAGTCTCTTCTGTTTTGTGCAAAGATTATAATTAATATAAATATATACCATAAAATTTAGCATTTGTTTTTACCGCCATTTGGTATTTTCCATTTGATTCCAACATATATACATATACGTTGGATTTAGAATTACCTACATATATATGTAGTTTCTTTTTTTTTGATATTCAGGATTGGATTTTTTTATATCTTTATTGGAATATAATTGCTGTACAACATTGTATTAGTTTCTGTTGTACAACAAAGTGAATCAGCTATAAGTATACATATATCCCCATATTCCCTCCCTCTTGAGCCTCCCTCCCACCCTCCCTATCCCACCCCTCTAGGTCGTCACAAAGCATCGAGCTGATCTCCCTGTGCTATGTAGCAGCTTCCCACTAGCCAGCCATTTTACATTTGGTAATGTATATACATCAATGCTACTCTCACTTCATCCCAGCTTCCTCTTCCACTCCTGTGTCCTCAAGTCCGTTCTCTATGTCTGCATCTTTATTCCTGTCCTACCACTTGGTTCATCAGTACCACTTTTTTAGATTCCATGTGTGTGTTAGCATACGGTATTTGTTTTACCTTTCTGACTTACTTCATTCTGTACGGCCGACTCTAGGTCCATCCACCTCATTATAAATAACTCAATTTCGTTCCTTTTCACGGCTGAGTAATTTCTAATGTAGAGTCATCCTTCAGTAACCCTGGGGGATTGCTTCCAGGAACCCCTTGGATAACAAAACCCGAGAATGCTCAAGTCCCTCATATAAAGTGATACGGTATTTGCATATAACCTACACACATCCTCCCATATACTTTAAGTCATCTCTAGATTACTTATAGTATCTAAAATAATGTAAATGCTATGTAAATAGTTGTAAATACAATGTAAATGCTATGTAAATAGTTACTTGTGTGTGACAAATTCAAGTTTTGCTTTTTGGAACTTTCTGGAATATTTTAAAAAATATTTTCAAGCCGCAGTTGGTTGACTTCTTGGATGCAGAACCTGCAGATACAGAGTGCTAATTATATATCTATATGTATATGCAATCATATGTATATAATTTCTAACTTAATTGTATTTTCCTGAGACAAGGAGTATGTTATGTCCTCTGGGTCATGGTAAGAGTTAAACTGAGTTTAGGATTTGACATAATCCTTGAACTGATTGCTAGGAAAGAGACATGTCTGAGCAGAGTTTTGACAACAAATAACAATTTAAGGGATCAGTATGTACCAGACAACTGTGGCAGACATTTTTCATATAACTCTTTTGACTCCCATAACTACTTTGCAAGTCATATTTTATTATTCTCATTTTCAAGACAGGCAATCAGAAGCTCAGACGTAATTTTAACATGGTCTCAGACCCAGGAAGTAGTAGAGCCAGGATGCAGACTTGGGTCCATCTGACACCTGAGTTCAGGTGCTTTTCTAAAATCTGACATCATCTCTCACAGAAGAAGTGGAAGACTCCTGCTCCAATTCACCAATTACTGCAAACAGAGTTGCCTCTTCATTAGATACAGAGTCACCAAGAGCCAACAGACACTAGGGATTTGATTAATTCTGGAATTCAATTCAGACAAATAAATATGCAAAAATATGGTTTCTCGCTTTATTTTTTTCATCTGTTTTCTCAATTAGTGCTTTCAAACCTTAAAATATTCTACGGTGGGGCTTCCCTGGTGGCGCAGTGGTTGAGAGCCCGCCTGCCGATGCAGGGGACATGGGTTCGTGCCCCGGTCCGGGAAGATCCCACATGCCGCGGAGTGGCTGGGCCTGTGAGCCATGGCCGCTGAGCCTGTGCGTCCAGAGCCTGTGCTCTGCAACGGGAGAGGCCACAGCAGTGAGAGGCCCGCGTACCGCAAAAAAAAAAAAAATTCTATGGTGATTTGGGCATGCTGCATTTAGTACCCTCTGTGTTATATTAAACATTCATACACCAATAAAAGTGGACATTATTTGCACATTGTCTGGTATATTGTAAGCACTTGATAGTTTAATCAATTAAATTGTTACAGAAGCCTTTTTGTCACAGAAAATCAACGCCTGTGTTCAGCAGTTGGAGAAAGAACATCTTATCATTCATGGCAGAATAAGAGTTTTGATTATATGATGCTGAAAAGGGAAACAGAGCAAATTTTCAGATGAGTGTAATTGCACTGTGGTAATTACACAGGTCTGATTTCATTACAGTAAATGTTAATTTAATGTCTGATTCATTTTTCTAACTGGCACGAAAAATGCTTTTATTTCACATGCAATGTAAAAACATATTAGATCATAGGATTTTGGAAGAAACAAGTTTGTTGATTTATGGGCATTTCAGGATAAGTAAAGAACACTCAAACTATGGTTTACACAGAAAAAGGAAACTTCAGAGAAACCAATTTAAGTTAACAGTTTTTGAACTACGGACTCCTTTTGCAGTTTTAGGAAGCCTATGGACCCCTTTGCAGAACAATGCTTTTAAATGAATAAAGGAAGATACACAGGATTATAAAGGGAACTAACTATACTGGGAAAAGCTATCAAAATACTACAAAAATAATTGCATGATACCATAATATATTTCATTGTAAAAATATTAACTATCAGTATGTAGTAGTGCATCCAATAACTAATGTAATATTTAACCATATCAGCAACTGCACTGTGATACTATATCTGTGATCCCATTGGTGATGGGTTGCATATAATTACTTTGGTTTATTGATACCTATAATTGAAGGACTTGATAAATTTCAGTTAGCCAGAAGTTAGTAAAATAAATATGTAATTTATACTCCAATGTAAATTTACTGACCCTCTGAATTCTGTTGCTGGATCCCAGGTGAAGGAAACCTGACACAGTAGAAGCACTATAAGCAGCATATTTAAAGAGGAAATACAGTAACCAGAAAGAAAGGAAGCAGGAAAAGCCTTCCTTTCTCCAAGATTGAGTGGAGAGAAAATAAAAACGGTTCAAGTGGGATTAATTTTAGAGCCAAATATATCCACGCTCCACAGAATAAAATAAAATGCTATTACAAAAATAAGTTAAAATAGATTTCAAGCAGACTGCCTCATGAAAGTCTTTGAAAAAGTAAAGTACTGGATTTTTAAATGATTGACAGCACGAAGCCTCTTTTAAAATTTCTAATGTATATTTCATCATAAAAACTGAATGAAAGTTCAAAGGAAAAAATAGTAGGACTACTCATTTATTTGATATACATAGAAAAGCAAATATGTTCTGTCTACTGGGGGCTTGAACCTAGTTTATTAGCATGAGCATACTCTCAAATTTGTAGTGATATAATTGGCCAGCTGTGGACCAGCCCGTCTGTTAGTGGCCAGCCAGTCCCAAATAGGCAGCACTCAATTGCCTGGAGTTGAATCAAAGAGGATTAAACGCCAGCAAAAACACAGTGACTAAGATCAAAATCAGCAAATTAAAAAGTAGCTCCATTAAAACCAAACACTGTTACTATTCTCATTAAGTGTTTAATACAGTGCCAAGATCCATCATATGGGGACATCCTAGAATTGATCAGCAGAATCAATAACATAAAGGGAATATAGAGGGTACTTCCTAACAGGAGCAGATGATTACTATTAACAAAAACAAAAAACAAAAACAAAAAACAACAGGCCCAAAATGGAGTTGCTTATACTAAGCCCCACGTCACCAAACCAAGACTTAATTACATCTTCAGCTCTCCCAGAAATGGAATTTTAAACCAGTAAATTGGGAATCACCTGATAAACACTAGTTAGGTCATCTGCCTGACAGATGCCTGCCATGCAATAAAGGAAAGTAACCTTGCTATAACCAACCCACTTTTTGTCTAACATAATCTGCTTGTTCCTTCTGCCTATAAAAGTCTTTCATTCGTACAGCTCCTTGGAGCACGTTTCTATCTGCTAGATTGGATGCTGCCTGATAAAAAGTTATTTTTGCTCAAATCAACTCTTAAAATTTTTAACATGCTTCAGGTTATCTTTTAACATTACCTTAGCACCCTAATGCTTTGTGTCTTAGGTTTATCTTCCCAATTCCCTCTCTTTTCAATGTCAAAGTGAACTAAAGTTCAACTGTCAAACAAGAATTTTGGGGGTTCTTGATTTTTCCTAACCCTCTTCTTTGTTCTCTGGTAGTTACTGTCCTCCCCCTACCCCTTTCTTAACCACTGCTTATTCTGACCTAAAACACTTAGTGCACTTTTTATACAAATCACCATCCCACTTCAGATGCCCCAGCTCTTCCTGGGTCACCAGATGTTCTCTAGTCCTGGTTCTATTTCTGGCCCTTCTCCTTTTACAGAATCCTCTTAGACAGTAAACCTTGGCCCAGCAAAGAGATGGAAGGTCTACAAATTTATCTCCAACTCGTTCAACCTTCAAGTAGACACTGAGGAATTTTCTGGGGTTGCAGGTAAAGAGCCAGACCTCAGAGCAATTAGGATGAGCTGAGAGAACATAAAGATACCTTCTGAGAGTAGAAAGGTAAGAGCCTCTCAGAAGGCCTTAATATAGGGACATGAGAGCTTGTCTCTCTGTCTGGGAGGTCACTGTGTTCTCTGCTCAAAGTTCTCTGTGTATGAAATAGTTATTGCATCTTCTGCCTATAATTGATTAAGCTGTATCATTTCCCACCATTGGTTGGTATCTTTTCACCTATCACCATCACCCTCTTAAGAAGCATGTGGCTTCTCTGTAGATTCCGGTTCCTGGTCTCCTCCTGGCTAAATCTAGACAATGAGCAAGGCTTTCAACAATTTTGTTTAACAAACTTACTAATTTAAAGCTTAGGTCACTCCTAAGGTAATTTCTATATTTAATCAATTATTTCATTTTCTTTTTATTCTGGACAACATGAACACAAACAGGAGGACTCATAGATGATATAATAAAATCTGGTCAGACAAGCCGAAGTTCCTCCTAAACTACCTGGGCCTCAGTGCTCTCACTCCCACAAAAGGATAGTGACTATTTTTAGAATGCGGTGAGGAGATTATAGGGAAGTTAGCTGTTCCTTAAATGGGAATTCCCCGACTCATGCTGATCTGTGGTGATGCTTTCACATATCCAGAATAAAACTAAAAGAAAAATACAATGAGGTTTTCATAAGGCAACATCTATCCAACTGAAATATTGTCTTTTATTCTCAAATTATAATGTGCTGCCTACATTTGGGGATAAAGCTCTTTCTTTTATAAAATCACCATGATTATAGATGGTAGTTTTTCCCCCGATGTATTGGGATTGCAAAATGAAAATATTACCCTACACCATGCTATGACTCTCCACTTTTTAAGAAATTGCACATCTTCAAGAAGTAGAGAAGTCTGAAAACCCGAGATCCTAGTCGCAAGGTACAACAGTTTCTGAGCATAGCTGAACTTGAGTTTGTTTGGAAGCCCAGAAGAATCATGTTGAAGCCAAGCAAACCCCACGTTAGAAATGTCTGTCAGTTCTACTGTGCCCCATCCCTCAGTGGCCTCTCCTGGAAGAGGCCAGCAGCTTTGAGATGCTCTTCTCGGATCAGAGGCTGATCTGACCAGCATGTCTGGTGCCCTCAGGTGAGGTTGGCTATAGACTGAAGAGTTCCATGCCCTCCTGCACTGAGCTTGGTGACTGGCTTTCTTCAACTCAATGGATTGACTCATTTGTTCCTTAATTTATTTTTTCTGAATATACAATTATTCCATGCACATTGTAAAAGATTTAGTGAACACAGAAGAGTAAGAAACCTTACTAAAATATCATCATTCAAAGACAACCAGTGTTGCCATTTGAGCCTTAATTTCCTGCCTTTGATAATTCATATATTCTTTTTTGGCATAATTTGAATCAGACTCTATGTACAGCTGGCTATCTTGCTTTTTTAAAAAAGCGATATGGTCTTGAGAGACTTTTGTCATTATGAAGCAATCTCTGAAATCATTGTGTTGAAGGACAACATGTTTCACCACATAATATTTGTCTATTCTTTAAAAACAGCCTAATGGAAATCTTTGTTTACAAATCATCATGAGAAAATGCACTTACCTCTGTAAGCAAAGGAGGAGAATTACTAAGTCAAAAGGTATGAAATTTTGAGATATTCCCATAGCCTAATTACTTTGTTTTTCCCAATTTACACTCTTACCATCAATGTATGAATGCCTGTATCTCCAATACTGGTATCTATTGTTAACCAGAGTTAATTTAAAAATTATAAAGTCAGCATCTAGTTATTTTTATATCTTCATCTTAAAAACCTACTGAGGTTGAACATTTTTGGTGCTTTTTAGTCACACCTGTCCCTTGGCCATTTTTCTATCATTGACTTAAAGTTTCCTCAACAAAATGTCGTTTTTCTGTCAATTTCTAAGGAAAAAAGGAGGGGAGTTTATGGTTTATAGTTTAAAGTTTATATTAAGATCTTACTATATGGCAGGTATAAAAATCGATCCCAATCTTTCAGTAGCTCTTGTAATTATTCTACTGGGCAACCACCTAGATTACCCAGTAAATAGACAAGCTAGAATCCAAACCCAGCTGTGTTTGTCTCCAAAATCTTGAGCTTTGCAATATGGTGCACTTCCAGGGATGCTGTCAACGTGCGCAACTTAATAACTCTATAGTTTTAACTTCTTACTCCTTAAATGAATTTACCAAAGACCAAAGTAAGCCAGAAGTGGCAAAAATAAAGATAAAACCCTTATTAACTTGTGGTTTCCTACTTCTTCCTTTCCCAAGGATACCTCCTTCTTTATGTGGGAAGTTTTCTGATATCAAATTGTGAAATTGTATTCTTTTAGAAATGTGGTTCATTTTTTAATCAGTATTGTATATGATGGTATTTTTGAGTCTCAAAGTTCTTAGTTTTCTAGCTTTCTTCTAAAAGAAGTTCCTTTATTTCATTTTAGAGAAACCCTGCTCCCTTCTTTAGACTAATACTTTTTTTTGCAAATAAGTTAGCCAACTGTTCTTCACCAAAGACATTATTCAAAGAGAAATTCACTTATTATATCAAAATAAAGGAAAAAAATAAAAGTGCTATCATAATTGGGTCAATATAGAGCAGCCAACTATTTTTTTTCCTAGCATTGATATGTTTAATTGTAGTAAGTTTCAGAAGCTAAATATTAAGGCAATTAAAGGGAAATGGGGGGCTTCCCTGGTGGTGCAGTGGTTGAGAGTCTGCCTGCCGATTCAGGGGACACGGGTTCGTGCCCCGGTCCAGGAAGATCCCACATGCCGCGGATCAGCTGGGCCCGTGAGCCATAGCCGCTGAGCCTGCGCATCCGGAGCCTGTGCTCTACAACGGGAGAGGCCACAGCAGTGAGAGGCCCGCATACCGTGAAAAAAAAAAAGAAAAAAAAAAAAGGAAATGGTACCTTGAGCAAAAATAGTAATTATTATTTTCAATTAATAAAATAATAATGAGGATTTAAAACATTAATCTCAAATCCATTCAAGAAAATACCCAGTTTTAACTATGTCACCATCCTTGGATTTGAAAGGGTTTCTGGCCTAATCTAATCGTCTGGTACCTAGAAATAGTATTAAAGCATCAGATTCATGTGTAATATGTAGAGTTAAGAAACAGCACAATATCTGGGTTTGTGCAAGCTGTCTTTTACAGAAGTAAAATTTTAAGCTCATTTATATATCTATAATTTTCTAAACATGTTTTTAGGTGAGTTTCAGGTAGCCCACTGTTAATGACCATTTCCAAAAAGCATCAGCATTCAACTTTAAAGCCTTTGAGTAGGTTAAATTGCCTTGGCTCAAATTTGGCTCAGTATTTTTCTGTTGGTTCATATAAAACAAACAATAGCAGCTGCTTATAGAGATCTCAGAGCCCGCCACTTCATTTGTTACAAGTCCATACCCCATGGACATGTAAAGTTATATATAAAGCGTGGAATAAGCCTCTTCTACATGTTTGCACACTAATTGAAAAGGATCTCTGCTGACTCCCATTGACAGAGATTTGAATCTACTAATATACTAATGTTTATTAAGCAGAAATTGTATCTCCTACTTTTATGGTTAAGTATCCCTGTTCATATGATAGTGAGTGCTATTAAGTATAGGTACTCCATCTCTGAGATGTTACCTTCTCTTTTTTAAATTACTGTATAATTAATAGACCTCAAGGGGTAAGGTGCCTGAGAGGCACTGTGCTAAGTATTTAAAGAACGGTGGCTTATTTCATGCTCATCTGCCCCAGGAAGTGGGTATTACTATCTCACCTTTGTAGGTGAAAAAACCAAGGCTGGAGAGAATAATTAGCCAAACATCACAAAGCATTCAGATCCGGAAGGAAGGTGTGGCTTGAAAAGCTACTCAAGAAACAAAGGGCAGAAAACAGTGAAAGGAATAGTTTTACAGAAACTTGAAGAGTTCTGTAAATTTTACGTTTTGATTCTTATTTGGTCTTTAATGTTTCAGAGGTGGACTTAGAAGTTAAGGAATGTGTGTATTTCAGGAAGAGGAGGGGAGGACCTTTTGGAATCTGGCTGTGGGGATAGTCTATGGGCAGAGAAAAAGCCTGCAAAGGGAGAAAGGCAAGGGTGTAGGAGACCAGGCAGGGTTAAAACAAAAACTGAGATTGTGCCAAAAGGCAGACTAGAGCAGTCTCTTTCAAATCGCTGAGTTCCTGCCTTCTGTAGGAAAAGAGCAGAGGGACTTTCAACTAGCATGGACTTTGTGAAGCTCTAACGTTTATATAAAGGTATGGAGAACTTATGAGCAAAAATGGAATGGGAAACCTCATCGGTGAGAGGTTTTCCTGAATAAGGGTCTCAAGAACTTCTCATCTGGAATAACCAGATGCTACATGCATGAGCTTCTGATGTGCTGCACTTCGCTAAGAGAGTAAAAATGAGAAATAAACAGCTTGAAAAAAATTTTAGTACTTGATTTTTTTCCCTGAAATTCATTTAAATTCAATGTAGTTATTCAGACCCTTGAAATGAAAATAGACTCATCATAGACCTTATCTTCTGTGCTATCTAGGTCTAAAGGATAAAATTTTAAGGGCACTAAATTGGCATCAAAGTGAGGCAAATAAGCTCTATAAAAGTAAGGACTTTTAAATAGACAAAACTATAAAACACTGGTAAAGGTGAGGGGAGTTAGACTAGACTGACAAAGGTATATTAATGGAAGAATTTTTAAACACCCTAGATCCACAAAGCCATGTGTGAGGAACCACTGATCTTGTGTTCTATCTAAAAGCAAAGAACATACTTTTTTTCTGACCACTGCTCTGGCAAACAAATGATCCTAATTAACTTTGTACATATTTTCATCGCAGCAATTGTCATTCTACAGTGTCACTGACTGTCCATATTTTGTTCCTTTTTTTTGAACTGTAAGTTTATTGAAAATAGGGTGTGGATCTTTTCAAGGTGTTTATTTGTCTTGGCATCCATGGCTCACAAAATTCCTGGCTCGTAGAAAGTGCTCAGTTCCTGACTGATTAAAAACCTTCCAACTAACTGGTCAATGACTGCCATGACTGGAGGATGGATGGATACCCAAGCGAATGGTTAAGTGGAGACTCCTTTGTTTGGAATAAGCTATGCAGGAACTAACTACTTTAATCATTAGAGTTATTCAAGGGTGGATCCCATCACCATTTGCTGGGAATACAGAAGAAGGAACTCAAACATGGGGTGAATGAGAGAATAAGCTTGCTCTGTAGGCTTCTGCCAAGCTGAGAGCCCTTCATTCTATTTGCTATTTATGGCATGAAAGGATGTGGCTTATCTGTGGGAGATATAGGAAGATATATTTTAGGATGACAATAGGACCCATAGCAATAACAGACACTTTTTTCCAAAGCACAAATAGAGCATCCTGTGCTTTCATTTGCTGACAGCATGCTGGCCAGTTCTTGAGGACAAGCTACTGTGACACATAATATTCCATTTCAACAGAAGGTGATGGTGAAGAGCAGATGCAGAAGGACTGTACTCAGAGGGCCACTTGGTTCTGAATACAACGCTCCTTAACCTTGGGAGGAGCACTGGCAGAGAAGAAAGTACAGTTGGAGCAGCTCTCGCTAGAGGAGAATGCCCACATCATGTCTCCCAACCATCCCACATCATCCCAATGCCATGTCAGAGTCAGGGGCACCATCAGTCCCCCAGCAGTACCCCAAGCCTGGCCTGTTACCTTTAGAAAACTCAGAAGGGGACAAATACGATTTATTTGTAAATAATTCCCCAATGCAATGACCATCTGGGGCTCTTAATTTTGCCATTTTGAAAAAGCAAATAAGAAGGAAGGGGAAAAGGAAGGAAGAAAGAAGGGGAAGATAATTCCCTTGTCTTCTTGCAGATTCAACAAAAGAAACAAAAGTGAGTTCTATCACTTCCACACACTATCTAGTAGATCTGGAATTTTGTGGAACATATATCTTGATATATTTACCTCCCTTCCCAAATATGAATTGTCTTCATAATATGTTCTTCACATACCCAAATGGAATGTAAGAGCAAGCAGCATAATGACCACACTAAGCAACACCACAAGTACAAATGCTTTACATTTTCAACCTAGAGACAAAGCTGTGTTTTGAAGCCTCGGACAAAAATATATATGGGGAGCTAGTTCTGCATTCTATCCTTCCAGATAACAAAACATAAATCAACACTAAACACAATGGAAACACTTTGTAGGAAAGTAGTATATCGTCCAGCTGTCCATTAGCTGGGGTTTGAGGCCAGGCTGCCAGGGCATGAATCCTGAGCCTTGCACTCAAGCTCTATGACCTCAGGTCACTCTCCTGCTCTGACTGCATTTCCTCCTTTGTAAATGGAGATAAAGACAATATCCACTTTGTAGGGTTATGAGCATTCAGGACAGTAACTCATATAAAAGTACTCAGCCTAGCACCTGCCATATAATATGTGCTCAATAAATGATATCCCTGTCATCATTAGCAAGTCTTGAATTTCTGAGGCTTTCTGTGTTGCCTGTCACCCAACGAATAGTATATGAAAAAATTATCTATAGTCAGAATGACCTAAGAGCTCCTCCAGAGCTCATTCAAGGGCTAGTGTACCTCAGACCCTTTTCTTCTGCCAGGCTCTCCTCACTTTGAGATGTCACCCAGCATCGCACTGAGATATCATTCGTAGCTCTTCTCCTCATTTCATTCATGTCACCTCTTCAGGGAGAACTCACCTGACCCTCCCCACCAGTTCTCTATGACACCTCTCTGTTCAAATCTCCGTGTGGTACTTTCCATTGACTCTCACTTTGCTTCTCTATCATCTGTTCTCTCCACCTTTCCTGCACCCAGGCCTTGTCTCTCTTCTGATGTTTCCCTAGTGCCTTAAACAGTACCTGGCCTTGATAAGTCCTAGAAACATACCTACTGACTGAATGAATAAGTGCTTACACAAGTACATGGTGGATGTGGGCACTGGGTGAGTTTGGTAACAAGGGTGGACTGCAGTATCATGATGGCCCAATCAGAAACCCACCCAGCACAGGAACTAAAGTGGACCCTATGAGAAGGGCTTAAACCACTGTCTTTCAGATTTGTTTCTAGGGACAACCAGAAGAAAAGACATGACACAGTCTGCTTTCCCACTACAGATCTCCCTTGACTTACAATGGAGTTACATCCTGACAAGCCCATCATAAGTTGAAAATATTGTAAGTTGAAAATGCCTTGAATATACCTAACCTACCAAACATCAGAGCTTAGCTGAGCCTACCTTAAACGTGCTCAGACACTTACTGTAGCCTACAATTCGTCAAAATCATCTGAAACGAAACCTATTTTAAAATAAAGTGTTTTTTTAAATTTATTTTTATTTTTATTTTACCTGTGGTTGCATCAGCTTTTTTTTAAATTAATTAATTTATTTATTATTTTTGGCTGCGTTGGGTCTTCGTTTCTCTGCGAGGGCTTTCTCCAGTTGCAGCGAGCGGGGGCCACTCTTCAATAATAAAGTGTTGAGCATCTGGTGTAATTTATTGAATACTGTACTGAAAGTCAAAAAAAGAATAGTTGTCTGGGTGCAGAACGGTCGTAAGTGTATTGGTTGTTTACCCTTGTGATCACGTGACTGGAAGCTGCAGCTCGCAAAAAGATCAAAATGCAAAGTTCGAAGTGTGGTTTCAAATGAGTACCACTTTCTCACCATCGTAAAGCCAAAGAATCAAAAGTGAAACCATCTGGGTCTTCCCTGGTGGCACACCGGTTAGGAGTCCGCCTGCCGATGCAGGGGACACGGGTTCGTGCCCCGGTCCAGGAAGATCCCACATGCCACGGAGCGTCTGGGCCCGTGAGCCATGGCCGCTGAGCCTGCACACCCGGTGCCTGTGCTCTGCAACAGGAGAGGCCACAACACTGAGAGGCCCACGTACCGCAAAAAAAAAAAAAGTGAAACCATCAAAAGTTAGGGACAGTCTGTACTTTCTAGCCATACCACCTCTTTTCCAGATTCTGAAAGGTGATGTCACCACTAAAGCCACTACCATTCCCTCTTCCCAGAACCCTCTCCCATCATATCTTCAACAGCTGCTGGCTCCAACCCATCCCTCAGGTAACCATATCACAGATGCTCTGCTGACTGCAGTACCTTGTCTTCCCTACCACTACTGTTATTTTCTAATTTAGCTGCTTGATTGGATCCTCCATGGCACTTGTTACAATCTGTAATTATTTAATATATTTACTTTCTTTATTCTATTTTGCCCCTTAGAATATACACTCCGTGAAAGACCAATTTTTTTGTTGTTTGGAATTGCATCCTCAGCACCTTATACAATTCCTGGCATGTAACTTGAGTTTGATAAATAAATTATCAAGGGAAGAGAGAAGAAAAGGAGCCAGGAGCACAAGGAAGAAATACTTGGACCAATCTATCTCATTTTATAAAAGTCTTTCCAAAATCCATTCAATATTCATTTATTGAGCAGCTACTGTCGACTACAGGAAGAGAAGCTAGCACCAATCTCTCGTGAAGAAAGTTTCTCCATGAAGACAAATACAGATACCATGCCTAGTAAATGCTTAGCGTTTTGCTTCACTGCAAAATCCTAAAAGAAACAGTTCATTTCTTGACCCCCAATCCACAGCTCTTTGTCCTTCAAATTAGGAACTACAGGAAATGGCAATGAATCACTTTCCCACCAACTTCTATTTCTCATTTTCTTGCCACTGGCTCTGTTCACCCACTTCCAGAGTCTTAAGTCAATCAAACTTTTATAACCAAATCTCTCCTTAACAAATGCAAGACCCACTTCCCACCAAACACCCTAATTTAGCACAAACTTTAAATTTCAAAGGAAATTTGAACGTGCTTCTCTTTAAATGTCAGGAATGGATACTCTGATGGAATAATTAAGAGGGAGGAAACACCTCTTTCCAATAAAAAAGGATTGCTAGTTTACGCAAAGTACTAAGAATATTAGGTTTTAAATACGCCTGCCTCCGTATACTGCTAATGGGCATCCTGGCCATCAGCGTAGAACGTGCCTCTGTGCCAGCAAGATGGGAATACAGACACTGAAATTCAAAGGACAGACATCACCTCTTACAAGGCAGACCCATCAACTTGTACCTCCTAATATGTCAGCAGTTTTCAGTGGTTGTTACTCATTTTCACAATAATCTAGAATCCCTTTTCCATGTGCATGAGGCCAGCAGATTCCTATTTCTCTTATAAGTAAGCAGTTCTTAAATACACACCACTGTGTATTGCTTAGGAATGAGTAAGGTTCTGACAGTTTTATAAACAGTGTCTTTGTAAACAGTTTGGAAATTCTATTAAAACATATTATGATTTCCCGGGTTAATGTTGAGAATCTGATAACCATGACTGTGAAAAGCTTTGTTGGAGTATATTAGACTGAAGTTAAGCTCTAAAGATCCCAGAAAACAAACAAACAGCAGATCTTCAGAAAGTATTTGTTCACAACACAAAAATTTTCACACAATACCTCATTTCCTCTCTAAGCCCATTTTCCACAGGTCCTTCAATTTCTCTAACTATATCAGGGAAGATTTCTCAGTGAGTTACTAAAATATACTTAACACCCCTCTTCAACATTTATTCCTCATGTGTTCCTCCATGAAGGAGCAAGCTATGGGTTTTCTGCCAGAGTCAGAGAGATGTAACCAGCTTCCTGGGCGGGGCAACAGAATATAACTAAAGCTAAGATCAAAATTGTGAATCCTTCAATCTGTGAGTCCAAAGGTTTTCCACACTAAAAAACTTCATCATGGTTTTTGTGTCTTATGAAGAGACACGGTATTTATTAGCTTCAAATGTCTCTAAAGACTTATTAAAATATCAGTGACATTCATAGTTAAGTAAATGCATCCAATACCTGTGGCACTCAGGGCACAAAGAAATGTTATATTTAGCTATTTCCTTGTGTCCTTTTTATCCTTCATTTTTTTCATACTTCTAACATTCATTATGTTAGGAAAGTAAGACATATGTAAATAGATGCTTTTGCTTTATAGGCTGTGAGTGCTCAAATGATTATGGCTTGGAGATGCACAAACAAAAAGTTTGAAGACACTGAAAAGACTGAATGAAGTCACACAGTAAGGAAATATGCTGAAAGCCCTAGTCTTAATCAAAGATGTCCCAAGTAGCGAATTTCTGACATAATTGTCAGCTTCAGGACAAAGCCTAAGCACCTCTCAAAAAAGAAAACTGACTTTCCTGTGTAAAAATATATACTCTTGAGACAAAATACATATGAAATGCTGTTTTTAAGGGTAGATGATAATTGCCAGGGACAGGGAATTTTACTTTACAAAGATGCCACAAAGATATTTGAAATGTTGGATTGTCCCCTCCCTCCATTTATTTTGCTAAATTGTTTCAGACACATAGACTTATGAAAGAAACTGAATTTTCTGTCTTTAATGATTACTGTGCTTAAGTAAATTATGCTAAACTCATTTGCATGTAGATGATTCAGTCCTTTGAATAATGAGCTCCTTAACTAACACAGTTATTATTATAGATGAGGTTACATAACAGAAAAGCTTAAAAGAGGTTGTAACTACCTTTGATATATTCTAACCCATAAAGAAAACATTGCTGATGATTGAAACCAGTTAATTTTGCTGAACAGTTGCTGAGCTTATAGAAGAGTCTTAGCAATTACCTTCTGACTTTCATACATAAACTTTGGACAGTTACAAAAACTGTTAAAACTTCCTATCTAGTAGTTTGTTATTAGTTGTTCAATCATGATAGTTCATATTTGTATAGCACTTACTATGTTCCAGGTACTGTTCTAGCTGATTCATGTTCATGATTTCATTATACTGCCATACTCTATGGCTTATGGAGTATTAGGTATGAATATTAGTACTACTTTACAGAGTGGTGTAATAGTTAAAACTAAGGCAGAGAGAGGTTAAGTGACTTATCCAAGGTCTCACAGATAGTAAGACCTGGAGCTGGAATTCAAAAACCAAGTGATCTGGCTCCACAATCTTTGCTCTTAACTCCACTACACTAACCTAACTCTAAACAAGGATAAATCAAAGACAAGTTTAACACTCTGACTCATACACAGAATACATTAAAGAGGAGAGAAACTGGCATGGGTCAGAATAATTACTTAGGAATATTCTCTGTAGAATTTTATGCAAAGCGTGTTGGATAATTTTTATCTTTTAACAGAACAGCAACAAAAATACAACTGTTGACTAAAGAGTTACTCATCTTGCCTAGACTCAGAGGAATCAGTTGCAGTAAAGATGAGTGAAAACTTCAAGTGCACATTTCTGTAATAACTTTGTACCCAAAGCCTGTGAGCCCAAGGAGGAAAAGGAGATAAAAGGAAATTAGAAAGGTACACAAGACTTTCTGAAAGGTCCATGACACATATGGTGATTAGGAGCCACTCTCATCAACAACTGTTTGTTTTCACCCTCGGGTTCAATCGTACCAGAAGTAGTTCATTATATACCCTCCCCTTTGCTACTTTCATATTTTGTATGTGCTGTTCCATTGCATCAACCACAGTATTTTAACTATCCAGCACCTACTGAAGGGCTTTGTCCTGCCTCCGAACTGGTCTAGAACTAGTTCCCTCTCTGTGGCTCGTGTAACTGTTCCAGGCTTTGCCTCCCAACCTCTGACCTGAAACTTCTGTCTCTCTTGTGAGTCCTTCTAGTCTCCTGGGCTTTGGTTTCATATCCAGCTTGACTCCTTACTTCCAGTCAAATGGATCACCTGTCCAGTTCTACTCTTACTACTGCTACTAATAGCTACCTACAAGCATCATGCTAGATACTGACTACTCATTTACCTCAAATGCTGATCAACCATGCAAATTACAAACTATAATCCCTGTTGTCCTAACGTAGAGGGGAGGCTAGAGAAGGTTTGTCTTGGGAAGTGACATTTAAGCAAAGAACTTAAGTGTGAGAAGGGTTTCAATTTGTAAAGATCACAAACTACTCCAGGCAGAGGCTTCAATAGATGCAAATATCTTTAAGTAGGAAAAACCCTGGTATTTAGAACTAGCTAATGTGGCTATCAAAAAATGTGTGAGGGGCAGAGCTGTGGGGTATCTCAAGACGAAGGACATATGGGGCCAGGTAGGCAAAGCAGGATCAAACAATGCCAATTTTGTATTTCCTCCATTAAGCTATGTACACAGTAAAGTCATGGACCATGTTCTGTCATGTGGGCTCCCAGAGCCTAGCGTATTTGTTGACCTTCAGTGTCAGTTTGAATATTGGTTTTGGAGTTGCTGGTGGTACTGGTGACAAAACTGCCTAGTGGAACTGCTTACGGGGCTGCAACTGTTGGTAATATTTGTGGTGCAACTGGTGGTGGTATGCATGGTAGAACTGTTGGTTCTTTTGGTGGCAGAATTGCCAGTGGTGTTGGTGATGGTATTTGGATTCACTGTGACAGAAGCACAGTGAATGTCTATTGATGATCACTTCCTAAATGAAGGCCTGTATCCCGTTTGCCATACGTGACAATTCATACCATTCAGAGGCAAATTAATAGCTAACAATGAATCCTAGACTAGGAGGTGAAAAGCAATGAAAATAGTTCAGCTGGTTTTATTAACATTGCTTGATCAGAGGTAGACCTGAGGATTCGGACAAAGCTGGATTTAAGGAATTGAAACTCCTTAACGATCACATCCTTAACAAAATTATTTCTGCACTTGTAGAATATGCTCTGACTCTTGTGCAAATACAGCCTAACCCTACCTGAATCCCCTAGCTGTGACGCTGTTACCTGGAAATGTTCTCCTACAGGGAATAGGTGTGGAGAGCTTAAAGACAGATTTTATAGTTTTGTTAGTAATTCAGTATTCATCCAGATGGGCAAAGGGGCCAGGGAGAAAAGGAGCTTCCTCTTTCATGAGAATATTATTCACCAGCCAGTAGGACTTATATAAATCACAAGTTCCCTTAAAAGTTTACAAGCACCCTCCTACCAAATACTATTATAGAGATGAATAAGACATAGTCCCAGACCTTCAGCAGCTATTAATGATACCATTTATTCAGCACCAAATACTTGTATTAAGGCCATAATATCTATTACATTATTTAATCTAATGGAAATACTATACCAGTTTCATACTTGAGGTAACTAATGCCTAGAAAAGCAACTACTTTTCCTATTGAAAAAACCCATGCACTTGCCATCAGTCAATCTTACCTCCCTTCCTGCTCCATGGATAAAGACACCAGGAAATATTTAATACGACTTAATGACACCAATGAACCTTAAAGCTAAGGATCTAGGGTCCATGGATGAGAGCCCATAGGGAAATCCCACAGCATCCTTAGGATCCAAAGAAAAGGACCCCGGGCAATCAAACACCTGAAGGAGGGACAATGATGCTGAAACTGAGGCCGTATGAACACACTCTTAGAGCAGGTTGACATACTCTGATCAGTGGTATTTGATAGCATGGGGCTGGGACTTAGAGGGGTTAGTAAACCTGCCTAAGTATACATAATCAAGCAATAGTTAGTGAGTAACCAATTAATTATTTAATCACTTTGTGTTACCTCATAACGTTTTGTTCAAAACATTTTTAAACAAAACTCCCTATCCAAATAAGAGAAAACCAGTTGCTTAACTCTGCCTCCAATGATCTTATGCTCTGAAATTCCACAGTCAGAAAGTTGTCTCTTTAAATCAAGATACTATCCTTTAAAATAAGTTTGGAATTAATAGACATGGTATATCTTAGAGTAAATTAATCTGCCTTTTCCTTATTTCAGAGAGTTTTTGATTAATGAAGTTGGGAATGGTGGTAAGAATTACAATAAGTAAAAGAAAAGAAAAGAAAGGTTTGGAAGGGAAGAGCTAGAGCTGATTTCTTCCAACTTAAAATTTAAAAATTACAATTTGAAAAGCTTGAGATTTTCCTAGGTATATATTGAATAGAAATACATACACGTTTACCAAAGATGTGCTCTAGAATGTTGAGAGTTCTGTTGGCAGCAGATAAAAATTGGAACTATGAAAACTTTCACCAGTACTAGAATGAATAATAAGTGTTGTATATTCACACAAAGAAACACTATAAGAAGTGAGGGTAAATTAATCATTTCTGTACAATACAACATGGATGGATCTCACATATGTAATGATCATTAAAAGAAGGTATACATAAGTGAGTACATATTGGGTGATTCTATTTACCTAAATACAAAACAGTAGATGAATCTCAGCAATGCTGCTAGAAGTCAGCATAGTGACCGCTCTCGTGAGACTAATTAGTGATTGGAGGAGGCCAGAGGAGGGCATTTGTGCAGCTGGTTACACAGGTATGTTCAGTCTGTGAAAATTCACTGGGCTGTACATTAATGGCATTGCCATTTTTTTCCTGTCTGTATATTATGGCCCCCAAAAAAAGTCAAAAGGAAAAAGAGCCAGTGACTTTGTATCAGAAGTCTAGACTTAAAGTTAGGATGTACATTATTAGGTAATCCCTTAACCTCTCTTAAAGCTTGAATTCTTTGTCTATAACACAGGACTGATGCCCATCTCGCCAGATTAAGTGAGATTAAAAATTGTGACATGCTCGGGCTTCCCTGGTGGCGCAGTGGTTGAGAGTCCGCCTGCCAATGCAGGGGACACGAGTTCGTGCCCCGGTCCAGGAAGATCCCACATGCTGCGGAGTGGCTGGGCCCGTGAGCCATGGCCGCTGAGCCTGCACGTCCGGAGTCTGTGCTCTGCAACGGGAGAGGCCACAACAGTGAGAGGCCCGCGTACCATAAAAAAAAAAAAAAAAATTATGACATGCTTTGTAAATTATAAAGTTCTGTACAACTATCAATTATTTAGGCCAGTGGTTTGCAACCCTAGCTGTGAGATTCACCTAAGGAGATGAACGAGAACAGCGAAATAGATGCCCTAGTCCCACCGCCACCCTAGAGATTTTGATTCATAGGTCTGGGGAGGGACCAGTGCACCTCCAGTTTCAGAAGCTCCACAGGTGACAGTGGTTTTGGACCACCGATTTAGAAAACAGGAATTGACATGTACACACTACTATATTTAAGACAGATAACCAACAAGGACCTACTATACAGCACAGGGAACTCTGCTGAATATTCTGTAATAACCTAAATGGGAAAATAATTTGAAAAAGAATAGATACATGTATATGTATAACTGAATCACTTCCCTGTACACCTGAAGCTAACACAACATTGTTAATCAACTACGCTCCAATATAAAATAAAAATTAAGAACAAAAAACAGGGGAAATAAATTAACACATATGCCATTTCAGGCTCATTTCTGGGATCCGTGCTATCCATCTGCATTTTGCCAGTCACAAGTTATGCAGACACAATGAACTTTCAGAAAGGTCTAATGCAGTGGAATAACAAATACCTTCAGAGTATGCAAGGGCCAAAAGGTACGATGAGCCAAAGGGCATCTCATATTAAACCAGGTACCCTGAAGCAAAATACTTTTTTATTTGTGAAAAACTCACAAATGAATTGTAAGAGCAGAACATCTTCGTAGTAATATCTGAAGTCTAAATATATGCCATTGCAAATCTATGCCAGGAATCATGATCCAACTTATGCTTCGGTTTTGTTTTGCCTCCACTGAGGAAATGAAAAACAGATGTTGGAAGAGTTTTTTATAATATTTCTTTTGACATCCTTTTTGTGTTGTTAATAGTACATTGCTTCAATAGCATGACTCTTTAGACTTATAAAATTGCTAGACTTCAAGAAATACATCAATTCCCACCAAAGAGTAAAATGCATAAAGTCAGAATTTTTTTTTTTGAGGTTTTTCTTTGAATCCCTATGACATTCAAATTGCTTCATTTCTCTCCCCTTAATTTCTAATTTTCTCCTTAAAGTCATTACACACAAGAAAGGGTTCATAGCAAAGCAATCCAACATTTGCAAGTTGCTTGTGTGTAATACGCCCCAACAGGAGGCACTGAATAAATAATTACTGAATGTGACAGATTAGTCATTTTGAGACTAGATCATTTTCTCTAGCCAAAGGTAAGCCCATAGATCTTATCCGGTCTAGTTGTTAAAATGCAGTTAAAACTAACAACTCTTCATTGAATCTGTAAAGTTATATTTGCGTGAGACTTTTATAGGCCAACATATAGTGCTGCAGTAGATTACATCTGAATTGAATTTTTAATGCTGCTATGTGTATATTAAGAGTTGCCTTTATTTCCTGTTTTAGGATCCTGGTTAGCATTATTCATAGCCTGAAAATAATCTATTCTAGTTGCATCCTACAGTTTTATCATGTATATGTCTGGAAGAATTTGTCAACTAGGTGACAATGTGAATTAATTGTAAAAAACAATGAAAAGCCACTTATTAATTCAACTTCTTAGAAACTTGCTTAGATTTTTTCTTAGAAACTTGTTTGAATTTAATTAGGTGTAGTTCATCAATTTCCAGCTATCTTGAACAATAAAGCACCACAAAGATAATAGGTATATCATTTGTGACTAAGACTACCTAAAGAAAAACAGAAATTACAAAGAAGTAACTGAGTAATAGTATTGGGATAATTAATATGGAATTTTCCATTTTCAGCCAATTGTGTCATCAAAGACATAATGCAGAGAATTATAGAATATTCAAGAGTGAACATTAAAAATTCATATTCTGATTAGTGTTACTTTATCACTTATAAATAATTTAAATAAAATGTTTGGTACTGCCCTGTTAGTTGACGTTGTTAAGGTATTAGCACTTTCAACCAAAGTTATTTTGGCTGTTTTTTATTTTCAAAGAAAACCTTCATTTTTTCCTCTTATGCAGTGTAGGACTGAAGTCCTTCCACAACTTAGTAAAGAGAACACGCTGAGTTAAATGTCTTAATATTTTAGTAGTCAACCTCTTCCCTAAATGTTGCTTCTTAAAGGCATCTGGGTGTCTGACTATCCTCCCTGTAGAGCTGTTCTCCATCCTCCGAGGCTTACTTTTGCAGCTGCCTCTCACTGTCCACTGTCCTCTAATCCATGTTTTCTTATCTCTTCTTCCCATGACATTCTCCCCTTGTTATCCATGAGAGTAGAGGGTCTTCTCCACATACAACGGGACCACTATTTTTTCCCCAATTCTAAACTAGAAAGTGATGGATTGGAGAGTTTCATGGAACAACTCTGATATGGATGTCTTGCTAGACTTAATAGGCCCTGATTTTTTTTATTGTTTTTAATTTTTTTTTTCTGTTTTGGTGATAGGATAACCTTGACTGAGCAAAGACCTAGGATGATAAGGTCACTTTCAGTCAAACTGGGACAGACAATTGATTTCAACATACATTTCTTCCTCTCTCGGTATGTGACAAGGAGAAAGGATAAAACTCAAATGGCAGTCAGAATACAGATTTAACAGTGCAATGAACAACAGTGTTGCCTTTAGAACCATTTCGTTAGCACAGTGCAGTGGTGGAAACATGGGTCACTAACAGTTACACTTTGTAAATTCAAACCCCAGTTCTACCATTTATTAGCTATGTAACCAGGGCAGCCTCTCTGTCTCAGTATTAGGAATGATAATAATCCGATTTCAGAGGATCACTGTGGGAATTAAATAAGTTCATACATTTCAGACACTTAAAATAGGATCTAGCATAATATAAATGCTCAAATGTTAAATTATTATTAATGTCTTTTGGATTTCATTAGGCTAGTGAGAGTCCTGACAATGATGCAGTCATGATAGTGAGAATCATGATAAGAAGAAAGTGATCATACTATACCTCTCATAATCAAAAAGAAACTAATTAGAAAGTGGCCCATTATGGAAAACAATATGGAAGTTCCTCAGAAAATTAAAATTAGATCTACCATGTGATCCACAATTCCAATTACGAATATACGCCCAAAGGAAATGAAAACAAGACACTGAAGAGAGATATGCACTCCCATGTTTACTGCAGCACTATTCACCAATAGCCAAGATATGGAAACAACCTAAGTGCCCATCAACGGATGAATGAATAAAGAAGATGTAGTGTATATGTATACAATGGACTATTTTTCAGCCATGAAAGATAAGAACCATCTGCCATCTGTGCCATGAAGACATGGTAAGTGAGATAAGTCAGAAAGAGAAAGACAAATGCTGTATGATATCACTTCTGTGTGGAATCTAAAGAAGCCAAACTTGTAAAAACAGAGTAAAATGGTGGTTACCAGGTGCTGGAGACTGGCACGATAGGAGAGATGCTGTTTAAAGGTACAAACTTGCAATGAGTAGTAAATAAGTCCTACAGATCTAATGCACAGTACAGCGAAATATACAAGATTGTATCATAATCATCAAAATTGCTAAGATACTAGGTCTTAATTATTCTAACCATTCAAAAGAAAGGATAATTATGTGACTTGACAGAGGTGCTAATTATCACTACAACAGCAATCATATTATAATATATAGGGGCTTCCCTGGTGGCGCAGTGGTTGAGAGTCCTCCTGCCGGTGCGGGAGACGTGGGTTCGAGCCCTGGTCCAGGAGGATCCCGCGTGCCGTGGAGCAGCTGGGCCCGTGCACCACAACTGCTGAGCCTGCGCTCTGGAGCCGGCGAGCCACAACTGCTGAAGCCCATGCGCCTGGAGCCCGTGCTCCGCAGCAGAGGCCACAGCAGTGAGAAGCCCCGTGCACCGCAGAGAGGAGTGGCCCCTGCTCGCCACAACTAGAGAAAGCCCCCTCGCAGCAACGAAGACCCAATGCAGCCAAAAATAAATAAATAAAATAAATAAATTTATAATATATAAATGTGTCATATCAGCACGTTGTACAATTTAAATTTGCATAATGTTATACGTCAAATATATTTCAATAAAAAACTAACAAGGAAAAAAAAAGAAAGTGGCCCATAACATCTGCCTTCTGATCGGGAATAGGAAAAAAACCCATCCCCTGTCCACCTTCAATTGGTTGTCACCAACAACACTCAATAAAGCTCAGATCATTCACTGATTGATTGATTAATATCTCCCATCTTTCTATCAAAGTGCCTTAACTTTGCTTCATAATAAATTCTATGGTGCCCTCTCTGAATCACCTAGGCAGCCCTAGATTTCTCTAGGTCAAAAGAGGGGTGGGGAGGAAAGCTGTCCAGTCTGTATTGGTGAAGCTTTGCCACCAATCCAGGGTTCTAGGTGTCTTAAAACAAACAAGTCTGTTCTAATCTAGGCTAAACTCTTTACAAGGATTATCTCATTTCCTCCTTATAACTCTCCTACACAACAAAGTCTCTAACTTTCTCCATTTTATATACACGCATTTACTATTTGCCTGGCATTTAAAACCATGGATAAAAAATGATGCAGACAGACACAATCATTACACTCCTGGAACTGACATTATCATGGAGAGAACAGACAGTTAACTCTAATAACAATACAATTTATTTACAATTGTGATACATACTTGAAGGAACAGTGCAAGGTGCTATGAGTTCACATCTCAGGGGGATCTGAGTCTAGGGATCCAGACAAGAACAAATATATGCATATAGATAGGTGGTTATTGAGGATGGGTGGGGGAGCCCCCTAAAAAAAAGAATGTGTAGGGGCTTCCCTGGTGGTGCAATGGTTGAGAGTCCACCTGCTGAGGCAGGGGACACGGGTTCATGCCCTGGTCCGGGAAGATCCCACGTGCCGCGCAACGGCTGGGCCCGTGAGCCATGGCTGCTGAGCCTGCACGTCCGGAGCCTGTGCTCCACAACGGGAGAAGCCACAACAGTGAGAGGCCCGCGTACCACAAAAAAAAAAAAAAGAACTTGTGGTTGCAATGAACCTGGAGTAATGGCATATTCTAGGATATAAAAGAAGACCTGGATTGCTGGAAGACAGAGAGAGAGAAGGAGGAGAATGGCAGAGGTTAATGTGAGTGAGGCCAGTTGGGGTTGAGTAATGCAAGGCCTCATGACCACATAAAATATTTTAAACTTGGTTTATAAAATAATGTAGAACCACTGAAATATTTTAATCATGGAAATGGCATGCTCATATTTGTTTGTAGTATATATATTGAACATTGCCTCTCTCTCTTACATTTAATTCTTCATTCTCTGTTGTGCGATATTTCTGTATAAAGCTTTATATAATAGATTTTTTAAATCTATGCTTTACTTTTAAAATAATGGAACGATATGCCTTTCAGCCACATTTCATTTTTAAGAGGATATTTACAATCCTCAAGAAAAGTCAGCAAAGGTACTGACTATAGAAATAGGGATTGGGGACTAAGAAGATATTTTCCCTTCTGCCAACATTCCAGTATTTCAGGAATTTTGATAAGACAGCAAAAGAATAATGTACCTTTAAAACATGGGTTCTAATTTACATAGCAAGTTAATTGGCCATGAGATCTTCAACTTCATTTCTAGCCCAAGTGTCAAACATTTTTTTTCTTGCTCTAAAAATCCTCAAACAGTAAACAGATTTTTATAACACAAAGAAGTTCTTAAAACTTTATCCTAGTCATAATTCAGTGTTATTTTAACTCCTTTATAAATAAGTTCTAGGCAACATGCTGCAGTGTGAAATATGAAAGTGAAAGAGACAGATTTTCTATCTGTTAGAGTTTGGAGGGCAAGAAAATTTTTAAAAAACAACAACAACAACAAAAAAAAGAGAAACCATGAAAGGTCCTTACAATGGAAACTCTGTAGAATTTCCAGTAATCAAGCTAAAACATTCAGAATTTTGTTGAGATTGGAAACATTATATTTCATAGTTACTCTGTCCCATAAATTAAAACCTAACTATCTAAACAATATTTGATCATTAATCCTTTGATTGTTCTTCTAATAACAATAGTTTTTTAAAATGGTGTGAAAATATGAAGTTGATATTTCAAATGCGAAAACATATCAGTAAGTTGTGGCCAAGACGGTAGAGCAGGAAGACTCTGAGCTCACCTCCTCCCATGGAAACAACAAAATTACAACTATTTACAGAGCAACTATCTATGATGACTACCTGAAGACTAGCAGAAAAGATTTAACACAACTAAAGATAAAGAAGGAGCCACACTCCCTGACTTCAGACTATACTACAAAGCTACAGTAATCAAGACAGTGTGGTACTGGCATAAAAACAGAAAGATAGATCAATGGAACAGGATAGAAAGCCCAGAGATAAACCCACGCACATATGGTCAACTTATCTTTGATAAAGGAGGCAGGAATGTACAGTGGAGAAAGGACAGCCTCTTCAATAAGTGGTGCTGGGAAAACTGGACAGGGACATGTAAAAGTATGAGATTAGATCACTCCCTAACACCATACACAAAAATAAACTCAAAATGGATTAAAGACCTAAATGTAAGGCCAGAAACGATCAAACTCTTAGAGGAAAACATAGGCAGAACACTCTATGACATAAATCACAGCAAGATCCTTTTGGACCCACCTCCTAGAGAAATGGAAATAAAAACAAAGATAAACAAATGGGACCTAATGAAACTTCAAAGCTTTTGCACAGCAAAGGAAACCATAAACAAGACCAAAAGACAACCCTCAGAATGGGAGAAAATATTTGCAAATGAAGCAACTGACAAAGGATTAATCTCCAAAATTTATAAACAGCTCATGCAGCTCAATAGCAAAAAAAAACAAACAACCCAATCCAAAAATGGGCAGAAGACTTCAATAGGCATTTCTCCAAAGAAGATATACAGACTGCCAACAAACACATGAAAGGATGCCCAACATCATTAATCATTAGAGAAATGCAAATCAAACCTACAATGAGATATCATCTCACACCAGTCAGAATGGCCATCATCAAAAAATCTAGAAACAATAAATGCTGGAGAGGGTGTGAAGAAAAGGGAACACTCTTGCACTGCTGGTGGGAATGTGAATTGGTACAGCCACTATGGAGAACAGTATGGAGGTTCCTTAAAAAACTAAAAATAGGGCTTCCCTGGTGGCGCAGTGGTTGAGAGTCCGCCTGCCGATGCAGGGGACACGGGTTCGTGCCCCGATCCCGGAAGATCCCACATGCCGCGGAGCGGCTGGGCCCGCGAGCCATGGCCGCGGAGCCTGTGTGTCCGGAGCCTGTGCTCTGCAACGGGAGAGGCCACAGCAGTGAGAGGCCCGCGTACAGCAAAAAAAAAAAAAAAAAAAAAAAAAAAAAAAAAAAAAACTAAAAATAGAACTACCATATGACCCAGCAATCCCACTACTAGGCATATACCCTGAGAAAACCATAATTCCAAAAGAGACATGTATCAAAATGTTCATTGCAGCTCTATTCACAATAGCCCAGAGATGGAAACAACCTAAGTGTCCATCATTGGATGAATGGATAAAGAAGATGTGGCACATATATACAATGGAATATTACTCAGCCATAAAAAGAAACAAAACTGAGCTATTTGTAATGAGGTGGATAGACCTAGAGTCTGTCATACAGAGTGAAGTAAGTCAGAAAGAGAAAGACAAATACCGTATGCTAACACATATATATGGAATTTGAGAAAAAAAAATGTCATGAAGAACCTAGGGGTAAAACAGGAATAAAGACACAGACCTACTTGAGAATGGACTTGAGGATATGGGGAGGGGGAAGGGTAAGCTGTGACAAAGCGAAAGAGAGGCATGGACATATATACAGTACCAAACGTAAGGTAGATAGATAGTGGGAAGCAGCCGCATAGCACAGGGAGATCAGCTCGGTGCTTTGTGACCGCCTGGAGGGGTGGGATAGGGAGGGTGGGAGGGAGGGAGACGCAAGAGGGAAGGGATGTGGGAACAGATGTATATGTATGACTGATTCACTTTGTTATAAAGCAGAAACTAATAAAAAAATAAAAAATAATAATAATTAAAATAAAAATAAAATAAAATAAAATAAAATAAAAAGAAGGAGCCACAATGAGACAGATAGGAGGTGGGGAGACGTGGTATAGTCAAGACCCACACCCTTGTGTTAACAACCCACAAACAGAAGGATAATCATAACTGCAGCGTTTCTCCCCCAAAGAGAGAGGGGTCTGAGCCCCACATCAGGCTCCCCAGCCTGTGGTGGGTCCTGAACTTGGAAGATAAGCTCCCAGAAGTCTGGCACTGAAGGCTAGTGAGACTTGCATACAAGAGAGCAAGAGGGCTATAAGAAACAAATACTCTGCTTTTAAAGGCATGTGCAAAATCACACACTCTGAGTCCCAGCAAGTCAGTAATTCCAAAGGAGCCTGGGTCAGACTCACTTGCTAATCTTGGAGCACCTCCTGGAAAAGTAGGAGGCAACTGGGACTCCCCCTGGAGACACAGACACTGGCGGCAGCCATCTGGAGTCCTCTGTCTAAACTATTAGCACAAGGGACTTACCAACCAAAAGTGGACCAGCACCAGTCCCAGGACCCCCCAGGTCCCACAGCCAGCCACCCTGAGACAGAGCCCCACACACCAGTGGGCTGGCACCAGCCCCAGGCTTCCCCAGGCCGTGTAGCCAGACATACTAGAACCCAGCCCCAACCAGTGGGCCAGCAACCACCAAATAAGACAGGGCTTGGCAATCAAGCAGGACAAGGGTTAGCCCTGCCCACCAGCACACCCATAGTAGTTGGCCATGCCACAACAGAACTGCCCATGCAGCCCAACAGGGGGCACCCCTAGAGCATATAGAGCTGGCGACCAGAGGGGAGTGTGCTGCTGGACCCCATAGGACATCTACATAAGGCCACTTCTCCAAGATTGAGAAAGGTAACCAACATACATAATACACAGAAATAAGCACAGTGAATGAGGTAAAATGAGGAGACAGAGGAATATGATTCCTAATGAAGGAACAAGACAAAACCTAACCTTACACTTAAAACAACTGGTTTGGTTGTTTGTTTTTTGATGTATTCCTTCCACATATCAGGGTGATGTTGGCCTCATTCTCTTAGGCCAACATCACTCTGATACCAAAACCAGACAAAGACAACACAAAAAAGAAATTACAGGTCCATATCACTGACGAACATTGATGCAAAAATCCTCAACAAAATATTAGCAAACTAATTCAATCATACATGAAAAGGATCAGACACCATGATCAAGTGGGATTTATCACCAGGATGCAAAGATGGTTCAGTATCCACAAGTGAATCAATATGATACACCACATTGACAAACTGAAGAATAAAAATCATATTATCATCTCAACAGATGCAGGGAAAGCTTTTGAAAAATTCAACATCCATTAATGATAAAAACCCTCAGCAACGTGGGTATAGAGGTAACAGACCTCAACATAATAAAGGCTATATATGACAACCTACAGCAAACATCATACTCAATGGCAAAAAGCTAAAATATTTTCTTTAAGATCAGAAACAAGACAAGGATGCCCACTCTCACCACTCTTCTACAACATAGTATTGGAAGTCCTAGCCACAGCAAACAGACAAGAAAAAGAAAGAAAATGAAACCAAACTGGAAGAAAGAAGTAAAACTATCACTGACTGCAGATGACATAATACCATACATAGAAAATCCTAAATATGCCACCAAAAAACTATTAGAACTCATCAATGAATTCAGTAAAGTTGTAGGATACAAAATTAACATATAGAATCTGTGGTGTTTCTATATACTAACAATGAACTAGCAGAAAGAGAAATTAAGAAAACAATCCCATTTACAACTGCATCAAAAAGAATAAAATACCTAGGACTAAATCTAACCATGGAGGTAAAAGATGTGTACTCAGAAAACTACAAGATGCTGAAAATGTGAAGACAACGCAAACAAATGGAAAGATATATTGTGCTCATGCATTCAAGGAATTAATAATGTTAAAATGACCATACTATCCAAATCAATCTGCAGATTTAATGCAATCCTACCAAAATACCAATGGCATTTTTCACAAAACTAGAACAAATAATTTGTAAGGAAACACAAAAGAACCTGGAATAGCCAGAACAATCTTGAAAAAGAAGAACAAAGTTGGAGGTATCATGCCCTCTGATTTCAAACTATGCTACAGAGCTACAGTCATCATAACAGTATGATACTGGCACGAAAACAGACACATACATAAATGGAACAGAACAGAGAGCCCAGAAAAAAAAACATGCATTTATGGTCACTTAATCAATGACAAAGGAGGTAGGAATATATAATGGGGAAAAGACTGCCTCTTCAATAAATGGTGCTGGGAAAAATGGACAGCTACATGCAAAAGAATCCTACTCAACTACTTTCTCACACTATCTACAAAAATAAACTCATAATGGCTTAAAGACTTAAATATAAGACATGAAACCATAAAACGCCTAGAAGAAAACATTGTCAGTAGGTTCTTTGACATCAGTCTTAGCAATATATTTTTTTGATATGTCTCCTCAGGCAAGGGCAACAAAACCAAAAATAAACAAATGGGATTATATCAAACTGAAAAGGTTTTGCACACTGAAGGAAATTATCAACCAAACAAAAAGACAACCTACTGAATGGGAAAAGATATTTGCAAGCAATATATTCACAAGGGGTTAATAACCAAAATAGCAAAGAACTCATACAACTCAACATCAATAAAATAAACAACCTGGTTAAAAAATGGGCAGAGGGCCTAAAAGACATTTTTCCAAACACATATGGATGGCCAAGAGACACATGAAAAGATGCCCAACATCACTTACCGTCAGGGAAATGCAAATCAGAACCACAGTGAGATACCACCTCACACCTCTCAGAATGCTTATCATCAAAAAGACAACAAATAACAAATATTGGCAAGGATGTGTATTACTCTGTTGGTGGGAATGTAAATTGGTACAGCTACTATGGAAAACAGTATGGAGGCCCCTCAAAAAATTATAAATAGAACTATCATATGATCCAACAAGTCTACTTCTGGATATTTATCCAAAGAAAACAAAAACACTAATTTGAAAAGATATATGCACTCCAATGTTCATTGTAGCAATATTTACAATAGCCAAGATATGAAAGCAACCTAAGTGTCCATTGATAGATAAATGGATAAAGAAGATGTGGCATATATATATATATATATATAAAGGAATATTACTAAGCCATAAACAATAATGAAATCTTGCCATTTGGGAAAACGTGCATGGATCTAGAGGTTATTATGGTAGTAAGTCAGACAGAGAAAGACAAATACCACAGGATCTCACTTATATGTGGAATCTAAAAAGCAAAACAAATAAAACAAAATGAAAACAGATCATAGATGCAGAGAACAAACAGGTGGTTGCCAAAAGGGGGTTGGGGAGTGGGAGGTGCCAGGTGAGGGTGTTGAGGGTGAAATAGGTGTACGGGATTAAGAGGTACAAACTTTCAGTTAAACAATAAAAAGTCATGGGGATGTAATATGTAGCATAAGAAATATGGTTAATAATACTACAATAAGTTTGTATGAGAACAGATGGTTACTAGACTTATCATGGTGATCATTTCATAATGTATGCAAATATCAAGTTATTACGTAGTACATGCGAAACTAATGTAACATTGTACATCAACTATTTCAATAAGAATAAAAAACATAAAATCAATAATTGTTATCATTTCTGAAAATTTGGGTTCAGAACATTAACAGTAAGGGAATTTGTTGATAGATCATGAAGGTAAGTCAATTAAAAATGATTAGAAAATCTGAAGCACCTCAATTTAAAAAACAAATAAAGGCAATAGTATTAATAGAAAACCAGAGTGTCCTGGCTAAGGCTGATATAACTCTCTACTGAGAGTTTAGAGCTAGCTTGGTTGGCTGATTCATTTCGTGAATGAGTAACTGTCACCGTTGCCTTCACTTTAGCCAAGTAAGAGGCCTTCTCTCCTGGCTCCCCTAAATGAGGAAGCAATACCAATCCATGAAGCTGGAGTGGATTTGGCACCTTCCACTGGAATTTCCATAGCTTTTGTGAAGAGAGTCACACAGGCCATCAAGAGACTGAGCAAGAATTTTGCACATCTGACTCACCCACTGCATTTTATTATTTATAAGTCATTCGCCAAACTTTTCTATAACCATACTTTCTGTTTACTACACTTAAAATAATTCCACCCATCTTAAGTTTAGATTTCTGATCCAAAGCTTAGTCCCCAGAAATACTGAAAACACTGTTACTTTAGCCAGAATCTATACTTTTCTAGTATTCTAATACTGCCCTTCTCAGTGAAACTATATATTTTTTCTGTGTTTCCGTTTTCTATGTTCTCTATTGTGCATGCTTCTGATCAGTTAGTAGACGCTTCATATTCAGATTCACTTAAAAAAATACTGAGTGTTCTGTGCACCATTTTAAAAGCCTGAATAAATGGCATTTGAATTCCTGCATAACAGTCCACCTTATGAGTATACCATGATTAAGAGGCTTATTTCTGCAGTGTTCAACATTTAATCTATGTCGACACTTTTGCTATTACTAATGCTAGGATGAGCGTCATTTCCCTTAAATTTTTATCTGCATTTTTATGCTGCGCTTAAGGTAGAATCCCACAAGAGAGATTCAAAGATCAGGAATACTTTCAAGATTATTAAGATACATGGCCACGTACTTTCACCAGAAGTTGTAAAAGTTTTCAGTTGGGAATTGCTTATGATAAAGTGTTATTTAAAATGCTTGGGATAAAATTTAACATAGAGTGTGCTCTTTATCTTTGGGTTGCCAGGTGGGGGTGTGGGAGTGCGTCTGGCTGGGAGGGAACTATTCATCACTGTCATTTTCTAAAACTGCATGAGCATGGTGATAATGAAAAGCAGACCCATTTTTAGTTGGTCTTATTATTGTCATTAAACACTACAGACAATGCACTACCCACTTATGCTTACAACCTAGGCAGCCACTGCTCTTAATTATGTACATTTAAATGCATAAAGAAAGGAATATACCAATTTTCTGACATGGGCAATGTATAGGTTAGTTACTAAACAATGTTTATTGTGCACTTGTCAAGTGCCCACACTACTTAAGTGCTAGAGACAAAATGTTGAACAAGATAAGGTTCATGCTCTCAGAGGTCAGGTGGGGGCTGATATGATGGGTGATTGTTTATTCTCTTCTACATACAGTATCCAAATTTGTAACAATGAACAAATTACTTTTATTATAAAAATAATGATAAGAATAATGATAAATGTATTTATTGCTAGAAGTTAAAACTGGTAAACTGAAACTTAGTGATACTCATGCTTTAATCTTGCAAACCTGATCCAATACTCCCTCAACAAACTCTTGTTTTCATAAAAGAGACCACTGAAGGGCTCAAAGGGAGAGTTGAGCATGTGGGTTGACAAACTGTAGGACATTTCTATGTTCAAAATGAGCCCTTCTCTTCCTTTTTCCCTATCCTTTCCCTGAGCCTACTGATCTGCCCAGACACACCCACAAAGTCTCATGGAACACCTGAGATACAACCAACCACAGACACTTTACAAACTTAAGAGAACCATAATTACAAAAGGCTTTGGGGGACATTAGAATCTGTATCTGGGTCATTGTTAAGTCACCAGATTTATTACTTGAAACCCTTGAAATGCTTGAAGAGTATATGCTTTTACAGTAGGCTGGGTGGTGTGGATTATCTGGGAAATTTAAGCAAAGGAGGAAGGAGCTAACAGACATGAGGACTGCTCAGGTGCTGTCATTTAAGATTTGGGGCTGCACCTTAATGAATGCAGGGCACTTCCCTAGTCATACATAGGATACCATCAGCCAGTTACTCATTCACAAATTAACAAATATTTTTCAGTGCACTTAACTAAGTTATTACCAGAGTAATACTGGCTATATAGAAGTAAATCAAGTAGACAAAATTTTGCTCTCATGGCCCTTATAGTTTAATAGAGTCTAATAAAATAAGAAATAAAGTAAAATTATGTATTTTCAAATGTGGTATAATATAAGAGAATAGGATGGCCTGACAGAGAAGGAAAAGGGTCCTCTATGTAAGATGGGGTGGGCATAAAAAGTCTCTCTGGGAAGATGATGTTCCATCTGAATCCCAGAGAGCAGAAAGCCAGACTTTATGGAGTAAAAGGAAGATATTTCTGGTCAAGGAAACGGCAAATAGGAGGCCATTAAGCAGGAAGGGTAGCATGTGAAGCCCTGGTAGACCAGTTGGCTGAAATGAAGTGAACAAGTAGGAGAATGATATAAGATAAAGTTGAAAAGGTGGGCAGGGACCAAGTTATCAGGAGAGCTATTTGGAGATCAGTGGACAGAATAATATGGTTAAAGCTTAGAAGGATTTGCATCAGGTTAGACTGGAAGGGACTCAATATAAATAGGACTGCTGTGAACTCAACCCATCACATCAAATGGTTAAGCAACCCTGCCCAACACATCACATTAATGGTTAAGCAAGATGGTGGAGCATGGTTACCAAGCAAGCCAGAGTGCTCATTTCTCATTCAGGTCCTACTTTATCACATAGCTACTAGTGCTAACAAATAATATCCTTTAGGGAAGAAAGAAATAAAACTGAATTCAGTGTCTCTAATCTCTAATTATGTCTATAACATGCACAGTATGTTTAAATCTGATAGAACTGTAGGTGAAATGATGGCTCATTTTTTTATTCCTTCTGAAGTCATCTACTTTTAAACTTAAAGACATCTTTTTGATACAGATAATGCAGGTCATAGAAGGAACACTTTTTTCTCACTTTAGGTAGATTAGATGTAGGAATAATAAAATAACAAATAACTGAAATTCAAGTCCATCTCAAGCAAAAAGGAACTTCAATGATATATTACTAATCATATGGGCAAAATGTTTTCATTGCTACACTAATTCTGATACCAATAAGATTAGTGCAGAAAGGATTGAAGGTTGCCACTTCAATATTAATTGGGTTTTCAAAGCTCAAACAGAAATGACCATTTAGAATCAGTTTAAGGAAGACTGCAGGCATAGATTATTTTTTAATAGTGTCATGAAAAGGAAAAAAAAAAGTGTTAAGAAGCTTAAGGATATTATTAAACCCATTTATTATTCTTTTTTTAATACAGAGTAAATTATAAAAATCTTACCAAATCAACAAAGGGAAAGATAATAGGCTATAATGAAATATATATTTTTAAATGGGAAAAAGAACTATTAAATCATAAATGGCAAATCCATTACAAAGTTATGTTTCCCTTTCCAGTAATATAAATTCCATTTCACCCTAATGTCTATGTTCCAATCATTTTATTCATTATCATAAATTTCAGAAGTCTCATTTTTTCATAATACAGTTCAAACAAAGACATTCTATTTTAATTTTAACAATTAAACAATTTTATAGTCACATCTCTTCAAAATATGTTCTGTACTTTGTTAAAATAAATGTGACTCACTTAGTGGTTAACAAAATAGAGGATGAATTTACTCTAAACTTTGCTGTCACTGCTATCTTGTACCTTAAGGGAGTACGATGTGTGGGGCTGGAAACAGAGAAGGCCATGAATGGTCCACAATTTCAGACATCTTGTACACTTTCTGAAAAAATTCTGTCATAAGGATTTGCATTAAGAAGGAACAGGAAAAGGGGCTTCCCTGGTAGCACAGTGGTTGAGAATCCGCCTGCCAATGTAGGGGACACGGGTTCATTCGATCCCTGGTCCGGGAAGATCCCACATGCCGCGGAACAACTAAGCCTGTGCGCCACAACTACTGAGCCTGTGCTCTAGAGCCCGTGAGCCACAACTACTGAGCCCACGTGCCACAACTACTGAAGCCCATGTGCCTAGAGCCCGTGCTCCACAACGAGAGAAGCCACCGCAATAAGAAGCCCACACACTGCAACGAAGAGTAGCCTCTGCTCGCCGCAGCTAGAGAAAGCCCGTGCCCAGCAACAAAGACCCAACACAGCCAAAAAAAAAAAAAAAAAAGAAGGAACAGGAAAAAATGTCTTCAATCCCTTCCCTAGCTTCAGCTCTTACCACTTTTGTGCCCTAACAAGAACTTGGATTCTAGAGTCAGACATACCTGAATTCAAATTCCTGCTCTTCTATTATCATAACAATGCATTTGAATAAGTTATTAAACCGTTTCTGGGCCTCAGTTTACTACTCTGGAAAATGGACACAATGATACTCCAAAGGAACTACTTACAATGTATGTAACAGGATCTAATAACACGCTTAGCATTAATTGGATGTTCTATAAACATTAAGTTCACTTTCCTTAGAAGTCAGTTGGTATATGTTTTCAAAGTCTGGCTCACTGAACCTGTGTCTCACCAAATTTCTTTTTCAAAGTCTAGCAATGTCTTAGTCCATTCAGGTTGCTATAATAAAATATCACAGACTGGGTGGCTTATAAAGAGAAAAAATTTATTTCTCACACTTCTGGAGACTGGGAGTCTAAGATCAGGGTGCCAGATGGTCAGGTAAAGGCATTTCTTGGTTCACAGCTGGCACCTTTCACTGTCTCACATGGTGGAAGGGTCTAGGGAACTCTCTGGGATCTCTTTTATAAGCGCACTAGTTCCATTCGTGAGGTCTTCACCCTCATGACCAAATCACTTCCCAAAGGCCCGGCCCTACCTTCTAACACTATCACAGTGGGCACTAGGATTCCAACATGGGAATTTGGGGGCAGGGGAACATAAACATTTAGACTAAGACAAGCAATCTACCACAAAAGCTAAGAGTCAAAACAGTGGAATCAGACTGAGTTTTCTTGAACACATGACATCAACAGGGTTCTCCTGATAGCTGCAGAAGTGAATAAAGCTTCTTCATAAGGCTCGTATTCCCTTAAGGTTTCAGAAAGCAGAGGTCTGCATTTTCTGAGCATGTTTGGGTAAACAACAGACCTTGTGACATGCCACAGGGTGGTGTTGAGACAATCTCGGTTGGAGGCACTCAGCCTGCACCTATTAGGGCATTTCTGATGGTTCATTACCAATCCCACACTCTAATGCCAGTGGGGTGAGGCCAATAAAGCCACCTATAAATGTAGATACCTTTGTTTTAACAAATTTCTACTTTTCTGGGAAACTCTTTCAAGAATTTACTAACACCATCCAAATGTTGAAATCATTCCTTTGTGACAGCTGCACCTTTGAAGCACACACAGAAGATGTGCAAAATGCTGGTGACACAGTAAATTTGGCAGAAGGCTTTTTGAAAGAAAGGAGAACCTGAAGGAAGCTGCAATCATGTGCAAGCCTGTGCCAGCCACACATAGAGCCAAAGACTGGCATCAACTCAAGGCCACCCTGTGGCATGTCCCAAGGTCTGGTTACCCAAACATGCTCAGAAAATGCAGACCTCTGCTTTCTGAAACCTTAAGGGAATTATGAGCAATATGAGCCTATGAGGGGTCCTCATTTAATCCTGCCAGACTGCTTAAGGCACAGACAAGACTCAGCTATGGCTAAGAGCGATCTGGGTTCTCCCGGTAGCTTGCAGAAGTGAATACTGCTTCTTCATAAGATGGTTGTGATGGATTTATCTCTATTCCATGTCACCCAGTTGGGAGACTGCCTATTTCACCATATGCTGATGTGTATGCTAATAAATACCTTATTGTTAAGCCAAAAAACATTTTTTTAAGCTACATACAGCGCTCACTTGCACAGAACACCAGGACTGCAAACTTTAGCACCACCGCCAGTCAAATCCAGTCACTCACCCATTTCGTAAAGTTGTAATGAAACACAGCAAGTTCATTTGTTTTTATACCATCAATGGCCACTTTCAGACTACAATGGCAGAGCTGAGCCATTGTAAAAGAAACCAAATAGGCCACCAATCCTAAAATATCTACTCCTGCCCTGTAGAAGTCTGCTAATGACTCCCAGAGCCAGAGCCATGTCCTGACCTGTGAATGTGATTTTATTTGGGAAACAGGTCTTTGTAGATATAATTAAGTTAAGGATCTTGAAACAATGAGATTATCCTGTTTTATCTGAGTGGGCCCTAAATGATATGATAAGTGTCCTTATATGAGAGAGGTAGAGGGAGATAAGACACAGATAGAAGAGGAGAAGGCAATACAAGTGCAGAGGCCAAAATTGGAATTATGCAACCACATGCCAGGGGATATGAAGACCTGCTGGGAGACACCAGAAACTGGAAAAGGCCAGGAGGGATATTCCTTCAGAGCCTCTGGAGGGAGCACAGTCCTGCTGACACCCTGATTTGGGATTTCTGGCCTCCAGAATTATAAGAGAATAATGTCTTTCTTTTTTTTTAAGCCACTAAATTTGTGGTCATTTATTTCAACAATGCCAGGAGACTAATATACTGGCCTTATACAGAAAAAGCGTGCTGACTCCTGGCATAGACTTCAATGTGCTAGTCCCGCCCGCCACCCCCCTGCCCCACAACTGTCTAGCACAGTGACCCTCAAGCACTACGTCAAAAGCCTGAAGATCAGGGTGTCTCCAAATAATCAAAACCTGCATTAATCCTTCTAGGTATTTGTTATGGCCGAATGTTTGTGTCTCCTCAAAATGCGTACCTTGAAATCCCAGCCCTGCAATGTGATGGTATTAGGAGGCGAGACCTTTGGGAAGTGATCAGTTCATGCGAGTGGAGCCCTCAAGAGTGGGATCGGTGCTCTCATAAGAGGCTCCAGAGAGCTCCCTCACCCCCTTCCACATTCTGAGGTCACAGTGAGAAGACAGGAACCAGGAAGCAAGCCTTCACCACACAACAGATCTGCCAGCAACTAGATCTTGGCCTTCACAGCCTGCAACTGTGAGAAATTAATGTTTGCTGTTTAAGCCACCCAGTGTAGGGTATTTTTGTTACAGCAGCTTGAATGGACTAAGACAGTTTTGTTCTAATATTTTTGGAGAAATTAAAGAATATTGATTAAGATTTTTGCAATTGTGACCATGTTTTTATATTTTATTCTTTTATTACATATATATTTTTAAAAACACACAAAAACACTAAATAATAAACAAAAACTATTTATGTATAACCCAACCTAAGGAAAAATAAAACCTTACACAAATTGTTGTAACTATCTACAGACACTCCCTGATATTGTCTAAATGTGATGTCTACCAAGCCTGTGCACCTCTTTTTACATTTACATAACAGGACTGTCATGAATGTTCTGAAACACATCTCTTATGCACAACTGCAAGCATGACTCTAAGAATTTTACTTAGGAATGGATCTTCTTGACTATGTGGTGTATGTGTCTTCAGCTCTATCTTATGGTGCTGAATTGCTTTTGAAAGGGATATAATAATCTACACCGCAAGCAGCAGTTGAAGTGTTCCTATTTCCCTAATCCTCACGAACACTTGGCAAAAGCAGTATTTTAAAAATTTGTTAATTCCATGCGTATAAAGTGAGCATATTCTCTTCAGTGTAAAGCTCTCCTTAGACAATAAAAATGTTTTCCAATATAACTCCTCAATCGTATACTCACACTAGACATAAGGTAGTAAGTCTGTGAAGAAAGAAACAATGATAAAAATAATGGAAAAAAAAAAAAGAAAGACCTTCTGAAATATAAACCTACTTTGAATTGTATCCACTGTATGTTTGGAGTACTGGCAAAAACACTGGATTAACTGTGTGTGACTCAGGTGTCTTTTCAACTCTAGTGCAAGCTTTCTTGCCCATTAAACAGGCAGCTAAATTAGTCTCTCTGTGGCTCTTTCCTGCTCTGAAAGTCTCTCCTTGTATTAAGAAATAAAGAGAATCCCAAGCAAGTTTGGCAATTCTATTACTTTAATGCCTCTTTTATTCAGGATGTATGATAACCTGCACAAAACATTCATGTGTCCCCCGGGTGGTGTTCTGCTGCATCCACCTATAGAATCTCTACAAAGTAGGAGTTGATCCAGTTGTCTCCAGCTACCCTGGCCTTCTTTCCTTTCCTCTTGCCACAGATCTCCCCACCTGCTGTGCCCTCCGCCTGGAACACATTCCCCTCCTGTCTGGGCTTAGCTAATGCTTCTCCACCTTCAGGTCTCAGTCAGGTATCACCTCTTTAAGGAGTCCTGCCCCCAAGCTTCCCAACAAGATCACATTCCCCTGTGACAGCCTCCTAGTCAACATGCCCAGCCTTTTAGTACCATTGGGTCTCCATCATTATACAATAAGTGAGGGTCAACATGCAATCATACACAGTGTGGGGTCATGTCAGTATGAAGTGAGTGAAAAATAATACTTTTTGCTTTCTCTCTACAGTCACAGAATGCAGAAAAAATCAACTGTGAATCGTACATGGTATAGAGTGGATTGAACTGAGAGTCCCAAACAGACATGAGGTATCATGTCCTAATGAGGTTCTCCCCCAAGAAATTAAGGACTGAGAATTGAGAACAGAGAATAAAGACTGGGCAAACCATGAAAGTCAACTGTTTGTACCTGATGCCACGTTATTTCCAAGTTTGTGCATTGGGGACATGTTTCCTTGAGTTTTATTCCACATAAACTCCAGATTACGTACCATCCAGGTCGATGTCCATCGACCCACCTGGACCTTAAACTTCACGAGGGCTGAATTCTTCATGAGGGCATAATATAGGGTAAATGCTCAGTAATTATTTGTAGAAAGGAAATGAACAGAAGAAAGGACAATAAAAGTACTTTATGACTGAGGAAAAAAGAGAATCAGACACATAGAAATGAAATAGTTTCCTACTAAATTTAGAATAAGCTCCAAAATCCTTGCTAAGCCCTAAAAGGCGCTGAATGATTCCCTACCCCCCTCCAACCTCACATCATCCTCCCTGTCCCTTGCCATCCTCCAGGTAAGTTTCTCTAAGTTCCTCAGATCACACCCAACTTCCTCTGTCTAAAATTTTCTTCTCTGCCTAAAATTTTCTTCTCCCAGGTCTTTACTTGACTAACTCCTCATCTTTCTCATGTTGGCTTGAATGTCATCTCCTGAGAGAAACCCCATCTGAAGAGCCTATTAAAGCCAATCCCATCCCCCTCCAAATCAGTTACCTTCTCCTGCTTGTTTATCTCATAGACCTCCTTCCAGTCTGAAGACCTGTCGTTTTGTAATTTGCTTTGTTTTTCAGATCTTGACTCTTTTCCCTATGGAAGCTGCATAAAGGCTTACCTCTCTGTATTTCCAAACTCCTATTACAATGTTTACCCCTGAGTAGGGACTCTGTAAATATCTGGTGAATAAAGAAATGAAGATGTCTCTACTCTGACAGCATAAAGCAGTGCAGAGGGAGGGTACAGAGCCTCCAGGAGAACTCAGAGGAACTTCAGCATTCCCAGCAACACACTGCTCAGACACCGATCCACGCCACCCAGGACGAGGAGGCAAGGATGAGATGTGGGGTCGCATCTTCCCTTATGACTAGCAGAGCAGACAGCTCCAGTTCCCAACATCAATGCGAGTTGTGCTATCTCTAAAGCCCACATGATGTCAGCTTACACTCAAAACTAACATTCAAAAAATAACTTTTAAAAAGAACACACAAGCAACATGTAGAAGAATGTTTTATTTCAAGTGGCTTAAATGATTTCTCATGAAATTTTTGGATCTCTTCAAGATCATCCAAAAATAAAGCCAAAGCAGAATGGCTGCTTCTACAGATCAAGTCTCCTAGTTTCATCACAGAATTAAATATGTCTTATTTAGGAATTGTTTGTGAAGCCCCAGAGATGCCCTCAAAATTCATTCTGAAATTACAGATTTTATTTCTAAAAACAACCATGATTAAGCATGGCATCTACAGATGCCTGCTCTTCAGTAAAGCTGCAATTTGGGAAAAATCAAAGCCATAAGGAACTAAATTATCTAGGGGAGGCTTTTCATTACTCTCTAATCTAGCTCACTCCGAGTTAAGAGGCAAATGAAATTTGATTATCCAGCCAGTTACTTTAGAGCTTCTGCGTTTAATTTACTTTTCCTCAGAAGATTGGAAAATGTCCTATGAACTATTTTTACATGTAGATTTGAACTTGACTTTGTTCTTTTTAAGCTCATTCGTTAAGTGATTAATGTTTTTAAAGAGCAGAAGCCCTTCATTTGCTATGATTTACCCTTGCTTGGCCAATAAGAGGCCTTAATTAAGACTAGCTGAAATCTGCTATCCATTTTTTTAAAAACATATTCAAAATAAAAGTGAAAAGCAACCTTATTATTTATCGACTGTTTAGAGCTTTCTTGGTGCATGCAATGAGCTGACAGCTTTGACTAAACAAAGAACTGATTTTTTTTTTTGAAGAATCAGTTTTTGTATCTTTCACATTGAAAGGGCTTCTTTTTTAAAGTAGCTCAAAATATAGTCTCTCCTAAGGTGTTATTGCTTTTTAAATTAAGATTTAAAATAAGGTAGGCTTATAAAAAGATATCCAGCCCCTAACATCTACTGCAAACGCTCCTGTACTTGACAATTAGACAAGATGCTGGTTTTCTCTACACAGGGTGGCATCTATTTACATAATCTACGAAGTTTTAATGGCTTAAAGGAGTAAAGGAAAATTGGTTATAGGATTCTCTCATTTTAACTAAGTACTTCCTAGCATCTCTACCCATGCAATGAAACCATCTGAGCTTGAAAGAGAGAATAGATTTTTTTTTTTACAGCTCCAATCCTGAGATACACCAAGTTGACTTTTTGAGGTGGGCTTTCTAAAAGCTTTCCTAAGTCCTGAAAGTAGGTGAGAGTTTTGGTATTAAAACACATCACACACACACACACACACACACACACACACACACACACCACATCCTGAGTCTGGAATTTGTAGCACATGTATGTCTGCCAGATCCCTGCCTAATATCATAAGCAATAGTTAGGTTCCTTAGTACTTGGTGCTGGGTCTATCTTTTAATTCAATCATATCACTGTCATGGTTCCCAATTCAATCACAGGCTTCTAGTCCCCCACTGGTACAGACAAGGATTCCTTATTGTTACTGTCTGTTTGACCCAAATGCTATCTTTTTAGTCCCTGCTCTTTCAAATAATAATTCTCTTTACATCTGCAGTTGCATATTTTCCTCTCAGTAATTCTGCAACCTCTGCAAAGCACCAACTCACCCCCAAAGATCTCCTAGAGTACAAAACATGAGGTACCATTTTTTTATCCCTTTTCCATCCAGCAGCTGACTTGTGCTGTAGCTACAACAGCAGCATTACTTCTGTGATTGCTCATCTAGCACATACCTGACGTTTCAACATGGTCATGTTTTATGATCTATAATGAATATTTATTGGGTCCCTACTATGTGCTGAATATTGTTATGGGTTTGGGGGACACCAGGTGATTATGGTATTGTCCCTGCAGTCCAGGTGTTTATTATCTAGCCCGGGAAATGGAGAATCTGATTGATGTTTATGGTAGTGTGAGGAGCTCCAGTCATTAATTTACTCAGCAAATATTTGAACACCTCCTAGGCACCAGTCACTTGTGCTAAGCATTGGGTATACAAGGGTGAAGAAATCATTTCTGGGTTTTGTCCATGTGCTCACAGAGGTTACAATCTAGTGTAGGGAACAGACAATAAACACATAAGCACAATCTAAAAGTCAAATTGGGTAAGAGCTACGAAGGAAATAAAGCAGGTGAAAGAGTAGAGTATGCTGGGAGGAGTAGGGCTCTACAGAAAGGGGGCTCTGAGAAAGTGGGATATAACCTGACACTGGAAGCACAGAAGTTGTTGGCCGTGCCAAGACCAGCTATCCATGTGAAGCCCAAAGGAGCTGCATGTGCAAAGACCCTGAGGCCAAAAAAAGCGTGGCACAGCCAAGGACTAGAGGGACTAGTCATACATCTAATGTGACTAGAGCCTAGAGAGAAATCACAGGTAAAAAAAGATGGAGAGGGCGACAGACTGTGAACAGATGATTTTAGAGAGATATTTGTATATTGTGCTGTACATATTATATTTTCCCTTCATTACAATAAGAAACACTGACTTCTTTTGATATAGTCCATAGCCTGCCTATCTATCTATCTATCTATCTATCTATTTTTTAATTCCCTTCTGAATACCATGTAGGGACTAGATTAGAGAATACAAGAGCAGGGGCTCTGCAGTAGACCAGGAGATGATGGTGACTCAGACCATTCATTCAGCAAAAAAATTATGGAGCTGTTTATTCTGCCAAGAACTGTAACAGGGATTTAGCACTGAAAAAATCAAAGTCCTACCTGTCAAAGAGCCATAATTCTAGGAAGAGAGATGAGAGATAATAGAAGTAATCAGATAAACATAACATGTCATGTGGCAATAAGGGCTACAAAGACCAGGAAGGTGGGGTGAGGGATTTAGAGAGGTCAGGAGTATTGATGGGTTATGCTCGGAGTATAACAGAGGCTCAGAAAGTGCTGTACATCAGCCTGGGGAGTGGGGGGAGGCTTCTCAGGAGAGAAAACACTTGGGCTTAAACTGAAGCACAAGTAAGAACTGGCCAAATAATATAAGGAGGGGGAAAGGGGGGGGAATGGAAGAATTAGATGTAGGAAATGTTTAAGGACTAGATCCTGAAGGCTTGATTGAAGGGTTCCATGTGGAGAGAAAAGGAAGACAAGACCAGAGGAGCCAGCAGAGGCCAGAGCTTGCAGCAGAGGCCTGGGCAAAGCTAAGGAAGGGATTTAAGCAGGGGAATGAATTCCAACTCTCATGCACTCGGCATTGTGGAGGATGGTTGGAGGGAGACTAGCCATGGTGGTCCATTAGCAAACACTGGGTGCAATCCAGGGGTTAAGATGCTGGTGGCTGTGAAGATGGTGATAAAACAGGGTGGATCTGAAAGATGTCAAGGATGTGGAATGGTCAGAACTTGATCACTACTTAGATGTGTGCACAAGGGTCGGGGTGGGGAGAGAACACTCCAGTCGGCTACAACATGATATGCAAAATCCTTTAAAACATGCCCTTTATATACTCTCTGACCTCCCATATACCAGCATTCCACACACTTTTGGCATCACCAGTTTGCTTTCAGCCCTTGAACCTACCAAGCTCCTTTTCAGCTCATGGCCTCTGCACCACCCTCTCCTTCTGGCCTGGAAGCCTCTCTCCCTGGGTCTTTGCCGAGCTGTCCCTTCTCATTCAAGCCTCTGATCACGTCATCTCCCTAGAGAGGGCTTCCGCCATCCTCCTCAGCCAACCTTGATTTCACATGTTCATCACACTCTTCTCTCTAAAATCAGATTCCTTTTAAATTATTCATGTGTTAATTTTCTCAGAGGTTTGTTTATTCACACTTCTGTTTACGTGTCTGTTTATGTAGATGGGCAGCGTTCCAGCTGAGTTCCACAACAGCAGTGTGGAGCTGCTTCCTCACCTTCCTCGTCCAGCACTGCCTCCAGGGCCTTGACAGCACTCTTTTGAATGAATGCATGAATGAATGGAAGTTTAGGAACTGGGTAACAAATTACATACAGAGCTTAAAGCTGAGTGGTAAAGCTGCCAAAACAAACAGGTTCCTGTTTTAGAAGATTCAAATAGAAAACAGATTGAAAGGTACACATATGAAAACAATGCACAGAAGAAAGGAAAGAAGTCCAGTTGAATCTTGAATCCAGGGACCGATGAACGCCTTCTGGAAAGGCCCAGACAGTATTTTGGGCTTTGCAAGGCTGTAAGGATGCTGCTGCAACTACTCGACTCTGCTGGTGTAACACGAAAGCAGACGTAGACAATACATAAACCAATGAGCATAGCTGTGGTGCAGTAAAATCTTATTTACAAACACAGGGCAAAACTGGCCAGAGAGGCATAGCTGCCAACTCCGGCTTTAGACTAATCCAAAATAGGTACATTCCAAAAGGGTAGCATATAATTGAAACATATAAGGAGGATAAAACTCACCTTTATTGAGATTCTACTATGTGCCAGATGGTGTGCAAGACTCTGCATATGTACTTCATCTGATGTTTTTAACGATTCTGGTAGGTAAGCATTAATACAGCTATTTGGCAATAATTAAGAATTCAAAGAGGAGAAATAACTTGCTCAGGTCATACAGTTAAAGGAGCCAGGATTTAAATCCAGGAAGTCTTTCTGACTCTCAGCCTTGTTTTTTACCCTTTTATCGATTATCCTCTTACAGCCTCAAACTGCCTTCCTACCTCTTTCTGGAAAGAGGTATAAAAATTTGTCCACATGACATGAATACATTGATTTCAATTCCACGAACACCAGGGAATACATAGTGTGCCACGCAGTGTGACAGGTGCTAGGATACCGAACTTGTAGACCATCTCTTTTTTTTTTTTAAATTATAGTTGATTTACAATGTTGTGTTAGTTTCTGGTGTAGGGCAAAGTGATTCATTGATTATATATATATATATATATGTGATTTATTCATAATCTTTTCCATTATGGTTTATTATAAGATATTGAATATAGTTCCTTGTGCTATACAGTAGGACCTTATTGTTTATCTATTTCACACAGAGTTTGTATCTGCTAATCCCAAACTCCTAATTTATCCCTCTCCCACCCTCTCTCCCCTTCAGCAATGATAAGTTTGTTTTCTACGTGTCTGTTTCCATTTTGTAAATAAGTTCATTTGTATCATATTTTAGATTCTACATACAAGTGACATCATACATTATTTGACTTGTAGACCATTTCTATGATTTGTCTAAACTGCAGCTTGTTAATATCCAATACTGAATTTCAAAGCCTACCATTTGGCATTCCTATATTATATTCTCTTCTATTTTGCTAAAATTGCTACTGGTGCTTTCCACCATGTGAACGGTACTTTTTCTGCGGGCCTGTCTGCCCTCTGTAAATAACCACAGGTGTGGATTTTGTTTTGTCTGTGTGCAAGGCTTTCCACTTATCTGTCTCCCTGCAGAGAAGTTTCCCCATTAGACCGCTGCCCACAGCACCGGCTGCTGTTCTACACTGACAATTCCGAGCTACACAGCTTTCTGTTACCAGTTGACTCAGATGGTGTGATTCACTGTGTCCTTGAAGCATTGGTTCCATATGTCTGGGTTAAACACCCTTCTATCCTCACAGGGCCAGTAACCAGAGTGTTATTTCTGGGTTTTCGATGGATTTAGGAGTCAAGATGTGCATAGAGATAGCAGTTGCATCTAATTTTGAAAATATCTGCTTCCCCGCAGCACTGCCTTGTGGGACTTCCAGCTTAACCAATAGAAACCCCCCATATTTCTTATCTAGTTATGAAAATTATATCTCAGAAAAATGCTACGGTCCGGCTTTTGTTATTGTATAGAAAGTAACTGGAAAACATCAATATTGGAGAAAAATGTTTGAGGAAAAGAAAAGTCTCACTGTCATCAGCAATCTCAGACTTCTTTTCCCAGGAACCACTGCCTTTATTTCCTTGTCAGCCTGTACCTAGCCAATTTAAAGTATGGGTTCATTTAGCAGGGATTCTCAATGATTACATGTTTCCCTAACCAATTACACTTTTTCTTTAAATAGAATCAATATTTCACAGCATCTGTGTAGTGTCCATCAACATCTTATTCTACCTATAAAAAGAAAAAGTCATATACAGAATATGTAGTCTATTATCTTCAAAACCCCACCACCTTTCAGCATTTAGCATGGATCACAGTGTTGGAAATCAAGTGAAAGCTATTTTAGGGAAAGCTGGGCTTTGAGAATCCACAAATAACAACCCAAATGACCTATTCGTTACCCAGCTTGTCTTGGCCAGAGTTCTGTCTGAAGTGGAACTGGAACCAATCAGGAGTCAGGATTTTCCTTCTTGTTATCAATATCAAAGCTCTCCCCTCTCTTTCATCTTTGAGTCAAAATAGTCAACTAAATACTATGGATTCTCTTTCCTATATCGGAAATTACCCTTGTGTCATCTCCTCGTCCACCTCTATCAACCGAGCCCTCTGCTATTTCTCAGCTCCATGAGTGAACAGACTCTTCATATGGCTTCTTTCCTTCAGGTTTGTGCCCCTGTGGTTCATCCTCTACATGCCAACTAGAGTGGTCAGGACATTCATGATAGTAATGACTGCTGTGTATTGGTACTTTATATGCATTACTCATTTAATTCAAATAGAAACACACACACATATACCCCAAACCAGTATCACTCCCATTTTTCACATGAGGAAACCAAGGCTTAGTGAAGTTAAGAATTTGACCCATTTCAAAGAGCTACTAAGGTACAGAGCTAAGATTTAAACCCACATATGTGATCTTGATGTGTCATTCTATTCAAAATTCCTGTTCCACAGATGCAACATCTGATTGCATAGAGTTTAGGCCAGATGTCACCTTTTGCCAGGGAGGATGAAGCATCGTTAGGGACAGTTTTATTAAAACTATATCCAATAAGTGAAGGGTAGATTCCCAAATAAAATCAAGTTGCAATGACAAGGAGAGTGAATATGTACTGGGTTGGCAAAAACAAGAGGTCTTACGATAGCTACTCTTAATAGTCAACTATAAAACCCTTACCCAGAAATGACCTCAAATTCTGTTATTAGGATATAGCAGACACTATTCCTTGCAGGTGGAAAATATCACTAACTTACAAAGAATTTGGTTCTTATAAATAGGGTGCTACAAGTATAGACACTAAAATGTAAATTAGCTGAATGGAGTCGGTTTAAGAACAGGGAAGAGCCAGGAGGTCTAGGCTAGGACATGTGACACCTTCATCAGGTGGTGGCAGACTGTTTGGCCAAATTGTCACCTGATTTACCTTGGTTTACAGATCTTATGCACACTGAGGTGGTAATGTTAGGAAAAAGTAAGGAGGTTGGCTAGATATTACAGCCTTCAGAATTGTCCCATAAGAGTAATGAACCTACATCAGAGTAGAAGAACTAAAAATCAAGGAAAGATACCAATGATAAAAGAAGTATTTTGGACACTCTGAGTCCTATAATTTGGAGTTTTGCTGGAAGAAAAGTATATTTTGGTACATCATGATAAAGTGAGAAGTTTGGGGAAACTGGAGCTCAGCAGGAGATAGGGCTTATAAGACGGGGGAATGAGTCCTTTCTCATGCACTTCCATGGTAAGGTGTTCTGCCAGCCAAGAGAGAAACAGTACTGGTGCTTCTCATTTAAAATTAGCTTCACTTTCTTAGGGTAGAGGCCATTAAGGTAAAAGATAAGGAAACTCTGACTTTAACATTATTTCCAGGCAAGATAACTGACTGTGTAATCAGAGCATGAAATTTTCAGGAAAAAAAAAAAAAAAAACCTAGACTGGAAGCCTACTAAGTATTTGAGGAAAGGATATTGCCAAAGAAATCCAAAAACTAGCCACCCACCCCTAAGCCGATTCTGTGATCTTTTGACTTCACTTCGTGGGACCTGTATTGCTATATCTGTGCAGTCCCATGAAGGGCAACCTTACCTACAATTTACCTCATTTGGAACGATGGAGAAATACCAACAAAAACCTATAAGGCAGAACGAGTGCCCAAAGGGAATGATGGACAAAAGAGATCCTTCCAGAGAGGAGATCACCTAAACTGTCCAATGGATGACTAAAGAACTTAGGCCACTGTTACAGTAGAGAGTTTTGTCTTAACACTTCTATCCTTGTTCAGCAAGATGTGTGTGCTGTAGACTGTGGACGACTGTGTTTTCCCATCCTCTCCTTTGCTAAGTGGGAGACTAATTGTGTGTATGATTGTATCAGAATAATGGGGGCCTGTTAACTTTTCACTAGATTGCTCAATTATAAAAATCCATATCCAGATATGATTGAGAAGACCATCAGTCACCCAGAGATCTTGGATTTCTCAGATGGATAACTGGATGAATCTTGGTGTGGTCACTCTCAAGGACAGGATGGCCATGTAGCTTGAGGAATGTTAAACCTATGTTTGGGAAGAAGTTTTGATATGAATGTGGGATAGTCACATGAATGAACCACAGCGCTCAGCATCACTAGCCTACCCAACAGACATTTCCCCTTTCTTCCTTGCTAACAGAAATATGATTACATTTAAGATGGCACTATTCCCAGCTCTGGGAATGAATCATGATTGGTCTATCTAGATAAACCATGGGATCCCCAGAGCCTTCTCCCAAAAACTCACTTTCCCAATCATCCTTGTAGCTCCAGTTAGCCAAATGAGACCTAAAGAGTGAATTCACTGGGGTGGGTATATGTGAAGCCTTATACTTTAATAAAAGAAAATATTTTCCTTTATTTCTACCTCAAAACGTGTTAAGTCAAACAGAAACAGACTCACAGACTTTGAAAACAAACTTATGGTTACCAGTGGGGACAGGTGGGGGAGAGGGTAAATTAGGAGGTTGGGATGAACATATACACATTACTATATATAAGATAGATAACCAACAAGGACCTACTGGATAGCACAGGGAACTCTACTCAATATTCTGTAATAACCTACATGGGAAAAGAATCTGAAAAAGAATGGATATATGGATATGTACAACTGAACCACTTTGCTGTACCCCTGAAACTAACACAACATTGTACATCAACTATACCCCAATATAAAATAAAAATTAAGTTAAAAAATGTGTAAGTCGTTTTGTGACCATGAAACAATGAATGCAAGGATAAACAACCCATATGCCAGGGATGGTAGAAGAACGGGAGAATCTGGGGCCATATTTCTTGTTATATAAAGAAGTAAGTCAACTTTATAAGTGATGTCATAACTGAGATTTCCGTTATTGTTAAGAACATGCCTAATTCACAAACTGATCATACGTGTAGGATACAGGAGAAGGACACACATTCGAAGAACAGAAAGAAATGATGAAAATCAATTCTCACTGAATCCTGACTTAAGATTGTTATCTCTCCTTCTTGAAACTGTTCTTTTAACACAGTAGTAACTTTTCTTTAAATTGATTCTCAATTTATGTAGTATGTAGAACTTTTAATGAATATACAAATGGCCAAAACTATACCAAAATAGACGAAACAACTATCATGGCACTAAAACTAAATGAGCGTTAACTGACTAGTTATCAGTGGACTGTAGATGCCAACAGAAATTTACAGTTGAAAATCTGCCAAGCATTTTACCATACCTTTCCTCTTCTTCGTTTAAAAGCAGCTTCCTAGAAGCTGTCTAATTCTACCCCAGGTTAATCTTTTCACATCTTATGGAATTTTATAAACTCAGACCACATAAATGTTGCCTCTCCAATAAGCGAACTTTTAAAGTCCTCTTGAAAGACACTTACCTTTAAGGGCTTTAGTATTGTTTGTTTAGTCTCTCTCTTCATTTACCCTTAATACTATACTCATTCATTTTTATCCATTCATTCTTTTATTCAACAAATTATTTGTTACTTCTCTAATTCAAACTCTCAGTTGCATGTGAATCAGTTGATCACTCCCTCCTATTTGGCTTCTGTGATATCACATGCTCCTGGTCTGTCTCCTCCAACTCTGATCTCTTTGGTGTCATTTGCTGGGCCCTTCCTTTCTCTCCCTCTAAATATTGGGAGTCCCAGGATACAGTTCTCATCTCCTTCTCTTTCCTATGCATGTTTTTGCCATGAATGATCTCATTCTGGTTCAATGTTAAATAAAATGTATATTATAAGACTCAAACATTTATATCTTCAGCCCTAACCTCTACTCTAAAACCTATCATATATCCAACTGCCTACTTGAAATCTCCACTCATGTCTAAGAGGTACCTTAACCCTAACATATCCAAAACTGAACTCCTAGTTTTTCGATCCTCTCTCAATCTTCTCCCCCAGTTTTCCTCATGTCAATAAGCAATACCACCACCCATGCAGTAGTTCAGGCCAAATGTCATCCTTGTTGCCTCTGTGTCCTTCATTCCCCACATTCAACTCATCAGCAAGTCTGGTCAACTCTCCTTGCACAGCTGATCTTGACTCCTCCTACCTCTCTCCACTGACATCCCAAACCCAGTACATCTCCTGCCTGGGATACCACCCCTACCTCCTAACTCATCTCCCTGCTTCCATTCTCTCTACCTCATCATTCTTTTCCCATAAATTGGTCAGAGTGCTCTTTTTTAAAGTGTAAATTATATTCCTGTCACTTCTCTTCATAAAGCCCTCATAATTGTGTCCTATCATGTTTAAAGTCAGATGTAAATGCCTTCTTCTAGCCTCCACGGTCCTCCCCACATGATCTGGCTCCCACCCACATTTCTGACTCATCGTAAATCTCTCCACCTTACTTCCTACACTCCAACTTCCCTGTCCTTCTATCTGCCCTTTGTACAATCACGGCTTATTATGTTTTTGGGTCTTTGCAAAAGCTGTGTCTTCTGTCTGGAAAGCTTTCCCTCCCAGGTAGTCACATAAACGACTCTGTCTTCTGATCCAGGACTCTTCTCATAGCTCACCTCTTCATAGAAGCACTCCCTGGCTAATAAGCTGCAAGTAGCCACCCTATTACTCTTGGTCCATCATGCTGTTTTCCTTCCTTCATAGCAAGTATTGTTATCTGATATTTTCTTACCTATTTATTACCTGGCTTCCTCCAAAACATTCTACACTGCTTGACAGCAGGGACCTCGTCTGACTCTCTCATTACTGTGTCCCTAGACACTCCACAGATGCTCAATAAATATTTGGTGAATCGGTGAAGTTTACTGGTACCAGGGAAACTCTTCCTAACATTCCATTCGGCATCTTTAAAGAGGTTCTTTCTGTTATATTCTTCATGGTTTTAAGATTAATCAGGAAATACATTTTGAAGCCAATTCTCCCTTCATTCAATCAAGAAATATTTACTGTGCCAAACGTTTTTGCTATACAAAGAAAAATGAGACAGCAGATTCATAATCTAGTGGTAGAGAATGGCATGAAAATGAATAGTATAATATAAATAATGACTGATCAAACTACTAAGAGACCTACTAATGTTGGCTAGTGCAAAAGGGATCAGGAGTAGAGAGAAATAAAATTAATGGTGAATACAGAGGGAAGGTGACATTTGCTATATGCCAATGAGTCAGAGGTTGAGTCCTATAAACTAAAAGAGGAAAATATTGCATTGGTTTCATTTCTCAATCCCATGTAATGACGCCCCCAAACATGACAAAGACAGAAGGAGGGATTTTTTTTTGTATGTCATAATGTTATTACAACCTGAAAGTCAAGTTTTACTAAATTTAAGGACACTACTTCCAAATGCCTTATGTGATTCAATCACACTCAATTCTATTTTTTATCATCACACAAGGTGAAGATTAAGTACAACTGCAATGAAATAGATGCTCTGCTAATTCCCTCTTCCTCTGACAGCTGCTTCCCTACTCTCTGCCAGCCTCCGCCCCACCCCCTCCATCAACACCCATTGCCTGTGGGCCACGATTTCCCATTACTCTCTGATCTCAGATACAAAGGAAATTCTACTAATCCTCTACCAACAGAATAGCCTGCTCACTGGCCCTGAAATGTGCCTTATCTACTCCCGTTTCTCAACCTGCCAACCCACTTGATATACTTCCCTTCTGCTTCTATTACCCAAATGCCACCAATTCTCAAACTCAAGAGGCCCATCCCTTAAGCCTTCCTCTCTGGTCGTTCTAGCCCTCTGTGAGCTCATCCTTCTCTGACTACCTGCAGCATTCACTACCTTTGCTGATTATTTGGAGTTATTTCCATACCTCCTGGAATTGCTGTTTAATCTTCACATTGAATGAAATCACCAAATACTCTGTAGCCAAAAAACAAGCCACCAATTCCACCCAATGTTAAAGGAACATATAAATTAGCAAAGAAGAATGTCTGACAAATCAATATTTCAGAGGCTAGTTGGTGTCTTCTTAGTTCCAGTCATTCAGAAATGCAAAATAAAGTGAGCTGAAAGTGTATGGCTCTTGGTGAAATAGTAACTATTTGGGATAATCTTCCCCCCAATTAAGCTAAAGATTATAAATCTATACCACACTGCTCAAACCCTTATCTCTGCTCGCTTCTCAGAAAATGACAGTCCCTTCTGTTTCACAGAATAACCTGTAGAGTATGAAGTCCTCCCCAAACCTGACTTCTTCCCTGCTGTCTCAGAGAAGAGCCTCACCACCCTATACTCCTTCTCAAGCCCCACCTGTCCACCTGCCCACTTATTCATTTAGACAAGAGATATTTAGGCACTGGGGATACAAATATGACAACAAACTATCCCTGGACCAGAAGAACTCAGTCTCTTAGGGGAGACAGACATAGCAATAAAATATTGCACAAATAACAGCACTCAGGAAGAGTGAACTATGTCCGTCAATGCAGCTAGATCTCCTGATAGACATAATAACTGAAAAAGCCTTAAAATACACTATTTGTGCAAACTTTAAAACACACACATTGCTGTAGTCTGAATGTCTGTGTCTGTGTCCATGTCGCTCCCTCCTCAAATTCATACGTTGAAATCCTAACCTCCCAGTGTGATGGTATCAGTAGGTGGGGTTTAGGGGATGTGATGAGGCCATAAGGGTGGAGGCCTCATGAATGGGATTACTGCTCTTATGAGAGAGACCCCACAGAGCTCCCTAGCCCACTTCAGCCACGTGAAGATTCAAGGAGAAGTCTGTGGCCCAGAAGAGTGCCCTCGCAAGACCACGCTGGCACTCTGATCTCAGACTTGCCGCCTCCAGAGCCATGAGAAACAAATTTGCTTATAAGCTACCCAGTCTGTGGTATTTTATTACAGCGGCCCAAAAGGAATAAGGCACACGTGAAACGTATGACACGCAGTTCATGCACACTTACATTTGCAGATAAAAGGATATTAAGGTAAATTGGAAGGATGCACACCAAATCTATGGTAATGGTTGTAACTGCAGGAAAGAGGGGACAGGAAGGGGAACACGGAAGGTGACAAAATGGCTGTCAACTTTATTGTTAACATTTTGTTGCTGTCATGTAAAGAAGGCTGGAAGCAAATAATCTTGTAAAATTATTAATTATCAATTTTGGGTAGGAAATCCTCAGGGGCTTATTAATCTCTATACTTTTCTGTATTTTTACAAGTAGTTCAAATGTCAATAGACAATTGCAGAAGGGCTTTATGTGCCATATACAAGGCACAATGGTGATATAATAGAAGAATGATTCTCTCTCTTGTGTTTTCAGGCCACTGCTCTCCACTGTTGGGTCAATGCCTACACACATGCCCAAATTTCTCCCGTTTAACTAAATGAATCTGTGAGCAGTTACTCCCTCAAGCAACTGCTCCATCTCCCCCCTTTCCTTCACAACTAAACTTCTTAGAAGAGTTGCCTATGCTTGCTCTCCTTTGTTTCCTCGCTCACACCCACACCCACTGCAATCTGGCTTCTGCCCCACTTAAAATTGCTTCCACCTCCTAACTGCCAAATCCTTTCGGTTCTCATTTTACCTAACCACGCAAAGCACTTAAGATAATTGACCAAGTACTGGAAAAGTTTCCTTCCCGTGGCTGCCATTGCTTCTACCTCCCTTTATGATCCATCTCTGACTCCTTTCGCTGGTGCCTCCTCTGGGGACAGCCACTTGATTCTAGTCTGTCTCCTAAGATGCCAAGCTGAGCTCTGTTCTCTCCCTAAATGATTCCCTCCATTCTCATGAATTTCCCTGCAATCCACCAGCTCCTAAATCTGTATTTCTAGCCCCTTCTGAGATCTAGACACATACCTTCAATTGCTAGCTGGCTTTTTCCTACATTCTCTACCTGTATCTCAATCCAAGATAACCATATCCTCAAGAATTCTCACTGAAGGTTAAAGCTAAGAATGTGGACAGCTTCTTGACTCCTACTTTTCTTATCCGCATTACAATGTTTAGTGACTTACTGCAACACAACTCTTGAACCCATCACCTTGTCTCCACCTGCCACATTGCTTTAATTCAGGTCTCCCACTCCAAACTGTCTGCCCTACTGTTCTAACCAGCCCCACTTGACGTCTATGGAATTACATCCATCATTTCTCTCTAAAACACAAATAAGTGTCATTCCCTTGCTTAACATCCTTCAATAGCTCCCCACTGCCTGCATATTTTAATTTTAACTCCCCAGGCAAAAATGCAATGGCTTGAAACAATCTACCACCATCCACCCTTCCAGCCTCACTTTGGCCTCCCCACACTGCCAATATTCAGTCCACCTGGATCCTCTCACCATTCCCTGGACGTGGTTTGAGTTTTCATAAAAATCTGAGCCTTGGCACAGGCTGTTCTAACTACTTCGGAATCCCTTTCTCTCTCTTTCACTGGTTTTTGTGATAGTTGATTCACTCAACAAACATTTGGAACCTACTACGGGCAGGCCCTGTTCAAGGAGCATGGGATATACAGTGAACAAAATAGCCCATCTCTACGCTCATGGAGCCTAAATTCCAGAGGATTGAATTGCAGTCAGCAAATCTGAGGCATGATTTGAAGGTGTTTGTTTAAATCATTAGTAAGTCTAACACGAAATGAGAATGTTAACACATACGACTGTGGTGGCTTTCGCATGTCATTGTAGCTCATCCTCTGCAACTAGATCTCATCTTTCACTTCTTTGCAACCCCATGAGCACCAGTTACACACATGTACACATCCTATAGACTCTTTAAAATTTAAGGCTCAGCCCTTTCTTGATGGAAACTATCCCTTCCCATGAAGGCCTGAAGGAACCTTTCCACTAAAGGGTTTGCAATTACACATTGTAATTGGGTAGACAGTGTTGACTCAGCTTCCCCGCAAATCAGCAGGCGTCAGACCCACACTGCATGGGTTCATGAAGTAGAAATAATAACAGGTGAGCTCTCTGTGGTTGAGTCAGGAAATGTCCATATGTCAGTGCTGATAACCTATACTGTTGTAACATACTCTTTCTGCATTGAGTTTTCCACTTTATTTTTTCAATTTATTGGACACTAGCTCATGTGTGTCTCGTGTAATCTTGGGGTACATGTAGACAGAGATTGAGCATTCTCTGGAATTGTAACATCCATCATGCATGAAGCAGTGGAAAACTCAGAATGCAGAAAGAGTATGCCAGAAACAAATCAGGACAAAGAAGAGTCTGAACAGTGCAGAAAAGTTCTCAGTTGGGATGGAGATGGCTGCAACTGGCCCGAGGCACTGAGGAAGGGTGAATAATTAATAACAGCGTTGCAAGGTAGCATTACCTCTGCAACACTTGATGTCTGTAAAAGTAAACACATAAATATTTATGGAAGTTAACCATTGATAACTGCACATCGTTTATAGTTCTTTGCCACTCACAGTTTTGTTCTAGGCTATAAACTCGAGTATATTACACTTTTCTCTTTATACTAGTAAAGAATAGATAGAAATGCCTTCATGAGAGGTTACGAGGATCAAACCTTTTGGGTTTGACATTACTCTTTCCAGCATGCTTATTATTACCTAAGAAAAGAAAGAAGTTAAGCTTTACTAATAATTAGTATGCACACTTCTTGAAGTATGTGTATAATTTATGATGAAATCTATAAAAATGAAAGTACATGCTCAAAATATTTTTACAGATAGGGTACAAGATCAGAACACTTTGGAGACTGCTGACCTAGACACTACATGGCTAGCAAAGAGTTCTAAATCACAGACAAGAATCAGATTTCAGATGGTAGGCAGAAGAGAAAAGGTAAATGGAAAAACAAACAAACAAAAAACAAGACAGAACAAGAAAATAATTTCAGATGCCAGAAAGGCAAGATCAACAGTTTGCTGGTCATTGGGATAACCGCATTACACTTTTTGCTGAGTGTACGGCCCAAGGCCAGAAGATGTGATGTAGTTATTTGGTTATTTCGTTCCCCTGCTTAACACCTCTGATCACTTCTCATTGCCCTTAGGATAAGGTCCAAATCCTTAATAAAACTCAAACTCAACCATCTGGCCCTATCTGCCTCTTCAGCATTTATTTTCAGCCTCTCACTCTTTTTTTTTGGACATTTTTAGTTCAAGTATGTTGTCCAATCTTGTTTCTACCTCTAAGTATCATTCAGGTGTCAACTTAATTTACGCTCCCTTTAGGAGTTGTTTTCTGACCCCTAAAATGTATTCAGTTTTTTCCCATGTGTTCCTATAGCACCTTTTGCTCACTGTTCTGAAATTCTCATCATGCTGCTAATGCATTGTTGAAGGTCTCTACTCCTTGCTAGCCATTTGTGAAGACAGAGAAGGTATCTGTATCCCCCAAGCACCCAGCACAATGTTTGATTTATAATACATGCTAAATAAATGTGCTGACTAGAGTGAAACTGAGTGAAATGTGTGCTGAGACTCAGGGAGAGAGGGAGAGAAAGAGAAGGAAAACAATTTCTTTGAGCTCCCTAAGTGCTTGCTTATGGCATTTCATGATGGCAGAATTTTGAGGCTCACCTAACAGTTATAACAATATTTGACTGCTTTTCTGTCAGTACATTTAGAGGCACATCATTATCCATTGGTCAACAAATATTTGAACGCCCCTGTGGGTCCTGGACGTGTGCACAGCCTCTTTACTCTGGCTTGGCAGATACCAAACAATTAATTAAAACTGTATTCCTTAAGGAACAGTAGTAATAGGATTCATGACTTATTCTGGCAGGATGGAGGATGATGGCTGGAGTTCATGGCTTGCAGTAATGCTATATATTCTCATTTGGTTAGTCTCAGCAAGATTGCCTGTGCCCAGTGTCCACAAGGTGGGTGGGAGATGTAGATGCAGAATCAAGTAGTCCAGGGAGGGGAGGCAATGGAGCGAGGGCAGCTATGCAAGTAGAATGCTCTCCGGATCAAAATCATATCTTTGCATGGGATACTACACATCCTTCAAAAGCTTCCCTGTGTACGGCACTTCCAATGCCCAGTTTGCCCAGACCCTCACCTGCCACTAGCTTGCCCACATCAATCACTTCCATCAGCCCTTCCACTCAGGCTCAGGGAGACCCTGCGGTTTGTTTTCATTCAAACCCTTCAAGCATGAATGGTTATTTTCCCAACCCACAAAGTTGGGAATCAAGGTTTTTCCCATGCAGCATCACTTGAATTGGGTACTGGCTTTGGATCTTTACTTTGGACATGATCTAGAAATCCACATGGAACTGTGTCAGGTCACTTGCCCTTTAACTCCATGTACCACAAAACAGGGCAATAAGCACTGTATCTGCTGAGCTGAGCCCAGCACTTCCAGAACAATATCAGGTCAGCCCAGAGTGCCACTCCTCACTCACCCCCAGCCCTGCCCCATCCAGGCATATTCTGTGCAGCCAGAATGTCTCAATTAATATTGCCTTAGTTGATATCCCTGTTCTCCCATCACTAGCTGTGTGGCGATGTGTACACTGCTTAACCCCTTTGAGCCTCAATTCATTTGTCAATAAAAGGGATATTCAAAACTACCTGGTGTTCCCCTTACCAGGGTACACCTCTAGTGCCCCAAATATAATGTTGAACATAGTACTTTTGGCCCTACATACACACACACACACAACAGACACACACAATTTCTTTCCTCTGTCTTCCAGATAATAGCTTCCCATCATCATAAGCAAAGGCCTTTACTCAGACCCCTAAGTCGAGTATGGAGTCTGCTTATGTGCACATCTTTGACCCCGCTGCTCCTTGATCTCCCACCCAACTCCACACCCACATTCAATCAGTTACAAAGACCACCCATAATGTCACAAGAATTCTGCCAAATTCATCTTCTTCCCCTCTAACAACCCTCCCCAAGTGGCCAATCCTTTTTAAAATCTGGATAACAGCAATGTCTCCTCAGCTCACCTGTCCACCTGAACCCTCCCCTCCTTTCATCCTTCCTTCACAGCAAAACAAGACAACACTTCCTACGGCGTCCCTTTTATTATACCATTATCCTTCTCAGAAACCTTGACTCCTTGTCCACTGGATAAAATCCACCATGCTGAGACTCTCCCCAATCTCATTTCTCAGCCTCAATACCTCTCAGACCATTACGTACTGCAAACTGCTGTCCCCACAAAATCCTTCATGCCACTCATTAAATGCTTCCTCAAAACCTCTCAAAACCCCCCTGGCCACTCACAGCCCAGCTCACAGCCCAGCTCCTCCACAGGGTGCTCTGCAGCAGACCCCTCCAGGACTGCCTCTCCTTCCCTTCTGCCTTAGAGGACAAGATCGACCCCTTCCAGGGAACAAGTGCCCTTCCTCACAACTCCCTCCCTCCATAACTGCCCCCGTGCTCCCAATCTCACCACTCTCCTGACCGCCCACCCTCAGGATTAAAGGGCTTTTTCTCAGTCCAAACTAATTTATAAAAATGACCACAACTCACATTTATCAGGTCCTAACTATTTGTCAGGCACTACACTGAGCACTTGATATATACATTAGTTCAGTTCATCCTCAATGCAACCTGTCGAAATGGGTTCTCTTCATTGATTTACCATTCAACATACATTTGAGTGAATTTTAATAGGGAAGATAGTAAAAAAAATAAATAGACACAAAACTATAGTATATATAAATATTATTATAGTATATATAAATAATATCATAGTCGTATAGTATATATAATTTTTTTCTTTGAAAAAATATAGTATAAAAGCTATGAAGAAAAGTAGGGTCAAGGAATAGGGAGACACAGCTGAATTGTTATATTAGATGAAGTCATCAGAGAAGTAATATTTTAATGGGAACCTGAAAAAGTGAGGAAGCAAAACAGTGGAGTATATGGGGCAAGAATGTTCCAGGCACACATGAAGAGGCTAAGTTACAAAGAGGCCATGAGGCTTCCAAGGGTAGCAGACACCATATCTGAACCCTAGTTCTCACCCCAGAGTCTTATTTTTAGACCCCATTCTTTATCTACCATTAATGTTCTGCAGCAATTCACTCTGTTAACTAGCTCTGGCTTTTTGAAACTCTTTTATTCCCCATTAGTTGACAAGTATGGGCCATCCGTGTGCTGGGCACTGACCTCCATAACATTCTCCTCTCTAATTGCTTCTCCACACATTTTCCTGATTTTACACCCATCTTCCACCCTTATTCTTCATAGTTCTAATCCTAAACTTTGTCCCCTACTCAACTTCATGTCTTCAATTACCTTTATCTATTTGCAGCTGGCTCCCAAATTTGACTCTCCAGCTTAGTTTGATAGCCAGCCTCTTGGGTGTAAGGCCATCGCTCATTTATCTCTCTATTCCCAGTACCCATCACAACACTGGATGCTTAATAAACGTGTGCTTCTCTGAAATCAACTAAACTTGAACTCCACATTTCCAACTGCCTTTGGGACAGTTTGACCTGGATGCTCACCTAGCATATCAAAATCAATATTTCTAAAAATGAACATGTTATCTTCCCCCCAAAACCTGTTGTCTTCCTTGCTTCTCCATCATGACACCATGAGGCACCCATCACCAACCTCCCCATCTTTCTCCTTCCCAGTCATCCCACCCTTCCATTCCCTTTACCATTGTTCAAACATTTACTTTCCCTCATTTAGACTAATGCAACAGCCTCCTAATGACATCTTTGTCAACGGTGCAGCCTACACAGCTATGCAAAATTAATATTCCTCATTCTGTCACTCCTCCTAAATTCAACTGGCTCCCCACTGTCTACAGAATCAAATCTCACTCTTATGTACCGGATTTCTACAGCCCAGTACCTACTAGACATCTCCATTTTGATATCCCAAAAGGTCTTAAATGTTACAGTTCCAAACTGATCTCATTTTCTTTCAACTAAACCTCCTTCTGTATTTCCCGTCTACATAAACATATGTCACCCACCCGTTACCCAAACCAGAAATCTAGAAGATGACCCAGGTTGCTCCTTCTCCCCCAACCCCAATTATAACCTATCATCAAGTCTTCTTGGTCTCATCCTCTGCTTATCTCATGTGTACCCTCCATCCTCCACCACATCACCAGTGCTTTACTATGATCCCAGTATGCCTCACCTGCAATTCTACCTCAGCAGGTCTCCATGCCCACTGTTTCATTCCCCTTCTGTCCATTTGCCACATCACTGCAGTAATCTTCCCAATGTGCAAATGTGATCATGCTGTGCTCTTGACTGAAATGTATCAGTAGCTCCCCGATGCCTTCACATCCTGATGCTGACTACTGCGCCAGCTCCCCATTTTCCTTCTACCCCAACCTTCACTGCACATGGGACTTCTCACTGTCCCGATTGTACCACCACGTTTTCTTAGAACCAGCCTCAGAGCCACAGCATTCCCTGCCTAAAACATCCATCATCCCACCTGCTGTCTTTACCTGGAAAACTCATTCTCATCCTCCATTCCCATCCAGTCTAGGGAGCTTACTGTGATCCTACCTACCTGCATGAGGTGACTCATATATGTCTTTCCAAAGCACTCTGTGCTTAGTGCTGTCCTAAGACTTTGACATTCCAATTACCATCTCACATGTCTATCTCTTTAACTAGATTCAGGGTTTCCCATGGGATATTTTTCATCTCTGTATTCTAGTACTTAGAACAATACTTGACAAATAATAGGTATTTTAATATGTTTTACAAAAGAATAAATTGCCTCCCATTTGGAGAATCCCCCACTGACATGTGGAGCAGCAATATTATCTAGTCTACAGTTTAATGCTAGTTTTTCCACATAGGACTTGTTTTATATTTTATGTGACTCTGTGAAACCTATATCACTTAGTAACAAACCGTGTGATTATGAAAGGTGTACTCTGTGCTCCTCCGGCTTGTTATTTCGTAGAAGACAGGGACTGCAGCTTCTGATATCCTCCACCAAGGACTTACCCCAGGGTTCTAGGAAAGTATTTAGTTAGCAGGTGTCTGTGAAAATGAGATAAGCCAACATGCTCTACCTAACCAATACACAATTCAGATCAAGTAGAATTCTGGGGTGGAGAAGGAAGATATGATTTAAAAGCTTAATTCCTAAACAACTAACATGCTTTTTTATTTTCTGAAATGTTGACTTGCAGTGTCCCTTGTATAGTAAGTAATTGATCAATGTGTTTCAAAGGACTGTTGAATAGCATCCTCAAAACTATTTTGAAAATACCAGAACATAAATTGCATTAAGAAGTTATAACTGTCTCTGCTTGAGATCTGAAATTCTATTCTAATGATATTTATGAAAAGCCACAATCTCATGATCAGGGATCCAAGATAAATGTAACTGTGCTTTAAATTGCAATGTTTCTAACAAATTATTTCTACAGTTCAATCTTCCCAGTGTAGTGTTTGTAGATTTTACATTGTATTTATCCTGAGAAGTGAACAAAAATCTTAAAGTATTAGGTTTTGTAGTGACTAATTTTCATTCAGAATCTATATCCACAACTTTAATTGAACTAGGAGGTTTTATATGGTTTAACTACAAATCTGGTTCTTATGTCAGAAGCGCTAGTATTTATATCACCTTTGAGTTTTGCAGTTTAGGATGTGCTGCCTTTTTAAAAACTATCTTATAAAACCTCCATCAAAAATGGGGTTTATTCTTTAAATAAATAGCAGGAGAATTATCTCCCTTTGTGTTCCTGCATATTGCTGTATTTTACAGTTTCCACCTTCCTTTTTCCACATTTCCCAATGCCTGGTTCTGAACTCTCATTATTTTATTCTTGTTTCCCAAGACTTCCCTCCCCACAACCTTCAAATTAATGTGAGGCACCTGTGTTTCAGAACCGGCACCAACTCTCTCAGAAATCACAACTTCAGCAGGAAACTATGATGAAACCGGACCAAGCGAGAAACGGAAATAGGGAACAGACTGCAATAATACCGCGCAGCCCAGAAGGAAGCCTCAAATTAAAGGGAGTTTGGGGAAATACATGATACAAAAAGAGTATTTGAGGAATTATTGGAAAAGATGCAAGAAAGACTTAGTGAATCTAATGTTCACGAGTGCTCACAATATTAAATCAGGTATAATAATATCCTTATGATAAATGATTGATTCTATAAAGTCACATTTAAGAATTAGAGTGATATTCTAGTTAATTTTTTAAAATCCTACACTAACTTGAAATGCCTCTGCCTTTACCAGAACATTATTTAAACTGGCAAATAATGAGCTAGGCATTTTCAGTTCCTTTATGACCACCTTTATGTAGAAGTTATTACTCATTTTGTATTCTCCAAGCATCAAAATCATGTTTGTTTTATGGAAAAAATGCACTTCCTCACAGACTCCCAGCATCATAGGTTTTAAAAATCTTTAAAATGGCTTAGATAATGTCACAATGTATTTAAGTGGTGGACACATAAACCCATATTACAGGAGAATGGAAGGCAGGAAAATATTGGACGATAGAACAAATATAGAATTTTGATCTCAGTTCTTCTGATAGCTTTATTTTGTAAGATCCCAAAGAGAGAAAAATCAAGCTCAATATCACTGCTTTCACTGCATCCACTTGTAAAGGAATGGCACTTATATCAACTGGAGGTAATCTTGCTTTTCAACATCCATCTCACTTCATCTTTATGTCTGTTGTATGGCAATGAATATTTTAAAATATACATGTTTATTTATTTCTCCCCTACTCGACTGTAAATACCTGGTGCATACTCAATAAATATCTCTTGAATACACCGTAAGGTCTCTAAAGGCAGTCTCTACATCTCACTCATCCCAGCACCAAGTAGTTTCTTTGTAAATACATACTTTTGCTGATTAATCTCATTTCATCATTACAGAATGCATCCCTGTAACCTACAAGTGGATGTAATTACCACCATCTTATAGGTGAAGAAAGAGGAACAGCAACATGATACTCAGTGGCTATTTTATATGTTCCCATGTTCCCACCTTTCTGAATTAAATTAAATTGCTCTAAATTAAACTTGTTCTCAGGACTGGATTTGACAGGGTTATTTTTGAAATGTCTGTTATTTCTATATTATTGTTTTGGTTTTTCCCCAAACTCCCTGCAGACACAACAAGAAGACCTAATGATCCCATTTCCACAGTGATGGAATGGATTGGAGTACGAGAGGGTATGTCCACCTTTAGGGTATAACCATAATATAAAATGCTTTTATTCATTCAACACATCCCTGGAGCACTTACCACATACAAAACATGGATAAAAGGTATGGGCTAGATCAATTTTTTTTGTGAGTAGTTTCTCATGATATTCTAATGAAAATTTAATTAAAGTACAAAAAGTTACAACCCAAAATAAAGCCCCTGGCAGGATATCTATTCTGAGATGTAGATCAGTTTAATAGCTACATGTGCTATTTTCACCCAATTTTATTATGAAGCTCGTGAAGACTTTTGGAAGTCACATCTTCTCTGGTTTAAAAAAATCATATTTGGGGACATTTTTCAGGGCACCCAGGCATCTGTAGCACAGTGTGCAGATGCTATTATAATGAAGACATGAGAGAGAGAAAGAGAGAGGGAGGGAGAGGGGGAGGAAGGGAGGAAGTATGCATAGTCATTAGACTGCAGTAGTTACTATATCAGTCAAATCTGATTTTGATTCCTATTTGGGCTGCAGATAATGTCATTTCTTAAATAAACTGCTTCACTCAAAAGATCCTTCAAATATTAAGAAGTGCTGACATCTGGGGATGAAGTCTACTTCTTCTCCAAAACCTTTTTTAGAGTAAAGATCTATAAAAAATTGCCAGTTCGAATTCCCTAAAGACTTTTTATTCACTATTCATGAGCAGATGCTGCCCGAATACCCGGGGGGACACTTTCCTAACTAGCCAGTCCAAATCCCAGGTAACCAAAAAGTTATGCACTGTTACTGTAAAATGGGTTGACTACTTATTTTTACTTAAATAAATAATTAGGGGAGAATATGTAGGAGAGAGAAGTTTCCAAAAGGTCAATAATATATCCAAAGAGACAACCTATTTCCAATGGGACAGTCATTCAACCGCACTGGCTGTGTCCATTAGAGAAGAAAAATCAGCCCTTAACATATTGGCATGAAGGCCAAGTGCTCAATATGGCAAATTTTACATTTATATCCATGTTCACATTATTCATTAGATGGTCAAAGTGTACAAAGAAGTTACATGTGTAAATGCTGACAGTCTCTCTTTTTTTTCAGACTTTCTAATAATATGTGGATATGTATGTGTATAGAGCAGCCTACAGCAAAGAAACTAGGCAAGAAGGGAGACCGCCCCAGCAGTGAGAGTAAGAAAAACTGAACCTCATCTCATCTCAGCCCTGCCATGGTTTCCACAGCTCTGCCAATTCCCTCCCAACACGGCCTGATTCTGTGAAGTCTGATATGGAAGAAAATGCACCGGAGGAAGTGGATGTGTATATGCTGAATGATGTTGCAGTTTTTTACTTTTTCCATTCCTTTCCACAGCCACTTCTATAGTAAAAGGATTTATCATCTGATGAAGATAATGATGATGGTAATAATAATGGCAGACATGGTGGTGTAGCCATTTAGGCTCTGGGTTGGGAAATGTCAAGGCCTATTCTCTGTAACACTAACTCAGACTAGTATTGACAATCACAATCATGATTCAGAGTGAGTACTTAACTCATCTTTCCACTCTTTTATTGGAAGGGGAACCAGGAGAGGTGATAATCACTAACTGGGGGCCCCCTGAACTACCAATCCTAGGGGTGATAAGTCTGGAAGGGTGAGGGACAGTCATAGCAACAGTATCCAAAGATGACACTGCCTATTGCTCTAAATACACAGAAAACACTGGTTACTTATTAAGCTCTTCTTTGGAAATGATGTAAACTCTCACAGCCATGCATTACAGATGCAAGAACATGCACAGTTCAGAAGAGCACTATCTTGGTGTCAGATTACTCTACTCATAGACCTGGCCCACTGAATGGAAAAGACAGAACCAAAAAGCCACTTCCGGTAGATGGCTTAACAAGCAATCAAACGTGAATTGTAATTTTGGGTCTTTGATGGGTCTACCACTGGGCAGTATGGTTTAAATTCCGTAACTACATTTTAAGCACCTACTATTTTTTGAAGCACTGTGCCAGTCATCTGCAGGGGTACAAAAATTAGCAATTCATGTATGGTACTCGCCATCAAGGAGTTACAACTTAAGACTGCACACCAAACGAATACACATAGCTTATTCTGCCTTGTTATTCAGATATCAGTCAAAAATAAAAGGAGAATGACTGATGAAAATTCAAAGTGTAATTCTTCGGGGAGGAGACAGGGAGAAATTAATAAGGCTGCATTGAAAAGGACAAGGCATTTGAGATGAGTCTTGAAGGACGTGTTCGATGTTGAGCATTCAACAATGTTCAGTGAGTAATGTTGGGGCAGGAAGTTCATTCTAAGCAGGAGGTACAACATGAGATATGTGTAGGGACTAGGGAACAATTCCGTTTATCAGGTCAAGGTGTAGCCCTAGAAGAGTCATGAAAAGAAAATGTTGGGATGCAGGACTGTCACCATGGAAACCTTGACTATCAACCTAAGAAAACAGTATTTTTAGTTCCATAAGTAATGGCAAGGATTTCGCATACAAAGAGAATGACCTGACTCAAATCAGGTTTTAGTAAATTTATTCGGTTGTGAGCGGGGAGCGGCGCTTAGTGCAAATAGGAGACAGCCATGACAGCCTGGGAAATAATATAATCTTGAGTGCTGCAATGGGAGTTGGAGGGGGGAGCTGGACATAAAAGCTAGAAGAGAATCAGAAGAGGATTAGTAAGGCTTGGTGACTGATTCCACATGGAAGGGGAAGAAAGAATCAAGGTAGGAAGTACCATACAGAAGGAAACACTTTGCTTTATTTTATAACTGCATGCCTCAGAAAATGATGTCACCATTATCAAAATTTGGACAAGAAATTATTCTTAGAAGAGAGGATATGTCTTTTCTGACATACTGATTTCAAGGCGCTGGTAAAACTTGCTGATAGGTCTGACCAACAGGGCATGGAAATGTCCATCTGGTAATGGGGAAAGGGGTTGGGCCAGAGTTATAGACTAAGGAGTCCTCTGCATCCAGGTAAGATGGATCAAAACCACAATTAGATTAGGGAGGGAGGAGAGAGAGAGAAGAGAATGAAGAAAGAACTTTGTGCAAAGTTGCACAAAATAAGCAAAGGAAGAAATAAGGATCAGAAAATGAGATGTGAGAGAAGTAGGAGGAAGGAGAATAATGCAGTGTCACAAAATGCAAGGGAGGAGATCTTCATTCAACAAATATCTGTTATTGAGCAAATACTGTATGTCAGGCTTCAGGCCAGACTCTGGGACATAGTGCTGGGCACAACACAACGGCTCTGCTCTCAGGGTTCACAGTCTTCTAAGGAGTGTGGATAAACAGCATGAAGCACTGCAGTGAGCTCAGGACAATGTGAATGGAAAAAAAGACCACTAGGACCTTTAAGCAATGAACAGTTTTGAAAAAGAAGTAAGTGATTTAATGCCCAAGGGTGAATAAATGTGTAGTGGTAGATGTAGTTACATAACTTTAAAATATTTTTAAGGATGGTAAAGGCCCATTGAGCAAATTAAAAATTCATTTTCCCTCCTTACCTCCATTTCTCCTTCTCTCTCTCTCTCTCTCTCTCTCTCTCTCTCTCTCTCACACACACACACACACACTCTCTTTAATCTGCTTGAAAGTCCCTAAGAAGGGAGGTTATTAAGTAAGCAAGCACACTCTGCAATGAAATATTGCAAAGCAATATTATCCATATGTTCTAGGAAACCAGAGAGGACAAGAAAAACAAATAAAAGGACAAAAAAAGATTAGGAAGGACCATAAACTTTAAGCCCAGAAACAGACCTTCAAAAGATTCAACTACTACTATCTGGTCTACGATTCCACAGAAATCTTGCACACATGTTTTATATTGCATGGATCATTAATTTCCAAACCATCTATAGCCTTATGTTATGAAACTCTGCATAAGCATTGGCCAGAAAAAGAAAAGTGGAGCAAGAGGAAGAGGGTTGTTGAATTTTAACACTTCACCATATCATTTGATTAGAACCTTCTTACATTCAACAACACAGAGAAAAGAGAATAATGCCTTGTGCCATAAAAAGCTTCTCCTTGGTTCAGAATAAATAGGCTTTTCACTACTACCCTTGTGGAATTACTACTCCAAGTTTGTCTTATCCTTAATAAACCCCAAACTTAAGCTGGAGCCATGATACATCCATCACACAATACAAAAATGAAGAGGACTATTCACTGTACTATTGTTGATTCCCAAACTCAGGAGCTTCCCAGGTGAAATTTGATACTGGGCCCCATACACAGAGGGCAAAAAGAGACCAAAGAAAGAGGCAGACCACTCCATACTGGTTGGTGGCAGGTTTACGACACAAGTGACCTTAAATACAAGGCTTGTCTTGGGCAAAGCAAGACGAGGAGATCTCCACACCTGCCCACCAGATTCTTAAAGGTTTATATAGAGGCTTTAACTAGGTTCAGTCACGTATACCACCCAGATGATCTCAACAAGTTACTCTCTCAAGGCTGTGTCCTTGAAAAGGGCTCAGGCTGTGAGAAGAGTGGGCAGAACGTACATTCCAAGGACAGGGGACTGGGGGAGGGGCCTCTGATTACCCAGGTCCAGCTCTGGGTCAATTTGCGGGCCACGCCCACTCTACTACCTCCTCCAGCAACTGCTGAAACACCCACTTCCCTCCCCACTTTTAGCTGTAGACTACATCACATAACATCTGCTATCCCTACGTTACAGGGCACAAATTAAGGACACCGATGAACAATTTTATGGGGCTATTTCCTCTGACCTTATTTCTGATTCTCTTTCAAATACACTAGTGAATTGGCATCTCCCTCTCCACCAGTAGCAGGATTATGTTTGATTTTACAGCAGGGAGCAAAATAATGGGAGTGGACAATGACATGAAAAATATATTTGGGGCAAGCTTTTGGGTTAATGTGGAAGCTGATGAGAGGGAGGGTAAAAGTGAGCACTATGATTCCGAAGAAACCTTCTCTACTTGTATGAAGTCACTGACAATCATCCATTTTCTGTTCTGCACAGTATTAAGTGTCAACTACAGTGACTTAGAAGTGGTATTCATCAGTTAACATATTAAACATATTACCTGTTGAAAAGAGTGAGGAATGATCTTTTTTAGTTATTTTATTTTAAACTTTTAGCAACGCAACTCAACCCTGCTCCCATCTTTCCTACATTTCCCTCCCTACTTTCACTTTAGTGTAGTTTTCACCTGTGTTTCTCAACAAACTGTTTTTCACAGTATTCTGGCTCTAGAGTCAGGTCATAAAACACACACACACACACACACACACACACACACACACTTCTCCAATTCCTGATTTCCCTCTCATCTTCATACATTCCTCTCAGTCTGATCCTCCAGTTAAATTTTGTTTAAATTTCAATTAAATCATTTTATAAACCTCCATCCAAGAGGCATATATTCAAGAGAAAAGCATCATGGTCACCTTAGAAGTTATGCTAATGTCCACTTACTTGAAAAGAAACAAGAGGTCAGGGACTATTGTTTTAAAACAAGAATTGAAACTAGAGTTGAAACCTTCAAAAATGACACTTTTCTCGTCCCAGGATTGTCAAGACTACCCTATATTTGAGTACAAATCACCAACGTACTAAAGCTTATGTTTGCTGAAAATAATATAGACTACATACCTGGGGATCATTCTCTAATATAAACTTGAAACAATTACACTAAGAACAACAACAAAAAAAGGTGCTTCAAACATTTTTTCCCCTTTTTTCTTCTATAACAATTAACTCTAAAAACATGTGAGTACAATTCAAGAAACAGGTGTCAAATCAATTCAAGCCAGAAAACACTTCCCTTTTGGTCCACCTGAGCCAAGATATAAATCAACATCTTTCTATTCTCCAAAGGAACAATGAACACATGCTGATTCTAGAGATGGTACTGAAAGTTATTTTTAATACATCATACTCCCCAGATGTGATTTCATCTTTCTCATTTTACCCAGTAGAGATTATGGCCACCTATGGCACTGTGAATAGACCAGACGTGCTGATTCAATCCCCATCTGGCCAATTAAAGACGAGGCCCAGCCAAAAAGCTGTTATCGCTGAGCAGCCGAACGGTGCAAACCACCCAGTTGCCCGGACTTCTGATCCTACAACCCTCTCTATCTTTGAGTACCTACTATTGCCTTGTGCATGAATAAGTCCCTGAAAGGATAGCTAGCTCCCTACCCTATTCTGAGTCAAAGGAACTGCAAAGACAGAGAGCCTATGAACTCAACAACTACTGAGCCCTCTACACTTAAATTGCCATTCTGAAAAATTCAGTCTCTTCAAGATTATGAGTATCGCTCATAAAATATATCCTAGACGTACTTAGTTTGCAATGAGTGGCAGCTATTGTCACAAGGAAGACCTAAACTAAACATAATTACAAGTCAAATTTGGGGCTTTAAAGGTGACCGTCATATTATTTTTTCCAGCCTACAAGGACATTTTCTTTAAAATTTCACATACTAAGAAGACTAGAGTCCTCCCAGTTACAATCACCTGAACTAATGGAGGGAAGGGAAGAAAGGGAATGTGTCCAAATCTCAACGTCCATAAATTAGGGTGATGGACTCAAGTTGAAGTGGCCCCATTTCCCTGGATATAAACAGGTAGAATGTGGAAATGCCTCTTTCCTTGCAACTTTACATCAAGTGCAAGTTTTTCATAGCCATGTGTGACTCCTCATCTTATATAAACTGGGAAATGTCCAGTTCTCAATCACTCTCAGGTTCCCTACAACACCCTTCATTCGATTTACGGCTCCTCTTAAAAACTATACACATCGAAGCTACCTAAAAACAAATCGATTCAACCGAAGAGGCTTTATTGGGTTGAGAGGGGTGGGAGATATCGTCCTGTATTTCGCTATGGATACCACTAAACTGATCAAAACGTGCCCTTTCCCTGCTTTCGCAGAATGCACAATACTCTGAAACCAAGCTCCTTGCACAGAGTGCCCAGTACCTTTCCAAGGCTATACTATGTATAAATTATTTCCAAGGGTCACTGAGGACCATTTTCTCTGAACACACCAAACTGAAGCTGACAAAAACAAGACATACGGTTCTGCTGAAGCATCTGACCTGGGAAACATTCCGCCTGTATATTACCAGGGGACGAAAACAGAGCTTTAATGAAGAAATGTTTGGGAGCATAAAGGCAACGTGGAGGGAGAGGATCAATACTATTTCAGCTCATTTATCCCCAGGTGTTAGGAGAAGGAAGTGTGTGGTCTGAAGTCATCTGGCAGATGCACCAACAACATGGGAAATTTTCAGAGAAGGCAAAAGTAGGCACAAGATCGCAGGGAACCCTGCCACCGGCGAGTTTCACACACACTTCAAACACCTCTTCTTCCCCGACCTGGACCTCGCATGCACCCCCTCTCCTTCCCACCCCCATTCCCGCCGCTGCCCGCCTCCCCTTCCCAGTCCCACCCAGGTGACTGTTTCTCATGCAGCAGAGGCAACAAGCGTCCCCAGCCCGGGAAGGGGTCCCCCGTCTGAGCTTGCGAGGGAAGGAGGGTGGACGCGGGCGCCCGCTCCAATGCTTATTGCATCCTACCGCCTGTGGAGCTCGCCTCCTCCAGCTGAGCCGAGATGCTTTCCACCCTCCTCACATTCATCTTTGGGGACGCGGGGTGCAGGAGCGAGACTCGGGAGTCAACCGGCCCAGGGGTGTCTGGCGATGGGTCTAGCACCGGAGCGCCCTCGCCGCTCAGCCCGGGGGCGTCCGCCGCGCTGGGAGAGAGAGAGGCGACGGCGGCGGCGGCGGCGGCGGCTGCGAAGCGCGCGGAGCGGGGTGCAGGTGCGGGCGGAGGCCGGAGGGGGGCGCCGGGGGCGCTGCGCGGCACTGGGCGGCGGGGGCGCGCGGGCGGCGGTCTGGAAGCGGGAGCCGCCAACCGAGAGCCCGGGAGCGAGGCGCCTTCCCCTCTCCCGCTCCGCGCGCCGCCTCTGCCACCTGCGGCCGAGTCACCGGATGGGGGGTGGGGGCTGGCGCGGGGGCTCTGGCCACCGAGTAGCCAGACCCTAAGGAGACCGGAGGCGACTCTGAGAGTTGCCAGCAGGTTGTGAGCGGCGCCTCTCGGACAGCGTCTTGGTGCGCGCAGCGCCGGCTCTGCAGAGGGGCTCGAGGGCACCGCGCCTTCGCAGAGAACGCGCTGTCGGATCCCCCACGGGCTCCAAGTCAAGGCTAGAGCTCGCGATGTTGCTGCGCAAAGTTAGGCTGAATTCGAAGGACACTAGAAGGGAAGAGCAAGGAGATGCCTTCTCCAGAACCGGGCAGAGCGCCAGAAAGTCCTGGAACTCCTAGCTGGGAAACTTTCCCAGTTGAAGTTAGAACCAGTCATGCGACTTGGCTAGGTGTTGGGAAAGGCAAGGCGGGCTCTTCCCACCCAGGGGCGCGGGCAAGGCCGAGATGAGAATGGCACCTTGGAGAGAGGGAGTGGAGGAGACTGGGGAGGCGTTTCGGACAAGCATCCATAGGGAAGGTTTCACTTGAGGGTTCCTTGGCAGCTCTGCGGGGAGGTGGCGCTCACCGCCCCGGGGAGTTCATCACGCAGGGTCACTTGCCCTCTTAAGCAAACCAAGGCCGGGGATGTTTGGGAAGATAAAGACAAATCACTAAACCACTTGTAGCCACGGTTGCTACTTGAGAAAACCAAAGTCAAAATGCTGATTTCTGTGTCCCCAAAAGTCAAGGGCATGAAGCATCTTTTAAGAAGAAAGGTCAAGTTGACCAGTTCTCTGGGCTAACTGAAATAAAATTCCCTCCCACTCTCAGCTGCTGGACTGGCCATGATTTGGGTGGAAGCCATTTACGATTGTCTTTGCAAAATCACCGGCTCTTCCTGTGCAGCACCCACACACCCACCCTTAGACACTTTCACCAGCTGAAATCGTGCCCCTTACTCCGAGACTGTCTCAACTGCCATGTTCTCGTCCTTCTTCCCACCCCAAACCCCTGGAGAGACATCCTTGATCTCTTGCGATGCCTCTGACTTTCGTTTCAGTTCATGGTTAAGGGGAGTGGTACTGACACCACCATTACCTGGGTTCAAATCTACTGCTTACTAATTTTGTGACCTGGTGCAAATTATTTACATCAGTTGTAACAACGGGATAATAACAGCGCCTATTTTATTGGTCTTTTGTGAGGATTTAAGGGAATCAGTGGATGTAAAGGGCTTAGGGCAGTGCCTGGCACACGGGAATCTCTAATTCTGCAGAAACTCTTTCCAGAAACCACTCTCACAACTTTTACTCTACAGATGATCACTAACACCTGTCCAACTCTAAATTCCATCATTTTCTATCAGATAGCTTCTAAAGCTGTGTTGATTTGGGTCCAGCAGACTGGGTCAGAATCCCAGTTCCAACTGATACTAGTGGTGTGTCCAAGGGCTAATAACCTCCCTTTCTCATCTCTAAAATGTAGAAAGTAAAGGTGTCTGCTTCCATGAACTGTTGGAAAGATTCAATGAAGCAACACCTGTGAAGTGTTTAGAAAGGTTCTTGGCACATGGGTAGAGCTCAGTAAGAGCTGCCACTATTATCACTATCCTGATACTTAGCTATCATCATTTTCATCATCCTATTTTGTCATGATGAACTCAAAGGGGAAAAGGCATCACCGCCTTTTCCACGACAAATATACCCAACCTTCCCTCACAGTGTGGGAAGTAATATACAACTCCACTTCCATCTGCAAAATACATAGAATACTTTGTTGGACCAACCCACGTTTCAAATTTTATCCAATGAGTATTTGTCTATTTTGATCCTACTAGGTGTTCATCCCTAGACTAGCTGTAAAGAAGGCAACACAATCAGGTAAAGTAGACACTGTGCTCAAGAACTTTGCAATAAATTGTTCCCAGAATACTTGTTTGGGATCTTGGGTACCATGAAATTAATTTCTTCTTTATACAGAATTCTTTCTCTTTATGTGAATCCTGTCATAGCCAAATATCACAGGGAAAATCATCTTTTTGTTGCCACCTTTACTGTCATTTCTGGTATTTGGGACTGAAGGGCCAGGTTGACTCTGCCTTGCTTATAGCATCTTATTGGCGCTTCAGATGTCCCAACTGTTATTGAGAAGAGCTTCATATGCCACAGCATGTTGTGCCAGCCCACTGCTCCTTCTTAAAAGCTGTAGCAATCCCAGCCCCCCTCCCTCGCTTCATTCCCCCAAGATAAACACAAAGATTCCCACAACTTCTTTGACTAACCTTAGATTACTCATTGTGTAACATGGATACATACTGTCCCCTCAAGGAGCCATATTAAATGGTTCAGACATAGTAAAATGGGTGCAGATATAGTAAACTCACCACGTGCCAGCCTTTAACCCCAGATTTCCTGAATCTTTACAAAACACTAAGAGGAAAGCACTGTTGTCATCCCTATTTAACTAGCGAAGACATTACAACTCAGGTGAACTGGTTTGCCAATTTTTCACCAATACTAATCAATATTTCTAGGATTTGAATCTACCAGTCTGACTTAAGAAGCCTCAAACTTAATGACCACACTGGATTACTACCCTGGTCTACGATTTAGAAACTGGATTCTGACATTTCCCAGCTCTGTGTCCTTCAGAAAGTCACTGATTGTTTCTAAGCTTCTGTTCCTCATCTGTTAAAAGAGAAATTTCTGCGTTGCAAGGTCGTTGTCAGGATCAAGTCAGGTAATGAAAGTGAAAGCTAAATATAAACCTTGGAGTGTTGTAGTAGCATCCAGGATTGCTTTTATTATTGTCCTGATCTTTTATTGCCTATTACTTTTATTGTCTAGTCTTTTCTGAAAAGCCCCTCACATTTCAGCACAATTCTCTCTTGCTCATCAGGACTTAATAACAATAATGGAAAAACTTCTAGTGTTTAATCTTTTTGAGTGCTTACTATGATGACCTGGGTTAAAACCTCTACATCAGTATATCACTTAACACTCAGATATCACTTAACACTCAGAAGAATCACTTTATAGAGTTATTTTTACCCTGATTTTAAAATGAGACTGAGATTCAGAGAGGGTAAGTAGCCCAAGGTCAGTCAGCTGTGAAGAGCTACAGCTGAGATTTGAACTCACATTTATCTGATTACAAAACTAGAGCTTTCAGTTTCTACTGATGGTTCTGAAACAGCAGCGTACATGAGAGTCACCAGAAGGGTTGGTTTGAAAACACCTGTGCTCCATCCCCCAAGATGGATTCACTGAATTTGGGGTAAAGGTCTTGGAATCTAATTATTTTTTAATTAATAAATTTTATTTTTTAAAGCAGCTTTAGGTTTACAGAAAAATTGGTCAAAAAGTATAGAGTTCCCATACACCTCCTCTCCTCCTGCCCAGTTTTCCCTATTATCAACATCTTGCATTAGTGCAGTACATTTGTTACAAATGAACCAATAATACATCATTATTAACTAAAGTCCACAATTTAAGATTGAACTGGTAGCCTTATGAAGAGGAGGAGAAAGAGAGGTAGCTTAGAGGAAAGGCCACGTGAGGATAAAGCAACCGTCTGCAAGCCAGGAAGAGAACCTTCCCCAGAAACCAAAACCTGCCCTCAACCTTGTTCTTGGATTTCCAGTCTCTAGAACTGTGAGAAAATGAATTCCTATTGTTCAAGCCATGCAGTCTATGGAATTTTGTTATGACAGCCTGAGCAGACTAACACACACCTCAAGACCATACTTTGAGAAATCACTACTCTACAGCAGAGGTAACTAAGGTACCTGTAGCATCTGGGAGCTTGTCAGAAATTCAGAATCTGGGGCCCCATTCCAGACCTCCTGAAGCAGTATTCTTATTTTAACAACATTATCAAGTGGTTCTAGGTATGCAGATGAAAGTGTGCTCATCAAGACACTGATATGTATACTGCCTCCTTGGAGGCACCCAGAGCTCAATGGGCATGAGAGGAGACTGGTGCTATAATCACAACCAATTCATAGCATTTTCCCCCAAGTGAGACAACCCTGTTTAATTCTCGTGGCAGTCCCTACTCAGGTGGATATAATTGTTTATTGCCTCATTAGGTTTCAAGCAGCAAATACTCACAACCTTGATCATCTGACTACACCTGCAAATTGCTTTGTGACTCTTGATCTCTCTTGTGATTATAATAATCAGCAAAAATAATCTACTTTGAGATCCTCACATTAAAGGGAATATGAATATGCCACGATGAGACAAAAATGAGATAAAAGTTTTAGGGCAGCAAGCTGAATTCTGACATTCCTGTAGGATTTCTATATTCAGTAGCTGAAGTGGTCTTTCGAGCTCTGAAATGTAGACAGGTCAGATTTTATTATCCCCATTTTGCAGATGAAGAAACGAGGGCCCATGGAAAGTACTCAACTTACTCGCATTTTCACAAGGAGCATGGGGTACAGCCAGGACACAAACCTTCATCATCTGACATCTTCCAACATGTGTGCTATAAGCCTTGCCAAGTTTATATAAGCTGGAGCACTGCCAAATGAACTGCAATTCTCTAAGCAGCAAAATTCAGATTTGCCTTGCAACTTCGTCTTTAGGATAAATCCATATTATAAATGTAAAGTTATTATATCGCTTAGCTGCATTTCTCCTGACTTCTGAACTTCAGGCAATCCACTAACGACATTCTCTATGTGGCAGGAAAGGTGATTAGGGGATTTGCTGCGGAACAGAAATTTAGTTTAGCCTGGGAGCCCTGTAAGAACTGAAAGTTAAATCATTAATGAAGTTAATGCTGAAAAGGTTTTAACTAAATTCCGTATCTCTAGGTTCTATATTTGAACTGTATGTTCTAATTGGGGGATATGTTCATTAAATTCCAAACCACTTTGTACCTTTTATCCTTGTATTTTCTTTAATTGCTCATTGTACTGCCTTTAGACTAAAAACAGGTTCTTGGGGAGTAAGAATCTGCTAGTTTATCTATTAGCAGTTTGAATGAAACTCTCCAAAAATGATTTCACTGTGACTAAATGAACCTGTTTCTAGGGTGTTCTTTTTAATCAAAAGCTGGAATTAGCTGAAAACTTAATTTCATTCTAAATCACTTATTTTCTTCAAATATCTGAATCAGATTATGTCCTTTAAAAAGAGGAAAATGCATTTCTTTCTGTGTGTTTGTGTGTGTGTGTGTGTGGTTCAAAGTACTGTATTATATTGCTGATAAGAAATTTAAATTGCTATATTGAAGACTTTTCAATAAATTGACCCTCTGGGGAAACAGATTCAATTTTTTTGTTTTAAAATGTATTAGGAGGGCTTCCCTGGTGGCGCAGTGGTTGAGATGCAAGGGACACGGGTTTGTGCCCCGGTCCGGGAGGATCCCACATGCCGCAGAGTGGCTGGGCCTGTGAGCCATGGCCGCTGAGCCTGTGCGTCCGGAGCCTGTGCTCCGCAACGGGAGAGGCCACAGCAGTGAAAGGCCTGAGTACCGAAAAAAAAAAAAAAACAAAAAACCAAGCACTCTAAGTTTTGGGGCGTTTGTGGAAATGCAGTGGAAGGTACATGGAGGCAGACTCAGTCGTCAGCGAGAATTCAGGGCACAGGTGGAGGATGTGGGGATAAAGAGATAAGATGGCACTGTGACTGGACTACAGAGAAACAAGGTTATCGGACAAGTCATTTATATTTTGCTTCCTTTATTGATTTTTGGCAAGTACCTAAATTTTATCCACAGTGATTAGAATAGCTATCAAAATACTCTCTTCCATTCATTCACACATTACCATAGTTTAATAAAACAAAATTCATAAATTATTTGAGCAATCGTTTTCTCCCCCTAGGAAAAGAAATACTTGGATGGCTAAATCAGCATAACTGCATAAGTAGCAAAAGATTATACTGGGAAAATGTTGGTAGTAGATTAAATTTGGTACTATCAACTCCAATATTCTTAGTAAATAAAAGTTTGGTACAATACAATAATATACAAGGGTCAGACTGATGGAGATGCACAAGTGACTAGGCAGATTTCATCATCTCTGAACCTTGATTTCTTTGTCTATAAGCAGGTGCTCTGCTTATCAACTAAATCTCAAAATTGTTTATTCATTCATTCAACATGTATCAAGCCAGGCACTGTGTGATGTACAGAGGTTATAGTGTAAGAAAAGGCAGAGTTGCTTGCCTTCAAGGAGCTGACAATATCGGAGTGGATCCACACATAAGTAACAACTGCAGTAAGAAGAGACTGAATTCTTACAAAACACCTACTATGCACTTGGTAAGTGCACAGGCAAGTGTTAACCTATGTAATCCTCACAGCTCCATAAGAGCATATATCAGTTAGTTTTGTCATATAAGAAACCTCCCCAAAACTTAGTGGCTTAACATAACAATTATTTATTTAGCTTGCAATTCTGTGGTCTGCCAATTTAGATGGTGCTCATCTGGGCTTACTCATGCCTCCGTGGTCAGCTGGTAGTGATGTAGCCATCTCACATGTCATGAAGTTGGCTGCAGTTGTGGGGATAACTGGACCCTGTCTCCCTCATCATCTAGCAGACTGGCCTGGATTTCTTCATTTGGTGATGGTTGCCGGATTCTGAAGAGCAGCAGCAGAGAGTAGGTGCCACTGTACAGCACTTTTTAAGTCTCTGCTTGGGACACACTTGGTACTGTCCCATTGGCTATATCAAGTCACAAAGTCAGCCAAGATTCAAGGGATGAAATAAGAATGTACCTTTGATGGCAGAAAGTATAAAGTCATATTACAAAAGGCTATGTACAGGGAGGGAAAGAATTGTGACCACCTTCTCAAGCTACTCTAGAGAGGTACTGTTAGTATCTCTGTGAGGCACAGCAAGTTTAAGTGACTATTCCAAGCTTATCAGGCTAGTGGCAGAGCCAGGATTCAAACCAGGCAGTCTAGCTCAATAACCAGTGAGTGTATCCTCTACACCATAGTACAAGTGCTACACAAGGCTGATTCATGTGCTGTGGGAAGATTCAGGAAGAGGCCCTAACTCAGTCTTGGGTATTAGAGAAGCTTTCACAGAAGAGCTAATGTCAAATCCAAATCCTAACGGACAAGGATGAATTAACCATCTGAAGAGGAGGAAAGGACAGGAACATTTCCTGTTAAAGAGACCACATATGCAAAGTACTAGAGATTGGGAAAGTTAATGGTACAGAGAGCTGCCAAGCTCTGTGGCAGGAGAGGGCAACTTTGGCCAGACTGTAAAGTTCTTAAAACCGAGTTATGGTTTAGGCTTTAATCAGAGACATTAGCAGCCCACTGAAAGGTTCAATCCTTTTATATTCACCACTCTGGTGGCCATGAAGAGAAAGGATTAGACCAGGTGACACTGCAAGTAGGAAGATTATTTGCAAAGATCCTTCAGTGACCAGACAATAAAGTATGAAGGCCTGGACTAAGAGGGCAGTGTGGATGAGAAAAAGACACATCGGAAAGATATTTAGAGGACAGGACATGATGACTAGAAAATGTGATGAAGATGTCATGATGACACCCAGTTTTTGGTTTAGATGCTGCTTGGATGATGGTACCATTACCTGAACCAGGAACTCACAAAGTGAAGGCATTTCATGGAAGGAAAGGATGTCTTTTGATTTGCATGTGTTGAGTTTGAGATGTCTACAGGACTCCATCCAAATGAGCATATCCACTGTGAGGTGGAAATGAGCCTTGAATTCCAGAGAAGGATTGGGATGGAGAAACAGATCTGTAAATGACGGTCATCTGTATATTGAAACGACTGTCCAGGGAGAATAATGTAAAAAAACGTTAATAATATATAACACTAATTACCATTTTGTTCTGGACTGGGAACAATTTTAAAACACTTCACATTATTTAATAAGTTTAATTCTCACAACAAACCACTGAGGTGATATTCTTATTGTACCCATTTTACAGATGAGAAAATTAAGGAACACAGCTACAAGGGGTTAAAGCCAGCATTCAAACCTGGGCAGTCTGGCTCCAGAACCCATGCTGCTAATCATAAAGTTACACTGCTCCTCTATGCAGAATGAGGCAAGATTCTAGTGCAAGATCCTGCACAATACAAATAGTGTTAAATATGGTGAGTGGGGAATAAAATTCCAATCTTGAAAATTGTAGATTCTTAATAAATGAGGGGTTGTTTCATTCTGAGGTAGATGGGAAAAAATATGTCTCAATCGTTATGCACAATCACCAAAAAACACATTATTAAAGACAGATAGTGAAAACTGTACCAAGTGATCATACAATAAACTGGAAAAGTCCCAAATAATCACAAAGTGGAGGGAGTGGGGACAGGAAGCATTTTCTAATTCCATCTCACTCCACTCCATCACTCCTCCCATAGAAGATCATCATGTTAGTTTGCCCCACTGAAAAACTGGGACTGGACACAGGATTGGAGTCAATTTTCAAATGCATTTTTATCAGAATTCTGGCCAGCCCTGTGCCGTGGAAACCAAGAAAAGAATGTCCCAAAGAGGCAGTGACTATAGTAACAAAAGATAACAAGATGTCAAGCCCATAGAGACCTGAAACAACTTACCCATTGTATTTAGGACTAAGGAGATCATTAGTGACCTTCTTACAAGAGTTAACAAGCAACTCTTTGTTCATATGGCTGCTCTTTGAAAATTAACATCATTTTCCAGGCTAAAGTTATGCATGATTGGTATTTCCAAGTAATACTGTAAGAAGAGCTACCATTTTTGAGCACCTATCATATGTCAAGTTCTGTAACTGGCACTTCTTATTATGTCTAACAACTACCTACAAGGTAGCAGATTTCCCTTCCATTTGACAAATGAGGATACCCAGTTTTAGAGCGGTGATCTGAGATCACAAGTCTGATCATTAGTAAAGCCAACATGCCGAGTCAGAAACCGCAAGTTCACAGACCTTGTGTTTTTCACTACACTGTAGAATCTCTGTTGAGTTCCTGTGACACAAGAGGGTAGGAATGCATAAATGGTATCTGCTGATTTAAGGATCTCCTTTTAATCAACTGTTCCAACTTTGTCTCCCTTCATAATTTTGGCTGGCAATTCTAAACCATACCAATTCAAGCATCCTCTAGCTTCACTCGTGGAGATGTTTTGAGGATATGGGGAGGGGGAAGGGTAAGCTGTGACAAAGAGAGAGACAGGCATGGACATATATACAGTACCAAAGGTAAGGTAGATAGATAGTGGGAAGCAGCTGCATAGCACAGGGAGATCAGCTCGGTGCTTTGTGACCGCCTGGAGGGGTGGGATAGGGAGGGTGGGAGGGAGGGAGACGCAAGTGGGAAGGGATGTGGGAACAGATGTATATGTATGACTGATTCACTTTGTTATAATGCAGAAACTAATAACAATAAAAAAATAAGTAATAAGAAGGTCAGAAGCTGAAGACAGGATGAGGATAAAGAAAAGGTTCTGATATCTTATCTCTTTTTTTCTGGAAAAGGTAAGATGGATGGTGGGCAGTGCCTCTTCCCTGCGGTTGCCAAGCCAGGGCAGTTACTGAAACCAGCATTTGACAATGGGACCAATTCAACAGTCCAAACCCAGCCTCCATCTAAAACTACTCAGGGTAGAATAAGTTCATTTATACAGGTAAATCAAGGACTGAGAAAACCCTCCAAAGAGGAGTTTTGAAGTGGACTTTGGCACGTGGAGTCTGGGGCTTTTTTGGACCTCAAGATCCCATGATGCAGCTCATTTTAACCCAGTTCTTGTGCTTGTAGGTGTAGGCATTTTGATGGCATCTAAGTGAAGGGTCTGTAGTGAATAAAAGATAACCCATAACATGGAGTATTTCTTCTTGAATAACAGAATTTTTAAAGCTATTTAGACATTAAAAACTAGCCTTTGACACTTCTTAAGTAGCAGACACTTAAAAAAAATAAGCATATATATTATACACATATATATGTATATATATATATATATATATATATCATATGTATCATGAATTATGTCATTTAATACTCGTATGAGGAAGGTACTACCAATTGCCCATTTTACAGAAGAAAAGACTGAGGTAAAGAGAGATGAAGCATCTTACCAATGCCACTAGCTTCTCCAGGCAGTTGATAATCTGGACTACCAGCTAAGGAGGATAAATAAAAATGAGTCCAAAAAGAAAAGTCTAAAGATCATTAATGAAACATACCAGGGCAAGAATAATCAAAGTATGAAACGAGAAGCCTGCTGGGTTTGAAAAGAAATCCACAGGGGTAGCAGAGAAAACTGGGCCAACAGGGAAACCATCACTAACTCTAGAGTGAGATGAAGTGGATGTTTACATCTGTCAGTATATGTGTATGAGTTTCAGTTGATGTTTAACTTCTCTTACCATTAGTTTTCTCATCTGTAAGATGAGAGTTGCAAGTCTTCTCTGCAGTGAAGTGAGTTTTAAATGTGATGGTGTGTGAAAAAGACCCTATTAATTTGCATATTTTATATGTTAGATCTTAGAACAATTTAGAATTATCCATCTGTCCAATGAATTAAAAGCCCAGGGGGTCTTACAATAAGTATCATCCAAAGAATAAAAGTTAACGAGACAATTTGGGACGCTAGGTGAGCATGAGAACATTGTTTTTTTAATTAATAGAAATTGAGCTAATGGCACATCATCATGGATCAATAACTAAGCAGATGGTAAATGTAAAACATAATCTTTGTTTTTGGTTACCAAGCCTAATGCAATGGTTTTACATTGTTAGAAATGAGTACAAATCATGCTTGGGATTAAAGGTCATTTTCTGATCATCAACAGCAATGTACAAAATTCTAATAGAGCTGAAAGCATGATGTGAGTATTCTAACAGGAAAAGGTGTAAAGTTCCTAATGGCCCACAGTAAAGTTAGGCAGATGAAACCTTCCTTTTGCCTCATTTCTTTCTCTCTCTCAAAGCACTTTGTTCGTTTCTTACCTAGGATTTATCATAAATTGTAAATAAATAATTTGTGTGCATTTACTTGTTTAGTGACCATCTCCCAACACACACACATAATTATAGTCTCCAGAAGGACTGGAATTACTGTAATCACTGGTTTTTGGACAAGTGGATATTTGATGCCAGCCCCAGTGCCAAGCACAAAATAGACACTCAATAAAAAAAAAAATCTGTTGGATAAAAGGACGAATGATTCGTTGTTGGTTCTGAGTTATCCTTTCTGCTATACCTCAAGGCACAATGCACAGTCAAGAACACCTCATTATTTTCACACAGTGAAAGTACTGTACTTTGTAAGCTTCCCTGGAGCATTACTGAGGCTGATGTGCATACTACCTGTGGGTGTAGCAGGAGGGTTGCCTCTGAAGAGGTGCTGGCCTCTGAAGCTATTCGGGGAGGAGAAAGCAACATTAACGGGGGTGTTCAAACCCCAGTGCCCCCGCTGACGTATCCTCAGTTCAACCTGTAAGCGCAGGTGACTCTCCCTAACACCCCACTAAGTTCCAGGGTTCCCTTTGGTCTTACTGTTGTCTGGTGGACACTGCAGACTGTCCTCTCTAGACAGCCATTGGTGGCCACTCTCTCCCCTGCGGTGGCTGCCCAGTTGGTTTAGACACACACAATAAAAGTTCTCACTCATAAGCCCAGATGGATGCAGGGCAAAGACTCTGGGTGAAGTTCAGAAAGTGAATCTGACCTTGAACTCATGAACAATGCCCTCAACACCTGTCTTAGTTCACCTGATATGTTCAGACCACTTTCTAGGACTATAATAATTCTCCCTCTGTAATCCCTTCCTCCAGGTTCCAGCTCAGGATATATCTTATATCCCTGCCCTTATTATCTTCTTGAATCTAACACTGAAATTTGATGGACGATCACAAAAGTTCTGATCACAGTTGGCCCAAATTATCAGCAGCAGGACAACTGGATCGGTGTTCCTCAAGAGAAAGACAAAAGATTTTGTCTTCTGAAGCACAGTCATGCTCTCAGTATTCTGTGAAATTAGATGATAATTAAAATGTCTGTGTTATCTACCAGGGAAGGTCAGTGCCCCATCCTCATCCCAACAGGCCAAATGACTATGATGCACCAAAAAAAATTAAATAAATAAAAAATAACAGAAGGAAGGAAGGAAGGGAGGGAGGGAGGAAAGGAGGGAGGAAGACAGGAAGGAAGAAGCTAGCTGCAAATTCCATTATGCTTCCCATATTTTCATTTACCTCTCAGATGAGGGAACAGTAACTAGAACTATCATCAAAAGGTATAAAAGATCAGATGATCTTCAGGGCTAAATACAAATCTGTATTTCTTGGGGAGCAGGCTCATCTCAGGAATACTTGTAAAAAGAGAACAATTAACATCCACTCTATGATTTACCAAATCTTCCTATTTGCCTGGTGCTTTGTATCAATCCACTCTAAAAACTCTTATGGGCATGCCAAAAGCCAATTCAAGGCCCAGCTGCCAGTGTCCCACTAGACATGATTAGGTGGATTTTCTAACATTTTTTGGGAATCAGAACTGAAGCTCTGTTTTCTAAGACACACACTTGCTTCCTCCTAGCTTTTCTCCCTTCTTTAATTCTGCACTGAGGTTCTACTCGTTCTGTGCTAAGGTTCTGAACTTATTGTGGACAAGTTCACCTGAGTTTTAACAACTAGTTTTAAAGCCTAGGAAAATGTCATTGAAAAACATATAAGATTAACAGAGTTATCGATCTGGGTGATAAAATTTTGAGAGGTCAAAATCTTGAAACTTCAAAATAGCAGCATGAAGCCTTTGTAAATTTTTAGTCCTGGTTCTTATTAAAAATAAATCAATCTTGTTTTATACACACATGAATACTACATATATACATATGTAATTATATTATATATTTATATATATAATTAAAGGAATTGCCTTCATTAACATTCATTTGCTCTGATAGGTCTAATATATTTACTTTTAATTCACTCATAATACTGTTTTCCTCCCTGGAAGCATATTTATTTGTAATTAAGAAATTAAAATAAGAAATTTTACAGTTCAGTAAATAAAATTATAAAGGCAAAGAAAAGCAAATAGGAACTAAGAGTTTAGACATTAGCCAGAAGGCTAATCTTATCTCGCCTTATGTCACCTCATACCCATTTGACAACAGCTTTTTTTTGGCTTGGTGATAAGAACACAAGGACTGCTACAGAAATGATATTCTTAATTTCCCCATATGTGGCAATCCTTTCACAAGAAATTGTGAGAACAGAGATTCCATTTAAAATGTTGCTTCAAACAGAAGTTAACCAACAGAGGCAGACAAAAGTGCCCCCTCCTGCCACATGACGCCTGGGATGAACAACGCAAATTGGAATGTCAAAGATTAACTTTAGATCCTGACATTCCTATGTGAATAATCCTGAGCTAAATTCTCCCTCTTGATGTCAAGGAACACACACTCTCTAGGCATTTTGGTTAGCAGTCTCTCCACCCACTATCCAGATTCTCTTTTTCTGAGATATGTTTAGATGTTGGAGAGAATCACGTGGTTTTCTCCAGAAATCATCCTCAGGCAAATCGAATTATTTTAAATCATTTACCCACAGCAGACATTGCAGGAAACTCTCAGTGTGTGTGCAGCCTGCACTGACCAGGTCCCCCCACTCTTCACCTTTCCTGCTCTGCAGATGTGATCTGGGAAGGGAAGTCGAGCACCAGCTCCGTGTGACATCATGAAGCTAATGGTATCTAGCCTGTGGGTAGGAAGGTTCAGAAGTCAGAAGTAGCATCTTCAGGTCTTGGGGTAAGTTGAGATATTCAGAAGCTACACAGAGCTTCTCAGTGATCCTTTCAAAGTTATCTGTGGGTGGTGGTATTTGGGGATCCCTCCCACAGACCAGCCTACAGAGGCATGAAAGACAGAACAAAAGTAACAGCTTCAGCTAGACAGCAGATGCTTGTGCATTTCTCTTCTGCTCCCCCGGCACTCTGCATAAATTAAGTCCTCAGTAAGTATTTGCTAAGAACCAAGGCTTTTTCAGTAATCTAAATAGCTTTTCCTTCATCTTCTTTACGTGACAATGGAACTGATGTCTTATTCTTTTGCAGGGTAGGAGAGAGCATCAAGTTCATTCAGTGCCTTTCACAGGGTACAGAAAAGTCCAGAGACTGAGCAGCTTGACTACAATTGCCCAGTCAGTTCCAGTTGCAACCAAGACTCTAGGCACGTATGGGCACTTGACCCTCTTTGCCTCCTCAAGGTCTGTGCCCCTTGCCCCCAACTTGCTCTAGTTCACTGGCCTTCTGTCCACCCTCAGGACCTTCTGTACCATATTCTCTCTACCAGGAATTTCTGCTCACTGCTTCTAAGTTGTTCCCTCCTATCCTTCAAGTTTCATTGCAAATATCACTTCCTTAGAAAGTTCTTGACTGCCCAGGATAAAAGACATATCCCATCGTCCTATCTATTTCTCTCTCTCTAATTACCTTGTTCCTTTCTTTCCCAGCATTTACCACAAATGTTAAATCCATATTTTTGTATGTATTTACTTGCTTAATATCTATTTTCCAACTCTTTCTCCCTCTCTCTCTCTGTCCCTCAACTGTAGTCCCTTGGAGGACAAGAATCACATTTGTTTTTTTTCCCCAATAGATATCCAGTGCCAGGCTCAGCGCCTACCACAAAATAGCTACTCAATAAAAAAACTTTTGAGTAAAAAGACCTGTGTCTGCTGTTATTCTTTCTTCTGCACCACAATGCACAGTTGTCTCCCTTCAATAAGATAATTGATAATACAGTCACCTCATCGGCTGATTTTTCTGAATCATTTTGGCATTATACAAGGCGTAGTTTAGTCTGAAGACTCCATTTCTAAATACAACTGGACAACTAATCATCAAAGGAGGGAATTAAAGGGAGAATCAAAATACCATGGCATTGCATCTGTTACCTTAGGATGATGCTTTCTCCAATGAGGGTAAACAAGAGTAAAGCAAGAGTATTGAAATAATACAAATGAACATTTGAGTACACACTCCAGAAAACAGCAGAGGACAAAACTTGGAATTAGGAAATATGACAAGTTTACAGCTCAGATCATACCTCAAAAACAAATAATGATCTATTTTGGGTACATTAAATAAGGCGACTTAAAGTTTTCCATTCTCAATAGTTTCTCCTCATTTATGAAGTATCATCTTATTCATCATGAAAGCCCTTCAAGGATTCCCTAGTGCCTTCAGGATAAAGCCCAACTTCCTCTGAAGGATATGTGTGGCCTTCCACAATTCATTCCCTCCCTTTCCTTTGGAGTCACATCCTAACATTCATCCACTGGCCCTTACCCTCTAAACACACAGAAATACTGTGCTTCCCATTAGCCACAGTGTCCTACAACTCCAGGCCCTTGTATGTGTCAAGCCCAAGTCGGGAGGACCAGTCCCCATCTTGATCACTTGTTCACTTTAGTTCTGCATTAGTTTTGTACTGCTGCTGTAACAAATTTCCACAAACAAATGACTTAAACCAACACAAATGTATTATCTTATACCTCTGAGGGGGTCAGAAGACTGAAATGGGTTTCACTGAGTTAAAATCAATGTGTCAGCAAAGCTGCATTCCTCTCTGAAGGCTCTAGGGAAGAATCTATTTTCTTACATTTTCCAGCTTCTGGAGACCACCTGCTTTCCTTGGCCTTCTTCCATCTGAAGCCAAGAATGGGCAGTTGAGTCTTCCTCACATTGCATCACTTTGACTCTGACTTTCCTGCTTCCTTCTTACATGTTTAAGGATCCTTGTGATTACACTGGGCCCACCCAGATAATCCAGCATAATTTCCCAATTTCAATGTCAACTAACTGACAACCTTAATTCCATCTGCAACCTTAATTCTCCTTGCTATATAAATTAATATATTTACAAGTTACAGGGATTCAGACATGCATACCTTTGGGAGGGCCATTATTCTGCCTATTACAAGTTTAAAGTACATCTGAGCTTCCATAACTTATTTGATGACATTTCCCTTGTGAGTGACAGAGTTAGATGTTCCTCATCTCATCTTTTAGCTCTAATGTATTCTGCTACAATAGGGCTTATTATTTTGTATCAAAGTCACTGATTTATAAATACATCTTCTTCATAAGACTATTTCAGGCCTGGATCCTAAATTAAAATGGAGCTGGTGAGACTAGAAACCTAAGGACACATAAAACTCCTGAATTTTATCTTGAAAGCAATGAAGAATCAGGTAAAGATTTAAATTGGCAAGTGGTATGATCCAACTTGTATTATAGAGTGATAACTCTGGCTGTAACATAGGGACTTTATTTTTGTGCATCTTGAGTTACCAGGAGAATATCCAAGTGAAGATATCTAGGAAACAGTTATATACACAGAACTAGAAGGAATCATTAGTATATAGACTTTAGAAGTTTCAAATGTGTAATCTTGGATCACCTGTGGCCCTTGACCCAATGTATTTGCCTACAAGGGTGTGAAAGAAATTGAATTTCAAGGTCTTCTGATGGGATGTGTGCTCTTCAGTTGGCCCTAGTCCCCACTATTTTTTTTTTATACCTTTTGTTAGCTAACTGGTTCCTGAAGGCATTTGAGTTTGATGTCTGATGTAGTTAGTGCTGCCAAGTAAAACATATGACATCCAATTAAATTTGGATTTCAGGCAAACAATGAATAATTTTTTCAGTATGTCATATTTTTATTTGATAAAATCTGCCAACACTGGATATAGCTGATAATTTAATTCATGGGACTGGATGGCATTAGCAAGGATAGCGAACAGAATAAGAAGTGAAGCAGGTTCTAGGTGGTGCCTGGCACACACAAGACAGTCAATATGTACCATTAATGAATAAGAGCCAAGAGCAAAAGCACAGAAATATCAACATATAAGGAGTGTTTAGGAGAAAGGAGAAAAAGAACAGAAGTGCCTAGGTGAGGTCAACGATGTCCCATGCTGCAAGGATATCAAGCAAGGAAAAAACTGAAAATTTTCCACTGGATTTGTGACAAGGACATCATAGATGTCCTTGGAAGAACACTTTTTTTTCTTTTTTTTTTTTTTCTTTTTTGCGGTACGCGGGCCTCTCACTGTTGTGGCCTCTCACTGTTGTGGCCTCTCCCATTGCGGAGCACAGGCTCCGGACACGCAGGCATAGCAGCCATGGCTCATGGGCCCAGCCGCTCCACGGCACGTGGGATCTTCCCGGACCGGGGCACAAACCCGCGTCCCCTGCATTGGCAGGCGGACTCTCAACCACTGTACCACCAGGGAAGCCCGGAAGAACATTTTGATAGAGCAGCTGGGCAAAATACTTGCCTTCAACTAAGGAAAAGAGGAAGAGAAAGCAGAGACAGAATATATAACTATTCAAAGAATCTTGGCTATGTTGGCAATGAACGATGGAGTTGTAGCTAAACGAGACATGGAATCCAGAAAACTTTGCCTTTTTTTTTATGGGTGAGGTTTAATCACTTAACTATTGATGAGAAGAAACCAGCAGAGAAGAATAACTTAAAGATATGGAAAAGAGAAGGAATCATCATGAACAAGATATAATCCATAACCCAGTTACGGATGGGTGTCCATGCAGTGGGTTTTGGTAGTGGGGATTTCTAGATGAAGGCTCCTACTTTTTTCCTGGGAAGTAGGAGTGAGCTCATCTATTGACCTTGAGTGTGGCAAGAGCTGGGGAATAGGTTCCAGTAATCCTGGAGAAGGTTTAAGTTGCCATGAGAATCTTAGGAAAGGGAGCTGGATTAGGAAATTGAGAAATACTGAGTAGAACTGAATATTCTGATGGATTGAAAACTACATTCAACTCCAGAATGTCCACCAGGGTCCTGACAATCTGTAGGGCTCTTGGCCTCCCTTTCCATGAGGACTCAAGTCTTTTCCTAGGGTCGTGCTTCAACATGAAGGGAATCTGGATCCATATTCTATGCCCCTGCCTTAACTCTAGGATACTAAATAACCAAGTGGTGCTGTGAAATGATGGAAATTAGCAGTCCAAGAAGGGAGGAAGGGAATAAAATCAGGGATAGCTGTGAATCTTGAGCCTTTCCTGCCTAGATTCATCTCTTTACATCATTTAGAGATGCTGTATTTGTGTTTGTCAGTTTTTAAAATATTTTCTATTTTTGACTCTTTCTACAACATTTAATAAAGTATTTAGTCATTGTTAATTTGAAGAGAAATTTACTGCTTAATAACCCAACTTAAAATTTCACATATTTCATATTTTAAATGATACTGCATTCATTTACTCATTTTAACAATTCACTTTTGAATGCCTTCGTATGCCAAGTGCTCATATTGTTAAGATAAACTGAGTACCTGCTCTCAGAAAGTTTAAACAAATTCAATTATTTTAAATTAATCTATACTTCAGGAAAAACTAGTCACTAGTATGCGACTTAAAAATCCAATGCAAAAACCAAAATATAAAAACTAAGTGAAGTAGGTAATGGCTAGTTCCCTTATAAGGGTTCACCATAGGTACTTTTAAACAGGCTATCCTGGAGTATTTGAAATATAATTGGATTTAAAGACCCTCAGTGTATCTACAACTCTTTAGGAAGACATCCGTTACCTTGAGAAAGATGTATTGGTCTCTGCCAAGTCAGCCCTGTGATTCATACATATATTTATGTGCATTCATTATAATCTACTTCTCCTGTCACCCTTCCTTCAAGGGCATTGACAGATATAAGGGGAAATTGTGTGGATGCTTAACTGAAGAGCATCTCAATGCTGGTGAACTCTCTCCCCTGTTCAATTTTTCCCTTGTTGTTCTCTTATTTATTCTATCAAAAGCTGCCTTGGGGACATGTTTTATTTGGTGCTTACACTGTGCCTGGGGAGTGATATCAACCAATGAAGAATTATTGACAAGGCAGTTAACTCCATGAGTGTAGAAACTTTGTCTCTTGCTCAACATTTTGTCTTATTTACATTTTACAAACAGAGTGCTTATTATGTCCCTGGTACTGGTCTGAAATATTTACAAATATGAATTCATTCAACACCAAAAGCAACCCTACAAAGTAGGTGCAATCATAATTTTTCAAGTGAGAATATTGAAGACTGAGGCCACATAGGTAATGAACAAAAACATTTAGATGTGAACTCAGGCAGTCTGGCTTCAAATCTTGTGCCTGTTACCATTATGCTGGGCTGCTGCCTAACACTGTGATGTGACCATAGAACTTTCAGGCACCAGGCACAGTGCCCACACACTGTAGATGCAAAATATATATATAAAACTAAATGAGAGAGGAAAATAATAGGCTCTATTTCCATGCTCTGTATCACTAAACCACCAGTTCTCAAAAATCTACATCTCACCTACTTCACCCCTCAGAAAAAAAGGATCTAATGTCAGAACCTCTTTAGTGCTTCCTTTCATAGAACATATAATTATCATATGCCTATCCTGATAAATACACTGATGATATATTATTGACCTCCCAAATAGTGTAGGATGAAGTCTCATTGAGATGAGTCAGATATGGTTCTCGCCTAGTTGTGTCAGCTGCGGAGGCCCACCATCATTTTCCTCTGAAAACACAATATTCTATTTCCAAGTAACTACTAGAATATTCTGAATTGGATTAAACTAAAAGCAGCCAACATAACCATGCCTCAGCTACATATCTGCACCTTTTCAGAGATTACTGTCAACTACTAAAAGCTTGGAACACCAACTGAATATTATTACTGCTTCTCATGAATGAACAGGCATTTTCAACTAGGGATCAAGCACCACAAAAGTGCTACAAAACAATATGAGTTGGAAGGTACAGAGAGATACAAAAAGAAGCACAAAGAAAGGAGGATAAGATAGCAGTAGTAACTGCTTTCTCTGCAAAGAGAGACAAATCAAGAAAGCTTCTGTTTTAAGAATTTTTATAGAGGGGAGTATTTCCATGACAACTGAGTACTTAGTTATTCTAATTGCAGGAGAAACAGAGCATCTAAAAAATCAGGAAATATGTTCCAGGCACACAGAATAAACCCAGCTAAACTAGGAACATTGGTGTTTCATTAAAAGCAGTGAAAATTCACCACCAGGCCTTTTATTTTAACTCAGTATTTAGAAAGTGACTATTTCTTAAGATTCTCTAGATTGTTTTAGACAAGATGTTAGCTCTTAAGTTTGGCTTGAGAGGCACGTTACTCTACACATCCACAACCTTTATCTCTACCTTAATTTCTGAAAATTAAATTGATTGAGGGAACTAGGCAATGTTTTCAAACTGAACCTGATAGAAATGTGACAAAATCATGTAGTTTAATTCAAATTAATGCTAACTAAATGCCTTGATTTAACAGAAGAGTAAGCTCTCTCTTAAATGCACAAAAGGTATTATAAACAAAATCCTATTTCAGTTTATTCTAAGACTTATTTTAGAAATATCATATACTAGTTAAAGTCATCTAAGGTGCAGCAAGCTGACCTAAATCAACAAGTCTAGTCTTAGTTTAACTGAAATATGCAAGACAGACCATAATGACTCTTTTTAATGTAAGGCCATGCTAATCCAAATGCACCATTTTCCCTTTGAGAAATTCTATTGTGTTGCATGCAGATCATTGCCTCAAATATGGAATTCCTTTCTCACTCTCCTGAAACTTATTCCTCCTGACCCTTTCAAGAGTTCTCTATTTTCAAGTTGGGAGTGTAGGTTATTGGCAATGAATACATACAATTGAAGTGGTAATGAATGCATGGTCTTTAGAGTTAGAAAACTTGTTCTAGTCCTGCTTCTGCCACTTTTTTGCTCTTGATATAGGTGAAATCATTTTACTTCTCTAAATCTCAGTTTTCTCATCTATTTAAAAGAATTGAAAACATATCAATCTAAGATGTTGACTCAACAAATTTCACTGTGCACCAGGCAAGAGTTTAAGCACTGGAGATGATGTAGGAGATAGGTGGGCCCCAAGCTAGGCATTTACAACTGGCCTCCCATTTACATTTCATGGGGCAGGAAAAAGTGGGCTTCACGCAGGACACTTAGAACTAGTCTCCTGTTTGCATTTCCTGACACAGGAGATAGATGGGCTCCAGGTTAGACATTTAAAATCAACCTCCTGTTTGCTCTCCGAAATGGAAGTAACAGCAGAAACAGGGTAAACAGCCAGGTTTTGTCTCCTGTGGACACCTTAAGATAACAGTAATGTCAGGAACAGAGAGGGGCTAAACCTTGTTTGAGTAAAGGATCAAGAGGTCATATAAACCAACCTTGGGGCAAGGGAGACACTGCGCATACACAGAAAGGCTCCTTGGGGTCAAAAAGGAGGGGGCACCACTATATATAATATGTGATGCTAAGGTCGTCCCATAGGCCTCTGGGCTGAAATCTATCTTGGAAAAAAATTGTGCACCCATGTTGGGGCAGTTCCTAGGTCAGGTCAAGTGTGGAAAAAGAAACCAGGTAATTGGCCAAAGGTAAACAGAGACCCGGAAGAACTGCCCTATATAAATGACTTAACCTCCTCTTTACCGCACTCCTCCTCATTCGGGAGGACGCCCACACCCTTCCTCTCCAGGTGTGCATCTCTGCCTTGCTTCCGTCTTAACTAAACAAACTGTTTCTCTGTGTGCTCTCCCACTTGTTGTTATGCTATGTCTCTAATAATAAACTTTGTGCTTGTTTTTACAGTTTTTGCCTCCGTGAGAAATACATTTTTCACTGGGGGCAAGAGCCAGGGGGCCTAGTGGCTAGTATTCCTGGTTTCCATCCAGGCTACACAGGTTCAATTCCAGGGCAGGGAATTAAGATCTTGCTTCACGCCACCACTCGCTGCTGCCTCTCTGAGATCAGAGGCAAAAATAAAAATAAGTCTATCACTGTTTCTGAGAAATAGTCTAGTAAAGAAGATGGGTCTTGATTATATATTTGGAATACTAAATGATAAAGTATACTATTAAGATATAAACAGAACTAGAGGTATAAAACAAAGAATGTTGCCCACCAACAAGTTCTACAAGGATCAAGGCATTAGCCATTGCAGTCACTGACCTACAGTGCACCCTGAAAGGGATTCAGGAAGAAGAACAGGATGAGGCACTCTGTGTTTTGGGAAAACAGGCCCTTAGATAGTTAGATATTTTTCAGGAAAAAATTTTATGAGCCCAATTCTTGTATCTTCCCATACTTAGAAAAGCACTAAAATTATTAACTGAAGTATCTGTTCCTTGTGACTAGCAATAACCTTCTACCTATGCTTGGTTGCAAGTACTCCTTAGCCAAAATAAAGAAATACACACACACCCCCCACATACCTCACCACACACACACACACACACACACACACACACACACACAGGCTTCTCTTCCTACCTTTTCAGAGCAGTTCCTCAGAGCTACCTGAGAGGCTGTCTTTCAGGCTATAGTCCTCAGTAAGGTCCCTGAATAAAACAAACTCACAGCTCTCACACTGTATAGTTTGTTGTTATTATTTTTAAATTTCAGTTGACAAAAGATAGGGGATAACTCTTCTTGGGAAAGATGGAAACAGTTATTCAGAGGCAAAGACATTTGAGCTGTCTTACAATATGAGTATACCTAATGCAGGGAGGAAGTAGGAGAGAAGGGGAAAAGGGAGACTGGGAAGAAAGAAAAATGTATGCTCAGGTCCCAAGGCTTTAAGATGAATGACTCAAAGTTCAGTGAGCTGGAGCATATAGGAAGCCAGGGTGTGGTAAAGACAGAGGAGAAGGTACAGGACAGGTTGTGAAGTGTTTAATATGCTGTGTTGAGAAACTGGGACTTTTTCCACAGGAAAATGGGGAGATGATATACATTATGACAACCAGGAGTAACACAACAGGACATTTTTTCCCTGAAAATTAACAGAGACTTTTGCCATCCACTATAATCCGAAGCAAGAACTGATTCAACTAGTCCTAGAGCATAAATTTACTCAAATCCTTCATGATGAAGTCAGAAGTTGGTGGCAAGTGAGGTGACCAACTTATTCCCAGGGATTTTCTCAGAAAACTGATTTTCTCAGTTTTAAAAGTCCCACTTCCTGGGAACCTTCTCAGTCTTAGTGAAACTGGGATTTCCCAGGACTTCCCACATTTTAGTAATGGAAGTTCTGTGTCCCAGGACCCTCTCTTTCCAAGGCCTGGGCAAACTGAGACAGTTAATCACCTTAGTTCTAGTTGCAAGACTGATGGTGAGCATGATGGGAATAGATGGATCCTGACTGCAGTTATGCGTATGAGTTAAGCTGCTCTTAACTACATGCACAAACAATTCTTTCCATAGTCCTGGGAAACTGGAGGTATATATATATATAAAATAAAAAACATATATCAATATTTACTAAATTTAACCATTAACATTACTATATACTTCAGAACAAATTTCTGATTCCTTCATCCCCTTTCTTCTACACAATCTTATCCAAGATTAAAGGTAGTCTTTTAGCCTAGTAATGCCTCAGTGAGACAGAATGCTCTCATACTCAAAAAGATATTAAAGCAGCCTTTGAGCACATGAGAACTTAATGAATGAGTGTATCTCAAACACATCAGGACACAGGACAGTATGTAAAATTTCAATATTAATGGCATTGCTGGCTTTGAGCATGAGGATAAGTGAATCCTCCTGACCTGAGTAGACACAGTAGATTAAGCAGATGCCAAAAACCAGGAGGAAGGAGGAAAAGGTCAAAAAGGAAGCAAGGAGGAGAACAAGTAGCAGTGGACCTCCTGTGTCCATTCCTGATACATGCAGAAAGAGACAGATGCGTGGGAACAGTAAAGATATGTTTCATAAGATCCTCTGAGGTCCAAATAAACTGGCTTCCTTCTGGCAATGGACTGTGTTCATGTGCCTTTCTAGTTATTGCAGGGCATAGAACAGAGCAAGACACAAAATTTAAAATCAAAATCACTGTGTGTAACACGCAGAACGTAGAACAATGATAGACCCATCATGGGACCCATTCAAAAGTAATTTAATACCAAAACACCAAATGTAAGATGGTTTCCCCATAAAGATGGTCTCAACTGCATAAACCACCAAAACAACATTATAAGTAGACCCCAATGTGTTTGCAATGTTCAAGGGAAATGAAAAGTATAGAATATGTAATCCATTTGTTTGGGGGTGCTTAGGTAATATCTATCCTCTAAAGAAAGAGCAAGAACACTTTTGCAGTCAGCTGAGGGTGGTTGTGAAGTTGGGTTTCTGACTTACTATCTTGATTAAATAAATAAATAAATAAACACTATCATAATCTAAAAACTAATATTTAAATTTCTAAAGCACTTCTTTTTTGTTTCCTGGGGAATTTGCTTTACTTTAGAAGCATTCAGCTATTCTAAACTGAGAGGAAGAACACCTGAGAAGATTTTTCTAAAAACTGTGTTGGTATATTTTGTTTTATTAAGAGTAGTACTTGCCCTTAACATTTCAGTGACCTAAGTGTTTTACTAACTCATAATGAGTGTATGTTTGTGTGTGTAAAGGTTTTAAATTATTCACACAAAAATAGTCTATATGAAGGAATGAGATAATCATATTTAATAAACACAAAACAAAAAGAACTATTAAATATTATTATACCTCAAATATACTAAGCAGTAAAAAGTAAGTATAATATACTACCATAATAACATTGTAGTTGGTGTTAAAATTATGCCAAGAAATGACAGTACTAAGCAAGTTCAGAAATAAAAAAGACAAACTATATAATATATAGTGAAGAATTATATAGAGAAATTATTAAACACACAAATTTAGTATTTAAAAAATACATCTTAAATGGCCACTAAAAATAATCTCAGTACTCTAGTCATACATCCAGAGAATCTGTATAAAATGTTTTTTGTGGGGAATGAACATATTAGGATAGCAATATAGTATAGCAGTTCTTTCTAACTCCTGTTTTAAAATATCAATTGTCACATGGTATGATAGAATAAAGTAAGATCAGAAACTTTGTGGATCCTGGAGTCTCACGGTGCCCTCTTTCTGAAGAATATCTACTAATATCTTGAAAGCCACTTGCATAGCATGGAACATGGCTTGGCAAATTCTGGTTTCATTATGGCAATAATCCTCATAAAGTGTACTCTAAAAATAAATTTAGAATACAAGGCCAATTTCATAGATGTCTTTGCCCCATTAAAGGAGTAAATCATCTAACAATTCTAATGCCTACTTATCTGTTTGAATGATGCATAAATTAATATTTCAAGTGTTTGGAAAATGACTTATGTGTGGATCTTCATACGCTGTTTCAGTTTGTCATGAGGACTTGCCCTAGCCCCCACTGAGGTTGTGAGAAAATCCAAGGATGAGTTCAGGTAACAGAGACAACTCCTGGACAAACTAGGGAACCCTCTGTCCAATGCTTCACCTTCACACACATGAGCCCCGCCTCTTCCTCTCTTAGGTTCTGAATGGATTCAAACCTTTGATGGGACCCAGGGCCAATTCAGCCTCTCTTTTCCAGTGAAATAAATATTGTAAAGTCATTTGGGATGTTCAGCTTGAAGAAAGGCAGGACATTATTACAATCTTCAAGTTGTTAAAGCAGTGTCAAGTGGAATAGACATATTCTATTTTTACAGAATCAGATAAATAAGCAGGACATCAATAGAGGGGTGACAATTTTCACTCAGCACAGGTAAGAATTCTGGCAATAAGAAAAATGAGATGGAGTTTCTGATGCCGGAGCCACTTCTCATCACTGAAAGTTCATACGAAGAGGGTAAACAGCAAAGTTTACTGAAATCTCTGTGGTCCCATCTGCCTCCTAAATTTTTTAAAAATTGACATATTTTGATCCCTTCAAGGAATATTCAAGTGATACACCACACAGGTTCATGTGCTCAGCTGTCACGTGTGCCTGATGTGAACTACAAGAGGAATAAAAACCACTGCCTGCAAAGCCTAACACTGAGTGCTCTGAACCCTTGTGCCCCTACACCATTTTTCCAGTAATAATATTTAGGCCATCTTTTCTAACAATTAGATTACAAATCCAAATAAACTGCCTTTGGATCACTATAATTTGCTTACCTGGATCTATTCATGCTTATTGGATTTTATGCTAACACTCTGTCCAAAAATTTTTATCCCTGTATGCTGTTTCTCAGCAACGAGCATATCATGCTCCAGATGGGGTGTTGCTACATTTCTGGATGAAGAGCAGTGGTTCCTATTTTCTATTTAAACATAATTACGCCTCTGATAACTACCTGGGCCAAGTAAGGTCACAATATGAGAGAGAGTACCTGTAGGCCGTTGGACTGCTTGCTGTTGGATCTGCCTGCTTAAGAAGTCCTTAATCGTAATTTTGAGTAGATTCTGTGGCATGTGATCCCTGAATCCATCGCATTTTCAAAAAAATTAAAAGAGGACTCAGATCAGATTTCTCCTCTGGGCCAAGGAAAGCATGTTCCCTATGTTTGGGGTGAAAAAGGATGGTGAGGAATTAAAGAAACCCTCCTTTTTTATCCACATATGGATTATTGTATGTGTCACTGATGGGATCATATACTTGTATAATGAGAAGAACAAGAAAAGATCACCAATATTTACTGTGTAGTTCTTATGTGACAAATACTGTTTAAAGCACTTTTGTTCATTCAGACGTTCATTCAACGAATACTTCTTGATTGCCTTCTCTGTGCTTGACAATGTTCTCGGCACTGGAGAGTCAGTGGTGAATAGGACAAGAATAATTCTTGCCTTCGTGGAGTGAATGGACTGTGGGGGAAACAGGACATAGACTAGAAATCAAAGAAATAATGTGAGGTTTGAAAAAAATGCTACAAGTAAGGTAAAATGGGTGTTTTGTGACAAAGAAAAGAGGAGGAAAATGGTCAGGGGAGACCATCCAAGGTGGTGACAAGTAGGATGAAGAGTCAGCTATGTCAAGAAACTTCCAGACAGGGGGCTTCCCTAGTGGCACAGTGGTTAAGAATCTGCCTGCTAGTGCAGGGGACAGGGGTTCAAGCCCTGGTCTGGGAAGATCCCATGCCGCGGAGCAACTGAGCCCGTGTGCCACAACTACTGAGCCTGCGAGCCACAACTACTGAGCACGCATGCCACAGCTACTGAAGCTCGTGCACCTAGAGCCTGTGCTCCACAACGAGAAGCTACCACAGTGAGAAGCCCGCACACCACAATGAAGAGTAGACCCCACTCGCTGCAACTAGAGAAAGCCCACACGCAGCAACGAAGAAGACCCAACACAGCCAAAAATAAATAAATAAATTTATTTAAAAAACAAAAGAAAGAAAGAAAGAAAGAAAGAAACTTCCAGACATAGGAGACAGCAAACTGGAAGACCTGGAGCATCAAAGAAGGCCTTAGAGCTCTACATGCATCATTTTGCCACTTATTCCATCAAGCAATCTTACAACGTGGGCATCATTAGTCCCACTGAGTAGATGAAAAAACGACGTAATTTGCCCACATTCACATAGATAAGAAGTGGTAAGGCTGGTATTTCAATTCCCATCTAAGTACAGAGATGCCCTTCTTACTCCCTTTTAATTTAATAGAAGCACACTACGGACATTACTGTGATACCATTCCTTTTTTTGCTTGACGATATATCCTAAGGATCTCCACAAATGAAAGTGGTTAAACTCTACCTTTATTTCCCCTAATTTCTTTACAAATGTATACACCCGTCTATCAGTTTCCTAAGGCTGCCCTTAAAAATATGCCTCCAACTGGATGGTTTAACCAACAGATGTTTTTGTCTCATAGCTCTGGAGGCTAGAAGTCTGAAATCAAGGTGTTGGCAGTGTTGGTTCCTTCTGAGGGCTCTGAGGGAAGGACACGTTCCAGGCCTCTCTCCTAGCTTCTGTGAGCCCCAGGCATCCCCTCGCTTGCAGATGACCATCCTCTCCTTGTCTCTTTTCACATCATCTTTTCTGTGCCCCAATGTCCCCCTGCTTATAAGAACACAGTTATATAAGATTAGGCCTCACCCTAATGACCTCCCTTTAACTTGATTACCTCTGTGAAGACGCTATCTCCAAATAAAAATCACAATGTGATGTACAGGAGGTTAGGACTTCAACATATTTTTGGAGGACACAGTTCAGCCTATAACAACCCATATATATTATTTTACATAAGAGGTTATTTCACATGCTGGGATGCTTTTGTTGTTTCTGGTTTGTTTCTGTGTATCTAATGCTGTCTTAGTTTTGTTTTATTCCCTCTTCCAACTACATTCTCCACCATGACAGCCACGACCATGTCTCTAAGGTAACCTGCATTAGCACCTGGTTCATGATTTTCTTATCTACGCGCACACGCACACACGCACGTATAGAGAGAATTTTGTGCTTTATAAAATATGAGTAACATTATAAACATTACTCTTATCTTTCTCACTTAACAGAACCAGTCATCATAGAGGCTTACTCAACTCACCTGGTATAACTTGATCATTTCTTTTTAGAGCATTATAATATTCTGTAATGTATATGGACCATCATTCATCCTACCCTTCTTCATTTGTTAGGCTTTCTCATGCACTCCACAGTACTGCTTGTCTCATTCAGAACTCTGTGTGGTTTATAGCTCTCAAAGAGATAAGCAGTTTGAAGTGGTAGAGTGTAAAAGTGTGTGTAATCCATTATCAGGAATTAGCCATCCCTGTCCTGGATCAAGGTCAACACAACACTACTCCTTTAAATGCAGCCGTTCAGTGAGTGCTTTGGGAATCAGGCCTTCTCCCAAACTGGTTCACAGAATGATTCGGAATAGAGATTTAGTCTTTATTTCCATGATCCTCAGTCTCCTTATTTACCTCTGAGGATTGTTAGAAGAACTGATTTTAGGAGCTTCTTTCAGTCAGTATAATGAGTCAATAGCAAGCATTCAATAAAATAATTCCTCTTATTACCATAATGTTTACTTTCTCTTTCTTATTTTGACCAGTTTTATAATCCTACCAGCTGACTTTTAAAATTATCTAGTGGTATTATTTAAAGGCACAACTTATGATTTCCTCATTGCCAATGGTGCCAATGTATACCGGCTGCCCTGCTGAATTTCATTGCTAAGAAGTTTCCTGCAAGAAAAGGGAGAGAAATTGGGAGGGGGGCAGCATATATGACAATCGAAGATTCTCCAATATAAACGGTCCACTAACATTTGGATAAAAATTATGGTTAAAAATATTGGAAAAGGAATTGAAGTATTTATGATCAAAATAAGACATTTTTAGATAATTATATTGCTTTTTTGTGTCATATTATTGTAAAAGTGACTCAGCAGCATCAAGGAATAAAACAAAGACCTCTAGAGCTAAAAACAAAAAACAAACAAACAAAATGTTTCCCAAGCAACAGAACATTAGTGAAGAAAATCACTGTTTGCAGAGAGGGAAATTTCAAGAATTAGGAAGGGGTTTTCATGGTGGTTATACTCATTAAGCATTGAAAACATTCACTTGTTTGGCACAGAATGAGTCTAGAAGTCTACAATGTTTGGCTAAACAATTCCCATTGTTCACTGGTCAAGAAAGGATACTCAATACGGTCTAGTAAGAGTCTGGTGTACTGGGCCACTTAAAACTCATGACAGTTTATGAGTTCAGATGGTTAGGGTCAATTTTGATAAAATACATTTAAAATTTTGATATCACATTAGCAACTGTTCCTGTCCGTTGAAGATAATCATTTTGCAGAAGAAAAAGAGTCCAATTTATAAATACTCATTGCATCTATTAATGTGCTATCTCTACTTTTAGATCAATGATTAAAATCCTAAAACAGTTAGAAAAGTTTAAAAATTACTCATAGATTCAAACCTACACTTAGGGTTTTAATATTCCCAAATTATTTTGAGTAAAACTGATAACTCTAAATTTACATTCTAATACTTTAACCATGACAGTTATTAGGAAATGCAATGAAAAACATTACTTTAAGTGTTTTTGACACTCTTGAAAAGATATGTTACATAGTAACTCTAAAGGAAGGCAAAGTTACAAAGCAATGTAATTCAGTATCCCTGACAGGCAGTAGATTACGGTGATTTCCTACAACAGGCTTAGTCAAAAGGAAATAGGTATAAAATGTGGATGTCCAGGAGTTGGAAAATGAATGCAAGAAAAATAGCTCAAGTTGTATAAGCTAAAAGGCTTCCAAAAACCTGCACAGTAATACATGTGTGAGGAATCATCTCTACCAGATGAAACAGTGAAACATTCATCCAGAAGCAACTTCTGTATATTTAAAAATATTACTGGCAACCACAATACTCCCTCAAACCTACCTATATTTTTCATTCAATTATGTTATCTCACATCTTAGTGACTCACTGATCAAGTGTAGGGCTCTCATGGAGGATATCTTTTCCTGAGCTGACTTGGGATGCCCAAATGCGAAACAAGAACTTAACTGAAGGAGTCATTTCATGCAGGGCTTAGGAGAGTAATGCTATCTTGGTCTCCAAAAAAATCAGCTAAAGATAGTCTCCAATTTCAGAAACAACATCATGAGCTTATGTTTTTCCAGTTTTCATTTCAAAGTAGAACATTCAAATATTACATTCTCTTTTGCATTATGCCAAGATTATACCTATAAATATAAAATGAGCAATATATGCAAAATAACAATGACCAAATACCCTTTGCTTGTCTTTCAGTTTTAAATATTTCCTAGAGGACATGGGAAGCAGAAGGATCTTCATTCCTTGTCAAGGTTCTTGACAGTGAATGAGAGTGTTGTGTAGCAATACAGCTCAAGGGCTCCTGGAGAGACAGCTGATGGAGGGAGCCACAGCACAAGTGCAACTCCACTAGACAAGCCCTTAATATTTCATTCACAAAAAGAAATGACTCATTTGGATCGTGGTCCCATATTCAAGCATATTTACAACTGGGGAGGACAGGGCATAGATTTTTGTGAGGCATCTACATGGACTGAAGAACTGGCTGTGAGGTTGTTACTACAGGTGATTACTACTACATCTCCAGGTCTCTGCCGAGGGGCATGGCTAAAACCTGTCCCTTCTTCAGGACATACTGGGTTAAAGGAATTCTTCAATGAAACTTCAGAAGTACAGTCTATGAGACAAAGAACATTACTCCGATTTCAACAAAATTAAGGAAATTTACAAAGGAGTTAGTGGGTAAAAGAAATGGAGATGGTAGGCACAGTGTATTAAATTAAGGTGTCAATTCAGACTATACTACAAAGCTACAGTAATCAAGACAGTATGGTACTGGCACAAAAACAGAAATTAGATTAATGGAACAGGATAGAAAGCCCAGAGATATTATGGGGAGGGGGAAGGGTAAGCTGGGACAAAGTGAGAGAGTGGCATGGACATATATACACTACCAAATGTAAAATAGATAGCTAGTGGAAAGCAGCCAGATAGCACAGAGAGATCAGCTCAGTGCTTTGTGACCACCTAAAAGGGTAGGATAGGGATGGTGGGAGGGAGGGAGATGCAAGAGGGAAGAGATATGGGGACATATGTATATGTATAACTAATTCACTTTGTTATAAAGCAGAAATTGTAAAGCAATTATACTCTAATAAAGATGTTTTAAAAAAAAAGCCCAGAGATAAACTCACACACCTATGGTCACCTTATCTTTGATAAAGGAGGCAAGAATATACAATGGAAAAGACAGCCTATTCAATAACTGGTGCTGAGAAAACGGGACAGCAACATGTAAAAGAATGAAATTAGAACACTCCCTAACACCATACACAAAAATAAACTCAAAATGGATTAAAGACCTAAATGTAAGGCCAGACACTATAACACTCTTAGAGGAAAACATAGGCAGAACACTGTTTGACATAAATCACAGCAAGATCCTTTTCACCCACCTCCTAGAGAAATGGAAATAGAAACAAAAATAAACAAATGAGACCTAGTGAAACTTAAAAGCTTTTGCACAGCAAAGGAAAGCAAAAACAAGACGAAAAGACAACCCTCAGAATGGGAGAGAATATTTGCAAATGAAGCAACTGACAAAGGATTAATCTCCAAAATATACAAGCAGCTCATGCAGCTCAATATCAAAAAAACAAACAACCCAATCCAAAAATGGGCAGAAGACCTAAATAGACATTTCTCCAAAGCAGATATACAGATTGCCAACAAACACATGAAAGAATGCTCAACATCATTAAACATTAGAGAAATGCAAATCAAAACTACAATGAGATATCATCTCACACCAGTCAGAATGGCCATCATTAAAAAATCTACAAACAATAAATGCTGGAGAGGGTGTGGAGAAAAGGGAGCCCTCTTGCACTGTTGGTGGGAATGTAAATTGATACAGCCACTATGGAGAACAGTATGGAGATTCCTTAAAAAACTAAAAACAGAACTACCATATGACCCAGCAATCCCACTACTGGGCATATAGCCTGAGAAAACCATCATTCAAAAGGAGACATGTACCACAATGTTCATTGCAGCTCTATTTACAATAGCCAGGACATGGAAGCAACCTAAGTGTCCATCGACAGATGAATGGATAAAGCAGATGTGGCACATATATACAATGGAATATTACTCAGCCATAAAATGAAATGAAAGTGAGTTATTTGTAGTGAGGTGGATGGACCTAGAGACTGTCATACAGTGAAGTTGTCAGAAAGAGAAAAACAAATACCATATGTTAACACACAAATATGGAATCTAAAAAAAAAATGGTTCTGAAGAACCTATGGGCAGGACAGGAATAAAGACACAGACATAGAGAATGGACTTGAGGACATGGGAAGGGGAAAGGGAAGCTGGGATGAAGTGAGAGAGTGGCATGGACATATATACACTACCAAATGTAAAACAGATAGCTAGTGGGAAGCAGCCGCATAGCACAGGGAGATCAGCTCGGTGCTTTATGACCACCTAAAGGGGTGGCACAGAGAGGGTGGGAGGGAGAAGCAAGAGGAAGGGGATATGGGCATATATGTATACGTATAGCTGATTCACTTTGTTATACAGCAGATACTAACACAACATTGTAGAACAATTACACTCCAATAAAGATGTTAAAAAAAATTCACCCTCAGGAAGCTTTTGCAGATTAATCTCAAAAAAAAAAAAATTAAGTGTCAATATCTGGCACCGGCAGGGAACTCCTACGATCAGCTGGAGAAGGACTGTAGAAAATGGGCAAAGGAAACAGATGAGCAGTACACAGAAGAAGAAACTCAAACGCTCATGAGAATGTGAAAGCATATTCAAAATTACTGGCAATCAGGAAAAGGCAAGCAAAGACACCAGTAAGATATCACATCATACCTTTTAAATTGGCAACAATTAGAAAGTCAGATATTGCCCAGTATTCATAGGATGTGGAGACTGTCACAAATTGCTAATGAGTGATGGCTGGTGTAGGCGTTCTGGAAAGCAATCCAGCACTATCTTGCCAGATGTAAATATAAATATAAGTATACAAGTTCAGGATGTACATACCAGGAAAATTCTCACACAGCCCCATCAAGATTGGTTCAAGTGCTTCCCTGGTGGCGCAGTGGTTGAGAGTCTGCCTGCCGATGCAGCAGACACGGGTTCGTGCCCCGGTCCGGGAAGATCCCACAAGCCACAGAGCGGCTGGGCCTGTGAGCCATGGCCGCTGAGCCTGCACGTCCGGAGCCTGTGCTCCGCAATGGGAGAGGCCACAGCAGTGAGAGGCCCGCGTACCGCAAAAAAGAAAAAAAAAAAAAAGATTGGTTCAAAGCATTGTTTGGGTTGGTAAAGAGTTAGAGGTAAGCTGAGGGTCCACAGTGAGGAGAAAGGAAAGGTTGTTGCCCATCACAAAGAATTGTCCAGAAGGTACGAGTTAGTATATGTCAATTATACCTCAAGTTTTTAAAAAAGATACAAATTAGTTATATAAACTTGTCAACATAGATCGATCTTAAAAAATGTGATGTCTAGTGGAAAAAAGTAAGAAACAATTAGAGACTTACAGTATAACATCATCTATATAAATTCAAATATACCTACATATAACACTTGGCAAGAATACATTCATATTAAAGGATATACTTTAAACACGTTAAAATACCTGCTTATGGGGATATGAGATTTTTTTAAAATGCAATCCTTATAATGAAATAAGATGTATGTACAAAAGATGATATCAGGTCCAGAAAGCTAAAGCACTTTGAAAACTTTCTCACTCTCCTCTAAAATCTCTCTCTTAACTCTATTTCTCCATCCTCAGAAGTTTTGGAGGAAAAGTGTTCGTGGGGGAGAGAGAGAGAGAGAGAGAGAGAGAAAGAGAAGGGGAAGGGCAGAGAAAGGGTGTATGCAAAGTATATGTGGATGGAAATGGGGCAGGATAGAAACCAAGTAATAGCATCATAACATCATCATAAAAATCCAGTTCTCTTCCTAGAACAATCCTAACGGTTATAATAAAACTTAAATTAGTTCATTATTTTCCCTTAAATAATGAGATTTTTCATTGTCATCACTATTCATGTTAGCTAGTGTATAATTTTTAGTTGGGACTTGAGCAGTCAACAGAGTAAGATTAAAAAAAAATCAGGACTTTCTGCAAACTTCTTAGTTTCTGACTCATTTACATGCATTTTTATTCCTTAATTTAAGCCTCTATTTTTCCTTTTCACTCTAGTTCAAGTTTTGAAAAATGGTCACTATCTCTGCTAAGATCAGTCATTCTTGCATGTGTATGTAATCTGTAAGCGTGTGTGTGATGAGATAATTTCTCTCCCTCTCTCCCTCACACACACACACACACATACACACACACACACACACACACACACTCTCACTAAACATCCCCGTCCACTGAACGATACTATGCTAAATCTTCATCATACACATATAGTCTAAATAGAGTAACAGAATGGCACCCAAGACAAACAATCTAGCAGCAAACTGTTTTATTCCTCCAGTCCCAGCAGTTTTGGAGAAAATATGTTTATGTATGAGTGAGAAAGGGTGTGTGTGGTATACATGTGTGGATGTGTGTGTGCATAAGCATATGTGCACAAAGTGTATCTGGATGGAAGTGAGGTGAAAACCAACTCCTATCAGAATTTTTTTTCTAACGTATCTGCATACTTTCAGGGAAGCATGCACTCTCTACTTAAAACAGCCCCTGCCTGAGCTCAGCTCAGTGCTCTGTGGTGATCTAGATGGATGAGATGGGGAGGTGTGGGAGGGAGGCCCAAGAGGGAGGGGATATATGTATACATAGAGCTGATGCACTTCGTTGTACAGCAGAAACTAACACAACATTGGAAAGCAACTACATCCCAATAAGAAAAAAAAAAGACAAAAATAATAATAATAATAACCAGCCCCTGCCCTTCCTTTTAGCTTCTATCTAAAGCTTCACCCTTCCTCTCACCTGCCTGGCCCCAAAAGACATTAGACTTCATACCTCTGCTGAACTGCCCTGCTCTACAGTGGTCTCCCAGATACCCTGAGCACATTTAAAAATGTGAGGGAGGCCAATGAGTAGGCACGAACTTGGGTGTAGAGGACAAAAACGACAGCTATCAGCCCATGTTCTGATCAAACTGAAGAGAAAGATAGGTCCTCTTCTTGAGGGAGCTCAAATTCTGCACATTAGAACTTGCAGAAACAAGCTCATGTGAAATGGTCTTTCCCCACATTTTGCTTTTGCTTGAAGAGCATGGCAAAAGAAAGAGAAGAGCAAAAGGACAGAACCTAAGAATTCTTCTTTTTTTTTTTTTTGGCTTCACTTTGAGCCATTTATAAAATGATACATCACAGGAAGATAGGAGCCAGTTTTTAAATTTGGATGCCTCAGTCAGCTATCCATACACAGAACATGGAATGTCGGCAGTCCCTTCTTGCCAGCTTTAGGCATTTGGTCTCCTGTTGAAAGCTTTCCAAATGGACAGATGCACAAGTACTGTTTCATGGGCCAGATACTAAAATGAAAACTCTGTCTGCAGGAATAAAGACTCAGACATAGAGAGTGGACTTGAGGACGCGGGGAGGGGCAAAGGTAAGCTGGGATGAAGTGGGAGAGTAGCATTAATATATATACACTATCAAATGTAAAATAGATAGCTAGTGGGAAGCAGCTGCATAGCACAGGGAGGTCAGCTCGGTGCTTTGTGACCACCTAGAGGGGTGGGATAGGGAGGATGGGAGGGAGATGCAAGAGGGAGGGGATATGGGGATATATGTATATATGTGTAGCTGATTCGCTTTGTTATACAGCAGAAACTAACATGACACTGTAAAGCAATTATACTCCAATAAAGATGTTAACAAAAAAAACTCTGCAAATTCAAGAGCAATGAAATTGTGTTGCAAATGCTGACTGGGCTGAGAGGGAGTCCATACAGCAGTGGAGGATTAGAGCAAACTGGCACCACTTAAGCAAAGGTAGTAAAGGGAAATTTACTAAAGAAGAATCACATCTAGTGTTATCAGATCCCTACTATTGTCCAATTCTCAAATTTACTGTTCAAAGGGAAAGAAGAAACTTGCAAAGGATTCATGATAAAACAACCAAATTTTCAGAATTATAGTTAGCAGAGAGTTTTCAAAGTCATATATTTCAGTAGATAAATGCTAATCTTCATTATTGCCTTTAAAACCACCTTTTGTTAAGCTCAATATGTCCATCCATGAAATTAACCTTTACTAAGTGTCTACTGTGTGGCAGTCATTGCATTAAGTGATGTGTGTGAGTGATCGCATTTAATGTTACAACAACCCATAATGGGTTTTTAATACATCTTCTAAAAAAGCACTTAAATTGGGAATATGTTCCACCATCTCATTATTTTTCAATCAGTCACAATTGATTTAGAAGTAACCACATGTAGGTAGATACACAGAGAAAAGAATCCTATGTTCACACACAACGTACAAGAGTGTTCATAGCAGCATTGCTCAAAATAGGTCCGATTAATAACATTAGAATGGATAGATAGATTATGGTTTATTTAAACAATGAAATACTATACAACAATGAAAATGAGCAGATCTCAAGGATATGCAATCCTCCATATGACCCTCACAAAGATAACATTGAGTGAAAGACGCCAAACACCAAAGGGGATGTGCTATGCAGTTTCACTTATACAAAGTTCAAATATTTATACAAGCAAAGCTAATCAAAGAAGGTAGCAGTCAGAATATCGGTTACCCTTTGGGGGAATGCATGGGGCCTGGAAGGGACACAGAAGGAAATCTAGAGTGCTGGTAACATCCGGATTCTTGATCTGGGTGGAGACTACCCAGATTTTCACTGTGTGAAAATTTGTACTGTACCTTCCCTGTGCTTTGGATACTTCAATACAAAGTTTGTGTACATAAAAAGAAGTAATCACATACACAACACGAACGGTGATAAGTATTTTCTGTATGATATTCAGTTAAAAAACTTCAAAATCTTACTGTATGACTACAACTTGGTAAATGTATCATTGTGTACTGTCAGAAAGCACAGAAACTAACAAGAATATGTTACAGTATTGAAACTAATAGTAGTAATATTTATTCTCTCGATGTTGGTATATAATTTATATAATTACTCTTTAAAAAGGAGAAGCAGGGCTTCCCTGGTGGCGCAGTGGTTGAGAGTCCGCCTGCCGATGCAGGGGACACGGGTTCGTGCCCCGATCCCGGAAGATCCCACATGCCGCGGAGCGGCTGGGTCCGCGAGCCATGGCCGCGGAGCCTGTGTGTCCGGAGCCTGTGCTCCGCAACGGGAGAGGCCACAGCAGTGAGAGGCCCGCGTACCGCAAAAAAATAAAAAATAAATAAAAAATAAATAAAAATTAAAAAAATAAAAAGGAGAAGCAGTATCCTATGTATAAGATTCCTCCAACCTGCTTGTCCACTATGAAATTCCCACCAGACTCAAGTTATCTTGTAGCTGGGACAAGGGTGCTCTGAAAGACATAACTGCCCCATAAATCAGATCTCCTTTATATACATTTATCTCCTTTATATATTTTTAAGTGTACAATATAAATTTATCATCAATGTTGTTTCCGGATAATATAAACTGTCAGTAAGTTTGGATTATTCACATGACAATGTTGTCTCAGGCCCAAGAGCTGGGGTCAATGACTCCTTCTCTGGCACCAAGTATGATAAAAGAATAACCACGCACAAAACAGAGCAATTTACATTACTCATGAAATAATGTGGGACTTTCACAGGAGAAGCAAAATCTGTAATTTGATTATGGAAGGTTTTGTCCTCTAACTCTTCCAAAGAGAGGTAAATCATACCATTTCAAACTCTAAACTGAAAAGTAGAGTCCTTTTACAGTCCAGATATGAGCAGAAAGTAGTAATCTGAAGACCAGGTGGCAATTTGATATCATAACAGTAGCACATAGGAAGAGAAGGCAAATTCTCCAGTTACCACTAAAAGGGATTAACTGTGAGCATACAAAATGCCAGGGAGAAGATTTTGTTTTCTATCTCTTTTTCTAATTTACATTCAGAAAAAGGAGAGTTCAAGCAGATGATGAAATTAACCAGGATGCCATGTAAAGTATGGGGACCTGCTGAAAACATATGACATTCTTTCCTTTTCTTCCCCCTATTCTAAGTGTACTAAGGCATAAATTTTGTGCATAAAAATGTCCCAAATAAATCTGCTCCCATCCTATTCCACTCCAACCATGCTTTTCCCTTGGCCCCTTTCCCTTTAGGGTAGTAAGTGAAAGAAACCTACTAAACTACTTTAAGCAAAACTGTAGAATTTATCGGTGAGCTGCAGAGATGCCTCATGAAAAGCAAAAGCAGAAAGTCCACCTCACTTTTAAGGAAAAGTGGAGCTAGTTACACGACAATCTGGGCCGAGGGCCCAATCTTTCCTTCATTATCTACTTTGCCCTACCTATTTCATTCTTCCTCTTTTTTCTCTCCTTCTCTCTCCCCTCCCTCTCTCATTCTCTGAAATGGTATATATATTAACCACATAGGGCCATCACCAACTCAGATTCATATTTATAGCTAGTTGGCTGCAAGTCCTGAATCCCAATTCTAAATTAATGTTAAAGAGAATCTGATTGGTCCTATTTGATTCTACCATCCTGGAGCTGAGGAAAATATCTTTTTGGAAAATAACACAATGATCTCTAGGACCATGAACTTTCAATGCTTTTAGACATTAGACCAGGAACAACATCCTAAAACACCCTTCCAGTTCTCAAGGAAAAGAGGAGAGAAAAGCCAGAGTAAGCCCTCTGATATTCTCTTATGAATGGTCCAGACTCTGTGACCATCACGGGCATGGCTGGCATGTCTATGAATATAAAGACAGAAGAATCAATACTGATAACACACATCATATTGGAATTCTGTTAGGTTAGCATCCTCTCCAAACCTCCTATTTGACCTGAGAATGAATTCTAAATTGCTGTCAAGTCTGAAGTCTTGATACTACATGGAGTCTTGCAAGTCCCTCCAACTCTTCTTGTGCCTCGTGTGCACTGTGATTCTCTCCACTGCCCTTTATGTACCTCAAACATGTCAAGATGTTTTTACCTTAAAGACAATGCCTTGGCTGCTCTTCATGCCTCAAAATATCCTTCCATCACCTTTTCTTCACATGGCTGACTCTCTCTCACCCTTCAAGACTCATTTAAAGAGTCACTTCAGATGGGTGTTCACTGGCTACCTAACAGTTTCTTTCTAATGAATCATTCTTCTGAGTATAACCCCAACCTAAAATTGTCTTGCTTTTTAAAAACATGTGTTTATCTTCTGTCTCATACTGGACTATAAGCTCCACAATTGCAAGAATTTTTTCAGCTTGTTCATTGCTTTTTCCTCACTGCTAAAAAGGGTCTCCTATAGTAGGCAGAAAATAAATATACCAAATGAATATAAAATGTCAATTTAAATAGTTGTATTCTTAAATGCAAAATTAAAGCTACCTTAATTTGAACTAGCAGCGTCAAAATGATCACTGGTTCAAAAAGGCAGGTTCAAAATAAGCCACTGTCCCCCAACTTTCTTGTGAACTAGGTCTGAGACATACAGAAGAACAGATATCAAGGAGCCTTTGGATTCTTCAATATATGCAAATCAATCAATGTGATATACCATATTAACAAATTGAAGAATAAAAGCCATATGATCCTCTCAATAGATGCAGAAAAAGCTTTTGACAAAATTCAACACCCATTTATGATAAAAGCTCTCCAGAAAGTGGACACAGAGGGAACCTGCCTCAACACAACAAAGGCCATATAGGACAAACCCACAGCAAACATCATTCTCAATGGTGAAAAACTGAAAGCACTTCCTCTAAGATCAGGAACAAGATAAGGATGTCCACTCTCTCCACTCTTATTCACCATAGTTTTAGAAGTGCTATCCACGGCAATCAGAGAAGAAAAAGAAATAAAAGGAATACAATTTGGAAAAGAAGAAGTAAAACTATCCCTGTTTGTAGATTACATGATACTATACATAGAAAATCCTAAAGATGCCACCAGAACACTACTAGAGCTAATCAATGAATTTAGTAAAGTCACAGGATACAAAATTAATACACAGAAATCTCTTGTATTCCTATACACAAATGAAAGATCAGAAAGAGAAATTCAGGAAACAATCCTATTTACCACTGCAACAAAAAGAACAAAAGACCTAGGAATAACCCTACCTAAGAAGGCAAAAGATCTGTATGCAGAAAACTATAAGATACTGGTGAAAGAAATCAAAAATGACACAAACAGATGGAGAGATTGTGCTTGGATTGGAAGAATCAATATTGAGAAAATGACTATACTCCCAAAGCAATCTACAGATTCAATGCAATCACTATCAAATTACCAATGGCATTTTTCACAGAACTAGAACAGAAAATTTTACAATTTGTATGGAAATGCAATAGACCCCAAATAGCCAAAGCTATCTTGAGAAAGAAAAATGGAGCTGGAGGAATCAGGCTTCCTGACTTCAGACTATACTACAAACTACAACAATCAAGACAGTATGGTACTGGCACAAAAACAGAAATACTGATCAATGGAACAGGATAGAAAGCCCAGAGATAAATCCACGCACCTAGGGTCACCTAATCTATGACAAAGGAGGCAAAGACTATACAATGGAGCATAGACAGCCTCTTCAATAAGTGGTGCTGGGAAAACTGGACAGCTACATGTAAAAGAATGAAATGAGAGCACTCCTTAATACCATACACAAAAATAAACTCAAAATGGATTAAAGACCTAAATGTGAGGCCAGACACTATCAAACTCTTAGAGGAAAACATAGGCATAACACTCTTTGACATAAATCGCAGCAAGATCTTTTTTCACCCACCTCCTAAAGTAATGGAAATAAAAACAAAAATAAGCAAATGGGACCTAATGAAACTTAAAAGCTTTTTCACAGCAAAGGAAACTATAAACAAGACGAAAAGACAGCCCTCAGAATGGGAGAAAATATTTGCAAATGAATCAATGGACAAAGGATTAATCTCCAAAATATATAAACAGCTCATGCAGCACAATACTAAAAACACAGACAACTCAATCAAGAAATGGGCAGAAGTCCTAAATAGACATCTCTCCAAAGAAGATATACAGATTGCCAACAAACACATGAAAGGATGCTCAACATTACTAATTATTAGAGAAATGCAAATTAAAACTACAATGAGGGCCTCCCTGGTGGCGCAGTGGTTGGGAGTCCGCCTGCCGATGCAGGGGATACGGGTTCGTGCCCCGGTCTGGGAGGATCCCATATGCCGCGGAGCGGCTGGGCCCGTGAGCCATGGCCGCTGAGCCTGTGCGTCCGGAGCCTGTGCTCCGCAGCGGGAGAGGCCACAACAGTGAGAGGCCCACGTACAGCAAAAAAAAAAAAAAAAAAAAAAAAAAAAAAAAAAACCAAAAAAAAAAAACACTACAATGAGGTATCACCTCACACCGGTCAGAATGGCCATCATCAAAAAATCTGCAAACAATAAATGCTGGAGAGGGTGTGGAGAAAAGGGAACCCTCTTGCATTGTTGGTGGGAATGTGAGTTGATATAGCCACTATGGAGAACAGTATGGATGTTCCTTTAAAAACTAAAAATAGAACTACCATATGACCTAGCAATCCCACTACTGGGAGAAAACCATAATTCAAAAAGACACATGCACCTCAATGTTCATTGCAGCATTATTTACAATACTAGGACATGGAAGCAACCTAAATGTCCATCAAGAGAGGAATGGATAAAGAAGATATGGTACATATATACCATGGAATATTACTCAGCCATAAAAGGAAACAAAATTGGGACATTTGTAGAGATGTGGAAGGACCTAAAGACTGTCATAAAGAGCGAAGTAAGTCAGAAAGAGAAAAAAAAATATCGTATATTAACACATATATGTGATATCTAGAAAAATGGTATACATGATCTTATTTGCAAAGCAGAAATAGAGACGCAGACGTAGAGAATAAACATATGGATACCAATGGGGAAGGGGGGGTTATGTATTGAGAGATTGGGATTTACATATATACACTATTAATACAATGTATAAAATAGATAACTAATGATAACCTACTGTATAGCACAGGGATCTCTACTCAGTGCTCTGTGGTGACCTAAATGGGAAGGAAATCCAAAATAAAGGGGATATATGTATGCATATGGCTGATTCACTTTGCTGTACAGTAGGAACTAACACATGTACATGTACGTTTGTAAATGTAAGTTAAAAAACATATGAAAAGGCATAAACCATAGATAACCTTTATTCCTAATTCCTTACACTACTTTAATTGACTCCCTTAATTTTGTTAATGGCCTTACCATTTCCATCAAGTTGAAAATCTTGGAGAAAACCTGGGTTCCACCTTTTCCTCACCCCTCAACTCTCATGCCCAATCAATTCCTGAGTTTTACAAATGCTTCTTTCTCAATATCCCTCACATTCATATCCATATTCCTTTAGTATCTTCTTCCAGGCCTTCATTACACCCTCTTTGTTTACAGCAAAAATTTTCACCTGTCTCTACTCCAGTTTTCTCCCTTTTAATCTCTTCTATACACACTCTCACTCAATTGGTTTTCCTAAAATATATCTCTAAGCATGTCACTTGACTTCAAGATAGTTCTGTAGACAATCAGGAATGACCTGAGTCTAAGTATGAATATCTACCTCACTCTGGAATTCAAGGTCCTCCACAACATAGGCATTAGTTCACAAGATACTTATTAAGGATCAACACCTGTATAAGGAAGAAAGGTGGATCAGAGGAAGAAGTCAAAGGGTGAAGCAAGCAAAGCCAACTCAGCAGGGAACTCTCAAGAGAATATTGCCAATCAGAGTGTCCCTCATGAAACTTAATCTCACTTTCATGTACCCCCATCCACTTATCTAGGGCCTAGGTATCATTTTGGGCAAGGTGATTCTCCACAGCTGAGGCAGACTCTGAAGGTGGAAGAGAGAGGTGGAAGCTTTTTACCAATTCCTCACAGCAGGGCATGTGGGCAGGCAGTGGGTGGAGCATTTCCCTGTCTACCACCACATACTTCCCCAGCCTCCTTTCTCTCTTCTCCTTAATGCCTACACTGGGCTTACATAAATTACTCTCCTAAAACCACTGCTTCTTATCCATCACATGCTCTTTACCTTGTTTATACAGTTTCCTTTGATCATTATGAATCCCACTAGTTTCCTTCCTTTCAATGACTTATCATCAGTCAGCGCCTATCTCAAATATTGCCTCTTATAGAGACCTTCTCTTTAACTTATCAACTGAATGTGATCTCACCTTTCCCCCCAAATTTCTTTGCTCACACTGACAGTAGCAGCAATTTTTAGCATTTTCTTTGTTCTTATTCTCTTCCCTGAACTAACATAAGCGTTTTACACATATTATGTTAAATTCACCTTTGTAACTCTTGAAGAATCTGATATGGTACCTTAGCACGATAGGACTTGGATACATAATTTGTGAACTGAACATATGCACCCACATGAGTACTGTTCACTCAAAGTAGAGAAGGAGAATGACATAGGACACTGGGAAAGGAAATTAAAAAAATAAAACTGAAGGTTGATTCCTCAGTTTTCCATTAAAACGCCATTTAAATCTTGTGAAGTACCAGGTTCAAGGTTGGAGGTGGGATTTCATGTCTAAATTCAATCACTCATCCTAGTTCCACTCCAGGGTTCTACAACTAAACGGAGACCAAAAACATCAGCTTTACCAATGTTAAAGGTGGCTATCAGAATGGTACCTGAGCCCAAATGGGATTTCTTACTCTTTCCTACTTCAACTAAAGATGTGCCAGGCTAGTTTCAAGCTCAGAGCAAGTAAAGCACCTGAGCTGGCCTACCAGGAGAGTGAGGGAGGGAGTGGATAGAAAGATCAGGAATGTGTATTTCAGTAACACTTCCACCACCATAGAAATATGAGGACAGGGAGAAAAAAGCAGGAGACACTGTGTGACTGTTAAATAAGGGAAACAGCTTTCATATCTGGTTCATGAACTGACCCTCAAGGCAATTCCAAGTGGGAAATTTTCCAGAGATTACTGAACACAGCACCATTACTGGAAGAAGTATATGATTTTAAAGACATTCATTTGGATGTATAACTTATGTTTTTTTTTGAAAACGGCATCAATACTTTAGAGCAGTGTTCCTCAAAGTGTGGTCCCTGGAACAAAAGCATCAGAATCACTTGGGAAATTGCTGAAAATGTAAATTATCAGGTCTAACCCTATACGTTATTCTATTTCTAAAATAGAAACTGAAAATTTTAACAGACCTTCTAGGTGATTCTGATGCACGCTAAGGGTAAAGACTACTGCTTTAGAGCCACACATTTTTTCTGAAGGATATTCCTGGATTGTGTAATTATCTCATCTATATCTAACATGTTTTAGTAAAGCTGGTTTAAAATTAGGATATATCATGACCCTTGTGCTAATCTCTTTTTTAAGTATGTAAAGCATTCTTTTTAATGGGAAAAAACATTAATTACCATCCTATAGAAACAGCTGTCTATCACTCAGGGAGCCTTCTGTTTAGAAAAGTAAATTTCCATAATAGAACAAGCACACTGTTTAGGCAAGGATGAGCACAGGAACCATTTACTGGTGCATTTCTACATAAATTACGTTTCTTGGGAACGCCAGAGAAAATCACTTCATCAAAGAAAAAAGTTAGTTAAGGACAGAAAGGTTGGATTATTACATAAAGTACTCAAACTGATGAAATTTCTAAATATTTTAACATGGAAAGGTGTATGAGTCAATATGATGCTAGACATTCACAGGCATATTTTATTGACCTACTTAATAGGCAGAGCTTCTACCTTAACCTGGAATATTATTAAGTTTCATAAAGTAAGTGGATTTGGACTGGTAAAATACTCAAATACATCTCTCTTTATACGGTGACTTAGTTCATCTTTATGTTTTTCCCTTTCATTTTTAAGACATAACCTATCACAACTGCCTAGGGAATATGTATTAATAGTTTAAAAATGATGTCTTTTAGATTTCCATTAGAGTTTAGAGTCTGTTTTAGTGTTGCTTGCAGAAATAAACCATATTCTTATTGTATTTATACATTTATTCAAAACTAATTTTATAATGTATATCTACTCAATCCCATTATAGTGAAATATGACAATTAGAGACACATATTGGTAATAGATACTATATAAGGTACTGAGAAGAATCGGAGTTTAATACTGACTCTGACACTTACTAGTCTTATGACTTAACCCTTCTGGGTCTACGGTTCTCACCTCTAAAATGAAAATTTTAAATGTATAAAATATATAGGACTATTATGAGTCCATCAGGAGGCTAACTGCTCTTTATGAGACCCATCTCAATTATACTCCTCTCCCCATATATAACCAAGCCTCACCAAATGCTTGATGCATTTCTTTCCGAACCAGTGAAGGGAATGGACTTTGCATATGTATACCCCTGGGCAAAGGACAGAACCAGCACTGTAGGAACAGAGAGAAGCATGAGGATGTCAACTATAGGAAATCCTAGAAAATGTAGGGAAATTGTATGTACTGTCCCAGGCCACATATATTATGTTGAAAGCAAATTTAACCAAATTTCTGAGGTGGCTGGGAAGTACCATCTGCCCTCTGAGTTACACATAAGGAATAAATTGCAGGCTTTGTCCTCCCGAGTATTAATACCACATACTAGTTCCCTTACCGCAAGGTTGCAACTGAGGTTAACAACTGAGTCAGAGCTACAGCACTCTCTCTTTTCTAAGTTCTGAATCTGTACTAGAACCTGGGCCAGGACTCTCGTCAGGAGCATGCCAAGGACTCCAGATGTGAGGGAGGCTGGACAGGCTGGTGATGAGGGAAGGCTGGACATTCCCATGCCATGTAGACATTGTCCAACGTTGAATCTAATGACTCTAGTCCAAGATTCAACCAGTTCCAACACATCTCTGCTTTCAATAGCCAAATGTTTCCTGGCCTCAAGTTCAGAAACTGAGCACAGCCATATCTGGTACCTGTCATGTCAAAAGTAAATGAGCTCTGATGAATGTAGGATGTACGAAGGTCATATAAGCTCAGAAGAAAGCCAAAAAAAAAAAAAAAACAGCAAAGATACATCTTTAACTCTTTTTGAGCAGTCATCACTTTCACTCTGGAGAACATTGCTAAGTCTAGTTTGTTAAAGGATGTATTTTCCAAGAGAAAATTATTGGTCTTTTTCAGGTTCGGAACATCTGATATCCATATAAGAGCACATTTGTCAGCTTATGACTTCTGTACTTTTAAATGTAAACACAAATACATAAATATCTCTATATTTAACTTTATAGAAGTAGGTACACACATAAATATATGAGTAGGTAGTCATTATTCCATTTTACTCCACAGCACAGGTTTGAGACTGGGGCCAAGTACAATAGTAAATAAATTGAGCCAAAGTGTATGTGGGTGTAATGGTGAAACTGTTTGACAGATAAAAGCTGTTACCTTTTGGCTTTTTTGCTACTACTATGACTATTCAGACTTAAAGCAAAAAAAAGTAAGTACGTCACAAAAAACATTTAAAATCATCTTACACACTTTAAGTGAACGATGGGCTTTAAACAAGAAACGTTTATCGATATAAAAGGAAGGAATGATATGACTATGGGTAAATTTATACAATCATTTCAGATCATTTACTGGGAAACATGTTATTCATCAGCCATTATAAAAATCAATAGAGAGAGGGGGAAGATGGTGGAAGAGTAAGACTCGGAGATCACCTTCCTCCCCACAGATACATCAGAAACTCATCTACACGTGGAACAACTCCTACAGAACACCTACTGAACGCTGGCAGAAGACCTCAGACCCCCCAAAAGGCAAGAAACTCCCCACATACCTGGGTAGGACAAAAGAAAAAAGAATAAACAGAGACAAAAGGATAGGAACGGGACCTGCACCAGTGGGAGGGAGCTGTGAAGGAGGAAAGGTTTCCACACACTAGGAAGATCCTACACTGGTGGAGATGGGGGAGGGGGGCAGAGGGGGGAAGCTTCGGAGCCGCAGAGGAGAGTGCAACAACAGGGGTGCGGAGGGCAAAGCTGAGAGATTTCCGCACAGAGGATCGGTGCCGACCAGCACTCACCAGCCCAAGAGGCTTGTCTGCTCACCCGCTGGGGCGGGCGGGGCTGGAAGCTGAGGCTCGGGGTCAGACCGGAGGGAGAGGACTGGGGTTGGCGGCGTGAACACAGCCTGAAGGGGGTTAGTGTCCCACAGCTAGCCGGTAGGGAGTCCGGGGGAAAGTCTGGAGCTGCCGAAGAGGCAAGAGACATTTTTTTCCTTCTTTGTTTCCTGGTGCGCGAGGAGAGGGGATTAAGAGCGCTACTTAGAGCTCCAGAGACGGGCACGAGCGGCGGCTAACAGCGTGGACCCCAGAGATGGATATGAGACGCTAAGGCTGCTGCTGCCGCCACCAAGAAGCCTGTGTGCGAGTACAGGTCACTCTCCACACCTCCCTTCCGGGGAGCCTGTGCAGCCCACCACTGCCAGGGTCCCGGGACCCAGGGACAACTTCCCCGGGAGAACGCAGGCCGCTCCTCAGGCTGCTGCCACCTCAGGCTCGCCCTGCATCCGCACCCCTCCCTCCCCCAGGCCTGAGTGAGCCAGAGCCCCCGAATCAGCGGCTCCTTTAACCCGGTCCTGTCTGAGCGAAGAACAGATGCCCTCCAGCGACCTACACGCAGAAGCGGGGCCAAATCCAAAGCTGAGCCCACGGAGCTGTGCGAACAAAGAAGAGAAAGGGAAATCTCTCCCAGCAGCCTCAGGAGCAGTGGATTAAATCTCCACAATCAACTTGATGTACCCTGCATCTGTGGAATACCCGAATAGACAACGAATCATCCCAAATTGAGGAGGTGGTCTTTGAGAGCAAGATTTACTATTTTTCCCCTTTTCATCTTTTTGTGAGTGTGCATGTATATGCTACTGTGTGAGATTTTGTCTGTATAGCTTTGCTTTCACCATTTGTCCTAGGGTTCTATACGTCCATTTTTTTTGTTGTTTTTTTACTTTCTAAAATTTTTTTTTCTTAATAATTATATTTTATTATAATAACTATTTTATTTTATCTTACTGTATTTTCTTTTCTTTTATCCTCTTACTTTCTTTCTACTTTTTCTCCCTTTTATTCTGAACCATGTGGATAAAAGGCTCTTGGTGCTGCAGCCAGGAGTCAGTGCTGTGCCTCTGAGGTGGGAGAGCCAACTTCAGGACACTGGTCCACAAGAGAACTCCCAGCTCCACATAATATCAAATGGAGAAAATCTCCCAGAGATCTCCATCTCAACACCAACACCCAGCTTGACTCAACGACCAGCAAGCTACAGTGCTGGACACCCTATGCCAAACAACTAGCAAGCCAGGAACACAACCCCACCCATAAGCAGAGAGGCTGCCTAAAATCACAATACGTCCACAGACATACCGAAACACACCACCAGATGTGGACTTGCCCACCAGAAAGACAAAATCCAGCCTCATCCACCAGAACACAGGCACTAGTCCCATCCACCAGGAAGCCTACACAACCCACTGAACCAACTTTAGCCACTGGAGACAGACACCAAAAACAACAGGAAGTACGAACCTGCAGCCTGCAAAAAGGAGACCCCAAACACAGTAAGATAAGCAAAATGAGAAGACAGAAAAACACACAGCAGATGAAGGAACAACATAAAAACCCACCAGAATTAACAAATGAAGAGGAAATAGGCAGTCTACCTGAAGAAGAATTCAGAATAATGATAGTAAAGATGATCCAAAATCTTGGAAACAGAATACAGAAAATGCAAGAAACATTTAACAAGGACCTAGAAAAACTAAACATGAAACAAGCAATGATGAACAACACAATAAATGAAATTAAAAATACTCTAGAAGGGATCAATAGCAGAATAACTGAGGCAGAAGAACGGATAAGTGACCTGGAAGATAAAATAGTGGAAATAACTACTGCAGAGCAGAATAAAGAAAAAAGAATGAAGAGAACGGAGAACAGTCTCATAGACCTCTGGGACAATTAAATGCACCAACATTCGAATTACAGGGGTTCCAGAAGAAGAAGAGAAAAAGAAAGGGACTGAGAAAATATTTGAAGAGATTATAGTTAAAAACTTCCCTAATATGGGAAAGGAAATAGTTAATCACGTCCAGGACGCAAAGAGAGTCCCATACAGGATAAATCCAAGGAAAAACATGACAAGACACATATTACTCAAACTGTCAAACATTAAATACAAAGAAAACATATTAAAAGCAGCAAGGGGGGCTTCCCTGGTGGCGCAGTGGTTGAGAGTCTGCCTGCCGATGCAGGGGACACAGGTTCATGCCCCGGTCCGGGAAGATCCCACATGCCACGGAGCGGCTGGGCCCGTGAGCCATGGCCGCTGAGCCTGCGCGTCCGGAGCCTGTGCTCCGCAACGGGAGAGACCACAGCAGTGAGAGGCCCGCGTACCGCAAAAAAAAAAAAAAAAAAAAAAAAAAGCAGCAAGGGAAAAACAACAAATAACACACAAGAGAATCCCCATAAGGTTAACAGCTGATCTTTCAGCAGAAACTCTGCAAGACAGAAGGGACTGGCAGGACATATTTAAAGTGATGAAGGAGAAAAAACCTAAAACGAAGATTACTCTACCCAGCAAGGATCTCATTCAGATTCCATGGAGAAATTAAAACCTTTACAGACAAGCAAAAGCTAAGAGAATTCAGCACCACCAAACCAGCTTTACAACAAATGCTAAAGGAACTTCTCTAGGCAAGAAACACAAGAGAACGAAAAGACCTACAATAACAAACCCAAGACAATTAAGAAAATGGAAATAGGCACATATATATCGAAAATTACCTTAAATGTAAATGGATTAAATGCTCCCACCAAAAGACACACACTGGCTGAATGGATACAAAAACAAGACCCATATATATGCTGTCTACAAGAGACCCACTTCAGACCTAGAGACCCATACAGACTGAAACTGAGGGGATGGTAAAAGATATTCCATGCAGGGCTTCCCTGCTAGCGCAGTGGTTGAGAGTCCGCCTGCCGATGCAGGAGACACGGGTTCGTGCCCCGGTCCGGGAGGATCCCACATGCCGCGGATCGGCTGGGCCTGTGAGCCATGGCCGCTGAGCCTGTGCATCCGGAGCCTGTGCTCTGCAACGGGAGAGGCCACAGTAGAGAGAGGCACGCGTACTGCAAAAAAAAAAAAAAAAAAGATATTCCATGCAAATGGAAACCAAAAGAAAGCTGCAGTAGCAATTCTCATATCAGAAAAAAATAGACTTAAAATAAACACTATTAGAAGAGACAAAGAAGGACACTATATAATGATCAAGGGATTGATCCAAGAAGAGATATAAAAATGGTAAATATTTATGCACCCAATATAGGAGCACCTCAATACCTAAGGCAAATACTAACAGCCATAAAAGGGGAAATCGACAGTAACACATTCATAGTAAGGGACTTTTACACCCCACTTTCACCAATAAACAGATCATCCAAAATGAAAATAAATAAGGAAACACAAGCTTTAAATGATACATTAAACAAGATGGACTTAATTGGTATTTATAGGACATTCCATCCAGAAACAACAGAATACATATGCTTCGCAAGTGCTCATGGAATATTCTCCAGGATAGATCATATCTTTGGTCACAAATCAAGCCTTGGTAAATTTAGAGAAAATTGAAATTGTATCAAGTATCTTTTCCGACCACAACACTATGAGACTAGATATCAATTACAGGAAAAGATCTGTAAAAAATACAAACACATGGAGGCTAAACAATACACTACTTAATAACGAAGTGATCACTGAAGAAATCAAAGAGTAAATCAAAACATACCTAGAAACAAATGACAATGGAGACACGATGACCCAAAACCTATGGAATGCAGCAAAAGCAGTTCTAAGATGGAAGTTTATAGCAACACAATTCTACCTTAAAAAACAAGAAACATCTCGAATAAACAACCTAACCTTGCACCTAAAGCAATTGGAGAAAGAAGAACAAAAAATCCCCAAGGTTAGCAGAAGGAAAGAAATCATAAAGATCAGATCAGAAATAAATGAAAAAGAAATGAAGGAAACAATAGCAAAGATCAATAAAACTAAAAGCTGGTTCTTTGAGAAGATACAAAAAATTGATAAAGCATTAGCCATACTCATCAAGAAAAAAAGGGAGAAAACTCAAATCAACAGAATTAGAAATGAAAAAGGAGAAGTAATAACTGACACTGTAGAAATACAAAGGATCATGAGAGATTACTACAAGCAACTCTATGCCAATAAAATGGACAACCTGGAAGAAATGGACAAATTCTTAGATATGCACAACCTGCCAAGACTAAATCAGAAAGAAATAGAAAATATAAACAGACCAATCACAAGCACTGAAATTGAAACTGTGATTAAAATCTTCCAACAAACAAAAGCCCAGGACCAGATGGCTTCACAGGCTAATTCTATCAAACATTTAGAGAAGAGCTAACACCTATCCTTCTCAAACTCTTCCAAAATATAGCAGAGGGATGAACACTCCCAAACTCATTCTACGAGGCCACCATCACCATGATACCAAAACCAGACAAGGATGTCACAAAGAAAGAAAACTACAGGCCAATATCACTGATGAATATAGATGCAAATATCCTCAACAAACTACTAGCAAACAGAATCCATCAGCACATTAAAAGGATCATACACCGTGATCAAGTGGGTTTTATTCTAGGAATGCAAGCATTCTTTAATATACGCAAATCACTCAATGTGATACACCATATTAACAAATTGAAGGAGAAAAACCATATGATCATCTCAACAGATGCAGAGAAAGCTTTCGACAAAATTCAAAACCCATTTATGATAAAAAACCCTCCAGAAAGTAGGCACAGAGGGAACTTTCCTCAACATAATAAAGGCCATATAAGACAAACCCACAGCCAACATCGTCCTCAATGGTGAAAAACTGAAACCTTTTCCCCTAAGATCAGGAACAAGACAAGGTTGCCCACTCTCACCATTCTTATTCAACATAGTTTTGGAAGTTTTAGCCACAGCAATCAGAGAAGAACAAGAAACAAAAGGAATCCAAATCGGAAAAGAAGAAATAAAGCTGTCACTATTTGCAGATGACGTGATACTATACATAGAGAATCCTAAAAATGCTACCAGAAAACTGCTAGAACTAATCAATGAATTTGGTAAAGTAGCAGGATACAAAATTAATGCACAGAAATCTCTGGCATTCCTATACACTAATGATGAAAAATATGAAAGTGAGATCAAGAAAATACTCAAATTTACCATTGCAACAACAACAAAAAAATATCTAGGGATAAACCTAACTAAAGAGACAATACACCTGTATGCAGAAAATTATAAGACACTGATGAAAGAAATTAAAGATGATACAAATAGATGGAGAGATATACCATATTCTTGCATTGGAAGAATCAACATTGTGAAAATGACTCTACTACCCAAAGCAATCTACAGATTCAATGCAATCCCTATCAAACCACCACTGGCATATTTCACAGAGCTAGAACAAAAAATTTCACAATTTGTATGGAAACATAGAAGACACCTGAATAGCCAAAGCAATCTTGAGAATGAATATGGAGCTGGAGGAATCAGGCTCCCTGACTTCAGACTATACTACAAAGCTACAGTAATCAAGACAGTATGGTACTGGCACAAAAACAGAAATATAGATCAATGGAACAGGACAGAAAGCCCAGAGATAAACCCACACACATATGGTAATCTTATCCTTGATAAAGGAGGCAGGAATGTACAGTGGAGAAAGAACAGCCTCTTCAATAAGTGGTGCTGGGAAAACTGGACAGGTACATGTAAAAGTATGAAATTAGAACACTCCCTAACACCATACACGAAAATAAACTCAAAATGGATTAAAGACCTAAATGTAAGGCCAGACACTATCAAACACTTAGAGGAAAACATAGGCAGAACACTCTATGACATAAATCACAGCAAGATCCTTTTTGACCCACCTCCTAGAGAAATGGAAATAAAGACAAAAACAAACACATGGGACCTAATGAAACTTCAAAGCTTTTGTACAGCAAAGGAAACCATAAACAAGACCAAAAGACAACCCTCAGAATGGGAGAAAATATTTGCAAATGAAGCAACTGACAAAGGATTAATCTCTGAAATTTACAAGCAGCTCATGCAGCTCAATAACAAAAAAACAAACAACCCAATCCAAAAATGTGCAGAAAACCTAAATAGACATTTCTCCAAAGAGGATATACAGATTGCCAACAAACACATGAAAGAATGCTCAACATCATTAATCATTAGAGAAATGCAAATCAAAACTACAATGAGATATCACCTCACACCTGTCAGAATGGCCATCATCAAAAAATCTAGAAACAATAAATGCTGGAGAGGGTGTGGAGAAAAGGGAACACTCTTGCACTGCTGGTGGGAATGTGAATTGGTACAGCTACTATGGAGAACAGTATGGAGGTTCCTTAAAAAACTAAAAATAGAACTACTATACAACCCAGCAATCCCACTACTGGGCATATACCCTGAGAAAACCATAATTCAAAAAGAGTCATGTACCACAATGTTCATTGAAGCTCTATTTACAATAGCCAGCACATGGAAGCAACCTAAGTGTCCATCATAGGATGAAAGTATAAAGAAGATGTGGCACATATATACAATGGAATACTACTCAGCCATAAAAAGAAACGAAATTGAGTTATTTGTAGTGAGGTGGATGGACCTACAGTCTGCCATACAGAGTGAAGTAAGTCAGAAAGAGAAAGACAAATATCGTATGCTAACACATATATATGGAATCTAAGAAAAAAAATGTCATGAAGAACCTAGGGGTAAGACAGGAATAAAGACAGAGACCTACTAGAGAATGGACTTGAGGATATGGGGAGGGGGAAGGGTAAGCTGTGACAAAGTGAGAGAGTGGCATGGACATATATACACTACCAAACATAAAACAGATAGCTAGTGGGAAGCAGCCGCATAGCACAGGGAGATCAGCTCAGTGCTTTGTGACCACCTAGTGGGGTGGGACAGGGAGGGTGGGAGGGAGGGAGACGCAAGAGGGAAGACATATGGGAACATATGTGTATGTATAACTGATTCACTTTGTTATAAAGCAGAAGCTATCACACCACTCTAAAGGAATTATACTCCAATAAAGATGTAAAAAAAAAAAGAATTAATAAACCATCACAAGCAGAGACTACAAACAATCCAAACACAAATGAAATACTGAGGAAAACATTGGCAACTAGATGACACTGGGTTCATTATATCATTATTTAAGTAACTCTTTAACATGAAAAAGGCTAATGATTCATTAGCAAAATGGGCAAAGACCAAGAATAATAAGTTCACAAAAATTTCAATACTTCATTAACAGACAGACATAATAGTAGATGTGTAAATGAAAGCCATAATGAAGTACCACTTTTCTCTTATCGGCAAAGACCAAAAAGTGTCAGCCAGCACATGAGAAAGTAAGCCCTCTGCTACATGGCTCAGGAGGGCATGTAAATTGTCAGGAAATTAGTCAATATCATGAAAATTAATATGCACATCAACTTTGACCCAGCAATTCCACTTCTAGAAATTTACGCTATATGTATATACACAAACATGCACAAATACATTTAAAATAATGTTATTTGCAGCACTGTGTTAGGTAAAATTAAAACGACCAACCAGAAATAACCTGAATGTTCAACAATTAATAGACTAATTAAATAAATCATGACCTATAGTGCAACTGAATACTATGTAGACATCAAAAAGAATGGTATGCTGGGGCAACACTTAGCCGACAACTTAGAGGCTCCTAATTTGTAAGACTGTATGCCCTCAAGCAAGATATATGCCCCCAACGAGAGTTCAAATAGATGAACACTCCCTGATGTTTCTGCCACCAGCTTTTATGACCCCAGAGAGAACAACAGCCATCTTCTGCCTCCCCACAAAACACCCCAAGACAGGCAGCGACGTGCAAGTAGAAAATGTCTAGGCACGCACTTTGGTCATGGTAACTAGTACCCGCCTCTTTGCACTGGAAGCTTGTTTGTGGCCTGTTTCTCCAGGCCTTCAGACTTGGGTCTTGGACTGTAAATACACCACCAGATTTCCTGGAATTTCAGCTGGCAGAGGTACTTCTCAGGGTCCAAAATCAACCATCTGGCTGACAGGGTCTTCATGCTCTGGCCAGGTGTCAGGCCTGTGCATCAGAGGTGGGAGAGCCAAGTTTAGGAGGTTGGTCCACCAGAGACCTCCCAGCTCCACATAGTATCAAACAGTGAAAGCTCTCCCAGAGTTATCCACCTCAACGCTAAGACCCAGCTCCACTCAACGACCAGCAAGCTACACTTCTGGACACCCTATGCCAAGCAACGAGGAAGACAGGAACACAACCCCATCCATTAGCAGAGAGGCTGCCTAATATCATAATAAGGTCACAGACACCGCAAAACACACCACCGGACACAGTCCTGCACACCAGAAAGACAAGATCCAGCCTCATCCACCAGAACTCAGGCACCAGTCCCCTTCAACAGGAAGCCTACCAACACAATGAACCAACCTTAGCCACTGGGGACAGACACCAAAAACAACGGGAACTATGAACCTGCAGCCTGTGAAAAGGAGACCCCAAACACAGTAAGTTCAGCAAAATGAGAAGACAGAGAACACAATAAATGAAACTAAAAATCCTCTAGAAGGAATCAACAGCAGAATAACTGAGGCAGAAGAACAGATAACTGACCTGGAAGATAAAATACTGGAAATAACTACTGCAAAGCAGAATAAAGAAAAAAGAATGAAAAGAACTGAGGACAGTCTCAGAGACCTCTGGGACAACATTAAATGCACCATCATTCAAATTATAGAGGTCCCAGAAGAAGAGAAAAATAAGGGGACTGAGAAAATATTTGAAGCGATTATAGTTGAAAACTTCCCTAATATGGGAAAGGAAATAATCAATCAAGTCCAGGAAGCGCAGAGTCCTACACAGGACAAATGCAAGGAGAAACACGCCAAGACACATATGAATAAAACTAACAAAAACTAAATACAAAGAAAAAATATTAAAAGGAGCAAGGAAAAAGCAAGAAATAACATACAAGGGAATCCCCATAAGGTTAACAGCTGAACTTTCAGCAGAAACTCTGCAAGAGACAAGGGAGTGGCAGGACATATTTAAAGTGATGAAGGAGAAAAACCTAAAATGAAGATTACTCTACCCAGCAAGGATCTCATTCAGATTCCATGGAGAAATCAAAAGCTTTACAGACAAGCAAAAGCTAAGAGAATTCAGCACCACCAAACCAGCTTTACAACTAATGCTAAAGGAACTTCTCTAGGCAAGAAACACAAGAGAACGAAAAGACCTACAATAGCAAACCTAAAACAATTAAGAAAATGGAAATAGGAACATACATATCGATAACTACCTTAATGTAAATGGATTAAATGCTCCCACCAAAAGACACAGACTGGCTAAATGGATACAAAAACAAGACCTGTATATATGCTGTCCACAAGAGACCCACTTCAGACCTAGGGACACATACAGACTGAAAGTGAGGGGATGGAAAAAGATATTCCATGCAAATGGAAATCAGAAGAAAGCTGGAGTAGCAATTCTCATATCAGAAAAAATAGACTTTAAAATAAGGCCTGTTACGAGAGACAAAGAAGGACATTACATAATAATCAAGGGAACAATCCAAGAAGAAGATATAACAATTGTAAATATTTATGCACCCAACATAGGAGCCCCTCAGTACATAAGGCAAACGGTAACAGCCACAAAAGGGGAAATCGACAGTAACACAATCATAGGAGGGGACTTTAACACCCGCTTTCACCAATGGACAGATCATCCAAAATGAAAATAAATAAGGAAACACAAGCTTTAAATGATACATTAAACAAGATGGACTTAACTGATATTTAAAGGACATTCCATCCAAAAGCAACAGAATACACTTGCTTCTCGACTCCTCATGGAACATTCTCTAGGATAGATCACATCTTGGGTCACAAATCAAGCCTTGGTAAATTTATGCAAACTGAAATCGTATTAAGTATCTTTTCTGGGCACAACGCTATGAGACTAGATATCAATTACAGGGAAATATCTGTAAAAAATACAAATATATGGAGGCTAAATAATGCACTACTAAAAAACCAAGAGATAACTCAAAATCAAATCAAATCAAATGAAATCAAAGAGGAAATCGAAAAATACCTAGAAACAACAGTGAAAACATGACGACTCAAAACCTATGGGATGCAGCAAAAGCAGTTCTAAAAGGGAAGTTTATAGCGATACAATCCTACTTTAAGAAACAAGAAAAATCTCAAATAAACAACCCAAACTTACACCTAAAGCAATTAGAGAAAGAACAACAAAAAAAACCCAAAGTTAGCAGAAGAAAAGAAATCATAAAGATCAGATCAGAAATAAATGAAAAAGAAAGGAAGGAAACAATAGCAAAGATCAATAAAACTACAAGCTGGTTCTTTGAGAAGATACACAAAATTGATAAACCGTTAGCCAGACTCAATAAGAAAAAAAGGGAGAAGACTCAAATCAATAGAATTAGAAATGAAAAAGGAGATGTAACAACTGACACTGCAGAAATACAAAGGATCACGAGAGATTACTACAAGCAACTCTATGCCAATAAAATGGATAACCTGGAAGAAATGGACAAATCCATGGAAAAGCACAACCTTCCGAGACGGAAGCAGGAAGATACAGAAAATATAAACAGACCAATTGCAAGCTCTGAATTTGAGACTGTGATTAACAATCGTCCAACAAACAAAAGCCCAGGACCAGATGGCTTCACAGGCTAATTCTATCAAACATTTAGAGAGGAGCTAACACCTATCCTTCTCAAACTCTTCTAAAACATAGCAGAGGGAGGAACACTCCAAAACTCATTCTGCGAGGCCACCATCACCTTGATACCAAAACCAGACAAGGATGTCACAAAGAAAGAAAACTACAGGCCAATATCACTGATGAACATAGATGCAAAAATCCTCAACGAAATACTAGCAAGCAGAATCCAACAGCACATTAAAAGGATCATACACCATGATCAAGTGGGGTTTATCCCAGGAATGCAAGGATTCTTCAATATACGCAAATCAATCAATATTATAAAACAAATTAGCAAACTGAAGGAGAAAAACCATATGATCATCTCAATAGATGCAGAAAAAGCTTTCAACAAAATTCAACACCCATTTATGATAAAAACCCTCCAGAAAGTAGGCATAGAGGGAACTTTCCTCAACATAATAAAGGCCATATATGACAGACCCACAGCCAACATAGTTCTCAATGGTGAAAAACTGAAACCATTTCCTCTAAGATCAGGAACAAGACAAGGTTGTGCACTCTCACCAATATTATAGTTTTGGAAGTTCTAGCCACAGCAATCAAATAAAAACAAGAAATGAAAGGAATCCAAATCAGAAAAGAAGAAGTGAAACTGTCGCTGTTTGCAGATGGCATGATAATATACATAGAGAATCCTAAGGATGCTACCAGAAAACTACTAGAGCTAATCAATGAATTTGGTAAAGTTGCAGGATACAAAATTAATGCACAGAAATCTCTTGCATTCCTATATACTAACAACAAAAAACCTGGAAGAGAATTTAAGGAAACACTTCCATTTACCATTGCAACAAAAATAAAATAAAATACTTAGGAATAAACCTACCTAAGGAGACAAAACACCTGTATGCAGAAAACTATAATACACTGATGAAAGACATTAAAGATGATACAGACAGATGGAGAGATATACCATGTTCTTGCATTGGAAGAATCAACATTGTGAAAATGATTATACTACCCAAAGCAATCTACAGATTAAATGCAATCCCTGTCAAACTACCAATGGCATTTTTCACAGAACTAGAACAAAAAATTTCACAATTTGTTTGGAAACGCAAAAGACCCCGAATAGTCAAAGCAATCTTGAGAAAGAAAAACGGAGCTGGAGGAATCAGGCTCCCAGACTCCAGACTACACTACAAAGTTACAGTAATCAAGACAGTACAGTACTGGCACAAAAACAGAAATATAGACCAGTGGAACAGGATAGAAAGCCCAGAGATAAACCCACGCACATATGGTCACCTTATATTTTATAAAACAGACAAGGATATACAATGGAGAATAGACAGCCTCTTCAGTAAGTGGTGCTGGGAAAACTGGACAGCTACATGTAAAAGAATGAAATTAGAACACTCCCTAACACCATACACAAAAATAAACTCAAAATGGATTAGAGACCTAAATGTAAGACCGGACACTATAAAACTCTTAGAGGAAAACATAGGAAGAACACTCTTTGACATAAATCACAGCAAGATCTTTTTTGATTCACCTCTTAGAGTAATGGAAATAAAAACAAAAATAAACAAATGGGACCTAATAAAACTTAAAAGCTTTTGCACAGCAAAGAAAACCATAAACAAGATGAAAAGACAACCCTCAAAATGGGAGAAAATATTTGCAAATGAATCAATGGACAAAGGATTAATCTCCAAAGTATATAAACAGCTCATGCAGCTCAATATTAGAAAAAACAAACAACCCAATCTAAAAATGGGTAGAAGGGCTTCCCTGGTGGCGCAGTGGTTGAGAGTCCACCTGCTGATGCAGGGGACACGGGTTCGTGCCCCGGTCCGGGAAGATCCCACATGTTGCGGAGAGGCTGGTCCCATGAGCCATGGCCGCTGAGCCTGCGTGTCCAGAGCCTGTGCTCCGCAATGGGAGAGGCCACAACAGTGAGAGGCCCGCGTACCGCAAAAAAAAAAAAAAATAAATAAAAATAAATAAAGAAAGAAATAAAATAAAAATGGGCAGAAGACCTAAATAGACATTTCTCCAAAGAATACATATGGATGGCCAAGAGCACATGAAAAGCTATTCAACATCACTAATTATTAGAGAAATGCATATCAAAACTACAATGAGGTACCACCTCACACCAGTTAGAATGGGCATCAACAGAAAATCTACAAAACACAAATGCTAGAGAGGGTGTGGAGAAAAGAGAACCCTCTTGCACTGTTGGTGGGAATGTAAATTGATACAGCCACTATGGAGAACAGTATGGAGGTTCCTAAAAAACTAAAAATAGAACTTCAATATGACCCAGCGATCCCACTACTGGGCATATACCCTGAGAAAACCATAATTCAAAAAGATTCATGTACCACAATGTTCATTGTGGCTTTATTTACAATAGCTAGGACATGGAAGCAACCTAAGCGTCCACTGACAGATGAATGGATAAAGAAGATGTGGCAAATATATACAGTGGAATATTACTTAGTCATAAAAAGAAACGAAATTGAGTTATTTGTAGTGAGGTGGATGGATGTAGAGACTGTCATACAGAGTGAAATAATTCAGAAAGAGAAAAACAAATACCGTATGCTAACACATATATATGGAATCTCGAAAAAAAAAAGGTTCTGAAGAAGCTAGGGGCAGGATAGGTAGATGCAGATGTAGAGAACAGACTTGAGTACAAGGGGAATGGGGAGGGTAAGCTGGGACGAAGTGAGAGAGTAACATGGACATATATACAGTACTAAATGTAAAATAGCTAGTGGGAAGCAGCCGCATAGCACAGGGAGATCAGCTCAGTGCTTTGTGTCCATCTAGAGGTGTGGGATAGGGAGGATGGGAGGGAGACGCAAGAGGGAAGAGATATAGTGATATATGTATATGTATAGCTAATTCACTTTGTTATAAAGCAGAAACTAACACACCATTTTAAAGCAATTATACTCCAATAAAGATGTTTAAAAAGAAAAAGAAAAATAGTATGCTGAAATGAAACGCTCTCAAAGTTAAATAAATATCAAAGTGATGTGTGTAATATACTAAAATCTGTATTAAATTTTTATAACATCAGTGCAGAACATCAATATTTAGATATATCCACATCATGTACCTCTGATACGATACAGACAGACATGGTATTCTTGAAAAAATGTATAAATACAATCTAATCATGAGAAATATCAGATGAACTCAAATTGAAAGATATTCTCTAAAATTACTGACTAGTACTTATCAAGAATAATAACAGAAAAACCGAGGAATTGTCCCTCTTTTGGAGAAGACTAAGGAGACACAACTAAAAGCAATATGGGATTATGGATTTTATCCTGATCCCTGAAAAAAAGACACTGGGGGCAGGGAATCACTGAAATGTAAATGTTGTTTATTATTATTATTATCAACCTAATGTTAATTTTTACTTATGATAATTCTATCATTTTCCTGCAAGTTGTTAGCATAAGATAAAATCAGTAAAAGATATGCATGAGTGTTCTGTACTGTACTTGCAACTTTCCAGTAAATCTAAAATTATTTCAAAATAAAAACTTAAAAAACAACTTTAAAAAGACCTCACAAGTATTATATACAGTTTTATAAGCATATAATATTTCTCATGACACAATAAACCATTGATATTGTGACCTTTGAAAGTGAACAGATATGAAGGTTCTGGGGAAAAACAGGTATCTCCTTTTCATTGCTTACCTTTTTCTTCCTTTTTTTTTTACCTTTTCAATAAAAGGTTGCATATATCTTTTCAATAGAATCTAATTAATCAAAAGGAAAGAAGTAATGATTCAGTGTATCAACATTACTTTTTAAATTTGCTTAATTTATTAAAAATCAGCTTTACTAATATTTTAAGTTTGATCATCAATGATTATTGCAATGTCTTCATAAAAAATCTCACATGAAAACACATAAACTATTGTTTATGGGTGTTTGTGGGTATGGATGTGGGTGAAAGAAGAAACTTATTCTTATAAAAGGACCTGAAAATGATAGTGTAAATAAAATTTTGAAAAGTGAAGAAAAACATGAACTTCTGATTTAGTTTTTAATATTTTAAATAAAGCCCAAAAGCAATTCTATAAGATATGAGTTGGCAATGTAGTGAACTGTACCTACTCAAGCTGAAACTTCTGATATTCTGAGCAACTTTTGATTCTAGTTCTCCAACTATGGGCATGAAATCAGGCCACGGGAATAAACCCCTCAGTGAGGATCTGATTCTTTGGTGGTTAAGGTTTTCAATTTTGAATTGTCTTCCTAATGTAGAATTTAATAAAATCCCCTGTTATAAATGTTTGTTGAATTAATACATTAATAATACTCTGTGCATTTTAAATACCTGCCTACTTTTAATCATCCAGTTTCAATACAGCCAATCTGTGCATTGAGATATATAAGTTTACACAGCAGAGAAAACCCTACAAAAATAATTTCTGTAATTGAAAAGTTTAGTAGAAGGCTTAAAACAAAGCAGAGCTCTTCATTTCACTATACTCTTCTTGTACTGATTATGATGTTTAGGTCTGACAGAGACCGCTGAATACAATGGGAAATGCTAAGTGTTTTCGTCTTTATTAGCATATGTAATGTAATGCTTTAGCTTGCTGAAAATGTGGTTAGTCTGCATTGCATAACGAGTCTTCTTTGCAAAAATATATGTTATCCTTACCTTTTCCAAAACTAGAAAGACAGAAATGTTTGGTCTAGTGATTTATAGATTGTTCCCAGTACTGTTCTCCAGCAATTGATTTTCTAAAAAATAAGTTTTCAAGAGGTGTTCTGCTTTGTGCATAAGACAAAATTGAAGAGTGTTTTCATACTTGGGTCACTTGCTGACTGGGGCTGAAATATTACTTAATAACAGAGGAACAAATGAAGACAAGGAGGGAAGGGAAATACCAACTCTAGTTGCTCTAGTGATTTTCCCCAGCAATCACTTGGAGAACATGCTTTATCATCTTGAGAAATCTTGCTAGCTCTATCACATAAGGACCTCGAAAGGCCTATTATAAGCTTTTGCAATGTGGGTACTAGGAAACCAGAGTAAACAACATGGGTACAATTAAATTTCTTCCCAGTCATTAAGTCATCTGCAAAAATCAATTTCACCTGAAGTTTTGCCCATGACTTCCTTTCTCTAGGCTTATTTTTTTTTATTTTTTTATTTTTTGCGGTACACGGGCCTCTCACTGATGTGGCCTCTCCCGTTGTGGAGCACAGGCTCCGGACGTGCAGGCCTAGCGGCCATGGCTCACGGGCCCAGCCGCTCCGCAGCATGTGGGATCCTCCCGGACCGGGGCACGAACCCGTGTCCCCTGCATCGGTAGGCGGACTCTCAACCACTGCACCACCAGGGAAGCCCTAGACTTATTTTTTATCATACTATATTTGGGCATGAAATATATAATAATTCCTTCTATTTTTGCCCATGACATTTATAAAGTGATCAGAAATGGATGCTAAAGTGCTTTCAAAGCAGAAAATCTCATTTGAAAAATTCAGAAAATGTGTTCTTGCTAACATGTCCATTACAAATGTTAAAAATGGGGTCATGTTCATTCCAGATCACTGGGGCCAAAGGAGTATTTACACTTGCAACATGTTATAATCTAGTGATATGTAGTTTATCAGAAAAATAAGATGTAACTTCCTATTAACTCTTCATGGAGAGTTTTCTTTCTGTATATCTGTTTCTCTATTTTTGCTGAAAATATTTTAATGGGTTTCTGTTACCTAGCCACTTGGGAATAAATTACTTTGATGACTTCAGATTGTGAGTTTCAGCAGTACACTGTCAATTACAAGTGAGAAGCAGGTATGGAACAATCTGTCTCTTCTATTCTAAGATCTTCTGTTTTCCTTGAGCTTGAAGAGAACTTTTGTTTCTTGAGTCAAGTGGTCTGTCTAAAAATCCTCTCTATATGCACTCATCTATATTCATGAATTCAAATACCATCTAGATGCTGATGACCCCCGTATTTATATTTACACACTAAAAGGTTGCTATAACAAAGTACCATAGACTGGGTGGCTTATATATAATAGAAATTGGTTTCTCACAGTTCTGGCGGCTGGAAGTTTGAGATCAGGGTGCTAGTATGGCTGAGTTTTGATGAGGGCCCTCTTTTGGACTACAGAGTGCTATCCTGTTGTATCCCCCATGGCAGAAAGAAGCCGAGACAGCTCTCTGAGGCCTCATATATAAGCGCACTAATCCCATTCATGAGGGCTCTACCCTCATGACCTAATTACCTCCCAAAGGCCCCACCTCTTAATACCATCACATTGGGGATTAGGATTTTAACATATGAATTTTGGGAGGGATACAAACATTGGGTCAGGTTTCACATACCTGACCTCACTTAATCATGGATTCTGTGCTCCATGAGGGCAGAGGCTGCATATCTTTTCATCGCTTTATCTTCAGCACCATACACCATGTCTACTACATAGTTTGTGCAAACATTTGTAGAATAAATGAGTTACTCTTCACAACAAATCTGTCAGTACCTGGAGTTAAGCTAACTGTGAGGATAAGGATACATTTTTCCGACTACCAAGTCTGTCCAAGACTTCTGACCCCAGCAATAAGGAGTTAGGACCCAAACACACAGTTAGAGGGGGAAATTCATATAAAACTACCCTCAGTTCTGACACCAACTGCAAGTTCAGGAGTTTCTCAGAATCAACCTCAGGTTTGATGATTCCTGGAAAGCTTCACAGAACTCACTGAAAGCTACTATACTCACAGATATGATTTATTACAGAAAAAAAGAATATGAATTAGAACCAGCCAAAGAGGTGCATAGGGTGGGATCTCAGAGGGCTCCAAATGTGAAGCTACCATTATCCTCAGGATGCTTTATCCTCCCAACATTTATGTTTGACAAAAAACATGAAATACTGCCAACCTGGGAAGATCACCTGAGCTTCACTGTCCAGAATTTTTATTGGGGCTTTGTTACCTTGGTAGGATTGACTGACTGATAGACTGATATACCATGTGGTCCAAGGGGTCTATCATGAGTCACCTTTTTAACATAAACTATCAGGTGTGGTTCTAGGGGCCCATGATGAACAACAAAAACACTCCTATCACTTGAGATCCAAAGGTTTAGAAGTTACCTTCCAGGGCCAGAAACAAAAGCCAGACCTCTCTTTGGGCAAGGACAAATTCTTTACTACAATATGAGCATATCCATTTTATAAATAAAAATATCATACACAGTAGTTTGAACAACTACGGTTGGGACACGGGACTATTTGTTTCTAAGGTCCAGCTTCTGTCTAAAATAGAAACTTTCTCCCCATCTTGCTAACCTGTTCCACTTCTTGCATTTTTGATCTTGGTTAATAACACCTCCATTTTTCTAATTTCCCAACATACAAATATTTGTGCTATCTTTCCCTTCTACCTCTAGCTCACAATCCAAATAATTGCCAAGTCACATCAATTCTATTTGTTTCAGAAATACCTCTCAAATCTGGCTCTTTCTCTTCACTCTTTACTGGTGATGTGCTAGATTCAGTTTTCATTATTTCTGACTTAAAATTGTGCCATGTTGCTTTAAGTAGCCTTCTGTCTGCATTGTCTACCCACACTCATTATTTCTACTTGGTCATCAGACTGACCTACAAAAAAAAGCAGAGGTATTCATATCACTATTCTTTTTAAAAATTTTCATTGGATCCTTAATGCTCATACATAAAATTCAAACTCGTTAGTATGACTTACTTGGCCTTGAACAATCTAAGTCCAAATTACACTCCAACCTCCTCTCCTAACAGTTCCTTCTATATATTCTCTGATCCCGGCCCACTGGACTTTAACCATGCCGTGAACATAATAAGATCTATCACGATTCCGTGCTCCTATCATTACTTTTTGCAAGAATTGTCCTTGTCTCCCTTTTCACCTGTCATAATTCTTTTAATTAAAGTAGTTCAAATGTTACCTCAATGGTGATGCTTTCATCCACTTCTCCAGACAGAATTATATGCTCCCTTTCAGAACTGCCACCATCTATTATTCCTGTTTCAGTAATAGTGTCCAACATACTGTATTTTAATTTACTGATTTACGTGTCTCTTCATTTACACTACATATACATTTTGATGGCAGGAACTCTGTCTAGCAAATGACTAGAGAAACCCTTACACTTAGTAGGGGATCATAATATAGTTTCTGATGATGTAAGCCCTTTGGATGCAGCACTGTGTCTTATTCCTCATTGTATCTGCCATGGCTACTACATAGTAAGTGTTAAATAAATCCTTGTTTAAAAACTAAGCTTAATGAAGGAATAATGAATGAAGTGAGTGAAGGAATGAATATTCAGTTTCTGCCAAAACCATCAAATTTGGCATTAAATCTCCCAGTTCACTGAGTTTAATGCTATTTTTTAGGGTAAATGATAAAAGTAGCTATCTTAAAATAAAGCAAATGCAGGTTTGTAAAATTAATCTAGTCCCCTGGAGCTAATTCCATGAGTTTTAGTGAAATCATATTTGATTCATTTCAATGTATAAATATTTATGTGGTCCAGAACCATTTCTTAGGCACTAAGTAGTTTTCAAGGATAAATAGCACACAGCACCCTCCCTTTAGAACATTCAGAGTAAAATAGTGATGGCACAATTAGAGCCCATGCAATGTGAATTATATCACATGTTCAAAACAGTGTAAGGACTCAGAGTGGGTGTGATCAAATCTGATTTGAGGGTCAGCCAATCAATGCACCATGCCTTGGGGAGGATAAAACCACATTCAAGAAGGCAAAGGTGAGAGAAAGGAGCATTTTTAATGAAGATATCCCCAAACATGAAGGTGAGAAGTGTATGGAGATAAGTAGCCAGCCGGTTCAATGGTTACATTGGATATGTATGTGCAAAGCACTGCTTCTCAAAGTGTGGCCTGTGGAACCTCTGGGAGCCCCCAAGGCTCTCAAAGAATTCATGAGGTGAAAATCATTTACCTCTTACACCATGTTGGCGTTTTTACTAATGGTGCAAAAGCAACGTTGAGTAAAACTGTTGATTACTTAGCAGAAATTAAGGCAAACTGACCAAACTATTGGCTAGTAATTCTATTCTTCACTGCCATATACTCACAGGAAGAAAAAAAAGGCCAGTTTCTTTAAGAATGTCCTTGAAGAAGTAGTTAACATTTTTAATTTTATGAAATCCTGGTCATTGAGTACATACCTTTTTAATCTTCCATTTGACAAAATGAGAAATATGCATAAAGTACTTATCTCCAGGAGAAGTATCTGTGTGGTTATTTGAGTTGCAAGCTGAAATAGCTGCTTTTTTATTTTTTATCAAAGAACACATTTTTCTTTGAAAAAAAATGACTGACAGATTACAAACTACAGTTATTCAGACTTTTTAGTATATGGCAGATATTGTCTTAAAATGAATGAAGTGAGTCTGTTACTTTAAAGAAAACAACTGTTAACCATTGTTGCAAAGATAAAACTTGAGCTTTCAAATGAAAATTAGAATATTTGAAACTATCACTTAATATAAGTTTGATCACTTCACAATATTTCCTGATGAAATTGGTTATTATATTAATGAATGTGTTTTTTGTATTGTACAATGAAATGTATCAACATTTGAAAGATCTTCCACAATTCGATGAATCAGTTTTCCAAAGGACCGATTTATGGATAAATGATCCATTCAAAATCCAAAATAGATGCATGTATTTTAAAGTAACAGAGTATGAAGAGGCAATTGATATGTTTTCCAACTGCATAATGCAATTAACCTTTAAGAAAATATTACTTGTCAAGTTTTGGTGTAATATCAAACAATAACATCCACTGATTTCTGAAAAGGCTATTAAAGTACTCTTCACTTTTCCAACTACATGTCTCTGTAAGACAGAATTTTCTTTATATACTTCAACAAAAATAATGTACTGTAGCAGATTCAACACATAAGAAGTTATAAGAACCCAGGTGAATTCCACTAAACCAGACATTCAAGAGATTTATAAAAAAGGTAAACAGTGTTATTATTCTCATTACATTTTTTGAGAACAGCTATATTTATAATATGTAACTTTTGTTAACATATAATAGAGTTACTATTTTTAAATTAATAAATAAAGATATTTTTAAATTTCTCAGTTTTATTATCGAATATGGAAATTATCAATAGACATGACTACACAAGATCTTTGGAATCCTCAATGATTCTTAATAGTGTAAAAGGATCTCAGACCCGAAAGTTAGAGAACTACTGGGGTAAGGAAATGGCAGAAACATTTTCAATCATTCTATATAGAGAATACTTGCTATATGCCAGGTAGGCTATGTTTATAGCAGAAAAATAAAAAGCAAACATAATCTCTGCCCTCACGAAGTGCATGGTCTATTGAGGCATGAAGACAATAATCTATCACAAAATTGAATCTACACTTACTGCTGACTGTCATGGCCCAAAAAGGCTTTGAACAACGTGTTTGGATAAGGAAAGAGAAAAAAAATTACTATGTATAAACGCTTGTAGAAAGCAATAGGAAACCGCTGAAATTGTTTTCTTTTTAATTCATTTATTTCGCAAGAAATATATTCAACATTCTTTAAATCTTTCTGCATTATACATGTTCGTTTTATTTTAAGGTATATTTAATGTAAGTGGCACACGGTTGCGTATTTTATCCAGTAATACAATCATTTTAAGTTGGAGAATCTGTCCATCTATATTTAACTCAATTACTGATAGAACTGATTTTAAATTTATCATCATCTGGTTTACTTTCTAGTTGTCCCACCTGTTCCATCTTCCTTTTTTCTCTTTTTTGCCCCCATATGATTTATTATTTATATCATTTTCCCCCTCTATATTGGCTTGAGTATCATGCTCTTATTCAATCCTTCAGTGATAACTCTACATTTGGCTTTCTCAGTCTCAGAACTATTGACAATTTGGCCCAGATAATCCTTTGTTATGAGACAGGTTTTCCTGTGCATCATAAGATTTTCGCAGCACTTCTGTCTTTTACCAATGGAAAGTTAGTCACATCCTTTCAGTTGTGAGACAATGAAAAATGTCTCCAGACATTGCCAAATGTTTCTCAGAGGACAAAATCACCCTTGGTTGAGAACTATTGCCCTTGACTCATCAAGTTTTAATATAAATAAGGACTTTTTCCCCTTTTCCTGGACATGCAAAGGCCTTTCATCATTTATCTCTGTTTACCCCTCCTCTCAATTGTTACAACATACCTGTTGCTATTTTAATTCTCTTTGTATTTCAAACCCCATAAGGAATTCTACTGTTTTACACCACCAATATTTATTTGGACTTATCCACATGTTTACTTTTACGCAGCTCTTCATCTCTTCCTGCAACTCTGAGCCTCTAAATATGATCATTTCCCTTTTGCCTGCAGAATATCCTTATTTTCTCTGGGGTCATATACTGGTGATAAATTCTCCCAGTTTTCGTTTGTCTGAAAATTCCCTATTTCACTGTTATTTTTTAAGACAATTTCCACAGAGTATATAACTGTAGGTTGATAGTTTTTTTTTTTTTTTACAATTTGAAATTTCATTTCATTCACTTTCTTCAGCAGTTGCTTCTGTTGAGAAATCTGCTGTTGGTCCTTGAAGGTAACATTATTTTTTTCTAGGTGTTTTTGAAGATTTTCTTAATTTGGGGCTTTACAGCAATTTGACTGTGATGTGTCTCAGTGTGGTTTTGTTTATATTTTTCTAGCTTAAGATTCATAGTGCCTCTTGAATCTGTGGCTTGTAAGCTTTTATGAATTTCGAAAAATTCACTGCCATTTTATCTTCAAATATTATTCAGCTTCATTATCTCTCCTCTCTCCTTCTGAGACTAATTACACTGTAATTACACTAATTACAGTGACTAATGTCACTGTATCTCATATGTTTTTATATTTTGTGTGGTGTGTTCTCTATCATGTTGTCGCTCCTTGCTGCATTCTGTATGTTTTCATCTGAGGCAATTTCTATTTTTCTATTTCACTAATTTTCTTTCTGAGCAGAGTCTAATCTGCTGATAAATCCATTCGTTGAATTCTTAATACAGTTGTTGTATCTTTCAGTTGCATAATTTTCACTTGGTACTTATATAAAATATGTTACAGTTCTAACAGAATTTCCAATTTTATTTTATTTCTAAAGCATATTAAGCATAGTTATTTTAAATTCCATAACTATGGAATCCATTATCTGGATTATCAGTAAACCTATTTATATTAAGTAATGTTTATTTTGATCTTTAATCACATTGTCTTGTTCCTCATATGCCTGTATAATGCTTTTTGGGTTCCAAACACGGCATATAAAAAATTGCTGGAATCATTTGAGGCCTTGCATAATGCTATCTTCTTCCACATTTGAGCTGAGTAATTCTTCACTGCCTTGGTAGCTTTCTGATTCAAACAAATTTTTTTTGGTTCAATTCTTTTCAAACTACCTGAGGTGAAAAACAAGGTTTCCTTTTTTTTTCAATCCTTTACAAATGATATGTGGTCCAACATTGTGGTAACACAATATGGTCCATTTTGCATTATTAGGATGCAGTTCTTGGCACAGGTTCAAGAACCACCTGATCTGGTCCATACCATGTTCAACAAGATTAATGCACTGAGTATGCACTTGGATGTTGCAAAAATATTTAATCGCTATAAAAGTTTCTAAATAATCTCAGTTTCTGACCTTGGTTTCTTGCACATTTGTGGTTGTAGAGGGGCCACACTTTAATGACACTTAGAGGTACACTGTTCCAAGTGACAGTAAGGAAATGCTATAAAGGAAGAGATCTAAAATAAGCAAGACCTACTTTGTCTTGAGTAAAAAAAAGTCTATGCTTCAAACTAAATTTATATGATTTAAATAAATAAGTGGGCTAATCTTTAAAGCTTTTGCTCTAAAAAGATTCAGCAAACATTTGCTCAACTTTCCCAGTGGTAAAGGGAACACTACCCCTTGAGGATTATCTAAAGCAAGCCGGATAACACCATCTACATATGTACTAACACCTCATTAATTCAGAATCTGTGATAATTTGGCTAAATAAGTTAATAGTGTAAGAAGAAAAGCAGTAAAGTGTTTAAAACCACTCAAAGAACCACATTTTCAATCATTCTCAAATACTTTAGAAGAATCCTTTCTTTTATAGAAATAAAGGACATGCTAATTATAAACTCTTTCCATGTATTCTTCAGAGCAATTAGCCTCAAAGAAGTGGAAGCAATGCTTTGTGAATTTGTTCTGTTAAACTAAATTCATTTAAAATAAACAGAAACTTTAAAAAAATGTTGCTATGAATTTAGCGAAAATTTCCACTCCCAGTTAGTCCAAATTAGAAGCTTTAACTAGAATATTAATATATAAAGTATAAAGCTTTTTAGTAGACTATTTGGGACATCTGCTGCTTTTGTTTGACCAGCATCCATTCCTCTTTTTGGTAATACAAACCCAATTTTTCTTAGAAGGTTCTCTAAGTGCAAGTGATTTGGGTGGTTCGAACCTCACTACTGAATCCAGGGGTAACGTGTAAGCCAGACATGGCTAATCAGAGATTTCCTTTTTTCTGACTGCAATCGCTTGTTCAAAGATTGGCATGTGACTCACAGTGGGCCAATGAAAGATGTATCCAGAACTTTTGGGAAAACTCTTAGGAAAGAAATGTTTTCCTGCAGACGTTTACAAAGTAGGAGGTTGTAAGCCTGAGGCTGCACATGAGCAAATTTCTACCACCCATGGACAAAGAACAGCTGAAAATTAAGCTTACAACAAGTAAAAGAGGAAAAGAGTACCAAGAGAAGGAAAGAGACCAATACCTAATGCTTCCTGAGAGCCTGGCTCCAACAGGACCCTGAACTAAATTTATCTTACCTGTGAGTCAATGCAATAAATCTATGTTATTGTTAAAATCAATTGACTCATTCACTTGTAAGAGTTTTGACTAAGTTCACTGCTTATTTCATTATGTGTAGAGGGCCACAGCACGTGCTGGTAATAAAAAGAAGTTCAGGGAATGAAATCCATTATAACGAAATTATAATACTATTGGATGGACAAGATATTAGTTGTCTACTCAAAGGCAAGAACTTCTGTCATTTTATATTATCCTGAGTGTGTAGCAAAGTAGGCATTCAACAAATATTAACTGAATGAATGAATGCATGCATTTGTATGTCTACTCATTCATTCATTCATTCAATATTTATTGAGGATCCATTATGTCACTATTCTAGGAGCTAGGGAAACAACACTAAGCTAGAAAAAGTTCCCTTCTCAAAGAGTTTCAATTCTAGCTTATATAAATATTTTAAAGTTTTGCAACTCCTCTGCCTGCAGTTTCTAACTCCCATCCATTTTTCATTAGTCTGTTGTTGTTCTTAGTACTTAATCACTATCTAAATTGCTATGGATTTTATTTATCCTGTTTATGTTACACATCCTCCATTAAAATGCAAGCTCCTTTGCTTATTTGACTTATGTGATATAGCATGGACTAAAGCCCTGGAGAATAGAAGACAGTTTATCCTTCTGATTCACTTTACATTTCCAATGCTAGGACATGTTCCAAATATCAAGGTCTTGCCAGGAAAGAGCACATTCAAACTGGCTGTTTAAGACAAATTTAATCAAGGGACAATTTATAAAAGTGTGGGCAGCATGAAAGGTAAAGAAGCAGGACTACTACAACAGAGCGCCATTAACACCCTCAAGCTTGAAAAGTACACAAAGAGGGGACAGATCCCAGAACCCAGAGATAATAGCTGTGATCGTAGAAGGCTGCTCAGTGAGAGCTGTGGCCACACAGCAGTCCTGCAAGGAGAAAGCCGAAAGCCAAAAACCAGGTTCTACCTTACTTTCTTTCCTCTCTGCCATCTAGAACTGGTTCCTACCATTAACCAAACCCAACTGGAGACCAAATGGCAAGGGAGATCATTGATATCTGTAGCCCCATGAACGAGCCCAGGCAAGAAGAGCAGGAAATCCACCCAGCTGCACCCAGATCAAAATGCAGAACTGTGAGTGAATAAATCATTGTTATTTTAAGCCATTAGTTGTAGGGCAGCTTATTAAGCAGCAACAGATAACCAAACTAACATATAATAATAAGGTCAATTAAATTTTAGCAACGATTTGATCCCTAAACGTTTAGAGGTTTTATCAAATGTGATAAGCTTAGCATTTACTTAATATTTTAGAAATTTTTGCCAACTTTTTAAGAACGTTCTTCAAGAGGGTTGAAGATGTATGGTGCCCTTTCTACCTGTAGTAGGAACTAATTTCTAAACTGATGTGCACCCTTAGAAAAAAAAAGTTTAAAAGTGACATTACACTGCACTCTGCTCATACAATAGAGATCGATGCAGAGCCCTGCATGTTTTAAAGAAAGTTCTGCAGACAAATCAAAATTTAAACACTACACTACCAGGGTGAAGAAAAGGTAGTTATTTATTTCTTTTCATTGATCTTCCTCATGAGTCTGACTGCAATAAGTAGTAGGAAATAAAACTTTAATTTTAATTCAATCAGGATATAATGGAATAATTTAAAATGTCTCTTAAGGTAATTCACCCTCTTTAAAATGACTCTTTTCTTTCTTTCTTTTTTTTTCAGATTTGGGCCCTCTTCCAGCTACTTCTCTTCAAGGTAGCATCTGCACGTAACCTGTAAGGCTTTTAAAAATCTTGTCTTAATATTTCTAACTTTTAAAAAATGGCAAAAATGGGGGACCCGGGTGCCTTGCTGGCCCCTAGTTGCACTGTTGGGGTTTTCATGATCTGACCCTCTCTGTAGATGTACTACTGGCATTTGCTGCTGAAGTCTGGGATTTGTATACCTCTTGGTCCTTCTTGCTCAGCCCAATCACGTCCTGGTGCTCCCTGCTGCTGATTCAGCCTCATCGTCATGCTCATTGGTCCTGCAGACCCCCAAGAACCAGCTATCCCTGCCACTTTGACCCAGACTCAGGTGGTCCACCTGCATTTTGGGTTCTGGTAATCACTTTCATCATGCTTTCAGTGGCCTCAACGTGAACCTTAGGGAAGCCTGTGGGAACTTCAGGGTTCCTTCCATGATTCGAGAACACTAAGTCATCTAACCATGTGGTTTCCTAAGGGTGTTGCAAGGGGATCCTAACATTCAGGTTCCCAAAGTTTCTGTCTAGAGGCAGGGCAAATTCCCACCGCTATTAGCTTTACCCACATCTTATCTAACCTACCTCCTCATCTCAGACTTCTGTCTGAACAGAGATTAACACACAAGTGGCTCAACTCTGTTTCTTCCCATTTTGTCTCCTTCATCTCTCCATAATCTCCCAGAGAGACAAGAATACGGTTTCCCTCTTCTTTATGGCCAAGCAATCTCCCTATGTCATAACTGCTTAGACCTACTCCCAACTCTTTTCCCAAGGACATAATGGTAGACAAGGTGCAGGGATAGGGAAAAGGGCATACTGGGAATAGAGAAATTCCCATAATGTTCCAATGGGAACAAAATTGGGAGAACACTTCAAAACATGCTCTTTATATTTATATTTCAATAAGAGGGTGTCAAAAGAGCCTACTTGCTAAGAGTTTGGGGTTTCTAACCTAAACTGCCTAGGATCAAATCTCTCTGGTCTCACTGTTAGCTGTGTGACTCTGGGCAGTTTCGAACATTTACACGTCTGTTACGTCATCTGTAAAATGGAGATCGTAATATTATCTACCTCATGGTGTTTTGATAAATGAGTTAATTTCGGTACAGTATTTAGAAATAATACTTTATTAACTCTCCTTAATCACTATATAATGACTGACTATGAGTACATAAGAGATCTATCTCTAAATTAAGATGAAAAAGTGATTCGACAGTTTGAAGTGATAATATTTCAGACACTACTTGCCATTGGCCTGTACAAGTTGTTATTGGAGCTTGAGAGGGTCTGAGTTATTTTTTAGTTTTATTTCCCAGGTTTTGACTTTCCTGTTCACTGGGATTTGAAATGAATCTACAGTAAGCTTTATTATTTGCTCTGACTCAGTGTGGGATAATTGTTATTTAAATAGGCCTGTAGATGTGTGCTGGGAGATGCTTGGTGAAGCACCAAGGAATCAAAAAAGAACAAATAACCCTGCCCTTAAATTGTTTACTGTTCTATTATGGGAGACATAGGAAAAACAGACTAGCAATGAGTCACTTCCAAGAGGTAAGCGGCCATTTACAATTTCACTGAGCTGATGTCCTTCCACTCAAAAGAGAATTCACCATTTAATCCGAGACTAGACGATGGTAAATTGGACTTTCTGCTCTCTGTTGTTCCATCTAAATAAACAGTGCAGGACTCAACTAAGTGACACCCCAGTTGTAGAAAAAATAATAATAATATGACTCTCTAGGTACCTAACTTAATCACAGAACCAGGGAGTGAGGTAGGAAGGTCCTGGAGTGAAATAAGCTCACACCTTGTAAAAGATGTGTGCTACAGGTGACACCTCTGTTGATTAGGGGTTGTCACTATAGCCCAGCCTGGGTACCACATGTCCAAGCAGATCCACTCTGGCCCTTTATGGAGATTGCTCATTGCAGAATCTTTGCAAGATCTATTCCCATTTTGCAGTCTCATGCTCTACAGAGCATTTCTCGAGGATGAACCACTCTGCTAATTCTTATAAAGATGAGTTTTATTCTTTTCTTTCCAATTTAGGTAAACTTAGCTAGTGTCCTTTAAAAACTTAAAAAGCAAATCATTAGACTGGCTCTATATTTCAATGTCATGTCTATTCATCTCCCTTTAGTAAACATCCCCATCTCAACACAGTGTCAAGGAATTAGATAAAAATAAAACAAAACCCACAAAATCATGTATCAGTGAATTGACCCAAGAGACAGTCACATAACTATCTCCATTTTACAGATGATGAAACCGAGGCCAAAAGAAGATGCTATTGTTAAAAAAAAAAAGCCTATATTTAAACTAGCTTTAACTTTTCTCTTCCTCATTAAAATTCAACACTATTTCATCATAGATATGAGATAAAATGAAACAGAGGAAAAACATTATTCAGGAAGCAAAATTATTTATATTTTATATTTATAGTTGTATTTTTATATTTTACTGTAATGTCTTTTTATGATTTCATTTTTACCATAGTGTTTCTGGTAGACCTTGCCTTTTCTGGAGAGTTATTTTTCAGTGTATGTTGATTTAAAATGTTTACAATTCTGATTATTTGTTATGGCATCTTTTTAAAGTAGTTTTATACATACGGGTCATTGCACAACTGAGACAAAAAAGGAAAATGGTCTGCTGGTCTGTCATAACAATAAAGGAAGATCTAAATTAGAAGTGTGGTAAAAATGCTTAGAAATTGAGTTGGAAAATCAGTTCAATTCACTCACCTATTAATAAAAGGAAATTGTTTTTGAAAAGTAATAGCTTGGAGCCACAGAAAATACAGAAAGAGTTCATGTTTGGTTTGTTTTTCCTTAAAAAGCAATAACCATATGTGCAGCCAAGAGAAAGAGCTATAAAAAAGAAAGCAAAGGAAAAACAGCCTGATTTACTTAAGGGTAGATTCATTCTAATGTATGGGAAAGAAGAAAGTTGTGACGAGCAGGCCAACTGAAAAGTCATTAGTTTCATAAGCAGAGATTAAGAATGCTAGAAGAGCTATCTATCTTCAGAACAGCAAATTGGAGTAGGCATTGGTTTTGGTAAATGTTAGGGGTTTCTCTTCCTTGTGGGCATATTTCCAGGAGAACAGAGGCTCCTTCTAAGTAAAATGGAATCAGTAGTAAATAAATTGTAGGAGATTATGTAAGAAAAGGATTTTCAATCCTACTTCAGTCAAACAAATGGGTTCAGAACATTTAATTGTTCCTGTCTTACTTACATATTTATTCCTCATAGAATCCTTCTATATGGTGCTCATACTATTCACTTCCTGGAATGTTTCTTTCCTAAATTCAATTTAAAAATATGAGTATATTTTATATGCCAGACACTCATATTGTAAAATGGGAATATAAAGATGAATAAGACTTGCTTCCAACCTTCAATACACTTTCCCCACATTGAACTCTCACTGTCCTTAAATCCCACCTCAATTTCCACCTCCTTCGTGAAGACTGTTAAACTATTCCATCACACTACGTATCTCCCATTTGAAATCCTATTTGACTCTATAGTTTAGCATTTACTTTTTTCTGTGATTTTTTTAGATCCATTTGTTTACTCATTTTTTTCAGTAAATAATGATCATCCAATATCTACTATCATGTTTTAAAAGACTGAGGATACAACAGTGAAAAAGATGGAAAAGGACCCTACTATCAAGGTGCTTATATTTACATTCTATATATAAAGAAACAAGAAAATTTGAACTATTGATAGGTACTATAAAACAAAGTCATGGGATTGAGTGATGGAAGGAGAGATAAGTAAAGATAGATAACGCTCATATAGCACTTATTTATGAAGTCAAACATAATTATTCTCTCGATAAAGGCACTTGTTAATGGGTTAAGAGCCCACCCTAATCCAGGACTATCCCATCTCAAGATTCTTAATCTAAATACACTTGAAAAAAAACCCTTTCTCTAAGTAAAGTCACCTTCACATGTTCCAGGTGGAAAAGATCTTTGAGGGCCACCATTCAATCCACTACAAGTCTTCAACCAAGCTTCTAAAGTAGGTATCACTGTCATCTTCTTACAGGTGTAGACACTCCAATACAGAAAGAGTAAATAATTGCTGGGGCCACTCAGCTCGTATGTAGTGGAGCTGGAGCTTGCAGTGAGCTGCTGGCTTCATGGTCAGTGTGCTTAACCACTCTTCTCTGTGATGTCAGATCAGGGTTCTCTGCAGGGATGAAATTTGTATTGAGATCTGGATAATGAGAGAGAATCCAGGTAAGAGGAACTACAACTGCAGGTGTAGCAGTTCTGTCTTCTCAATCAGATGGTATTGAAGGTTTGAAACGTGTAGACATTAATCCTATGTAGTTGAGAGTATATGCACCTCCCTTGGCTCTTGATGGCCTTCTGGCTGTAATTGACTAAGACAGTTTAGTGGAAGTAATGCTGTGTGATCTCTAATGCTTTGTCTTAAAAGGGGATACAGCTCCCACCTGGGTCATAAAAGGGGATGCAGCTCCCACCTTGGTCATGAAAGGGGATGCAGCTCCCACCTTGTTTGCTGGTTCAGCCTTAGAGCACTGAGCCACCCCTGAGAAGTCTGGCTACCCTGAGGCTGCCATGTTGTGGGGAAGCTAAGCCTTGTGGAGAGGCCACCTGTGCTCCTTGCAGCCCACAATACTAGTCATCAAGTCCTCCCAGCCCAAGTGCCAGGCATGTGAGTAAACAAACCTTCAGATGATTTTAGTAACCAGCTGTGGAGTTAACTTCAGATTATGCATCTTCCCAGATAGGCCAAGATGTGATGTGGCAGAAACAAGCCATGGTGTTTTCATGTCAAAATTCTTGGCCCATGGAATTTGTGAGTATAATAAAATAGTTGTTGTTGAATGCAACTAAATTTGGGGTGCTTTGCTATATAGCAAGTAGTTAACAAATATAGCTATGCCATTTCTTCTACTGACTTACCTAAACCACATCCCACAGAGCTAAACACGAAATAGGTGCAGTGTGGTATAGAGGAGAAAAAAAAGAGGAAACAGATATTTATCAGCAGTTTGTCAGGAGACCAGAAATCACTGGCTATTTTAAATAGGAAGAGAATTAAGACAGTAAATTAAGTGCTTAGAAACTTTTGGAAGAACTGGCTGAAAAAGGTCAAGAAACTCACTGCTGATTTTTAGGAGCTCAGAAAGAGCAGGGAAGCAGAGAAGTTGACACCAATGGACCCTACTGCCTGCAGCATGGTAGCAGGTGTTTTACAGGAGTTCACAGAAAGCCACTGCAAATTTCATGTCTGCTGTCTGGCCATGTGCCTGCCAGGAGCTGCTGCCAGAGAAGAATGGTTTATCTTTATCTCTCACCTTCTAAATCTATCCTATAAACTAGATCCTACATCTGGTGGACAGGAAATGGGCAGGAATAGCACTAAGACAGCCTAAATGGGCAGGAATAGCACTGAGATCCAACAATATGTGGCAGTGTCTGCTCTTTTGGATACTCAGTGTTCATATATAACCTTATACATACACTTAAAACTTCAAAGCAGTAAGACAAAAACGTTTTTCTTCTGCTGAATATGATCCAATTATCGCTCACATGAATAATGACATGTTCATCCTCTCCCCAAACCAGGAAAACCAGTCTTATCAGTAACTATCCATCTCTGGGTCATGTTCACTACTCTTGTAGTTCAGTTACAATTCCCTTATTTATTTTAAAGGCTACATTATAAGGTAACTACCACCAACACTCTTAATACAATGAGGAGGAAAAAAAGAAATTGGTAAATACTTCTATATATAGCATTCAAAAAGGAAAATGCATAGCTATTATGATCCTCGGTTCTGTAACTGGTGGCCCCATGCTCCCTATGTGCTCAGCCAAATCTCAGCTGGTGATGGTTCTTTACTTGATGGAATAACCCAGATCTCCATTCTTGAGGGAATGAAACATCAGCGGTCTTGATGGTGCTGAGTTGCTTTAGTCTTCCATTTACTTTGATCTCTAGGCACTGAAGGACTAAGAGGGGTCTCATAAAATGCCCTGGGTTCCAAAAATCTCCTCCTGACCCTGTTGTGTAGCAGCAACCTTATTTGTTCCTGATGATCAGGATCAATCACCCCAGACAATATAGTAACTCCCTTTCTTAACTGTCATTTTACTGGTATGAAGAACCCAAATGAATAGCTGATATCCACAACTTCTAGTCAATGCAACCTTTAGTGGTTACTGCTAGACACTTTCCTCCATTATGAACGAAGACCTCAAAACCATCAGATCCAAGCATTGCAGGGATGGGAAGCACAACTTGACAAGTAGACCTTTAGGGATAATAAAAAGAAGGGGCCATTTTCTTTTCACCCTTTTAATTCCAAGGCCTTTATATCCTGGATATGGGAGAATCATAAACTGGTCAGACACTCCAAGAATACATCTCATGGACAGAACCCCAATCTTCAAGGCACTGTTGGCCTTTTCAATCAATATTCCATTCCACCAATCTATCTATGTAGTTGCTTCTGGATGATTTGGTAGATGGAAAGCCAGTGAATTCCATAGATATGAGCCAATGCCCCATTTCATAAGCTGTAAAGCAAATGTAATGTGTGACACATCATGATAGTGAATGAGGCATTCCATATCTACATGAGGCATATCCACATATCCTCATTCTTGCCAACACCTATTTTTTTTTTCTTTCTGATGATAGCCAATCTAACAGGTGTGAGCCGATATCTCACTGTGGTTTTGATTTGCATTTCCCTGGTGATTACTGATGTTTAGAATCTTTTCATATATCTATTGGCCATTTGTATAACTTTTCAGAAATATCTATTCAGGGCCTTTGCCCATTTTTTAATTGGGTTAATTGTTTTCTTGCTATTGAGTTGCTTGTGTTCTTTATATATTTTGGATATTAACCCTCATCACATGTATGGTTTGCAGATATTTTCCCCATTCTGTAGGTAGTCTTTTCAGTCTGTTGACTCTTTCCTTTGCTGTGCAGAAGCTTTGTAGTCTGATACAATCCCTTTTGTCTATTTTTATTTTGTTGCCTGTGCTTGGGGGGGGTCATATCCAAAACATCATTGCCCAGACCAATGTCAAGAAAATTTTTCTTGTAATCATTTTATGATTTCAGGTCTTACATTTAAGTCTTCAACCCACTTTGAGTTGATTTTTGTGTATGGAGTGAGATGAGTGTCCAATTTAATTCTTCTGTTGGAAAACAAGTTTTCCAACAACATTTACTGAAGATACCATCCTTTCCCACTGTGTATTCTTGGCATCTTTGTTAAAGATCAATTGAACATAAATGTGTGAACTTATTTCTGGGCTCTCTATTCTGTAACATAAATCTATGTTTCTGTTTTAATACCAGTACCATGCTGCTTTTACTACAATAGCTCTATAGTATACTTTGAAATCAGGTGGTATGATGACTTCAAATTTGTTCTTTTTGCTCAAGATTGCTTTGGCTATTCTTTGTCTTTTTTGGTGTCATATGAATTCTAGGATTGCTTTTTCTAATTCTGTGAAAAATGCCACTGGAATTTTGTTAGAGATTGTTATCAAATAGGGATTTCTATGGACATCTTAACAATATAATTCTTTCAATCCATGTACACAAGATATTTTTTCATTTAGTCACATATTTTCAATTTCTTTCATCAGTGTTTTATGGTTTTAAATGTATATCTTTCACCTCCTTGGTTGAATTTATTGCTAAGTATTTTATTTTTGTGATGTTGTTTTGAAGCTATTTCTTTTTTGGATAGTTTGTTGTTAGTGTATAGAAATGCAACTGATTTTGTATGTTAATTTTGTATCCTGTAACTTTACTGAATTTGTTCATTAGTTCTAACAATTTTGTGTGTGTGTGTGTGTGTGTGTGTGTGTAGGCTTTACAGTTTTCTATATATAACATCATGTCATTTGTAAATAGAGACAATTTTATTTCTTCCTTTCCAACTTAGATGCCTTTTCTTTTTCTTGTCCAACTGCTTTGACAAGGACTTCCAGTACTATATTGAATAGAAGTGATGAGTGGGCATCCTTCTCTTGTTCCTGATCTTAGAGGAAAAGCTTTTTAGCTTTTCACAGTTGAGTGTGATGTTATCTGTAGGTTTATCATACATGACCTTTATTATATTGAGTTACTTCCTTCTATCTCTAATTTGTTAAGAGTTTTAATCCAAAAGCTCTTTTCTAGATCTAGCTCTCAAGTCTCTTTTATTTGACTTGTCACTCCCTGCTTCTCTCTTAATAGAATGGCTTCTGTCTTGAAGCTATCAGGCTAAAACGTACCATGTCCTTAAGCCATAAATTCTTTACAGAATTTAATTGCTCAAAGTATTCCTCAATCTCGTGTATTCTACTCTATGTGATAGAGAAGCATTTGGTTTTTCCAATCCTCCAAGATTTCACATTTCTGGACTCTTTTTATATCCTTTCATTTCTGCTGGCAAACTGGCAAATTGTCATCTCTTGTAACTTAACTTATACATTAATATAGAAGTTCTTTTCAATCACTTTTCCTAGAGCTGCTGGCATAGGAGGTACATTGTCTGTCTTTCAACACAGTACATGAAATAGTTTCACCAAATGTTTTGCCGCCACATGACATGGGTCACTATCTTTCCACCTCTGCCATGAGTTTCTTACCGTTTACTTCTCGCCATTAAATCAAAGATACTTATTTCAAATTTCTATAATGGCATCACTCTACTTCTAGTATCCATTCCTCTATTAGTCAGGGGAAATAACACTAGCTGGTAATATAATTAACTTCAACACCTCAGGGGCTTAACACTGTTTACAGTTTATTATTTAATCATTCACTGTCCGGTGAGGTTGGAGTAGGATTCTTCTTTATAACAATATTCAGAGAATCAAGCTCTTTCCATTTTATGATGCCACCATTCAACTCATGGTTTCTGGGTTCACCATGAGAAAAGAAAGTGAATAATAGAAAACTGCACGTGGAGCATTTTTATGGTCCAGGCATACATCACTTCTGCTTCATTCCACTGGCCAAAACTGTCACAGAGACAAATCTAACAGAAGGAAGTTGGCAAATGCAGTTCATCTGTGTGCCCAGGAGGAAAATAAAATGGGTGCAGTGAACACAAAGTATTGCCTCTGATTTGAAATCAGGCAACTGGTTCATTCTCAGTTCTACTACTTACTAGTTCTGTAACTTTCTGATGGTATTTCTTCATCTGTGAAATGACATTTATACCACAAAATTGCTTTCTTGTGGAGAATTCTAAACCCAGACAAATTATTAACTAGATAAGGGTAAAGTGAAGACATTTTCAGAATTGTAAGATGTGATAGATATCATTTTTCCTTTTCTTCCTTGAAATTAAAAATGTATATGTAACTAATTCTGGCTAATAGAATATGAGAAGTGAAGCTTATTAGTTCTAAACTGAGAGAGTGAAAATTCCCCTGTTCCCCTAACCCCTCAGCAACTTTGACCTTAGAATACAATTATTGTGCCAATAAAAGATGGAAGCATGTCTGTCACCTTGGGTTCTGGAACAATTATATAAATTAATATGAGGAACAGAATACTGTGCCCACCTCCACTGCACATGTACCATGAACAAGCAACAAACATTTGTTTGGTTAAGCAACTGAGATTTGAGGGTTAATATGCTTACAAAGCCTGGTGGATCTCAACCAGAGTTGATATTGCCCTGCGAGGGAACATTTAGCAGTGTCTTGAAATACTTTTGGTTACCACAACTGAGACAGTGCTACTGGCATCCAGTGGGTAGAGCCCAGGGGTGATGCTAAGCATTCTACAATGCACAGGACAGCCTCCCTCAAGGAAGAATTATCTGTCCCCAACGTCAACAGTGCTGAAGTTGAGAAACCATAATAGCCTATGCTAACTAATAAACAATATCTCAAAAATGTTTCCTGCCGCCCTTCTTGGGAAGCTGCTGAAGAACATGCTGCCACAAAACAGAGATATAAATCAGAAAGTGGGATTCAAGAACCAAAGAACCAACCCGGAAGAGAGGGAGTTCTCAGGCAAAGGTGATGGTGGTATCCCAGATGCAGCAAGTCTACACATTAGCCAGTTAAAAGTAGAAAAAGAGGATAAAGGGTTGCAGGAATGAATCCCTCCAGAAAAAAAAAAAAAAAAGATACGCCACTCGATGAGTATGAATGTATCAACAACAACTTTCAAGTTCTGTTCAAAAGTTCAGGAATTAATGAGTGATAGAATCAGAGAAAATTATGTAATTAAAAACTAAAATTTACTCCAAGCAGAGTTGGACAAGAAAAGAAGTAACACATAATAAGATACATGGTATAATAAATTTTAAAATTGTGAATTAGATTTAAATTTCATGGTAATAAAACAAAGATACTGATATAACCAAAAGGTATAATTTAACTGAATTGCAAGGCTAGGGACATTGGAAGTGGGTACATGAGAGTGTGTATGTGTGTGGGAAGAGGGAGGAAGGAGAGGGTTAAGAATTTAAATCCTCATCTTCTCTTATAAGAAGTCAGTGGATAATATTTAAAATGGAAAAATCAAGAAATAGCAATGTAAGCAGGTTACTTAGATATAGCAGGGTATATGTCAAAAGCAGCAGCTAAAAATAAGTTAAAACTAATTACTTCTATAGAGGTGGAAATTGGAAGGAGGGAGTGAAGACACTTGTTTTTCATTATAAGCTTATCAGTACCACTTTTTAAACTATAAACATATATTACTTTTGGCAAAAGCAAAATATTTTTTACAAAAATGAGGGCAAAATACATCAATTTCCACACATTAAAATAATACAATACACAGGAAACTCTTTTGTAATGTGTAAAATGCCCTGTGGAGGCTAATCGTGGTGATCATTATAGCTGATGCTGAAGATACTGTCAGTAATTGATGCCAGGCCTCAGCACAGATGCTACCATGTGTTTGCTCATCACTGGTCACTGGCAGCAATCAGCACACAGGACTAAGTGCCAAGGTTGTTATCCAACTACTTATCAAGAAAGGAGAAAACTTGGTTCCTGCCTATTACCCAACACCCCCTTCTCTGTGTCTACTTGTGGTTGGCATGAACCCTGCCCTCAGTGTCCATGTAGCATAGTAGGGCTGTATGACCCTGACCACAAGGTCTGACCTTGATTTAGGAAACTTCCTGGCTAGTAGGTGTTCTCAGGTGGGCCCACTTCTTAAATTCCCTTTAATCGGGAGCTTATTATAATTTATATAGACCAAGTATTAGCAGATTCCTCTCCTTCCACTCCAAGCCTCCTGCCAACTGTCCACCTTTCCAAAGTCAGAATTAATGGCACTTTATTCTTCCTTATATATAGTCAGCTTTTTGGTGTCTTCCACTCTCTTCTCTAGAGTTGGAAATATAAATCACAATTCAACACGGCATAGCAGATAAAAACATGGCCATTGGAAAGAGAATACGTGAGTTTGGATTCAGCCTTACTTAACCTCTCTGTGCCTCATTTTCTTCATCTATAAAAAAAGGGATAATAAGAGTACTTGCCTCAAAAGTTTGATATAAGGATCAAAAGAGTTAATAAATGTAATACTGGGAATTCCCTGGCGGTCCAGTGGTTGGGACTAAGCACTTTCACTGTCACAGGCCCTGGTTCAATCCCTAGTCAGGGAACTAATATCTCACAAGCTGTGCGGTGTGGCAAAAAAAAAAAAAAAAAAAAGAGAGAATACAGAAAAAAATTAAAAATAAAAAACATAAATGTAATACTAAGAACTGTTTCTGGCACACAGTAAAGCTACACAACTATCAATGAATATTATTATGGTACATAGCAAAAATGTATACTTGTTAGCTATCATTGTTACTGTTAGTATTATTATCATTAGTGCCTGAGAAGCACCAAGCACATAACAGGTACTGAAGAACATTCATCAATGTGACTGAATTACACAACACATTTGCAAAGATCTGAATCAACCTCCAGCTGTCCCTATTCCTGCTATATGAACCATGACAAAATCCAGTTAAAGAAATGCAGTCAGCACACTCCCAAGGAAAAGACAGCTCAATTCTCTATGCCAGTGTTTCTCAACACAGCATTTGACAGATTCACCCATGGAATGTTCTGAAAAGATCCACACCACAAAATCTAAACCACTCACTTGTATGGGGCAGCCCCACTGAAATTCTCTCAAAATTTCAAACCAGTCAAGCAGTGTAGGCCTCAAGACCTCAGTGCCTCAGCCATGAATGCAGCTCTACCAGGCCTACCTCTTCCGCCTGCCCCAAGGTCATCTCCTTAGAGAGTTCAGTATTTTAATTATACAACCTGTCAGTCTTTTCATAACATGCATCCACTTCTGTAATAGAAAAATATATGTAATTGTATGTGTGTGTTTGATGACTCTGCATGTAAGCTCTTGGAGGATGGGAGCTGGTCTGCTTTCTTTTCATTCTACACGGAGAACCTACTAAAGATCTGGTCACATGTTACAGAGTTTTTAAAAAAAGACATACTTCTTTCAAATGAGGAAATTACAGTCACTTTCATAATGGAGGTGATTTGTGGACTAGGCTTACAAACTTTTTAATGTCATAACTTTTCTAGAATAACATGAGATTAATATCAGTACGAGCAAAATGTGCTAGAGCTTTGGTTTTCAATTCAGTTTGAATTATGTAATTCCATTAAAACTGGAATTGAGATTTCTGAAACATAAAAATTTCACCCACATACTATGAAATATCCTAGAAAGCATACTGAAACATATTTTTCCTGTTTCTTGAATAAGCAATGGATAAAACAAAAAATGCAGAGGAGCTCAGAGAACAATGGCGAGTCTGTACTATGTTTCTAAGACAAAGGAAATGTAAATCCAGTGTCATCTCTATATAACATCACAGTTAAAGTAAAATAATTGTTGTGTTGGTCATAAATACTTACTGGCTTATGATGGTCAAACAGCCAGGTGACCATCTTAGACAGATGACCTGACTTAGATAGATGCTTGTTTATCTCAAACAGCACCAAAAATTGGGGTGTTTCAAAAGAGCCCAATATTTGACATTCAAAAAGAAACAAGATCATGACTTTGCCCACCCCCAATGCATGCACACAGAGTCACAGCTTTTTAACTGTGAGCAATGTATGCATTTAGGTGCTTTGGTGTCACCAAAGACACAGAACATTTTTAAAGTACATTATATGCAGTTGTCCCCTCTATCACCCTTATGTTTTTAAGACAACTTTTTAAAAAATGACACCTTGATTGAATTGTATGCTCTGAAAATAAGAGAACCATCTTTTCATAGTGTGAATTGAGCACAAATTAAGTATTTGACAAGAAATTGTGGTTTGATTATTATATCTGCCTATGTTCTGAGCACAAGGCAGGTGTACTCTGTAGTATATGCTCTCTGGGCTGCAGGCAAGGAAAAAACAGCCAGAGTAGCTGCAACTAAGGTGCAAACACAAAACTAAATGGGTGGTAGTGAGAAGGACACAAAAATCTATCTCATGTGGTAAACAGTCACAATCATGTTCAGGTACAAAGGCCCTGGGGAGAACGTGAGAAACACCAAATCCTTCACAAGATGAAGCTATTAGAATCATAGTTTCGTTTTATCATCTACTACATATACATAACAATATTCAATTTTCAAGAAATAAAGCATTTACAGATAAGGAAGATCCACTGTAATTTAACATACTCACTGTATTACTTTGTTATTACAGTAGATGGATTTACTATAGAAAATTTATAAGATACGTAAAACTACAATTAATAAATTGAAATCATCAAATCTCACCAGCTAAAGAGTAGGTACCTAATGTTCATTTTACCTTATGTTCATATATATGTGCATATATATATATTCCTTTGTTCCACAAATATTTATTGTGTGCCTACTATGTTACAAGTACTGTTCTGATTCTTGGAATATCCTCATGGAAATCAGGTTCTAATGGAAATAGGGATGATACAGGGCAGTGGGCAGAGGATAGGAAGACAAGCAATAAAAAATAAACATAATATATAAGTATATCATACACTATATTAGGTGATATTATTAAATTATAAGATGCTACAGGAAAAAGCTATAAAGTGAGACCTACTATGGCCTATTTACATGGAGTCAAGGAGCAAAGGAAAATAACTTTGTGAAATTGGTGTCCAGTTTCTGTAAGAATCTTTCACAGAAGATCCTTTAAGGCCAAACTAAAGAAGAAAATAGAATTTACATTTACTTCCAGGTTCATCGCAAACCCGTGGGCCTCTATGGTAAGAGTCACATGGATAGCCCAGATGCCATATGTTTAAATTTTAAAAGTATAAACCAAGTCAAAAGACAGATAAATAAAATATGTCCTATTTTCCTAATTTGACAAATGTAAAGCCAGGAAGGCCAGGTATGGATTTAGAATTCATGGCCTCCTTGAAGTTCTGTCCCAGAACATAGAGTAGGAGAGGTGAGAGTAGGCCAGGCCCTGGTCCACAGCCTGTCTCCATCTGGTTCCACACATGGTCCTGTTCTGTACTGTGCAGGACTTCACAAGCAAGCGTATGGACACCCAAGACCTTGTGTCCATGCTCTGTCTACACAGCCACCTGCAAAGAGCCTCCTCTTGGCCAAGGCTCAGGCCTTGGGTGTTCACACAGCTACCCTGGCCCATCCTGAGAGAAGAGACCCATGCAGGTCCTGGGAAACTAGAACAGCTTGACAAACATCCCTCGGGTTAAAGGATCATAACAAATATGAAAGGGGATTGAACAAGAGCTGGCCAAAGGTCTGCATTAGGGAAAGTCTACGAGAGACCATAAATAAGAGGTTTTTCTCCTTGACAAAACTTCTGACGTCAAATGTGTGGGTGTGTCCATACCAACAACCAGTTCTCCAGCACCAGCTGGCTGTCCAACAGTTCAAGTCCATTCTGACAGTAACTACCCAGAGTCACTGTTATATTCCCTAGTTTTAAGGTCTCAGTCCCCAAAAAACTGCTCCCACTTCACATGCCAGCACAAATGGGGTGCCCAGGCTGCCCACATATCTGCCCAGCTGACTACAAACTCAGAGGTTCCTACCACCCTCCTCAGGTTTGATAATTCACTAGAATGACTCACAGCACTCAGGAAAGCACTACCTTTTTATTATAAACAATACAACTCAGGAACAGTCCAATAAAAGAGGTGTATAAGAGAAGGCACAGAGAACTGGGTACAGAGCTTCCATTCCCTTCCAGCACCTCACTGTTTTCACCAACCTGGACGTTCTCTGAATTCTGGTGTTCAGGTGTTTTTATGAAGGTTTTCACTAGTAAACATGACTGACTGAATCATTGACCATTGGTGACTGAACTCAATCTCAGAGCTAAAAAATCCAAGTTTCTAATTATGACTTGGTCTATCTGGCAACCAGTCCCAACTCTGAAGCTATCTAGGGGTCCCTAATCATATCATCTCAGCATAAGAAAGACACTCATCACTTCAGAGATTCCAAGGGTTTCAGGAGATGTGTCAGGAACTGGGAAGAAGACCAAAAACTTATTTTTTATTATACCACAGGGAGACTCTCTGAGAAGAGTACAGGTCCTGAGAGAATGAGTCAATTCTAATCTCCCTGAAATGCAGAAAAGCTAATGACAGGTGGTGACCACCCAGCCACAAAAGGCTATGATGCTTCTCTCCTGCTCCCCTCTCTCCCTAAACCCAGCTACCAAGAAGGCAAGGATATAATCAAAGATGGTGGAAAAAGCCAACTGAATTCCTCCTCCCCAATGAGGTTTCTAGATCTGAAGCAGTGCAAGCTGGTGGGAGGTGAGTACCTCTACATGTGTCACTAGATCAGAGTTTTGATTATTATACTGACGACTGACATTTTACTTACTGAAATGAGATAGTCCTTAGAACTAAGGAGGATGAAAAGCTGTGGTATGTGTCTAAATTTTTATCCAGGGGCAGAGAAAGAAATAGCCCACAGAGCAAATATGAAGGAACAATAGGAGAAAGAATAAAACTGCTCTGTTGGCATCTTTTCACATTTAACTAAGTCAATGAAAAGTTTATATTACCACTAGGCAGTTGAGATTTGTTTCTTTACTGTAATTCTATACACTGAGTCATGTGGGGACCCAAGATTTATTTGTGCTATATTCTTTCTAGTACCTGATCTGTTAAGGAACCCTACTATATATAATGTTTTTCTTCAAAAAAAGGAAAATTTAAGGAATAACGTTAGACCAAAGCACTGTTTTAAAGTATCTCCTTTAACAGCACCAACAAAATTTTCCCTGGGATGAATAATATCCTGAGAGCTTTCCTATAAGTGATGATCCCTGATTATATATTTTATCTGCATAGAGAATATTCTTAGCACTGAGTTCCACATAATGCTTCCCTTCAGTGACACGGTCATTAGGAAGTTTGACTGATGGCTCAAAGCCTTGGGCCACGGCCTAGTCCTTAGAGTGATCAGTGAGTTGAGCAGCTTCCAAGAGTCAGCTGTAAGAAAAATTCAACCCTTGGTGTCATTCAGGTTTGTCTCCTGCATTTTAGTCGATTGAGTTTTCCATCTTCCCATTTGGTCAAGAGGCTTTCAAAAGAGGAAAATGTTAGCAGTTATAACAGGATGTTTGGATTCCTTTTATCTCTTTTTCTACTCTGATTGCCGTGGCTAGGACTTCCAAACCTATGTTGAATAATAGTGGCAAGAGTGGACATCGTGTCTTGTTCCTGATCATAGATGAAATGCTTTCAGTTTTTCACCACTGAGAATGATGTTTGCTGTGGGTTTGTCATATATGACCTTTATTATGTTGAGGTAGGTTTCCTCTATGCCTATAGAGGCATATGCCTATGCCTAAACTCTATATTTTCTGGAGAGTTTTTTTATCATAAATTGGCATTGAATTTTATCAAGAGCTTTTTCTGCATCTATTGAGATGGTTTTTGTTCTTCTGTTTGTTAATATGGTGTACCACATTGATTGATTTGCATATATTGAAGAATTCCTGCATTCCTGGGATAAACCCTACTTGATCATGGTCCATGGTCCTTTTAATGTTGTTGGATTCTGTTTGCTAGTATTTTGTTGAGGATTTCTGCATCTATATTCATCAGTGATATTGGTCTGTAATTTTCTTTTTTTGTAGTATCTCTGTCTGGTTTTGGTATCAGGGTGATGGTGGCCTTGTAGAATGAGTTTGGGAGTGTTCCTTCTTCTGCAATGTTTTAAGCACTTGAGAAGGATGGGTGTTAGCTGCTCTCTAAATCTTTGATAGAATTCACCTTTGAAGCCATCTGGTCCTGGACTTTTGTTTGTTGGAAGATTTTTAATCACAGTTTCAATTTCATGACTTGTGGTTGGTCTGTTCATATTTTCTGTTTCTTCCTGGTTCAGTCTTGGAAGGTTATACCTAAGAATTTGTCCATTTCTTCCAGGTTGTCCATTTTATTGGCATAGAGTTGCTTGTAGTAGTCTCTTAGGATGCTTTGTATTTCTGCAGTGTCAGTTATAACTTCTTTTTCATTTCTAATTTTATTGATTTGAGTCTTCTCCCTCTTTTTCTTGATGAGTCTGGCTAAAGGTTTATCAATTTTGTTTGTCTTCTCAAAGAACCACCTTTTAGTTTTATTGATCTTTGCTACTGCTTTCTTTGTTTCTATTTCATTTATTTCTGCTCTGATCTTTATGATTTCTTTCCTTCAACTAACTTTGGGTTTTGTTTGTTCTTCCATCTCTAGTTCCTTTAGGTGTAAGTTTAGATTGTTTAGTTGAGATTTTTCTTGTTTCTTGAGGTAGGATTGTACTGCTATAAACTTCCTTCTTAGAACTGCTTTTGCTGCATCCCATAGGTTTTGGATCATCGTGTTGTCGTTGTCATTGTCATTTGTCTCTAGGTATTTTTTGATTTCCTCTTTGATTTCTTCACTGATCTCCTGGTTATTTAGTAACATATTGTTTAGCCTCCATGTGTTTGTGTTTTTTACATTTTTTTCCCTGTAATTTATTTCTAATCTCACAGCGTTGTGGTTGGAAAAGATGCTTGATAATGATTACAATTTTCTTAAATTTACCATGGCTTGATTTGTGACCCAAGATGTGATCTATCCTGGAGAATGTTCCATGTGCAGTTGAGAAGAAAGTGTAATCTGCTGTTTTCGGATGGCATGTCCTATAAACATCAATTAAATCTATCTGGTCTATTGTGTCACTTGAAGCTTGTTTTTCTACCATGGCCCAGGCACTGTGCTAGGTGCTACAAATACAGTGTTAGCAGGACACTATCTCCATCCAAAAGGTTCTTCCAGCAGGGTCTACGTATAAGAAAAAAGCCATTCAAACAAAGTATAATGTGCAAAATGATCGTGATGGCTGCAGAATATTGTGGGAACCCTTAGAGATGCACATGCTTGAGAGGCTTTTGGAGATGCAGATTATAAAAACACAATTCAAAAGTCAAGAATTCAGGTGAAAACCAAGCCTCTGGTCATTGAGCCTAGGTCTGAAATTTTCTTTTCTGAACATAAATGAATCCCACATGCAGGAGTAATTCCTTCAATGTGCTGTATTGACCTAGATGCTTAAAAATACCTCTCTTTATTAAAATCCTCTTTAAATTAAGTTCCCAATTGGAAGCTCACCTACCGCAGTAAACTGAATGTAGCATTGACCTTTTCTCCCCCAAGTAGTTCATTTATCATATCATAAGCTAGAATGTTAGGGGATGAATTTTTAAGCAAATACCAACTACAATTAACCTTGACCTGATGCGAATCTTTCTTTTTCTCTTTTTTCTTTTCTTTTCTTTTCTTTCTTTTTTTTAACCTTGTAAATGTACTCTGTGGAACTGGTTATCAAGATCAAACAATTCAACACTTCTGAGCCAAAACATGGCTTTGATCAAAACAGAACCCTTTCACCCCTGGCAGTGCTACAAACAGAGTAAAACCATTGCTAACACAGTCTTTTCAGTACCAGAGAGCACGTTCATTATTCTTGTTGAACATGTGACATCTGTCAAACAGGATGAGTTAAATATTTCTATAAGTCACTCATGAGATTCAAGACATCCAGGCAATGCACAAAAGGAACATGTTTCCATTTTAATAATTGATTTGTTTAGTCACGAATACCCAGAGCAGTAGCAGAGAAAACAGTGAGGACTCTGATGCAGAGAATATAATTAAAAGAAGTCTAGTATCCTAAGTGTTCAGAGAAACATTAGTAGATGAGGTTTCACATAATTTGCACATAATGTCATTATTTCAGATTAAGCAGTTACTGGAAAATAATGTCATCTAATGAAATATGAGAAATGTAGACACTCTGTCAGATTCATAAAGGAACTACACCAAACCATTTATTTTACCATTTAAGAACCCATGGGCCACTGCTGATTTACTGAGCAATGTAGCTAATTAAGATTCAGAAACAACAGACTCAAGATCAAAGAAGTTATTCAAATTCATCTAAGTCAAGGTTATCCACTCTCTCATTTCAATAATGCTTTAAAATGAACAGAGACCCATATGCCTAGAGTCATCAAAGTGTCTAGTGAATATCCAATAAAAATACTACCTACTGGGCCAGAGATTGACACTAAATAATATAGAGTTCAAAGAAACTTAAAACCTACTCTTACTTATGTACAAGCATCTCCAAACATCAATCTTCATTCAATCATGTCCAATACAATAAGGGTACTTACTGGGTGTCATGCCTTCTCTAGTCACCATGGATATACAAATATAAAAAAATTACATTATGTCCTTCTTCATCAAGGACGTGGCTAAACTTCAGATGAGAGAGATGACTATATAGTGACAAAAATACCAAGTGATAAATATCATGACAAAGGGAGGCAACAGAACAGAGAAGCTAGGAGGGATTAAGTAAGGCTTCACAGAGGATGTGATAACTGAACTTGACCTTGGCAGGCAGAGACTCTAATGAAAGACATTCCAGGAAGAGGGGGATCCTAAGCAAAGACACTAAGTAGAAATGTGTGAATGGCTTGTCCAGTTCCCCAAGGGAAAAAGAATAGCACAATGGTCAAGACCAGAAGCTCAGGAGATAGACAATCCATGTTTAAACCCCAGCCTTGGGCTTCCCTGGTGGCGCAGTGGTTGAGAGTCCACCTGCTGATGCAGGAGACACGGGTTTGTGCCCCGGTCCGGGAAGATCCCACATGCCACGGAGCGGCTGGGCCCGTGAGCCATGGCCGCTGAGCCTGCGCGTCCGGAGCCTGTGCTCCGCAACGGGAGAGGCCACAACAGTGAGAGGCCCCCGTACCGCAAAAAAAAAAAAAAAAAAAAAAAAAAAAAAACCAGCCTTGTCACTAACTGTCTGTACTATCTTGGCACTTATTGCCTTAGATACCTCACCTCTTCTATCTGTGCCTCGGTTTCCTGTAAAATGGGGACAATAGCAGTAAATTGGGGATAAAGTTGTTCTGAGGATTGAGGGAGTCGATGTATGTAAACCACTTCTAACAGGGCTGGGTACATGGTAAGTTCTGTATAAGGTTTGGCTCTTACCATCCATCACTGGGAATAGAATAATTTCTTTCTCTCTGCCTCTCCTGTCTGCTTTCTAATTTCTTAGATCACCATGGGAATCTAAGTTTAGGGAAAGTCAGAGTGTATCTATTACAAGCTAAGTGATCTTAACCAAATGATGTGAAGAACTGTAAGGGAAATAAACTGATTAGGAGGGGTAGAAGACACCCATGACTTAGAAGAGGATGATATCCAATGTGAAGTCTGTAGATCAAGAAAAATTTGGTTGGTCCTAGTGAATCTAATTATTATTTTTGTAAAATAGCTACAAAACTGCTCTACGGTATGTTGACACAGAGTCTAGAAAATGCAGGTGATTAAAAGCAGAAAGCCTTTCTTTTTCCCTTAGCCGAATGGGAAACATTTTTTCCCCAGTGTTGCCCAGTGAAGTGTCATGATCAAATCCAACCCACCACTCTATGTTACTGAGTGTTCATTACTGACCTTCATTACAGTCCCCCATTTCTGTGACATAATTAGGATGACAGTTTTTCCTCCCAGAGCCAGTTTTCAGAGAACATATTGTGTTGCAATAGCTCTGATCTCTCTAGGGAGGTGGAAGCACACACCAAACCCCACGCTGACCTCATCCAGCAGAGCAGCTGCTCTGCGCAGGCTCACTGAGGAGGCTGGAGCCTCACCAAGCACATCCAGGGTTTCCTTACTCTGAAGTTGGTTTCCGTTCCTTTCAGCTACTTACAGACCTCCAGGCCAATGGTCACAAGAACCAGCCAATCTTCTGCTCTGAAAGGATACGTTCTTCTTCTTGATCTACTATCTAAAATGCAATTTTACTGAACTCCTTAATTTAAATCCAGATTCAGAGTTGCAACATCAAATATCTGCAGAGGTCAAACAAGCAACATAAACATATAAAAGGGTCAGTATTATGCCATAGGTGCTAATCTGCCTGCGTTTCAACCAAATATCTACCAAATTGTGCTTCAAAATACTGTCCAGATCAAATGAAGTTGTCAGATACAGAAATATATCTGACTCTCAGACCACCTATTTTCAATTCTTATAAAATTTCCTACCTCGACTTTGTTTTTCTTTTTTCAATATGCCTACTCCATGATCTCTTGCTTGATTCTCCTCCTGAACCTCTACTTTCCTCCCCTAGAAAGTCAATCACGTGCCTTTGGAAAGAGTAGGATGATGGTGACCCTGAATCCATATAGAGATAGAGAGTATGCTGTAGGAAGGAGAGCCTTGAGCTAGAATTTGGAAGTGCCCCAACTAACTATGTACCTTGATCAAGTCACTTGATCTCATCTCATCCTCCATTTCCTCATCTGTAAAATGCAAATAAGAAATGTGACTTGACTCTCAACAAAGGATTTTTCCCGGGGTAACAGAAAGTAATGGGCACATTTTAATTATCATTACGACACCCGGGAAAGAGAGAGGAGGAGGAGGAGTCTCTACTTACTACATAAAGTCATAACTGCAGCCGTTAAGACTGAGGCAACTTTACAGCAATTCTTTTGTGCCCCAGAGGACCTGAAGAATTACCCTTCTATCTCCTCTCATCCGACCAACAATGCTCCAGTCTCGTAAACTCCAGATTAATAATGACTGTGTGATCTAGTCAAAATCACGCATCCTTCAACTAAATCCCAGGGAGAAAAGGAATATCTTCTTTATTTCATACACATATACATACCTCTCCAAGAATATTACTGGTTTCTTTTTGCATCAGTGTTGGAAATTTTTAAAAATATGTTTAGTTAACAACTATCTTCTTCGCTTTTCCAAACACACTGCTTTTCAGACACTTTATTTATAGATCTTCTTTTGGTTTTCTTTCACGCACTGTGGAATCCTGCATTTATTTATACTGGATACATTCTTAGCAGATGTTGCCCACTGTTGGGACCCAGATATAACAATTCAGGGAAGGTTGAAGAGAGCACATTTAATGGTATTTTTAAGCAGCTATCTCTTTTTTATCTTCTTATGTAGTAAAATAAACACAGAAATCACATATATATCATATAGGAGGCTAGTATTTAAGATCAAATGAGAGCATTAAAAATTTCTATTGTCAACATGGACCTATAATAAAATTCTGAAATTGGGCCATAATATATTCCCAATACAAAGATGCGTATCATTCTTGTCAATCTCCTGCAGTAAGAAAATCTTAATGTCCAGGTATCTTGTCATAGAGTCATAAATGTGAATGACACCTCGAATAATTATTCTGCTTTCAGATGTGAATGTGCCTGAGCCACCAGGGTACCTTGGTCTAATCAAATCAGAGACGGTTAGTAATCCCTGGGGGCCACCTATGAGAGATGCTGTTACTAAACACTCTCACGTAAAGGACTGTGATATTAATGTCCCCAGGTTTTACATTTTGGTGCCTTTTGGTAACTGACTTGCACACCGAATAGCTTGGCCATGTGACTTGCAGTAGACAATGGGACATTAACAAGTGATGCCTGCAGGATCTTGGGAAAGTGCTTGAGTATTTCTGCTCCTCTCTTGCACCCCTGCTCCTCCTTCTTGAGAAGGAGTGCTAGCTTGCTGGAGATGACATGGAGCAGAACTGAATCATCCCAGCATAGAAACTCCTACACAAGTCAGTCCCCAGTAAACCCATGGGCTACCTCCAGGCACATAGGCAAGCCAACCAATATAAGCCAAACCTGATCCAGACCTACAAACTGAGAAATAACAAATTACTGTTTTAAGCCACTATCAGTTTTTCTTTTATTTGGGGGGGGAGGGGAGGTGGTGGTGGTTATACAGTCATAGGTTCTGTTACAATGAACCAATTTAATTTCTTAAAGATAATACAAGAATTTAAAAATCTTCATTAGCAGAATGTTCCAATACTTGAACTTCTGTGCTCTTAAGGACTCCTTTCTTACCAAAACCTTGACCTTTGAGTGTCTTCTTCTTCTATCCTCGGTAGAGATATGGATCAGTATTTGCCTTAGAGAAGTCCTTCAGCAGCTGAAGGAATGATTTAGAAATGTCAGGAAGGGTGCTTGAACACTGAACCATACTCGGGACTTCTCTTTGTTGGAATAGATCGCTGTTAGTTATTCAGCCTTCCTTTATATTTTACTTTGTTTTAAGTTCCTCTACAAACTCTTCATTTTATTTGTTTTTGCAGCTCTCTACTAAATATCATTTCACTTATCCCCATCCATCTTCATTAAAACAAAAAAAAAAGCAATGAAACTTTCACAAGACATCTAATAGCTCACAAGATGATTTTGGTCTATCCTGTTCATAACTTTATAACTTATTGTAAATGAAGACTCAGATTTATTTATCAAATGTGCAACATTAAGAGTAGTGGCTCCTATGTTGGTTGGGTACACATTCAGGATTCAAAATTAATTAATTAATTAATTAGTTAGTTAATTAATTAACTCAACAGGACAGAAGAAATAAAACTTTCTAAAAATGTTTTTTGATTTTTCCTTTAGGCCAAGGGAAAAAATATATATACATTTGACAGACAAAAAAATGAACTTATAAACTTATCGTTATTTTCCTTGCTTGGAAGGTATAATTAAATCATCATTCAGAAATACTATGTCACTTTGTACTTTAAGTAACTATATAAATGGTATGTGATTCATGTGGTATATGGATGCCTTCTCTCCACCTCTAAAAAAGTAAAAATTCCTGGGTGTTGAAAGTTTAAATGTTTCTATTTACAATACTGAACAGCAGCATTGTATATTTTATACCCTTTGATGCAGAAAGTTCTTCTTGTTGCAAGGAAATAATTATGGATGTCCCATAAATTTAGCTACAACACTGTTTGATACAGTACTATTAGAATAAAGTAGAAATAAGCTACATCTCTAAAAACTGATGACTGGTTAAGTAAATTATGTTAAATTATTATATACCTGCATAGTAAAATACTGTATCTCTTACTTAATAAGAATATTTCTGATAAGGGAAAATATACAGTAAAAACAATTCAGGTTAAAATATGTAAACAATTATCTGATTTTAGTTTTTTTTTATATATATATATGATTGAAAAATCTAGAAAATATGTACTAAAATTCTGTGTAGATACAAGAGAATTTGAGTAGGGTTTTTTTTTTTGCTTATCTATATTGTCTAAATATATGCAATAAATATGAGCTATTTCTTAATTAGAGAAGCAAGTTATTTGCCAAGTGAAGAATGGGCAAAGACTTAATCTAACAGCATTTCATGAGAAAAGGTTCTAGAAATTGTAGTTGATCATACACCCAATTTTCACTTAGTCAACATATATTTACTGAGTGCTTTCTATATTTCGTGTACCAGAGGGATGCAGCAGGGAACAAAACAGTCCTCTGACTCATAAAGCACACATTCTGTGAAGGAGACAGGCAGTTCATACAGAAAACAATTATGTATCAGGTGATGATAACTGTATGAAAAAAGTAATAAAGCCATGTAAGGGGCAAGAGAGTGAAAGGGGAACACTGCTTGCACCTGGGGGGGGTGCTGAGGTGGTGACATGTGAACAGAATGAAGTGAGGAGAGAGCCACGTGAATACCTGAAGCAAGAGCTTTCCTGACAGAGAGAACAGTGAGTGCAAAGGCCCTTAAGCAGGAGGGTTCTGTATTAGAAGTTGACAACGTGGCTGTCAGATAAAAACTAAGGATACTTTAGACTTCAGTGACAGAACAGCAAGGAATCAATGTTGCCCTATAATTTTTACAGGTCAGATTTCCTTTAGGATGCTGTGCTAAATTCAGTTCCTGGTACCACATTTTAATGAGGAACATTGAAGTATTAGAGCATATAAAGAAGAAAGTGTTCAGGATAATGAGGGGGTCTGAACCTGGTGTCACTTGAAGAACAGCAAGAAATCTAGCTGCTTAATTGAGGAAAAATAAGACCTGATACAGATGGGAGAGGGTTGTCATGCAGTCGTGATGAACTTAACTGTGTTTGGCTTCAGAGAGCAAAATCAGAATGAAAATTACAAGCAGACCTAAGCCAAGTATAATAAAGCAGATCCTAATAATGAAGCCTCTTCTAAAAATGAATATTAATAGTGAGTCCTAGCCCTGCAGCTAATCACGGATTGAGCACCACTTGTATGAGATTCTGTGATGTTAACTGCTTCCATCAATATGACCTATTGGTCCAGATTCTCACTCTGCTTTGCAGACGACACAGCAGTTAGCCTGGGTGATGAAGACTTATCAGAGTATGGCATCACTCCTAATGGGCACTGTTATGGTGGGTACCATTATGGGATCTTTTACTTGATTCATGGAACAACACAGTTGAAATACCACAGGCCACTCTGGAAAAAAACACCTGACTCTATAGAACCTTAGAACCTTGAGCTGGAACAGGACGGAGACATCCTGTAGGCAAGGGCCATAAATGACTGGGGGCGTAAGAGGGAGGTGTCAACTGCCCTCTCAGCACGTGTGAAAATGGAGGCATCTGGTCTAATTCAGTAGCAGATTGGGTTATTTAACAAGTGCTTAAGTGAGCGAATGATGGTTCTATTTTGATAGGTGTTAATCAAAGCTATTGTCACAGAAGTAGAGTCTTTTGCTACAATCTGTTCTTTGATAAATGTGCAAAATACATCACGGGGACCTTTCTTCTAATAATAACATTGCCTGCAATATGAGGTGTGGATGAAAGGTATTAAGAGAATGATTTTTTAAAATATTTTAACAAAAACATCACACCTACACACTTCAATAAGAACTGTTACTTTACTGTGATTTTCCAAGGAATGTGGAGAGCTTATATCCTGAAGCACAAGATCCCCCATTCAGCGCTTGCTAAATTATATCCCATAACTACATCCCCATCACCTTGCACAGGGCCTGAAATAAAGTAGGTTCTCAATAAGTGACTGCTGAGTGAAAAAATTGAGAAAATTACTATACATCATTCCAGCAACACTGAGGTTACTTGGAACACTTTAGAACTCTGCATTAGAATTTAACTCCAATATTTTTGTTTCAACTTTCTTTAATGGTTATGAATTTTTACCCTTGCATGTTCTATTTTCAAATAGCCAACTAGATGGTCAAGTTGGTAACAGGGCTTTAAAGTTTAAACAGGACCGAATTTAAAATAATGGGAATGTGATTCCTTAGGCCTTCTAGAATGGCAGAGGAGTATCCACTCTTCAAACATACCACACCAGAGCCTTTATCTCAACCACACTACCATGCTCTGGTGCCCACTGTCTTTATCTTCTGCCTGAAATATTGCAATTTCCACTCAAAATGTCTTGTTTCTAGTCTTCTCCCATTTCACTGGTTCAGAGCCCACAAACAGAACTGTTCATATCATGGCTCTGAACTGCACTAGCTGTATAACCTAAAACAATTACCTAATCTTTCTAAGGCTTAGTTTTATAACCTGTAAAATGGGGATGACAGAAGGACCAGCTTAATGTCATTTCCTGATGATTAGCTGAAGTGATACAGATATGCTCAAATGCTGACTCTTAGTATACTGTCATTCCCAGACTGATTTTTTGAGCAGCTTCCTTACCTATGGTTAATATTTAAACACTTTGACATGAACTTCAACATGTCTCATCACTTGAACCTCAGTTCCAATCGCATTTTGACTCATTCCTCCATCTCCTGATCATCTTCCTCCTTCTGATCCCACAAATACTAGCATGGCAGATAACTCACGTCCCTATGACTGCACAAATTGCTCCGATGCCTGCTGCCTTGTTGTTTCCTTCTGAAATTCCTTCTCCTGGAATGCCCTTGTCCCGTTTCTCTACCTGATGAGTGTCTGCTCATCCATCCAATATCAATTCAGAAGCCATGGCCTCCTGGCATCTCCATTTTATGCTAATTACTTATTTACATGTTCGGTACCTCCCTGGACTGTGAGAAGCTCCGGCAGTCAGAGATCTCAGTTCCCTCTGTATCTCCAGTGTTAAGCTTGCTGCTTAGAAATAACAGGGCTGCCAAATAACTTTAAAGATTATTCCAAAAAAATAAGCTGCAGAACTCATTTCTGCAAGGCCACACTGCAGATCCAAGAGAGTCTGCTTAGCCTCTGGGGCTGACTGATGTTTTAAAGGGGGCAGTGCTGATGAAGATGATTTATTTTAAGTTAGCACGCCGTTGGTTACATCTAAGATTTAGACTTTTCCGTTCACTCTCATTAGGAAGTCAACCACTTAGATGGCTATTAACTCAAAAGGGAGAAAAAGAGGTGGCATATACACCCGTATTTACAATTCTTGGACTAAGTAGGGCAAACAAATAAACTGGCAGAAAATAATTAATCACTTTACCTTTTTTTTTTTTTTTTTTTTTGCCGTACGCGGGCCTCTCACTGCTGTGGCCTCTCCCGTTGTGGAGCACAGGCTCCGGACGTGCAGGCTCAGCGGCCATGGCTCATGGGCCCAGCCGCTCCACGGCATGTGGGATCCTCCCGGACCGGGGCACGAACCCGTGTCCCCTGCATCGGCAGTTGGACCCTCAACCACTGCGCCACCAGGGAAGCCCCACTTTACCATTTTAAATTATAATAGCAAACAAGTTCAATAGTTCTAGTTGCAGTGAGTTTGACAATGGGTACAGAGTGAAAAGACTAGACGGTAGATTCCGGGAAGGATGACTGTGCTCTTCCTCTCTCATGGAACCTATCACAGTGGACAGGGTCAATGTGTCAGCAGGTACATATCTCCACCTGCATTTCAGCACCTTGAGTGCTGCTGAGACAGCCTCAAGGATACAGTATGCACTGCATGCTTAACGCATAGTAGGTGCTTAATACAAATTCACTAGATTGGATTGAAAGACGAACAATATTATCTCTGAAATGATAGAACCAAAAAAAAAAAGACATCTAAATTGAGATGAACATGAAAACAGGACTGCCTTTCAGACGGAGGGCTGATAAGATGTGCTGATGGACTTGGACCTGGACCAGCGCCAAGGGCTGAGCAAGCTTATTTTCTTGGCATCGTGACCGAGGATGCTGACTAGAGTAATGAGAAATTCCCATCGCACCTTCACTGTCCTCCTTCTGCTATCAAATATTTCTGCTCCAAAACAGATCCTGAGTTTTCTCTCATTGTTACCCACTAATGCATTAGGGGAAGCTCTTCTGCCTACTTTTCAATTCACCTGTTTCTTTATCAGTGAAAATTATGATATTTTGGAAATCATCAATCTAGTGACTAAATCAAGGATTTTGGTTTCATTCTATGTGCCAGCTCCAGTGGATTGGTTTTGGAAGCTGGCACTGCGTTGAGAAAGATTCTGAGGCTTCATCTAGACTCAGTGGAAAAGAGAATCATTATCAATTATAGGAGAAAAAGAGGTGGCATACACACTATGTATCTACAATTCTTGGACTAAGTAGTCCAAACAAATAAACTGACAAAATAACTGAATTAAAGAAATCACTATGCCATTTTAAATTATAATAGCAAACAAGTTCAATATTTCTAGTAGCTGTATCTATTTGACAATAGATACAGGATGAAAAGACTAGATCACCTATTTTTACAAAGAAGAGAAGAAAAGGAATTAATATTTTTACAATTCCACGTCTCTGAAATTGTCCTAGGTGCTATAAAGTAAATATTCCTATTCCCATTTAACCATTGAGGAAAGTGAGGCTAAAAAAGAACAAGAAACTTGCCCAAGGTCACACAGTTATAATGGAGTATTGTTAGGGTTTGATCAAGGTCTGTTTGATGATAAAATGACCATATGCCATGTTGGATCCCTATACACATGCACATACACAAGCGCACACACACTTATATGCACATATTTACGTAGGAGTATATGCATGCATACACAATGCAGATTTCACATATCAAGAACATGATTTTGGAAAATCACAAGTAAATAGCGAAGTTCTCACAGACAACAAGATGCATTCTAAAGGTCTTTCCTACTGTAAGTTTTCTTGGGTCTTACTTCACATGTATTGACTCTTAATTTACATGCCATTCTAACAACTTGATCATCTGACCTTTCCTAAATATAGGAAACTAACTATAAAAGTTTACACAGGAAGAAAAACATTAGAGCTGATAACCAGCAATAAAGGTGAGAGAAAGGCATGCTCTCTTACTGTCCATTAGATAATTATAACATACGATAAATATAACATTATTCTTATGAACATAAGAATAATGATTGGTTATTAAAGAAAGATTAACCTGTATTCAACACAGTAAGTCCAGTAAGGCAAAAATGCACTTGAAGCCTTTTGAAAAGAGTTCCATGGAATATTGTTAATTTCTTTTAGTTAGTACTGAAATATATTCCTTAGTATCTGGAAAACTGACTGATGGAAAATTTGTAATTTATCCCCTTGCTAAGGGCAAGCACTGAATTTAAATGAGATATTATTATATAAAACATTTGGAGAATTTTTCTAGTGATAAAATACAAATATTGTATAAACTTAACAAAATGTGGATAAGCTTTTTGGGTTGGGAGCTTGGGTCCAGTATTAAAGGCTGCTGTTTTCAATACAGCTTTTACTCCATTGTTCATAATGAAATACAACACTGAAGCCTACAGATTGCCAGAACACCAGCCAATTCCATAAATTTTCTCACTCTTTGTTTGGGATAAAAGGAAAAGGGTTTTTTTTTTTTTTTTGCTTGCTAACAGCTTAAAATTATAAATGAGTTTGAATGTTTCAGTCAATGCTATTCAGTAGATGGCTGGGTTCCCATGGACCTATGGTATCAAGAATCATCTCAACAGGAACAAGGTATGTAAGTAATGAGGGTTATAATCTCAAGGGATGAGAAAGGCATTTCCTGGAGAAAAGAAGTATCTTGTCTAAAATCACAAGATTAGGAATAGACCGTATCTTCCCGTTTTTAATGTGTGCATCTATTTTGCTTCTGCTCTGTTTTGTTCACTTCACGCAAGTCACCCTGAGAGCCACAGTGAATGGTCTAAAAGTGGAGAAATCATAAGACTCCCAACCATAGACGTCAAAATCAAACTACCAACCGGCTCATTCTGAGGCTTATAAAAGAGCAAATGACTCACCACAAATTATATAATTAAAAAATGACTTCAGAAAGAAAGCACTCATTGGCCTGCAGCTCATTCATCTTCATTCTGAATTACCACCCACAACCCCATCCCACCCAAGCTTAAAATTATCTCTCCATTTCCATGGGGCCACATGTGAAATCTCCTCCAACCAAATTTAAATGGATTTAATTCTAACAGATGGCCCCAGCATAAATCCAGCCAGTCTGCTGAGCTGCCTTTGTTTTCCCATTGTCACTGGGTAGAGCCTGCTTTAAAGAGGTACAACCTGAAAAATAAGAACAAGGACATTCTGCTCACTTTCTGTATAGACACAAATACCCTCAAAGAGCGACCTGCCTGTTACTCTTCTCTCTTCTGTGCCCAGCATACAGCCTCACACTCACCGTATATAATGTATCACATCATCCACAGTGTTGACCACTGGTAGATATTGTTAACTTTTTCTGGTCATATTTTATCCCTCCTTCTAAGTTCTAGAAAAATGACCTTTGAGCCCTCTCCCTTTTGTTCCTCTTCTACCCCTTATCCTACTTGATGAGAAAAAGATGAAATAACATACAGAAAGATACACAGCATGACCAGGAAAATGACTCACCTGGCCACATAACCTGTCCCCTGGAAAATTACTGAGTCTTGCCAATGTATATAGACATCCATTCTGAAAATACCAGAGCAAATCTTAGGGGCTTTTCAGCTCCTGTTATCTGAGATGTTTCTACATTATCTTGATCATGAGTTCTAAAGTTTCAGCTCAAGAATCGATCATAAAATATTATGTGCTCTTCCATATGGCACGACACTTTTTATGTACATTTTTATGTTAATTTTTCTGATGGGGGAATACATAGCTTTCCTGCATTGGGGGAGGGGGCCTGTCCATCTAGTTTTTATTTATTCATTCATTTATTTAATTCATTTGATTAACATTAATTGAGTACTTTCTATGTGTTAGGTACCATGAGAGTCACTGGGGTATAATAAGAAATAAATCAGACATAACCATTGAATTCACAGAACTTAGAGATCAGCAGAAAAAGAAGACATTAAATAAGAAAGGCATTCAATAGTGTCATCACTTAATAACAATGACAGGGAATGCCATAGTACTTTGATCACATGTACCACAGAGACCTCCTGAGAGAGAAATCCACATTATCAGCCATACAAGCAGCTGAATATTTATATTATTATAGAGGTTTATTGGCCTTAGTCTGCAATATTTTCAATAATGGTGCATATCAAACTACCACAAAACTCAAAAACTTACAACAACAAACATTTCTTTCTCACTCATGCATCTCCAAGTCAGCTGAACTGTTTTCACATCAGTCTGGGAGTCTGCATGTCAACCAGTGTGACTAATCTGGGGATAAAAGGAGAGAGCTTCCTGCAATATCTTCTTCTCCTGGAAACAGCAGAAGCCCAGGAGGCTAAGCCAGCTGTGTAGCAGATTTCCATACCCTTATTATATCACATCCACTAACATTCCTGTGGCTAAGCACAAATTCTGGGGAAATACATTCCACCCACCATGAGGCCAAGGAAGAGTATGGAGGCACAATACTGCTATTACACAATGGGGAGAGGGGAGTCAGGCCCAAGAATTCAGCGTACTAGATTCAGCTTGGAAAATCCTAATGGTACCACTTAGCTATCATACCTTTGCGATGAAACAGGAATTAATGCTCTTAAGAATAATCATGTGTGAACACGATTTTTGGTTTCAAAAAATTCAAGTTTGTCGATAAACTGTACATAGGGCCAAGTGGGAAGGACCTGACTCTTACCTGGGTCAGTCCTCTAGATTCCCAAAGATATTCTTTACCGTCATATTTGCATGAACGTATTCACTGGAGGAACGCCAACATATCCAGCTCAGGGAAGAAGAAAAAAGCATCTTTTATCAAGGTAAAAAGAAGTGAGGGGCACAGAAGAACACATATAAGGAGCTATGCAGAGATATTACTTCAGACTGGAGGATGGTCCTGTGGAAAGTTCACAGAGAACAGACCTGAACCTTGGAGCTTGGCATCTTGTTGGACCTATGAAGATGGGAAGCAAAGATATTCAAAATCCCTCCACCACCTGGAATGTGCAAAATAGTGGAAAGGAAATAGAATCCTTCACCTGAAGAAAATGTTTCCAATTTAATTAAAGAAAGTCAAAACAAATGTACAAACTCTCCAACAGCATGTAAAGACAGGCAGCTTCACAGCCTCTTGTTTCCCAGGAGGGAGTCGATGTTTTCCTAATAGAGTCTTTATTAGCACATTTGGAATTGGAAGGAGCCTATGCCAAACAATAAACTCCTAGTTCCAGGCTTTCAGCTATGAGGTCTCTGAGGTTAGGCCTGCATTTTACTGAGTCTTGCCTCGCTACTAATACTGAGAATCTTAATGTGTACAAAACAGGTGTAAATAGTGTTCTGCCTATGTTTTCCTCTAAGAGTTTTATAGTGTCTGGCCTTACATTTAAGCCTTTAATCCATTTTGAGTTTATTTTTGTGTATGGTGTTAGGCAGTGTTCTAATTTCATTTGTTTACATGTAGCTGTCCAGTTTTCCCAGCCCCATGTATTGAAGAGACTGTTTTCTCCATTGTATATTCTTGCCTCCTTTGCCATAGATTAGGTGACCAAGAGAAGAATGGATATAGAAGATGTGGTACATATATACAATGGAATATTACTCAGCCATAAAAGGAACAAAATAGTGCAATTTGCAGAGACATGAATGGACCTAGAGACTGTCATACAGAGTGAAGTTAAGTCAGAATATCGTATTATAATATCACTTATATGTGCAATCTAGAAAAATGATACAGATGAACTTATTTGTAAAGCAGAAATAGAGACACAGACTTAGAGAATGGAGTATGGATACAGGGTGGGGTAAGGGGAGTGGGCTGAATTGGGATATTGGGGTTGACATATATACACTATTATGTATAAAATAGATAACTAATGAGAACCTACTGTATAGCACAGAGAACTCTACTCAGTGCTCTGTGGTGACCTAAATGGGAAGGAAATCCAAAAAAGAGGGGATATATATATATGTATAGCTGCTTCACTTTGCTGTACAGCAGAAACTAACACAACATTGTAAATCAACTATACTCCAATAAAAATTATTTTTTTTAAAAAAGGTGTAAATAAAAAAGTCATTCTGACATGGAATTGAATATGGAAGGACATTATAATCTTAGGAAATTCTGGCAGCTTTGGGAAATAAGTCCTTAGGGTTATAAGTAGAAGAGAAAAAGGGAAGAGGAACTAACTTTTGTCTGTCCTTTAAAAATTGTTTTGTGACCTCATTCTGAAGAATTTGAAGGAGTTAGTGTTTGTTGAGTGCCTAATACGGACAAGACTTCTGTGTGAAATACTTTACATACCCTTCTTCATTTGTCTTCTCAGATTCCCTGATATATAGATATTGATTATCCCCTACTATATACAAGGAAATAAAATATCAAAAACTTTCACTGAGTCACATAAAGAGTGAATGCCTGGCCTCTGGGTAAAGCTAGTTAGAGAAGATTCTGATCCCTCTGTGTAGGTAAGGTTACCGACAAAAGATGACCATAGTTTTTCATTCCAGGGAAGCAGCTTCATGTTCACTTTTGCTTTCTCCTAAAACTCTATTCAACTACAGGAAGGAAAAAAACTGTCTAATACCTAAGTCTCTACAGATGAGAAAAACAGGTGGGAAAAAGACAACAATCACAGAACAGCTCCCAAAGGCCCAGGAACTTACACTATCAATTACCTCCAAATATGGGGATGAATCATGGGATGAAAAACAAAAAACAGAAAATTGATTTAAAATACATTTATAAAGGTATCAGATCCTCAGATCTCTTTCCCCAATCTGGGCTGCTAGGTATCTTCCCTCCCCTACTTCAACAAAGTCTGGAGTTTTATTTTCTGGAGATGACAAAAATTTTAAAAGCCCTGGACTGGAAGACACCAGGTAAACATGAAGTTGGAGGTACCACAATGAAAACAGGAGGATTGCATGGATTTGTTCACAGTGGATGCTGGACCCCTTTTTCTGTTTCTCCCTCTCAGCTCTTGGAATGCTGACAGTCAGGCTTTCACCCTCCAAGTAAGATTTTTATGAATGTGCCTTTGTGGAATCCAGTCAGTCCATGAGGAAAAAATAATAATATTGTAACCAGGAACCAAGAACAGAATTTAATGAAACAAAAAGCGACAGGGACCAAAATGTGCACTTAGAAATTTAAAATATGATAGTTTGAATAAATAACATTTATAAAGTTGAAAGACTCTCCCAAATCACAAGCCAAAAAAAAGTTAGAGGACAAGCTTAAGTGCTCCCATGTCTGAATAACTGGAGTTCCAGAAAAAGAGGAGAGAGAAAAGGGAGGAAAGAAAGTTATCAAAACAAATACATTCATACATATATACATACATACATCAAGACTATTTCCTAGAACTGAAGAAAATGTTTGGGTTTATATACTGAAGGAGTCTATTAGTTCCCAGAACAATGGATTAAAAAGAAACTTACACCAAAGCACAAGCACAACTTTATCAGATTTTAAAACATCTGGGAAAATGAAGACCCTACAAGATTCTGCACAAAATAAGCAGGTCACACACACACACATAACTATCAGAATCAGAAGACTTTGATTTCTCAAAAGTAGCACTTCGAAAGCAATTAAAGAATGTCTTCAAAATTCTGGATGGAAATTATTTTCAACCTAGAATTCTCTCAAACAGTTCTCTCTTATGTACTCTTTTTAAAGAGGAAGATGAAAGACATGGGACACAGGAAACAAGCAGCACAAACTGACAAGTTAAAAGAATTCCCAGAACGAAAGTGAAATGTGATCCCAGGATGACAGCTCTGACATAGGCATGGAAAGTGACTAGTCCATGTTGGAGTAGTTCCAGAATTCCTAGGAAAGACTTCTTAGGCTGATGAAATCAACAGACTATGAGAAGCATCTGAATACCTTAAGGGAAGATGTAGACAACTTTGAAGATGTGGGGTTTAATTACTCATAAGAAAAAACAACACAAGTGCTAACTACAGGGGAAGCATTCTGCAGGAAAAGAAATTATATATTATATGGCTAAGCTCTGAAGAAAATATTTACATATTACTTTCAAGTGCAGTCATGATTCTAAAAACTTTGTATGTTAATTCATTTAATCCTCATAATAAACTTGTGAGGTGGGTACTAGCATTTCCCCATTTTACAGGTAAGGTAACTCAAGCACACAGAATTTGGTCATTTGTCCAAGGTCACACAGCTAGTAAATGATAAAGGTGGATTTTGAACATGGGCATTTGGCTCCAGATTCCATGCTCTTGATTATATATCTCGAGTCATAATAATGCAATTATGGGATATTAATATAACCAAAATTCCAAGTCAGTGTATTGGGAAGATAGGGAAGAAGAAGAGTTAGAATGTGTGGTAAGAAGCAGTGAGGAGAAAAAGAGAGCTGAAACACCATCTCTCAAAATGGTAAGTCAACAGATGATGCCCAAAATTGGGGGAAAAAAGTAATTTAATATGTTACTGAGAGCACTGAATGATAATACCAAATAATCGGCTAAAAGAGGAAGTGGTTTCTATAATAGAAAGAGAAATGCAGTAACAGTGGGTAGGGAGCTGCTGTTGTTTATAACCAATCTTGTAGCACTAGCTGACTCTTCAAATTCTAGACATGTTTAACTTTGATAAAAATAGAAAATAAAGATGGAGGAAGTGGAGAGGAGAAAGTGAGAGGTAGAGCCATGCTCTTTCCTACTGGAGGGAAATTCTCACCCTGTGGTCTGTTAATTTCTTTGGGAATGACATTGTAATTGATGTAGTATGGTGGACAGGGCATGGCAGAGCCAGATTCTAGACTGTTTATGTTGACTAGCTGTGTGAGCTTAGCTACAACATTTCCCTTTTCTCCCATGATCTCAGTTTTATCACCTGCACAAGGGGATGTTGAACTAGAAAATCTCTAGATTCCTTTCATAGCATCTTTTTGATGATACCCAGCATATAAATGAGGGGAGGCCAAACTGAGGAGATCAAGGGCCAGTGGGATAGGCAAACCCTGAGGCAAAGATGGAAAGTCACTGCAGCTTCCCCAGAATCTATCCATCCCTCCATCTCCACCTACCTCTTTTTCTAACCTCTGTCTTTAGGATCCTAATGATTTTGTGAGGCTTTCCCTCAACTCCTATCATCCCCTTCCAGTGGTGAGCCTTCCCATTCTGGTCCTCTAGAGCTGTATTATCTAAAAGCACCACCTTTGGGCCAATCCCTCGAAGACCCTGGATTTTATTCAGTCTGATAAGATAAACCATTCAGTGGCTAATCAGAAATACATTTGAGAATCTGATGAAGCCTATGGACCCTTTGAAGAAGAAAAATAACCACATATACTAAAAATTCAGCTTTCAAAGACCTCTTGAAGCCTGTCACTAAATTTTGTAATCAGAGTCTAGACATTAAAGGGTGAAATTTGAATGATGATTTTTAATTTATAAAACAATTTCACATACATCAACACAATAGGGCTTTTCTCCAAGTGGGATGCAGAAAATCATTCCCATTATAGTTTTAGCTTCATGGTGGTGTTGGGCACTTTCACACATAGATTTTATCTTTCATCACAACAGTCCGAGCAAGTTCCTTATTCCCACTTTTGAGATGAGAAAAGCTGGGTTCAGACAAAAGTAGTTAAATATGTTAGTGTCAACAGTGAGTTACTGTAACAAACGGACATCAGTGGGATGGCGTGAACAAAATCTATTTCTCTTTCCCAGGACATTACAAGGTGAGAATGAAGGCTCTACCTGAGGAAGACATTTCAATTCCCATAATCCCATTCGCAATTCCCATAACCGGGCACCAGACACGTGGACTTCAAGGTGATTTCACGTGTCGCTGTTTCTAGGCAGTGAAGGGAAAAGAGAAAGCAAGTCTAGAACAAGAATCTTTTAAGTGGGTGAGATGACAATTGCACACAATCCCTTCTGCTTGCCATTGGTGAATACTATGGGCTGAATTGTAACCCTCCCAAAATTTGTATGTTGAAGTCCTAACCTCAGTATCTCAGAATGTGACTTTAAATTAAAACAAGATCATTAGGATGTGCCCTAACCCAATATGACTAATAAATTTATAGGAAGAGGAAATTTGGACAGAGAGACACATACAGGGAAGATGATGCGAAGATACAGGAAGGGGAAAGATGACTGTCTGTAAGTCAAGGAGAGGGGCCTTATAGGAAACCAACCCTGTGAACACCTTGATCTTGGACTTCTAGACTTCAAAATTATAAGAAAATACACTTCTGTTGCTTAAGCCACCCAGTCTATGGTACTTTGTTACAACAGCCCTAGCAAACTAATACAGCAAGAACTTTGGTCACATGGCCATGCATAATAAGCTACTATGGTCTATGTACCCAGGAAGAAGGGGCAAACAGATATGGTGACAAACAAGTATCTCCATCCACCATATTGAATAGTTTACTTTAGGTCATGTAGTTTTAAGGAGAAGAGCAAATCATTTGAATCTAGGGCTTCTAGTTTAATTTCCAGCATACCTTTCCTCCCACCAACACTGCATTGAAATGTTGGCTCTGGTATTTACTGCTTAAATACAAAGTGAAAATCATTTTTAAGAAAAAATAATAATGAAGAAAAGATGTTTAGAATCTTAAAATCACCACATGCAAGAACCTTTATCTTCTACCTCTGAGAATGATAAATTTGCTGTGGGGTGACAGATTTTGCCAGGCAGTCAAATCCCCCAACCCTGCTATAGAAAGTTCCTAAAAATATCTCTCTGTAGAAAGTAAATTCTCTTTTATGTTCTGGCAGTTTTCCTCTGAACTGTGCTTTTCCCTTTATGCCATGGTTAGAATCCTTTTCAAGTTTATTGCTGCTGTGATCTTCTGTGTAACTCTATTTTAAGCTGTCTACAACACAAAGAACTCTTAAGGTACTACTCCAAGAAGAAAGGAGGAAAGACTGAATACTGTAGTCAATAGTGGACCTGGAACTAGAGAATCTCTAATATTTGGAGTTGGGAAAAATAAAAGACAACTCTGAAAAACATAAAATACGTAATTTTTAACATAGATCAAAGTGGATCAAAGCATGTCTATCTGTGTATAATATTCTGTGTCTTCATGAACATAAACTAGCTATTAGAAGTCTCTGTGGTGAGGTCAAAACACAGCGGAGCCTTTTCAGTACAACTGGAACAACCAGAATGATTAAATTATGCTGGTAGATTATGTAATGCATTGCCCTTCTTGCTATATTATCTAAGACATGGTTCTGAAACTTGATTGCTTATGAGAATCCTGGCAGTTAATATACAATAGTGAAACAGGCTCCATTTTAAGTGAAAATTCATGCATTTCCTTATTCAATAAATATTTATTACTTAGTGTGTGACATGTACTGTTCTAGGTGTTGAAGATGAAGTCCTTATTCCCAAGAAGCTTATAAGTGATAAGCAAAAGTGCTAAATAAAAAAAGATATTGTGTCAGGTCAGTTATCTATGTGCCATAAGGTTTAATAAAAGCAGAGTAAGGAAATAATTGTGAGTGTTATGGACACTAAATAAGAGATCAGAGAAGGCTTCTTGCAGGAGATGACTTTTGAGCAGAGCTATGAATGACATAACATTTCTGGGGGAAAAACAGGAACAATCGAGTACAAGGACTCTGAGTGCAGAGCGTGCTGGTCATTCAGCGAGTGGGGAAGGAGTCTTGTGAGGCAAAGAACACTAGGAGTTGTCATTGGAAGATGTAAGTGGAGCAAGTCATAGGGAGCTTAGAGGTGTGCTGAAGCCTTTGATTTTACTTTACTTGAGGTTGGAAATCTATGGAGGGTTTTAAGTCAAGAAGGAACATTGTCAGATTTACACTTTAAGTTCTGGTTTCAGTGCAAGAGGAGAGAGCAGGGAAGAGCTCCTGAAGTGGCCCACTGACAACGCCAGTAGTCCACTGCTTAGGATGAGGGTGGTAATGATGCAACAAAAGGACAGCATTCATGATGCAGGTTGAAGGTAGTCTCTAAAGGATTGCTGTAATGACAGACAAAGAGTGTGAGAAGAAGATAAGTGCCAAGAACAACTCCACTTTGGAGGGTTTGAGCAATTTGGTGAATGCTGGTGTCTTTAGACAGAATGAGCAACGGAGACTGTGGCAGCTCATCTGGAGGGGGTGCCATTATTTAACCTCAAAAGGGGAAGACTATTTTCTCTATAATAGATAATAATTAGCTTTGTTGTTTCAAAGATATGTTACAACCCAATTCTCTCTCTACTGAATGAGCTTCAATTATGGTGGCGCTAAGACCACAAACTTATTTAATAAAGATTTCAGTCAAATGTCAGTTGTTGGGATTACATTTGATCGACTGAAAAGGAGCAACTTTTTCTCTATACCATTCACTAAATTGACAGGAAAAGAATGACTGCAACTTGGGTGTGGCTGCCCTTATCCACCCAAGGTCCCACTTTCTTGTCTCCAGTCTGCTCTCCATGCCCTAATCCTTTTGCTGACTCTACTCTTAGCCTCTGATTCTTGGCTCTGAATCCAGAAGAGAACTGATAGGCCTTTTCCTCTGCTGTCTGTGCCTACAGCAGTCTCTAGAAAAACATTTTAAGGTGTACATGGGAGTTGCAAGACCAGGAGCATTACAACTTCTCTTGGGGGAAATCAAATCATGCAGCAGGGGGTGCACTTGCTGTGAATTTCTCTCTCCCCAAATCCACCATCCCCCCCCCTTTTTTTTTTCTGAACTGGCCACATGGTACAATAAAGGGCCATTTTTGTTTACTCCTAAATTTCAGCTAGAAATTGACACCATAGCCTCAGAGATAGTACCCATACAGTTAATGAATCCTGAGATCAATACGCCAATCACTTACCTTTTAAAATATGATTACAATTTTGCTCAGTTTATCTTGATGGAGACATGAGATGTCATCAAACTTCTACAGGACCTGAAACCATTCAACTAATTTCAAGCAACCTTAGTATGGCAAACTAACCTAGTCCACTTCCTTATTTCTTTCATTAAAATGATAATTAAAGCATCTGTAGTCTTAAGTGATTGAACCCATGCCGATTTTAGTGCATGTGATTGAAATAAAATCAACCAAAAGAAAATGTATGGCTGTTGACGAAAACCCTTTGAGATTACATCTACACAGCTTTGCCATCCCAATTAAATATATGCAAATATGTAAAATGGATAGTCAAACCTCACCAAATAAAAAACTCCAAGTTGTGAGTTATGAGTCTGCTCATAGTAATATTACAAAATTGATTTTTCTTCTTCGTAAAGCTTACTTTTACATGACCTAATTCCAGAGAACATCCAAATTTATGGTTCAATCTGATTTGATTTAGCTATGGTCATTAAAGGGACCACAAATTTGCCATTAATCATTGATTATACTCAATCAGCTCTCAAGGTGACTTATGTTTTCTCACTACTTGCGACATTGCAATCTGCCAAACAGGCTTTCTGGCATGAAACAGAACATTTCTCTGCAAGTACTTGGAGAGTTCAGTTCCAACTGTATTAAGTACTTATTGATTACATCTTCTAATACTTTTGCTTTTAAAGACCTAGAGCTTCACTGACCACAGATGTTTTGTTGGTGCAGTGGTGACAGATACTAAATTCTACAAGTGACCCCCAAACCAGTTTCTTTGCTGGAATTATTCTCTGTAAAGAAAGCTTTTAAATTTCTCCCCTAATTTAGCACAACGTTCTTCCACACCATCTTTTCTTATGTTGACAAAGGGAACAGCCTGAAGATGGGGCTCACATGTCATTCATCTTAATATCCCCAGTCCTTTGTGTCTGATGCATAAAAGACACTTGCTCTTTGTAAAGAGATTTTGTATATTCTGTGAGTGAGATATTAGATATTGAGTCTTAGCATCCATTTCCACCTCTTTTTTTTTGTTCTTCCCACCCTGTATTGGAGGGGATGGAAAGCTAAAAACAATAAATTACATCCTCTGTACACAATTATATCCTCTGTAGCTACGAATGAAAATACAGTGGAGGTTCTGCCAGTAAGAGCTAGAAATGCAAAACTTGGAAGTAGAAGGGCAACAGAGTCCTTGCTTCTTGCACAATGGACAATCTACAGATGTAAATATTTATAGCAGCCAAACTCTGTCCAGTGTGGTCCAGTGTCTAACCTTGAAGATGCAGCAGTAATTGCCTGTTGATCACAGACATGGAGGAATAATCACAAAGTCAAAAGTCATAACTTGTGCTCTTCCACCTTTCCAACAGTTTTGTATACATCTAATTCCAGATACAAAACCCTTCCCTGGGTCCTGCACTAAACTGCAAGATGCTCATGCTGTTTTCTCTCTCTGGGATATCGTCCTCAGCACTTCGGCATGGTAAACTCATATTCTTTCCTTGGTGGTCCAGCCCTTATATCTGCCTATGATATAGTTTTCTTAGACCCTTTCTCCACTCTACCCCATATAGGGCTTTTCATGCTTTTATCTGATATTATCATTTATCACATTTTACTATGGGTTTTGTTGGTACGTTTGGTTCCCTTGACAATCTGTAAGTTTTTCCAAGTCAGAGAAGACATCTTGCTCGTGTTTGTATTCCCAACACCTAATGAAGTCACTGGTTTACAATATGTACCAAATAGTTATTTATTATTTTGAATTTAAAGCTTACAGGCTCTGGCTTTATAATGTCTATAACGTCCCCTGTACAACATTCGACATTCAACAAATAGTCAATAAACATTTGTTATATTGACTTTTCAAATCACCACTATCATTCTCTTCTCCATTAGGAATCATTTGAATTTACTCAACAGTTAGAGGTTAAAAAGTCTGTATTAGGGCCTCCCTGGTGGCGCAGTGGTTGAGAGTCCGCCTGCCGATGCAGGGGATACGGGTTCGTGCCCCGGTCTGGGAGGATCCCATATGCCGCGGAGCGGCTGGGCCCATGAGCTATGGCCGCTGGGCCTGCGCATCCGGAGCCTGTGCTCTGCAACGGGAGAGGCCACAACAGTGAGAGGCCCGCATACCGCAAAAAGAAAAAAAAAAAAAAAAGTCTGTATTAATGTAAGCTGGATTTTGAAGTTGGCAAAGATATTGCGAGGCAAGGGGATAGCATGTGCAAAGGTGGGAGGTATGAGGAAGCACACAGCACTCAAGGACCACAATTACCTGGCACAACTAAAGTGTCCAGGGTAAGGGAAGGAGCAGGTATGATGGCAAGGTGTGCTCACCAGTCCTGAGCTCCTTTAACTCACCATAGCAATGCCTTGAGTAATGACTCCAATTGTGATAGTTCTCAGCAATCAATGTATGGGTTCAAGAGTCCAGTGCAAGAGCTATTTCTTCACCAGGATGGCTGCCAGGATAATTTGCTTATCTTGGCCCTTCTCTCATGCATACCATTAAGTGGTATCTTTATAGCATAAAAAAGAGGTCCCCAATGCTGATATTAAGTTATATAGAGTCTTACTGATGCCCAAGAATTTTTGATTTAGCATTGCTGTCATTATACTTAAGGCCAAGTTCTCAGACTGGTAGACACAAAATCCATAGGAAAAACATGACACATCTTCCTGGAATATCCATTACACTCAAGCACGAAGAAATTTTAAATATATTTTTTATATTGAAACAAACAGTTACTTTATGGAGTAAAGTGCTAAACTAGGTAGATTTTTAAAACAAGACATGAGATTTCAAGGCAATTTCTTTCCCATTCTTCTCCATATGCACAGAAAATAGGGGGTCAGGAATTCTTACTGGTCTTTTGGGACCTCTGAAGGATGGTTTGGCTCTTTTGTTTCATGGATTGAGAGGAACAGTTTCACCAAGACTGACCCTTTGGACTCTCGGTTTCTTCATTACAAAATAAGAAACAATGATACATTCCCTACCTTTCTACCTCACTAAGCTGTTATAAAATAACATGTGAGGCAGATAAGATGTAGCAAATGATTAAAATTATGGACCCTGAAACTCAACAGCCAGAATTCAAATCCCAGCTCTATCACTTCCTAGCTGTGAGCCTTTGGGAAAGTTACTCTCTTTTGGCCTCAATTTTTTCATCTTGAAAATGGGCATGTTTATAAATAACAACACCTACCTCATCAGGTTATTAAAGGAACTGTATGATTTAATGCAAATTCAAGTTCTTAGACCTGCACTTGTCACATGAGAGGCCATTCCTTATTATTATAGGATTGGACCACTTTGTAGGACATCTTTTCCATTAATAATGTTAATGCCAAACACGTATTAAGTGTTTCTTATGTGCTAGATATTTTATATGCATTATCTCATGTAAAACAACCCTAGAGAACAGGTGCTATTATGATCAGTAGTTTACAGAAAAAAAAAATTGGAGTCTCAAAAGAGATAAACACTTGCTCTAGGCTGAAAAATTTAATAAGCGGTGGACACAGTACTTGAAGTCTGGACTCTGACTTTGGAACCTGTAGCCTCATCTGACTATGAGACTCAGGTATTCCTTAGAACAAGGACAGGTGGGCAGCAATGGGGAAATGAAAGATGACACTGATATCAAGCACCATATATATACATAGGGTGCCATATATATGTATAGATACCAGTCTAGCCTATTAGATATCCTATCCCACTTAACCCTTATGATAACCAAAAAAGGTTGGGATTCTTGTGACTATTTTTTAAGAGATGAGGAAATAGTAAGATGTGGACTAGGATTCCAACCCATATCTATTTACCACCAAAGCCCTTGCTTTTTCTGCTGCCACTGTCTCATTAATTATAATGCATGAGATCAAGAAGGTAGCTAGTCAGAAGACTGAAAATTCTGTTATCTGCCTCACATGAATCCCCAACCAATAACTTCTGAGTGGAAGCAGGGGTAAAAGAATATGCACTGCACAAGTTGCAGATGGAGAAGCCAGGAAATGTTATTGGAAAATGTCTTGTTTTGGCTTCTTAAAAAAGTAGTTGGGACTTAATGATTGCTAGTTTTTAAGTGCACATCTTTATATATAACGTCACACCCCTTACTGCATGACTCAGTGTAAGACTGCATTGAATTACTATTATCACTGCTGTTGAGTTAAATATGACTCCAAAATATAAATGTGCTCTACAGTATTTTACACTTAAAGCCTGACTAATCATTTGCTTACGTTTGTTGAATCAAATAAAACTGGACTAAGTTCACTGTATTTTTCCAAACTGCTAGTGTGGCTTTATCTGGCTACTAAAAGGAGATGAATGGGCAGAAGCTAACAGAATTCTGCTGCTTCTCTTTGTAACTAACAGCACCCAGTACACCTTCAAAAGACACAGGGGATCAATTACTTTCACTCGTCAATGAGGACGCAATAAGAAGTGACCTGGTCAAGGCAAGAGAAGCCTGAAAATGTCCTCTCTCCTGGTGTCTATTTCAAGAGAATGGATGATGTTGCTTCTATTTATAAACTCATCTGGAAATGCATGAGCTTTTCAAGATCTTTTTTCTTCTGTGGCTGCATCTTGAAAGGGCATAAATTAGAATAACAACATCAAGTAACCTAACACCTTGGAGTCAACAAAGGCAATTTATATAAACGTGAATTTACTAGCAAGCAGTAGAGAAAGGCACATAAAGGAGATGTCAAGGTATCTCCATTAGGGGTGAAGGCATTTCTAAGCAGAAATTTGTAAGGGGATAGTTGACGGGCAATAAAGTGATGTTGTTAGGTGGATGTTGTGAAAGCTTCTAGCCTCTTTGATTTTATTTTTCTTTATAAAATTGGGATAATGCCTTACAGGGTTGTTGTGAAGACTAAATCACTCAACACCTAGTACAATGTCTAGCCAGTAAATGGTAGCTACTGGTACTTAATGGTAGCCAATAAAATGGATACAACTAGTATCATCCCCATCATCATCATCACCCATAAGAGATCAGAAACAACCGCCACCAAAGTCTACTTGTATGAGATTGTCTAAATCTATGTCATAGGCAAGATGTTTTCAGTAGTGACTTTCAGTACCTGATCGTTTTTATTTTTATTTTTTTATTTTTATTTTTTTTATTAGTTTCTGCTTTATAACAAAGTGAATCAGTCATACATATACATCTGTTCCCACATCCCCTCCCCCATGCATCTCCCTCCCTCCCACGCTCCCCATCCCACCCCTCCAGGCGGTCACAAAGCACCGAGCTGATCTCCCTGTGCTATGCAGCTGCTTCCCACTATCTATCCACCCTACGCTTGGTAGTGTATATATGTCCATGCCTCTCTTTCGCTTTGTCACAGCTTACCCTTCCCCCTCCCCATATCCTCAAGTCCATTCTCAAGTAGGTCTGTGTCTTTATTCCCGCTTCACCCCCAGCTTCCCCATGACATTTTTTTTTAAATTCTGTACATATGTGTTAGCATACGGCATCTGTCTCTCTCCCTCTGACCCACTTCACTCTGTATGACAGACTCTAGGTCCATCCACCCCACCACAAATAGCTCAGCTTTGTTTCTTTTTATGTCTGAGCAATATTCCATTGTATATATGTGCCACATCTTCCCCACCCATTCATCCGATGATGGACACCCAGGCTGCCTCCAGCTCCGGGCCACTGTGAATAGAGCTGCAATGAACATTTTGGTACATGTCTCTTTTTGAATCATGGCTTTCTCAGGGTATATGCCTAGTAGTGGGATTGCTGGGTCATATGGTAGTTCTATTAAAATCTATGTAAAACCTCCAAATATAAACCACGTGACCTAGCTTTAGACCTTGGGCATTGAAGGAATACAACTAGAGAAGGAGAATGGGAAAACACATTTACAGGGAATCTGATCCGGCACCCCCTGCTTCTTGTATATGAAAGCAGATCTAGACCTCCCAGGCTCTTAAAATCCACACAGACTAAGAACCATCCTAGGTCACCCTGTAAATAGCAGTTGAGCTTTAGCTGCAGCCCAGAACTCCCTTGGGAAGCATCAGCTTAAACGAAGCCTCAACTTAAGTGTAAAGAGGAGGAAACAGGGGCACTGGGAAAAGTTACTTCTCCCTGTCTGGCACTGCAAGGCACGATGCGCTCCATTCTAAATTCCAAGAAAAAAATGAAGCCAAGCAATGTCAGTGTTAAAGGAAGGAAAACAGTTAATATTGGGTATAGTTGCAAGCTGATTTACTAGATTTTAATTACAGAATATTCCTGTCTCCTAATAGACTGTTTCTACATTTTTAAATTAAGTCTGATAGTAGTTAGAGGGGCGTATAAAGAGCACTCAACACACATCAAGCGTGTTTCTTAGGGCATTGCATGTATTAACAAATGTAAGGCTCACTACCCTATAAGGTAGGTGCTATGATTATCCACATTTTTCAAAAGAGGCACAGAGAGATGGAGTAATTTGCCCAAGGTCACACAGCTAAAAATCAGCAGAGTCAGTATCTGAACCAAGACCAATGGGCTGCAAAGTCTGTGCTCTTTATCTGTACTGCTTGCCTCCCAGGAAGAGGGGACCCAGTGGCAGCACTGAAGCTCTGCACACTGCCCTGTGGACCATCCTCAGACCAAGGAGAACTGCTTGTAGTCTTTTATTCATTATGCTTATTCAATATTACATTATCAGACAAGACTTGAGATATTTTTTAATGATAAATAATGGTTCCACTCTACTCCCCACTCCATTCCCTTACAAATGTATTTATAGATACATGCTTATGGGTCTGTAAAAATATCTACTACTGTTTATGAATTGTTCTGTTGGTTAAAAATACGTTGAGAATTTCTGTTTGTTTTAGGAAAATGTAGACGATCATCAGTTTTCAAGATGTTCTAAAATAGCAGGGCATCTATCATTTTAACAAGGAGCCTCACAGTTTTAATTAGCTATTGATTAGGACAGAAGGTAATATGATTTAGTTAAGACACCCTGAGAAAAGTGTTTAGAAATTCCACTTTGTCAGTTAGGCAACTGTTTTCAGATTAGAAGGTACTTAGTTGAGTCACAAGTGGAAGAGAGAAAAGAAGAATGAATCAAGTTTGTTCATTTTTCCTCCTATTACGACTCAGAAAAGTTATATGGAGGGATAGGATTGGAGGAAGAGGACAGACTGGAACTTGGAACTACCTTTTCCATGGGAGATGAATGAGGGCCAGTGCAGGAAGGATGCCTGCTGACAACTATCACTTCCACAGATTTACTGGAGCAGAATGATATCCAACATTGAGTAGAAAAAATAGAGTGTCTAGATTTTTTTAATGGCTGCAGAAGTCCTGTTTTCCTAATTTTTTTTTTCTTAAGTTAGTGCTTGTTTAAAGACAGATTATAGGACCAGCCAGAGGCAAAATTAGGGTGTCAGCTTCTGGGATTTAGCCATCCACCTTCTCAAGGAGCTGAGAAAGCATACAGTGGCAAAGCCTAAGTAAATTCTCATCTCAAAACTAAATGATGCTGTGTTGAATACAGCTCAGTTAGCCAAATATTCTTATTTGTACCTAAGCAACACTATTTCTTTGACTTCTATATTCTATTTATCATTTTACTTCTTTATGAAGGATATTTAATTACTTCATCCTGAATCTGAATTTTTAAATGCATTCAAGTGTGTGGAAGGGTTGAGACTCAGTAATCTTGACTGATTCAAAGGTTCTATCAGGAGGTTTGAGAGAATAAAGAAGTAGTCAATTGTGCTGTCCAATTTCAATTGGGTGCTAATTCCAAGTCTGTTTTAGAGAAAGAAGCCATCATAGTGCCAGAGGTATGGCTTTATTACTGAAAAAAGTACAAACAAGGAAAAAATAGAGGACAAAAATTATAAATTTTATCAACAAGAAAAAAGTCTTCAATAATACTGAGCAGTAGGAAAAGCAAAAAATGAACCTGAAAGACATAAAACTTGCTGATCTATTACCTCCTATTTTCAAATTTATCATGAATATTCTTCTGAATTAGAGAAACAGACATAATATCAAACTGCCTGAAGAAGACTGACAACCTGATCTAGTAAAAAGCAGGAATAGCAAAGGAGGTCTCCAACTTATATTTTAGGTTTCTAACATAGTACATAAATTTCCATCTAAGAACATGTAGACCATACTGAATCAGACCAAACACCATCACCATTATTTCATTTCCTTTCTTCATATACAAGGATCTCTTGCCAAACCATCTCCTCATATTTACCTTTGGATATTTCCTGGCCTTGACCATACGACAGGTGTTCATTCCCTTAAATCCTAAGCCATCTGTTTTTGAACGTATTGGCTGCTGACAACCCAAAGCCAAGATCCTGTTGGCCTTGAGGAATTTAGCAGAATTGGGCAGGGAGATTATCTCTTTAAGAAGAGCCAAAGAGTAGAGGAGATCAGATTGGCAGTTTGGGAAGACACCGTGCTGGCGATGTGCTCTCATGGCTTGGCCGTAGAACTATCCAGAGGGTCGGAAAAATACCGTAAGGATTCCATTATCAACTTTTGGTTTAGGCCCGAGTCCAAATCTTATAATTCGCTCTGCTAAATTCTCTCAGCACATTTAATTACATGTGCAAAGAACTAGAAAGAATGTTGATCAGTATTAGACATAATAAACTTAAGGACTTTGTCACTTTCTTACCACTATTGTCAATTTTTAACACCCACAGCTTTCCTCCCCATCCTATTGTACAATCCCCCTTCCTAGCAGCCCTACAACGTGATATCAAAACAACAACATCCAAGGATTATTACTCTTTGGCTTTGAGTATTATACATGCATGAGAAGGGAATTATCTACTACATATTTTATCTGTGTGAGATCTTCTGAATTACCACAGATAATATTTTAAAAATCATTTACATAATAAGTTTCTTCCTAAATCTTTCATTGTTATAAAGGTTCCTGCTAGATACAGGCCTCTGCAGTGCAGGAACCAGGATCTATGTTTTCTTTGTATTCCAAGTACCTAGCACAGAGCCAAACTGCTTTCACTTGGCATTCATTCACTGAACAAGTATTTGTGTGGTGCTAAACCCTGAAGCTGACACTGAGGGTAGAAGTGGTTAACAAGAAAGTCCTGCTTCCATGGAGCTTACATTCTAGCTTCCAGAGCAGCCATTGAGACCCACAGTAAATGTTGTTTGAATAAATGGATGGTTGAGTAAACAAGAGAATATATGAATGGATAGATAAGTTTGTATAGAATAAAGCTAATCTAAGCTGGAATATAGAGTTAACCTTTGTCTCTTTTCCACCAGCCCAAGTCATCCAAAGCATAAATTGGAGAAATAGAATGATAAGTTACACACATATGTGCCTGTGTGTGTTTAATATTTAATTCTTGAGTGGCTGGAATGGTAAAATATTTTCTAAGTATTGACACTATTAAATAGCCATCACCCTAGTAATTTGCTTGTAAATCAACATTTTTCAAAGAATGGTTTATAGAATCTAATTCTGCATATTGTTACTTGGTGTCAAGCCAAAATAAGATGAGGAACATTTAGTTATACAAGTTTTAGGTTGTTTTGGTTTTTGGTAGGTTCTTAATAGAACTTTCAGCATGATAACATGGTATATGGTTCTTTAGGAGAACATGTTTGCCCAACTTACTTTAATAGAAAATTCATTTCTCAGGACCACTTAATAAAGTACACTTTGCTTAATATGGACGTGAATAAGCCTAATGGATACAATGTGCTCCTCATGGATTCCCCTCAGGGCAAACCCACTCATCGCCAGCTGCTGAAAATATTGGGGCTGAATGTTCCCAGCTGTGCTACTACCACTGGGTTACTGCCCTCAGCTCCAGGGAACTGCCTCCCAGAGGCTGACCTATAGCCAATGAAGGGCTGATGACAAATATAAAGGTTCCTCCCTCTTCTCTCAATTTGAGACAAATCTGAAGGGCCATCCCAGTTCCAGAACCTCCAGCTAAGAACTCAGCTGCATCCACAAAGCAGGTCAGCTTCTTTCTGTCCCATCCTGTCTTCCCCATTTCCTACTTCTTACAGGTATGTTGCTCCCAAATCACGGCCCAATAAAATTTCTCTACACAATTCTCTATTGCCATGTCTGCTGCTCGGGAACCCAATCTAAGACAACAAGCATTATTTTCAGAAGATATGTAAAGGCTCCAGTGAATTTTTGACCCACTTACTTCCACGTGACCAAAAGTATGTTTCCCTTCCAGTGGAACTGAAACTTTTGATTCATAAGTTACTGACTCTCAGTCTATGTTCCAAGGATCTGAGAACCCCCTCCTTGTGAATACATCTCTTTTTTTTCCTGAAAATCTTTCTCAAATTTTTCAGTCTATACAATTCATTTGAGAAAAAACCATGTGTAGCATGTGCCACCATGTCTAACATGGCATCGAACTTTTATCTAAATTCAAAATCATGTCTCTCTCACATACTCAGGTCATCAGAGCTCAATTTCAGGTCCATTTTGTCTGACTTCAACATCAACCCTCTTTCTACTGTGTCTTACCCTAAAATTAAGAACAAATCTGTGAATGGAAAAGGAAACCAAATGACGTTCTCTTAATTTCAACAAATTGTGGTATGCTGAAATACATCTAGTGTGAACTACCAGCTTTTTAAGAAAAATGGTCCTTCCTTTAAACAAATCTGACATGTAACATGTTTGCATACATACATACACGCACATATGCATAAACACACACATACATGCACGTATGTATAAACACACACATACATGCACGTATGCGTGCACACACACAATCATATTTAACAGCTGAAAGGAATCCAGAGTTATTCTAGCCAACCCCCTCGGTGTTATAGTAGAAGAAATTGAGGTCCAGAGGGAAGGACTGATTTGCCTCAGGTCCCATATGCAGTGGAAGAATTCAGCTGGATCTCTACTTTTCAAAAACTAAACTTAAAATAATTCATCTGTCATTCAGACTCATGGTAGGGGACATGAAGAGTGATTATTAGCTTTATCCTGCCAAAAAAAAAAGTCAGTCGTGTGTGAAATTACAATAGATTTGTTTTAGATTGCCAGATGTCTCAATTGATTTGTAAAAATTCGATTAAACCCACCTTTTCAGAGATAGAGCACATGCATAAAAGCTAAGAATACATGTAAACTGGACTGTATAAATAAATACCTTTCAGTCTCAGCTCACACCAGTGAGCATTATGATTTAATAAATCATCAGTAAGAGACTCAAGCAACCATCCAGCAATCTAAATATCTACAATTCTAAGAAACATTTAATAATGGAATGTGGACTGAAACTAAACACACACAGATTGGCATCACTTTAACAATTTCATCAGAAAATGGTTGTTATAAACATATTTTTCTGTGCTCATCCTTTTATAGATTCAATCAGCACTACCTTCACAGAAATCATGCACAGAGATGCCATGGCAACCGCCACATTCTGCACAGACACACACACGAAATCAACATGCTTAAGTAACTATAACTCACGCCCACTTAAGTCTATTAGATTTCGATTCTAGACATAAAAACAGCAACAGTGATTTTTTTTTTTTTTACCAACTAGAAGCCCTGTTATTAATGTTTTAGGTGATGTAAACAATGTGATAACGGAAAGTGCAAAAGTCAAACCCCAAAGGGAGGTATAAACAGTTCAGTTCAGCACAAATCAAGAGCCAATGACCATCAACTGATTCTTTTGGCTTTTTGTTGTAAGTGAACCTCATCTTAGTCCTGTGCTACTCAAATGAGGCCTTTATTAGCAATAAAATAGAATTGGTAGAACATTAATATTTTTCTACTGAAAAAATAAATGACTGCTTCAAATTTTCAGTATTTTCTTCCATTTAAAATAATATGGTTTTGAAAACCAATTCCAGAAGACAAATGTCTTGATTTGAGTAATTGTTGAAAAGTCATGTTCCCAAGGTAACCTTAGGTTTCTTTCTTGAGCACCTGAGAGACATGGATATAGAGTGAGTCTAAGACAACATCTGTATAATGTCAGTCATTTAAATAGAGTGAAAAGCTCTAGACACTACATAGGGACAAGGGCTACCAACCACAACAACAACAAAAGAAACATAGTTTATGGTAGTATTTTGCCAAGTTACAATTCTATTGAAACTAACCAGTTACATTAGAATTACCCTTGATCTTCATTAAAAATGCTGATTCCTGAGTCTCACTCCAGTTCCACTGTATCAGAATCTAAGGTGTTCTATTACTTATGAAGCAAGTGGTCCTTTGGAAAAACACCAAAGGAGTGACCCCAGGTGGGAAGTATTAGAGGACCCATCAATCCCTAGAAGCCAACGTGAATTTACAAAGGAGTGCAATCTGGACGTCCTCTAAGCTGACATGCTGCTGCTGAGGCTTTGTTCAATGGCTCCTGGTGGGGAAGTGGGATGGGCGTGGAAGTGCTTCTTGAAGACTAAAGACAATAATGAGGGAATGTAAGCAGAGGCAGGAGATATAAAACAGTCACTCAGGAGGTGCACTTGTGCTTTTACTTGCTCACTACCTGATTGTGTATCACCTGGCTCAAGTGGCTTATCAATAGTAACCATACAATGAAGGCAACATCAATAATTATAATCCATTTTTATTATAACTCATTACAGTTTACAGCACATATTTTATAATGCATATGGAAATGGGCATGAAATGGCTAATGAGCGAAGTCACAGAAAGGAGAGAGTTTTATGTTTACCTGTTGTACTTGACCATTAAGTTCCATGAGATCTCGAGGTCACTACCTCCTATAACAGCACTTGACGTATGTGAAGAGCTCAAGAAATTTCTGCTGAATGATTAATAAGAGATGAACAGTACAGGAGATAACTAAAGAGGAAATAAATTTGGAAGGAATAAGGGGAATACACTTTTTTTTTTTTTTTTTTTTGCGGTACGGGGGCCTCTCACTGTTGTGGCCTCTCCCGTTGCGGAGCACAGGCTCTGGACGCACAGGCTCAGCGGCCATGGCTCACGGGCCCAGCCGCTCCGTGGCATGTGGGATCCTCCCGGACCGGGGCACAAACCCGTGTCCCCTGCATCGGCAGGCGGACTCCCAACCACTGCGCCACCAGGGAAGCCCCGGGAATACACTTTTTTAATGATATCTTAGTCGTTTGTCTCTAAAAGTCAATCACCTAAATAAAATGCAGCATATGACAACAGTGGAGATGGGTGGGGGGATTCCTGGGCAGCTCAAAGAGGGTTTGATAAACACTTTTTAAAATGGAGCCACAGCTCCTGGAGTTGGTGTGTTTACGAGGAGTTGTTCAGTAACAAATAGGAAAAGAATGAGCTAGAGTTGTAGAAATTCAGTTGCTGACCCTTTCAATTCAAACACTGGGCCCCTGCAGTTGGAAAAATTGCTATAAGGAAGTAAGTCCAATGTAAGCTGTCATGACTCAGCCTAGGACATTAAAGAGTATAGGGATATTTCTTTTGGCCACTGATACCTAATGGAGAGGTGCTTGTTTTCAACACCAGCATGAAGTGCTGATTATACCTGCAATTAGTGTAGTTTAGGGTGTGTAGGGGTGTGTGTGTGGGGGGGTGTGTGAAAGATAATCTATAATACTATTGACTAATCCATTTCTGGTCATTCTAAAAACTTGCTTCCACTATTGTTGAAAATGTATCTGTGGACCAAACTGGGGAGGTTCTGGTATGCAGAATGCACAGGATGTTTGAGCAGTATGCTTCCCACCTTCCTGCCACTGACACGCAGAGACCCAAAAGGGCACACATCACTTACATGGTTATCTTTTTTTGAACGTCATAAGAGCTCTGTAAGATTAACTCATGTAGGCTTAGTATTTTCATTTTATAAAAGAGGAAACTAAAAAACAAAAATACAGGAAGTTCATGAAACGAATACAAACCAGAGCAGGAACTTAATCCTAGGCCTTCTGATTCAAAAATCACTTTTTAAAAAATGCTGAATTGGGTAATAGAATAAGATTAACTATTTTAATATAGAATTATGTATTTTTTCCAAATAAGTTCTTTAAAATGTCATGCTATAATTTTATGCCTGTAATTTGGCAGAAATTCACCATGAAAAGTCTAAATAAAGTTCCATTTTACAATTCTTTGTAAAGAAATGTGAAGTCAGAGATGAACACCAACTACCCTAAGTTCAGATTCTGTACGTTTTGATGGTTATAAAAAGGCAGACAGAAATGTTGGAAGTTCCCACATAGGACTTTTATTTGTAAAGGAAAATTATGTCAATGAAGAACTCAAAATAATTCCTTTTCATTGGAGAAACTTGGCAAAGAGTACCTTAACCAAGCGACCAAAGTTAAGCTCTCACATAATGAGACAAATTGATATCAGATGCCTCCTCATAGGCTGTCCTGAGAAGGATACAATGTCTTCTGTGACATTCTGTCCAAAAATGCATAACCTGAATTTGATCATGAAGAAAAGATAAGTCAGCCCACACTACAAAATAACTGGTGTGTACTGTCAAAGAAAAAAATGTTCACGACACTTTTAAAGACGGTAAGTCAGCCTTTATTCAGGACCTAAGCAATAGACATAGAAACCACTGCAATGGAATTGTGCAGGGCTAGAGAAAATTTGGGTTCCATTTTGAGTACATCATGGGCAAGTGAGAATTTATAGCCAAGGAGCAGGGTGAGGATCAGTAGATGGAAAACTGCTAAGAGGAAACTGACCTCACAGGATTCTTGCTGAAGACAAGCTAGGGTCATCAGACATCACCTGGAGAATGGTGAGGGATGAGGAACCTGATCTGATATAGAAGGTAGGGGATTCTTGCTAAACTGATTTCTCAGGGTTCTTGCTAAAACTGCATTTTATAAGGAAGGCCACAGATAGGCCTGGAAGAAGGCTCAGGAGCCAGACTAGAGTTGTTCAAGAAAAGAATCTTTGTCGGTACTCTTGTAATGGGTCAAGGCAATGAAAGAGGAAAAAAAAAAAAGTCTTACGAAGTATTCCAGATTTTTAAAAGATTTAGGAACTGTTCCAGGTTAAGGAAACATGACAACTTAATGCAACAAGAGATTGGACTGGCTCTTGGACTAGGGGAAAATAAAAGGACTTTAATGGGACAATTGGTGAAATTTGAATGAGGTCTCTAACATTAATACAATGCTACCATCTAATCTAATTTATTGATTTTTATAAATATACTCTGTTATGTAAGATGTTAAGATCTGGGGAAGCTACATGAAAGGTACATGAAAATTCATTATATTAATTTTGCATCATTTTTTAGGTCTGAAATTATCTCAAAACGAGAAGTTTAAATTTTAAAAAAATGTGTTAAGAAGGTAGGTGTCAGTTAAGTGTTCTTACCAAAATTTTAAAAAATTTAATGTAAAAGATTAAAATTTAATGTAAGTACCTTAGTGCCAAAAGGGCTCTTACTGATAAATCCATTAAATATTAAAGCTGTGAGAAGCAGCATAACTTATCCAAGGTTACAAAGACCTTGAATCTTAGTCTCTAAACACTGATGTTCTCTCTTTGATACCACATCCTACTTCACCCTCAGTTCTCTAAAAACTTGAAGTCATTTGCATAAACCAGCTCTTCCCACTTCACATGTTTTTCAGAGACAAGGGATGATGGTAATAGCAGCATATGTCTACCATGTACTAGAAGAAAGAGATCAACACTTTGCACTGAAAAGCGCATGTTAATACCAGTTTAAGGAAGAAGACCCTAAGAAATGGTTATGTGTGGAAGCATCCAGGTCACAATTATATACTGAAGAGCCCAGATCACAATACAAAACAATCCAAAAACAATGAAAATCCACAGAGTAAACTGCAAATTCATAGTAAGTGAGGGGATTACAATAGAAGAATATTTAGTAATCACAAACTGTGGCTTAAATCAGTGGTCTTTAAACATTTTTTGCTCCTTTTCCCATGAAAAAGTTTTTAGGAAAAACTTGTGCATCTATAATTTGACATCTAAAATTTCACCATTACCTCATGCCTGTTAGAATGGCCATTATCAAAAAAGCAAGAAATAGCAAGTGTTGATGAGGATGTGGAGAAATGGGAACCCTCCTGCCCTGTGGTGGAATGTAAATTGGTGGAGCCACTATGGAAAACAGTGTGGAGAATCCTCAAAAAATAAGAACAGAATTACTATATGATCCAACTATCCTACTTCTGGGTATTTATCCGAAGAATACAAAAACACTAATTTAAAAAGATATATGCACCCCTATATTCATTCCAATAGCCAAGATATGGAAACAACCTAAATGTCCATCATTGGATGAATGGATAAAGAAGATGTGGTATACGTATACAATGGAATACTACTCAGCCGTAAGAAAAGATGAAATCTTGCCATTTACAGCAACATGGATGGTCCTTGAGGGTGTTATGTTAAGTGAAATATATTAGAATAAGAAAAACAAATACCATGATTTCATTCATATGTGGAATTAAAAAATAAAAAGAAATGAACAAACCAAAGAAAAACAAACATGTAGATACACAGAACAGAGTAGTGGTTACCAGAGGGGAAGGAGTCAAGGGGAGGGCAAAATGGGTAGAGTCAACTACATGGTGATGGACAGAGACTAAACTTGTGGTGGTGAGCACACTGTAGTGTGTACAGAAGTATAAACATAATGTACACATGAAACATATAATGTTATAAACCAATGTTCTCTAAATAAATAAAATTTCCTCTTTAGTTTGTAACTAATTGTAAAAGGTATAATTTTTGGCAAATTACAAATAATGACACTTTTAAATTAAACTATTAGATTACTCTGTAAAATTTATCCAAAGTAATCCAAACACTACAGCAAGTTGAGAACAACCATCATTCATTTAATAAATAAAAGCATACTCTTCCAGTTTAATATTTCACATCATTCTTTATTCCCTTTAAGGTATTTTCATTTCAATTCCCCCACAGAATTTTACCCTAAGAAAAGACATTTTGTGCTTGAGAGCATTTAATGATCACTGAATCTTACTTCAGTGTAACAAAAACATGTGTCTAAATTGAAAGGTAAATTATTTTTAAACACAGAGTGACCAGAAGGCTTTAAGTACTAAAAATTATTTCTGCACTGAGTTATGATTATAAATATTATAGGGCTCAATTTTTCAAAACAAAAATAATTATTAACACAATAAGTAAACTATCATTGGTAATAATCTCTTAATTAAATGGATGAGGCTGGAGCTTTCCCCCATATAGTTCATAATCCAAGATGAATACTACACATTACCATTACTATAAATAGAATAATAATAAGATAGGGTACAGCTCTAATTCCATTCCTAGTTTTTATTTTCTATAGATTTAAGCTCAGGGAAAAATTGTTCATCTAAACGAATGAATGGGAATGGAAGGAGTTTGATTTTATGAGGTATTTAATTCTCCAGCTCTTTCCATATAGTTGCCAAAAATACCACATAGTGATCACACCAAAACTACATTTAATGATCCATCAGACAACTAGTCAATTAGATATTTCTGAAATATTACTGAATTGAAAACATCTGTCTTACAAAAGAAAATTTTTACCTAGGCATTAAAGTCATTCACTTTTCAACAATGCCACCAACTATCCAACCTGTCTCTTGGTTTTGGTGTAGAATAAGAATTTCACTCCATGGCCATGGAAAATATCTAGATGGTTGAGAGCCAGGATTTTTTTGTAAGGTGAGAGAAGGCATGCTGTGAAAGGAAGTGGGATTCTTCAAAACCAGGCTCATTCTCTCCCACATCAATTTGTGGGAAAAACAGAAATAACATTTGAAGCTTGAGGATCTGGAAAATGATTCCCTTAAAAGTGTCCATTTCCTCAGGTACCCCTTGGAAAATGCCATGTATCCCAGGAATCTGCACTCCCCTGGATTATTCTACATTATTGCAGACATGAGAAATTTTCACCAAGAAAATGCATAGAATTTAAGCCACATGGAGGAAGATTCTGATAACCTTTCATTGTATTAAATATATCTCCTCAAATTATGGAACACTTCCCAAAATATCTTTAAAGTAAAGCTCATCCTTTGAGTTATTCCATAAAAAGTAATTTCAAATGGTCCATCACATTTGGAAAATGTTGTATTGTATGTTCCCTTGGGAAAGATTACAATCCATATTTACCATACTTGAGGTCCTGAAAATTCCTACAGTAAAGAATACAGCTTACCTTTATTTAATTCAGATTTTTACAAATATATTTGCCTATGTACCTCTCTTTGGTTAGTATCTTTCCAAACACACTTTCAGAATTGCTGAGTTATGATTTTATTGAATGTAGAAGTTATCTTTTCCCCAGTGAAATCCCATGGACAGTGGCCCTTGGTAGATGCTTAATAAATATTTGTTAACTGATTTACTGATTCATATGCAGAGGAAATTAGGTTGACAAGAGAGGAAAACTAAATAGAAACTGATTAGCAGGAATCGTATCATAAAGGAAACCTTTAAACAAAACTCCTCCATCTCGTCAAATAGAAGCAAATTTAATACTGTAAACAAGAACCAAAAATATTGCCCATGGAGTCTTCTAAAGCTCATACCACTGTTTGACCCTGGGGAGCCCTGGCTCTGAGGGAGAAGGATATGATGTAAGAGCTCTCAATGTGCAGTCACTGCTACAAGACCACAGAGGATTAAGCCTCCTGACAGCAGTGACAGACACATAATCCCTGTCATCATAAGCATTCACTGGAAGATCCTTAACATGGGGAAAAAAAGTTATTGCTTTATATCCTCATCCCACTACTGGGCATATACCCTGAGAGAACCATAATTCAAAAAGAGTCATGTACCACAATGTTCACTGCAGCTGTATTTACAATAGCCAGGACATGAAAGCAACCTAAGTGTCCATCGACAGATGAATGGATAAATATGTGGCACATACAGACAATGGAATATTACTCAGCCATAAAAAGAAACGAAATTGAGTTATTTGTAGTGAGGTGGATAGACCTAGAGTCTGTCATACAGAGTGAAGTAAGTCAGAAAGAGAAAAACAAATACTGTATGCTAACACATATATGTGGAATCTAAAAAAAAAAAAAGGTTCTGAAGAACCTAGGGGCAGGACAGGAATAAAGATGCAGATGTAGAGAATGGACTTGAGGACACAGGGAAGGGGAAGGGGAAGCTGGGACGAAGTGAGAGAGTGGCATGGACATATATACACTACCAAATGTAAAATAGATAGCTAGTGGGAAGCAGCCACATAGCACAGGGAGATCAGCCCAGTGCTTTGTGACCACCAAGAGGGGTGGGATAGGGAGGGTGGGAGGGAGACTCAAGAGGGAGGATATATGAGGATATATGTATATGTATAGCTGATTCACTCTGTTATACAGCAGAAACTAACACACCATTGTAAAGCAATTATACTCCAATAAAGATGTTAAAAAAAAAGAAAAAGAAGAGTACTTCAACATTTCCTTGCCGTAGATGCAAGAAAATAACGTCACAGTAAATATTTGCTTTAACTGATTTGGTTGCCTAACTAGTTCTAACAGCTGCATTTAGAAAACTACTTTTAGGCAAAACAACAAGAATGCTTCTGGGGAAAAAAACTGACCCCATCTGCATAAAAAGATGATAAGGATCACAAAGACTGGTTATCCTGCAGTAGAGAAACAAGGTCAATTTTTATAGTATTTGACAGTCCATTATATCTTCAAAGAAAAAGTGCCACATATTCCAAAGTTCACTATCACAAGTTGTTGCAGCCAAACAGAAGGATTTTAGGGATTAAGAAAATTACTTTTTAAAAAATATATATTTATTTTATTTATTTATTTTTGGCTGTGTTGGGTCTTCGTTGCTGTGTGCGGGCTTTCTCTAGTTGCGGCGAGTGGTGACTACTCTTCGTTGCAGTGTGTGGGCTCTAGGCGCATGGGCTTCAGTAGTTGTGGCACGTGGACTCAGTAGTTATGGCTCACGGGTTCTAGAGCACAGGCTCAGTAGTTGTGGTGCACAGGCTTAGTTGCTCCGCGGCATGTGGGATCTTCCCAAACCAGGGTTCGAACCCGTGTCCCCTTCATTGGCAGGCAGATTCTTAACCACTGCGCCACCAGGGGAGCCCCTATTTTTTAAATTTAAATATCAGTTTGGGCATATTTTTATTGCTCATATCAAAAATCTTATGCAACTAGGATAAAAGATTTTAGTAATAGCAATAATGGACAATTATATAATCAAACTTAACAGAGAAAAGTATTCTTTTAGTTCTCAGGGGATAAAGAATAAGTTTAATTAATACAGTAAATGTTATTCTTCCTCACCTCTCTCTAGCAGGGGTGACAAGAGAAAAGACAGAATCAGGTCAGCCCCTCGATGACAGGCCTAAAACAAGTGACAAAGTGAAATAAGCTTATTTTACAAAGGGAGTAAGTGTGATTTTTCTGAGGTTGTTTTCACAATTATTTGATGGCTTTCTATTGCTATATTACTTATTCCCCTTCTGATGCCTAAAATTCTTTTTGTGTGATATTTGTAAATTATAAATGAAGGACGAACAGCAATTGAGGGTTTCATTTTTCAGTACCTGTTAGCATCAGGTCAAATGCTTTCACATAAGGTATTCCAAGGAAAATGTTCTCCCTCTGCTGTTTTTATTTATCACACTATCTCAGGGCATTTCAAAGCAATATCCCAAGCTTTGGTTAATGTTGTGTTCACATAACTTTAAACCCGTACAGTCTGATATTCAATAACCAATACAGAATAAATGTCCTTTTGTCCAGGACTTATTCTAATTCTTATTCACCTAAATTCTCTTATTACACAAGGCATGAAGGAGAAAAGACTCATAATTACATAATGGACTTTCAGGTGCGCACAAGATGCTCCCTAAGGATTCATAAGTCCTCATTCAAAGGAACACACCAGAAGGGGCTTGCTTCTGTGTTGTTCTTAAAGTGTCTCCAAAGCAAACAGATCTTCATAAAGAATAGAATTCAATGGACAAAGGACACTGTCACCTGGCCAAACATACCATCATGTGCCTAGCAAGAAGTTAATGCCATTTACACCAAGAGTACCAAGAATACAACGCCATAACATTGTAGTGTTATGTTGAACCATATTAAATGTTTTTAGAGATCAGAAATGGTGAAATTTCAATAACATCAAGTACTTCAATCTAATAACTGAGAAAAGCAAATTCTGTAAAAGCAAGGATTTGCCAATGCCTATTTAGTATTACTTTTGGGAGAACATGCATTGATTCTATACTACTATACTTTTAGAAACATTTTAATTTTTTCTATTTTAGAAATTAATATACTTTCCACATAACCGTTTAAAATTTAGGCTCTGGGGCGGGGTGACCTGGATCCTATCGTAATGTCATCTCCACTATAAGATATGAACCTGACTCAAGAGCTTTGTTGTCCATGGGATGGAGAAGGGTCAGGTGATCTGGATCCTATCCTAATGTCATCTCCATTCCCTGGATGACAAAGCTCTTGAGTCAGATTCATATCTTACCAACCTTCACAACCCTACCACTGCCTCCACAGTGCATACTGGATGCTGAACCATTTTTCTTGACTGAATTTATCAATAAATAAATAAATTGAAATATTCAGTTCATCCACTCAGCAATTATTTATTAAGTGCCAATTATGTATCTCTACTATTCTGGGTACTAGAAATACAAAGATTAAAAGGTCTTCTCCTTATGGAGTATGCTAAGTGGCCAGGAGAGATGTAAACATACATTTGCTATATATAATGTAATAATCACTCAGGGGAAAGTATGTACAAACTACTATAGAAACACAGAGGACAAAGCATCTCAAGTGTTGGAATCAGCTAGAGATTCTTCTCAGAAGATGCAGTGTTTGGGCTGATGCTTCAAGTACCTCCCTTTCTTGTGATTATCTGCTACAAAACAGACTTCACAGTCCTTGTCTTCTGAATTAACCTACTCTACTAGCAGAGTTCTTTGTCTGTAAGACAAAGCTCACAGAACAGGCATGAATTGATTTGAGTCCTTTGTCCTCAGGAGGGCAAAGTACCTTTATTGACAGTCCTATGAAAATTGCATGCAATGTATGAGAAGAGTTCCCAAAGTAAAATGATATCTGTTACCAGCAGAGAGAAGAATGGATACTGAGAATGCAAAGTAACCAAATAATGAAAAACTCTCCAATGGATGTGACTGGCTTGGTTCTCAAGTCAGCTATGTTTCCTAACATAAATGTTAAAAATGTGCTTCCTGGTAATATCCATTTAGAATCTTTCAGTTGTAAGTAAGAGAAACCCGACACTTGGCCTCAACAAATAGGAGTGTGTTTTTCTCACTAAACAAGAATTCTGGAGGTACCAGCCCAGGACTGATACAGTAAGCACTTGCATCTTAGGGCAGTTGATCTTACAGGGTGGCCCAAGGGCTGCTGGTGCCAGTCCATGAGCTGGTTGTTACTGGTATGTGATAATGTTATAGACAGATTTATGTGCCCCCAGTACTCATATACCAAAGCCCTAAGCACAATGTGACTGTATTTGGAGACAGACCTTTGAAAAGGTAATTAAGGTTAAACAAGGTCATAAGGGTGGGGCCCGGATCCAGTATGACTTTTATCTTTATGAAAAGATGGAGAGACACCAGGGATATAGAGAGAAAAAGTCACAGCAAGGACACAGCAAGAAGATGGCCATCTGTAAACCAAGGAAGAGGCCTCAGGAGAAACCCAATCTGCCATCACCTTGATCATGGACTTCCAGCCTCCAGAACTGTGAGGAAATAAATTTCTGCTTGTTTAAGCCACCCAGGCTGTGGTGTTTTGTTCTGGCAACCCTAGCAAATGAATATAGATAAGCACAGAAAATCAGAGTAAACATTTAGAAACTCAGATAACTGGGCTTCCCTGGTGGCTCAGTGGTTGAGAATCTGCCTGCCAATGCAGGGGACACGGGTTCGAGCCCTGGTCTGGGAAGATCCCACATGCCACGGAGCAACTGGGCCCGTGAGCCACAACCACTGAGCCTGCGCGTCTGGAGCCTGTGCTCTGAAACGGGAGAGGCTGTGATAGTGAGAGGCCCGCGCACCATGATGAAGAGTGGCCCCTGCTTGCTGCAACTGGAGAAAGCCCTCGCACAGAAACGAAGACCCAACACAACAAAAATAAATAAATAAATAAATAAATAAATATAAAAAATAATAATAATAAAAAAATAGAAACAGATAACAATTTGACAGAATTATTTTATGCCTGTTGAATATAATGATAAAATATTTGTACTTGTATTTTGCAAGTCTTTTTCATTTCATTTTTCTATTTATTCATTTTACTGTATTTTAATCAATCCACAATGACTGGAAATTGTTTTTAATGATATTGATCACAGATAGTTTGAGAGGCACCACCTTAAAGAACCCAGGCTCTTCATATATTTCTTTTGGCTACTGTTTTTAGATGAGCAATCATGGTCACAAGATAGCTGCTGTATCATAAGGATATGATATAAGTATCATATCCTCATCCCAAGCAGAAATAAGGAAGACAGACAAGGGATGAAAGGCAATAGGGGTGCCTATTGAATCTGTCCTTTTTCATCAAAAAAGCAAAAGCTTCCTAGAAAACATGTGCTAGAGGCTTCTGCTTACATCTGTTAGCCAGAACTGTGACAATGGCTATCCTTACTGAAATAGTGGCTAGGGAGAAGGGGGTTATAGATGGTGGGTGAGTCAGCTAACCAACAGTGAATGCCAAACTGGTTTTAGATAAACCTCTTGAGAGTTTAGTTAATATAAATCAGTCTCCTAGATCCAGTCCATTATAGATATATGATAGGAAGTAAAGAAGGAAGGAAGGGAGGGAGGGAGGGAGAAGATGGATCACACTAACCTAAAGAAATTCCACCAAGACAAGACTCAACTGGGAGGCTATGGACATAGCAACCTGACAGCCTTTCTTTTCAATTCACCAAACCAGCATTGATTCAGTCTACACACACACACACACACACACACACACATCTGATATATACATATATATATGTATGTCAGTGTACTCATGGGAGTGCTTTTGTGTAAATTGCCTAACTTAATATAGGTGACAATTCTTAGCTGCACCAGGAACAAATTTTAAGAAAAAAAATTTAGGTCGTTGGGCTTCCCTGGTGGCGCAGTGGTTGAGAGTCCGCCTGCCGATGCAGGGGACATGGGTTCATGCCCCGGTCTGGGAGGATCCCACATGCCATGGAGCGGCTGGGCCCGTGAGCCATGGCCACTGAGCGTGCGCATCCAGAGCCTGTGCTCCGCAATGGGAGAGGCCAAACAGTGAGAGGCCCGCGTACCGAAAAAAAAAAAAAAAAAATTAGGTCGTTGAGTGAAAGCACCAACTTCCAGAACAATTCCAACCAAGAGTCTTCATATAAATTGAGATTTTTCAGTACCTAGGCATTGTTTCAGCACTCGCTATCTTTAAAGCTTTTGGTCTGGCATCACACTGTTATTGGCTCCATTTAATAGATAAGAGAATACATAGAGAAAATTCAAGAACTAAACCAACATTAACCAATCACAGATCCAGTACTTATATACAGGTCTCCTGAATTACATGCCTCACTGCCTCCCAACTTTCCATAATAGGACCAATCTTCAGAATTCAAAATAGGGCCCATTGATGTCCCAAAGAAATTCTCCACTCCAGTTCTACTGATGTATCTTTGTTTCCTGCTTACCACTAAGTAGTTACCTCCCTCCAGGATATTCAAATGCTAAACTATTTTCAAGTCAGATTTTTTTTCACTCAAGTTAAGCATTATGTTAAGTATTATTCTTTGTGTTTTCATTCTTTCTTTCATTCGATAAATGGAGACACAGCAAAAAACAGACAGAAATGGAATTTACTAGGAAACCAACAATTACATTAACGATTAACAAACACAATTGCAAAATAATTACAAAAGAGACGTTCAGAGTGCTTTTTGTCCAGGCTGGTCTCTTAATTCTCTCTGCTATTTCATCAATTATTATGTTACTTTCTTCTGCCAACAAACATTATAATAAAAAACATGTGAGGGGCTTCCCTGGTGGCGCAGTGGGTGAGAGTCTGCCTGCCCATGCAGGAGACATGGGTTCGTGCCCCTGTCCAGGAAGATCCCACATGCCACGGAGCAGCTGGGCCCGTGAGCCATGGCCGCTGAGCCTGCGCGTCCGGAGCCTGTTGCTGCACAACGGGAGAGGCTACAACAGTGAGAGGCCCGCGTACCGCAAAAAAAAAAACCAAAAAACAAAAACATGTGAGGATGGGAACACCACCATAAATGAAAACAACACAGAGAAAAAGTAAGGCTGCATTTATTTCAGAATCTCTCCACCAGTTACTCTGAGCCCTGTATGTCATTCCCCTGTAGCCTTCTTCTAAGTAAAATCATACCTTAAAGTGTCCAACATCAAAGTGGTAGACTTCCTTGCTTTTGACTCATTTTTGAATGGACTCAATTACTATTTAGGTGATGTAATACTCTCACACCTACACACTGTTTTATGTCTCTTTCAAATGCTGTCCTCACATCAAATATCCACTCTATTATGCCAATAACTGCTGGGATTATTATACATAATTGAGATGTGTTCATTTTGTTTGCCCCTTCATATATCTCTATATGGAAAGGAAACAAAATAAATCAGGATAGTACCAGATATGTTGGAAAATAATCCATGGACTGAGTCAGAGAAAATAAGACATGTATCAGATTCTCCCGTGTAACAGAAAGAGCTCTGAACAGCACGTATGAATCCCACCTGAACAACTTTCTCAGCTGTGGACCAATAATTATCTGGGCCTCAATTTTCTCACATATTTAGCACTTAGGTGAACTTTATGATCTCTAAGATCCCTTAAACTCTATGGTTTATAAAGGAAGTTAGAAATTGGAAGCGCACTGTTTCAATTCAGACATATATTTGTGTGCTTTTTTGTTGTTGGCCCAAAATACTGTAAATTGGTTGTAAACATTTAAAAACTGGGAGACTTAACAATATGTGTTTCTGGTTTCTCATGGAGAAAAATCAAAATATCCAGTAACATTAAGCTCATATTTCTGATACTTGACTCCTTCAGATGGGACCTGCACTCTCCAGATTATCAGAGTTCCCATTGCTCCATAATGCCTCATGGCCTGTGTCATTTTTTCCCCTACCATCATTTGGTTTTAAAATCCCAACTGTCAGGCCCTTTATTTTCAGTTCATTCTGCATGGAAAATTACACCTCCAGATATTCACCTAATCCTACTTTATTTTCATCTTAACACTTATCAGTACCTGAAATTACATTTTTTTGTTTGTTCATGTTTTCATTGTTTGTACCGCTACTAGAACAAAAGCTTTTAGAAGGATGAGACTTTGTCCTGTACAGCAGGGTATTTGCAGCACATAAAATGATGTCTCATATGAGATAGGTATCAAATAACAATCTATTCATTGATTTGCTATTGACAATAAATCCCTGTCCTTCCAGAATTTATAATCTTCTGTCTGCCAAGTAAAGGGCTTTCAGGAACCACTTTATTATGGGAAAACTCAAAATACAATCCGTCACTATGAATATATTTTAAAATAAACGGTATCACCTTTGTCTCAATTATGAAAGAGACCCATGATCACTGGGAAATAATTAGAAAATATAGAAATAAAAAGTACTCATATTCTCATTTAACTGAGATAAATATTTCAAAATGTTGATGACTTTCCATTCTGGTATTTTTTTCAGGAATTATGTGATTATACTATACATTTATATATTTTTTTACATACTCTTGAAGGGAACCAGTCCTTTCCTCTCCTGCAGCAACTCATACAATAAGAAATCTCCCCAAATCTCCAGATTCTCAGACAAGCATTGGGGAGAAGTAGCTCCTGCCACTTCTATGCACACACTCCATGGGAGGAGAGGGATTCATCTGATTGCTGACATAATGAGAGTCTGACATTCATCCTTTCCTGTTTCTCCATGAGGCAGGATTCATGTACTTAAAGACTGTTGTTGAGAAGTGAGTCCTCACCCTTGGCTCTCAGACTCAACAGAGCCCTAGGTAGCATGGTCTAACATTGGGGTCTAAGTAAGGAGCTCCTCTCCATACCCATCACCCCCATTAAGTCTCAAAGTCAAGAGCTGTAGGATGTTAGAGGAGGCTCCCACTAAAGTTGACTTATCCAATTTCACTTTATCAACAATTAAAAATACTGTACCTTACATCTCAGCTGACTACTGTGGTTATTTCTCTATAGGTTCAGAATGTAGGAGAAATGGTGGTAAGTGTTCACGCTCACCACAAATCCTACCCATGCTAAATACTCAGTTCTGTAACCCGATTTTCCTGTTGAAACTTGTTATGTTATTTTTTTTTTTTTGAATGCAGCTACCACATTTGAGATATGTCACTTCATGACAGGTTGTTCCCTCTACCAATGGATGCTCCTCCTACCTTTAGCAGCAGGTTTTAGACTCCTGGTTTCTGAGAAATGCTAAGCATCTTGGTAGCTGTGAAGCTGCAATAACATTGGGTAGAAAGAGGATGTGTTGTTCTTCCTTTCTCCCTCATCCCACCCACACAGCCAAATCAATTTTATCCATTTGAAGACTAACAGTCTCTCATGAATTATGTTTGAACACAACTCCAGTAGCTATGTAGTCATTTTTAGTATTTTTATTCCATTTTTTAGTTCATCTCCTGCAATCATAATCTTACTACTGTTACATTTATTTTTAATTCTGTTTAAGGATTTATTTGCAATTTAGACCTGGAGCACAAATATTACTGATTTATTGATATTATTGATTCAGCTCTTCCTCCCACACCAAGTAACTTAAATTAAAATAATCTGAGGATGAGAAACATGACTTAATCTTGCATGGTCTCAGAGTACCTCATAAAAGCCAGGGGTTGGCTTTTTCCTGGCCATAGTGGGAAATAAATGGTTAGAACAAAAATCAGAAACAAAACAGGTCCTCCCAGATCTACATTACATTTTCTTGGTTTGTTCCAATAGCACCCTGTATTTTCCTAATGTAACCCTTCATTAAACTTTATTTTATCTCTTTACTGTAAACTTTACTTTATTGGACCATAAATTTTGTGAAGGCAGGGAATTCATCTCCTTTGTTTAAGCCTCAATTCCAAGTGCTACAGTGCCTGTGGTTTAAAAAAATGTTTTAAAAAATATCTGATGAATGAATGAATGCTAGGTGGAAGTAAAGTAGCAGGAAACATGGAATGGACCAGAGAAAACACATGAATCAGGCTTCAGAAACTAGACAGAACAAGACTGGAAGGATTGGCTGGTATCTTCTCGGAGCTCCATTCTCCTAATAGCTCCTTCACCTAATCACCAACACCCGTAAGTGGGGATGAGAAAAGGAACCTCTAGGCTAAAACAGATGCTACTTGCAACTAGGTATAGAAAGGAAAGTCAAAATCAAATAATTTTTTAAAAGAGCAAAAGTATTAAATGAATAAACACATCCAATAGTATTTTTGGCAAAACTAAGAAAATCTAATAAATAATAAATCAATAATCTAATAAAAGGCAAATGCAGAAACTAGGGAAGAGCCAAACCATGGATACAGGTATTTTTTAAATTGCTAAGCATATAAATTATGGCCTGTGCTAATGAAATTAACTATACAGTGAAATGAATGACTGTGTGTGTCAGAGGGACCAGGGAGTGGTTAAAGCCAATAAAGACTCATGAAGTAGGAAACCTTAATCGATTAATAACTATGGAATATATTCAGAAAGGTTTTTGGAGATTTACTTCCAAAAGCACATGTAAGTACATATGACGAGTTCTTCCAAACAGTCAAGAAACTGCCTATCAATGCTTTATAAATTACTCCAAAGCATGAATGCAGCCGGAAAGATTCCATATTGATTTCTATAAAGATAGTATCTTGCTGATATAAAAACCTGGCAAATATAGATCAATATCCTTTATGAATACTGATGACAAAATTATAAATGAAATACTAACAAAAGAAAATTTGTAATAATATGTACTCAGTAAAATTTACATAAGGGATTTGAATCAAATTAGGGGGAAGTCATTTCACTAGATGTAAAAGTTATTTTTAAAAATTCATCATGCAGCTATGATTTAAAAAAAACAAACCTCTTTGTCAATAATTTTCAAAAACTTTTTTTTTAGTATGTTGAAAAGCACCTATCCCAAATGCTGAATCACTAAAGAAATTGCCATTAGATTGGGAATAACATAAATATATCATATAAGCAAATAGTGAGCATTCATTATACACAATATTATTTAATATAAGTTCAGGAGTGTTAACACTGCATAAAGATGTAAATTTTTTAAATGAGTTCTATAGTTGAAAAGGAGGAAACAAAATTATCATTATTTTCAGGTAATATGAGTTGTCTACTTCAAAAAACTAAGATAATCAACTTACATATCATGGAAATATGTCACTAGAAATAAATGTAAGTGACACGAATGGATCAAAATGAATATAAAAAAATTAAATGCCTCCTACTCCCACCAAAATGGCTAAAATTAAAGACTGACCACACCAAGTATTGACAAGAAAGTGGAACAATTCAAATTCTTATGAATTGCTAATAGGAATGAAAAGGACACAAGCACTTTGGAAACAACTTGGCATATGCTTAAAAGTGAAACTTATATTACCAAACAATTCATACATCCCATTCCTAGGTATTTAGCCAGAATTCCTGAAAATGTATGTGCATACAAAGACTTGTACATGAATGTTCATAGCAGCACTATTCATAATAGCCCAAAATTAGAAACAACCAAAAGTCCATCAGCAAGTGAATGAAAAAAAGAATTTGGTATACCCATACAACGGAATATTATTCAGCCATAAAAAGGAATGAATTATTGATACATGCAACAACATGGAGGAATCTCAAAATCATTATGCTGAGGGAGAGGAGCCAGACAAAAGAGTAGATCTTGAAAGATTTCAGTTATATAAAAACCTAGAAATGCAAATGAATATATAGTGAAAAAAAGCAGATGAGTGGTTGTCCAAGGCAGGGGGTAGGGAATGGGATGGGTTGCAAAGGGGCATGAGAAACTTGGGGCAAGGGGCAGTGTTGGAAATGTTTCGCATCTTGATTTTGGTAGTCATTTCATGAATACATACACCAGTCAAAACTCAACAAATTGTACACTTTAAAAATAGATGTGGGTTATGGTACACAAATTATTTATCAACAAAGTTACAATTTAAAAAATACAACAGAACCTTCTGGACAAGGAAATCCAAAGATGAAGAGACACTTACTGTAGTGCATCCCCAAACTAAATTGTCTAAAGTCCTTTAACTCCCCTCCTCTACATGTTCTACTGACTCATTTGCTTATAGACAGTATGTTTCATTATGACAATTATTCAATTATAAAATGTAAATATGTGAAGATATAGATATTTATGCAACACCATTACTAATGACCTTACTAATTTATTTTCCATTTGTCCCTTATTGATTGATTGGGGGTGGGGGAAAGAGAAAGAAAAAGAGAGGGAGGAGAGATTGAGATTAACTTTCCTGAAATGGCCATGCCTACCTAGAACATTTTACTACCTTGACTCTCTTTCAACCAAGCGTAACCACATACCATACAGTTGGTTGGGAGAAGAGGGTGGAAATCTTATAGCTGGGGCTTCTAGGAATACTATTGTTTTGCTGATAAAGTGGGACATGCTTAGTTGACACACATTTTGCCCTTCATCCCTTCCCTTTCCTCCTGACTAGAGAGCATGAATGATGGTTTGGAGGTACAGCAGCCATCTTGTGACTGACAAAGAAAAAAATAAAATGCTAAAGATAGTAAAGCAATGGAGAAAAAGTACCTGAGCCAGCTCTGGAGTGCAAAGCCCATTTCCCTTGCTACATGAGAAAAATTAATCCCTTATAAATTTCATGCAGCTACAGGAAATTCTACTAACTACAGCATTTGTTGAGTTGGAGGGAGAAATAAGGCTTTTATTACCAAACCAATCACATGCTGTTGTTGCTGAAATGGGACTTAAACATCAAGTCATCAAGTTTCTCATTACACACTTGATGAAACAAGTCCAGAAAAATGAAAATGATTTTCTCAACAGGACACAAGCAAGAGAGTCAAATGCAAGCCTCTTGATTTTCAGTCCAGTACCATTTCTACTGTGCCTGCTGCCACACTAAATTCAGAAAAAACAACATACAGAGAGCCTACTCTGTACCAGGTACTGTGCTTGGTGATATATGGAAGCAAACATGTATAAGACCATGTTCCTTGCCTATAAGAGGGATGAAGTATACATAAAGAGATAAGACTACACCAGATTATGAAATAGTAAAAGTAGTTGTAAAATAGAGCTAGTGAAATTAGCCCTATTACATTATGAACCATGATCTCTAGAACAGAAAAAGACAAACAGTATAAGCCAGTATCATACATAGTAAGTGATCTGGGACACTACATAATGATCAAGGGATCGATCCAAGAAGAAGATATAACAATTGTAAATATTTATGCACCCAACATAGGAGCACCTCAATACATAAGGCAAATACTAACAGCCATAAAAGGGGAAATCGACACAGTAACACATTCATAGTAGGGGGCTTTAACACCCCACTTTCACCAATGGACAGATCATCCAAAATGGAAATCAATAAGGAAACACAAGCTTTAAATGATACATTACACAAGATGGACTTAATTGATATTTATAGGACATTCCATCCAAAAACAACAGAATACACATTTTTCTCAAAAGCTCATGGAACATTCTCCAGGATAGATCATATCTTGGGTCACAAATCTAGCCTTGGTAAATTTAAGAAAACTGAAATCATATCAAGTATCTATTCCTACCACAATGCTATGAGACTAGATATCAATTACAGGAAAAGATCTGCAAAAAATACAAACACATGGAGGCTAAACAATACATTACTTAATAACAAAGTGATCACTGAAGAAATCAAAGAGGAAATCAAAATATACCTAGAAAAAAATGACAATGGAGCCACGATGGCCCAAAACCTATGGGATGCAGCAAAAGCAGTTCTAAGAGGGAAGTTTATAGCAATACAATCCCACCTTAAGAAACAGGAAACATCTCAAATAAACAACCTAACCTTGCACCTAAAGCAATTAGAGAAAGAAGAACAAAAAAACCTCAAAGTTAGCAGAAGGAAAGAAATCATAAAGATCAGATCAGAAATAAATGAAAAAGAAATGAAGGAAAAGATAGCAAAGATCAATAAAACTAAAAGCTGGTTCTTTGAGAAGATAAACAAAATTGATAAACCATTAGCCAGACTCATCAAGCAAAAAAGGGAGAAGACTCAAATCAATAGAATTAGAAATGAAAAAGGAGAAGTAACTACTGACACTGCAGAAATACAAAGGATCATGAGAGATTACTACAAACAACTGTATGCCAATAAAATGGACAACCTGGAAGAAATGGACAAATTCTTAGAAATGCACAACCTTTCAAGACTAAACCAGGAAGAAATAGAAAATATGAACAGAACAAACACAAGCACTGATATTGAAACTGTGATTAAAAATCTTCCAACAAACAAAAGCTCAGGACCAAATGGCTTCACAGGCGAATTCTATCAAACATTTAGAGAAGAGCTAACACCTATTCTTCTCAAACTCTTCCAAAATATAGCAGAGGGAGAAACATTCCCAAATTCATTCTACGAGGCCAGCATCACCCAGATACCAAAACCTGACAAAGATGTCACAAAGAAAGAAAACTACAGGCCAATATCACTGTTGAACATAGATGCAAAAATCCTCAACAAAATACTAGCAAACAGAATCCAACAGCACATTAAAAGGATCATACACCATGATCAAGTGGGGTTTATTCCAGGAATGCAAGGATTCTTCAATATACACAAATCAATCAACGTGATACACCATATTAACAAATTGAAGGAGAAAAACCATATGATCATCTCAATAGATGCAGAGAAAGCTTTCAACAATATTGCATACCGAATTATGATAAAAACCCTGCAGAAAGTAGGCATAGAGGGAACTTTCCTCAACATAATAAAGGCCATATGTGACAAACCCACAGGCAACATCATCCTCAATGGTGAAAAACTGAAAGCATTTCAACTAAGATCAGGAACAAGACAAGGTTGCCCACTCTCACCACTCTTATTCAACATAGTTTTGGAAGTTCTAGCCACAGCAATCAGAGAAGAAAAGGAAATAAAAGGAATCCAAATCAGAAAAGAAGTAAAGCTGTCACTGCTTGCAGATGACATGATACTATATATACAGAATCCTAAAGATACTACCAGAAAACTACTAGAGCTAATCAATGAATCTGGTAAAGTAGCAGGATACAAAGCTAATGCACAGAAATCTCTGGAATTCTTATACACTAATGATGAAAAATCTGAAAGTGAAATTAAGAAAACACTCCCATTTACCACTGCAACAAAAAGAATAAAATATCTAAGAATAAACCTACCTGAGGAGAAAAAAGACCTGTATGCAGAAAATTATAAGACACTGATGAAAGAAATCAAAGAAAATACAAGTAGATGGAGAGATATACCATGTTCTTGGATTGGAAGAATCAACATTGTGAAAAATGACTCTACTACCCAAAGCAATCTACAGATTCAATGCAATCCCTATCAAACTACCACTGGCATTTTTCACAGAACTGGAACAAAAAATCTCACAATTTGTATGGAAACACAAAAGACCCCGAATAGCCAAAGCAATCTTGAGAATGAAAAATGGAGCTGGAGGAATCAGGCTCCCTGACTTCAGACTACACTACAAAGCTACAGTAATCGGCAGTATGGTACTGGCACAAAAAGAGAAATATAGATCAATGGAACAGGAGAGAAAGCCCAGAGATAAACCCATGCACATACGGTCACCTTATCTTTGATAAAGGAGGCAAGAATATACAGTGGAGAAAAGACAGCCTCTTCAATAAGTGGTGCTGGGAAAACTGGACAGGTACATGTAAAAGTATGAAATTAGAACACTCCCTAACACCATACACAAAAATAAACTCAAAATGGATTAAAGACCTAAATGTAAGGCCAGACACTATCAAACTCTTAGAGGAAAACATAGGCAGAACACTCTATGACATAAATCACAGCAAGATCATTTTTGACCCGCCTCCTAGAGAAATGGAAAGAAAAACAAAAATAAACAAATGGGACCTAATGAAACGTAAAAGCTTTTGCACAGCAAAGGAAACCACAAACAAGACCAAAAGTCAACCCTCAGAATGGGAGAAAATATTTGCAAATGAAGCAACTGACAAAGGATTAATCTCTGAAATTTCCAAGCAGCTCATGCAGCTCAATAGCAAAAAAACAAACAACCCAATCCAAAAATGGGCAGAAGACTTAAATAGACATTTCTCCAAAGAAGATATACAGATTGCCAACAAACACATGAAAGAATGCTCAACATCATTAAACATTAGAGAAATGCAAATCAAAACTACAATGAGATATCATCTCACACCAGTCAGAATGGCCATCGTCAAAAAATCTAGGAACAATAAATGCTGGAGAGGGTGTGGAGAAAAGGGAACCCTCTTGCACTGTTGGTGAGAATGTAAAGTGATACAGCCACTGTGGAGATCAGTATGGAGGTTCCTTAAAAAACTAAAAATAGAACTACCATACGACCCAGCAATCCCACTACTGGACATATACCCTGAGAAAACCATAATTCAAAAAGAGTCATGTACCGAAATGTTCATTGCAGCTCTATTTACAATAGTCAGGACATGGAAACAAGCTAAGTGGCCATCAACAGATGAATGGATAAAGAAGATGTGGCACAAATATACAATGGAATATTACTCAGCCATAAAAAGAAATGAAGTTGAGTTATTTGTAGTGAGGTGGATGGACCTAGAGTCTGTCATACAGAGTGAAGTAAGTCAGAAAGAGAAAAACAAATACCGTATGCTAACACATATATATGGAATCTAAGGGAAAAAAAAAAAGATCACGAACAACCTAGGGGTAAGATGGGAATAAAGACACAGACCTACTAGAGCATGGACTTGAGGATATGGGGAGGGGGAAGGGTAAGCTGGGCAAAGTGAGGGAGTGGTATGGACATATATACCCTACCAAATGTAAAACAGATAGGTAGTGGGAAGCAGCCACATAGCACAGGGAGATCAGCTTGGTGGTTTGTGACCACCAAGAGGGGTGGGATAGGGAGGGTGGGAGGGAGGGAGACGCAAGAGGGAAGAGATATGGGAACATATGTAAATGTATAACTGATTCACTTTGTTATAAAGCAGAAACTAACACACCATAGTAAAGCAACTATACTCCAATAAAGAAGTTAAAAAAAAAAAAAGTAAGTGATCCGGTGTTAGTGCCCATATTAGGGAAACATCCCTTTGGGTAGGAATAATCAGAGATGTTTGTATAAAGGAATGATGTTTGATCTTCCTTGAAGGAAAGATGGAGTTAAGATAGGCAGATGACAATGGGGAGGACATTTCTAGAAGGGATAAGTGCCTTTGGCAAAGAAGTGGTAGTGAGAATGACCAAAAAACATCCTGGAGAAAATGGAACAATTTAACTACAACATGTACACATATAATTTTTATATAATATATACACAATATACATAATTCTAAATCACAAGGAAATGAGCAATAAAGTATGTTATGATTGTCTATTTCAATACCCAGGATAATGCTGGACCATAGTAGATGGTCAATAAATGTACAAATAATTCATTCACATAGTAAAGGTATGTTAATGTGCAAACCAAAAGATTATTGCAGACTCTCTTTAGCCAGAGATATCAAAGCATCCTTTATAAATCCTCCAAGCTTATATAATCCATTTCTCTTCCCAGATAAAAATGTAAGTTTTAAGGACCACGGAAAACTGGTAGTTACCTAGGTAACCCATTAAGTAAAATACATGAGAATTAAATTCTGATTGTATTTCCTTAACTGCCTGCCTTTTGAAAAGAGGCAACAGATATAGCCTCAAACCTTCCACTTAAAAAGCAGATAAAAAAGAATAGATGACTCAATTCTGATATATCTAAATATCTACTTATGATTTCAGTCAGCTTTCTTTTGACCCTTTGGTTATTTTTAAAACCACCTTCCAACCATGGCCAAATAAGTTCACAATCCTAAGAACTAGCTAAGATTTATACAACAGCAGTTACTTGAGTATTTTAGACTAAAAAAGAATTTTAAGGTTTTCTGAATGACCCAGATAATTAGATAAAAAAGAGAGCCCACTTGTACTATCTACTAAACCATACCTGCCAAGATGTTTAGATAATGGTCAAATATTGCTAATCTATGTGTATTTGATGTGCAGAGTGGCTATCTAAAGAAAAATACTTCTTTGAAAGATGGTCACATTACCAAATCATCAAACATCAGGATAATCATTGGAAAATGTCAATTAATCATCTAGACATGTTGCTAGATTTATGACAAATGTGGTTGATTCTGTTGCTTTCTCTCTGGTACTTTGCCCTCTTGTTGGATAAGGGTGATCACAGGGTGACATACGGAAAAAGACAATGTCTGCTGGAGGCCAAAGCTTCTGGTTGAAAGGAGGAAAATATGTTTCCCTAGATGCTGAGAAAAAGTTGACTTACTTGACATTTCCCTCATTGGAATTCTTTGTTTTGATACACACTAGAGTTTACTGTTAACACTTTTTTTTAATTAAAAAAAAAGCAGCTGTTCAATCAAGAGACTATTTTTATCAAAGCCCATGAAGCCAGCCCTCTGTGTGTGGTTCTTTCTATAGAAATTATCACTTTCTAATGACAGATGCCATGTTACCTTGTCATGGGGTACATCTGAGTCCTCCTATGAGAATGTGAACCCATTCAAAGTTCGGGGGTTGCAACTGGTTTTGACACTAATTGAGAGACAAAGCAACATTCAGCCAGATAGAGGTTGGAATTATGACTTATCATCCAAGTTAATACTGAAAAACATCAGGACATAAACAGAAGGTTGAATTTGACCTGCTTATAGTAATACACTCTAGAGGTTAGTTTACTCACCCTTCAATGGTAGAACTAGAAAGGCCAACCTCACTCACAGGGGCAGGGCTTTGAAGCCTAATATTACCAGATGGATGAGAGCTGATAAGAAAGGATACATCCCCTCTGCCAGCAGGCAGGTCCCAAAACAGAAAGGAGAGGGCTGAACTGTGTGCAACACTAGTCATAGGGATCCCACCCTACCCAGGACAGCAAGGCACCTGCAGGCAGCCATGAGCATTACTCTAATAAGAGTCCCACCATATGGAAACAAAACACAAGGGAGGAAAAGTTCCACCCCTTTCCAACACTGGGCAGCATTCATATCTAAGTGGGTTTTTGTTTGTTGGTTTTTCCTGTCTCCAGTACCAAAAACAGTGCTCTGCTCAAAAAGTACTTATTAATAAAGGTTAAACATGAATGGGATGACCTCCAAAGAGAGAGATCAGTTTTTAAAGTCAAGCTTGAAGCCTGCTTCTGAACCTCTCCAACTGTATGCTCTTAGACCACTCATTGAACTTCCTTGATTTCATCAACTGTAAAATCCAGATGGTAAATACCTAGCTCACAAGAGTCTCATGAAGGCTAAATGTCTCAAAAGTTTATCCCAATGCTGGTGGGAGCAGAGAGGTGCTCAAAGCTGTGAGCTCTCCTCCTCTTCTTTCCCCCTAATAAAATCTGCTCTCAGAAAAAGAAAAAAAAAAATCTGGTACAAGGCATCCTTTATGCTCCCATCAATGAGTTCTCCTCTTCTGGGACCATTTTTCTGCTTAAGCCCTTTCACCCAGTGTAACAAAGCTTAGTTCAGTCAGGTGTGGTCAAGGAGCCAAACAAGAAGGACTTTGAATAAGGGCATCATTCTGGAAGTCAGGGCCTCTGGATTTTTCTGTCGTCATTATTTTCTATGCCTCCTCTGCCCCTGTACCATGCCTAATCCTTTGTTTCTGAAGGACTGTCATAAGGACAAATGTCTCTTAAATGGCAAGAGGGACATGAAGGATAATGAGGAATAGGAAAAGAAGTAAGAAAGATCTGGGTCCTGATTGCCTTGCTGCTTGAAACAAATGAAACAGGAATCAAGATCTGTGACTTAGCGCTGCAATGTTTATAGAACTGAAACTTAACGTGCTTGCTTTTAATTGCTCCTTAATGGCATACAAAATTACTAGACATTAAATCGCTTTAGAGGAGTGCAGGCAGAGTTACTTTATCTGAGTAAAGTCACCTTTAGTTTTTTACGCTAGCCACTAGGCAGCCTAAATGCTAGAAGATGTCACAATTATTTGTTTTGCCTGGAAAATATTCCCAAGTAGTTAGACCCCACCCACTGCCCGATGTCCTCAGAAAAATTAAAGACCAATTGCAGGTGCCACTTTGCCTGAGGTACATAGTATATATCGACTGCATTTAAGGAAATGGTAAGACAAATTGGAGATGCAAAGGGGACTTCAAGACCTATTTAGAAGCAGCTCTATAACACAGCCTTTGGGAATAGGTAGGGCTGAATTTGAACCCCAATTCTGTTTTCTTACATTGCATTTGTATAGTAAATCTACCATGCATGATCCACTTACCCAGTCCTTATATCCCCTAAGAGTTCCAAGTGAACAGTCCCTTCCTTACAACACTGAGAAATACACTGGGCAGCAGAGCACCATCCTCTTTGAAAAGTGGGTGTACTTTGGCTAAAGCTAGGAAACAATGCTATTTGAGTGGACTCCCTTATTACAATGAAAATGATGAGACCCCATGGCAGCACTTAACCACCAGCTGCACAATGGCACAGCTGGCAATAATTTGCAGCACGGAAAAGAGGACAGCTTGACCCAAAGGGATCTTTGGCTGATACACTGCATGTTATCAGGTGAACAGTACCCCCTGGAATTGTGCAACAAGATAGTCTCTCCCTAGGAACTGGTATATGGTAACCCACTAAGATCCCAGTTCATCCATGTGCCACAAACAAACAAAACTCTAGTATGTTAAACAAAACATTAAGGCTTCTCATCTAATTTCCATATCTTAGTTCAAAAAAAGTGGTCTATATCATGAGAGCATATCCTTTCCAAATTGAAAGAAAAATCATTGTGCTTCACACTTTCTAACTACTAAAAAAAATCAATATTTAATAGTCTTATTTCAATTTTGGAAACATCACACACGTCCTATGGATGTACTGCCCCCATTTACTTAATTAACCTGTATGGCTACCAGGTCGAGAGGAACTTAGGAAGAACTCCAATTCAAGCACCTCTGCCATTTGACCTCTACAACTCAATAGATCCGATGATGCCCTAAAATGTCTGTGGCTGGCAAGGATGCTCTATGGAGTCTATTACAAGCCTTAGAAAGAGAATCCCAGTGAGTTTGGAGGCAGATTCATGCCCCTTTTGGTGGGTAGCTATTCTTTTGAAAATAGTTCTTGGCTTGCTGTTGGACTTCTTTAGAGACTGAACACCTCACCATGAAAGAATAGGGAACTGTGCACCCTAAAAGAAACCTAGTTAGGTGTTCCCAGCAGCATCCATGATCAAGCGGAAGCTGTAATGTACAATTAAGTAAGTACAAGAGGACCCTTGGAGACACAAGTAATTTGCATAATTGGCTCTCGCTACAAGTGTGCCTATCCTTAAATCCCCCCTAAGGTACTCTCATGTTTTCCTCAATCCACTCCTATGCCCTCATGAAGAGTTCCCAATAACCAACCAACTGAGTAAGGAAAAAAGTGACTTACAGAAGATTTTGCATAATATGCTGACCTGAAAGTAGAACACTGTGATATTATAGTCTCATTTAATTGAGGCCTGAAGGACAGTTCTGTAGGAAATGCTCCTAGTTGGTAAAACTACAAGAAGTACATCTCACAGTCTCCTGTGCATGGAAAGAATGAAGGCCTGAGATGAGTCTGTATCAATTCATGGGTAATAGCTACATGAATTGACTGTGTTGAAGAGGAAGAAATTTTCCTCTCCCCTTCTAGGTACTTCTGACTGGTCTAAGAAATAAACTGACATGAGACAGATTAACAGGAAAAAAATCAAACAGAAGTTTAATAACATGTATATGTGGAAGAGACCCAGGAAAACTGAGTAACTCACCAAAATGGCCAAAACCCTCACCTTCAATACTGTGTTCAGCCAAAGACAAGAGAGGATGTTTGGGACTTCAAATGGGGAGGAAGGCAATTCACATGGAGATGGAAAAGCAAATGTTTAGTAAATAATTATTTGCTGGGCCATACAGAGACAATGGGACACAGAGAGGAATTTTAACAGACTTTGCTAGGTTCCCCTCTGTCTACCATATTTAATTCATATTATACTTATCTATGGGGATAGCTTTCTTCCTGGAATAGATCCTCTATCTACAGTCTTTTAGGTAGTTAGGGGGAAGGTCAAAGTTTCTTCCTGAGTCTTTTAGGCCTTGACTGTTTCCAGCTCAAAACAATCCATATGCCAAAGGGACATTTTGGGGTGGCAAAATAGGCTCCCCTACAGCTGGTAGCAGAGTCAGAATAAATAAGTTTTAAGTTTGGTAATAAGATTTGTGAAAGAAGTATGTGGATGAGCCACTCATTTAATGAGTTCAGAGTATAAGACTATGTATGGCCACATAAATGTTAATTACGGGGTCCCCAGGGTGGGGGAGGAGAGCAGAGGAGACTCTCGCTGACAAGGTTCGTAACAATGGTCTGCTCTATGGATGTCATTTCACCTCCTTCCCTAGCCATGACAGTGACTGCTCACACTGCTCATGAACAAAGTGGCCATGTTGGCAAAAACAGAAAATGTTCACGTGTAGAACAGGAACTTCCCCTCACCATATCTGGCCTGGCCTTTAAAAGAGCTAAGTCTTGCTCTTATCAACAATAACTACTTGTAAACCTGACATGGTATCACATCCTAGGGTTCTGAGCCTACTACCTGGTAGTAGAGAGAGCATGGGAAATGTACACAAGCTTTCCCTGAGTCACACTTCTGTTAGTAACACCATCTTTGGATTTCCTAAGAAAAGAAAACTTTAAACAATGATGAAGTGGCCTACAGAAGACTCAGATAAGCATCAGATTGGAAATGTCACCTTGAGAAGCTAAGGATATGAATGTGCTCTGACAAGCAATCAACATATTGTGCTATTTCCCTCAGAGTCAAAACCAATGGATGAAACTGGGGCACCTTTCACTGTTACATCAGTTGACCTACTTACAGGGACTTCCCTGGTGGAGCAGTGGTTAAGACTCCGTGCTCCCAATGCACAGGGCCCGAGTTCGATCGCTGGTCAGGGAACTAGATCCCACATGCATGCCACAGCTAAGAATTCATATGCTGCAACTAAGGAGCCGGCAAGCCACAACTAAGACCCAGGGCAACCAAATAAATAAATAAGTTTTAAAAAAATTGACCAACTTACAAAAAAAATAAACAAATTTATGGTCTCTAGGACTCCAGACTTTGCTTAATTATAGGTCTGAGTGCCCAAGAGAGTAATTCTTCCATTACACTTAAAGTTAAAACTGCCATATGGCCATTTGGGGATCCTTATGTTACAAGATGTTATGTTACAAGATGGACAGAGTTATTAACCATAATTACCAATGGAAAATTGCTGCTATATGATGAGGGCAAAGAGGAACATTCTAGACCACTGAAGATCATTCTGAGTACCTTCTAGTGTCTCCAAATCCACTGTAAAATGTTTGTTTAAGACTAAAGCAACCCATATAGGAAAGTCCAACAAAGGCTCAAATACCTCAGGACTATAAGCTTAGTTCATCCTGTCGGGTGAAATATCCCAACCAGCCAAGGTGTTTTTCAAAAAAAAAAAAAAAAAGAAAGAAAAGAAACATGAAATGCATGATGGAGGAAGGGAATTATAACACCAATGGCCTCATGATCAAGTACAGAACTGAGATCCCTCTTAGCTCTGTATTTTTGGAGTATGTTGATGGTGGTTAGATTTATCACTTAGTCCATGGGTCATAAAATATCAAGGCAGGACTGTGATTTCGCTAAGGTAAGAAAAAATAAACCCAGACGTGCATGTCATAACTGACAAGAGTTTGTACCTCCCCTTTGGAGAGCATACGATGGGTCCAACTTTGTTTTTGTAAAAGATGGTTCCATATGTTAAAAAATCAGCACATTGTGCTACTACTGTTGTTTGGAATTTTGCACGTGGAAAAGAATGTGTACAAAGAACCCCAAGGACTGAAGTGGCAGACAAATCAGATTAGCTCATTTATCACCCACTCCCATTTCCTTTTAGGATTGTACCATATCTTGTACCATATCTTCCTGTACTTCAGAAACAGGATAACATATTTCCAAGTCTTCTGCAAAGAGGGTTCCACTCAGCAGACTGCACTGCACAAGTCTTGCAAGAGGGAACTGAGCAGTGTGAGATGGCAAACTCACATAGGGAAACAAGATCTCCTTGAAACTAAAGCAGTGAAGACATCTGGTTCTCTGGGGTAGCTCTGACGGAGGTTTCACTCCGGCATCATAAGTGCAAGTAGCAGATGGCAGCGGCAGTGGGAGTTCACCTAGAACAGTTACAGAGTGTGCCTGGGTGATTCTCTTTCTGTTTTGCTCTTGACAGTGTAGCAGGCAAGGCTAATTCCTTGACCATCCTGAATATTGGGTATGCTACTAAATATTTTTTAATAAACCTCTAACTAGAGTCTTTCTGTTACTTATAATCATGAATCCTGACCAATAAAATACTTGCTTACATAAAGGGATTATTTTAAATTTATAAATTTTATTTTTTGCTTAATTATATATCACAAACAATTATATAATTATTTTTTTTCTTAAAAACAGTTGAGATGAAATTTTGATACAGTAAAATGCACAGACCTAGGCCCTGAGTTTTGACAAACATCTACAACTGTGTAACCCACATCATTATCCAGAAATGGAATATTTCCATCACCCCAGCAAGTTCCTTCATAGTAAATCCTCCCTCTCCAAAGGATACCCCACTTATTTCTACTACAATACATCAGTTTTGCCTGTTCTAAAATTTCTCATAAATAGAATTATGCAGCAAGTACACATCAAGGTCTGGCTCCTATCTTTTAGGATAATGTTTTTGTAATTCATCCATGTTTTGGTGTGTATAGTTGATTATTCAGTTTTACTGCTGAATTGTATGAGTATGGCACAATTTGCTGATCCATTCTCCTGTTGATAGACATTTGAGTCCTTTCTAATCCCTGAGTATTACAAATAAAGCTGCCATAAATATTTATGTATAAATCTTTCTATTGACATAAGTTTTCATTTCTCTCAGCTAAATACCTAGGAGTGAAATTGCTGGCACATAGAGCAGGTGAATGCTTAATATGAGAAGAAGCTTTCAAACTGCTTGCCAAGATAGTTGTACCATTTTACAATTTCACCAACAATGTCTGAAGGTTCTAGATGCTCCATATCCTCACCAACATTAGGTTTCCTCAGTACTTTTTAATTTTAGCTGTTCTAGAGGGAGTACAGTGGTATGCCATTGTAGCTTTAATTTGCATTTCCCTGATTATTACAGTACTGACCACATTTTCATGTGTTTATTGGCCATCTGTATATTTTCCTTTATGAAGAGTCTGTTCAATTATTTTCTGTACTTTTAAGTTGGGTTGTTCATAAGAGTCCTTTATGATCTGGATATAAATCTTTTGTCAGATATATAAATATAGATATACATATATAGATACAGATATAGATATAAAATATGTTCTCGAAGTCTGTGACTTGCAATATTCATTTTCTTAACAGTATGTTTTGATGAATGGAAGTTTTTAATTTTCATAAAGTTCAATTTATCATGTAGTGTATACTTACTAATTTCTGTGTCCTGTCTAAAATTTCTCTGCCTACTCCAAGATCACAAATATATTCTTCCTGGGTTTTTTTTTTCTAGAAGCTTAACAGTTCTAGCTTTTATGTTTATGTATATGATTAAAATTGAATTAATATGTTGTGTAAGATGTATGATAGGAGTCAAAGCTCATTTTGTTTCATGTGGATATCTGGTTGTTACAGCACTGATTGGTAAACAGAATTTCTTTTCGTATTGAATTGTTTAGGCACCTCTGTGGTCAATCAAGTGAATATGTATGTGTGGGTCTATTTTTTTCCACTGTTCTTTTTGTCTACACTTATACTAGAACTACACTTTCTAGATTATTATAGCTTTATAATAAGTCTGGAAATTCGGTAGTGTAAGTCAAATTTCTTTCTTTTTCAAAATTCTCTTGGTTACTCTAAGTCCTTTGCACTTCAATATAATTTCTTAGAATCACCTTGTCAATTTCTATCGAAAAGCTTGCTAAGATCTCAATCGAGGTTGCATGGCATTTATGGAATATTGGGGGGATAAAGGTATCTTAGCACTATTGGATCTTTCAGTCTAATATTATATCTCTCCTCTTACGTAGTTCATTGTCCAGAATTATCTTTTTTTTTTTTTTTTTTTTTTTTGAAGTACGGGGGCCTCTCACTGTTGTGGCCTCTCCTGTTGTGGAGCACAGGCTCCGGACACTCAGGCTCAGCGGCCATGGCTCACGGGCCCAGCTGCTCCACGGCATGTGGGATCTTCCCGGACCAGGGCACGAACCCACGTCCCCTGCATCGGCAGGCAGACTCTCAACCACTGTGCCGCCAGTGAAGCCCTCAGAATTATCTTGTAGTTACTAGTTTATGTCTTCCACATATAGCATTACATTTATTTATAAATATTTTATGTTTTCATATTATTGAAAATTGTATTATTTTATATTTTCCAATTATTCATTGGTAATAAATAAAAATACAATTAATTTTTGTATACTGTAACATTACTAAATTCACTCACCAGGTTTCTTTTGTGGTTTATTTATAGATTCCTTGGAATTTTCTACATAGAAAATCATATTATTAGAGGATAAAGACAAGTTTATTTTGTCCTTTCTGATCTATATGGCTTTGTGGTCATTTTCTTCCTTTCATTGGTTAGGACTTGAAGTACAATGTTGAATAATGAGAGTAGATGATGAGTGAGAGTAGAGTCCTTGCATTCTTCTGGAATATAGGATCAAGGGATTTAAGGTTTCACCATTATCATGTCAGCTGAGATTTCTTTTTTTTGAAGACATCCTTAATGAGATTGAGGAAGCTCCCCTTAGTTAATGAGATTGAGGAAGCTCCCCTTAGACTGTTTGCTGACAGTCTGCTATCATAAACGTGTGTTGAACTTTTTCAAAAGTTTTCCTGCATCTATTAAATGATCACATAATTCTTCTCCCTTATTCTATTAGTTTGATAAATTACATTAAGGCTTGGATGTTGAAACAATCTCACATATCTCACATTTTTGGAATCAACTCCACTTCGTCATGTTGTATTATGCTTTTTACATATTGCTGACTTCTTTTGCTAATATTAAGTCCATCTGGGTTCATGAGGTATATTGGTATCTTATGAACACAGACACTTTTTTAAAAAATATTTTGGCCATGCCATGTGACATGTGAAATCTTAGCTCCCCAACCAGAGATCAAACCCATGCCCCCCTGCACTGGAAGTGCAGAGTCTTAACCACTGGACCAGCAGGGAAGTCCCAAACATAGACATTCTTGTGAGGTCTGATCAGGGTAGTGCTGCCTTATTATTTTCTCAAAGTATCCATACAAGGTTGATATTGTTGCCTCCTTACATATTTGACTAAATTCACCAGCGTATGAATATGGTATTTTCTTTCTTAAAAGGTTTTAAATTATAAATTTAATTTATTTAACAAATATAGGGCTATTCAAATTTTTTTCTCCTTCTGTCTGTTTTTAAAATGTGTCCCTCAAGAAATTAGTTCATTTAATTTAAATAATGTACACATTGCCATATTTAAAATAGATAACCAACAAGGACCTACTGTATAGCACAAGGAACTCTGCTCAATATTCTGTAATAACCTAAGTGGGAAGAGAATTTGAAAAGGAATAGAAAAAAATTAATGATATGGACTTGTATGATACCATTTATATGAAATGTCCAGAGAAGGTAAATCTGTAGAGATGGAATGCAGATTAGTGGTTCCCTGAGGCTGGGGGTGAGGATGGGAAGTGACTGCAGTGGCCATGAGAGAGATCCTTGGGATGATGGGAATGTTCTAAAATTGTATCATGGTCTTCTAAGATGAGGAATAAGACAAGGATGTCCACTCTCACCACTATTATTCAACATAGTCTTGGAAGTCCCAGCCACAACAATCAGAGAAGAAAATTAAAAGGAATGCAAATTGGAAAAGAAGTAGTAAAACTGTCACTGACTGCAGACGACATGACACTATACATAGAAAATCCTAAAGATGCCACCACAAAACTACTAGAGCTAATCAATGAATTTACTAAAGTCACAGGATACAAAATTAATACACAGAAATCTCTTGCATTCCTATGCACTAACAGTGAAAGACCAGAAAGAGAAATTAATGAAACAACCTCATTTATCATTACAACAAAAAGAATAAAATACCTAGGAATGAAACTACTTAAGGAGACAGAAGACCCGTACAAAGAAAACATTAAGATACTGATGAAAGAAATCAAAGATGACACAAACAGATGGAGAGATATACCATGTTCTTGGATTGGAAGACTCAATATTGTGAAAATGATTATACTACCCAAAGCAATCTACAGACTCAATGAAATCCCTATCATATTACCATAGGCATTTTGCACAGAACTAGAACAGAAAATTTTACAATTTGTATGGAAACACAAAAGACCCCAAATAGCCAAAGCAATCTTGAGAAAGAAAAATGGAGCTGGAGGAATCAGGCTTCCTGACTTCAGACTATACTACAAAGCTACAGTAATAAAGACAGTATGTTATTGGCACAAAAACAGAAATATAGATCAATGGAAAAGGATAGAAAGCCAGAGATAAACCCAAGTACCCACACCTATGGTCACCTAATCTATGAGAAAGAAGGCAAGAATATATAGTGGAGAAAAGACGGCCTCTTCAATAAGTAGTGCTGGGAAAACTAGACAGCTACATGCAAAAGAATGAAATTAGAACACTCCCTAACAAAAATAAATTCAAAATGGATTAAAGACCTGAATGTAAGGCCAGACACTACAAAACTCTTAGAGGAAAACAGGCAGAACACTATTTGACATAAATTGCAACAAGATCTTTTTCTACCCACCTCCTAGAGTAATGAAAATAAGAACAAAAATAAACAAATGGGACCTAAGTAAACTTAAAAGCTTTTGCACAGCAAAGGAAACCATAAACAAAACAAAAAGACAACCCTCAGAATGGGAGAAAATATTTGCAAATGAAGCAACTGACAAAGGATTAATCTCCACAATATACAAACAGCTCATGCAACTCAATATCAAAGAAACAAACAACCCAATCAAAAAATAGGCAGAAGTGTGTCACATCTTCTTTATCCATTTACCTGTCAATGGACACTTAGGCTGAAGTGTCCATTGACAGATGAATGGATAAGGAAGATGTGGCACGTATATACAATGGAATATTACTCAGCCATAAAAAGAAACGAAATTGAGTTATTTGTAGTGAGGTGGATGGACCTAGAGTCTGTCATACAGAGTGAAGTAAGTCAGAAGAGAAAAACAAATACTGAATGCTAACATATATATATATGGAATCTAAAAAAAAAAAAAAAAGGTCATGAAGAAGCTAGGGGCAAGATGGGAATAAAGACGCAGACCTACTAGAGAATGGACTTGAGGACATGGGGAGGGGGAAGGGTAAGCTGGGACAAAGTGAGAGAGTGGCATGGACATATATACACTACCAAATGTAAAACAGATAGCTAGTGGGAAGTGGCCACATAGCACAGGGAGGTCAGCTCAGTGCTTTGTGGCCACCAAGAGGGGTGGGATAGGGAGGGTGGGAGGGAGGGAGATGCAAGAGGAAAGGGATATAGGGATGCATGTATATGTATAGCTGATTCACTCTGTTATAAAGCAGAAACTAACACACCATTGTAAAGCAATTATACTCCGACAGATGTTAAAAAAAAAAAGGGCAGAAGACCTAAATAGACATTTCTCCCAAGAAGACATACAGATGGCCAAGAGGCACATGAAAAGCTGCTCAACATCACTAACTATTAGAGAAATGCAAATCAAAACTACAATGAGGTATCACCTCATGCCCATCAGAATGGCCATCATTAAAAAATCTACAAACAATAAATGCTGGAGAGGGTGTGGAGAAAAGGGAACCCTCTTGCACTGTTGGTGGGAATATAAATTGATACAGCCACCATGGAGAACAGTACGGAGGTCCTTAGACAACTAAAAATAGAACTACCATATGACCCAGGAATCCCACTATTGGGCATATACCCAGAGAAAGCCATAATTCAAAAAGAGCCATGTACCACAATGTTCATTGCAGCTCTATTTACAATAGCCAGGACATGGAAGCAACCTAAATGTCCATCAACAGAGGAATGGTTAAAGAAGATGTGGTACATATATACAATGGAATATTACTCACCCATAAAAGGAACGAAACTGGGTCTTTTGTAGAGACGTGGATGGACCTAGAGACTGTCATAGAGAGTGAAGTCGATAAGAGAAAAACAAATATCTTATATTAATGCATATATGTGGCTCTAGAAAAATGGTATAGATGATCTTATTGGCAAAGCAGAAATAGAGACACAGATATAGAGAAAGAATGTATGGACACCAAGGGGGGAAGTGGGGTGGGATGAATTGGGAGATTGGGATTGACATATATATACTATTGATAATATGTATATAATAGATAACTAATGAGAACCTACTGTATAACTCAGTGAACTCTACTCAATGCTCTGTGGTGACCTAAATGGGAAGGAAATCCAAAAGAGAGGGGATATATGTATACATATAGCAGATAAACTTTGCTGTACAGTAGAAACTAACACAACATTATAAAACAACTATACTCCAGTAAAAATTAATTTAAAATCATAAAAAATAAAATTGTATCATGGGATGGTTGCACAACTTTATAAATTTACTACAAATCATCGTTTGTTTCATACTTGAAATTAATGAACTTAATGGCATGTAAATTAAACCTCAATAAAGCTGTTACAATTTTTTCTGAAAGGACCTATTAAGAGAAAAAACAAAACAAATTTATTGTCAGAGTGTATTCACATTATTCATATTATTCCTTTAATATCTTTTAGACATCTGTAGGATTTGTGGTAATGTCCATCATTACTGATATTGATAACTGTGCTTCCTTCTATTTTCTTGATCAGTTCACCTAGGGGGTTATTAATTTTATTAAACTTTTCAAATAAATCATTTTAAATTATATTAGTTATCTCCTTCTTAATTCATTTTATTGATTTCTACTAATCTAATTTTTTTCTTTCTACTTATTTTGGGTTTAATTTACTCATTTTTTTCTAATTTCCCAAAATGGATTAATTCCAAACCTTATTTTTATTTGCTTATATAAGCATTTAAAATTTTAGCAGTTCTTTAGCTATATTTACACATCTTGATATACAGTCTTTTCCTTATCATTCAGTTTGAAATATTTTCTAAAGAGCACTATGATTTTATGATTTATTTAGAAGTGTGTTACTAAATTTCCAAATATTTGAGAATTTTCTAGATATCTTCTTTATTGATTTCTAATTTTGGTCAGAGAATATAAATTATTTGAAACTTACTTAGACATTTTTTAGAGTCCAGCATATGATCTATCTTTACAAATGTTCCATGTGCACTTAAAGATAATCTGTATTTTGCAGTTTGGGGAAGTAGCATTCCACATATATAAATGAGACTAGCATAGTTGATGGTATTGTTTAATTCTTATATATTCTTACCAAATTCCTTGTTTAATTGTTCTATCAATTAATGAGAAGAAATGTTAAAAATCACAACTAAAATTGTGGATATGTCTATATCTTCATGATGAACTGACTCTTTAATCATTTTTAAAATCCCTCTGCATCTATTATCATATTCAATATCTTGAAATCTACTTTGTCTGATGTTAATATGATCATTCTGAGTATCTTTTGAGTAGTATTTTATGGTGTTACCTTTTTCTATTCTTTTACTTTTAGCTAATCTTTTCCTCTTATTTAAAATGCATCTCTTAAAGGGAACCCTCCTGCACTGTTGATGGGAATGTAAATTGATAAAGCCACTATGGAGAACAGTATGGAGGTTCCTTAAAAAACTAAAAGTAGAACTACCATATGACGCAGCAATCCCACTACTGAGCATATATCCTGAGAAGACCATAATTCAAAAAGAGTCATGTACCACAATGTTCATCGTAGCACTATTCACAATAGCCAGGACATGGAAGCAACCTAGGTGTTCATCGACAGATGAATGGATAAAGAAGATGTGGCACATATATACAATGGAATAATACTCAGTCATAAAAAGAAACGAAATTGAGTTACTTGTAGCGAGGTCGATGGACCTAGAGTCTGTCATACAGAGTGAAGTAAGCCAGAAAGAAAAAAAACGAATACTGTATGCTAACACACATATATGGAGTCTTAAAGAAAAAAAAAAAGGTTCTGAAGAACCTAGAGGCAGGACCAGAATAAAGACACAGACACAGAGAATAGACTTAAGGACAAGGGGAGGGGGAAGGGTAAGCTTGGACGAAGTGAGAGAGTAACACTGACATATATACACTACCAAATGTAAAATAGATAGCTAGTGGGAAGCAGCCGCATAGCACAAGGAGATCAGCTCAGTGTTTTGTGACCACCTAGAGGGGTGGGATAGGGAGGGTGGGAGGGAGGGAGATGCAAGAGGGAGGGGATATGGGGATATATGTATATGTATAGCTGATTCACTCTGTTATACAGAAGAAACTAACACAACATTGTAAAGCAATTATACTCTAATAAAGATGTTAAGAAAAAATAAAATGCATCTCTTATAGTAGCACATAATTAGTTTTGCTTTTAATTCCCTATCATCAATCTCTGCCAGTTAGTTGTATTTTTACTCCATTTATACTTAATGCAATTATTGATATAGTTGAGTTTTTAGTTACCATCTTGCTATTAGTTTCCTATTTCTCCCATCTGTTCCTTACTCATTTTGTCCTTTCTTACCTTCATTTGGATAAATCAATCCATTTTATTTATTTATTTTTATCTATACTATTAAGCTTTTTTGTTTTATCTCTTATTTTTTATTGGTGATGGTGTTTATTATAGCTTTAGGGATTAGAATATGCATTCTTAATTTATCAGAGCCTGTTATAGAGTAATGTTTTGAAAGTATGTTATGCTACTTCATGTGTAATATAAGATTATTACAAATATACCTCCTTTTATTTGCTTAGTCCACTGTCACAGGTTTTACTTCTGTATAATGCTATAACATCTACAATCTATTACTATTAAATTGCTCTAAATAATAAAGTGACTCAAACAAATTAAGAGAAGAAAAGAAGACAGTCTGATATATTTATCCACATATTTGCTATTTCTGGTGATTATTTCTTTTATGTCTATTTGTGTTTCCAACTGTTATCATTTCTCTTTAGTGCAAGAAACTTCCTTTGATATTTATTATGTGCTATCCTGTGTTGATGAAATTGTTCCACTGTTTCATTTGAAAATGTTTTTATATCACCCTATTTTTTGAATAGTATTAGGAAAATAAGCCAGGCATATCATAAGATAAGAATCAATATGAAGGAAGAATTAGAAAGAGCTGTGGAAGTCTTCACCCAGTCTTGAAGGAGTCAGGAAAGGTTTACAGTAAAAGTGATATCTCAACTATCCGAAAGATGAAAAGAAAAGAGGCATATTGGTGAGTGAGAATAGAGAGGCCAGTTTTCTTTTTTTCAAGCTAAATAAAATATAACTAACTTAACTAAAATCCTACAGTGCATTTAGAGTGTTTCCTTTATCCCTCCTTTTCTTTTAATTAGTTGTTTATTTACTATTATAAATAGCAGTATCTTTGAATATTTCATCTGTCTGTATTTGCATGATTTACTCATAATAAAACTCCTAGAATTAAACACTTGAGGTAAAAGGTATGCACATTTTTAATCTTTTAATACATACTAAAAGGTAAAATTTCCCCTAGCATGGTTATATGAATTTTCATTCCCACCAGCAGCCTATGATAATTATGGAATTATATAAAGCCTATAGGCTTTATATTCCTGGAGCTTATAGCATAATTATTAAAATTTCAGGATCCTCATTAGCCTTTCCTCCTCTATTATTGCTCGGGCCACCTGCAGATCCATCCTTCCCAATTCCCAGCAAAAGTCCAGACCGTAGATGGAGATTTCCAGGACTCCTTCAGAGCATTGTTCTTGACCTGTGAGATAGATAACCTTTCCTGCCAGGCCAACTCCCTGTTATGTCCTATATAAGCCTGAGCTCTGACCCCATGTTCACCCTTGGTCCTTGCTCTGATAAGTAGCTTGGAATCTCAGTTTCCTACAAAATGAGACTCCTAACTTACTGTTAAACTTTTCCCTCCTAGGAAATGAAGACCTATCTATGGTTCCCATTCCTATGTCTGGATCCACCCTGGAATTGTGGACAAAACTTTCTGATGCCAATTGTTTCTCTGTATTTCTCAATGTCACCCATCCTAAAATCAACATCTCTGTGCTCCATTTACTCATAAGTAGGCTTCCTACAGTCCACCTCCAAGTACTTTGGTTACATTCACATTTAAAAGAAAAACCTCTTATATCATAAAAACCTTTAGAGCAATAACCAAAATTCATTTTTACACCTTCAATCACATCAGAGACATTCATACATATTGAACACAGAATAAAAATTTACAGGACAGAATAACCTAATTTCAACACAGTTTGAAATTCTTTCTTGTTGCAACAAAGACTATCTTTGCTTGCTGCAGGTGAGCTATCAGAAAAAGAAAGTCACTTTTATTGAACTGACATTTCATAAAACCTATCTATTCCATGTAAGAAAAAGAATTCCTTCAATGAGAACAGATTCAAGATAGGTTATATTTTGCTTGGTTGTACATATTTAGTGAATAAAAGCATATATTTGCATTTTATTTTCTTACTTTAATGGTACAATATTTATACTGTAGGTGCTTTATATAAATCATAAGATAAATAAGAGTTGATATAGAGAAGGACTTGGAAAGATCTATGGGATTAGAAAGGGCACTTCACCCAGAGGGAGTCAGGGAAGATGTTCTGGGTCAGTGGTATCTAAACTAACTTTTCAAAGATGAAAAGAGTTAGGCCAACTGGCAACTTGGTTCTACACATCATTTACCTTATTTCTTACCTGATTAGATACTGTGTACTAAACACTGTGCTATGTACTTTCAAAGCTTTAACATGCGTTCTCTGCTTTATAATTTTCTTTTACTCAGTCCTTGTGTTCTCTCTCATGCCCCACTTACAAGCCATCAGAAAATCTTGTTGACTCTTCTGTTAAATCCAGATTCCAACCCCTTCCTACCACCTCAGCTACTACCATCCTAGCCCTAGCACCATTCGCCCTTGACTGAATGACTGCAATAGCCTCCGAATTCATCTCCCTCTTTCACCATGGCTCCTGCCTCGCCCTGTTTACTATTATACTTTAAACTTAAGCCATATGATGTCATTCCTCACTGAAACTCTACAAGGTCCCACCCCCTCACCCTCAGAAGAAAGCCAAAACCCCTACAATGGCTAAAAGATCCCACACAACCTTATCTTTCCCTTTCATTCCCCACCTGATCTCATTTCTTAAAACACTTCCCAGCACTTCTGCTGCCCCAGTGTCACAATGGTCTTCTTGCTCTTTTTGCAGGATGTCAGGCCTGCTCGCACCTCCGGCCTTTGCATTGGCTGTTCTCTTTCCCTGAACTGCTCTTTCGAAAACATGCACTGGCAATCTTCCTCACCTCCTTTGCTCAGATGGAACTTTCTCTGTGAAGCCTACCCTGACTACTATATTTAAAAGTGTAGACCCCTCCCTACTCACTATTCCCAGATTCCCTCTACTGTGCTCTACTTTTCTTTTTTCCTCCCAAATCATTCATCAGCTTATCACGTACTACACAATTCATTTCCTTATCACATCTATTGTTTAGTTTCAATCTTCTTCCCCTGGAAACTAAGCCATATGAAGTCATATATCTTTGTCTATTTTATTCACCAATATATACCAAGCATCTATTACAGTCTTTGGCATAGAGAAGGCACTCAACAAATATTTTTCCATTGAATAAATTAAATAATTTAATCATTTCAATAAGCCCATGAAGTAGGAACTCTCTTACACTATTCTAAAAGGATCATTAACAACGTTATCCACTCACAGCCACTTATTGGCAAAGCAAAGATTCAAATACAGCTATGCTCCAGAGGTCAGGCCCTCAGTCCTGGCTCCCAGTCTGTTATGCAACCTCAGTACTATCCTGTGATCCTTTTAGGACAGGGATGGTATGTTTTCTACACATCTTGATATTGCCTCAGTGATACACACAGTAGTTTGCATACAGTAGGTGCTCAACAAACAGTCATGTAACTGTGTTTGGCCTGCTTGTCCCAAGCAACATGACCTTGATAGCTACAGTGCCTTCTTGAGTTGGCTTTTACAACATTTGCCCTAAGAACATATTATGCTCACCTAGGAGTCACAGAATGATGTGAGTAAACAGAGGCCCAGAGAGGTCCAGGAGCCTACCCAAGGCTATGCAGCTACTTGGAGAAAAAGTCAAGACTGAGACCCAAATCTTCAAACTCTGCAGTCACTTCTCCTTTTGTGATTTTAATTTTTAAATATAGACATATCTATACCCTTCAAGTGCAAGTTAATGAAGGCAGGGACTGTTCATCTCTTCTGTGTGCCTTGCAGCAGATGTATCCCAATGGTAGGTATACCAAGGGTATTCAATAAATATTTATTTCCAACAAGGCCCAAGCTGGACAGGCACAAACAGGAGAACCAACACAATTTACCTGATGGTCAGAGATAATGAGGGGAAGTGAAAAATGAAACAGCCTCAGGAAAGCAGTTAATAAGCAGTCAACTTCACGTTTAAAAGTGATCACAGTTTCAGAGGTGGAGCTGGGAATTAAACAGAATTGGGGAGATTTTTTGATCAATATTCTCCATGGTTTTCATTTTAATTTAAAGGGAAAAAACAGCAAGGCCTTGAGCAAGACTGACAGATTGCTACTTGATCAATTCCTTCCTTGTCCCAGTTGTAAAAACAAAACCATAAATTATACTAATTCTTATTTTGGCTAAATGATTTTAAGCAGCATGGATGAATGGTGACAGCCCAAGTAATCATGGATTCATCATTTCACACAGCCCAGAGTCACAATATTGGCTGTTCTCCCTTCTGGGGCATTTTCCAAAAAAAAACTGTGGCCCTCCCAGAGTCAAACTGAAAACCTGTTAAATAATTTTAAGTTTTCCATTTGTGTTCAAATAACTTTTCCTCCGTTTCTGCAAGCAGCTTCAGAATAATAGCATCAATTCTAATGATTGATAAGACATGGCCCGATACTCTGTAACTTTTTAGCTTAATTTTTCCTTCTACTGAATGGCTTTTGACCTCTGCAAAACTAGAAAGTTTGCTTTGGGCGTATGTTTATCTCAAAGGCCTTTCAGACAGTGCCAGTAACCATAAGCAGATACCACTTGCCTAACAGGAAAATGTTATAGAGTTTTGTAGCATGAGTAACTAAATTAAATCTAAAAGGAGGGAAGCAGGATGGAGTCAAGATGGGGTACAAGGAGGAGGACGTGGAATTCGTGTCTCCTCAAAACTAGGGCACCTACCAGGCACAGTGGGGGACCATGGACACCTAAGAGGATGAGAGGAACCCCCAGCGACCGGGTATGATGTGGAGCATGGGGGGAGTGAGCGGGGAGGAGAAGTGGAGGCGGGATGGGACTGGTGCCCCTGAGGGGCAGCTGGGGGAGGGGAAGGGATCCCACGCCTGAAGGGGGAAATTGTGGGGCCATTGAGAGGGCAGAGTATCAAAAGGGAGCGTGGCCAGGTTTCCCCTGCCCACCTGGGTCCCGGGGAACCTGCTGAGATCCCGGGCCTGATCCTCTGCCCACCGAGGCCCCCTCCAGCAGCGGGTCCTGAGGGAGCAGGAGGGAGGAAAGGGGGAGCAAAAATAAAGGCCAGACCTATGGGACCGGCACCGCTGAGGGGCAGCTGGGGGAGGGAGGAGTTCCTACAGCCAGAGGGACCCTCCCATGGTTAGGGGTCCAGCAGGGATGGGGGAGACTGTTGGTAGGGGTGCGTGGAAGAATGGAAGGGAATGTAGCCAGTGCTTTCCCTGTCCACTTAGGCACCGGGGAGCCTGTTGGGCTCCCAGGCCTAATCCTCTGCCCTCAGAGCCTCCCTCCTGCCGCTCAGAACCCAAGCCCCGCCCCTACACCCCCACCCAGCACCCCGCCTCCACACTCGGAGGCCCCCTCTGAGAACCCCTCCAACTGCCCTGGGCCTAAACCCCACCCACACACCCTCATTCAGGGCCCCGCCTCAACACTCCAGAACTCCACACTCCAGACGCCCTCCTTTCTACGTGCTGCCTCTCGCCTTCCACCTGCAGGTCCTAAGCAGAAGCCCTGCCCCAGGCTTGAACATCACCCCACAAACCACCTAGGTCCTGCCCCACCCTAAACCCCACCCCTGCCTAATTTCCACCCCCGCCTAAACTCCACCCCCATAGCCAAGGCTTTTGTTTTTTCTTCCTTCTTTTAGATTGGGGTTTTGTTTTACCTTGTTGATTCACTGTTGTTGATTCTTTTATATTTTTATTTTTCCTAATAAATCTTTTATTTTTCTATTTTATTCTTTATACTTTGTTATTGTTCTCTCCTTTTGCCTTGTCCCCCCCCCTTTTTTTCTGTTGCAGTTTTATTTTACCTTGTTGCAGTTGTTTCAATTATAGCTATATTTTTCCTAATATATTTTTATCTCTCTAATTTTATTTTGTTTTTTATTCTTTGATATTATACTGCTCCTTTTTCTCTTTCTTCTTCTTTTTTTTTTTCTTACTACATCACGAAGCTTGTGAGACATTGGCTCCCAGGCCGGAGGTCAGGCCCGAGCTCCTGTGGTGCTAGCTCTGAGTCCAAACCACTGGACTAACAGAGAACCTCAGACCCCAGGGAATATTGATCGGAGAGAGGGCTCCCAGAGGTCCTCATCTCAGCACCAAGACCCGGCTCTATCGAACTCTCTGCAAATTACAGTTCTGTACATCTCAGGCCAAATAACCAGTAAGACAGGAATACAGCACCACCCATCAAAAACAGAGAAAGAAAAAAAAAATTAAACAGCAAAAAAAATATTTTACAGACCAAGGAGCAAGGTAAAAACCTACAAGACCAGGTAAATGAAGATGAAATAGACAACCTACCTGAAAAAGAATTCAGATTAATGATAGTAAAAATGATCCAAAATCTTGGAAATAAGAAACCTTTTTTTTTTTTTTAGCCAAGATAAATCACTTTTATTTCTAAAGGAAAGGGAGGATCTAAAAAATATATATAAATTACATTAGTAACACAACATAAGAAAAAAATAGGGGAAAAAAACACAAAGAAGTCTGTAGGATGTTATTCTAACCTGTTTATACAAAGGTCCTGCACCAGAAATTCACAACCCTACCCATTTCTAAAAATATATTTAGATATTTACAGAAGCAGTGGGCATGTTTTTAAATTGTATTTTTGTAAAAATATATTAAAGAAAATAGAAATAGAAATGCTCTCTCTCTGCCCCCTCTCCAAGCCCCGAGATTTAACAAGGATCTAGAAGAACTAAAGAGTAAACAAACAGTGATGAACAACACAATTACTGAAATTAAAAATACTCTAGTAGGAATGAATAGCAGAATAACTGAGGCAGAAGAACGGATAAGTAAGCTGGAAGATAAAATGGTGGAAATAACTCCCAGAGAGTAGAATAAAGAAAAAAGAATAAAAAGAACTGAGGACAGCCTCAGAGACCTCTGGGACAACATTAAATGCACCAACATTCGAATTATAGGCATCCCAGAAGAAGAGGAGAAAAAGAAAGGGTCTGAGAAAATACTTGAAGAGATTATAGTGGAAACCTTCCCTAACATGGGAAAGGAAATAGTCAATCAAGTCCAGGAAGCACAGAGTACCATACAGGATAAACCCAAAGAGAAACACACTGAGACACATACTAATGAAACTATCAAAAATTAAATACAGAGAAAAAATATTAAAAGCAGCAAGGGAAAAGCAACAAATAACATACAAGGAATCCCCATAAGGTTAACATCTGATTTTTCAGCAAAACTCTGCAAGCCAGAAAGGAGTGGCAGGACATATTTAAAGTGATAAAAGGGAAAAACCTACAACCAAGATTATTCTACGAAGCAAGGATCTCATTCACATCCAATGGAGAAATAACAACCTTTACAGATGAGCAAAAGTTAAGAGAATTCAGCATCACCAAACCAGCTTTACAACTTCTAATGCTAAAGGAACTTCTCTAGGTAGGAAACACAAGAGAAGCAAAAGACCTGCAAAAACAAACCCAAAACAATTAAGAAAATGGTTATAGGAACATACACATGGATAACTACTTTAAATGTAAGTGGATTAAATGCTCCAACCAAAAGACATACACTGGCTGAATGGATACAAAAACAAGACCTGTACATATGCTGTCTACAAGAGACCCATTTCAGACCTAGGGACACATACAGACTGAAAGTGAGGGGATGGAAAAAGATATTTCATGCAAATGGAAATCAAAAGAAAGCTGGAGCAGCAATCCTCGTATCAGACAAAATAGACTTTGAAATAAAGACTATTACAAGAGACAAAGAAGGACACTACATAATGATCAAGGGATCAGTCCAAGAAGAAGATATAACAATTGTAAATATTTATGCACCCAACATAGGAACACCTCAATACATAAGGCAAATGCTAACAGCCATAAAAGGGGAAATCAACAGCAACACAATAATAGTAGGGGACTTTCACACTCCACTTTCACCAATGGACAGATCATCCAAAATGAAAATAAATAAGGAAACACAAGCTTTAAATGACACATAAAACAAGAAGGACTTAATTGATATTTACAGGACATTCCATCCAAAAACAACACAATACACTTTCTTCTGAAGTGCTCATGGCACATTCTCCGGGATAGACCACACTTTGGGTCACAAATCAAGCCTTGGTAAATTTAAGAAAACTGAAATCATATCAAGTATCTTTTCCAACCACAATTTTATGAGACTAGATATCAATTACAGGAAAAAAACTGTAAAAAACACAAAAACATGGAGGCTAAACAATATGCTACTAAATAACCAAGAGAGCACTGAAGAAATTAAAGAAGAAATCAAAAAATACGTAGAAACAAAGGACAATGAAAACACAACAACCCAAAACCTATGGGATGCAGCAAAAGCAGTTCTAAGAGGGAAGTTTATAGCAATACAATCTTACCTCAAGAAACAAGATAAATCTCAAACAACCTACTGTACACCTAAAGCAATTAGAGAAAGAAGACCAAAAAATCCCAAAGTTAGCAGAAGGAAAGACATCATAAAGACCAGATCAGAAATAAATAAAAAACAAATGAAGGAAACAAAAGCAAAGATCAATAAAACTAAAAGCTGGTTCTTTGAGAAGATAAACAAAATTGATAAACCATTAGCCAGACTCATCAAGAAAAAAAGGGAGAAGCCTCAGATCAATAGAATTAGAAATGAAAAAGGAGAAGTAGCAACTGACACTGCAAAAATACAAAAGACCATGAGAGATTACTACAAGCAACTCTATGCCAATAAAATGGACAACCTGCAAGAAATGGACAAATTCTTAGAAAAGTACAACCTTCTGAGACTGAACCAGGAAGAAATAGAAAATATAAACAGATCAATCACAAGCACTGAAATTGAGACTGTGATTTAAAATCTTCCAACAAACAAAAGCCCAGGACCAGATGGCTTCACAGGCAAATTTTATCAAACATTTACAGAAGAGCTAACACCCATCCTTCTCCAATGCTTCCAAAATATAGCAGAGGGAGGAACACTCACAAACTCATTCTACAAGGCCACCATCACCCTGAAACCAAAACCAGACAAAGATGTCACAAAAAAAGAAAACAACAGGCCAATACCTCTGATGAACAGAGATACGAAAATTGTCAACAAAATACTAGCAAACAGAATCCAACAGCACATTAAAAGGATTTTACACCATGATCAAGTGGGGTTTATCCCAGGAATGCAAGGATTCTTCAATATCTGCAAATCAATCAACGTGATATATCATGTTAACAAAATGAAGGTTAAAAACCATATGATAATCTCAACAGATGCAGAAAAAGCTTTTGACAAAATTTGACAACACTTTACAATAAAAACCCTCCAGAAAGTAGGCAAAGAGGGAACTTACCTCAACATAATAAAGGCCATATATGACAAACCCACACCCAACATCATTCTCAATGGTGAAAAACTGAAACCATTTCCTCTAAGATCAGGTACAAGACAAGGTTGTCCACTCTTACCACTATTATTCAACAGAGTTTTGGAAGTTTTAGCCACAGCAATCAGAGAAGAACAAGAAATAAAAGGAATCCAAATTGAAAAAGTAGAACTAAAGTTGTCACTGTTTGGAGATGACATGATACTACTATACACAGAAAATCCTAAAGATGCTACCAGGAAACTACTAGAGCTAATCAATGAATTTGGTAGAGTAGCAGGATACAAAATTAATTCACATATATCTCTTGCATTCCTATACACTAATGATGAAATATCGGAAAGAGAAATTATGGAAACACTCCCTTTTACCACTGCAACAAGTAGAAAAAAATACCTAGGAATAAACCTACCTAAGGAGACAAAACACCTGTATGCAGAAAACGATAGGACACCAATGAAAGAAATTAATGATACAAACAGATGGAGAGATATACCATGTTCTTGGATTGGAAGAATCAACATTGTGAAAATGACTATACTACTCAAAGCAATCCTCAGATTCAACACAATACCTATCAAACTACCAATGGCATTTTTCACAGAACTAGAACAAAAAATTTCACAATTTGTATGGAAACACAAAAGATCCAGAATAGCCAAAGCAATCTTGAGAAAGAAAAATGGAGCTGGAGGAATTAGGCTCTCTGACTTCACACTATACTACAATACTACAGTAATTAAGACAGTATGGTACTGGCACAAAAACAGAAATATAGATCAATGTAACAGGATAGAAAGCCCAGAGATAAACCCATGCACATATGGTCACCTTATCTTTGATAAAGGAAGCAAGAGTATACAATGGAGAAAAGACAGCCACTTCAATAAGTGGTGCTGGGAAAACTGGACAGCTACATGTAAAAGAATGAAATGAGAACACTTCCTAACACCATATACAATAATAAACTCAAAATGGATTAAAGACCTAAATGTAAGGCCAGACAGTATAAACTCTGAGAGAAAAACATAGGCAGAACACTTTTTGACATAAATCACAGCAAGATCCTTTTTGACCCACCTCCTAGAGAAATGGAAATAAAAACAAAAATAAACAAATGGGACCTAATGAAACTTAAAATCTTTTGCACAGCAAAGGATAACATAAAGAAGATGAAAAGACAACCCTCAGAATGGGAGAAAATATTTGCAAACGAAGCAACTGACAAAGGATTAATCTCCAAAATTTACAAGCAGCTCATGCAGCTCAATATCAAAAAAACTAACAACCCAATCCAAAAATGGGCAGAACACCTAAATAGACATTCCTCCAAAGAAGACATACAGATTGCCAACAAACACATGAAAGAATGCTCAACATCATTAATCATTAGAGAAATGCAAATCAAAACTACAATGAGATATCATCTCACACCAGTCAGAATGACCATCATCAAAAAATCTACATACAATAAATGCTGGAGAGAATGTGAAGAAAAGGGAACTCTCTTGCACTGTTGGTGGTAATGTAAATTGATACAGCCACTATGGAGAACAGTATGGAGATTCCTTAAAAAACTAAAAATAGAACTACCATACGACCCAGCAATCCCACTACTGGGCATATATCCTGAGAAAACCATCATTCAAGAAGAATCATGTACCACAATATTCACTGCAGCTCTATTTACAATAGCCAGGACATGGAAGCAACCTAAGTGTCCATCGACAGATGAATGGATAAAGAAGATGTGGCACACATATATACAATGGAATATTACTCAGCCATGAAAAGAAACGAAACTGAGTTATTTGTGGTGAGGTGGATGGACCTAGAGTCTGTCATACAGAGTGAAGTAAGTCAGAAAGAGAAAAACAAATACCATATCCTAACACATATATATGAAATCTGAAAAAAATAAAAAATAAAGGTTCTGATGAACCTAGGGGCAGGACAGGAATAAAGACAGACATAGAGAATGGACTTGAGGACACAAGAAGGGAGAAGGGTAAGCTGGGATGAAGTGAAAGAGTAACACTGACATATATACACTACCAAATGTAAAACAGATAGCTAGTGGGAAGCAGCCTCATAGCAGAGGGAGATCAGGTCAGCGCTTTGCGACCACCTAGAGGGGTGGGATAAGGAGGGTGGGAGGGAAAGGCAAGATGGAGGGGATATGGGGATATATGTATGCATATAGCTGATTCACTTTGTTACAATACTGTAAAGCAATTATACTCCAATAAAGATGTTAAAGGAGAAAAGAAAAAAATAATTAAAAATTAAAAAGTAGAATAAAAGGAAGGAATATAGAAAAAAGGCATTAAAAGATAAGTTGACAGAAGCTGGCCCCTATTTCATTCCTGCCAGTCCTTTGACTTGGGTAATTTTTGCAAGAGGGAGCTGTGTTTTGTAAATTGAAGCCATGAATGACACACAAATGTCAAAGACTTCTCTTTTTGATTGAAACTAATATGAAAGTTTGGGTTTGTATCATACAGAGGCCCCAGAAGCATCTTCTTTCCCTCATTTAAATGTCTCTCTCTCCCTCCCCCAGTCCCTCTCCCTCTCTCTCACAGAGAGAGATTTTAAGAAATTGGCTCACGGGATTTCAGTGGGCAGGCAAGACCAAAAGCCACACAGGGCAACCTGGCAGACTGGAAATTCTTAGGTAGGAAGCTGCAACATTACATTCCTGAGGTAGAATTTCTACTTCCTCAGGGAAATCTTAGTTTTTTGTTTGTTTGTTTTTGCGGTATGCGGGCCTCTCACTGTTGTGGCCTCTCCCGTTGCAGAGCACAGGCTCCGGAAGCGCAGGCTCAGAGGCCATGGCTCACGGGCCCAGCTGCTCCACGGCATGTGGGATCTTCCCGGACCGGGACACGGACCCGTGTCCCCTGCATCGGCAGGCGGACTCTCAACCACTGCGCCACCAGGGAAGCCCCTTAATTTTGCTCTTAAAACCTTTCAACTAATTGTGTGAGGCCCACTCACATTATTGAGGGTCATCTCCTTTACTTAAACTCAACTTATCACAGGTGTTAACCACATCCACAAACTACCTTCAGGGCAGCACCTAGATTAGTTTTTTTTTTTTTTTTTTTTTTTGCGGTATGCGGGCCTCTCACTGTTGTGGCCTCTCCCGTTGCGGAGCACAGGCTCCGGATGCGCAGGCCCAGCGGCCATGGCTCACGGGCCCAGCCGCTCCGCGGCATATGGGATCCTCCCAGACCGGGGCACGAACCCGTATCCCCTGCATCGGCAGGCGGACTCTCAACCACTGCGCCACCAGGGAGGCCCTAGATTAGTTTTTGATGAAGTAACTGAGGATGAGAGCCAGCCAAGTTGACACATCAACTAACCATCACTGGGAGCTGAGAGTTTAGTGCAAGAGATAGACATTGAATAGATAACTACACATGATGTAAGTCACAACTGTATGATGAATACAGAGGAGTTAGGCTAGTCTAGGGATCACAAAGTCTTTCCTGAAGAGGTAACACTCAACCAGCGACCTAATAAGTGAATAGGAGTTAGGCCAGAAGGAAAGGAATTGTATTTCAGGCATTTTGAAGGGCTTATTCAAAAGCCCTGAGTCTAAAATGAACCTGAGACATTTGAGAAATGGAAAACGGGCCAGGGCAGCAGGAGCCTAAAAAGCTTTTCACCCCAATGTCCTTAGTGAGAGTTACTAGACAGAACTAAAAGCTTTGGTCTCCACTGGATTCAGGCACCTAGCCTAGATGTGCTTAAGAGATCTTCGGGGGAAATATAATATCTCTTATTCTATTGATCCTATGATTAAAATCTTCTCAACGTCCTACTACATACAGAATAAAATGTCTGTCCTCTGAAGTTTTGAGGATCAAGTACTGCCTTGCTGTCTTGATAGCAACTCCTGCCACTTTTCTTCCTAAGTTCCACACTCCGGTCATGTGTTTAGTTCTCAAACTTACCAGTACTAGTTCAGTCTCAGAGCCTTTGAATTTGCTCTTTCTTCTGCTCTCATCACCATTCCCCAAGATTTCACACAACAGGCTCCTTCTGAGCCTTCAAATTTCAGCTCAAAATACCATCCCTCTCTGTCCCATTTCTGTCATCACCATCTGTTTTTGTCCCACTTGTTTCTTTCCTTACTTTCTATCTCCATTCATTTTCATGAAAAGTTCATAAGAGCAGAGATTTAGGTAGTAAACATTTAATCCATATTTTTGAAAATATGGATTTAATACTTTTGGTAAATAATCTTTGAACTATATTCATCTCTAAAATGAGACTAATACTGCATATTTTGTCTGTCAACAGGACCACCAGACTATGCAACGGCACAGGTATTTAACATACCTGCAAATTGTGGAGGGCTGAAAAATTGATTCTCTTATGTACAACCAGAGACTAAACTTTTTCTGGTTGACTTTGAAATATTTTTGTATTTTTGTTTTTTGCTTGGCTTCTTTGTCAACAAATCCATGTCTCTCAAAAAAAAAAAAAAAAAAAGAGCCAGAAGGGACATGATTTAAACAATGCCCCAGACAAGCTATCACAAAGTAATGAGATATGAAGAAAAACTGTTAAAAGACTGTCTGATTATAAAGTAGCAGAACCATTCTAGAATTATGCCTATTTTTTTTAGTTGGGGAGAAATGTCACAAGCCTACAGTATGGTGAATGAGTAAGAACAACACAAATCATAGAGTAAGATGAATGATGATCCAATCTTAGCAACTTACTCAATTTTTATAAAATGGGTGGATAAAGACACTTAGGAAAAAGCCTGTCATGAGGATTAACTGGGATATATAAAAGTATATATTACTAAGCCTGGCACATTGTAGGTGTTAACATTATTATTATTATTATCATTATTATTGATATTGCCACAATAACATGCAAAGGGTGAGCACAGCATTTTACACCATGCCATCCACATTGACAGTCTGTGGGTGATCAATTTAGGTGACACTCAAGGACGTCTGGGAAGGGACCACTGAGTTATAGGCACCAACATAATGAGGATTGAGTAATGACTTTTAGTCACCAAATAAAAGCATTTCAGAAGCTTCCAGCCTCAGTAGTTCTGGGCAATAGCTCCAGAACTCAGACTCCTCTGTATTTCTTGAAGTTGTTTTCATCTCAGTAGAGAAGACACAGGCAAAGACAAATGCAGAGCCCAAGCTGAGAGTTGTCCAGACAAGAATGATAATATCTACTAACTTTAAAAAGAAGTCAGTTCTTCCTGTTTCTTGAAGATGTCACAGTCTGTCTAATGGGTGTCCCTGTGGCTTTTGTAACAAATGGTATGGCACTTTCCTGGCATTTTCCTTCAGTTGATTAACAAGCTGATTCCTTGGTTCCCACCTCCTTACTGATTTGCTTTCTGTACTCCTTTTGAAATCTGCCTCTTAAAAAAGGCCAGTCTATATGAAAGACCACAGAACCAGGACATTTAGAACGAAAGGAGAGGGTTGGCCTGGCCCCCTCACCTTCCTCAGAGCCTCACTTTGGTGCCCTGCTCAGGAGGTCAGCCCAACCCCTCTCCTACCTACTCTTAGAATTGATTGCTGTACAGTCAAAAGCAGACAGACCACTGCCTTGTAATCCTGCAACAACTGACTTATTTGTTTGTGAGCCTGATTGGTTATTGCCATACCATAATTTCAAAGTGCTCATTAAAAAAAATAAGACAGTGGCCCCTTTAGTAGAAAGTTATGGCATCTTGTTAAATGTCAGAAATGTTTGGGAAGGCCAGATTTAATGAAGTTGAGTTCAGCTGAGTGCTTTTTATATGCCGGAACTGTTCTAAGAGCTCAGGATACAACAAAACATGATACAGCTCCTGCTCTTACAAAATTCTGCCTTTTAGGGACAACAGGACATAAAACAGGCAATTTCTTTGCAGTGGGAAAAGTCAGAACATTGAGTGATGGGAGCCAAAAGCCTAGGTGCCCTAACCCAGATCAGAGGCAGGGGTGGAAGTACTGTGGATGGCTTCCCAGAGGAAGGAGGAAATCCAACCCAGGATATAGAAACCCTTCTCAATAAACAGTGTCTGAGGGTGGCCCGTGGAAATAAGATTAGGAGCCAAGACAAGAATGTTGAACCAGAGACGTTATCTGAGTCACTGGGTCACACAGAGAAAAGGAAGAGCTTAAGTCAGGCTCACTTAGAGAAGAGATTTCTCACTGGTTCTTCCATCTCTGTTTTGATTTTGAAAAAAGCATGATGGAAAGGGGGCACTGAAAGGAGGACAATGCAAGGAAAGTCATATGACCCCAGATGGCAGAGTCAGCACTTAATGAAATCCGGTGCCTGCGGGGACAGAGGGACTTTGCAAAGGACATCAACAGAATTACTGAAAGCCTGGAAAAAAATCATGTTCCCAAGACTCAAAGAGCTGGAGAAAGTGCTCTAGGCCCTGTGCGACCAAAACTTCAAACATCTGCCGAGGCTCTTTAAATCATAGAGCGTGTCTAACTCAGAAGATATAAAGATGGGGGGAAGAATTTTACAAGACCTCAGCTGATAAAGAAATTGAAGAGCAGAAAGGAGTTTGGACATGTTGTCAGGCTGAATATTCCTTCTTTCTTGTTTAAAAATGAGCATTTTATTATATATTATTTCCTTTACCAGAATATGCTTAAAAGTGTTTACCATGGGCTTCCCTGGTGGCGCAGTGGTTGAGAGTCCACCTGCCGATGCAGGGGACACGGGTTTGTGCCCCGGTCCGGGAGGATCCCATATGCCGCGGAGCGGCTGGGCCCGTGAGCCATGGCCGCTGAGCCTGCGTGTCCGGAGACTGTGCTCTGCAACGGGAGAGGCCACAACAGTGAGAGGCCCACGTATAGAAAAAACAAACAAACAAGTGTTTACCAGCTAGTTTCAATGAAAAACATTTTGTTTAGAAAAAGTGAAAGTGGTTGTGGGATGATCTCTCCTGGATCCGTGCCTAGAGAGACCTGTCCTCTTAGAGGCTCAGAGGATTCCTGATCTGCCCTGGGACCATTTAGTTATAAATACTCTGATCTGCCGAGGCAAGGTCACCTGGGTACTTTCACGGTTGTGAAGATAAACCAATTTCATGATGGCAAATGCCATTGGGAATCTTCGGTCTTGAGAAAGAAAAGCAGCATAAAACGAAGTGAAGGAAATTCTATACATATACACATACATATATACATATACATATACCTACGTATATAAATACACACACAGATACAGTTTTCTATATCAGCTTAGTTATTTTCTCTCTAAAACCTTTAGCAAAATGGGCAAAGGACATAGTTCTGTGTAGGTCTCCCTTTTACGGGGGTATTTTTAATTAGTCAGGAATTTAAATTCTCAAAATGTCCCACTTTTTTTTTTTTTAACCTCTGAATCTCTTGACTGATTCTTAAGAGATTCTGTATTCATTCCTAGTCCAGGCAACTCCTTTGGAAGTATAAAAATCAATCAATTTGGATTTTTTCCCTAAGCATTTTTGTTATTGTTCTTTTCTTTTGTTTTAGTATTATAAGGTGATGGTATTTGGGGGCATGGAAGGGAGTTCTGGTAATTAAAACAATGAACTCACAAGCAGTTAAATAGCTACAACAATATTCCAGGCCTGCCATCTGATATAATAGGAATCACACCACAATCAATCTGTTTTCTAGGACAAAAAATTGTGAATATTAGATTTGTTATATAATTGCCTCTAAAACTTTAAGAAGTTAAAAAGATTTAACTATACAGTGACTTCATTTCTTGTTAGTTTCTCCTGGTTGATAAGTTATAGTTTTGTCTTACTTCTCCTCTGTTTCCCACATGTATTCTTATGAGCCTCTTAATAACACAGTTTGATGTTCAACAACTGAATAAAACATAATTTGAGCGGGAATTCCTATTAACATCCAACATTCATTTACAGAGTCTGTTTTCCATTATCTTGCTATTCCCCTCATGTACCAAGTTGATAATGTAGTACAAAATCTGCAATTATAAGTGCCCATGGTGAATACTGCATTTGAAACTCAACAGGATATTACTGGGGAAATTTGCATATGGCAACTGACCAGCCAAGGTGTCTGACTGTCTTTAAAACGTGTAGAGAACATAGTTTTAAAAATCTGATTTTACATTTTTTGAGCCATATCCCCACACCTTCCCCTCCCACTGCTTTTAGAAACTGCTTTGTGGTAAGACAAAAGGGCAATTGTATTCCAAGGCAAGAAGCTCATTACAAAGTCTTACATACTCAGAGCATTATGGTTTTACCCACTTAGAGGTGAGAACAGCTCTTTGAACTCCATCCCAATTGAATAAGATATCCTTAATTAGAGCTAAATTACTCAAAATTCTATAAAGAATGCCCCTGATCTAGTATATTAATAGAAGAAAACTTTTTAATGGCAGTCAAACTTGGGTTTTAAGTTCTTCCACTAGAATGATGAATCAGAAGGAAGATCAGTTTAGAATCAACACAGAGAAAGAAATCTAGAAAAAATAAGGACTTGTCTACTCTCTGTGCTATCAAGAGCTGCCCTCTGGCTAAGCCACCATGTTTCAAGCATTACTGTCTGTAGAAAGACATTGAAGAGACAGTCAAATGAGTAAAAGTCTCCTACAGAATTTACAGTTATCGAGAAATGTCAGCCTAGCTACCAGGCTCAAATTATTATGGTAGGTAAGCAATAATCTGTGTGGATTTCCCTATAAAAAAAGAAACAGTGACCTCATATATCCTGAAAATTCTGCTATTTAAGTCTTCAGACATTTATTGAGCACATACTCTGTGCTAGATTCAGCAGGAAGCAGAAGGATGAAACCTGGATTCCTAGCTCCCACCACTGCAGAGCCTGCCTACCACCTTAAACACTCTTTACTTTTGGAATAAAACTTGAAAACCTTAATAGATCCAATACACACACACACACACACACACACACACACACACAATCCACACAAATCCCGTCTCTGTCATCTTTCCCTAACTTTAGCCAGGGACAGGTAGTTTATATAAAATACTCTTTCTCAGCTTCTTTCTAGGAACTAGACACAAGCTTGAGACATAGACTGAAGCACTTGAATGTTTTCAGCATGAAGCAGTGACCAAAAGAAACTGAGGATTTGTTAAATACATCCTAAGGTGATAAACTCTCAGAGTTAGAGAGAATTTAGGAGTTAGTTAATAATAGTATATTAAAATAAGATAGAACTCCTACTTCTAGGCAACTGTAACAAAATACATTCATCAGCTACTAGTTAATTAAACAGAAAGCAAATGAAAGTATACTTTGCTGCCAGAAGGCTGGAATCCTTGGCAACGATTAACTGTATTTATTGATCGAGGTACTTTTCATTAGATCTTCCTGGGATGCTCACAAGTAGCTGATAGAGACAAAACTCACAGACATGGGTGGATGTTCGTGGTGAGGGAAAAAGCACATGCCAGCACCTTCTCCATGCCCCCAGGCTAGTCTTGTCCTAAATCTCCAAGGTTCAAAGTAGATTTAGGTTCCTCTGGGTTCCTATTGCTTAAATTTCCTGTTTCCATTGGTTTCTGAATCTCCCTTGTACCACCTCCTCTGTAACACCCATCCTTTTTGTTTTCACCATAATCCTACCACTTCGCCCCACACTGAAAAAGACCGAGAGTCCTTCATTTTCCCAAAATAAACACTATCCCAGTACTCCTGAGCGTAACAACCTTTTGATTAGAGTTTGGGTAACAAAGAGCTTAAAGCAAGACTTTACTCCCCTAAAACTTCAAATCCATTCCCATCATGGAGAAAAAATTGTTGGTCATGCCCGTTTGTAGGATCCTATTTCCTGCCAAATTTCTCAAGCTCCTCTCCTAATTCCAGTCTCTCTCCTCTTTTTCACCCTTTCCAAGCCCTCATTCTTCCCTCACCCCTTCAACAGAGCTGCTGTAATAACAAATTTCCTGAGACTTGGTTTTGCAGAGACTAACTTTCAGAACACACCCTGGGGGAGGGACAACTTCTTCCCTTCTTCTTCCCTTCCCAACTTATCAAAAATCACTATTATGTTATTTGTTCTAACAAAAGAAAAGTTATCCTTCTTAACAGGAATTTTGCCTTCCTTCAAGATCAAGAGACTCATGTCACTGTCTTCTTTTCAAAACAATATATTTTCTCTCCGTTTTTCATCCATCCATTCTTTCAGGAAAGAGTTATTCAGTACCTACTATGTAACCCACTATGCTAGCTTTGGGTAAAATCAAATTGTTGAAAATAAATGATCCAATAAAATATGATCATATCAAATACTTAAATATTTTTCCTTATCTCTACAATGGTTATGAATATCCCCATGAGTGACTCAATTAATTTAGTCTTCTTAGTTTGGCTAATGACTAGTTGGAAACTGGTTATTTGAATTTAACTGGTTCATTTTCAAAATAATGAATCCTTTGTTTTCAACTAGCTGTTTTTTAATCTCTGGAAATGCCAGGCACAGCTCTAACAAATCTGAAAAAATACTATCCCATCATAATATATGCTCATGTCTAGGAGACAACAGAAACTTACTTCTTAAATTTAGGACTGTCGGCACAATAAAGCTTTCTGGCCATGTTTTTCTGTTTTATGGAGAACTTTATTAGTCTCAATTCAAGCGGTCTAATTTTCAAGTGTTTTGATATGAGTTCCAAACACCCTTATAGAGAATAGGTACATGATAAGGAATCTGAAGAATTAATATGTTACTTCTGAGGAATTACACAGGCAATACTTAACAAGTACTTCTCCTTGTATGTGTACCAGTGGGCTTTTGTTTGTTTTGGCAAATGTATAATGCTAAACGGACCCTTTATGAGGATAACAACCTTAACTGCTTCTTTGGAGGGACAGCATAATAACACTCTCAATTCAGCGTGTGTGTTAGTCATGACCCAAGTGAGAGAGATATGGTAGACTTTGTGTCAGCTGAGTCAGAGCGAACACCACAGCCTGGGAAAATTATACACTGTCATAATGATATCTGAACAGAAATTTCCAGGTGTCCATGCTAAGTGAGTTAGTCACTGCTTGGGCAGTGCACTCAGAAGGTCCTAAATACACATTCCTAAGTACCACAGAAAACCTAGCTCATTGCCAGAAATGGTCAGGTTTTCTGTCATTCCATTATCTTCCATCTCTTTCTATCACATGTCAGGTTCATCTCCTCCCAGAAGGGGCTCTCCCTCCTAGAATGATACCATATCTTGCTGTTCCAAGGAGAGTGGGAGAAAGGAAAGCACGTGAAGGTAAAATTCTGCTTTGGAAATGACTGCAAGGCGGAGGGAAATGGTATGTGATAGCAAAAAGATAGCCTTGGGCTTTCTTGGCTCAGGCCCCTAAGAGCAATAACTTTTCCTGACTCATTTGTCCTGATTGGCCTTCTCTCACAGTGAAATCAAAGGTAGTATATATCTAGGGCTTCCCTGGTGGCGCAGTGGTTGGGGGTCCGTCTGCCGATGCGGGGGACACAGGTTCGTGCCCCAGTCCGGGAGGATCCCGCGTGCCGCGGAGCGGCTGGGCCCGTGAGCCATGGCCGCTGAGTCTGCGTGTCCGGAGCCTGTGCTCCGCGACAGGAGAGGCCGCGGCAGAGAGGCCCGCGTACCGCAAAAAAAAAAAAAAAAAAAAAAAAAAAAGTAATATATATCTAAGCTGAGACATCCTCCAGGTTCCAATAAGTGTCACTATGGGACTTGGGGAGCATAGCTGGTCTTAGCAAATTGTGATGCAGGTAAAATTCAGTTTGATGTGGGTCCATCTCCCTGCTCCCAGTTTCCTTACCATCCTTTACTCCTAAAATGTCATTTCCTAAAAGACTTTAAGAGCAAAAATAAATCTAATGATTGATTTTTCAGAACACCCCCCACCCCGCCCCGGCCCTCACATTTTAGATTATGGGCCTTCCAAGGACCAGATAAGTCATGTCTGGTAGAATACTGTTGTAACTACACAAAGGATGGCCACACGTAGAAGAGTCATGTTTTCACACCATTTTTTTTCAACTTCTTCCCTCTATCTTCTTCTCAATGCATATTTCCTTAATTAATGAAATTTAAGTTGAACTTGGGGATCTCACTTTTTTAGTGAGGGCCTACCATGTACCAGGCACGATGTTTTCTAAGTACAGTCTGGCATTTCATCTTCACAGCAGCCCCACCAGGTAGGTATTATCGTGCCTGTGTGGCAAATAAGGAAACTGAAGTTCAGAGAGATTAAGTCAATGACACGGAGCTAGGCAGGGTTGGTCCTGATGCAACGCAAGTCTTTCTATCTCCAAAGCTCTGCCTTCTCCAATGTATCACTGCACCCCTCATTTGGCTCTGGCGATGACTCAGGACAGACAAGAAGGAACCTTGAGGCCTTGTGTGACTCTGAGTGTCACCAGAACTCAGATCATTTCCTCTTCACATTTATTTCGTACCAAATACGGCTTTGGTATTTCTTATACCACACAACTCATTTTATTTATTTATTTATAGTTGATTTACAATGTTGTGTTAGTTTCTTCTGTACAGCAAAGTGAATCAGTGATATGTATACATATATCCACTCTTTTTTAGATTCTTTTCCCATCTAGGTCATTACAGAGCATTGAGTAGAGTTCCCTGTGCTATACATAGGTCCTTATTAGTTGTCTGTTTTATGTATAGAAGTTTGTACATCTCAATTCCAGTCTCCCAATTTATCCCTCCCCCCATCCCCCTAGTAATTATAAATTCGACACAACTCATTTTAATCTCATCAAAGCCCTTTTATATGCATACACTTCTGCAATTCTTTCTTTCTCTTAAACTCACTATGTCAAGTCTTGTCTCCTCAAATCTTATTTTACTGTAAAGAAAGTGGGCTAAGAGCAGAAATGAAACAAATGCTCTAACATTCCATTCTGTGGGAAAATTCCCACTCAAGTACTCACTGTAGATCAATATAGCAAGTACACCCTCCATTACTGTAGAAACAAACCCTAAGCAAGAGAACTGTGGCCTGTGCAGGAAAAAAGAAAGAATAAAGACTGGGCTTTTGAGTCACACAGGCCTTAGACCTTAGTCTGTAACCACATTTGACATCTTCTGACTCAGGATCTTAAGTCTATTGCTCAAGCTTTCTAAACCAGTGGATACATAGGCCTTTTCTTATCTGTGAAATAAGGGTAGAACACCCTTCATTTATGAAGGAGAGTAAATTAAATTATGTCCCTTCACTATCTGGCTGGATAGTCAGGTAGGCCTCTAATATGTACCTTCCTCTCCTACTCTTTCTGCAAACGCACCCCCCAAAATCTGCATTTGTCCTGCCTGTGAGAAGTCTATCTTCTAAATGACACAAATCTTGATGGATTGAAATGCTTCCTATGTCTACTCTTGGTGAAGAGATGAAATAGCAGCCGTGATATATAGGAGCAATGCCATTGAATTATTCGGAAATACTGTGCTCCTAGGAGTGGCCATCTCAGAAGGCCTGTGAGTGTAATATTCCAGCTGGATTTCACTGTAAGCCAGAAACCATTAATCTAATCAGATTCCTCTCTCCTAGACCCCACCCATACTTTTACTTATTGATTAAAAGGAAAAAAAAGTCTAATTGTTCTTGCACAGCAAAACAGAATTGTGATAAATGCTGCTGAGTTAACAAGTTTACAGTAGTATCACATCAAGCTGGGCATGAAAAATAAGAAATAGGAGACTGCTATCAGTTAAGGCCTTGAGATCAACCTTATTTGGGGCACTTCATTGTCTTTGGCCACCCTGCTGTGCTTTTTGTAAGGTCTTCAGTCTGAAAATATATTTGGCAACCCTATCAATTTTACCAAAACCCTAGAAAAAAATGAGAATATAAAATCTACCTACCTTGGTAGGTGTGATATTGTTCATAATCTGGTTTGGAATACTATTTCAGTGAAATAAAAGGTGTCTGGACCTTGAATCATGATTAAGATAAAGACTTAAAATTCCCATTTTATTAATTCTGGGTTTTGAAGCATAAAAACTCAGCAAAATAGAAGACTTTGGTCTGGGAGCATGTGAGAGCTAGGAAATTGTCTTGATCATTTCACGGATTTGACTCACTGAACAGCCTTGTCATTTCAATTTCTTATGAAAGAAGTATAACATTTGTCATCTTGGCATCAGAGATTCCAACATCAACCACTCTGACCCTTAGATTCAGTATGGGGCACATAGTTAAATTTCATTTTTTAATGATCTATGTATTTCTGAAGTTAATTATCCCATCTCTATATGACCAAATGACTCTGAAGTGTCTTAGGTTAGAGCTTGCTTAGAGGCCTACCCTGCATAATCATGCTTTTATTGGGGGAAAACTGGGTGTTATGATGAATCCACTAGAAGGTCCTATTTTCTGTGTTCTTTGCTGTGGTTTGACTACTCAAAATCTGGATTGCCTGGTGTTGTCTCTCCTCACTGTTGTGATGGGACCTGGTGGTGGTAACTTAGGGTTTATTAGGGGAGAGAGGAAAGCTACTTCCACTCAGTGTTAAGCTTAGTCAGGGCAATCTCATGCCACCTTGAGCTAGTGCATCTGACGTTATATCCACTGTTGGTGAAGATCCCTGCGTGGGCTCCTGAGATTTCTTGGAAGATGACAATCTCATTCCTTTAGCCATCTTATGTTCAGCCAAGAGTGCTCAAGGCTTGGGCTTCCCCAGGTCAAGGGTTTAAGTTACATTCTTGCATTCAATCATTTTTCATGGAGCATTGTCTTAGCTCAGGCTGCGATAACAACATACCATAGACTGGATGGCTTATCAACAACAGAAATTTATCTTACAGTTCTGGGGGCTGGAAGTCCAAGATCAGGGTGCCAGCATGGTTAGATTCTGATGAGGGCCCTCTTCTGGGTTGCAGACTACCAAATTCTCCCTATACTCTCACATGGTAGAAAGAAGGAGCGAGAGCTCTCTGGACGTTAATCCCATTCATGAAGGCTCCACCCTCATGACCTAACGACTTTCCAAAGGTAGCACTTCCTAATACCATCATATTAAGGGTTATGATTTCAATGTGTAAATTTGGAGGCTTTGGGAAGATATAAAAATTGAGTCAACTGTAAGGATCAATCATAAGGAAAACTCAGTTACAGCTGTTGAGAATCCAATCATGAGCAAAGTACAACCATTCTGCCTTCCTGGAGTCTGCTTTTCTCCAAAGCATGCCATTCATTCTAGAGTGACATATTTGGGAAAGGCATTCGTCCTCATTTACTTGCTGGGCTAGAGCCAGTGCCTCCACTCCCAAGTCCCAACAACCTAAGTGCAGGCATTGATTTAAGGCCAACTTCCTGCATGAGCGGTTTTCCCCTGAGGACCTCTGGAGCCTTTCTGACAGCAGCACTCTATTACTGACCAGGGCCCCTGGATTCAAACCCTAAGCCCATGCCTACGAACACTCTGGCTTTGAGCAAGTTAAATTCCCTGCTCCTGTTTAATTCTGCTTCCTCATCTATAAAATGCAGATAGTAACAGTACCCACCCCACAGAGCTCTCATGACAGTGCCTGTTCCATAGAAAATGTTGTATAAATGTTGACTAAATAAAATAAAAATGAAGCTTTATGTGCTAGTTCACTACGTGTTCATCATTCTTCTAAATGGTTTACATGTATTAAACCATTTAGTTTCAAAACACCCTGTGATGCAAATTCCTGTATTACAGATGAGGAAATAGGCCAAGAACCTTTAAATAACTTGCAAAGGTCACACAGTTGTTAGGTTCACAGTTACTAGGCTGTGACTCCATGATTTAAATGCAGACATTCTGAATCCAGAATCAGAATTTCTCGAAACATAATTTCTTTTACAGGAAAGTTTCCAGGAACTTGACATACTTTTTTTTCCCCTAGAGTTAACTGGGCTCTTATGTAAATTTTCTAGGCAGCCAAACTCAAACACAATCTTTTCCAGTGTGACCTACTGTGACTTCCAACTGTCAGTTTCTTTTACTGAATAAAATTTCAGGTTCCCTTTACCCAGATACTCTTTGGAAGGCAGAATTCTAAGATGGTCCCCAGGATTCCCACACTCTGGTGTATACACTTATATAATTACCCCCATGTGGTTGTAAGCAGGACTTGTGAATATGTTGGGATATCACTCCCATTATGATGTTATGTTATACAGCAGAAAGGATTTTGCAGATGTTAATTAAAATCCCTAATCAGTTGACTTTGAGTTAATCAAAAGAGAGATTATACTTGGTAGGCTTCACTTTATTAGGTGAGCCCTTGAAAGAGGACAGAATCATGCAAAGTGAGAGAGATCCTCCTGATGCCCTTAAAAGAGCTAACTGCCATGTTGTGGAGAGGCCATGTGGCAGGGAACAGTGGGCAGCCTCCAGGAGCTGAGAACGGCCCTAGTTGACCACCAGTTACAAAGTGGAAACTTCACTCCTATAACCATAAGACACTAAATTCTCCCAGCAACAAGGGAGCTTGAAAGAAGACTTTCAACCCCAGATGAGAACCCAGTCCTAGGCTTCTGAGACACCCCAGAAGAAAACCCAACAGATGACTACTCAGACTTCCGACTCACAGAACTGTGAGCTAAGAAATGGACATTGTCATAATGCACTACTTTTGTGGTAATTTCTTATGCAGAAATGGAAAACTAATATACCACTCACTGCTTTATATATTGACATAGATAAGAGGAACTCAGTGTGATAACTGTATTGCATAAAAGGATTTTCCAAGCTAGACAGAAGCATAGATAATCCCCTGGACCAGTCTCTTTATTCCTTAAATGAAGAAACTAAGACCTAGATAGAAAAAGTTCTTTACAAAGTCAACCTTAGAATCCAGGTTGCTCCAATCCAGATTCATTCCATCTCACACCTAATGTAGAATATGCCAAATGCAAAATTAAGACATTGACCCAGAACTTGCCTGTCTCCATCTAGTGTCCTCTTCCATGGAACATGCCCTGCTGAATTGCTACCAGTGATGAGAAATGTAAATGAGGCCAAAAAAAGATATGGAAGAACCCATATGGATAGATCAGTGAACTAATGAGTAACTTCCTGTGTAAAAAGTTTCCATGAGTCCAAACCATAGGTAGAATGGACAGACAATAATTAACTTTTATAGGTGAGTTGGGTTTAGATTATGCCCTGGAATGCATGTGGCTAACATCCCAAAGCAATTTGTAGGCTCAGTGGAGTGAGAGATGAAAAGTTGGAGTACATAAAATATGCTTTCTAATAGTTTGTCTTTCAAATAAAGATCAATAATATTCCCAATCCCTGTTTCATTTTGAGGTTCATACTGTGGTGGTTATGGGCATGAGCTCTCAAGCCAGGGACCTGAGTTTGAATTCTGGGTCCACTACCTTCTAGGTGTATAAACTTTAACTCATCTGTTTCAGTTTTCTCATCCGTAAAATTGAGATAATGAGTGTAAGTATCACATAGGGTCTAGTGTACATTAACTGGGTTATTGTACATCCAAAAACAGTGTATAAAATAAGGTCAGTGCTCACAAACGTTAGCCAGGACTCTTATGTTTCAGTTCTCAAATACTTGGTTTGAAAAACAAATATTTAGGCACATCAATTTGTCAGGTTCTTCTGTTACTGGGATTTTGACTTATAAACTCAATCATAGTATGTATTTCCTTCAGTTATACATTTTAAATTGAAAAAGAAGTGTGATGTTTTACAAGTGCCAGTTTTACTTAATTAAGAAAAACATTACTATGCTTGAGTAAAGCAAGTCAGTGATTTCAGATGGCACTCAAAGTGGATTAGTAGACAATTTCATGCCAACATTTTTACAACATGTTATTTTCCTTGTTAAAGAGCATTAGTTCATTAGCATATGTTTTATTAAGTGTTGGGGGAAGATGGTACCAACATGATTAAGACAAGAATTGCTCGTCATTTTCTCCAAAACTGTGTGTTCTAGAAGCTCTCTAAAATTAGGCTGGTAAGATTTTTAACTTTGTAAAGACACAAAAATTTACCTACATGGACTAAATGAATATGCAAAAGTTTGCAGGTAGCTGATAGAATATTCAGAGAGCTGCAAGATTACCTAGGGAGATATTCAAAATACTTAACCCCCAAGATATTACAAGCTTTTCTGTAAAGATTTACCAATGCCTACTGGTAAAGTATCAGCCTTATCTGGTAATAGAGCAAAGCACTCTACTCAAATTTAAACTCAACTACTGTGGCTGGTGTTTGCTAGTGGGTTGTGGTTAGATTTATACTAAATTATGGCAAACTTATCTATGAATACATGGACTGGGATGCAGGATGAGGGCTGGGCATGCATTTCCCAGAAGAAGGGATTTTGACAAGAAATATCATAAATGACCATATGGGGGGTGTTACTAAACTCCAAATTTGAAGTCTGAGATGATGGTATTATGGTTCTAAATCCTTCTGAGCATTTGGAGAGGTCCCATGAGTGAATTTCCAAATACACGTGTGCATTCTGCACCTGGGCCACTGCAAAGCACATAAATCAGATTGTCTATCACATATAGAGAATCACTGGCCCTCTGCTATTATGATGCATAATTTCTTGCTCTGTGTATGACAAGTGACACAAAGTGGTAGTGTGCTATTGTCAAAGGAAACAATGTCTATTGGGACTCTGCCTATCAGTTATCCAATAAGGTCCTGCTTCTTCTGAAATTGAGATGTGAATGGTCTACACAGAACAAGCTCATCCACAACTTAGGTTTAGGATGATCTCAAGTTATTTGTGAATTTATGTTAATCTTTGTGTGTATTTTGAATATAAAGGCAATGTTTCAGTCTTAATTCAACTGTTGCCAAATTTCTGGCTGTAACTCAATGGAAATGACTTCTCCAGGTCAGAAAAGTACAGTAGTTAAAAGTAGATTGCAGTTGTTACTAAAACAAAATGCTAAGGGAGAAACAAGGAAGACATTTAGATTTGGATTATCAAAATATTAGAAAACATATCACATTTCTTTGTCAAGAACAGAGCCTCGGTTATATTCAGCATAATGCAAATTTTGATACAAAAATTAGGTCCTTCTAATTTAAGCAGGTAACTCATCGCCATATGTTATAGCTAAACTCAAAACAAGACAGTTCTAATTGTTGGGCTTGTAGCACACAATTTTCTTTATCTGTCCTCTGCATAATGGTTCTTATAAAGAAGTTGCTTGCTGTGAAGTCACAAGTACCAGTTTGTGGGAAGTCATTCCTAAGAAAAAACTAAAGCTTTGACCAAGGTTCTGAATAATCTGGAAAAACCCAGAGAAACACTGGAAACATTTGTTGTTTCATTCTCACCACATGACATGAAAATACATCCTCATATTACAAAACTCAGAGTTTCAGAATCTTCGCATTACTTATTTGTTCACATCAAGAAACCTGGGGCTTCCCTGGTGGCACAGTGGTTGAGAGTCCGCCTGCCGATGCAGGGGACACAGATTCGTGCCCCGGTCCGGGAGGATCCCACATGCCGCGGAGTGGCTGGGCCCGTGAGCCATGGCCGCTGAGCCTGCGCGTCCGGAGCCTGTGCTCCGCAACGGGAGAGGCCACAACAGTGAGAGGCCCGCATACCGCAAAAGAAAAAAAAAAAAAAAAGAAAAAAAGAAATAAGAAAAGAAACTCTGTCTATCTCAGTTATTGATAACATTCCAGCACTTAAAATAGAACCTGAGAGACTTCCGGGTAAGATGGCGGAAGAGTAAGACGCGGAGATCACCTTCCTCCCCACGGATACACCAGAAATACAGCTACACGTGGAACAACTCCTACAGAACACCTACTGAACGCTGGCAGAAGACCCCAGACCTCCCAAAAGGCAAGAAACTCCCCACATACCTGGGTAGGGCAAAGCGGAGAGATCCCCACACAGAGGATCGGTGCCGAGCGGCACTCACCAGCCCGAGAGGCTTGTCTGCTCGCCCGCCGGGGCGCGCAGCGCTGGAAGCTGAGGCTCGGGCTTCGGTCAGAGCGCAGGGAAAGGACTGGGGCTGGCGGTGAGAACTCAGCCTGAAGGGGGCTAATGTGCCACAGCTAGCCGGGAGGGAGTCCGGGAAAACTCTGGAGCTGCCGAAGACGCAAGAGACTTTTTCTTCCCTCTTGGTTTCCTGGTGCGCGAGGAGAGGGGATTAAGAGCGCTGCTTAAAGGGGCTCCACAGACGGGCGCGAGTCGCGACTGAAAGCGCGGAGCCCAGTGACAGGCGTGGGACGCTGGGGCTGCTGCTGCTGCCGCCGCCAAGAAGCCTGTGTGCGAGCGCAGGTCACTGCCCACACCGCCCTTCCGGGAGGCTGTGCAGCCCGCCACTGCCGGGGTCCCGGGATCCAGGGGCGGCTTCCCTGGGAGAACGCACGGTGCACCTCGGGCTGGTGCAAAGTCACGCCGACCTCTGCCGCTGCAGGCTCGCCCCGCGCTCCGTGCCCCTCCCTCCCGCCCGGCCTGAGTGAGCCAGAGTCCCCGAAGAGGCTGCTCCTTTAACCCTGCCCTGTCTGAGCGAAGAACAGACGCCCTCCAGCGACCTACATGCAGAGGCGGGGCCAAATCCAAAGCTGAGACCCAGGAGCTGTGAGAACAAAGAAGAGAAAGGGAAACCTCTCCCAGCAGCCTCAGAAGCAGCGGATTAAAGCTCCACAATCAACTTGATGTACCCTGCATCTGTGGAATACATGAATAGACAACACATCATCCCAAATTGAGGAGCCCGGAGTCAGTGCTGTGCCTCTGAGGTGGGAGAGCCAACTTCAGGACACTGGTCCACAAGAGACCTCCCAGCTCCACATAATATCAAACGGCGAAAATCTTCCAGAGATCTCCATCTCAACACCAGCACCCAGCTTCACTCAACGACCAGCAAGCTACAGTGCTGGACACCCTAAGCCAAACAACTAGCAAGACAGGAACACAACGCCACCCATTAGCAGAGAGGTGGCCTAAAATCATAAAAAGTCCACAGACACCCCAAAACACACCACCAGACGTGGACCTGCCCACCAGAAAGACAAGATCCAGCCTCATCCACCAGAACACAGGCACTAGTCCCCTCCACCAGGAAGCCTACACAACCCACTAAACCAACCTTAGCCACTGGGGACAGACACCAAAAACAACAGGAACTACGAACCTGCAGCCTGCAAAAAGGAGACCCCAAACACAGTAACATAAGCAAAATGAGAAGACAGAAAAACACACAGCAGGAGAAGGAGCAAGATAAAAACCCACCAGACCTAACAAATGAAGAGGAAATAGGCAGTCTACCTGAAAAAGAATTCAGAATAATGATGGTAAAGATGATCCAAGATTCTATTTCCCAGATCCAAAATCTTGGAAATAGAATAGACAAAATGCAAGAAACAGTTAACAAGGACCTAGAAGAACTAAAGATGAATCAAGCATTGATTAAAAACACAATACATGAAATAAAAAATACTCTAGATGGGATCAATAGCAGAATAACTGAGGCAGAAGAACGGATAAGTGAGGTGGAAGATAAAATAGTGGAAATAACTGCTGCAGAGCAAAATAAAGAGAAAAGAATGAAAAGAACAGAGGACAGTCTCAGAGACCTCTGGGACAACATTAAACGCACCAACATTCGAATTATAGGGGTTCCAGAAGAAGAAGAGAAAAAGAAAGGGACTGAGAAAATATTTGAAGAGATTATAGTTGAAAACTTCCCTAATATGGGAAAGGAAATAGTTAATCAAGTCCAGGAGGCACAGAGAGTCCCATACAGAATAAATCCAAGGAGAAATATACCAAGACACATATTAATCAAACTGTCAAAAATTAAACACAAAGAAATCATATTAAAAGCAGCAAGGCAAAAACAACAAATAACACACAAGGGAATCCCCATCAGGATAACAGCTGATCTCTCAGCAGAAACTCTACAAGCCAGAAGGGAGTGGCAGGACATAATTAAAGTGATGAAGGAGAAAAACCTGCAACCAAGATTACTCTACCCAGCAAGGATCTCATTCAGATTTGATGGAGAAATTAAAACATTTACAGACAAGCAAAAGCTGAGAGAGTTCAGCACCACCAAACCAGCTTTACAACAAATGCTAAAGGAACTTCTCTAGGCAAGAAACACAACAGAAGTAAAAGACCTACAATAACGAACCCAAAACAATTAAGAAAATGGGAATAGGAACATACATATCGATAATTACCTTAAATGTAAATGGACTAAATGCTCCCACCAAAAGACACAGAGTGGCTGAATGGATACAAAAACAAGACCCATATATATGCTGTCTACAAGAGACCCACTTCAGACCTAGAGACACATACAGACTGAAAGTAAGGGGATGGAAAAAGATATTCCATGCAAATGGAAACCAAAAGAAAGCTGGAGTAGCAATTCTCATATCAGACAAAATAGACTTTAAAATAAAGACTACTAGAAGAGACAAAGAAGGACACTACATAATGATCAAGGGATCGATCCAAGAAGAAGATATAACAATTGTAAATATTTATGCACCCAACATAGGAGCACCTCAATACATAAGGCAAATACTAACAGCCATAAAAGGAGAAATCGACAGTAACACACTCATAGTTGGGGACTTTAACACCCCACTTTCACCAATGGACAGATCATCCAAAATGAAAATAAATAAGGAAACACAAGCTTTAAATGATACATTAAACAAGATGGAAATTAATTGATGGAAATTAATTGATTGATATTTATTGATTATTTATTGATATTATTTATTAATATTTATTTATTAATTAATTGATATTTATAGGACATTCCATCCAAAAACAAGAGAATACACATTTTTCTCAAGTGCTCATGGAACATTCTCCAGGATAGATCATATCTTGGGTCACAAATCAAGCCTTGGTAAATTTAAGAAAATTGAAATTGTATCAAGTATCTTTTCCGACCACAGTGCTATGAGACTAGATATCAATTACAGGAAAAGAGCTATGAAAAATACAAACACATGGAGGCTAAACAATACACTACTTAATAACGAAGTGATCACTGAAGAAATCAAAGAGGAAATTAAAAAATACCTAGAAACAAATGACAATGGAGACACGACGACCCAAAACCTATGGGATGCAGCAAAAGCAGTTCTATGAGGGAAGTTTATAGCAATACAATCCCACCTTAAGAAACAGGAAACATCTCGAATAAACAACCTAACCTTGCACCTAAAGCAATTAGAGAAAGAAGAACAAAAACATCCCAAAGTTAGCAGAAGGAAAGAAATCATAAAAATCAGATCAGAAATAAATGAAAAAGAAATGAAGGAAACGATAGCAAAGATCAATAAAACTAAAAGCTGGTTCTTTGAGAAGATAAACAAAATTGATAAACCATTAGCCAGACTCATCAAGAAAAAAAGGGAGAAGACTCAAAACAATACAATTAGAAATGAAAAAGGAGAAGTAACAACTGACACTGCAGAAATACAAAAGATCATGAGAGATTACTCTAAGCAACTCTATGCCAATAAAATGGACAACCTAGAAGAAATGGACAAATTCTTAGAAATGCACAACCTTCCAAGACTGAATCAGGAAGAAATAGAAAATATGAACAGACCAATCACAAGCACTGAAATTGAAACTGTGATAAAAAATCTTCCAACAAACAAAAGCCCAGGACCAGATGGCTTCACAGGTGAATTCTATCAAGCATTTAGAGAAGAGCTAACACCTATCCTTCTGAAACTCTTCCAAAATATAGCATTGGGAGGAACACTCCCAAACTCATTCTACGAGGCCACCATCACCTTGATACCAAAACCAGACAAGGATGTCACAAAGAAAGAAAACTACAGGCCAATATCACTGATGAACATAGATGCAAAAATCCTCAACAAAATACTAGCAAACAGAATCCAACAGCACATTAAAAGGATCATACAGTATGATCAAGTGGGGTTTATTCCAGGAATGCAAGGATTCTTCAATATACGCAAATCAATCAACGTGATACACCATATTAACAAATTGAAGGAGAAAAACCATATGATCATCTCAATAGATGCAGAGAAAGCTTTCGACAAAATTCAACACCCATTTATGATAAAAACCCTGCAGAAAGTAGGCATAGAGGGAACTTTCCTCAACATAATAAAGGCCATATATGACAAACCCACAGCCAGCATCGTCCTCAATGGTGAAAAACTGAAACCATTTCCACTAAGATCAGGAACAAGACAAGGTTGCCCACTCTCACCACTCTTATTCAACCTAGTTTTGGAAGTTTTAGCCACAGCAATCAGAGAAGAAAAGGAAATAAAAGGAATCCAAATTGGCAAAGAAGAAGTAAAGCTGTCACTGTTTGCAGATGACATGATACTATACATGGAGAATCCTAAAGATGCTACCAGAAAACTACTAGAGCTAATCAATGAATTTGGTAAAGTTGCAGGATACAAAATTAATGCACAGAAATCTCTGGCATTCCTATATACTAATGATGAAAAATCTGAAAGTGAAATCAAGGAAACACTCCCATTTACCATTGCAACAAAAAGAATAAAATATCTAGGAATAAACCTACCTAAGGAGACAAAAGACCTGTATGCAGAAAATTATAAGACACTGATGAAAGAAATTAAAGATGATACAAATAGATGGAGAGATGTACCATGTTCTTGGATTGGAAGAATCAACATTGTGAAAATGACTCTACTACCCAAAGCAATCTACAGATTCAATGCAATCCCTATCAAACTACCACTGGCATTTTTCACAGAACTAGAACAAAAAATTTCACAATTTGTATGGAAACACAAAAGACCCCAAATAGCCAAAGCAATCTTGAGAACGAAAAATGGAGCTGGAGGAATCAGGCTCCCTGACTTCAGACTATACTACAAAGCTACAGTAATCAAGACAGTATGGTACTGGCACAAAAACAGAAAGATAGATCAATGGAACAGGATAGAAAGCCCAGAGATAAACCCACGGACATATGGTCACCTTATCTTTGATAAAGGAGGCAGGAATGTACAGTGGAGAAAGGACAGTCTCTTCAATAAGTGGTGCTGGGAAAACTGGATAGGGACATGTAAAAGTATGAGATTAGATCACTCCCTAACACCATACACAAAAATAAGCTCAAAATGGATTAAAGACCTAAATGTAAGGCCAGACACTATCAAACTCTTAGAGGAAAACATAGGCAGAACACTCTATGACATAAATCACAGCAAGATCCTTTTTGACCCACCTCCTAGAGAAATGGAAATAAAGACAAAAATAAACACATGGGACCTAATGAAACTTAAAAGCTTTTGCACAGCAAAGGAAACCATAAACAAGACCAAAAAACAACCCTCAGAATGGGAGAAAATATTTGCAAATGAAGCAACTGACAAAGGATTAATCTCCAAAATTTATAAGCAGCTCATGCAGCTCAATAACAAAAAAACAAACAACCCAATCCAAAAATGGGCAGAAGACCTAAATAGACATTTCTCCACAGAAGATATACAGACTGCCAACAAACACATGAAAGGATGCTCAACATCTTTACTCATTAGAGAAATGCAAATCAAAACTACAATGAGATATCATCTCACACCAGTCAGAATGGCCATCATCAAAAAATCTAGAAACAATAAATGCTGGAGAGGGTGTGGAAAAAAGGGAACACTCTTGCACTGCTGGTGGGAATGTGAATTGGTACAGCCGCTATGGAGAACGGTATGGAGGTTCCTTAAAAAACTACAAATAGAACTACCATATGACCCAGCAATCCCACTACTGGGCATATACCCTGAGAAAACCATAATTCAAAAAGAGACATGTACCAAAATGTTCATAGCAGCCCTATTTACAATAGCCCGGAGATGGAAACAACCTAAGTGTCCATCATCGGATGAATGGATAAAGAAGATGTGGCACATATATACAATGGAATATTACTCAGCCATAAAAAGAAACGAAATTGAGCTATTTGTAATGAGGTGGATAGACCTAGAGTCTGTCATACAGAGTGAAGTAAGTCAGAAAGAGAAAGACAAATACCGTATGCTAACACATATATATGGAATTTAAGAAAAAAAAATGTCATGAAGAACATAGGGGTAAGACAGGAATAAAGACACAGACCTACTAGAGAATGGACTTGAGGATATGGGGAGGGGGAAGGGTAAGCTGTGACAAAGTGAAAGAGCGGCATGGACATATATACAGTACCAAACGTGAGGTAGATAGCTAGTGGGAAGCAGCCGCATAGCACAGGGAGATCAGCTCGGTACTTTGTGACCGCCTGGAGGGGTGGGATAGGGAGGGTGGGAAGGAGACGCAAAAGGGAGGGGATATGGAAACATATGTATATGTATAACTGATTAAATTTGTTATAAAGCAAAAAAAAAAAAAAAGAACCTGAGATATAGTAAATGCTCAATAAACACTGAGCCTGACTTTGGACGCTTTTAAAGGCAATTTACACAGAATAACTTATTTAACCCTTTCAACCACCTAAGTAGATACTAGTCTTATTCTCATTTTATGGGCAGGGAAACTGAAGCACAGTTTTAGCAATGCCTCCAACATAATGCAGCTAGAAAGTAAAGAAAGCCAGGATTTCCATCCAGCCATGCTGGCACCTGTGCTTTCCCTCTAATCACTGCATTCAGACTGAATAAATCAGAGAGGAAGGATCTGTTGAAAAACATGGGCCTGTATAGCAATTCTATCTACAATCTGGACATAGAAATAACCTAAGTTGTTTCAACCCTCTCTACAAAATGGAAGAAGCAGGGTAGAGACCACCAAGGTTTATAAACAGCATGATCAAAATCACCCCAGTACTCTAACAAGGCTTCTAGCCCTGACAGCAACTAAACACTTAATTGCCTACTGTCTTGCATTGCTTCTAATAGATTATCCTTCACAAGCTGCAGCAGAGGAGAAACGATACTAAAGTCAAGAACCAGGAGATGATAATAACTACCATTTATTAAACATGCACTGCAAGCTAGTCCTTGGCTAGACACTGTCCCTATGCTATCTTATTTAATTTTCCCAACAACTCTATGGGATATATATTTTTGCCCCACATGAAGGTGAATGAGGTTAAGAAATTTCATCCCATGGTAGAAAACCTCAGTGAGGTTTCTGAGTTCAAGTCTCACCTCTGCCTTTTACCAGCAGTGTGATTTTGAAAACATCCCTTAACAGCTCTCTGACCTAAGCCTCATCATCTACGAACAAGGCAATAATAGTATTATATTATCCAGAATTTCTCAAGATTGTTATAAGAAAAATACATGTAAATACATGTAAATACATGTAAAGTGACCAGATTAGTCACTTCGAAAATTATTCTGTCTCCTCCATTCCACCACCTCTCATCCTGCATATTCTACAAAAATAAAACCAATACAAACTACAAAAGGCAAAACTTAAATTTGCAATTAGCATAGACTTTTTGTTGATTTTCTTATTACAAAATTGTGGATAAATTTGCTAATGCTGGACTATGCTCCTTTTCTCAGGCCCACCTTTGCAGATTCTCCAAGCACAGGCTGTTTGTCTATTTCCTAATCTTGCATTTGGAGACAGTGTAACAAACTGTGAAATGTTAGGTCAAAGTGTAAGAGATCATCGTTGGTGTGGTTGTTAGTATGACTGTGTACCTAGTTGTCTTCGCATCTAGCTCAAGAGCTCACCACAACTGCAATCCTTCGAGCTTCATGCAAAGTCATTGCTTACACATACCTGCCCAGGGAAGCTTTTCCTGACTTGCCAAGACTGAACTAGGTGCCTCTCTAATATGATTCTGTAGCAGCCTGTCCTCATCCCATCACAGCCCATTCTAAGACTTTAGTCATATGAGATACAGAGCAAAAGAAAGGAAGACTGTCCCACTGCTAATTCATACCAGAGTTTGACTGAAGAACGGGATCAGATTCAGTATTCTGGAATTCAAAAGAGGAAAAGAAATTTATAGCGAAAGCCCCTGCATACATTCCCCCTGCCTCTATCCCAGTGGCCAGCTAGAACTGCTGTGATAATGACCTTCAGAGGAGTTTGCAGACTTCCCTCCCAGGAGTGCATTCAAAAAAAGAACTCGGTGAACAATGTTTGTTCAACAGCCTGACTGTCCAAAATTCATGTAGAAATCAATGACAGGCAAGCACGCCTTAGCACATCTTAATGGGATGACATCTCACTAAAAAGTCTAAATGAGCAAAGAGACAATTCCATTTCCAGGGTAGAGACTAGGCTGAGATGGAACACAAGCAAGAAATATTCCCGAGGTGCTCTAAGACCTAGGCTGACTAGATGGGAGAGCTATTGTTTTCAAACCATTACAAAAATGGAGAAGAGGAAAAATCCTTAGCGAGACCTCTTCATGACCCCATCTGATGGTGAGTCCCTGCCAGAGACTGACTGTGAAATTCTAGAGAGGGAAAGAGAAAATATAGAAGGTCATGTTTATGTAAACTCCTTTCCCTGGGAGTTTTCCTGATACAGAGTGGGAAGGAGGAGCAGAGGCACAGGACAGAGAAAAAGAGAGATCGATACACAGGAATGGGAGGATAGAAACTTCTGGGGTCTCTATAGACAAGACACATCAGTGAGAATGTAAAAGCTCGAGGGTCTCCAGGTGTGAAGGGGAGGGGAGCACAGGGAGGATGAAGAATAAGATAAGGCATTTTAACGTTTATAAAGTATGAGCTCTGGGAACTCGTTATTTTTTATCAATACATAATTCTGAGTCAAAGAGTGCAACTTTTTTTTTTTTTTTTTTCAGTACGCGGGCCTCTCACCATTGTGGCCTCTCCTGTTGTAGAGCACAGGCTCCGGACGCGCAGGCTCAGCGGCCATGGCTCACGGGCCCAGTCGCTCCACAGCATGTGGGATCTTCCCGGACAGGGGCACGAACCTGTGTCCCCTGCATCGGCAGGCGGACTCTCAACCACTGCACCACCAGGGAAGCCCCGCAACTATTTTTTTTTAAAGCACTCCCCTTCTGTCCCTTCTCACTCTCACTTCCTAATCTTCAGAATGATCATATTCAACTCTTTAGCTGTTTCTTCCGATATTTACCACCTAATTTCAACATAAGCTATCTGTTCGGCAATCTTGTCATTTTATAGTTATAGACATTATCTTAATTTCCTCCTTCTAAGGAAGACAAGGGTTTTGTTTGCTCAGTGTCCTCTGTGCTGATCATCACTGGGTCCTCAAACTCTGTCAGAGGTGCAAAACATTTCCCAGCAAGGTCAAACACATCCATACTTTTATCTACTTTTTTCCCTGGGGACATCATTCATGGAGCCTCAGTCACATGCTCCAGTGTGGACTGGGTCCCCTGTGGCCAGCTGCATGGCAGGAGTAATGGGCCTTCTCTTCTTTTCCCCCCTGTCTCTGCTCAGGAACCCTGTTTCCTGGATCTCACACTTTATCATTTATTCTCTTATTTGCCCCTATGCACCGGGTGAGGCCATGGGCAATGAATCCACGGACATCTTGCGTGTCTGAAAATGTTGTTATTTCCACCCTCACACTTGATTTATAGTTTGGTTGAGAATGTAATTCCAGTTTGAAGTCATTTTCCTCAGGATTGTGAAACATTTCTCTATTATCACTGTTGCTATTGAGAATTTTGATGCCATTATAACTCCAGATCATATGTGATCTGCTTTTTTTCTCCCCCACTGGAAGTTTTTTAGAATCCTCTTTTTCATGCTGATGTTCTGCATATTCTTGATGATAGGCCTTGGTGTGGGTCTTCTTCTGCATTCAGCTGGGCATGAAGTGGGCCCTATTAATCTGGAAACGTATAGCCTTCAATGAAGGAAAATGACTTGTTCTATGGCATATTGAATGGAAAATGTTAAAAATTCTAGATTCCACTTACAATCCTTTAGAACCTAATCTCAGGAGCGAATTCCATCTATGAGCCATAATCCATTTGCTAGAGCTGGGCAGTAAATTCAAGAAGAGGGGATTAAACAAGAATGTGAGTACCAAAAGAAGACCTTTGGGAGCCATTTTGGAGGCTGCCTTCCACACCTTGTTTAAAAATAGGCAAGAGTCATAATCTCATTGCATCATCTGCTTCTCATGAAAGTGAAACGGTGTTACCTGGTGACAATACAAGGGGGCCTCAGTTCTGAGGGAGAGGATTTTCCTGTGATCTCCCATAGGCAGGAGGAATTTCGTTGGAGAAAATACTTGATTTTCTTTTGCATATATAAAAGTTTACAATCCTTTTTTGGACAGGGAATGAAGAGCCAAAAAATGCATGAGTAAATATGGTGAAAATCTACAAAGTTTGCATTGCTATGGAAGACTTTTTTCCCCAGACTGGCAACTACAATAATACTATGAGATGACCTTATCCTACTAAGAGTATTAACAAGAAAAATCACTAATAGGAAAATTAAGGCGACAATTAGGGTAATTAATCATTCAATTAATTTGAAAATATTCATTTGTCTTAATAATTAAGGTATATAAGGATAAAAGGTTACTTCTCCAAAATTATACAAATCAATGAATCAAAACTTCCCTGCACTTTATCACAAGAGACATTCATTACAAAAGTGATTACTCAAACTCAAATACAGTACTCTTATTTCTAAAAAAAAAAAAAAAAAAAAAAAGCTTAAAACCCAGAGAACCAAAACTGGAGTTTTTGAGGCTGTTGCTCTAACTATCATTTCCAATGAAAAATCAGATAAATTATTATGCATTGAACACAATCTAGTGGGCTAATTAGTTTTTCTCACTTCTTGAATTAATTGTTAGAGCTTACAGGACAACTAGCTTTCTTCTCACCGTTGGCTGTATGATAGACTAATTATTAAGAGTTCCCAAACTCTGAGCAGAATGTATTTTGAGGTTTTGGATTCAAATGTAAAAATGAACAGCTGTTCTTACCTCTAGCCATATGTGTGTGTGTGTGTGTGTGTGTGTGTGTGTCTTGCATGTACCTGTGTTATAAATGTACAGTACTTTATATTAGTCTTCTCACACAAAAAAAAATGTAAGTTGGAATTGATTGTTAGGTACAAACAATATATAAGCTATTGTGAGCTCAGTCAAAGGTAAGCAAATGTGACATTTTATTTAAGTGAGTTAGAAATTGGTTGGGCATCGTGTGATACCTTCCCTCCAAACTCCAGTCTGCAGAAATTGACCAGGCCTGGAAGCAGTTATATAGTACAAGAAATGTTGACCGTGCTATTAAATTCAACTTTCCTTAGGTTCTGATACAGTATCTTATCATTCCTTAGTGTATTTTCAAACCAGTGCTAAAATATTATTCCAAAATACATGTGAGTTAAAGATACATGTGGAGTTACTAAAAAGAATAAAATTTGCATGTTTAGAAGGACAGGCATTTTTCAAGCTCCCATTATGTGACTATCACTGCACTAGGCGTAGTGAGAGAGAGAGGAGTGATAGACCTTATAATCCAAAATTTCATTGGTGAAACACATCACATAGAATTCAACAGTATAAGCTATTCAGTGTCTATTTCCCACATTCATGTTCTTTTGTACTATGAAAACTTGAAATTACAATTCATGTTCTATTCAGTATATCATCAGTACCTAACACCATAACTGGACCATAATAAATGCTTAAAAGATGGCTAATCGATGCTGAATGGATCAATAAGTAAATTAATAAATAAATCTATAAATGAACGAAATATATGATAGAGTGCTCTGGGAGTTAAATGGAGGAAAGTATTCCTGTAGTCTAGAGAGGTAAGGGAACCTATGATATATGAAAGAGATGGGGTGCTATAGACAACGTTTGTGTCCCCCAGCATTCGCATGGTGAAACCTAATCCCTAGTGATGATATTTAGAGGGAAGGCCTTTGGGAGATGATTAGGACATGAGGGCAGGGCCATCAGGAATGGGGTTAGTGTCCTCATAAAAGAGATGCCAGAGAACTCTCTTCCCTCCTTCTTCCAGATGAAGACACAGGGAAAAGATGGCTGTCTATGAACCAGGAAATGGGCCTTCACCAGACAACAAAACTGCTGGCTCCTAGATCTTGAACTTCTCAGCCTCCAGAACCATGAGAACTAAATAACTGCTGTTTGTAAACCACCAGTCTATGGTATCTTTGTTATAGCAGCCCGAACAGACTAAGACATGGGATTTACTCAAGTCTTGGAAAATTAGGAATACTGTGGTTGGCTAGAAAGAAGGCAGAAAGGACATTAGCTGAGCTGTTTTCCTGAGAAAATACCCTTCACTGTCTTTTCCAAGTCCTACACTTCTTTCACTATTTCATAATCTTATTGCTACCTTTATAGACAATAATATAATTACTTGAGCTGAGTTGAAATCCTGCTTCCTCATTTTCTAGCTGTGTGAGTGTAACCAACTGATTTAATTCCTGTCTCAATTTGTCATCTATATTTTAGGAATACTAATGGATCTTAATGAGTTGTTGTGAGGACTAGATGGCTTATGAAAGGATTTGGAGCAGTGAGTACTAAATAAGTGTTAGCTATTTTGGCAGAGTCACCCAGCTCTCCACAAAAGTCTGCTCATCCCTTCCCATATGGACTATACTATACACTACAGGATAGTTTAGTTGTGACTGGAAAGAGACTGTGCAGTCCAAGACATCTCCCAGCCTTTCTGCACACAGCTGTGACCAAGTGACTAGTTCATCATTTATCCCTGGTGAGAATATATACACTAATATGTATAAAATGGATAATAAGAATCTGCTGTATAAAAAAATAAATAAAATTCAAAAATTCTAAAAAGAAAGAAAGAAAGAAAGAAAGAATTAGTGAAAACACACCTTCCCGTTATAATTAGAGAAACTTCTGAGTTTTCATTAGGATTACCTTCAACTGAAAACAGCTAAAGCTTAGGTATCTTTTGGCTTTGCTTTCTTCCAGAGACAGGACACCAAAGCTCTCGTGTTTATTTGTGTGCTCGGGCAAGCCTTGCAGATAATACAATTAGACAAATATATTCAGTGATCATCATGTCAAGACAGCAGGAACTACACATCTTTTCATGAGAAGGAGGCTTGTTTTGAAAAAATTGCAACTTTATCAAAACTTGGATTTGTCTTAACTGGAACAATTTTGAAGTGTCCTTCAAGAATGCTTATCACATTGCCAAGGGGAAAAAAAAAAGCCTCCCAGGATAAGATCTTAGATAATTCATATGTATTAGTTTGCAGGGGCTGCCATAATAAAGTGCCACAGACTGGGTGGCTTAAACAATAGAAATTTATTTCTGGTGGCTAGAAATCCAAGATCAAGGTGTTGTCAGGGCTGATTTCCTTTCTGAAGCATCTCTCCCTGGCTAGGAGACAGTCATCTTCTCCCCGTGTCTTCACATGGCCTCCTCTCTGTACATGTCTGTGTTCTAATAGCCTCTTCTTACACAGACACCAGTCATATTGGATTAGGACTCACCCTAATGACCTCATTTTAATTTAATTATCTCTTTAAAGACCCTACGTCCAAATACAGCCACATTCTGAGGTACTAGGGGTTAGAACTTCAAAATACAAGTTTGAAGGGCACACAATTCAGCCCATAATACCCCATGACCTAGAAATGGCCAAATTTAAAAAAACTGAAGTACCACACCTATCAATAATATTATCTTTTTCAAAATTGTGAGTATCCTTTCTACTATGCACTTTATTCTCCTTCAACACTGACTGGATGGAACTACCACTATCACTGGTGCCAGTATCTAAACTTACTTCCTAGCTAACACATCTATTAAAAACAAAATGCCTTTTTAAGCCCTTTTTGGAAACTGTGGATACAGCTGATAACCTCAGAAAGAGTTTATTTGTCAGTTACAACCCTGGCACACAAATTCTTGGTGCTCTCTGCAGATGTTTCACCTGTCACACACATGACAATTTTTTCTGCTCTAATGAAAAGGGAAACTGCTCATGTCATGAAGTTTCTTTGCTTTGTCTTGAAATCACAGACAGCCAAAGGTCCTGGGAGTGCCACCTTCTACCCTGAAAATGGGCTCTTTCATCTGAGCTGGGTTTGGTTAGAAGTAGGCTGATTACAAAGACGTCTTCTGCATAAATGTCCCCTGGCTTACAAGAGCATGAGTCTTGAAGGGCTCAACTGAAATTTGGGCAGAAATTTCATGTTTTTATGAGAAAAGTAAATCATATCCCAGAATAGTCAGAAGGGAGGGAGTTCATTTATGCCTTGGTTCAGCTGGCAGCTATCTGGGCACTTAAGAATGAGGTAAATCATTTCAATGGAAGCTCTGCAGTCACCTTTGATGGATGTCACTTCTGGACAACTGTAGATTCCATTGGCCAACTTGCCACATTGGAAGACGAGATTAGAATACACAATTTGTGAAAACTCCCCGATGCTAGAGGAAGTGTTTCAGCAGGCTGAAGTTGAAAATGATAGCATCTAGTCAATTAGCCAGAAGTTCGCAGACATTCTCAGAAGTACTATAAAAGTCTGATAAAAATTACTTCTGCTGAGGTGGAAAAGGGATTCATAATTTTTTTCCTGCAAACATACCTAGCGTCAATGTGAAACTTCTGGAAAGATACCCTCATTGCCTTGAGGACAAGGGAAATGAAATCATGAATTCAACCCCAAAACAAAGATTCTTGGAAATATCTAGCATTTCATGAGACCAACTACCCTCACATAACAAAGAACATATGAGGGGCTTCCCTGGTGGCGCAGTGGTTGAGAATCTGCCTGCCAATGCAGTGGACACGGGTTTGAGCCCCGGTCTGTGAAGATCCCACGTGCTGTGGAGCAACTAGGCCCGTAAGCCACAACTACTGAGCCTGCACATCTGGAGCTTGTGCTCCGCAACAAGAGAGGCTGCGACAGTGAGAAGCCCGCGCACTGCGATGAAGAGTGGCCCCCGCTTGCCACAACTAGAGAAAGCCCACGCACAGAAACAAAGACCCAACACAGCCAAAAATAAAAATAAATAAATAAAATTTTAAAAATAATAATAATAATAAACAATCATGAAACCTCAGTAGCATACAGCAACAAGTGTTTATTGCACAAATACCCAGGGTTAGCTCAGGGTCAGCTAGGGAGATCTTTAATCTTAGCTGAAGTTATGCATGTGTCTGGCATCAGCTGGTGGTTGGATGAACTAAGATGGCCTCAGCTTTACACATCTCTACTCTGCACATCTCTCTTCTTCTATCAGGCTAGATCAACCATATTCTGGTGGTAAAGACAGAGACACAAGAGAAAGGGCAGACATACTCGAGGTCTCTTTATGCCACCACCCAAAACTGGCATTCTTTCACCCCCACCTCATCCTGAAGGTCACTCAGAATTGAGGGATAGGGAAAATATACTCCAATGCTTCTGTGAGAGTAACTGCTAAGTCACATGGCAAAGGGCATGGGTAGAGGGAGGGATAAGATGCTAGGACCATCAAAGCAGTTTCCCACCCTCACCAAGGCTGCAGACAGTGGGGGGAAAGGAGCTTTCCAAAAGGAATCCAAACTGCCAAAAGGTGGTTTAAGTTAATTCTAAGAAGCCAATTATAACAATAAAGTAAATTTTATACAAAATACTGTATGCATGTGTGTGTCTGGATTTTTTTTAGTAAAGGGTGTAAAGCTTTCATCATAATCTCGTATCAGTTTTAGACTGGGAAGAACAACACACACAGAATCAGAACACACCCTGGTAGTTCAGCCCCAATACTTTATCTGTTAAAGCTTTGAGTTAGTTCTGCACCATCGGGGCCTTCAATTCCTTGTCTGTAAATGGAAGGTGTTGCTTAGCTACTTGCTATTTATTGAGTAGGGCCTCGCACTATTCCTCCATTCATAGGCCACTGTGGACATGTAACTTATATGAGAACTAAACCTAAACTAATATTTAAAAAGTCAGCAGAGCACGATTAAAAGGGTAGACATAAAACCAGACAATTTTTTTAACATCTTTATTGGAGTATAATTGCTTTACACTGGTGTGTTACTTTCTGCTTTATAACAAAGTGAATCAGTTATACATATACACACAAACACATATCTCTTCCCTCTTGCGTCTCCCTCCCTCCCACTCTCCTTATCCCACCCCTCTAATTGGTCACAAAGCACCGAGCTGACCTCCCTGTGCTATGCGGCTGCTTCCCACTAGCTATCTATTTTACATTTGGTAGTGTATATATGTCCATGCCACTCTTTCACTTTGTCCCAGCTTACCCTGCCCCCTAACCGTATCCTCAAGTCCATTGTCTAGTAGGTCTGCATTGTTATTCCCGTCTTGCCCCTAGGTTCTTCATTATCATTTTGTTTTTGTTTTTTAGATTCCATATATATGTGTTAGCATATGATATTTGTTTTTCCCTTTCTGACTTACTTCACTCTGTATGACAGACTCTAGGTCCATCCACCTCACTACAAATGACTCAATTTTGTTTCTTTTTATGGCTGAGTAATTCCATTGTATATATGTGCCACAACTTCTTTACCCATTCATCTGTTGATGGACACTTAGGTTGCTTCCATGTCGTAGCTATTGTACACAGAGCTGCAATGAACATTGTGGTACATGACTCCTTTGAATTATGGTTTTCTCAGGGTATATGCCCAGTAGTGGGATTGCTGGGTCGTATGCTAGTTCTACTTTTAGTTTTTTAAGGAACCTCCATACTCTTCTCCATAGTGGCTGTATCAATTTACATTCCCACCAACAGTGCAAGAGGGTTCCCTTTTCTCCACACCCTCTCCAGCATTTATTGTTTCTAGATTTTTTGATGATGGCCATTCTAACTGGTCTGAGAGGATATCTCAATGAAGTTTTGATTTGCATTGCTCTAATGATTAATGATGTTGAGCATTCTTTCATGTGTTTGTTGGAAGATTCTGTATCTTCTTCGGAGAAATGTCTATTTAGGTCTTCTGCCCATTTTTGGATTGGGTTGTTTGTTTTTTTGATACTGAATTGCATGAGCTGCTTGTAAATTTTGGAGATTAATCCTTTGTCAGTTGCTTCCTTTGCAAATATTTTCTCCCATTCTGAGAGCTGTCTTTTCGTCTTGTTTATGGTTTCTTTGCTGTGTAAAAGATTTAAGTTTCATTAAGTCCCATTTGTTTATTTTTGTTTTTATTTCCATTTCTCTAGGAGGTGGGTCAAAAAGGATGTTGCTGTGATGTATGTCATAGGGTGTTTTGCCTATGTTTTCCTCTAAGAATTTTATACTGTCTGGCCTTACATTTAGGTCTTCAATCCATTTTGAGTTTATTTTCGGTGTATGGTGTTAAGGAGTGTTCTCATTTCATTCTTTTACACATAGCTGTCCACTTTTCCCAGCACCAATTATTGAAGAGGCTGTCTTTTCACCATTGTATATTCTTGCATCCTTTATCAAAGATAAGGTGACCATATGTGCGTGGGTTTATGTCTGGGCTTTCTATCCTGTTCCAGTGATCTATATTTATGTTTTTGTGACAGTACCATACAGTCTTGATTACTGTAGCTTTGTAGTATAGTGTGAAGTCAGGGAGCCTGATTCCTCCAGATCCTTCATCAGTGATATTGGCTGGTAGTTTTCTTTCTTTGTGACATCCTTGTCTGGTTTTGGTATCAGAGTGATGGTGGCCTTGTAGAATGAGTTTGGGAGTGTTCCTCCCTCTGCTATATTTTGGAAGAGTTGGAGAAGGATAGATGTTAGCTCTTCTCTAAATGTTTGATAGAATTCGCCTGTGAAACCATCTGGTCCTGGGCTTTTGTGTGTTGGAAGATTTTTAATCACAGTCTCAATTTAAGTGCTTGTGATTGGTCTGTTCATATTTTCTATTTCTTCCTGGTTCAGTCTCAGAAGCTTGTGCATTTCTAAGAATCTGTGCATTTTTTCCACGTTGTCCATTTTATTGGCATATAGTTGCTTGTAGTAATCTCTCATGATCCTTTGTATTTCTGCAGTGTCAGTTGTTACTTCTACTTTTTCATTTCTAATTGTATTGATTTGAGTCTTCTCCCTTTTTTTCTTGATGAGTCTGGCTAATGGTTTATCAATTTTGTTTATCTTCTCAAAGAACCAGCTTTTAGTTGTATTGATCTTTGCTGTCATTTGCTTCATTTCTTTTTCATTTATTTCTGATCTGATCTTTATGATTTCTTTCCTTCTGCTAACTTTGGGGTTTTTTGTTCTTTCTCTAATTGCTTTAGGTGTAAGGTTAGGTTGTTTATTTAAGATGTTTCTTGTTTCTTATGGTAGGATTGTATTGCTATAAACTTCCCTCTTAGAACTGCTTTTGCTGCATCCCATAGGTTTTGGGTCATCGTGTTTTCATTGTCATTTGTTTCTAGGTAATTTTTGATTTCCTCTTTGATTTCTTCAGTGATCTTTTGGTTATTAAGTAGTGTATTGTTTAGCTTCCATGTGTTTGTATTTTTTACAGATTTTTTTCTGTAATTGATATCTAGTCTCATAGTACTGTGGTCGGAAAAGATACTTGATATGATTTCAGTTTTCTTAAATTTACCAAGGTTTGATTTGTGACCCAAGATATGATCTATCCTGGAGAATGTCCCATGAGCACTTGAGAAGAAAGTATATTTTGTTGTTTTTGGATGGAATGTCCTATAAATATCAATTAAGTCCATCTTGTTAAATGTATCATTTACAGCTTGTGTTGCCTTATTTATTTTCATTTTGGATGATCTGTCTATTGGTGAAAATGGGATGTTAAAGTCCCCTACTATGATTGTGTTACTGTCGATTTCCCCTTTCATGGATGTTAGTTTTTGCCTTATGTATTGAGGTGCTCCTATGTTGGGTTCGTAAGTATTTACAATTGTTATATCTTCTTCTTGGATTGATCCCTGGATCATTATGTAGTGTCCTTCTTTGTCTCTTGTAATAGTCTTTGTTTTAAAGTCTATTTTGTCTGATATGAGAATTGCTACTCCAGCTTTCTTTTGATTTCCATTTGCATGGAATACTTTTTCCATCCCCTCACTTTCAGTCTGTATGTGTCCCTAGGTCTGAAGTGGGTCTCTTGTAGACAGCGTATATACAGGTCTTGTTTTTGTATCCATTCAGCCCATCTATGTCTTTTGGTTGGAGCATTTAATCCATTTACATTTGAGGTAATTATCGATATGTATGCTCCTATTCCCATTTTCTTAATTGTTTTGGGTTTGTTATTGTAGGTCTTTTCCTTCTCTTGTGTTTCCTGCCTAGAGAAGTTCCTTTAGCATTTGTTGTAAAGGTGGTTTGGTGATGCTGAATTCTCTTAGCTTTTGCTTGTCTGTAAAGGTTTTAATTTATCTGACAAATCTGAATGAGATCCTTGCTGGGTAATCTTGGCTGTAGGTTTTTCCCCTTCATCACTTTAAATATGTCCTGCCACTCCCTTCTGGCTTACGGAGTTTCTGCTGAAAGATCAGCTCTTAACCTTGTGGGGATTCCCTGGTGTGTTGTCATTTTTCCCTTGCTGCTTTTAATATTTTTTATTTGTATTTAATTTTTAATAGTTTGATTCATATGTGTCTTGGCGTGTTTCTCCTTGGATTTATCCTGTATGGGACTCTGTGCTTCCTGAACTTGATTAACTATTTCCTTTCCCATATTAGGGAAGTTTTCAACTATAATCTCTCCAAGGATTTTCTCAGTCCCTTTCTTTTTCTCTTCTTCTACTGGGACTCCTATAATTTGAATGTTGGTGAGTTTAAAGTTGTTCCAGAGGTCTCTGAGACTGTCCTCAATTGTTTTCATTCTTTTTCTTTATTCTGCTCTGCAGTAGTTATTTCCACTATTTTATCTTCCAGGTCACTTATCTGTTCTTCTGCCTCAGTTATTCTGCTATTGATCCTTTCTAGAGAATTTTTAATTTCATTTATTGTGTTTTTCATCACTGTTTGTTTGCTCTTTAGTTCTTCTAGGTCCTTGTTAAACGTTTCTTATATTTCCTCCATTCCATTTCCAAGATTTTGGATCATCTTTACATCTTTACATCCTCTTCATTTGTTAGGTCAGGTGGGTTTTTACCTTGCTCCTTCATCTGCTGCATGTTTCTCTGTCTTCTCATTTTGCTTAACTTACTTTGTTTGGGGTCTCCTTTTCACAGGCTGCAGGTTCATATTTCCCGTTATTTTTGGTGTTTGGCCCCAGTGGCTAAGGCTGTTTCAGTGGGTTGTGTAGGCTTCCTGGTGGAGGGGACTAGTGCCTGTGTTCTGGTGGATGAGGCTGGATCTTATCTTTCTGGTGTGCAGGTCCACGTTTGGTGGTGTGTTTTGGGGTGTCTGTGGCCTTATTTTGATTTTAGCCAGACTCTCTGCTAATGGGTGGGGTTGTGTTCCTGCCTTGCTAGTTGCTTGGCATAGGGTGTCAAGCACTGTAGTTTGCTGGTCATTGAGTGGAGCTGCGTCTCTGCGTTGACATGGAGATCTCTGGGAGATTTTCGCAGTTTGATATTATGTGGAGACAAGAGAAAAAGTCTCTTGTCTCTTCGGCAGTTCCAGACTTTTTCCCTGACTCCCTCCTGGCTAGCCATGGGGCACTAGCCCCTTCAGGCTGTGTTCACCCCGCCAACCCCAGTCCTGTCCTTGGGATCTAAGCTCCAAAGCCCTCCCCGCTCCGCCACCCACAGTCTCCACCCGCAAAGGGGCTTCCTAGTGTGTGGAAACCTTTCCTCCTTCATGGCTCCCTCCCACTGGTGCAGGTCCCATTCCTATTCTTTTGTCTCTGTTTTTTCTTTTTTCTTTTGCCCTACCCAGGTACGTGGGGAGTTTCTCGCCTTTTGGGAGGTCTGAGGTCTTCTGCCAGCGTTCAGTAGGGGTTGTTCTGTAGGAGTTGTTCCACACGTAGATGTATTTCTGATGTATTTGTGGGGAGGAAGGTGATCTCCAAGTCTTACCCTTCCGCCATCTTGAAGCTCCTCCCCAAAGCCAGACAATTTAACCAGGCAATAAAACCTGTATTGGCCATTTATTAGCCATGTGAACTGGTCAGTTTTCTTAACTTCTCTGTGCTAGTTTCCCTATCTATACAATGGAAACAGTAATAGTAGTATCTACCCTTCCAGTTGTTGTGAGGATAAATGAGAGGTGGAAATCAAGGGACCACTGCTGGAACTTTTTGTTCTAGCAACACACCGAGGCTACAATCCACAGATCGCTGCCAGTACCCCAACACTAAGATCTTGTCGCGCCCCACACCCTGCTTCTTCTCATTACCCCTCCGAGCCTAGTGGCTCTATATCAGAACACAGCTGTGGGAAGACCAGTACCATGGCCATGCTTGATGACAGAAAGTAGTAGGCATGGAAAGATGGCCTCTGTCTCACTCTACCTTCCAAATCTCAGGTGAGTGTGTGATATTAGTGAAAATAAACTATATTCAGAACCACAGCTGCAAAGGAGCCTAGGAAATGCAGGGTTCTTCTTTTACGTTTCCAACCTCTGCAGACCAAAGCACACCACTCCCCACAGGCACCATGCTCATTATATCAGGTAATATCAAGAGAACCGGAAAGAGATGGAGCCTTATACGGTAACCCTTGGGGCAGAGATGGTGCAAGCCATGAAGGCAAGGGGAGGGTGAAATGTCCTAGAGGAGAGGATGGCTTTCTGTAGATCCCACAGATCTACACCACCACCCTGGAAAAAAGAGTAAGAACACACTCTTTTAGGTCCCACTTCATCTCTGCGAGACATTAAGCATATTTAACCTCATTAAAATACTAATACTATCCTCAAAGACGCTGGTGAAAAATTCATGAGATAGCGGATATGAAAGCAATTAGTGCAATAATGCCAGAGTTACTGAATCCATTGAGGAATCATCTGAATTTCCAAGGTTAGGGAATGTGTCCTGTTCTTTGATATTCCCAAGCATGGTGCCTTACCCCAAATTAGATGTCAATACATAATTACAGACTGTACCAACCAGAAAGTACAATTCTGCTGTGAATGACAGTGTTAGATGGAGGGGATTGAGGAAGGGGAGTAAAGTAAAGGGAAAGAAATTCTTTTACAAAAATCATAACAGAGAGGATATCTATTGTCTCTGTGGAGGACTAGACTTCACCTTAACTAGAGGAAGATTTCTAAGTATTCACTAGTCCTTCTAATGAAGTGCTAGTTCTAAGGAAACAGGACATTATTGGCTTTTCAGATTAAATCACTATTCAAAGCACATAGGCGTCTTATACTTTACTTATGCATTCCCTTATTTCATAAGTTTCTGAACCTCATCTTCATAAATGACAACCTTCAGGATTAACAGAACGGGCATAATGTCAATGGGTTCATTTGCTGCTTTGAAAGCTATGATATTCTCTATACCTAAAAGATAGCAAAGAATCCTATGAGAGGCAAGGCAATTTCCCTATTTTTTTTTCCTAGAATCAGACAATATGCCAAGTACAGGGCAGTAAATGGAGTAAAGCACACATTTCCTGTACCTCTGCTACACCACTCAGTCTGCTGGGCACTAGACCTAAGAATCATTAAAGAGAGCCTCCACGTCAGCTGACCTCTGATAGGTCCACACTATCACAGTGACAGCTGTCACACATCCCCCCCTGAACCACAATGTTCTCACCTCCAAAAGAGGAAAGTTCCCAAACCATTCCATAGGGCTACTGAGATAACAGTACAAAAGTAAAATGTGAAAAGTGTAAATCACTTACTACATTGGGAGATTATTAATAGTTAGTAACTGGCAGAAATTTAATTTTTGAAATAGTCAGTTGGTACCAGAAGATTTTCAAATACAAATTTGGTTTGAAATTTGGTTTCAAATACAAATTTCAATATACGAAAATGACTTTCAGCTTGATGAATCTTCAAAAATTTAACACGGTAAATATCAATCACATGTCAGAGGATATAAAAGAAAAGCAAATTAATACAATAAACAGTAAAATCCAGAATTAGAAACATTACTAGAATTTATATTTGAAGTCCAGCAGTCATCCTACTGGACTTCAAGTATAAATTCTAGAAATGTCTTTTAAAATTAGCAATAGGTACTAAGAGTCTCTTTCAAAGTAAAGGGAGGGCTTCCCTGGTGGTGCAGTGGTTGAGAGTCCGCCTGCCGATGAGGGGGACACGGGTTCGTGCCCCGGTCCAGGAGAATCCCACATGCCGCGGAGCAGCTGGGTCCGTGAGCCGTGGCCGCTGAGCCTGTGCGTCCGGAGCCTGTGCTCCGCAACGGGAGAGGCCACGGCAGTGAGAGGCCCACGTACCACAAAAAAAAAAAAAGTAAAGGGAATCTTTACAGTAACTTTTATGGAAATTTTTACTTTGCTTAAGCCGATAAAGACTGCTATCAGATAGATAAAATATCTCTAGAGAAAGAAAATCAAATTACATGCATTATAAACTTCACACTTAGAGACGGCAAAATCAAATCTGGCTTGTCTACAAAAATTACAAATCATGGAGCTGAATTTTGAATTACCAAAGTTTGGACTTTACTGTCTCCTTAGAGTCCTGCTCTAAAAAAAGGATTTTGCAAAATATAACTTTTCATTCTCTGAATGCCAGACTCCATATTGATTGTATCCCACAAATCTTCCTAGATTATGATGCTTGCAGAGGAAATAATATTACATCGAGGGTAGGTGTCATTTTAGATGCAAAAGCAATGACTTTAACATGGAAGAAGAATAAAGAAGTTTGCTTATCACAACTCTAATAACAAATGGTGATGGAAAAAAGTAGTTATTTTAGTGAGAACTTCCAACCATGGTCTAGGATATCAGAAAGGAAAGCTGAACTTGAGAATGAGTGCTATTAAAGGGTTACTGCTTCACCTCTCTTTTGTTTTTATTTTGTCTTAATAATTCCACATGATTGCCTATTCTCTGTCCTCTTAAAATCTTCCCTTGCTCATTGCATCATATGGGGTTTTCTTCCCTGAAGAGTGTCTGCAAAACAGAAAGTAGTCTTCATGGGTCTCCCTTCCTTTCTGTCTCTTTGTTTAAAGAATCTATCACTACAAGGAAAATAAAAATCAACATGGGGATATTACAAAGCTTCACAATCTAACAAAGTTCTCACTAAAAGCAACCTCTATTCCCTAAGACCCGACTCTGCAATGATTGTACCTGAAACCCCACATAATCCCTTTTATTTCCTTTGATTCCTGACACAGGAAGTCACCAACTTGATTCTTCTTTCACTTTTTACGAGGAGGGTCACTGATCACATTTGCTTGTCTGCCTTCAGATCTATGCCCCACCTTCTCCCTACTCTACTCTGAATTGCATGAGTGGCAAAGCCCCTGCCAACCATGTTTCTGGGTCCCCTTGCCACCTGCCTTCAGGTGAGAAGCAAAGAAGGAGACTGAAGGGCAGGAGGAAGAGAAAGAGAAAGCCAGTGCCCTTCCCCCCATCTCTGCTTCAGGCACCGTCTCCTCAGAGGATGCATCTCTCTCTGGTACAACCTCTGTGGCCCCAGATCCCACTGAGCAGACCAGTGTGGTCCCTGGGGCCACTGGTGGCCTAGCTCCTCTCTCCATCCCTCCAACCCTCGGGTTGGTAGCAGCTTCCCACAGTGGCAATTTCTGAGGTTCCCTTGGCTTCTGGTTGCACTTCCTGATATTTTCATAAATGCATGTAATAGATTCCTTTTATTAAATTACCTAGCACAGCTTCTGCTGGCAGGCAGAATCCTCTCTTTGATAAAGGAAGATATGCTGCCGATTCTTTCTTCATGAAAGGTCTCAAAAAGGGTCACTGAACTCCATGATAGTAGCATTTTTCATACCTCTGCTTCTGGTGCAAGAGCCATTGCAATCACTGGAAAAACTCTCAGAAAGTCAGTGAAGGCATTACTTCCAAGAAGATCAGAGGACCCAAACTAGAGCTTCAAAATTCCCTCTGGGCAGTGCTGATATCAAAGGGCTGGTACTGCTTAGGCAAACTCTCCAATAGCATCTTATTCTACAATAGGTACACTTTAATTCTCTTAATTTCACACAAAATGATACGAAAAAGTAGTTCCAAGCTTCACCCCATCCCTAGAATGGGGGAGCACTGCCTCTCAATTCTTCCTATGTAGCAATTCTGGAGAAGCCACCACATTTGGATGATGAGCCAAGGATCCACATCACTGCTTAGGGAGCTTTAGATTTAACTTTGTCCCAAAATGTTTGTTCTAGAGCTTCCCTACTGAAGTCAATAGCAATCTTATTCTATGTGTTCCTCAGTTCCAAATCCCCAGTGTCATCCATAACACTCTTTTTCTGTCATACCCAAGACCTAACCCATCAGCAAGCCCAATTGATAAGACTTCTCACCATCGCTTCTATCCCAGTATAGTCCAAGCCAGCATCATCTCCTGCCTGGACAACTGCAGTAACTCCAAAGTGATCTCTGCTTTTACTTCTACACTCCTGTAATCTCATCTCGACACAGCAGCTAAAGAGACCCTTCGAAAATACCAACTGCATTATATTATTTCTTCTACTTAAAACCCTCAGAGAGCACCACAGCGTACTCAGAGCAAAGTCAAAGTCTTTATCAGAAGAACCAACATATCCTACCTAATGTGGCCTCCCTTCTCCCCTCTATTCTTATCCCTTACCACTCTCTCTCTTTCTAATTCCATTACAGCAGCACGGGCATCTTCACTGATCCTCAAATACGCAAGGAAGCTCCTCTCTCTTGTAATCATCACGAGAACACTTCCTAAATCAATAGAAGAATGGAGATATAAAAGAATATGATTATTCATTAGAACATAGAAGTTAGACAAGGAGAAAATTTCCAGATGTCCTTGAGAGCTCTCTCTTCCCAGCCTTGGAAAAGCTCAAACACCTATAGAAAACGGTCACCATTGGGTCACTGAGTTTCAAGGCTTCTGTCCAAGCTTTGTCTCCTGCTCTCTGGTCAGAATCCTAGTGTTCCATCTAGATCTCTCTAAGTTTTACCTTTTACTCAGTTTTTACCACTCACCCCAGTGACTTGAGTATGACTTTCTGTCTGTCTGTCTCATTCCTGACTTTGCCCCTAGATGAGGTCTTTCATACCTCCCCCCTTTGGCTCCACAATTTGTGTCCTAAGAGCAGATCACACTCCCACCTCCATGCCCAATTCCAGCCCTGCAAATAACAGATTTTAAATAACCTAGGCCCCCACTTTCTGAACAGAGATAAAGAATGAGGAGCATGCCACTAAAGAATGAGGACAATGCCACTGAACAGCCAAAATAAAAATAAGAAAGTAAAATATCGGTACAGACCTATATTGGGAGTCATTTTAGGACGGTAGTTTTAGAATATCTAATGACCTAGCTTGAGTTAAACCCCACGGAAACACAGAATTATATGCCCCTAACCCATGTTTTATGAGCCTTAAAAATCATTCCCGGGAATTCCCTGGCTGTCCAGTGGTTAGGACTCCAAGCTTCCACTGCAAGGGGCAAGGGTTCGATCCATGGTTGGGGAACTAAGATCCCACAAGGTGTGGCCAAATAGAAAAAAAATCATTCCCTGAAGTCACTGGGATGGGGTAACATTTGAAGACTCTAGGTCAAAAGAGAAACCTGGAAAATAATAACGGCACAGAAGTATCATTACCTGTAAGACACAGGAACTTAACAGAAACGTAGACAACATGAAGGAAAATGAAAAATATGCATCTTTGTGAAATCTGGATTCATAGGAAAGAGGCACACAAAAGACCAGAAGAAGTTATTTTCACATCCTCCTGCCTTAGACTATTAGCAAGGAGGCCAAAACATGAATAACCAGGATTCTCACTCTCGCTCTTTCTCAGACAGAGGCTGCAGTAGTCTTTGTTGAATTGGGGAAACAGTATAAAGTATGGGCACCGCCCGCCACCCCTCAGCTTATCTGAGGAGGAAATATTCCTGAACAAATAGGCATAAATGATGTGGGACATTTAACCAAATCTCAGAAGAGAAAGCTGAACTGGGTTCAGTCACGAAGATGGCACACAGATCCAACTGCATTCCCCACTCTCTCCAAATGCTTCAGATTCAGGTAAATAAAGGACAGTGCATTGTATCTCAGAGGAGGGGACTGACAGCGTCAGATAAGGAAAACTGGAGTCAAGGAGATCTCACTCCACTATTTATCAGAACAAATAGAAGCCTGGATAGACCCTCCATGTTTAGCATCACTAGTTATAGGAAGAAAGAAAGGAAAGAAGAAAGGAAGGAAAATGGAGAGAAAAGAAAAGAAGAAATGAAAGGGAGGGAAAAGAAATGATGGAGGGAGAGACTGAGGATACAAAGATTTAGGAGACCTTTTTATGCTATGCATCCTTTGGAAGACTATAGACCCATTCTTAGAATATTTCTCAATGCATAAAATGGCATACCTAAGATTGTAAAAGAACCTAATTATATTGTAAATACAGTTATTCAATATTAAAGCAACAAATTTGTGATACAAAACATATATGCCTCTGTTATTCCATTAAATAACAATATACAGTGGTAGGTATGACAGTTTCAAAGTAGTGAGGAACAGGACATTTCAAGACATCAGCAATGACTCTAATGTAATATGAAAGTATCTGTGCTTTCTATTGATGACAAGGGCACAGTACTGCTAATATTACTGAAGGATGTTGCCTAAATTCATAATGAGAGACCTGTTAAATTGTAGTTAGAGATTAATAAAATTTAAGATGCAATTTTTTCCTTTCCAAGTCCAACCTCAGCATTCTATTTAAGAATCCTTTGGGAGTCCGTGGACCCCCATGAAAAATGTATATAAACCAAGGAACAAAAGAAAATTTTCTAAGAATACCTCACACTGAAGCTGACTGGATAGGATGCCTATGGAAACTTTTGCTCAAAGAGTTTCCTTTATACTACTCCCCCCCCCATAAAAAGCACATCTTCAAAAACTCCCCTCTTCATAAAAAGAAGGAAAATATGGCTTTGCTCCTTGAAGAACTCAGCTCAGTTACTTTTAGGATTGCTACTCCAAGGCTAAGTCATGGATGCCACTACACAGCATGTTTCATTGTTGTTTTGAGTGGTCTGGGGTTTGGTCTGGATTTCCTTTGTTTGCTATGATCTATAGAAATGGGAATAGCATACCTACCCCCACAAGGGGGGCTGTTGCCCCTGCCACATCTTAAATGAATTCTCAACAAAGGCCAGTTTCCTTCCCTTTGCCTTCCTTGAACACCAGTGTGGTCTTTGGACCAGCCAAGTTTCTAACAAGATATATGCCCCTAGTCACAGGGGATGAAAATTTGAGAACTGACTGAAGCAGATCCATCTCTCTGACTTAAAAAAAAAAAAAAAAAAGTAAGGCACAAGGTTTTGGAAATCTCAGATAGCACTGGGCATTTAATTCCTACATGCTGACATTTTATCTTTTCAGAGAAGGAAATTTTTACAGGGTTCATCTTTTCCTGAATAGAAAATTATGTTTGGATTTTTAATATGAATTACTTACATCCAAAGAGATCTTTAAAAATGCTGACCAGAGATTGTAGGAACACAAATTCTAAGGCTGAACTGGTTCCAGCATTCATTAAAGTAATGGTGAAAGAAGATGGGCTGAAAGGACTACTTTCTTCTATCTGGAATTGTGTACAAAGCTTTTAAAGTCAGGAATCGTGGGGGGGAAACTTAGGGGCTTAAGAGAATTCTCAATTTGGCAAGAAAATTTCCTTCAGACAGAAGACAGTACCCCAGAATATATTAATGAATTTATAAAAGTAGTTACATCATTGTGGTTTGGGGAATGATTTTAAAGCTTAGCAAAATGTACAATTAATTTTTGATTTTTTTTTGTTTCAGGTTCCTCTTCAAATTCCTACTCTGCTACTTTTTTAAAAAATCTGTATTTCCTTTAGTTAAAAGCTTATTGTTCCTCTTTCCAAATATTTGTTCTGTGTTTGTTCAAATTGAAATGAATTCTTCTGAATATTTATCAAGCCCCTATTATGTGTCAGAAACTTCCAGGAACTTGGAATACAAGGTAGAATAGGAAATGGTCTTTCCCACTAATGGATTTAATAAGGCAGATGGCCCACATCAAAATGAACTGCAATAGATCCATGGATGTATGGAAGAGTTACCCACCCTCTCATATTCATTTCTCCATTATGTGTAATAACCAAGATATAGAAACAACCTAAGTGTGTCAACGGATAAGTGGATAAAGAAGATGTTAGACAATATATACATACGTACATATAATATACATTTTATTTATATATATATTATAAACATACATTATGTATAAATATATATATTAAAAATACATATGTATGTATGTATATATATATATATATATATATATATATATATATATAAAATTCAGCCATGAGAAAGAAGGAAATCTTGCCACTTAGGACATGGATGGAACTCGAGGGTATTCTGATAAATGAGATAAACAGAGAAAGACAAGCACTGTATGGTATCACTTAAATGGGGCATCGAGAAAAGCCAAACCCATATAACTAGCGAGTAGAATCATAGAATTGTGCTTACCAGGGGCTGGAAGGAGGGGAAATGGGGAGAGGTTGTTTAAAGGCACAAACTTGCAACTACTAAATAATAAGTCCTGGAGAGCTCACACACGGCATAGTGATTATAGTCAACAATACTGTGTTATAAACGTCAAAGCTGCTAAGAAACTAGATCTTAATAGTTCTCACCACTAAAAAGAGATGATAATTATGTGACGCGACAGAGGTATTAGTTAATGCTACAGTGGGAATCATACTGCGATATAAAAATGTACCAAATCAACATGGTGTGCCCCTTCAACTTACACAATGTAATCTGTCAATTACATCACAATAATTAAAAGTTACTTACATATTAACAAAAATGTTTAGCTAAAATAAAGACAGATCCATGGCTTGATGACTGGAGAAAGTATGGTATACACGTACAATGGAACATCGTTCAGCCTCAGAATGAAGAGGACCCTGTCACTTGTCACAACATGGATGAATCTTGAGGATATTACGCTAAGTGAAATAAGGCAGTCGCAAAGTGACAAACACTCAAACACTGCAGGATTCCACTTATATATGTATCCAAAGTAGTTAAACTTGTAGCAACAGAAAATAAAATGGAGGTTGCCAGGGGAAGGGGGAAGGGGAAAGTGGGTAGTTATTATTTGATGGGTGTGGCGTTGCAATCATGCAGGATGAGGCGGGTCTGTGGCATGACAGTGTGCCTGTGGTTGACAATATTGCACTGTACACTTGGAAACAGCTGGGAGGGCGATTTTATGTGACGTGGGGATTTTGCTACAATAAAAGATAAGAAGTAATTACAAAAGAACAGGGTAGTGCTGTTAGAGAATACTGAACGTAAAGGCTGGAGCATCAGGCCAATGGAAGGAGCACGAGGCTCTACCTGGGAGGTCAGGGAGGGCTTCCTAGAGGAGGTGATACCTGGGATGAAACGTGAGTGATTAGTAGAAGGTTACCAGGCATGAAGATGGGAGGGGAAAGGGCCCAGGCAAAGTCAAAGAGGCATGACGCAGTGAGGGCCTTGGAGACCTTATAAGGAGTTCCAGAGGGCTGGCACAGAGCTGGTGTCAGGTGCTGCTGAAGAGGGGTCTGCTGAGTTGGAGAGGAAGCAGATGTGGAAACAGGTGCACCAAGCTGAGATATTCTCATTGTAAACATCACGCACGAGATAGCTCAAACCTCGGGATCTTAGCTTGAGCTGTCAAAACAAAATACCACAGAATAGGTGGCCTAAACAACAGACATTTATTTCTTATAGTTTTGGAGGCTGGGAAGTCTAAGATCAAGGTGTCAGCAGATTCGGTTCTTGGTGGGGGCCCTCCTCCTGGCTTGCAGTTGGCCAGCTTCTCACTGTGTCCCCACATGGCAGAGAGAGACAGAGCTTTACCAGCACTTCCTCTTCTTATAAAGACACCAGTTCCATCACAGGGGCCCCAACATCACAACCTCATCTAAACCAAACTACCTACCAAAGACCCCACCTCCAAATACATCACCTTGAGGGTTAAGGCTTCAACATATAAGATGGGGGGTGGAGGGGACACAAACATTCAGTCTGTAATACTTGGCTTCGTGGACAGCAGGGAGCTGATGCAATAAATCTATATGGAAGACCGCTAGCCACAAATTTCAGAACAGAATCAGAGCATTACTCCCAGCTCAGTGCAACAAAGAATGCAGTACTGAAAGGATGCCCTGAGATGCTAGTGTTGACTGATGGTTAAGAACTTGTGCTCTAGGTTCTGAGTGAGGTGGACTCAAACCCAGGCTCTCCTGGCTCTCAGCAGCTGTGTGACCTTAATGCTTCTGACACTCAAGTTCCTCATCTGTGAGATGAGGATGATGATAATAATACCTACCTACCTCATAAGTAATCTCGGAGAACCTAAATGAGCAATGCTCGGCATAGTGCCTAGCAGAAAATAAACACTCAATAAACATTATTGTGATTGTTTTTATTATTATCTGTCCCAGAAATGACAAGTCACTCAAGGAAAAGCAGAATTAAAGATTATGTCACAAGCTGACATTGCAAGTATGATACCTGGTATCAATCATGTTTTGGAAGCTATGAATAAAGTAAACCTAGACATGGCATTTGGACACACACACACACACACCCCCCAAAACAAACTTCTGAGTAGCAAAATGAAGTAAATCCACCCCAGCGTGAACTGCCTTAATAAAGTACTTATTTGCACAAATGTTCACACATTTATGTTAACATTTTATTGTATATCTTCTTTGGTATTTCTGTTAAGACAAAACAAAAATAATAAGTCTTATCATTGTTTATATCTTTTGAATATTTAATAGCTTCAGTTCATCCAGTTCACTTTTGAGTTTTAATTGGAACAAGTTTATTTTCCCCTCCTTACATAAAACATGTCCCAGAAATGCATTATCCAAAGTAATTTCATTACTGGAAGAATCTTCATAAAAATGCTTCTGAAGTCCCATGGTTTTAGAGAATCTGCACTTTGTTCAACAGTTTTCAGGACTACAGCATCTCCAATTTCAGCGTCGGAAACACTTTAAAACCCTTTCCCCCCCATGCTTCTTCTTACAGATGAGTTATGCTTCTCCGTGGGTGAGAGGTCTGTTGAAACTCCCAACCCAATTTCAGATCCAGACAAGTTGGACCCACTGAATGCAAATACACGGAGAAGCTGCTCTCAACAGGGGTTTCTTGAGGAAAGCTGCATCTCTCCCCCACTCTCTACTGTCCACTTTATTCTAGGCTATGAGATACCAGAGGTGAAAGAAGCCTTATCCACCCCTTGATCAAAGAGTGGAAAAATTAGGGTGCAGCCAGAGGAACTGACTGCCAACAGTATGCAGCCTCTGGAATAGCCACGACAAGCCCCAGAGACCTGCTCCCTCTACTTATAACCCTGTATCCCCGACACCTTTTCCCCATCAATAAAGCAAAAACATCTATTTATATGTCCCTTCACATTGCTACCTTATAGACAAACACTAAAAGGTGGGGCTGTTCCTTCCAAGATCAAAAGGACAGCCTCACACTGAGCTGAGAATAAACTTCGGTGGTAGACGGGGTATCTCTGACCTGCCGTGGGTGGCCAGCACTAGGGAACAGGACTCAGGGGTGGTTAACAGCCCAGGCTCCACAACATGTTACCCAACTTCAAGTTCTTAACTTCTGACCTAGTCCCTTCATTCTTCAAAAGAAGAGAGTGATCCTAGTTTTGTGATAGAAATGATGTAGCATTTTAATACAAGGTTGTCTGTAAAAAACTTTTCACACAGGCTGACACGAGTGTTACCAACCACACCCAATGAATGGCTCCTGGTAGCAGGAGTTTTCATAATAGTTGTTGTACTAGTGGTAGTGGTTATAGCAGTTGTAACAGCAGTAGTAATAGTCATAGTAGTGGAGACAGCAGCAGTAGTTTTAGTGGCAGCAGAATATTAATAGCAGTAATAGTAGCAGAAGCAGTGGCAACAATCATAGCTGGTGTAACAGGATCATCACTATCAGTGGTGATGGCGTTATTAACATAATGATTCAGAACAATGGCTTTGGTACCAGAGTCCCTGGATTTGATACCTACTTCTGCCACTTACTGACTATGACATTTTTGGCAAATTATTTCATTTCCCTAGAGTTTAGTGTCTTCATCTGTAAAACAGTAATAAAAGTGTAGCATTTTTTAAATGGCAACAAATTATTTGACACTCCTCTTATTGACAGGTGGAGTCTATGTTTCCTCCCTGCAAGTCTGGGTGGGCTGATGACTGCTTATACCAACAGATTTTGGTGGAAGTGACATCATGTATCTTCCCAGACTAGGTCATAAAAGGCTATGCAGTTTCCACCTTCTTCCCTGGGTCACTGACTTGCCATGTAAGAAATTCAACCTCCCCTGGACCTTGATGATGGAGAGGCTCTGTATAAACACCCTGAATGACAGCGCTAGCTATGCCCAGCCTTCAAGCCAACTATCCACCCCTGCCAAGAACCCAAATGTGTTGGTCACCTAGTCTATGACAAAGGAGGCAAGAATATATTGTACAATGGAGAAAAGACAGTCTCTTCAGTTAGTGGTGCTGGGAAAACTGGACAGCTACATGTAGAAGAATGAAATTAGAACACTCCCTAACACCATACACAAAAATAAACTCAAAATGGATTAAAGACCTAAATATAAGCCGAGACACTATAAAACTCTTAGAGGGAAACATAGGCAGAACACCCTTTGACATAAATCGCAGCAAGATCTTTTTTGACCCACTTCCTAGAGTAATAAAAGTAAAAACAAATGGGATCTAATTAAACTTAAAACTTTTGCACAGCAAAGGAAACCATAAAAAAAAAAGACAACCCTCAGAATGGGGGGAAATATTTGCAAATGAAGCAATTGACAAGGAATTAATCTCCAAAATATACAAACAGCTCATGCAGCTCAATATCAAAAAAAAAACAAATCACCCAATCACATTTCTCCAAAGAAGACATACAGATGGCCAACAAACATGAAAAGATGCTCAACATCACTAATTATTAGAGAAACACAAATCAAAACTACAATGAAGTTATCACCTCACACCAGTCAGAATGGCCATCATCAAAAAATCTACGAACAATAAATGCTGGAGAGGGTGTAGAGAAAAGGGAACCCTCCTACACCATTGGTGGGAATATAAGTTGGTACAGCCACTATGGAGAACAGTATGGAGGTTCCTTAAAAAATCAAAAATAGAGCTACCATACGATCCAGCGATCCCTCTCCTGGGCATGTATCTGGAGGAAATCATAATTCGAAAAGATACAAACATGCACTCCAATGTTCACTGCAGCACTATTTACAATAGCCAGAACACGGAAGCAACCTAAATGTCCATCAACAGAGGAATGGATAAAGAACATGTGGTATATATATATACAATGGAATATTACTCAGCCATTAAAAAGAATGAAATAATGCCATCTGCAGCAATATGGATGGACCTAGAGATTGTCATACTGAAGTCAGACAGAGAAAGAAAAATATCATATGATATTGCTTATATGTAGAATCTAAAAAAAAATGATACAAATGAACTTATTTACAAAACAGAAATCAAGTCACAGATGCAGAAAACAAACTTATGATTACCAGGGGGGAAGGGCAGGGGTATAAATTGGGAGATTGGGATTGACATATACACACTGTTATATATAAAATAGATAACTAATAAGGACATACTGGATAGCACAGGAAACTCTACGCAGTACTCTGTAATGACCTAGATGGGAAAAGAATCTAAAAAAGAGTGGGTATATGTATATCTGATTCACTTTGCTGTACAGCAGAAACTACACAACATTGTAAATCAACTATACTCCAATAAATTTTTTTAAGTCATATGCAAATAGAGTAAAGAAAAAAAAGCCAAATGTGTGAGTGAAGGAACCATCTTGGAAATGGATCCCCCAGCGTCAGCTCTTTCAGCCCCTAGATATCTGAGTCTTCTTAGCTGATGCTCCAGACACTACAGATAGGGAAATATCATGCTCACTATGCCCTGTTTGAATTCCTGACCCCCAGTATCTGTGAACGTAAGAAACTGGCTATTATTTTACACTACCAAGTTTTGGGAAGGTTTGTTAGGTAGCATTAATGCGAGGGACAAAAAGCACACACTGTTATTAGGTGGATTAAATTTGTTAAAATTGGTAAAACACTTAGAATATTGCCTGGAACATTGTAATCATTCAATAACATTAAAATTATAGTAATACTGATACTTCTTTTTGCCTTGTCTCTCCTTTTTTGCCTTTCTGCCTTGCCCTAGGCCTCATGATTCCTTCCCTCTGACTTCAAATTGCTGCTATCATGCATTATTTATAATAGCCAAGACATAGAAGCAACCTAAATATCCATCAACAGATGAATGGATAAAGAAGATGTGGTATATATCACATAATGGAATATTACTCAGCATAAAAAAGAATGAAAGAATGCCATTTGTAGCAACATGAATGGACCTAGAGCTCTATTATCATACTAAGTGAAGTCAGGCAGAAAGACAAATATCATATGATATCACTTATATGTGAAATCTAAAAAAAAAATGATACAAATGAACTTATTTGCAAAACAGAAATAGACCGGCAGACATAGAAAACAAACTTATGGTTACCAAAGGGAAAAGAGGGGCAGGATAAATTGGGAATTGGGGATTAACAGATATACACTACTATATATAAAATAGATAAACAACAAGGACCTACTGTATAGCACACGGAACTATATTCAATATCTTATAATAACCTATAATGGAAAAGAATCTGAAAAAGAATATATATATATATAATTGAATCAATTTTCTGTATTCTTGAAACACTGTAAATCTACTATACTTCAATAAAAAAAATAAAAAATAAATAAAATAAAATTGCTGCTATCAGCATCTGTTGGGTTTCCTTTCCCCCAAAATTGGCTGCAGAGTTGGATATAGTACCTCTTTTCTTTGCTGTCACCACAATTTCTTTCTCAAAGCAAGGACATGAGTCTTTTTTTCCCTAAGATTTATTTGTTTTTGGCTGCATTGGGTCGTCTTTGCGCAGCTTTCTCTAGTTGCGGCGAGCGGGGGCTACTCTCCGTTGTGGTGCGCAGGCTTCTCATTGCAGTGGCTTCTCTTGTTGCAGAGCACGGGCTCTAGGCTTGCGGGCTTCATTAGTTGTGGCATGCAGGCTGAGTAGTTGTGGCTCACAGGCTCTAGAGCGCAGGCTCAGTAGTTGTGGTGCACGGGCTTAGCTGCTCTGCGGCATGTGGGATCTTCCCGGACCAGGGATTGAACCCGTGTCCCCCGTGTTGGCAGGTGGATTTGTAACCACTGTGCCACCAGGGAAGCCCCAGGACATGAGTTTTTTTGATTGAAAGTTTCTATTGCTAATCACTAGGAGGAATATACAAAGGAAAACCAAAATAACAGATGTGGGAAAGGTACAACGTTTTCTAAAGTTCACAAATATTTGGAAGCTGCTGTCTCATCTAGAGACGTGGCTCCTTTCTGAGACAGTCACTGGGAGTCTGGTCCACTTTGTGCCATCTTTATTCCTAAAGTAAATTCAGCATGCCCCTCACCCTGAGCTCCTGCTCTCAAAAGGACATGACAGTGATCCATTCCTCCCCGAAAGTCTTCTCGCCCGCACTATACCCAAAGGATACATGGTAGAATTGGAAGAAAAGTAAATAATCAACTCAGGGCTTCCCTGGTGGCACAGTGGTTGAGAGTCCGCCTGCCAATGCAGGGGACATGGGTTCGTGCCCCGGTCCGGGAAGATCCCATATGCCGCAGAGCGGCTGGGCCCGTGAGCCATGGCTGCTGAGCCTGCGCGTCCAGAGCCTGTGCTCTGCAACGGGAGAGGCCACAACAGTGAGAGGCCTGCGTACCACCAAAAAAAAAAAAAAAAAAAAAAATCAACTCAGCCTGAGAATTTTTAGATAAGTGTGATAGTGACTTCAAAGGGCTTCTAAGATTGGAATGGTCACCTTCCAGCACTTCCTCAAACATTGACTCTTTACTCAGCTTAATTTTACTCACTGTTTCTTTTTTAAACAGTGTCATTCCTCCTGAGATTTCCATCTTCTCCCTTCTTTATTTCCTTAACACGAGTTCAGCCCAGTCTATTCTCTCTAGGGCTGAGTCATTTCATCTCATTTCCTCCATCAAAATCGAGCTCAAAACAGAAGCACAGTCAAAGGCCCAGGTGTGCCTTTTTCAGTCATGGGGCCTCATCCGGACAGGATGGAGCAGGTGGAAGCTGCTGAAAGCCAGATGGCCTCCAGTCCCATGAAAGCATTTCTGAGAAAGAGAAGAGCCCAACCCAGTCAAGGAAAAGAAAACACCAACCCCTGGACAGGGAGAGCGTGAGTCACCTCCGGCCAGTTGCCGAGAGGCATTGTGGCTCAGCTTTGTCAAGTGCTATCGATACATGAAGCTAAGGAAATGAAGTGCATCACGGCTGCATTTGACAACAGGGGTGACTCCATCCTCGAAACTCCATTTCCTGGCCTTCCCTGCCTCCTCTCCCTGTTCTCCCCCTGCCTCACACCCTTTCTTCTCTTCCTTATAGGAGGTCCTTTTTCTGCCCACCCTCCAAAGGTTGAGGCTTCAGTGTTTTCTTCTCATCCTTCTCTTCTTAACACACACCTCTTCTAGTTGACACTGTTTATTTCATTGTTTTAAATTCCTATTAGAGAAGACACCCCGATCTAAATCTTTAGCTGAAAACGTCATTATAACTTCAGACCAGCAGATGCAGCTGTACCAGGTCCACATCTGCGGTAGATGGTCTATTGTCAAGTAATATACCAAGCTACCTCTATCCCTGTACTTACCCAATGGTATGAAAACCCATAGAAAATGATCTTTAAATAATCAATTGCATATTACGTAAATAAACTGTATAAGACATATTTGTCTCTATATATAATAGACAGTGCATACTTATAAAACATACCGTTAAGAACACAAGCCCTAGAGCCAGACTCCTGGTCTCTGCCCAGCTCTCTGACTAACCTGGAGATTGCAAGCAAATCTATGAAACCCACATCTCAGTTTTCTCATAAAATGGGGATGGTAATCGTGGTTTTCTCATAGAATTTTTGTGACTACTGAATGAGTGAACATACACAAAGTTCTTAGAAGAGTCTCCAGCATCTAATAAGCATTTACTGCATTGTTACTATTATCGTTACTTATTATTTTTAAATAAGTAAATTATTCCCATTAATATTTTACAATAATAATTGTTACTTATTTTTTTTCTCTTTCTCTCCTTCCCCAACTACTATAAATATCTTTTGGAAGAAGACCGTCTTTGATCCATCTTTTCATTCTTCACTGTAAATATTCAGTAATATTCGATGAACACATGAGTGGATGAATGTGTAAAGAACAAACTAAAAACTGGGAGGTTGACGTGGATAAGCATGAAGAAGGAGAAGAGACGACAAAATTTGGATTAAGAAAAATGAGTTTTATAGGCCAAGAAATTCTGACAGGAAGATGATACAGATGAAGAATTACTAGAAGAGAATCACGCTTCAGAATTACTGCGGCCTGTGGCATTGTGTCTGACCAGAAATTCCCTTTTGCATTTTCACCTCTAAAGAAATTTCATCCCGCCCTCAAGAATCTGTTTCAAACTCAGGCTGAACTTTGAGTCTGGGCTGTTATTGAAGAGCTGAGGCCTGTCTCTTCCCACCAAGTGGAGAGAGCATGGCCTTCTTCCCACAGCTGTCCTCTTGGCCTCATAAGAACGCCTTAGCATCCTACTTGTCAGAGAAACCCTCGGGGACCCTTGCTTGAGGCTAGAATGAGCAACTCAAGAGATGAAACTTCTGATACATACTCCCCTTCACCCCCTAAAGTGAACAGCGAGGAGTGATCCTGAGGGTGCACGAGATAATGCCTGTGAACACAGTCTGGGAGTTTTGTGAAGAAGCGCTCTCTTTCTGTGAAACCGGGGTTTGGTTTCTTGTTAAATATTTTTCTCTTCCAAATTCTTTTCTGCCAGCTTAGGATTAAAATTAGTACGGACCAATGAGAAAGAACACATAACAAACCCTTCCACAGAGGAATACACAAGCAGCTAAAAAATAATTAAATTCAAAAGCTAATGCCTAAAAATGACTTATTTATAATGTCTCTTCAAGTACAAAGAAAGCCTCCATTTTATCTTCTGTACCTTAGAGCCACAGCCTTCTGTTTTTTCCTAAATTTGAAATCTGAACCTGTCACTTTCCTGTTTAAAACACCTCACTGGTTGTCTTCTGGACTTTATCCTGACTGTAGGATGCAATCTGGCGCCACCTACTTCCCTCTCAGCACTCCTGCCTCCAACTCTGGACTCCATGCTTATCCAACTGCTTGTAATGCCCCCAAAGGACATCCTCCAGGTTTGCTAAATATAAGAAGTAAAAAATACAGGATGCCCAGTTAAATCTGAATTTCAGATAAACAAGTAATACCTTTTTAGTATAAGCATGCTCTACGTAATATTTAAGACACACCTATACTTGAAAAATTATCCACTGTTTACACAGAGTTCAAATTTAATTGGTCATCCTCTATTTTATCTGGCAGCTTAATCCCCCTTCTACCTCACCAGCCCATCCTTCAGGACACAGCTGAAGTGAACACATCTTCCTTCCTTTCTAGTCCACCCAATTTTAGGTGTGGCTTCTCCAAGGGGCTTAGATGTCCCTCATTTTTATAGAGCTTACTATAGTAGTTACAATTATCTGTTTATTTCTAAAGCTCAACTACTAGATCCCACAAGGTTAGGGCTTGTGTCTCATTCATTATTGTATCCCCAAAGCTTAAAAATGTGCCCACAGTATAACAGTTGTTAAATATTACTTATTAAATAAAAGAATAGAAAGTCACTGTTTACAAAGCACTTTCACAATTCAGCAAATTATCTATTTCTATACTACGCAAATGGAAATTTCCTTTCTGTCCCAGAGTACTCCAAGAGGATCTTTTTAAGTATCAGTCAGAGCACTTTATGCTCCTGATCAACATATTCCAGTGGCAGGCCACCACAGTTAGAACAGACACCCAAGTCCTCTCCGTGGCTTACAAGTCCTTGTGGAATCTAACACCTGGCTATAGCCTCAGCCTCATTTTAGAGCATTCTCCTTGCTCACTGTTAACTGAGCACTGGCATCCTTGCTGCTCAGGACAGTTCCAATCAAAGCTCTGCCTCAGGGCCTTTGCACTTACACTTCCCTCTGCCTGGAATCCTTTTCTCAGCTACATGCAAGGTTTTCTGCGACACTTCTTTCAGGCTGGAAGAGTCTCCTCCTGAGAAAAGCCTTTCCTGGTCATCTGTCACTCTCTAAGCCTTTGCTTACATTTTCTTCAAAGTACTCATCACTATTTGACATTTTATTGTATATTTATGGTTCATTTACCCTCTGTTTTTCCCCATGTGATTCATGTAAGTTTTTTGAGGGTGGGGACTTTGCCTTCCCTTTTGTATTTTAAGCATCTAGAACAAAGCCTGGAATGTGTACATGCTTTACAAATACCCGGGAAAAGAAGGAAGTAAAGAAGGGAGGAGGAAGCCTACTCCGGAGCCTGAAATTCTTCTTCACTGAGAAGTTTTCTTCCCATGTAAGATGAGGGCTTAAAAGGATATATTGCTTTAAATTTACTCTAAGGTGCACATGTGTGAAATTAGAACCTTTCGAGAAAGTAAGATATTTCAGAGATGGTGGAGGAGTTGCTTGTTACTTAAGGATTGGATTAAGGGATGATACCCAAGGAACAAAGGCCACAAATGGAAGAGACTGTTGAAGGAGTAGGTGACTGAATAGGAAATAAACCATTGTTCCTATAAAGTTTAGCTCAGCCTTGTCTTTTCACCCCCAACCAACACCAAAGTCATTGTGACAGACACTTTTAATTGCCCACCCAACATCCATTCCCACTTTCTCCCTTGCTAATAAAACCCATTTTTATTTAGAACAACAATGTTTCCAGCCTTAGTCTATGAATCATTACTTGATCTAGCCTCGAAATTGGTAAACTTTTCCGTCAAGGACCAGGGGATAAATATAATCAGGATATGTGAGACATATGATTGCCATCACAATTACTCAATTCTGTTGCTGTAGTGCGAATGCAGCCGTAGAAAACAGGTAAATGCGTGGGTGTGGCTGTGTTCCAATAAAAATTTATTTACAAAAATAGGCAGTGGGCAGATTTGGCTCATGAAGCATAGTTGGCCAATCCCTGATCTAAGCAATCCTGTTCCCCACATTCCCAGTGCCCCATACAACTAGAAACATTCATGTGACCCTACCAACAATGAGCTGAGTAGATCCAATGGCCGGAGGTGGGAGAGAGGCATGGGATGGTTTCAGGAAAAGTTTTTGCTTTCCTAACAAAAGGGGAAGGATGACAGCTTTCTTCTTTTTCTTCTTTCCTGGATTACCAGTAATACGGCTACACCTGTGGTAGCCCTTGTGAGACCATAATGGAAACGAATAAGAGAATATCTTATAAATATGTAAGAGGATAGCTGATTCTTAGCCCAGACACCACTGAATCCTTAATCCAACATCAGAAACTACCTACCTCCAGGGTTCTTAAAATATGAGACAAGCAAACTCTTAGTTATTAAACCACCCTCGTTTGGTTTTCTATTACTTTCAGACAGATGCATTCCTAATCGATACAAAATACACATGCACGCACATACACAATCACACAAAGGCACACGCTGGTACACAAGACAGGTACTGAAGTATATTTACCAAAGTGTAAACAGTAATCATCTCTTTCTCAAGTGTGTGGTGGTCTCTTCTTTATACTTTACACTTTTCTGTTCTGCTTTACTATTATTATAACCAAAAATAACTATAATTCTTTTTTTGCTTTAGGAAGAGAGAGAGCAAATTTTAATTGTTTGGACTCTATCTGCTGATATGTTCACAAGAACTGACTTATTCCCTAAAAATCTCATACCTGTGTAGGAAGAAAGAAACCCAGGCATCTGGTTCTGAAGGAAGATGAGGAACCAGGCAAATGGCCAGTCATTTGGACACTGAATTGACACAGTGATAACAGTTCTGTTAGGGAGCTCCTCACTCAGACCTCTTATGAAGAAGTCAGAACGCCCTCCTACTTTGTTCATCTCTATCCCTATTACTTTGCCAGAAGACATTTGGAGCTTGTTTTGAGTGCTGAGTTTTGCATATTAACATCTGTTATGGGTTGAATTGTGCATTTCCCCCCAAAAATGTTAAACTACAAATCACCAGTACCTCCCTATGTGACCTTATTTGGAAATACACTGAGATTATTTAAGATGAGGTCATACTGGAGTTGGATGGCCCCCAAGCCATCAATACAATAAATCATGTCAGTACAAGAAAATATGTGGGGCTTCCCTGGTGGTGCAGTGGTTAAGAATCCGGCTGCCAATGCAGGAGACACGGGTTCGAGCCCTGGTCCGGGAAGATGCCACATGCCATGGAGCAACTGAGCCCACGCGCCACAACTACTGAGCCTGTGCTCTAGAGCCCGTGCTCTGCAACAAGAGAAGCCCCTCCTCTCTGCAACTAGAGAAAGCCCGCTCGCAACAGCAAAGACCCAGCGCAGCCAAAAATAAATAAATAGTTTTTAAAAAAAGAGAAAAGAATCAAAATAAAATAAAATTTAAAATTTAATTTAAAAAAAAGAAAACATGTGAAGATACAAAGACACCCAGGGAGAACGCCATTAACAATGAAGGCAGAGATTGGAGGGATGCAGCTGCAAGCCAGGGAATGCCAAAGGCTGCCCACAAACCACCAGAAGCTAGGAAGAGGCAAGGAAGGAGTTCCCTATAGGTTTCAGAGGGAGCATGAACCTGCTGCCACCTTGATTTCAGAGTGCTAGCCTCCAGAACTGTGAGACAATACACTTCTGTTGTTTAAAGCCACCCAGTTTGTGGCACTTGGCTATGACAGCCCTAGGAAACTAACAGAGCATCTTTCTTTTTGTTCTTTTCCTCAAGGATAAAAAACAAGAGTTAAGCAACTTTTCAAAACACTTAAATATCCAGAAATTTATTTCATTTTCCAAGCAACCTTGTGAAATAGATTAAACAGTATGTATTTTCTTAAAACTGAAAAGACTGAGGTACACAATCACCCCTGACAACCTCAGCTCTCTCTCTCATCACCTTCTTTGTATTTCTACATCAAAGCACTGCTGGAATGCATCTTTTTTTATCTGTTTACCAAATTCTGTATCATGTAGTTTCTATGAGGAAGAGCTTATTTGTCTATTTGTTGCTGATCTTTAGTTCCTATAAAAGGGTCTAGCACATGGCTCTCAACACACATTTATTAAATGAACGACTGGAATGATTTGTTGAAGAAAGAAGGGAGGAGTAAGCTTGTATCTATTAAACACTTGCTCTGTATCAGGCACTTTCTTTTTGTACTTCTTAGATTTTTTCCTCCTACTCTTCAAGAAAGGAATTGTTACCCATAATTTACACATGAAGAATCAGCACTCAAGAGCATGGGTTGGCAATAATTAACAAGTCAACCCCTATGGAGATCCGGTGAACTCTCAAAAACTGCTCATGGTATTGCAAAATGCATAACTTCGGTGAAGGGGACTTTGGGAAAATCTACCAAAATTATACTTTTCTGTTGTGCCTTATGATTGTTATAATAAAAAATAACTATGAAATTTTTTTCATTAAAAAAGGGTATATTTACCCTTTGGGCCAGCAACCCCATTTCTATAAATATATCCTAAGTGTACACAGCAAACAAGAAAAAAAGAAGGCACAGGATGCATCACAGCATTATTTATAATAACAAAAGATTGGAAACAAATCAAGCATCCAACAAAAGGGGACAGGCTGAATAAATCTATTATGAATAAGTTATGAAATATCACATAGCTATAAAAAGGAATGAGAAAGACCTCTATATACTGCCATGAAGTGATCTCCAGGATAGGTTAAGTTAAAAAAGCAAGGTAAATGGTGTTCTAAAAAAGACTAATTTTTATTTAGGTTAGGAAAACTATGATTATATGTGCATACACACATACATATATTTAATTGTATTTTTCTGAATTAAAAATTGATGGACCTAAAACTAAGAACTAATAAGAAGTCTCCCTACAGAGAAAAGACAATGAAGGCAGGGAAGGAAGGAGACAAGAAGCTAGAACTCCCAAATGCCCCTGGTTTTATTTTATTTTTTCACTTTAAAATTACACAAATATTTACATATTTAAAAAGACCAAAAAAAAACCATACCCCCCAAAAAAGTATTAAAAAAAAAAAAAAGAATAGGAAATTGGCGGCATAACCACTTAGTGAAGACCCCTTCGATCCTTTAAATACAGTTATCTTCACTGTACTTCTCTAAAGGGATAAACTAACAACCATCACCACCACCAAAACAAACTGCAGGGAAATCTTAAAACAGATTCAGCAATCTTGTTAGCAGTAATAATATTTGCATTGTTAGATAACAGAACAAAAAATAAATTATATTAATGTTGTCAGAAACCAAAATTTTTAACAAAGGGATTAAAGTATAAAAATCAAAGTATAAACCATGTATTGTAACCTTTGATTTGGAAACTTATTATTTTCTTTCTAAAAAACAACTTGTCCTATCTCTGTCTTCCCAGATGGCTTGAAGCAAGGACAAAAGTACCCCTAAGCGCCCAGACTGTAGCCTCTAAATGCCCAAAAAGAAACAAAGGATTCTTGGGGAAACGGGCAAAGCAATGTCTGGGGCATAAAATGTATAAGATAAACAAGATAAAGGAGAATTTGTAGTGCCAGAAAGTAAGAATGCTATCATAAATGATGAGGCCTTGACAAAAAGACACAGGACCCAACTTGAAGGAATTTCCATTGGCCAAAAATGGGACCATTGAAGCACCAAAAAGAAATTAATGACAGCAATGTGGTTGAAACACACAAATATATAATACTCCAGAAATTCATAATAATACAATACAGAAAACAAAACAACGAATTGTTCTCCTGAAATCATAGCAAAACCACCACGAGTATTCCGAAAACTAATAAAGAGAAAATGTAAGGCACTTATCTGCTTTTCATATACAAAACATTTTTCAGGGAAACTGAATTATTTACAAATAAAAGTTCTTCTTTAGAGAATTCCAGCTAATAAATGCAGAAGGTATGATAGAATTAGAGGAAAATTCACCATTTGGTAACCATTAATGACAAGAGCCCTAAACAACGCTCATCAACAGCTGCCGAAAACGAGGAGGCGAAAGATTCACGGAGAACTTAAGAGAGAAACCAGGCTCACAACACCTGCATCCACTTGTATAGTTATCGACGCTGTTGTACCAAATACCACACATTTAGCAGCTTAAAACAACACAAAAATGTATTATTATCTCACCGTTCTGTCGCTGAAGAATGCAGGTCATCTTGGCTGGTCTCTGCTCCAAGTTGTAGGCCAGAATCAGGGTGTCAGCCGTCCGGGGTTGTAGTTGGGAGGCTCTGGAAAGAATCCGCTTGCAAGTTCACTCACGTTGTCGGCGGAATAAAGCTCCTTGGAGTGGAAGGGCTGAGGTCGGGTTTCCTGGCTGGCTGTCAGCTGGGTACCACCCTTAGCTCCTAGAGGCCCCACTCAGGGTCCCCAGTCTCACAGCCGCCAACAGCTCACCACCCCTTTTTCAGACTCGCATCTCTCTGACTCCTCTCCCACCGCAGTCTCTTCCGCTTCTTCTGGTTTCAGCTGGGAAAGGTTCTCGGCCTTAAGGAGGTCACGTGACTCGATTGACTACACCTGGGCAACGCTGGCTCCTCTCCCCTGTCTGAAGGTCTGCAACCTTAATTACATGTACAAAGTCCCTTTTGCCCCATAAGTAACAAATTTCCAGGTTCCAGGATTAGGGTTTGGATATCTTTGGAGAGACGGGGCACTATTTGGGCTACCACACCGCTAATCAGTTTTAACCTCACTAACGTGGACTGAGGGTTGAAGCGGTGTAGAGGAAATGGAGAATCTCACGCATGCGTACTCAGGAAAACGAAAGAAAGGCTGAGAGACTGATTTCCCGTAAATGCCTGATTTACAGAAAACCTAAACTTATGCCTTAGTCAATGAACGTGTGCCAGGAATCTCTCCCCATCCTCAAGCCAGTGAACTTGCTGCTTGGACTCTGGCTGGACTTGACCATTTTTGTACTCCTTGCCCATAAAAACAGCCCGCCCCAAATCCTAAACGGACTCACCTGTATTGTGACACAGTTCATGTGTCCTGAACTGCAATCCCTCTCTTATTCCTGAATAAACTCAATTTCTGGCCATTTAAACTTGCCTCAGTTCACCTCTTTATTTAAATCGACAATGCAGTGATACAGGTAGTACATGGTGCCATCTATGAATTATTCTGGCCCCCTCCCTGCCAAAAATATATATAATCAAGCCTCTAGATCTAGCTAACAGTTTTGTAATAAATTAGGAGGATAAAGAAATATTTTTTAAATGCCACATGGTGCAATTGGCCAAATCTAGTATACGAGAAATTCTAAGAGGACAAATAACTCAGGGTTATCAACCAAAAATGGCAGAGAAAAATAAAAGGATGGCCCAAATCTGGAACACTGACAACGCCAAATACCAGTGAGGATGTAGAGCAACAGGAATTCTCATTTATTGCTAGTGGGTAACCAAAGTGGTACAGCCACTGTGGAAGACAGTTTGGTGGTTTCTTACAAAACTAGACACATTCTTACCATATGGTCAACAATCACACTCCTTAGTATTTACCCAAAGGAGCTGAAAATATATACCCACACAAAAACCCACACATGGATATTTCTAGCAGTTTTATTCATAACTGCCAAAACTTGGAAGCAACCAAGATATCCTTCAGTAGGTGAATGGATAAATAAGCTGTGGTACATCCAGACAATGAAATATTAGTCAGCACTAAAAAGGTAGAAGCTATCAAGGCATGAAAGGACATGGAAGAACATTAAATGCATATTACTAAGTGATAGGAGCCAATGTGAAAAGGCTGCATACTGTAGATTCCAACTATATGACATTCTGGGAAAAGCAAACTATGGAGATAGTAAAATCTCCACAATAGTAAAACCACAATCAGTGGTTGTGAAAGGTTGGGGAAGGGTGGGAGGGGTGATGAACAGGAAAAGCACAGAGGATGTTTAGTGCAGTGAAAATATTTTGTGGGATACCATAATGATAAATGCATGTTATTATACATTTGTCCAAACCCATAGAATGAGTACAACACCAAGAGTGAACCCTAAGGTAAATTATGGACTTTGGGTGATTATGATGTGTCAGTGTAGGTTCATTGGTTGTAACAAATGTCCCACTCTGGTGAGGATTGTTGATAATAGAGAAGGCTATGCATGTGAAGGCGCAGGGGGTCTACAAGAAATCACTTTATCTTCCTCTCCATTTTACTGTAAACCTAAAACTGCTTTTTAAAAAATATACAGTCTTATAATAAAAAAGATAAAATAAAACCCAAAAATTATAAATACATAAAAGCGTGGGAGGGTGTAGGTGATTATAGATTAAAGAGATTTACTAGACAAATTGCAGTGGAGTGGACCTTCTCTGGATCTTAATTTGATCAAACCAACTGTAAAAGTAATTTTTTTTTAAGTTTGGGAAAAACTTGAACACATATTGATTTTAGATGGTAATAAATAATTATTAACTTTGTTAGGCTAATATTGTGAGGGTTTTATGTATGATATTGTGGAGGTTTTTTAAGTTCTTGTTTGTTGGAGATGTATACTAAACTACTGAGAGGTAAAATGCTGTGATGTCTAGGGTTTGTTTTAATAGTCCAGAAAGAGAAAAAAAAGAGAGGTGGGATGACACAGGCAAAACAAGATTGGTAAAACCTTAATAATTGTTAAATCTGAGTGGTGGATCTACAGTTCACTGTACTATTCACTTTACCATGTGCATGTTTGAAAACTTTTAATATAATGTCCACTATATTTGATCACCTCCCAAAGTCACATATATGACTAGAGTTCCACAACACAAACACACAAAAACCCCACATCAAATCCTTTGGCCCTACCCACATAAAATATCTCAAATAAAACCGTTTCTCACCACAACTGTGCACATCCTAAATTACTGTAGCAGTCATCTGCCGATCTCCCTGTTTCTACCTCTACTCTTCACTGTCTGTGGTCCATATAACAGCTGGAGTGATCTTTCTAAAACATAAATCACATCATGTCATTCCTCTGTTCAAGCCCCCCAATGGCTTTCCATTACACAGCAATAAAATAGAAAATTTTACCAAGGACTGTAAGATCCCAGCTTGCTCTCCAATTTATTTCTTAACTATCATTCCTGCTTTCCTAGTTTAATCCTCTCTAACCACTCTGACTTCTTTGTTGGTTCTTCAAGTAAGTCAAGTATACTCCTGCCTCAGGGCCTTTGCACATACTGGTCTTGCTTTTGGAAACATCCTTCTCCCAAATCTCAAGTCTTGTTCTCTCACTTTCTTCAAGATTTTTTTCAATTACTAAGCCCTCAGAGACTCTTCATTCATCACCCTCTAAAAGAGTGCTCAACACCCCTCTTAATCCCCTTGCCCTACTTGGTTTTTCATCATATGATCACCATTTATGTGATATTATCTTTATTATGTGTCTCCCTCACATGATAGGTATGAGCTTCTTGAAGGCAAGAACAATATTTGATTTAAAACTATCCCTGGCACTCAGGATGGGGCCTGATACTCAAATATTTATTCTTTGAATGAATATTGACTGAATGAGGGTTGGAATGTAAGTCTCCTTATCCCCGGTACTTGGTCATTGTTTTTCTTCAATTGTTCACTCTCTCCATTAACAAACATTAAAAGAACCTAGAGGGCTTCCCTGGTGGCGCAGTGGTTGAGAGTCCGCCTGCCGATGCAGGGGACACGGGTTCGTGCCCCGATCCCGGAAGATCCCACATGCCGCGGAGCGGCTGGGCCCGCGAGCCATGGCCGCGGAGCCTGTGTGTCCGGAGCCTGTGCTCCGCAACGGGAGAGGCCACAGCAGTGAGAGGCCCGCGTACAGCAAAAAAAAAAAAAAAAAAAAAAAAAAAAAGAACCTAGAAAATTCTAGGTGTTTAAAAAACAATGGCTACAGTGTAAAGATACATACAATGTCCTAAGCGAACTTAATATATTTTCAGAAGTATAGAACCAGGGAAAATAATTCATTGCCTTGGGAAATTCTCTGAAGATGACTTTCTCATAGATGGGTTTTAGAATTCTTAGAACAGGGAGCTACAGCTACAGAAATTCAAGATTTCCTTCTTGATTGTGAGGCCAAGTAATCCAAGTTTCACCTAGATTAGCTGGAGTATTATAGTAGATGCAACGTTAAGTTTTAATCATGTGAGGAAGGAAGCACTGCTTTCTCCCCTTGGTTTACGAACTTAGGCAAAATTCCAACTTACCTTCAGGTGCATGAGGCACCCATAGCTCAATTTTCACCCACGTGTCCCTGAGCTTTGTATTCTTACTTTGTATTTTCCTTTTGTATAAACCCTCTGTTTATTTTTATCCACAGGCTTGTTCTCCTGCTTTTACCTTTTAGCAGAGACATTTTAAAGTAAAGCTGAGATGAAGCTGTACGTTGGCGGCAAATTTGGCAGACATGAGATATAAATAAGTGTATCCCAGGTTTTTTTGTTGCTCCCATTTTTACGTCCTTCAGGCTAAAGAATGTGAGCATATGTATTGCAACGGTGATACATATACTTTCATTAATTTAGTGTGCTTCATGACTCACTGTCACTGAATGGCAAGGAAGCACCTAAAACTAAGTCATGTGTCAAAGCAAAGTTTGTGAGAAAAACAGCAGGTTTTCAGAGGTTCTAGTTTGCAGTCATGTTTCCACAGGCCTGTGAAGTTTACAAAGGACTTTCCTTCAAAGCTATTACTTCATTTGTCCCTCACAACCTTACAAGGAAAATTACTGCTCGCATGTTACAGATAAAGAGACTGCAGTTTAGAGAGAAATGATTTATTTAAAGTTGGAGGAGATCTTTGAGAGGACATGACCACCAGTTGACCTATGAGCACGACGTGAGAGCCTCCAATTGCCCATGTCGTGCTCATAGGTCAACTGGTGGTCATGTCCTCTCAAAGATCTCCTCCAACTTACATTCTGCCCACCCTTCCCACGGTGGGAGCTGCTTTCAAGCATGCAGCTTTGAGAGAGTATGTGTTGTTGAGACCATCTCAATGCTATATGTGACTGGACCCAGTTCAGGCCTCTATATAAATTTTAAGATTCTGGCAGGTAGGTACGGAGACGTACACATCTTGGGGCCGCCCAAGACAAACCTGGTACGTAAGTCCCCCTGCTTATTAAAACTGTCACCTGCCAATTTAGAGTGGCTGTCTCTTTCTTTGGTCTCTCCTTGCCTTCCATGCATGGGGCCCAATTTCAAATTTTACCTGGGGAACTTCTGAGGTTGCAAACCAGCATTTAAGCTTAGACAGGTTTTAAGTGACCCAATATTAAGGAAAAAGGTCTTCTTCTGCTCAGCATGTCTCCTTTCATGTCTCATTCCAGGTATTTTCAATGGGATTTAACCTACCCTCCATTCTACCCAATCCCAAGGGTTACAGGAACATGACCTTGGCCAGGCTAATGAGAGGCCTCCATTCTCCTGTCCAGAGTGATTAGTTTGGGGACTCAAACTTGGTAGATCTTATGGAAATATGTCCTCTTTCTCTGTGATCACAAGCTTTAAGGAAAATTAAGCCAAAGCTATTTCTGGCAAATTTCCTGGGTTAATTTTGGACAATATCTTCAATATGAGAAAAAGGATGACCAACAGAAGCAGAGTTAAAAAGAGAGAGAGACTGAAGTCAATAAATTTCACTTATTTGCTAAAGCTACCTTAAGCTGGATTTCTGGCCAAGTGGTCTGGCCAGAGTGTACTTAGACAAGACTCAAATCCAGTTGCTCCAAGAGCCAATTCTCTCTTTTCACTACACCCAAGTGAGCCTAGGTCATTAGGATCATGAGTCCAAGTCACAAGCTTCTGTCACTCAAAGGTTTTACCTCTCATCCCTTGATATCACAAACAACTGTTTTGAAGGCCTGTTCCTTTACTTACCAGCTCTACAATCTGGGGCAAATTACTCAACCCAAGACCCAAAAGTAACATCACTATAATGGGAATAACAACAGGATCTATCTCCAAAAGTTGTTATTGCCTGTCAAACACTTAACTGGCATATAGTAAACACCCAGGAAATTGTAGCTTCTGTTATTATTATTCACTACTGAATAAGAGAACTTAATGAGATAAGGCAGAAAAACGTGAACCTTTCAGAGACTCATCTACCAATGTACAGAATAATTCAGTAGGCACAGCACTGACCTTTAGCAGTGTATGTTGCATGGATTCCCAGGAAATGGGATGGGAGAGGGGAAGAAGGACAGGAATTCTGGGTTTTATTGGAAAGACCATTCATTCATGTTTCTGATACTAAAATCATTTATTCTGCTGGAGAGAAATGATTTAATAAGGAATAAAGGAAAGAAAATTAATATTTACTGTGTGTCTGCCAGGTGTCAAGCTCACCCTAGGCACTAATAAACAACACATCTTTTAATTCCCACAAACACCCTCTAAGGATATAGGCATTGTTACACCCATTTGATGGATCAGAAAACTAGAGTTCTGAATATAATGCAAAAAAACACAGTACTAGTAAGTAGAGCTAAATTTAAAAGTAGTCATAGCAGTCTTCAGATCCATGGTCTCCTCCGCACTCCGCCACCTCTCACAACGGACCAGTATAGGAACCCCCACGTGTTTGGAAAACACCTCAGTTCCCCCAAAGATGTAGAGTGATAAGCATTCCTCCCATGTCATAAATTACTACAGGTAAGCCTAGTGTCTCACCTCCAAGAGAAGGGGACACAACACCTTAAATCACTAAACCAAGAGAAATTTTATGCCAATTGCATCTGTCATTCCAGACACCCCATCACTTCCCTTCAACTCTTTCCTGATTCTGAACCCTCATTGAACTGCACCATTATCTGCTAGAGCCAGAATAGTTACCATCAAAATGCACGAAATGTGTTTTCGTTAATTAGCTGTGTAATTAAGAATTTTCTCTACGTCTTCATCTATAAAATAGCAGTAATACTTGCATACACACATTAATTGAGTTAATGTTTGTAAAAATGTCATACAACAAAACAACCATACAACAAAATGAAAAATAATTGCATATGTGTTTACCTGGTTTGCTCCATTGTGTTAACCACATCTTTCCCTTCATCATTCTAGTATAAATTCCTAGGGAGCAAACTGTATATCTCCTTGATCAATTCCAATGCCTGGACCCATGCTGTAAGCACAGTTGAAATCTATTGATTTATGAATCTTTCACTAAACCCTAGACCACTTCTTTCTGGTTCCTTCGTCTCCAACACCAGCCTCTTAAGATTGGGGTAGCATTTATAAGTGAGGCTTTGTAACAACCTAAAAATAACTTCACAGCATCCACAGAGAGACCCCTTAGCAATTACCACATGTTCTGCCACCCTTCTGCTGTGCAGAAATGACCATATCAAAAAGCTGTTAGTGAAAGGCTGTCGATGTGATAAAATGCATAGTATTTTTAGCACACATCCTGTTCTAACTGCAAAGTATATTTGGATGCTCGTGTAATCTGTGGCTGTCTTAGTAGGGACTGTTGCCTCCGGTAGCCTTTACTCCTTTTATTCTTACTGTGGTTCCATTCCAAACAGTCAGCTTCTTTCCCATGCAAGATCATCTTGGCTTTAGCTTTTCTGCAACACTGTAAACAGAAACTGCTACTTTCTGGGAATTCCCTGAGGGTCCAGTGGTTAGGACTCCAAGCTTCCACTGCAGGGGGCCAGGGTTTGATCCCTGGTGGGAGCTAAGATCCCACAAGCTGTGTGGTGCAGCCAAAAAAACAAACAAAAAAAACTAATACTTTCCTTGTTTATTAAATTTTCCAGGGCATTGTTTTTTGAGATAGGTTCCAAAAACTAAAAATCAAAGCAAAACCAAAAACCTGTTAGATGATCAAAGAAATTTTGGAAATGTTGCTCATTTAAGAACCCTCTTAGGGGCTTCCCTGGTGGCGCAGTGGTTGAAAGTCCGCCTGCCGATTCAGGGGACACAGGTTCGTACCCCGGTCTGGGAAGATCCCACATGCTGCGGAGTGGCTGGGCCCGTGAGCCATGGCTGCTGAGCCTGCGCGTCCGGAGCCTGTGTTCCACAATGGGAGAGGGCACAACAGTGAGAGGCCCGCGTACCGCCAAAAAAAAAAAAAAAAGAACCCTCTTAGGAGAGTCATGATGTCCATTTGCATATTTAAAATTTATAATAGACCTGCTCTGCATATTTAAAATTCATAATAGACCTGCTCTAAAGGAATCTTTTAATTTAACATAACTCTCCCCTTTGTGGACCTTGCTTAGATAATATTAGATAACAGTAAAGAGTTACTGTTCAACTTGTTAGGCATAGCAATGTCTTGGTGGGTCCTGGGATGGGCCACCCTAACCCCGCTTCAGAAATTAAAGATTATTCCCTGTGCTGCTGGGAGTACGGCCAGCTAGCAGCACCTGCTATTTGCCCTTTCCAGAAATTGCCTACAAATTGCCCTCAGCTGAAGGAAGATGCTTACTCCAAGGTTATACCTACTTCCAGGGAACTTCCCGGTCAACATGGGAGTATTATGGGAGTATAAAGACCCAGCCATCCCCCCAGACTCTGGCCAACTAAGAAGTGCTCAGTGTTGTAGCATTCCATGGTGTCCAGCTGAGTCCTTCATAGAACCTGCCTAGTCCTGCATCCTTTCCTTCCCTCCTACAAAAGCTACTCCTGTAACCTCCCAAAAAGCTTCCTCTCGGCTTCTCCTCATCTCAGAGTTTGCTTTCTAGGGAACCCAACCTCCATCAATTCATGGGGTAAATTTTCTATCTATTGCAGATATGCCCTGAAGATTTAAGGATGAGAGGGCACAATGTCTCACAATTGCAAAGAAAAAAGGGGGGGAGGGGAAATACATGAAAAAGTTTGGCAAAATGTTAATAATTATTGAGACTAAGCAATGAGCACATGGGGGTTCATTGGAACTTTACTCTTTTGTGTGTATTTGAAATTCTCCAATATAAAGTGTTTTGAAAATATTATTTCCCAAGCTTACAGAGACTCCTCTTTTCAAGTAATACTATCATCATCTTGGGACAAAGTTGATGCTCCTTTTTTCTTAACTAGGGCCTCAATAAACCAGGAAAGTTTCCCCAGTCGCTTCCTGTGGTGCAGAATAATTTCCCTCACTCCAGGCCTGAGTTTTTCAGATGAGCCTCATTGATGCTCATGAAAGTATCACAGATGCTAATGAAGGGCTAGTCCTCTTTCACTCCACAGACAACCAGCTGAGGTAGCCGCAGAGGCTTGGAAATCAATGGTTGCCTGATAGTAAACCCACCCTTCAAGGTAACCTAAATGTGCAGAGCTTGCTGGACTGTGACAATTCCCCATGATGGACGAGGGGGAGTAGAAGGCTGTAGAAAGCCTCAGGCAAAGAGGCCAAGACAGCAGAGCCAATTAACCGTCTGAGCTGCCACTCGGACAGTTGGAAACCAAGAGCTGTAATTACTTCTCATCTGGAACATTAGCCTTCCTTGAAGTCCTGGGAGATGATCGAGGGGCGGCTCTGGGGGGCTTTGTAAATAAGAAGAGGGGTAAGGTTCTCTTCCTCTCAGACCTGAAAGGCCCAGGATGGATCTGTGAGCAACTCATGAACAAAAGAATAATACTATCAATAATGGAAGGCAAACAACTCTGCTAGTTGGGGCTTTTTCCCCTTAATTAAGGCTCCCTTTCTTAGAGTAGCCTGAAGTATTCAGCTTATGTTCATCAAGCTATCTGCTTTACCTTGGGTGCCCATCCCTGCCCCCCCCCAACCGTGTCCTCCTGGAGGAATCTTTGAAGCTTCAAGTCTTCGGGATACCTGCTCTGAACTGAACTTACATCTCTAACTGAATCTATTTTAAGGTTTCTTTTGTGAACCTAATGGCTCTCCGTAGGCACTTCCCCACTGTCAGGGACTGACTGGTCTCCTCTGAGGACTGGGGAGGGCCCATCTCTCCCCCAGGGCTTCTGTTTGACATAGGCAGACAGTCTCTATGAAGGAAACCATCTGGCACAGCAGCATTTGATAACACTTTCTCCTTCATCTTCAGGGTTAGGAGGAAACAGGTGTCTCCAGGACATTCTTTACTCCTCATTTTCAGACACGTCTCTCATTCAAGTATACCTCTGGGCCAAGAGCTTGTCCAATTTGCTTTCATGGTTTATCAGTCCCTCTGTGATCTGGCCTCTTCCTACTTCTCAAACCTTCACTCTCCTCCCCTTTCATACTCCAGCCATACTGGTTTTCTTTCGGGTCCTAAACATGCCAGGCCCACTGCCTTCCTTCCGTGCACCAGGCACTGTTCCGTTCTCCCGCAATGCTCTTCTCCCGGCCACAGTGGTGTGGCTGGCTCTCTCTTGTCATCCACCTCTCAGCCTGAATGTCACCTCCTCAGAGAATCCTCCCCTGACTACTCAGACTGAAGTGGTCACCTTGTCACTTTCTGTCACATCACCCCATTTTACTTGTCTGCACAGCACTGGTATTTTTAGCTGTTTATTTCCTGTCTCCCTCAGCCCCAAACAGGAGGGTAGATCCCCGGGATGAGGGACTTTCTCCTGCTTGCTCACTGCTTGCACACAGTGCCTGGAACTGTGCCCAGTGGATGGTGGGTGCTTAATAAATATTTATTGGATTAAGTATTAAGTAATCCTTTTTTTAAATTGAATTCTCTGGATAACCATAAAGTTACACATATTATTATTTCCCTTTCACAAAGGAGTAAAGGGAGGTTTAGAAATTAAATAACATGTCGAAGATCACTTGAATCTAGAAGTAACAGGTTCAGGACCCCAATCGATGGCAAACTCTACCCCCTCCAGCAGTGAGGTCTGTGAGACCTCAGGTGAGATGTGAGAATGGGTCCATGTGTGTCTGTACCAGCCATGAATGAGATTTTGCTCTGTACCTGGAATGTGTAACCTAGGTCTTAGAGATCATTTCATTTTGTGCCATCATTGTACTGGAGAACATGCCAGCCCACAGAGAGAGGGACCGGCCAAAGGCAAACCCACAGTGGCCAAAAGTGAACCTTAAACTGTGTTTTCTGGACTCCCCATTCCATGTCACCAGCCAGAGTAGATGGCCACACAGGTCGTGCCCTACCCAGAGGTGTTAAAAGGACAGCTGGCTGAAGGCTGGACTCCAGCCATACTCAGCTCTCCACACTGTGCACCCAGCTGCACCTGCCCGCGTCTGCCCAGAGGGGGCGCTGTTTCCCATTCCCCACCTTATTAAACTGCGTGCCAGTTGTATACTTACTTATTTCCTTGGAGAACTCTGATGTAGAAATGAACTGTTCCCAGGCTCTTGGACACCAGAAGTATTCAGAAGAGTATCTGAAGGCTCTGAAAAGCTATTCATCTCAGAGGGACAAGTTGTGAGCCCTCAAGGGGTTGGTTGATGACTCATCACTTCTCTTCCTAATTATTAGGTGGACCTAACTGGGAAATACTGTAATGAAGCACCAATCTGGGAGTTCACGAGGATGCATCACTGTTATACAGAGGGTGCTTAGGTTTATGCTGCTTTCTCTGTCCAGCGTTTGTCTCCCTTTCTCCCCCTCTCTCTCTCTTACTTAGAACATTCTTCTCCAAAAATAAAATCCCACTTAGGAATCCTCAATATATGATGAATAAGAAAATAATGAAAAGAAAAGCCTCTTGCACTGTTGGTGGGAATGTAAATTGATACAGCCACTATGGAGAACAGTATGGAGGTTCCTTAAAAAACTAAAAATAGAACTACCATATGACCCAGCAATCCCACTACTGGACATATACCCTGAGAAAACCATAATTCAAAAAGAGTCATGTACCATAATGTTCATTGCAACACTATTTACAATAGCCAGAACATGGAAGCAACCTAAGTGTCCATCAACAGATGAATGGATAAAGAAGATGTGGCACATGTATACAATGGAATATTACCCAGCCATAAATAGAAATGAAATTGAGTTATTTGTAGTGAGGTGGATGGACCTAGAGTCTGTCATACAGAGTGAAGTAAGTCAGAAAGAGAAAAACAAATGCCGTATGCTAACACATATATATGGAATCTAAAAAAAAAGAACAGTCATGAAGAACCTAGGGGCAAGATGGAAATAAAGACGCAGACCTACTAGAGAATGGACTTGAGGACACGGGGAGGGAGGAGGGTAAGCTGGGACAAAGTGAGAGAGTGGCATGGACATATATACACTACCAAATGTAAAATAGATAGCTAGTGAGAAGCAGCCACATAGCACAGGGAGATCAGCTCGGGGCTTTGTGACCACCTAGAGGGGTGGGATAGGGTGGGTAGGAGGGAGGGAGATGCAAGAGGGAAGAGATATGGGGATATATGTATATGTATGGCTGATGCACTTTGTTATAAAGCAGAAACTAAAACACCATTGTAAAGGAATTATACTCCAATAAAGATGTTAAAAGATAATAAATAAATAAATAAATAAATACACCATGAAAAAAAAAAGAAAGAAAATAATGGGCATAGGCCAGGAATATTCCTAAGTATGGTAAAAACAAGTCTAGAGGGAAATGTACCAACATGCTTACCATGTTTGTCTTTGGAGGGCAGCGCCAGGAGTGATTGTTTTTCTCTTGGCATATTTCTATAGTGACCTCTTATAGGAAGCATGTATTACTTTTATTGTGGGCTGATCTGAAAAGAAAGTAAAACAGGAAGGAAAGCTGTAGGTAACAGCTCTGGGCCAGGCTTTGGAACCACATGCAGAGTTGGCTTCTACAAGCTGAGCAGGAAAAGGTACTACCATTTAAAGCTTTTGCCATTCAAAGCAGGAATGAGACTGTGGGTCCTTTCCTTATGACAGCAGGAAGACAGCAGGACCTGGAGCTGGGAGGAAAAAAAAACATAGACCCAAAAGCGGGAATTCTTTTTATAAGCACCTTTGACTTGGATTGTGGGCACATTGCTCTGTTTCAAAGGAAGTGTCGCTGGACTCAGCCTCAATGCCTTCGGCAGGTGGCTAGAACCAGCAGGCCTCTCACAGGCCACTGGGTTCTATCTGTTTCCTCTGTGCTGACTTTGCCTGTCTCCTATAAAATAGTTAGCGGCGGGGGGAGCCCCAGCAATAAACCTGAAAAAAATAGCGTGTCAAAATGAAATAAGAAAACCTAGAAAAACCCAGGCAAGAGAGGAGAGAAAATATTCTCTTGTACTTAAAGAAGTGGAAAAGGCAATCGTTGAAAGAAAAGCAAAGCAACCCTTTTGCTTTCCTATTTGTAGTGTCAACAAAAATAATCAATAAGCAATCTATAATAAGAACAGAAAAGAGTTTTATTGAGCCTGACTGAGGACTATAGCGCAGAAGCCAGCTTCCTAGATTACTCTGAGAAATTGCTCCGGAGAAGCATGGTTTTCAGCACAGTTTTATATCTTGTCAGAACAAAGAACATTAAACAAGGCAGGGATACATTTCTTCAAGGTTTCAGAAACAAAACCAGACCAGCACAGACACAGCGAGTCAGCATGGCCTTGACACCTGGGAAAGGAGTCTTATCATCAAAGGAGTACCAGCATGGGTGTCCCAGGAAGGGAAGCATTTAATCTTTATTTTCAACATGGACATTCTTTACTTCTGGTCAATGTGCCCGTTTCTTTAATGATTAGAGCAGATGTACAATGTATGCTTGACAGGCCACAAATAGGCTGTTTTAGTTAGCATAAGATTCAAGTTAACTCACATATAAGCCAGAATGACTTCCCCAGACCTCAATAATATGTGAAAATTTCTTTTATCAGTAAACATTCTCTTCCCCTACCCCCTACTCCTACCACCCTCCAAGAAAATCTACAAACAAAGCTGCTTTCACTGAGCTATGTCAGAGACCAGCTCCAACTTCCACTGAGCCCCCAGAGCAATCTCCCTAAAGAAGATAAGTTCTGACAGTATGTGGTGAGAAAGCCCCTAAACCAAGAAGGCAAGAAACCGAGGACCAAAGCACCCAAGATTCAGCGTTAGGTTACTACACCTGTTCTGCAACAATGTTGATATATTGCTCTGAAGAAACAGCGTACCAAGAAAAATAAGGAAGAGGGTTGGGGGAAAGAGAATGTCAGCCCATGCCCCCTGCAATCCACTCTCAGGCCTCAGGACTTTCCTGGGGCCTCTAGCAACAGATAAAGCATGTAGCTTCCTACACTGTTGGTAGGAATGTAAGATGGTGCAGCCACTATGGAGAACAGTATGGAGGTTCCTTAAAAAACTAAAAATAGAGCTACCATATGATCCTTCAATCCCTCTCTTGGGCATATATCTGGAGAAAAACATAATTCGAAAAGATACATGCACCCCCAATGTTCATTGAAGCACTATTTACAATAGCCAAGACACGGAAGCAACCTAAATGTCCATCAACAGATGAATGGATAAAGAAGATGTGGTACATGTATGCAATGGAATACTACTCAGCCATAAAAATGAATGAAATAATACCATTTGCAGCAACATGGATGGACATAGAGATTATCGTACTAAGTGAAATAAGTCAGACAGAGAAAGACAAATATCATATGATAACACTTATATGTGGAATCTAAAAAAATGTTACAAATGAACTTATTTACAAAACAGAAACAGACTCACAGACATAGAAAACAACCTTATGGTTGCCAAAGGGGAAAAGTTGGGGGGAAGGGATAAATTAGGAGTGTGAGATTAACATACACACACTACTGTATATAAAATAGATAATCAAAAAGGACCTGTATAGCACAGGGAACTCTACTCAATATTCTGTAATAAGCTACAGGGGAAAAAATGCAAAAAAGAATTTATATGTAAATTATATGTGAAAAAGGATATATGTAAATTATAACAATCACTTTGCTGTACACTTGAAACTAACACAACACTGTAAATCAACTATACTCCAATATAACATAAAAATGTTTTAAAAAAAGAAAACTTATACATTTGTTTATGAAGGCATGCTAAGGGTATTCAGGAGAAGCAAGTCCACAGCCAGATTTTGCAATAAAGACACAACCCCAAAGCAGGGAGTGAGAAGTCAAGGGGAAAAAAAAAAAAAAGGAAAATTCAGGACTTTTCCTTGGAACAGGATGCAGTTACATAAGGCTACCTCTACTCAGGTGGGGAAGCTGTGATGTGTGGTTGGCTTTACTGGGGTTAAGAATCCCACCCAAATTCTCGTCTGCTCTGTGCATCTCTTTTACAAGCTCATCTGGAGGGATATGGACGATATGCTGTATTTATGCAGTCATATTTGTTAAGTTGTCACGTTTACAAGGGAATTGACAAGAATGGTATACATATGTTAGGGCCCTGAATGGAACATCAAGGTTTCAGGTTAGAAAGAAGTTAAGTCAGCACTGTAAAGCAACTTTACTCCAATAAAAATTAATAAAAAAATAAATAAATCTTGGTCCAGGGACTGATTCAGAATTGGTTGCTTTGGTGGGGTGGTCAAGGGAGCTTTACAGACCTCAGCAAGTGGATGCTGCAAGAGGGGAGGACAGCTGGGTCCAAAGAGGAGGTAAGGGGTTCCAAGACTTTCTGACTCATTTCCTTTGACAAATTGTATGTGCGCCCTTGGGACATTGGGCCAGGCACTGGGAATGCAGTGGGCATCAAAGTATATGTGTGCTCACCACCTTGCTCCCCATGGAACTTATTTACTAATCAGGAAGGCAAACATTAATTTATATAAATCATATATAGATCAAAATTAAAACTACAGTAAGTGATATGAAGCACTGGGATTTAGAAGGCTAATACATTATAGCCATGTCCTCACTATTGGAATCTGAATTGTTGAAAGATACAGAGGATTCAGGCAGATGGAGACTGATAAAAAGCTGGCCTGGAGTATGGAGTTAGGTGTGTAACAACAATGGGCTGTATTGTTACAGCTGCCCTGAGGTTTAGCTGCAGAAAACACACCCTTACCCAGCATCACTGCACTGAACAGATGTGGAAAGGAAACAGGGCCCCAGAAGACCTGCACCAGCGATTATCAGACACCAAGCAGACAAGTCACCCCACTCCCTGAGGCCAGGCTCGCTTCTGGGAAATTCCTCCTCTTGGATTACAGGGAGGGGAATAGTATTTCTCTCTTACATTCCCTGGGGTTTTGTTTTCTTTTTTTTAATAAATTTATTTATTTATGTATTTTGGCTGTGTTGGGTGTTCCTTTCTGTGCGAGGGCTTTCTCCAGTTGCGGCGAGCGGGGGCCACTCTTCATCACGGCGCGTGGGCTTCTCACTATCGCGGCCTCTCCCATTGCAGAGCACAGGCTCCAGACATGCAGGCTCAGTAGTTGTGGCTCACAGGCCTAGTTGCTCCGCGGCATGTGGGATCTTCCCAGACCAGAGCTCAAGCCCATGTCCCCTGCATTGGCAGACAGATTCTTAACCACTGCGCAACCAGGGAAGCCCTGGGGTTTTGTTTTCTTAACCTATCGGGCCTAGCTATTAAGTCAATGGTCAGCCAGGGTCATGGGGCTCAGAAGGACTCAGAACTCTGAGCCGTCCAGCTCTGACCTTCATTAGCCCAGAATTCAGCACCAACCTCTGCTTCTCTGGGTATCTTCCTGGGCGACTTTGCCCCCAGAAGGACCTGCAGTAGATCTTAAGAACGTACTAACAAAACTAACACATAGACCATTCTGTACCCCTTTTGTATTCTATTTTCCATCTCAAATTGTACCAGCAATAACCAGACATATCAGCCCTTGTGGGTGAAGCCATGGTTAGGGTGTTAGAAGCACAAAGACCCAGCCACAGCTTATGCAGTCAGCACAGACAAAGCCAAATCCAGACCCTGTGTTGTAGACGAACCCCTAAGAGCTTGTGAATAAGCCTGGGATGATCACAAGTCCAAGAATAATGGTTCGCTCCCTCGTCCCTCAATGAGCTCCTACATAACGGCCTCTCCTAGGCCACATTTGGACGATTTAACCTAGAAGCCTTCGCCCTGGAGCTCCCTACAGCATACCTGGTGCTTGGTTGTATTTTGAACTTCTGACTTACAGACTTGGCAGAAAACCCATGTAAATGCTAAAAATAACTGTTCTGTCCATAAGACTCTTCAAAGTATAAACTGGAAAGGCTCTCTTTTTCTTATACTCGATTTTTTTAAGAGCTCCATCTGCTCTTGAGGCTGCAACATATAATAGTGTTAAACCCAGCACCCCTCAACTGTGTACTGTGTGAATCACCACACAGTGTAGTTGTGTGAACTGCACTTAGTGTAGTGGTGTGAACTGCACATAATGTGAACTATACACAGTATAGCAGTGTAAATTCTAAGACAGTATGCACTAATACACAGAGTAGTAGCGTGCATGGTAAGCCATGTGCACAACAGTGACATCACATGAGCTACACACCATGTAGTAGAAGGAACTATCACACATGTAGGAATATGAAATACCACACACAGTGTAGCAGGGTAAACTATGACACAAGGTCTTACTGTGCAGGTCATATGATCTTTGAAACTTTGATAAATATAAAATTATTCCAAAACAAAAAGCTTATGCTCAGGAAAGCTTTCAAGAAGTTCACTGTCTTCAAACCTCCTCCTATTCCGGCAGCCTGTTACAAGAACACTTATAACCTAATATTGCAAGATAATGATTGTAATTTAACTTGAAATTTGATTCTGAGCTTCCTTATTGAAAAATGTGAGACAAGCAATTACAGAATTCTTGGAATTAGAAAGAAGGAAACTCACTAGTTCCTTAGCACAAGAAAAGTTTTTCCCAGAAAAATTGTCTCAAGTAAGACTCTGTAAACTGTAAATGGGACACCAAGTGCTATGGAGGGAAACGTCCTCAGAAACAAGAGCAATAACTTTCAAAAGGTTCTTGAAGGGATCTTTCATAGAAGCTGGAGGTAAAGCTGCACAGTGATTCAGGGAAAGCAATTCCCAAAGGCTAAACAAGCTAATGTTAGGTGTGTAGTGTCCTGGAGGTCCAGCCAGATACAATGACAGAAGACAGAGTGCTTGGGAGGGTAGATGGAATGCATGCTCCATATACCCATCCCCCAGATATGTCTTCCTTCAGGTGGACTTCTTTTTGGAGCTGGGAAGCAGAGAGCTCAGAGTAGACTCTGATCTGGCCTGGAATACAAACGTTCTGAGCAGCTGGTTGGAGACATCTCACTTGAGATAATATATAGTTATCCAATGAAGAGACAGGGTTACAAGATTGTGTACAAGAAGGAGAAACCTTTTGAGTAAGCCAGTTCTGGGAGAGAATGGTTTCACACTAACTAATTGATAAGACAGTAGGCAAGTTACTTAGCCCTTTTCTACGGGGATGGTAATAACTAACTTGCTGAGTTATAGTGAGCACCTAGAAATTTACCTGATCAATAATGATAACTGATGATAATAGTAATACTAATAATAAAAGTAATAATAACAATAATAATGAATAGAGTTCTTGTGTGATGCTCACATGCACACAATAAGCCCTTTAGAGAGATCATTGCCTAAAATCATTTTTTACAACAACACAATATTGTCAATATTATTTCATTTCTTCAGATGAAGAAACAGAGACCCAGAAAATTAAAACAAATTATCCAAGGACACAAAAGTTAATACGTGTCAGAGCCAAGTCTGAATTTAAATCCTAGCTTCAACACCTTCTAGCTACATGACCTTGGGTAAGTTACTTAAATTCTGAGTGTCTCAGTTTTTCTATCTGTGAAATGGGATAATAACAATACCTCCTTCATAGGGCTGTTGTGGAATTATACCAAATAATAGATGGAACAGGTTTAGCACAGTGCCTAGCATACTGTAGGTCCTCAGTGAATGGCAGGCTTTTTATTATGTAAAAGTCAGATGACAAGGAGTTAAGGCTGACACTTTGTGAAAACAGAGGCAAGCACCTAAGCAGAACTTTCACTTGGATCCAAAGCTACCTGAATTTTGACTTGGAGGCAAATTGAAGTAAAACTAGACTTTTCCTTAGGAAGCAGCAATATATCTGATGTAGCATCTGAACAGCATTTAATATAGTCTCCAAAGTTTTATGAATCATAACCACCATCACCAATGAACATGTTTTAGCCCTAAATGAATGTACAGCATCAATCAAAGAACTTTAGACACTAGAAAAGTGTACAATACCCTTTAGGCACTAGAAAGCATCCCTCATTTGCAAGGTTAATATAACCCTTGAAGGTTCCATTTCTCTTTAAATATTACAGGAATGCTCATGACCCTTTTCATTATTTCTGCCATACATGCATGTAACATGTTTTAATATTTTAAACTTTCTCTAAGTTGAATCACATTTTTTACTAATTCAGGCTCTATTAAGCCACTAAAAATGAATACTATCTATAATGAATATCTGCTTATGTGACCATGACCTTAAGAAAATCAAGACAACACTAAAATATATTATGATTTTTAAGAAAAATGTAGTAGCAGATTTACATTTTAAGAGACTGTTAAGCTAGGCATTGAAATGGATTTGAAATACAAATACCATTGGAATCTCTTCTATACTTCCCTTCAAGTGATTAGCTTTGACCTCTACTAGCACAGAGAAAACATGACCTCCCAGAGCAAATCACTTCATCTTTGTACCTCAGATTCACCCATGAGACTGAAATTGCACCATCTCAACATAATAACATTTGTGCTTCATACGTTAACACAATGAAATTCTTTTGCCTCACACTTAAAGGCAAATATTTTGCCTCATACTTGTTATTGTACACACTTTTCAAAAATGGGACTGTTTTATTAGTTTTCAGGAAAATGTAAATCAAAACCACAATGCAAAATTACTATACACCCAACAGAGTGGCTAAATTTTTTAAAAGCAGACAATATTAAATGTTAGTAAAATATGGGGAAAAAATGAATTGTCACAACTGCCACAGTAAAGTAAATTTGCACAAATACCCTGATAAAATATTTGGCAGTATCCACCAAGCTAAAGTTTATAGTATGACCCAGAAATTCCATTCCTAGTTAAAAAGCCAACAAAATTTGCTGTATATGTTTACAAAAATGAAAACAACCTAAGTATCCATCAATGGAAGAGAACATAATTAAACTGAGGTGTAGTCATACGACGTAGCATAGCAGTGAGTGTAAAAGAATTACATATAGTAGCATTGATGCATCTCACAGACATAATAATGAGGGAAAGTGACCAAGCACAGATGGGTTCCTACTCTTTGATTCCAATTATCTAAATTTCACACTTTCCATATGTATGTTCTAATGCAATTACACCTTCTAAAATTACAAAGAATATTCCTGCCTCTGATTCTGAAACTGCACATTCATTGCTCTATTTCAGAGAGTTCTGACCCTAATAATTTTATATAAAGATATTATTTCATTTGCTTCTATATGATACAAATTGAGTCACAAATTAAGTGAATTTAAGGCAAGGGGTACTGGATGAAATTTGTAAATAAAACAATTAAAGCCTTTCTCTAAATTATATATATATACTTTTTTGGTATTGGTATCTCCAGTCTTTCTTTGGACAGAATTCCACTCTTCTCGAACTTATAGTATGTTCAATTATAAAAGAAACATTTATCTAAAATATTTAAGTCTCTATTACTAAAAAATAGTAAGTTAGTGCAGAGATGGCAAATACACCCTCACAGACCACCACCCTACCTGGAATGTTCATGGCAGAGAGAATGAATCAGCCACATACGCTACTCCATTCTATTGAGCTTGACAGCCACAGCCTTCTACTCAAACAGCACTTAGGGAAGACACAAGGTATAGAGCAAGGCTGACAGGAAATGGGAAGATTTTCCCTTTTTCATCACCTACTTTCACCTCCTGTTTGTTTGACCCACCCTGTCTTTATGTTCCATAGTGGCCTCCTATTCTGCTGCTTCCTCTGGACAAGTCCTATCCATTAGGGCAGTGAAAAGATTCAGAGTGCCATCCAAGTCTCATCGCCAGAGTGGACCATGCAATAGAACACGGACATGCTACGACATTGCTTATTCCCTCCACCGGCTCCACTCAAGGTCAACAGGAGAAGTGAAATTTCAGCTATACAAAGGGGCTCTCTCTAGAACTCAGCACCCAAAGTCCTTTACATCAACTCAAATTCTTCCCCTTTCCCTGGTTGTGAGAAGGTCCTTTCAAACCCTTTCCCTCAGGGGAAATCTAACAAGAACACATGGCCCTACTTCTAATTACTCTTTACTTCACTGGCAGACATTTTTTCTCATTATAGTGCAATTATAATCAGCTGATATCTCTTAAAACCAAGGCAACCAAGGGGGGCTTTGGCCAAGCCCTTCCACTCACTTTGGTCATTCTTTCTGTGCTCTCAGCTCCTCTCAACTGTATGACTGAAAGTATGCAAACCATTCTATTGTCAGCTTGTTTTACTCTTCTCCCACCATGAGGTCTAACCTGAACATTTTCTACAAAACATTCCCAAATGTATCTCCTTGATGCTTTCCCCCTTCCTATTTATTACCATTCCTCTGCACAAGACATCCCACCCACCACAAAGAGCTGCTACTACTAAGAGGCTGCTGTCCCCTGACACTGCTCACTGCCCACATCCAAAAAACCTTTGGCCCCATGATGCTTCAGTTCCTGCTTCCTTTCCGTGATTCACCTCTTCACTGCTGCCAGCTTGTCTGTCTACAAACTCACCCATCAGATCATCAAATCAGATTTTGCTCCTGTAGTGCCAGCCATGCTGCTCTTCTGAAACAATGTGCATTTGCCCAAAGGACTATGCAGAGGGCCGGTTTGTAGTGACAATATTTATAGTTAAATAACATAGAGAAAAAGAAATGCTGCAAGAGTGAGCAAAGATACCTAGTTTTTAAGCAAGAGATCACTTGGGAAATATTTGTTAGGTAGGAACAGGAGAAATTGTCTGTAATGCAACTGCTGAGCTAAAGTATAATGGACACCATCTCGTCAAAGAAGTGGCATTAATATATATGATCGGATTTTTACTCTCCAAACATTATAGGATAGTTTATCATGATTATTAGTTAGGACGTTCATTTTTGTGCTGGTAACAGAGCCCCAAGTAAACTGCGGTTTAAGCTAGAAGACCAAACATCATAAACTAGATAGATGTTTATTTCTCTCTCACATAATCCCACCTGGTGTTGCAGTTCAATTCTGCCAGGTCTTCAGAGGCCTGGACACTTTCTATTTTGCTGCCAAATATTTCTCACACCATCATTAAGGTGTGACCTTTGTCTCTGGTCCAAGACAGCTTCCTTTCCTCATCTACAAAACAGACAAGTATAAGGGGAAAAAGGAAGGAGGTGCCAAGTTCCTTCCATTCAAGGGCACACCTGGAAATGACACCCATCACCTTTGCTCACATCCCACTGGCTAGAAAGGAATCACATGGTCACACCTAGCTACAAGTTAGAATTGAAAACGCAGTCTCTATTTTGGCTACGTATCTGGGCATCTATTGTTACAGAAGAGGTGAACAGATTTGGGGAAGAACTAGCAGTCTATGCCATAGCATTTAGTTTAAAATAATCATTTAGCACTAAGATAGACTTTGTGTAAATAATGATTGAAGCTGGATCACATACCCAGAGATTCATTATACTACTTTATTTATGTTTGAAAGTTTCATAGTTAAGAGTCCTAAACAATTAATTGCATCAGCATATATTATGGGATTTTGTTGGTGTTTAAGAAATAGGATTTGGCAAGTTTCAATAAGCAAACGGTAAGCAAACAGAGACTTAAAAGCGCTTGCTCATAGTTTCCCCTCTCTTGCTGCACTTGGAGACCAGGCAATGAAGCTGAGCTAGGCTGCTGGAGGGTGAGAGTCCACACAGAGGAGAACGGGGGTGCCTCAGCTGATAGCTTGCCACCTACCAGACGTGTGAGTGAAGCTGTCCTAGCTGGTCCAGCTGCGATCCACAATGCTAGCCAGCCACAGCCCCGTGAGAGACAGCAGCCAAAGCTGAGCTGCCCTAGATATCATCACCAGGCAGAAAGGGGTGTGGGCTTTACTGGGCTTTGCAGGGCTCCAGAGGAGCTGGACTACCTGTGTGGTACTGTCTCGCCTTCATCTGAGTCAACCATCAACACAAAAGCAGAAACAAACAAACAAAAAAAACACTGACCTGATAATTCTTTGAAATTTCTCAGTCTCTGTATCATGCTGGTGGCTCCAGGATGGACACAAATACCCAGAGTGAGGATTCTGTTTCTAAGAGACATTTTTTTTTTTCTGGTGAAAAGGGTTTATTCAAGAAGAGGTTACATGAAGAAGGCCAAACAGGACAAGGTAACAAGCAAAGTTTCAGTGAGGACATTACTGGCTCAATCCCACTGGGAAAGTCCGGAGACAGTGTAAGTAACCCTTAGATTTGTCCTCATCAGGACACAGGAGCTGCAGCATTTATCCCCCGTCATTGTTAAAGACTATCCCCACAGCATGTACGTTCCCAGGCATCTCCTGACTCCTTATTCACAGACTGAGGGTAGTCCACTCGACCATGAAGACTTAAATATGATTGTCTCAAACTATCACAATCTTATAGTGGGAAATAAAGTACCCTTCAACTGTAAGAGACAATTTTTGATTCAGGCTATTCCAAGCACTGCCCTTCTCATCCCACTTGTGCTGTAGGGGCTGCCAGGGGCCAGCACACACACCCACTGTTCCCACCGGTTCTTCTTCCAAACTCCAGAGAAGGAAGGTGGGTGCTCTCTGATTATTTCTTTTAAAGAATATCATGCACAACTTAATAAACCTAGAATTTGATTTTGTCATTATTCCTTTCTTCTTGAAAAATTTTAACTCATCCCTAACCTGATGCCCCTGGCTAACAAATGGCACCTGCCCTCTTGCAAATGAGACAGTACTGAGGACTCTAATGGGTTTACCAGAACAGTGTTTCTCAGAGAAGACTCATTAGTCCTGAGGGCTGATGAAAACTCTCCCACTCATAAGCTCTGGAGCCTTAGAAACTTGAGGCAACTGAGGTTCATCTCCTTTATTTAAGCAGTGAAGATAATAAGTCCTCTAAAACCAGCCTTAGTGAAGTAGGCATCAAAACATAAGTGAAAGTGATCTCTATTCATAAGTAAAGGGTTTTTTTTCCAGTTCTTTCTCCTCTTAAGTTTAATGTTTGTAAAGATTTAGGGACAGTTTGTTTTCTTAAGTTCTATAAGTTTCCCCTGACCTCATCATGCTGGCGATAAGAGGAGGGTAGCATTCCAGAGCTTCATACTGCATCTTCTGACTCTGCATCCACCCACAGTTATAAGACCTCCACTTCCCCTTATTGGATACGGTATCCTTATAAACTCCTGGAAGTTCTCAGAGGTGTTTCCTGAACAATCATCATTTTAGTCCTTTCAGACACTAGGTGATTTTACCATGGTTATTCTTGCTGCTCCCCTCTCTGGTAATCTCCCAGGTCTCCGAGGCTCACAAAGCCATCACACAATTAAGGTCACCTCTCTAGGAGAACTGCAATGGTCCAAGACATATATGGAAGATGCTGCTAATTTACAAGTTCTTCTCTTGCCTTTGGTTCCTGCTGCCACCTTCCTATAATCAGCTCAGCTATTTTTCTGTTTGGAAATTCGTCCCCATTTTTTTTCTTTTAACCTAGTACATGTTATTATCACAAGACATCAGTCTTAGCTGAGAGTGATGTCAGCTGTCACCTCCGTTATGAAGGGGAGATGGGCTCTCACCACCTTCGTGTTACATTCAGCTCTGTGGATGTTGGTGCTGGGCTTCTAGTGTCCCCACTTAGTGAGGCTTTGATGAGCTTGCTTTTCTGAATCTTATTTGTAGCCCTTTATTCAGAACACTCAGACTTGAGTCCATGACGCTGGGCTGGGAGAGAACTTGAGAAAAGGATATTACACCCCAAATCTCCTTCCTCTCTGATTCTAATGCATGATTCTTGAATCAAGCTACTGCTTCTCATGTCTTCCTTCCTTCATCATAACTCTACATAGGAGGTGCTTCTGCTCTTCATGCAAATAGTCTCACCCCGTCACTCCTCTGTTCCCGGGCACTTAGGAATTCAAGGAATGACACAGCTCTGGCCAAATGTGAAATAGCCACGACACCTCTTTTTGAGCTCCTGTCCCTATAAGTGACAATCTCTTCTCACAACCTTATAAGAAAAATGAAATACCATGGATTAATGAGCTAGTTCAACTATTCAGTTTACTTTAGTTTGCCATTTGCCAATATTTGTGGATTGCTACTATATACAGAGAGAGCATCATTGGGGTTTGGTACAGGTACAATGTGAACTCTGAACTGGAGAAATGTCACCATATAATCATCTTTCATGGAAGAGAAAACAAGACCATTATAATTGTCTGTATGTTCTCCTTTTTCATTGAATTTCTTGGTCCTTTTCTTCTTGGTTCTCGGTCTTATTTCTGGATCTTAATAAATCCAAAAGAGATTGTTTACTGCTTAACATTTCTTTGTTTTATACCTTGAGCTAAATACCAAGGAAAAAAACATTTCCAGTCAATCATACATACCAAGTCTTTGCTATAAAAAGATAGAAGAATATTCAGAGCATTCCAGACATAAAACTATTCCAATTTTTAATCCTGTTTTACAGAAATTAGAGACTTGGATCTAAATTGAGCTGGATATGACCTGCTTCACCTAACTCACTTACCATTAACAATGGGAAAGAGTTTTAAAACTCCCCAATACCTGTCACCTCCTGTTATTAATAAGAAAAGCATTTCCATAATCCTTCACCGCAAGGGCAGTTTCATTATAGTTTCAAAGTTAGTATAGAGAATTCTGCTTGAGATGTAATAAATTTTTAAGAAAATTTGATTTTAAAAAGAAATGGAAACTAAGTATAACATTATGTTTGTGAACTATTCATTTTTTAAAGGAAAATTCAAAGGGATGGAAGTATACTCATCTCATGAATTTGTACTAAAAATTGTAACTGCTTCGTTAAAGAGATATGGAATAGTAGGTGGCCAGGAAGTAGTCTTTATTAAATGGAAAATCTCTTGACCCTGAGTCACCAGCTTTTCAGTTTTCCTCTAGAGAAGGAAAGGTTAATTCATATTCTTTCCATTTTTCCATGAAAGAGAGGCTCTAGGTTCTGAATTGCTGAGCTCAGTGCCAGGGTTGCACAAAATAAAGACGGATCATATTACAAATCCTTTCATCAGCATCTCAAAGGGCTTTATACCCATTCAAATACCACTGTACCCTTCCTGAGTAAATAAGTATGCAGTATGGTGTGAGAATAAGAAATTAAGTCTCCCTGCAAGTACTTTTTTCCATTTGTTTCACTTTGCCTTAATTTCTTTGCAATCCATTCAGCACCACAAACTTAAGATAAAGGAGGCTGGACATTCGGGTATTTAGCAGCTTTGGACATGTCACTCCAAGTAGAGAAGGCTTCCTGATACCTCAGCCAAAGGAAAGCATGGCAGAGCCCCTGGGAGCAGCTTAGAGGACTGTCCCCCCTGAGACTCTTTGACCACAGATTTGGTCCTCAGATGACATGTATTTCACTCTTAGCACTTTGACATAAATAAATCTTCATCCTTTGAAGGGAGGGACTGAGCACAGGAAATGGGGCAAAATCAATCTGAACCAAAGCTGATGATGCAGGGGATTTTCGGTAATGAGATTATATTGGCAAGAGCTAGTTCCCAAGGAGAGATCTGAGTTAGGGAAATATTCCTGAAAATAAGTCCAACTCCTAAAGTGACCATGAAAAAGGATAACAGATATTTGGAGATACAAGTTAACAATATTTTTTTAATATTTGTGTTTTATACTCATAACCCTGTATTCAAAACCAGAAAGAATCACAAGGCCAACTTTTATTCTAAATCTAATAACTGTATGCAGCCATATGCACTGTGAATCTTAGCCCTAAATTTATTTCCCTATCTTTAAGTCCCCTCAAACATTTATTTTAACCTTCACTATTATGTTCTTATTTGCCTTGAATGATTATAGAATGAGGGAAGATGGCATAAACCTAAAGAGAGAACACAAACGAAAAAATAAATTAAAGGAGTCAGGGCCATGAAGAGTAATAAGACACTGTCCCTGTTCTTAAAGAATTTACAGACTAATGAGAGAAAACCAGAAACAGAGAAACATATCATTTCACCATAATATGACAAGTGCTATGCAAATATATACCCTGGATGTAATGTGGGTTCAGAATTGGGATATCAGTAACAACAGTGAGATTTGCTGTGCTTACCTATTCCCATCTGCTTCTCCTTAACTCTGCAGCAGCCTTAAAAAATAGCAGTCTCACTACCAAGATAGCTGTGAAACACAGCAGCCTAGTGGACACTGGAGGGGGCAGAATGTGTTTGAAACACTGCAAAAGGCCCATCCCCAGAGAATTGTCACTATTTGTCCTCTCTGGCAGCTTTTTACAAAAGTCCCATGCACAGGATTTATCTTCAGGTGACATCACTCAGAGGGAAAATTCCTAATCCCAGGGCATTTGTCAAAAGCAATCAGCAGCAATTGTTTAACATCACAGCTGCCTGAGCTAGGGATATAGTTTAGGAAATAAGAGGCTTCCCAACAAACTCAAGAGGAAATTCTAGGGAATGAAATGCCTATAGAAGGTTTTGAAAAGTTCTAACATATTCCTGGGGATCTAGAAGGCCATGTACACGCCAATAAAGAACCGAGAAGAACATAAACTCTCACTCCTGGCTAACCTTAAGGCCCTTTGCAAGTAGCAAGTGAAAAATAAGGTGGAGTTGTAAATTGCCAAAGTGCTGAAGGCATGCCACAACAACTTAAAGAGTGGGAGATGGACTGCTCAAGGCATTTAAGGAAATCTCTGTCCAATCATGATTTGCCCCCTAGGCTGACTGAGCAAAGACTTTAGTGACAACACACAACAAAGGATACAGACATTACACAACTACTTCAGAAAAGTCATTAAACAAACAACAAGTAACAAAAACAACAAACTCTAGGTAGGGGGAATACCTGATTTCCAAAAGTGCCACTAAGAAGAGAACTCAACAAATTATACAGAAAAACCACAATTAAAGTGAAGTACTAGAAAATATCTATTTGACAGAATAGAAGATAATGGAGCTAAAATGCAAATATACTGTAAAACACTGAAAAGTACTACCATAACTTGAGCAACTGAATTTTCTCTAATTGTGCAATTATCTAAGAATTTATAGTTTTAAAGGAAATTTTACACCTTATAATGCTTTAATAAAGTTCCACCTTGCAGCAATGGAGTTATCAAAAAAAAAAAGAAGATAATGGCAAAATAGAGAATGAAAGACAAATCATATAGAAAAGAAATAACAAAATGGCAGATGTAAACACTACCTTATCAGTAACTACATTAAATTGAAATAGAATAAGTAATCAAAAGGCAGGGTGTGGCAGAATGAATGCAAAACATGATCCAACTACTGACTTTCTATAAGGGATACACTTGAGATTAAAAGACACAAATAGGTTGAAAGTGCAAGAATAGCATGTAAACAGTAGTCAAAAGAGAGTCAGATGACTATGTTAATATCAGACAAAACAGACTTTAAGATAAAAATTATTTCTAGAGACAAAGAAGGACAGTTCGTAATGATAAAATGATCAATCCAGCAGGAAGCTATAATCATTATAAACATCAAATTTTTGTTCCTTCTTCAAAATCATGTAAGAAGTAAAAGATGTACACATAAACCTCAAGTGTACACTAAGAGTGGAATAATATAAAAATATTCACATAGAGAAAAATATGATTTAATATGTGCTATTGGTGGAGGGTAGGAAGACTGGGTTACTGTATGAGCTTGAATCCAAGTACTTGGGGATTCAAAGAGCATAGTCATGCCTTTAGCTAGAGATTTGGTGTATTTACCCTTGAAAAGACAACGAAACACACAAACACAAAAACATGCACACACACAGACATGACTAGCTCAGAGTCCACATTCTTCCTTTATGCCTATCAAGAGTCTACAGAGCTATAAAACTTTCCAAACTTCAGGCAAGCTCAGGCCCTTGTTCCCTGCAGATGTTGTTCAGTTGTGCTGTGCTGACCTTCAGAAGAAAAGCCTAGAAGGAGGTCAATGGAAAGCAACATCAGGAAACCATGTCATATCATTTTTTTTATCCCAATATCACTTAATCTATTTTCACCTGCTACTTCTTGTTTATTTTTTAAATCTTTATTGGAGTATAATTGCTTTAAAATCGTGTTAATTTCTGCTTGATAACAAAGTGAATCAGCTATACATATACATATATCCTCATATCCCCTCCCTCTTGTGTCTCCCTCCCATCCTCCCTATCCCACCCCTTTAGGTGGTCACAAAGCACCAAGCTGATCTCCCTGTGCTATGCAGATACTTCTCACTAGCTATCTATTTTACATTTGGTAGTGTATATATGTCTATGCCACTCTCTCACTTCCTCCCAGCTTACCCTTCCCCCTCCCCGTGTCCTCAAGTCCATTCTCTACATCTGCATCTTTATTCCTGTCCTGTCCCTAAGTCCTTCAGAACCATTTTGGTTTTTTTTTAGATTCCATATATATGTGTTAGCATACTGTATTTGTTTTTCCCTTTCTGGTGTACTTCACTCTGTATGACAGACTCTAGGTCCATCCAACTCACTACAAATAACGCAATTTCCTTTCTTTTTATGGCTGAGTAATATTCCATTGTATATATGTACCACATCTTCTTTATCCATTCATCTGTGGATGGACACTTAGGTTGCTTCCATGTCCTGGCTATTGTAAATAGAGCTGCAATGAACATTGTGGTACATTAATCTTTTTGAATTATGATTTTCTCAGGGTATATGTCCAGTAGGGGGATTGCTGGGTCGTATGGTGGTTGCATTTTTAGTTTTTTAAGGAACCTCCATACTGTTCTCCATAGTGGCTGTATCAATTTACATTCCCACAAACAGTACAAGAGGGTTCCCTTTTCTCCACACCCTCTCCAGCATTTACTGTTTGTAGATATTTCAATGATGGATGGTCATTCTGACTGGTGTGAGGTGATACCTCATTGTAGTTTTGATTTGCATTTCTCTAATGATTAGTGATGTTGAGCATCCTTTCATGTGTTTGTTGGCAATCTGTGTATCTTCTTTGGAGAAATGTCTATTTAGGTCTTCTGCCCATTTTTGGATTAGGTTGTTTGTTTTTTTGCTATTGAGCTGCATGAGCTGCTTATAAATATTGGAGATAATCCTTTGTCAGCTGCTTCATTTGCAAATATTTTCTCCCATTCTAAAGGTTGTCTTTTCATCTTCTTTATGTTATCCTTTGCTGTGCAAAAGCTTTTAAGTTTCATTAGGTCCCATTTGTTTATTTTTGTTTTTACTTCCATTTCTCTAGGATGTGGGTCAAAAAGGATCTTGCTGTGATTTATGTCATAGAGTGTTCTGCCTGTGTTTTCCTCTAAGAGTTTGATAGTGTCTGGCCTTACATTTAGGTCTTTAATCCATTTTGAGTTTATTTTTGTGTATGGTGTTAGGGAGTGTTCTAATTTCGTTCTTTCACATGTAGCTGTCCAGTTTTCCCAGCACCACTTATTGAAGAGGCTGTCTTTTCTCCACTGTATATTCTTGCCTCCTTTATCAAAGATAAGGTGAACATATGTATGTGGGTTTATCTCTGGGCTTTCTATCCTGTTCCATTGATCTATATTTCTTTTTTTTTTTTTTTTTTTTGCGGTACGCGGGCCTCTCACTGTTGTGGCCTCTCCCGTTGTGGAGCACAGGCTCCAGATGCACAGGCTCAGTGGCCATGGCTCACAGGCCTAGCCGCTCCATGGCATGTGGGATCTTCCCAGACCGGGGCTCAAACCCGTGTCCCCTGCATCGGCAGGCAGACTCTCAACCACTGCGCCACCAGGGAAGCCCTGATCTATATTTCTGTTTTTGTGCCAGTACAATACTGCCTTGATTACTGTAGCTTTGTGCTATAGTCTGAAGTCACGGAGCCTGATTCCTCCAGCTCCGTTTTTCGTTCTCAAGATTGCTTTGGCTATTTGAGGTCTTTTGTGTTTCCATACAAATTGTGAAATTTTTTGCTCTAGTTCTGTGAAAAATGCCATTGGTAGTTTCATAGGGATTGCACGGAACCTGTACATTGCTATGGGTAGTATAGTCTTTTTCACAATGTTGACTCTTCCAATCCAAGAACATCCATCTGTTTGTATCATCTTTAATTTCTTTCATCAGTGCCTTGTAGTTTTCTGCATACAGGTCTTTTGTCTCCTTAGGTAGGTTTATTTCTAGGTATTTTATTCTTTTTGTTGCAATGGTAAATGGGAGTGTTTCCTTAATTTCTCTTTCAGATTTTTCATCATTAGTGTATAGGAATGCAAGAGATTTCTATGCATTAATTTTGTATCCTGCTACTTTACCAAATTCATTGATTAGCTCTAGTAGTTTTTTGGTGTCATCTTTAGGATTCTCTATATATAGTATCATGTCAACTGCAAGCAGTGACAGCTTTACTTCTTCTTTTCCAATTTTGATTCCTTTCATTTCTTGCTCTTCTCTGATTGCTGTGGCTAAAACTTCCAAAAAGATGTTGAATAATAGTGGTGATAGTGGACAACCTTGTCTTGTTCCTGATCTTAGAGGAAATTGTTTCAGTTTTCCACCATTGAGAACGAAGTTGGCTGTGGGTTTGTCATATATGGCCTTTATTATGTTGAGGTATGTTCCTTCTATGCCTACTTTCTGGAGGGTTTTTATCATAAATGGGTGTTGAATTTTGTTGAAAGCTTTTTCTGCATCTATTGAGATGATCATACGGTTTTTCTCCTTCAATTTGTTAATATGGTTTATCACAGTGACTGATTTGCATATACTGAAGAATCTTTGCATTCCTGGGATAAACCCCTCTTCATCATACTAAAAAAAAAAACAAAAAACAAAAGAAATGACAGAACTCTAGGACAAATGGTAAATGCAAAGCTATACAAACAAAATTACACAAAGAAGCCTACACATACACACTCACAAAGAGAGAAAAAGGAAAAAAAAGTCTATATATAAAAAAAAGAGCAACCAAATCAATAAACAAATCTACAAATGATAATAAACTCTAAATACTAAACTAAGATAAACATAAAACCAGAAACAAATTAGATGCAAAAAGCAAACCCCAAGTCTATAGTTGCTCCCAAAGTCCACCGCCTCAATTTTGGGATGATTCATTGTCTATTCAGGTATTCCAGAGATGCAGGGTACATCAAGTTGATTGTGGACATTTAATCCACTGTTCCTGAGACTGCATGGAGAGATTTCCCTTTCTCTTCTTTGTTGGCACAGCTCCTGGGGTTCAGCTTTGCATTTGGCCCTGCCTCTGCGTGTAGGTCACCTGAGAGCGTCTGTTCTTTGCTCCGACAGGACGGGGTTAAAGGAGCAGCTGATTCGGGGGTTCTGCCTCACTCAGGCTGGGGGGATGGAGGGGTTCGGATGCGGGGCAAGCCTGTGGTGGCAGAGGCCCGCTTGACGTTGCACCAGCCTGAGGTGCACCGTGTGTTCTTCCAGGGAAGTTGTCCCTGGATCACGGGACCCTGGCAGTGGCGGGCTGCACAGGCTCCCAGGAGGGGAGGTGTTGATAGTGACCTGTGCTTGCACACAGGCTTCTTGGTGGCTGCAGCAGCAGCCTTAGAGTTTCATGCCTGTCTCTGGTGTTGGCGCTGATAGCTGAGGCTCATGCCCATCTCTGGAGTTCATTTAGGCGGTGCTCTGAATCCCCTCTCCTCGTGCGCCCCAAAACAATGGTCTCTTGCCTCCTCAGCAGGTCCAGACTTTCTCCCAGACTCCCTCCCGGCTAGCTGTGGTGCACTAGCCCCCTTCAGGCTGTGTTCACACAGCCAACCCCAGTCCTGTCCCTGCGATCTGACCAAAGCCCAAGCCTCAGCTCCCAGCACCCGCCTGCCTCGGTGGGTGAGCAGACGAGCCTCTCTGGCTGATGAGTGCTGGTCGGCACTGATCCTCTGTGCAGGACTCTCTCCGTTTTACCCTCTGCACCCCTGTTCCTGCACTCTCCTCCACGGCTCTGAAGCTTACCCCCTCCACCACCTGCAGTCTCTACCAGTGAAGGGGCTTCCTAGTGTGTGGAAACCTTTCCTCCTTCACAGCTCCCTCCCAGAGGTGCAGGTCCCATCCCTATTCTTCTGTCTCTGTTTTTTTTTCTTTAGCCCTACCCATGTATGTGGGGAGTTTCTTGCCTGTTGGGAAGTCTGAGGTCTTCTGCCAGCGTTCAGTAGGTGTTCTGTAGCAGTTGTTCCACATGTAAATGTATTTCTGATGTATTTGTGGGGAGGAAGGTGATCTCCACATCTTACTCCTCCATCATCTTGAAGGTCCCCCCACCATGCCATTTCAATAACGCTTTTGTGTATGTCTCAAGAAACCCTTACTCATTCAGAAATTCTAGTTAATTCAATGCATTCATACAATTACACATGATTCTACAATGGACACCATGATGATCTCATTTGTAAGTTTGTTTTTCAATAAAATTTGTGTGAGAAAAGAAAACTGATGGAATGAAATAGTGTCAAGAACATTATTGACAGGTCTTATTTTTTCTGTTAATTTTAATTATCCTAATTAATCTGGGCTCTCCTAGACCTCTCTTCTGGTCTTCCATTAATCAGTGATTTGACATTATGTGAGTCACTCTTTATCTTTACCTGTCTAATGATGGTGTTGAACTAGAAACCCTCTAAGTTTCCTTTCAGCTCCAATAATATTTGTGTTTCTGAAGTAGGGATTAAAGTTTAGTCATTATCTAATTACATGTTGAATTTCCCTTACCCCACCATATTAACTATATTAACTAAATTGTTAATAAACTCTAAACAGCAGAGAAAATGTTTCGGTTTTGTTCAGGGAAAGAGTTAAATGAAGAATTGCTAACCTATTTGATTAAATGTTAATTTCACAATTGCCTTTTTATCTATTATTGTCAAAAAGTCCAAGATATAGTTCCCGGCTACAGACAAATCTCATTAAAAACCTTTCTTGGAATTTTGGAAGGTTGAAAAATAATAGCTAACTATTTCATTTTTAAACTGCTTGCTTCAGAAATTTTTATAGAATCACTAATAGAAATGTGTTTTCAAAGAAAAGTAGGTTGCTTGTTCCTATAGATCTAAAACTGCTTGGCATATATTTCTGAGCCCTGTATAGCCCATGGAGTTGTATGAAATGTGATACACTCTCCTAGATTATGTAAACCTATTCCCAGAGTTACATCTATCACGCAATAAATACTATGCAATAGATGTATGATAAACGTTAAGTTTTTCAGTTGGTGGTTACACTTTCATTACTATCCAAACACTTTTAAACATGACCCATTTAATGTATGTCCCTAATTACAAGAGTAGATAATACCAATATTACGTTTCCTCTGACTTCAGCCGAGCATAAATGTGACAAATAGGTTTATTGCTTTACTGTGTTCAGCTCAAATCAGAGATTTAAATTTGAATACTCCTAAATAGCTCTCAACACCCAGGTAGCACTCCCTTCACCATCTGCCAATGTACACGTTTCCTAATATAGAACGCTGCTCCCTCTGGCAAATTCATTTTCTCAATTTTCTAGAAGCTACAAAAAAGTAGAGGCACAGGCTAAAGCCTTCCCTTAGAAATGGTAAACACCTCAAACAATGGAAGTCATCCATTTTCTTGAAAAGATTAAAATATAATTTGGCATACATAGTTTTTCTGGGCAGAGCCTTCCATCAGTAACATGCTCTGTAGTTGACTAGTCATTTATTTGAATCATTTATGAGCTATTTGAAGACAGATGAGTTTAAATCACATCCTTAAGCAAAGCAAAATAGATTTAGACTTCCACAAACATCTGTTCATTTTCCACACACTGACTCCATTAAGATAATTCACCTTCTGGTGTAACTCACAACAAGTAGCTCCCTCCACAACACGGAAGAAGGAAAATTCAGTTATGCAAATGATTTCCATTTAAACTCTGCCCAGCGAACAACGGAGAGTAGGTGATGCAAATTGCATGTTAATCACCTTCACATTTACAGAGCTCCAGGAAATCCAATACTGATATGGTCAGATTTTCTGCAGGATTCTAGAATGACAGTATCCTGAGGATGGGAGCCCTGTTAGATCACCCACATGATGGAGAACCAATCGGCTGCTAGGGGTTCCTCTACTGGAATCTATTTCATGGGTGAATTTTTCCTCTGCTGGGATATTAGGAATGATAAAATAATACCTGATGATCTTTCTCAAATTATTCAACTTGGCCCAAATTAAAAAGTGGCTGTGATTACCTTGCAACTGTGGCTAAAACCACCATTGGTCCTTGTTAATTGAGGCAGAGATACTGGCTTTTGCTACTTGGAAGCAGCCCCAAGAATCTCTGAGTTAGAAAATAAATCACTCCTGACTTCTTGTGAGATTTGAGATTCCATTGATCATGACCAAGAAGATAATTCTACAGCTGAAAACTTTGATCTGGTGATACCAGTATTTGGGACTTCTTCAAGGATCTCATGTGCTTAGAGTAGCAAATTCTGGCACAGAAATGTCTTTTGAATATCTCTGGTTTTAACACATTTACATATATATATATATATATATATATATATATATATATATATTTATATATATATATTTATATATATATATATACCATCCTTTACTTTCCCAAGGGCTTTCTATTTGGAGTATTTTTAAAGTATTGAGGACCTACTTCTGGGCCAGAAACTGTACTAAACAGTGTATAGTTCCATTTAATCTTCAGAACAATATTATGAAATAGGAAATAATATATTCATTCTACAGTTAAGGTTTGGCTTAAGGAGTTTAAGTTATTTACACCAAAAGCAAGGACAAAGCTAGGATTTGAACCCTGATCTGAATGACTTTCAAAGCCGATGCTGGTACTGATATGCTACTCTAGGTTCTGCATAGCAAGAAAGAGTTAGGATCACCTTGGTCTCCAAGGCCATAAGGTTTGTTCCTCCACCTCTAGGTTTAGTTTGAAGTGTCTGTCTAGAGTTCAAAACTCACATGCCTGGACCTTTCTTCAAAGGATTCTAAATAATGGGCCGGGGTGCAAGGCAGATCTAGTTTTCAAAAGTTCTTCTGTTGATTCTAATGCACACTTTCCATCAAGAACTACTAATATCACTTATATGTGGAGTCTTAAAAAAATGATACAAATGAAGTTATTTACAAAACAGAAATAGACTCACAGACATAGTAAACAATGACAGGGACAGGCAATGGGAGGAGGAATTCCTAGAGAATCAGAATTTGGAGCCTAGCGGGATTTGATTGCAGGACTCTGACAGGACTGGGGAAACAGAGACTACACTCTTGGAGGGCATACACAAAGTACTGTGTGCATTGGGACCCAGGGAAAGGAGCAGTGACCCCATAGGAGACTGAACCAGATCTACCTGCTAGTGTTGGAAGGTCTCCTGCAGAGGTGGGGGGTGGCTGTGGCTCACCATGAAGACAAGGACACTGGCAGCAGAAGTTTCGGGGAAGTACTCCTCGGCGTGAGCCCTCCCAGAGTGCACCATTAGTCCCACCAAAGAGCCCAGGTAGGCTCCAGTGTTAGGTCACCTCAGGCCAAAAAACCAACCGTGGGAGCCCAGCCCCACCCATCAGCAGTCAAGCAGATTAAAGGTTTACTGAGCTCTACCCACCAGAGCAACACCCAGCTCTACCCACCACCAGTCCCTCCCATCAGGAAACTTGCACAACCCTCTTAGGTAGCCTCATCCACCAGAGAGCAGACAGCAGAAGCAAGAAGAACAACAATCCTGCAGCCTATGGAAGGAAAACCACATTCACAGAAAGATAGACAAAATGAAAAGGCAGAGGACTTTGTACCAGATGAAGGAACAAGATAAAATCCCAGAAAAACAACTAAATGAAGTGCAGATAGGAAATCTTCCAGAAAAAGAAGTCAGAATAATAATAGTAAAGATGATCCAGGACCTCGGAAAAAGAATGGAGGCAAAGCTCGAGAAGATGCAAGAAATGTTTAACAAAGACATTAGAAGAATTAAAGAACAAACACCAAGAAGAATTAAAGAACAAACAAACAGAGATGAACAATACAATAACTGAAATGAAAAATACACTAGAAGGAATCAATAGCAGAATAACTGAGGCAGAAGAACAGATAAGTGACCTGGAAGACAGAATGGTGGAATTCACTGCCATGGAACAGAATGAAGAAAAAGAATGAAAAGAAATGAAGACAGCCTAAGAGACATCTGGGACAACATTAAACGCAAAAACATTCGCATTATAGGGGTCCCAGAAGGAGAAGAGAGAGAAAAAGGACCCGAGAAAATATTTGAAGAAATTATAGTCGAAAACTTTCCTAACACGGGAAAGGAAATAGCCACCGAAGTCCAGGAAGCTCAGATAGTCCCAGACAGGATAAATGCAAGGAGAAACACGCCGAGACACATAGTAATCAAATTGGCAAAAGTTAAAGACAAAGAAAAATTATTGAAAGCAGCAAGGGAAAAATGACAAATAACACACAGGGGAACTCTGATAAGGTTAACAGCTGATTTCTCATCAGAAACTCTACAAGCCAGAAGGGAGTGGCATGATATACTTAAAGTGATGAAAGGGAAGAATCTACAACCAAGATTACTCTACCCAGCAAGGATCTCATTCAGATTCGACTGAGAAATCAAAAGCTTTACAGACAAGCAAAAGCTAAGAGAATTCAGCACCACCAAACCAGCTCTACAACAAATGCTAAAAGAACTTCTCTAAGTGGGAAACACAAGAGAAGAAAAGGACCTACAAAAACAAACCCAAAACAATTAAGAAAATTGTCATAGGAACATACATATTGAAAATTACCTTAAATGTGAATGGATTAAATGCTCCAACCAAAAGACATAGGCTTGCGGAATGGATACAAAACCAAGACCCACATATATGCTGCCTACAAGAGACCCACTTCAGACCTAGGGACACATACAGACCGAAAGTGAGGGGATGAAAAAAGATATTCCATGCAAATGTAAATCAAAAGAGAACTGGAGTAGCAATACTCATAAGAGATAAAGTAGACTTTAAAATAAAGAATGTTACAAGAGACAAGGAAGGACACTACATAATGATCAAGGGATCAATCCAAGAAGAAGATATAGCAATTATAAACATATATGCACCCAACATAGGAGCACCTCAATACATAAGGCAACTGCTAACAGCTCTAAAAGAGGAAATGGACAGTAACACAATAATAGTGGGGGACTTTAACACCTCACTTACACCAATGGACAGATCATCCAGACAGAAAATTAATAAGGAAACAAAGCTTTAAATGACACAATAGACCAGATACATTTAATTGATATTTATAGGACATTCCATCCAAAAACAGCAGATCACACTTTCTTCTCAAGTGCACACAGATCATTCTCCAGGATAGATCACATCTTGCATCATAAATCAAGCCTTGGTAAATTTAAGAAAATTGAAATCATATCAAGCATCTTTTCTGACCATAACACTATGAGATTAGAAATGAATCACAAGGATAAAAACATAAAAAACACAAACACATGGAGGCTAAACAATACGTTAGTAAATAACCAAGAGATCACTGAAGAAGTCAAAGAGGAAATCAAAAAGTACCTAGAGACAAATGACAATGAAAACATGATGATACACAACCTATGGGATGCAGCAAAAGCAGTTCTGAGAGGGAAGTTTATAGCTATACAAGCCTACCTCAAGAATCAAGAAAAACCTCAAATAAACAATCTAAGCTTACACCTAAAGGAACTAGAGAAAGAAGAACAAACAAAACCCAAAGTTAGCAGAAGGAAAGAAATCATAAAGATCAGAGCAGAAATAAATGAAATAGAAACAAAGAAAACAATAGCAAAGATCAATGAGACTAAAATCTGGCTCTTTGAGAAGATAAACAAAATTGATAAACCATTAGCCAGACTCATCAAGAAAAAGAGGGAGAGGACTTAAATCAGTAAAATTAGAAATGAAAAAACAGAAGTTACAACAGACATCAGAGAAATACAAAGCATCAGAAGAGACTACTAAAAGCAACACTATGCCAATAAAATGGACAACCTGGAAGAAATGGACAAATTCTTAGAAATGCACAACCTGCTGAGCCTGAACCAGGAAGAAATAGAAGATATGAAGAGACCAATCACAAGTAATGAAACTGAAACTGTGATTAAAAATCTTCCAACAACAAAAGTCCAGGACCAGATGGCTACCAGATGGCTTCAGAGGTGAACTGTATCAAACATTTAAAGAAGAGTTAACTCCCACCCTTCTCAAACTCTTCCAAAAAATTGCAGAGGAAGGAACACTCCCAAACTCATTCTATGAGGCCACAATCACCCTGATACCAAAACTAGACAAAGATACCCCAAAAAAGTAAATTATAGACCAATATCACTGATGAATATAGATGCAAAAATCCTCAACAAAATACGAGCAAACAGAATCCAACAACATATTAAAAGGATCATACACCATGATCAAATGGGATTTATCCCAGGGATGCAAGGGTTCTTCAATATATACAAATCAATCAGTGTGATACACCATATTAACAAATTGAAGAAGAAAAACCATATGATCATCTCAATAGATGCAGAAAAATATTTTGACAAAATTCAACACCCATTTATGATGAAACTCTCCAGAAAGTGGGCATAGAGGGGACCTACCTCAATATAATAAAGGCCATATACAACAAACCCACAGCAAACATCATTCTCAATGGTGAAAAACTGAAAGCATTTCCTCTAAGATCAGGAACAAGACAAGGATATCCACTCTCACCACTATTATTCAACATAAATTTGGAAGTCCTAGCCACAGCAATCAGAGAAGAAAAAGAAATAAAAGGAATAAAAATTGGAAAAGAAGAAGTAAAACTGTCACTGTTTGCAGATGACATGATACATATATAGAGAATCCTAAAGAGGCCACCAGAAAACTACTAGAGGTAATCAATGAATTTGGTAAAGTTGCAGTATACAAAATTAATGCACAGAAATCTCTTGCATTCCTATACACTAATGATGAAAAATCTGAAAGAGAAATTAAGGAAACACTCCCATTTACCACTGCAACAAAAAGAATAATATACCTAGTAATAAACCTACCTAGGGAGACAAAAGACCTGTATGCAGAACACTATAAGACACTGATGAAAGAAATTAAAGATGATGCCAACAGATGAAGAGATACACCATGTTCTTGGATTAGAAGAATCAATATTGTGAAAATGATATACTACCCAAAGCAATCTACAAATTCAATGCAATCCCTAGCAAATTACCAATGGCATTTTTTACAGAACTAGAACAAAAACTCTTAAAATTTGTATGGAGACACAAAAGACCCTGAATAGCCAAAGCAGTCTTGAGGGAAAAAAACAGAGCTGGAGGAATCAGACTCCCTGACTTCAGGCTACACTACAAAGCTACAGTAATCAAGACAATATAGTAGTGGCACAAAAACTGAAACATAGATCAATGGAACAAGATAGAAAGACCAGAGATAAACCCACGCAGCTATGGTCAACTAATCTATGACAAAGGAGGCAAGGATATATCAGTGGCGAAAAGACAGTCTCTTCAATAAGTGCTGCTGGGAAAACTGGACAGTTATACATAAATGAATGAAATTAGAACACTCCCTAACACCATACACAAAAATAAACTCAAAATGGATTAGATACCTACATGTAAGATCAGGCACTATAAAATTCTTAGAGGAAAACAGGAAGAACACTCTTTGACATAAATCACAGCAAGATCTTTTTTGATCTACTTCCTAGAGTAATGGAAATAAAAACAAAAATAAACAAATGGGACCTAATGAAACTTCAAAGTTTTGCATAGCAAAGGAAACCATAAACAAGATGAAAAGACAACCCTCAGAATGGGAGAAAATATTTGTAAATGAATCAATGGACAAAGGATTAATCTCCAAAATATATAAACAGCTCATGCAGCTCAATAGCAAAAAAACAAACAACCTAATCCAAAAATGGGCAGAAGACCTAAATAGACATTTCTCCAAAGAAGACATATAGATGTCAAAGAAGCACATGAAAAGCTGCTCAACATCACTAGTTATTAGAGAAATGCAAATCAAAACTACAATGAGGTATCACCTCACACCAGTTAGCATGGGCATCATCAAAAAATCTACAAACAATAAATGCTGGAGAGGGTGTGGAGCAAAGGGAACCCTCTTGCACTGTTGGTGGGAATGTAAATTGATACAGCCACTATGGAGAACAGTACGGAGACTGCTTAGAAAACTAAAAATAGAATTACCATATGACCCAGCAATCCCACTACTGGGCATATACCCTGAGAAAACCACAATTCAAAAAGACACATGCACCCCAATGTTCATTGCAGCACTATTTACAATAGCCAGGTCATGGAAGCAACCTAAATGCCCATCAACAGACGAATGGATAAAGAAGATATGGTACATATATACAATGGAATATTACTCAGCCATAAAAAGGAATGAAATTGGTCATTTGTTGAGACATGGATGGACCTAGAGTCTGTCATACAGAGCGAAGTAAGTCAGAAAGAGAAATACAAATATCATATATTAACGCATATATGTGGAACCTAGAAAAATGGTACAGATGAACTGGTTTGCAGGGAAGAAATTGAGATACAGATGTAGAGAACAAACATATGGACACCAAGGGGGTAAAGCGGTGGGGTGGTGGGGGTGGTGGTGTGATGAATTGGGCGATTGGGATTGACATATATACACTAATGTGCATAAAGTGGATGACTAATAAGAACCTACTGTATAAAAAAATAAAATTCAAAAACTCAACCCCCCCCCCAGATATATGTAATTCCTAATATGTGTCATGAAATGCACACTGGTAGTCAAGACAATAAACATATTTCTTCATTTGCAAAACAGTGTTAAAAATAGTGACAACCTGACACAGGTTTGCTGTGAAATTTAATGAAAAGTGCTTAAAGACGGCTTTAACATAAAGACTTAATGAACATTACATGTATTTGTTGTTATCTTTTATTCTTTCATGTAAACAAAAGTTCTAAACTTCATGTAGTACTAGGTGCTATGAACAAAATAAAACAGGGTAAAGTAATAGACACTGGCAGATGATGGGGATAAGATAAAAGCACTACTTGGTGAGCTGGGAGGTCCTCTCTATTTAAGTGATCTTTAATCAAAGGCCTAAATAAAGTGATGGAGCAAGCCACATAGCTGTGTAGAGAAGAACATTCTAGGTGAAGGAAAAAGCCATTGCAAACATTGTTGGGCAGGAATAATCTAAGTTGTTCATATTCATTTACTCATTTAGTTACAGGTGATCAGGGGACAGAATGTAACTTTTGATGCAGTGTTTCTCAAAGGGCTAAAAATCTTATTATGGATGGATTCTGCATCCCCACCCCCAGTTCATATGATGAAGCCCTGACCCCCAGTACTTCAGAATGTACTTATATTTGGAGATAGGGTCACTACAGAGGTAATTAAGTTAAAATGAGGTCATTAGGGTTGGTCCTAATCCAATATGAATGAAAATTTCGACTCAGACATGTACAGAGGGAAGACAATATAAAGACACATGAAGGAGATAAACCAGCTATAAGCCAAAGACAGAGGCCTGGAACAGATCCTTCCTTCATGGCCCTCAGAAGAAAACAACCCAGGCAACACTTTGATCTTGAACTTCTAGCCTACAGAACAGTGAGAAAATATATTTCTATTGTTTAAGCTGGTCTATGGTATTTTGTTACAGCAGCCCAAGCAAACTAAATACAGGCCAGATTCTCAAGAATAAAGAGAATTTTTTCCCTTCTATTTATTATTCAAATTTAAAAGTTTATACTTAAAAGATTTTGATCTACAAAAGGATAGTAAATGCTAATTCGGATTAGATTTCCCAGGACTTTTGTCAAGTGGGTTGGTGAAATGGGAAGAAATCTAGACACAAACTAGTTCTCTAGGAGTTGGGGCTCCGTTGACATCTTTGAAAGCTTCCTGAACAGCACAGGATTAAGGTTTCTCATGAATCGGTTTAACTGTGTGGAAAGAGTACAGAACAGTCCTCTGTTAAGCCACCAAAGACTTTCATTTCTCTTATCATCACAAGGTCCCCAGCCTTCTGGACAGAGGACAAGTTACTGAAAGTCATACCATTTCTGAGCCTAACCCCCCAGGCTGTGTACTCAGTAGGAACAGGCCAAGATTGGCATCTAAGAATTAGAAGTGCCAGGGTTGTAACGAAGAGGAGCATGGTGAGTAGACTGGTGTTATACCCTTGGAAGTGCCTGGCCAGCAAGAGAGAGCTGTGGCTGAGAAAACTGGGCCACGTGTTCATCAGGACTGGAAGGACAAAAGCAGGAACAGGAACAGGAGGAAGAGCTGCCAATGGGGAGGCCCATAGACGGGAGTGGACACTGAAGCCAGATCTAATGGCTCCATCACAGATGGGTTGCGTGGGTCTAAAGGATGAGAAAGTGCACTCTATCAAATGGAGGGTGGGTGCTTAAGGGGTGGGAATGGTTCTGAAAATAGACACACTGTAGGGCAAAGACTTGATTGCAATTTAATGGAAGTCGTGCTCAAGCAACAAGAATGAAAAAAACATTTTCACCAAGAATAAGATGCTCCAGCAGGCAATGCTACAATGGCATCTCAGAGTGCTGGTTGCACCAGGATCTTGGTGATAAATTAAAATGGAGCCATAATCATTTGGCATTCTAACTCTGGCATGTAATAATTAAGTAATGATTTGAACCAATGGTTTTATTAAGTATCTCTGCACAAAAGCCGGCACCTGTCTTCAATTCCTGCTACATTCATTATATTTAGCTTCTGCTTGATATTTCCTGGTAGAAAGGCTAAATATCCACAGTTTCCTTTACTTGTTTATAAATATTAACAGTTTAAACTAAAATATTGGAATTGTATCATTTATTAAAATATAGTCAAACCTCCTTAGAGTGAATCAGTCACACATAAAGAGAAAAATAATTTCATATATAGATTCATATGAAGAAAATAGAACTGGTTAAAAAGACAGAAAATGACTCAGGGATTGTCTATTTGCTTCTCTAGTACAAGGACATTTGATCAGAGATCAGAATAATGAGAAGGATGCACCCATAATAAGGTTCAAAAGAAAATCATTCCAACCAGAAGAAATGGGAAGTGCAAAGGCCCTGAGGTAGGAATGAACTTGACATGATTGGGTGACAATAAGAACAGTCTAAACATTAGTGTGTGAGGGGCAAGAGGGGAAGATGAGATTGGAAAGTCAGGCAAGGGATGGATTATGAAAGACTCTGTGGGGTGAAGTAAAGAATCTGGATTTTATTCTAGTTGCAATCAGAGACTCCTAAAGACCTTTAGCAGGAAGGTGATATTATTTGATTTATTTTTCCAAAAGACCCCACTGGCTTCTCTGAGGAAACTGCAAAGGAAGCAACAAGACCAGCTATGAGGCATTATCAAGCCAAATGATGAGGTTGGCTTGAATTACAGTTTGGTTAGTGATGATGGTGAGGATAAATTACTAATTGACCAAGGGATGTAAGGAAAAGATGAATTATAGGAAAGTCAAAGAGGAATCCTAGGCTGGACACTGAGGATAGCAATACAATTTATAGAGATGGAAGATCTAAGGGAAGAACAAATATGATGGGAGGGGCTATTAATAGTTCTGTTTTGATCATGTTAACTTTGAGATGTCACTTAGGCCTCCACATAGAGATATTGAGTAGACAGTTGAATATATGAATCTTGTGATCAGGTTAGAGTTTTGGACTAAATCTATAGGTTTGGGTTCCACTAGCACAAATATGGTACCCTTTAGAGGCACAGACATGAATGAGATCACCCAGGTTGTGAATTAAATAGCCAAGAGAAGAAGCTCTGGGTCACATCTACATTTTGATATCTGGTGAAGAGATGCAGCCAGCAAGGGAGATGGAGAGGAAATGGCCAATATAGTAGGAAGAAAACCAAAGAAAAGAGCATGGTCAACCATTACAAATGCTTCTAGGAATTCAAATTAAATAAGGACAGGGAAATGACCATTAGGTCTGGGATTAAATGGGAGAAGAAGGAAATAGAGACTCTGAGTGAAAAAGAAGACTCACAAAGTTGTTCTTTGAAGAGAAAACAGACAAATGGGCTGGAGGATGTTCTGAGGCCAAGAGAATGCATATTTTCTAGGAGATCAATATTAATGAACATATGGTTAATCCAGTAAGAATAATCCAGTGGAGAGATGTTGATTGATTGCATTAATGAGGCTAGGCTAAATTATTCTGTAGTAAGAAATAAAAAGCAAAATCTCATTGAACACAATAAAATTTTATTGCTTACTCTCAACTGTAGTCACTGGAGGAAGGGGTCTGGGAGTGGGAGTGCATTTCTCTGTTCTGGGTTTTGCAGTCATTCAAAGAAACCCCTTCCATCTCAACACAAAGCGTCTAAATTCCTTTAAGGGAAAGAGAGAACATAGAGGTCATGCACGGGGTTTGACTGTCAGGTCTAGGAGTGGTGCCCATCACTTCTACCCATGTCCCATTGGCCAGAACTCATTCATTTGGTTCCACTAATACAATAAGAAAGTGAGCAAATGGTCCTCCAATGTATTCAGGGGAAATGAATTGGTTTTGATAAATACCTATCACTGTCACTGTAAATGTCCCTGCTTCTGGTTTCCAAATATGCCTTTCATTTTTTCTCCCACACATAGAACATGCTCACACCCTCCCCAAGGAGGCAACCTGGAGATCCTCTCTGCATTGAAACTAGCTCAAAGTCTAGGATTTCTGAGTGAGATTTCCATTTACATCTGCATGTGGCTTTTTATTGTACAACAAGATATGAACTAAAAAGACAAGATACCCTCTTCCACTCCCACATACAGTGTGCAGTTGTGGGAAAGGGAAAAAATAACCATGTAGACACTTCCAGTCAGAAATGGAAAAAGTGGAGATGCTTGGCAGGCACTGGTATCTAGCAATTCTGAAATACCACTGGGCTAACTCTGTGAAGGTCTTCAACCGTGGAAGGCGTGAAAGCTTCTTGAATTGACCCCAATTCTGCTCTCTTGAAGGAGGAAATCGCCTGCCCTTTGTTCTTCATGATTCTAGACTTCAGAGACATTCTTTCTTCTTTACTTATCCACGTTGGCCACATCTAATGTGGGTGTTGAAGAGGTGCCCTTTTTAGAGCTACACAGCTCACACAGCCCATTTCCTGCATGAAGGATGTTTTAAGACTCAGTTAAGCATTTTTTTAAGGAAGGCTCAAGAATTCTTTGGCAGCAAACTCTCTCAGATAATTAGTATGCTTCTGATTTATTTGCTTCTAGTTAGATCCATGTGCTATTAACTATATTCAAAGTTCTTTTGTAGACTTGGATCACAGATTTTGTATTTTTTCACTTCCTCACCACCATGCCTGACCCTCTCAACCTAATGGCAACTACCTTGAGGCTACAAGGCTTGAGTGGACAGGCCGTTTCCTTGACTCAAAGCTGGTCTCTGACTCAAAGCTGAGTCACTCCATACAACTAAGAAGTCTCACTGGGTCTTGGTCTCTCAAGGTCTTTTCAAACCACATCTCTTCCTTGGAGTCTAGAAGCAGTTGACTTTTCCAACTCTACAGGATCCTGACTTTCTGGAACTTATTCCCTTTCTTTTTTGCATATAAACTGTCCATTTATTACTCTTGTTTATACCATATTTCATTGATTATAAGATGCATATTCATTTTTCATTTTAACATCTTTGTGATTGGGCTGCATTTCATAATTGATGTCATAAAAAGACATTATATCAAAGCTAATTGATGTGTTTCATCCTTTCTGAGTGGTACACAAAATAAAGGCATGTCTTGCAATCTGTGATGTGTCATAGTCTATGAACTTTAGAAATAATTTGCAAAATGAAGTTAATAACAATCAATTTAAACCTGCTAACATCATGGTTCAGTCGCTTCCTCTAGAACAGTAGGCTCAGCACAAAGTCCTCTAAGTGATCACAGGTGTCAGTTTTGCCAAAGTTTTATCACCTCATACATGGATCTTCAACCATCTAGATTTCTATTTTTGTTTGCTCACCACTTGCCACTCAATTGCTAAGCAAATATCATGGTACCACTAGTCAGGCACAGTGGTTTTCTCTGTCCCATCTGAGAAGCTATACACACGCTTGCATGATTTGGTTTAGCCTTTTGCCCCTGTCCTTCCATAACCAGAGCATGCCTCAAGTAAATTCTGATCCTTCGGTCTAAGTCCCAAGATAAGACACATGGAGCAATGCTGAGTACATGAGACAAATCATAAAATCCAAAATATACTCAGCTTAGACGGTTTTAGATGATTTCCATTACCCATTCAAGGAGCAAAAATTCTTTTCTTATGCAAATTGCTTCACAGAATACAAATAAATAAAGGAAAACTACAAACTCAGTCTATGAGGCTAATGTGACATTTATACCAAAACTAGATAAGGATAGCACAAGAAAAAATATTTAAGTCAATCTTACTTAAAAATATAGAGGCAAAAGTTTTAACACACACAAGTAAAATAAATTTAGCAGTCTGTCAACAAAGAATTCACCACAATTAAAATGGATAATCCCAGGAAAGCAAAGATAATTCTACATTTTAAAAAAATCTATTACTATAATCACCAGAAAAACATATTACAGGGGGAGAAGACATAATTCTCTCAACAAATGAAAAAATCATGTCACAAAAATAATTTCATGATGAAAACCTCTAAGCAAACTAAAAAAGAAGGAAAAATATTTTTCTTAATGAAAGTTATATATCAAAGAAAACCACACTAAATTTATTTCTTAATGACCAAACCTTAGAGGAATTTCTTAAAACAAAAGTATAAGAATGCAAATAATATAGTTTACATTCAACAATATACAAGGCCCTAGACAAGATAAAGAAATAAGATGAAAGAATTTAAAAGTAATAAAAAAAAATGTGTCCTGATTTGCAAACAGTAAAAATGTAGGAATTCCTAGATAATCTGCCGAAAAACTAGTAGAACAACTAAAATCAACAAGGTTTCTAGATGCAGCATCAGAAAGAAAAGTGAGCAGCCTTTCTTACATCTTCCTTACATTAACAGTTCAGTTAGAATATAGAAAAGCATTTCATTTATAATATCAACAAATAATTTTTAAGATGTGTAGAAATAAATTTAACAAAAGATTTTTGAGACCTTGATGAAGAAAGTTATAAACAATTACTAAAAGGGGAAAAATTCAAAGAAGCTGCCCTAGATAAATGAAGAAATAAACCATGTTGATGAATAGAATCAATACCTTAAATTGTCAGTTTACCCCCAAATTATTTATTGAATGCAATAAAGTTTCAGTGACAGTATTTTTTGGTTGCTTTGTATCATATTGTTTTTGTGGAATATGGCAAGCCAAGTGCAAACTACACATGGAATATAAGAGATTTTGAAGAAAGTAGGAAAGTTGTTCTATCTGATAGCAAGAACCATAACTAAGTTAAAATAATTGAGACAGTTTGATACCAGCACAGGAATAGATGGCTTACTATATACACACTACTATATATAAAACGGATAACCAAGGACCTACTGTATAGCACAGGGAACTATACTCGATATTTTGTAGTAACCTATAAGGGAAAAGAATCTGATAAATATCTGAATCACTGGGCTGTACACCTAAAACTAACACAATATAGTAAATCAACTATATTTCAATAAATAAATAAATGCCTACATCACTTCTACCAAAAAACCCCAAAATTCCAGTAGATTAAAAATATAGATAAAAAACAAAACTTCAAAACATTTAGATGAAAATACAGGAAAATATTTTCATAACCTTGGGATAAGGAGGGATTGTTTTAAGTACATATTCTGAAGAAGATTTTGAAATGTTAGCTACATTAAAATTTTAATATTTTATTAAAACTTCAAACTCTGGTTTTGCCCTTTGACTTGTACTCAGCTGTGTCTGCATTCAGGCCACGCCCCCCTAGTCCACTGACCTCTCTGTCAATGCCACGGGAGAAAGGAGACTGTCAAATGCTGTCCTCCCAGAAGTAGTAACTTCAGGATTGGCTATATGGTAAAGACAGACGGTCCACTGCATAGGAGATGGACAGCATGTGCTTCCCATGCAACACTGTTCAACATCCTCCCTGACAGAAGGCACTCAAAGTCACACTGTATGATCATTTCATTCTCAGGACTGCTAGACAGTGCCTGCCCCATGTAGCATATTGTCCAGGAAAGAACTGCTTTGGCTGGTCTCATAATAATTTTCCTATGATATTTTTCCTTCAGGAAGAAAATGAGTATTAGAAAGCAGGTATATTTGGAATCAAAGGGAAAACCAGTGTGGGAGAAAAGATGCACATTGTCATCTATCTTTTCCATCAGGCTGCTCTGACACTAAATTAGGAGTTTTCAATGACCTCTTTACATTCTACATTTAAGCTCCTGTTCATAAACAGCAATGAATTTAAAGTATAAAAGATAATACCCAAAGATTCCTACATTTAAAATCCTGCAAGAATTCCTGTTTCCAGATTTCAATTTAGTCTACGCCTGTGGAGACTCCTGGGTGCTTATGTTTAACCAAATCGTATTTTATCTTTGGATTCTCTTCTGCTACAGGTAGAAGAGCTTAACTAAAGCAGTTGCAGCCACCTTTTTATCCAAGTGGGTGCTATTCTAAATTCTAAGATTATGTACAGAAAAAGCAATGAGGATTGGTCCTCAATGTTCCCTCGACTGGCATTGCTTCCGAGTGCCAAAGGGAGCTGGGGAGCTCAAAGGCTGTCAGGGACACTCTCTTTAAAAACTATAACATATCAAGTGCCTCAAATATCTCCTGCTTTCAGCCAATTCCTTTGGCAGACAGCGCAAGTGCTACTGTCACTTGAATTACTCTGACGGAAGCAAGGGAAGGGCCAACTAGGTTTTCTTGCATCCGTGACCACATGGAAACATTGTCATTACCTGTGCTTCCTCCACTGGATTTGAGAGCTGTTCAAGCTACAACAGCCAGACCTAATTTTTGCTCAGTTCAAGTTAGGTTGTTTTTGTCATTCTTTTTATTGTCACCACATGGGGAGCAAGTGGGATTTAAGAAGAAAAGGACATGCATCTTTATATTCAGCTACTTTCTCTTTTCTCTGAGAGGTTCTCTGTTCTCTTTCTCAGAGTTCTGAGAATCTTTCTGTTCTGGTTCAGGAAACCAGAGCTAAAACCAGTAGGAAATATGTTTCAATCTCTGCAGCAGCACTTCCTGCCATTCTTTTTCCATACTAATCACTATGCACTGAGAATGACAATATCAACTCTCCCCATTATCCCTTCCATATAGTGTATAAATCCCAAATCACCATTTCATTCATGCAGTAATATCCTTTAAGCCCTGTCAGGATTAGCACTGTCTTCTAGGGATATAAAAGTAGATGGAATATGGTTCCCTGCCCAGTAGGAGCCTCAGATTCATGAAGAGGACAGTGGAGAACCAACAAAAGGTGCAATGCTAGGTAGGCTATGTATGGGAGCACAGAAGGGTAGCACCTGGTCCAGCCTGGAGAAATGAGAAAGGTCTTCCTAGAGGAAGTGACACACCAGCTGGGTCATAAATGAGTAGGAGATGTCCAGCTAAGAGGAGAAGGGAATAAGAACAGACCAGACAGAGGGAATGAGAAGCACTAATGTAGGATTTCTCAATCTCAGCATCACTAAGATTTTGGGACCGATAATTCTTTTCTGGTTGTGGGGAGGGCTTGTCCTGTCTGGTTCAAGATGTTTAGCAGCAGCATCCCTGGATTCTATTCATTAGATGACAGTAGCATCCCCTTCCTCAACTGTGACATTCATAAATGTCTCCAGATAATGTCAAATTTTACCCCTGGAGAACAAGATCGCCCCCAGCTGAGAGTTATCACACTAAGCCTGGAAGGAAGAATTAGAAGCAGGTTGGTATAGCTGGAGCGTAAATCTTGAGACAGAGAGTGACTGCCGTTGGAGATAAGCAAAAGTCAGATCTTCAAAGGTCTTTATGCCTTTCAGCTCCAGGACAGTTACTTAACCAAATAAGAGTGTTTCCTCTTTTGACAAATGGGAATGGCAATACTTTTCCCTGAGGAATGTGGTGAGGGCTAAATCAGATCACATATGTACAGAACTTAGTTCAGTGCTTGTCATACATAAAAAGATTTGTTCCCTCTCTCCTGCTCGGCTCCGCTGTCCAGACTGGGAGTTAGGGTGATGAACTAAAGGGCAGTCAGAGGCCGGAGGGAGCAGTGGGCAGGGCCTCGGAGGCAGGAATAATTAAGCCACAGGCAGAGCTGATGACTGCAGAGCTGGACATGCTCCCACCTGGCCAGTGAAAGGGTGAAGTCCTCCATCCCCACACACTGCCTTTACCCAGGGTTTATCTTTCCAGAACACCTGGCTCACATGTGTTAGTCAGACACATTTCCTTGTCTAATATTTATCTTAACCCAGCAAACAGCTGCAGTGTCCCCTACATAAACACGCCAGGTCATGGAAAAGAGGGGAGCAGACATGATAACAGACAGAAATTCTAGCCTCCAGGACTTTCATCTCAGGGCTGGGGAAAATAGCATCCCTGCTCCTTTTGTCAGCAAAAGCTCCCTGTCTCTAAGCCAACAAGGTGAGGTCCAGCTCAGGCATCCATTCCTCTCAGAAGCCTGTCCTGGTGGCTACCCTGCCCCCATCAGAGCTGGTGCTTCCTTTCTCTAAGTGAATCACAGCACTTGCAAAACCCCTCTGTTGGAGCCCTCAGCACCTTGCCCTACAACTGAATTGTTGGTTGGTTTGTTCACTAGTCAATGACTTAAGTCACTTGAAGGTAGATCCTGTATTTCTCAAATGGGGATTGAATTAATGCACCAAGACACAGAGATCTGATAAAGCATCTTTCAAGACTCTGTGAATGCAAGCAAGGAGAGATTTTAAAAATAGGGCATCTTTGCCCTCTCCACAGGCCAATGCTTGCATGTGAATTACATCCTAGCTAGCACACAACTTGTTTTCATTTCTTCGTCTCAGAGTTTTAACCACCTGTATTAGTTTTCTAGGGCTGCTGTTAACATATTGCAAAATTAAAACAATCTTGGTGACTTAAATTAACAGAAATTTACTCTCTTGCAGTTCTGGAGGCCAGAAGTCTGAAATCAGTATAACAGGGTTGAAATCAAGATGTTGGCAGGGTTGTGATGCCCCAGAGGCTCCTGGAACCTTCCGGTCCTTTTGCCTCTTCTAGCTTCTGGTGGTGGCCGTGGGCATATCTGGGCTTGGGGACTGCATGACTCCAATCTCTGTTTCCGTGGTCACACTGCCTCCTTCTTTTCTTTGTGTGTAACTCCTCTGTCTCTTAAGGACACTTGTCATTAGATTTAGGGCTTGGATAATCTAGGATGATCTTTTCATCTCAAGATCCTTATCTTAATGATATCATGAAGACCCTTTTCCAAATAAGGTTGCACTCACATGTTCTGGGGATTAGTCATGGACATACCTTTTTGGAGGCTGCAACTGAAGCCGCTATCCCATCCTGCACCCATGATACAGCATTTAGAAACCCAACTGGCTGTGGCCACATCCTGCATCCGTTTAGCCTGTTGGGATCCAGAGTCATATAGTTAGAATTAAATAGATAATGTGGGTTGTTTTGAGCGTAGTTATATATAGTTACATTATATAACATGTGCTTTTTATAGGTATTTCTCTTTGCTTGAGCCCATTGAAAGATTACTGTGCTCTGAGTTAAGCACATGAGAATGCAGTCCTGAGTTTGTACATTATAAACAAGTCAGCTGCATTTTCTCAGTTGTAAATTGAGGGACTTGGATGAGTTCATGTTTTGGTTTTTGTTTTTTTTTACCTCGTTTTCCATATCTTCTTTCATTTATTCTTCCTAAGAAGCCTACAGGGTGGGAAGTATTGCAATACTGATTCTCAGAAATCAGGAAACTGCAGTTTAATATATTTAAGCAATTTGCCCATGATCACAAAGCATGTCAGTCTAAAGCGTGGTCTGTCCTTTGAACCCAGTTTTTGCTCAACTCCAAAATCTCTCCTTTCCATTAACCATGATATCCATTTTGTCAAGCATATCTGGGACAGGAAGCTCTCTATTTTATCCTGAGTTGCTCTAATATAGGATTTCGTCAGAGAACCAAACCCAAAGTATTTACTACACACACACACTCTCCCTATTTGTAAGAGTCTATGAATAATTAAAAATCAGCTTTGACAATCAGTAAAGTTGCTGCCAAACTGCACACATTAAAAAAAAATCAGTTTTCATCCACTCGATACTAAGTGTTGATGGCCCTGAACAGGGCCTGTGTCAGCATTCTACAGAGGCTTTGCCGGTACTTGACAACTGCTTGCAGCTAAACTAATCCCTGTCAAGAAGGCTAGGTTTGGAATAAAAGTTTCTGCAAAGGAAAAATCTCTTCTCCTGGATTGTCAACACAGCCTCTACAAAGAAGTGATCCTGTTATGACTGTCTTCTTGTCAGTGTTGGCTTTTATTCTGATCCCATGGTATGGCAGACAAATAGCCAACTCCATTCGAGGGCAAAAGCTGCAGTGAACAAAGAAAGAGAACACTCATAAAAGTTGTAAGCTGAAAAGGAAGCTGCCTTTGTCGGATAGATGGGTATTCCTTCCAAGGAACGTGTTTTGAAATATTTGGTCCTCCATATTGTATTTGCAAAGTTATAACTCATCATTTTTATTAATTACAGATCCAAGTAAATACCAGAGATCCTAATTAGCAAGAGTTCATCAGTATTTTCATTCTGAGTTAATGTACTTTTACCCCAAAATTTCCAACTCGTAGCTCCAACGTCTAATACAGTCCTAGGCCTCAACATCTCAGAGGATGAGAAAGTCAGAATATTAAGGGTGGGATGGGGTTGGTGAGACAAGGAAGTGGTGGGAAAAGGAAATCTTGAGCTCCCTTTAGAGGCTGGAGTGCCAACCCCTCACGCGTGGGGCTCACAGATGGAAAACCACCATATTACGGGGAACGGACATCATTCTGGAGAAGGGCCTGCACTGATGGCTCATGCTGACTGCAGGTAGGTGAATTGTCAGGAGGAAGCTTGTGACTACCCTAAGGCAAAGCTAGTGTGTCACTGAGAAAGGACAGGTTACACTTTTAATTTTCTTGAGTCTGTTAAGGCCAAGATTATGGGGCCAAACTGTACATAGAACCCTTCCCTCTGACTTTGCCCAGGACCACAGGTAACCCTGAGTCTCCTAGGCCAGGCATCTAAGATCACTCAGTCTCCAGGTCACATGACCACCACTACCCATCAACGCACAGGGTGCATTCCCTTGCTTCCAAGTCTTTGTTCAACTATCACCTTATCAGTGACACTTGTACTGATCACTCTATTTTAAATTACCACCTCCCACACCCACCAAGGCACACCTGATGCTCCTTACTCTTCTTTCTTTTTCTTGTATCTGCAGTAATGATCAGCTTCTAATAAATCCTATAGGTTACTTATATGCTCTATTTATTTTCCATTTTCTATCTCCCCTGGTATAATATGAGATCCACGAGGTCAGGAATCTTTGTCAGTTTTACTCCTGATGGAATCCACGCACCTAAAAGTGTCTGGCATATTGCAATCGCTCAGTAAAAAGCATATTGAATAACTGAATGTAAGCATCAGCACAAAATGTGAAACATAGATTATCCTGACATAGAGAAATGGTGAATGGTAGAAGAATTATGCTCAGAGGCTGATCTTTTTCTGTTTTTTAGGGTAAAGTAGCTTTTATTTATTTATTTGGCTCCATTGGGTCTTCATTGCTGTGCACAGGCTTTTTCTCTAGTTGTGGTGAAGGGGGGCTACTCTTCGTTGTGGTGCACAGGCTTCTTATTGTGGTGGCTTCTCTTGTTGCAGAGCATGGGCTCTAGGCACGTGGGTTTCAGTAGCTGCAGCACACGTGCTCAGTAGTTGTGGAACACGGGCCCTAGAGCACACGGGCTTCATTAGTTGCAGTGAGTAGGCTCAGTAGTTGTGGTGCACAGGCTTAGTTGTTCTGCAGCATGTGGGATCTTCCCAGACCAGGAGTAGAACCCATGTCCCCTGCATTGGCAGGCAGATTCTTAACCACTGTGCCATCAGGGAAGTCCTATTTATTTATTTCTTGTCACAGAAGTGACTGTCAGTAACTCGGGAACCAGATATATGGGGTGAGAAAAAAATTAGGAGAAGAGTCCATGGTAAGGCCAGGGTACACCCTACTTTTGTAGACTGCTAGTTTAGAGCCCAAACCTTAGAGTCAGTTTCCAAAGATTCAAGTCCTGAGTCTACCACTTTCCTTACCTTGTGCATGATACCTAAACTCTCTACACCTCAGTGCTCCATTTATAAAATGAGGGTAATAATAATACCAGATTTAACTAAGATAATCCATGGAAAAGCCTAGAACTCTGCCTGGTATATAGCAATCACCATTATTATTATTATTTATTTAAACTAAATTCTAAAACATTTTCAGTCCATCTTGACCTGGTAAACTTTCAGCCAATAGAACATACCCACATATATATTAACAAGTAAAAACTACAACAAACACCCACCCCTGCACACAGTGATTTCCTGGAATCCTCCTAAATTATAGCCAGCTCATTCCTGAATCTGTTGCACCATGCTCCCAGTTCTTAAGTCCAATTCTTATTGATGATGATGTTCTATTACTTTGCTTTCTAGCTCTCAATGCTGCCTCAGAGAATCTGACTCAAATCAACTTCATCAGCTCTCCCAACTTAGACCAAGTAATTAAGATATGCAGCCAAAATAGCACATCAAGATCTGAGTCTTGGGCTGTTGGGCTTAACTCTGGCCTAACCAACCCACCTCATTCTCCTTGGCCAGAAGACTTGAACATTCTCAAGCTTAAAACCTGAATGCTGAATCCACCACTTACTTTCTTTGATGTTATACAAGCTATTAACTCAATCATTCATTCACTCAGTGTTTATGGTGCATTGTTCTATGTGTCTATGTACTGATATTAACATCAGGATAAAAAAATATATAAAACCAAAATACGGTGTAAATTATTCTGAAGACTTGCAGTATATTCACTGACATGCAATACATTTTTCTAGCATAGTCAATAGAAACTGGGTGACTATACATCTTTCTACCTGTGAATCACAAATAAACTACCAAAGCAAAAGGCAGACATACTAATTCAGATCAATAGAGCTTAATGTTGCTGCAAACTTATTAAATGCCATGCCACCGCTGCCTTTCTCATGAAGGAAGAATTGCCTAAGGAATATTACTAAATTTCCGAAATGAAAAATCTTATAGAAGGCCATACCTGAGACATATATCATTCCTTTTACAGTTCAGATTTTCAAATCTATAAATGGGACAATCACTTTTAGGGAAGCTGTTCAACATGCAATGGCTACAGCTCTTGCTTCCAGCATTCTCTGTTAGCTACAGTATCATTAACGCAAGTCCAAAGAATTGAGCTCTATTTTGACCTTTGGGGAAAATCCAATTTTAGAACAGCAAAAATAACTTACTCTTTCCTTTTACCATTACCATATATATATGTATGCATATATCTATATAAATATACATGTCTTTGATTTGATATGATTAAATGGCAATCCTTGTTTTGTTATTACTCTTGCTCCTCTCAAATTGGATTTTCCTAAGGGACTCATTCTTTTGAAATGCTAGCCATGGCAGTGCCGCTTGGTGCCCAGAGAGCTTTAAGAGTGTTCCTTTCAGCACTCTGATGACATACACTCGTGTGGACAAGATTGCAGAAGCAAATGACTGAATCTGCAGGCTTGGAGATAAAGGCATTTAATTATAGTTTTAGTTCAGACTCTGTATTTCTTGGGGCACATGCAAGGTTTCTGCCTCAGTGTGGGCACCTATAAAACAGGTAAAGCACAACTCTTCACCTATCTTCTCACAAGAAAATTATTTTCTTTAATTATGTTTTTAACATCTTTATTGGAGTGTAATTGCTTTATATTATTGTGTTACTTTCTGCTGTATAACAACGTGAATCAGTTATACGTATACATATATCCCCATATCCCCTCCCTCTTGTGTCTCCCTCCCACCCTCCCTATCCCACTCCTCTAGGTGGTCACAAAGCACCGAGCTGATCTCCCTCTGCTATGCAGCTGCTTCCCACTAGTTATTTTATATTTGGTAGTGTATGCATGTCCATACCACTCTCTCACTTCATCCCAACTTACCCTTTCCCCTCCCCATGTCCTTAAGTCCATTCTCTACGTCTGCATCTTTATTCCTGTCCTGCCCCTAGGGTCTTCAGAACCTTTTTTTTTAGATTCCATATATATGTGTTAACATACAGTATTTGTTTTTCTCTTTTTGACTTACTTCACTCTGTATGACAGATTCTAGGTCCATCCACCTCACTACAAAATAACTCAATTTCGTTTCTTTTTATGGTCACAAGAAAATTATTACCCACATCAATTCCTATTCAGGAGTCCTGGCTCTGGCAAGGTGAGTTAGGTGGGAATAACAGTTTTTAAAATACAGTTTGATATCTGGTTGTGAAATATGCCAAATTAAACCATCATGATTATTAAATGTAGAGAAAAGGCAATAGAATTAAGACCAGAGTAATAATGGGCACCATGCATTGAACACATTGCAAATTTGAGGCATTTTGCCGGTTGCTTTACGTATATCCTTGGAAATCCTCACTGGCAAATCGTGAAATAAGTATTCTTATTCTCACCTTTTCAGACAGATGAGCCAACTGAGATTTATAGTATTTATAGATATCAAATACTTTGGCCAAGTTCCCACATGGAACAAGTAGCAAAGCCTGTGATTGTACCCAGCTTCACCTCTGATTCTTACAAACAAGCTATAGCTATGTAATCAATTGCCATAAGATTTAGAAGAATTTAGATGAAAGAGGAGGGCTTCCATGCACCTTGCAGGTATCTGAGCATCTAAAGTGATCAGGAATGTGCGTGTGCCTGTCTGTTTGTAAAACACCAACTCGCATGCTCCTTTCTTCCTTTTTAATCGTTTCCTAAACCATGGCAAATCTTCAGCCATCTTTGGGCTCTTCCACAAAAGATGGAACTACTTAGTTCACTGGTCTTATGCATTGCTCCTTTTTTTACATTGAGGTATAATTGACATATAACATTATATTAGTTTAAGATGTACAACATAATGATTCTATATTTGCATATATTGAGAAATGATCTCCACAGTGAGTCAGGTTAACATCTGCTGGTGGGACAGCTCTTCTTATATGTTCAACAGTTATTATCGCTACCCTTCTATGCCACAGTTCCAAAGTCTCTGGTAGCCGTAACTCTCCAAAAGCAATGGAAATAATCATTTCTGAGGCCATTGTGTACATATTTGATTTTTTAACTTGTAGTAAAAATCTTCTGTTGGAGAATGAGCAGTTAGGCCACGTGTCATTCTCCCCAACACACAGCACCCTTTGTTAGCTCTAGGCTTTCAACCAGGCTGTTTTCTCTATCTGAAATGTCTTTTCCCCTTTCTCTATCTGGTGAAATTATATAGACTGTGTTCATTCTTCATGGCGAAGGTCAAATACCACAGCTTCTAGAAAGCTTTCTCTAAACTTCTCAGATAAAATTAATCAATTTCTTTTCTGTGTTTCTATTAATATATTGTGTGGCCAAAAGGTTTGTTCATTTTTTTCCGTAAGATGACTCTAAAAGCACTTAGTTGTCTTTTTCATTCGAAGCCATTTTGTTAGATTGTATGTGACAGCTGTCATATCAGTATGCATTTAAAAAAACATCAAAATTGGTGAATTTTTGTGTAGCCATTTTAATATTGAAAATGGAAGAAAAAAAAGCAACATTTCAGCATATTATGCTTTATTATTTCAAGAAAGGTACAAATGCAACTGAAACGCATAAAAAGATTTGTGCAGTGTATGGAGAAGGTGCTGTGACTGATCGAACACGTCAAAAGTGGTTTGCAATGTTTCATGCTGGAGATTTCTCACCGGACGATGCTCCATGGTTGGGTAGACCAGTTGAAGTTGATAGCGATCAAATTGAGAAATTAATTGAGAACAATCAACGTTATACCACGTGGGAGATAGCCAGCATACTAAAATATCCAAATCAAGCGATGAAAGTCATTTGCACCAGCTTGGTTATGTTAATTGCTTTAATGTTTGGGTTCCACATGAGTTAAGCGAAAAAACCTTCTTGACCATAATTCCACATGTGATTCTCGACTTAAACATAAAAAATCTTCCATTTTTAAAACAAATTGTGATGGGTGATGAAAAGTGGATACTGTACAATAACGTGGAATGGAAGAGATCATGAGGCAAGTGAAATGAACAACCACCAACCACACCAAAGGCTGGTCTTCATCCAAAAAAGGTGATGTTGTGTATATGGTGGGATTGGAAGGGAGTCCTCTATTATCAGCTCCTTCTGGAAAACCAAACGATTAATTCCAACAAGTACTGCTCCCAATTAGACCAACTGAAAGCAGCACTCAATGAAAAGCGTCCAGAATTAGTCAACAGAAAATACATAATTTTCCATGAGGATAATGTAAGACTGCATGTTTCTTTGATGACCAGGCAAAAACTGTTACAGCTTGGCTGGGAAGTTCTGATTCATCCGCCATATTCACCAGACATTGCACCTTCGGATTTCCATTTATTTCAGTCTTTACAAAATTCTCTTAATGGAAAAAATTTCAATTCCCTGGAAGACTGTAAAAGGAATCTGGAACAGTTCTTTGCTCAAAAAGATAGAAAGTTTTGGGAAGATGGAATTACGAAGTTGCCTGAAAAATGGGCGAAGGCAGTGGAACAAAAAAGTGAGTACATTATTCAATAAAGTTCCTGGTGAAAATGGAAAATGTGTCTTTTATTTTTCCTTAAAAAAACAAAGGCACTTTTTGGCCCATCCAGTACTTTAATATGAACGGTTAGCATCTGAGTAGAATCAGTAGAATCATCTCCTCCTTTGTACCTCATCCCTGTATTCTCTGCACTTAATACAGGGCTTCGCACATAATAGCAACTCAATAAGCATTCATTGAGTTGCACTGACAAATGATCTCATATTTGCAAATGTTTAGAGATTGCAAGGATGGTGTGTCAATGATCATACTGGATACACTGAAAAGGATACCTTGGGGAGTAAACACTGAAGTTGCAACTTCCATGTAAGGATTGTCTGGAGATAAAATTCTGAAGAGATAGAAGAAAGAGAAACAGAGACAACTTGCGCTGGGGTAAGCAGAAGCAAAGGTAGGGCAGTGAGGCAAAGATACGGAGATGCCATGCATGCAATGTAAAAGTCAGCTTTGCATCAACATTCTCATCTGTAGTCTTTGACTACATATTTGTAGAATGCTGGGCAGTTCACAAAATGTTTATTAAAAGAATCGTCTGATGCAAAAAGTATGACTCCCCTTGGATAACCAAAAACACTGAGTCTCAGAAAACTGATTAAAGGTCACAGGTCAAAAGTGATATAATTACTCAGAGACTGAGCTCAAACTAGAGCTTAGGTGTTTTCCTTTTTTTTAAACGTCCAACTCTGTGCTCTTTGCCTTACAGCATATACTGTCAGGCAGCAAATTTCACTTGGCAGTTGCCCTCAGCTCACTCTTCTCCTTCATTATCCCTTTGTATCTGTTTTTCCAGTTCTCTTCACTTTTCTCCTTGAAATCCCTGCACAGACTCTTTGAGATTGTCACTGTGAAGAAAGAGCGCTGTAAAAAATGCCAGGTGTTGTGCCTCACCTTAAATCATTAAACCCAGAGTCTGCAGCACAAAAGTGACTAGTGGCAGCAAATTGGTCTTTTCAGATACACCTGTTCACACAAAGAACCGTCACTCGTTGGAGAACCATCCTAAAATATTGACTCTTCTACTTTCAGTGTTCTCCAAGGTACTGCCATTTAACGCCCTTGGAAAAAAAAGTTCAGTTTGCTAATAGTATTTCATGTCTACTGCTCCACAGCTCCACAAATTTCAAGTCAACAAAAGTATATTGAGCATTTAATATGGGTCATGCTCTGTTTGAACACTGAAGAGTCTTCAGGTTAAATGAAACATGGTCCCTGCCATCCCTGTGGCCCTAATGATAATGTCATAATACAATGCAGGGTCAAGTTATGCATCACGAACTGAGCAGAATGGTACCACTGCCAGTTTATGGTTTCCTTCAGCCCTTTCAAAGCCACTAACCTACCCAGCTGCCGTCTGTCTCTTCCTAGGCTACTTTCCTTTCTCTTGTGCCAACAGTTCAAACCTTCACTCTCCCTGAGTTTCTTATCTAACACCTTGGTCCAAAAATCTTGTCTATTACCTCTTAGAGAAAGTTCAAAAGTCTCTCAGCCTTCTAAGTACTGCTATCCCATCCACTATGCCAGCATGGACTTACCTGCATCCTCTTTCCTCTTTATCTTCTGATCTCCCACCTCAGTGGAAGGGGTTTCTCCTTCCACTGGCATCCCGTGTCCTCTTGCTTCTCCAAGACAGACATCAAACAGCCTTCCTCTGTCCCATTTATCCAACTTTTTCACCACCACTGGTTCTTTGCTCTTAGCAAATGAACAGATGCAAGTCTCTTCTATCTTCTGGTACCCAAGTTAGAAACATAATAGTCATCCTTGGCTCCTCTACTTCCACATATTGAGTTGGCCAAAAATTTCATTCAGGTTTTTCCATAACAGCTTACAGAAAACCTGAATGAAAATTTTGGCCAACCCAGTACAATCAGCCACCATATTTATAGACTCAAACGCCTAAGGTGGACCTCTTACATCCACCCCCTTGTCCCACCTCATTGCTACTGCCTCAGTTCAAGCCAGCATCCTCTCTTACAAGGATTATTCCAGTAGCCTCATGACTAGTCCTCTCTTGTTCCATTCTTACTTCTTTCCAATACAGTGGCCACCATACTTCCAGTGAGCTTTCTAAAATCTGAAACTAATCATGTTACTCCTTTGCTTCACATCATTTCATGGCTTCCTTTTGCCTGTAGAATAAAATTAGACTTCTTTGCATAATGCAAAAGTGTTTCCAGAGCTGTCTCTGAACTACCTGGCCAGCTATTCCACGTCTCACACTTGGTGTCCCAGCCTCCGGAAACTTCTTTCCTCCCACATCTATCTTTTTGTTCATGTTCTCCCTCTGCCTAAAATGTATCACCCTTCCCATATTCTAGCCTTGACAAGTCCTCTTCCTTCAAAAATCCTTCAGGAAGGTTTTGCTGATTTGTTAGGTCCCTCCCACATGCTCAAACACACTCTGACAGGGTGGTCAGTAATGTCAAATGTTCAGGGAAAAGGAAAAGAATTTCACCTGTTAAAATACTGTTTGTTTTAGGTACATCATCTAAACAGTTTCAGTCCATGTACTATTTGAGGCCCTGCTTCTTTGAACATCTAGCACTAAATTATTATACCGTCTACTCATTTTCCTTTTTGATGTGGAACTTCTGTTTGTATGAAACCTAATTTTCATGTCAGGAGGGGCTGCTTTTTGGAAATTTCAGTTGCAAAGCACAGCAGATGCAGATGGCTTTGGGAAAAGCACAGTCAAAGGCAGTTAATCATGAGTTCCTGCTTTTCTGTAAGCAGAGCCAGATGCTATCTTCATAGGTCAGTGACAGGTAAACTGCAAATAAAGTAAATTATCACACAGGCCACATCAGGTATCAAAGCCTTTACTGAGGTTGAAGTTCTTCATTCTTCAATAGAAAACACATACCTCTTTTCCATAAGAAGTGAATAAAGACATAATAAAGACATATCAGTCCTCTGTCTGGATCAGAAATCACACAATCGACTACAACACTGTGTTAGCTCCTGTTAACAACATAGTGATTCAATATGTCTGTACATTTCAAAATGATCACCACTATAAATCTAGTTGCCATCTGTCACCATACAAAGATATTACATAATCATTGTTATATTCCCCATTGAATATTCCCTGTACATTTCATACCCATGACTCATTTATTTTGCAACTGGAAGTTTGTACCCGTTAATTTCTCCCACCTATTTCTCTCCTCCCCCCACCTCCTTCTCCTGCGGCAACCACCTGTTTGTTCTCTGTATCTATAATTCTGTTTCTTTTTTGTTATGTTTGTTTGTTTTGTTTTTTTAGATTCCACATATAAGTGAATCACACAGTATTTCTTTCTCTGCCTGACTTACTTCACTAAACATAATACCTTCTTGGTGCATTCATATTGTCACAAATGCCAAGATTGCACTATTTTTTAAGGCTGAGTAGTATTCCATTGTGTGTGTATTTTAATATTATATATAAATAACACATCTTCTTTATCCATTCATCTGTTGATAGACACCTAGGTCATTTCCATATCTTGGCTATTGTAAATAAGATTGTAAATCATGCTGCTATGAACATAGGGGTCCATATATCTTTTCAATTAGTGTTTTCATTTTCTTCTAATACCCAAGAGTGGAATTGCTGGGTCATATGTACACCTTATACAGTGCTGTATGTCAATTATATCTTGATAAAACTAGAAGAAAAAAATAAAAACAAATAAAATATTAAAAATTAAAAAAAAATCTCCCAATCATATATAATCAGTCCACTGGTAGCCCCCATCCTAAGGACAGATTCTGATTGCTACCAACATGAGTTGCAATGGCACACAGCATAGCTCGTGGCCTGAGGAATCCATTTGCCTGGACTTAAACCCTGGCTTAGCCACTTACTGGCCGCATGGCACGAGCATGTTTCTTGACCTCTCAGTGCTCCAGTCTGCTCATCTATAAGAGACGAATAAGAAAGATAAGATTTACTTCACAAAGTTGCTGCAAAGATTTAACATGCAAAATTCCTGACACATGTTAAATGTCCAATAAATATTAACAGTTACCTTACTGTTAAATGACAAAATCTAACAGAATCTCTTAGGAGGGAAGTATTCTTATTTTGAAAGTTCTGCTTACATTTCACCCCATCCTAAAATTTACCTCTAACCATTGTTCTTTACAGTGGAGCTTCATTAAGGCCCTTGGTTGAAAAGGGCTTTGAACTGATGCAGTCAATTTTACCGCCGAGATTTTTTTTTTTAATCCCAACATTTATTCAATGATTTCAATTTTAAGAGGGAGATCTCAAGTCCCTGACTATACACTTCAGGAAAAGATCTCAGCCCAAGATTTGGTTTGCTTCCTGTTGGAAGATGGCTGGTCAACAGTGCACCAGTGTTTCACACCATCACTCTGGGCACTTGAGTCATGGAGGAATGTCTTTACAAAGATTAATGTTGCTCAGCCTGTGAATAAAGGAAAATGCCCAGCACTCATCAGATGTCGACATCAGCAGAACTTACCTTGACACTTACTTTAAAAACTTCATTGTGGCCCTTTGTACCTAAAACAAAATTTTAGGTTCATCAAAACTGTGTAAGATATTCCAAAGTTACAGGAAGAAATCTGTTTTGATATCTGGTCACTTCAAAAACAAAACAAAACAAGTGAGGATGAAGAGGAAGAGAAGGAGGAGATTTCAACTTTTTGTTTACAAAATGTTGATTTTTACTTATTTACATATCAGTTGCTAAAAAGTCTACCACTAATTAAAATACATGAACAAATATGGACAAATGCAGTCTGAGATATTAATGGAAAGAGAGATACAGACATATAGGTACACATAGATATAGTATTTAGGATGGGATGACATCAGAGGAAACATATTCTAGTTCCTTTTTGCAAGGCTTTGAATGATTTTTGAACATGTATAATTGGATCTGTTACACTGTGCTTTGTATTTCCCGTTTTTTTTTCCCTCAGGTTTGTTTCATCATATTCTCTTAAAGAATAGCCTATGAGTTCGTGAATTCAGAGAAAATTGTCAAGAGGGTGAATAGCATCTTGTGTAGAAACCAGGGACTGGGTTCAATGCCTCACATACACAACCCCAATTAGCCCTAATGTAAAGGAAAATGGCTATTATCCACATTTTATAGGTACAAATGAAATAAGACAGCCAAGAATAGGCACTTCTCATGTCACAGAGCTGCCTCATTCTATAACATTCTTATCTCTAAATTTCACAACATCAACTGTGACCTTTTCTTCTCTTAGCACGTATTTTCCATTCCCTTTATGGGTTTCAGTGTTTTTCTCTGAGACTGTCCTATAGTCTTCAGGTCTATCCAGAACTTTAATATCTGTCTGTCTGTCTCTCACATGCATGGGTGTATACACACACACACACACAAACACACACGTGTGCATACGTTTGAGTATAGACCAAGAATTCCTCATTCATTTAACAAATCTATATTGAGTACCTACTATGCTGCAGGCTCTATTCCAAGCATGTGGGACACAAGAAGCCTTCCTGAAGCTTGCATTTTGCAGGAGTAACAGACATTAAAGAAACATGGCAAACAAAAAATTATTTTATTACAGTTGTAATAAATGCTAGAGTAGAACATAGTGTGAAATGACAGCTCCTAACATGGGGACCTAACCCTAAGATTGAGAAGAGAGAACTAAAATATCATCTTTGTTAAGAACATATTGCAGTGATTGCTCTGTGGGCAGATCTGCCTGCTTCCTGACAGTGGGAACTAGTTCCCCTACCCCTTGCTTTCCGCCTGCCTGAAGCAACTGTACAATCTTGCCCTGTGATACTTTGTCCACCATGCCAGACCAAAGGTAACAGAAATCTTGAAGCTTTTGAGCTTTTTGAGGTGACTGGATTCTGACCGTCATGAGTCATCCTCCTACACTAGTTTTTTTAAACATATGTATGCTGTGGTTTCTATTTTAACTCATGGATAGGTAGCATTGGATTTGAGATTCTACCCTAGGTATTTCTTTCTGTTAATTACCCTTACTTGTTAAATGAGCACTATAAAAACTGACATAAGAAGGTTTTCACTGTAACTTGTGAGTCTCTCTCAGCTCTTATTCATCCATTCTCTGAATCACAAGATATATATTGGACGCCTGTTATGGGCCAGGCACTGTATTACCTACAGGATACATAGCTGGGAACAGAATAGGCATGACCCCAGCCCTCATGGAGCTTATATACTAGACTGATTCTTTGTTGCTGTGTTTACTAACATTTAATAAAATGTTTAGCACTGTGGCAGATGCAGAGGTTGCAGAACATAACATCTTTGCCTTGCAGAATTCATGTTCTTATGAGGGAGACACGATGCAGGCACACAAAGCAACACATGAGAATACACTGTCAAAAAAGAAATGAATATAGAGTTTAGTGTCCAGGGAAGACTTCCTTGAAAAGATGAGGTTTGAAAAGTGACTTGAAGGAAAAGTAAACTTGGAAAAGTGATTGGAAGAGAGGAGATCATCCAAGGTGAATAATGACACAGGATCACCTGAAAAGGTCGGGGAGAGGACAGCAAAGAGATGTGATTGTCTAGATAGCAAGCTTACCAAAAATAAGGGAAGGTGGGGCCTTAAGAGCTAAGATGTGTTGTTAAAAATTGTCTTGACAGGTAATGCAAAGCTCTCCTTTTCGTGGTAAGTGAAGAGTTCTTGGATCCTTTTCTATCATTTTTATACTGCTAATACTATTTCTGAGAATGTATCTGGATTTGAAGGGCAAAGGAATAAGAGGCAGGGAGACAGATGGGGACATTAATGACCTGATATAGGTGTGATGATGTCTGTACAAGTGTGTACCCAATGGGAATAGAAGAAATGAGTCTAAGAGATAATATATAAGACTGTGCTACAGTCTGAACAGAAGGGATGATGAAATGATGGAAGGGGATATAGGAGAGGGAGTGTAGGGAATGAGGGAATGAAAGATAGACACAAGTGTATGGCAGAGTAGCCTTGGTTAAGTTGGGTTTGTTGAATTTTTTTACAGTGGTTGAGCTTTTGCATGAAAATATCCTGGGATCATTTAAAGCCTGGTGCTTGGGTAAGAAGTCTAGCCTGGAAATCAGGATGTCATTGGGACAGAAGTTGTTGTGTAGCTCTGAAACCAGATGAGCTCTGTGGATGGAGGGGATGCAGAGACAAACCCAAACTCCCAGAAACAAAAATGCTAGCAAGAGCTAGTTATCTACTAGAAAAAAAAATAGAATAATTAGACTTCAGATGACGAGAATGTCTATGTCATTAACATCAGACATTTATTATGGTTATATAAATTTCTTGGGAAAATATAAATGCTAATTTGAAGAAAAAAAATCTCTTCATTAAGTTATCCACATTCTAATTTTGTGGTTTCTAGAGAGGTCAACACTTTGGACTTCGAAGAGGCCAGATTCCATAATTACCTGACAAATTCTCATGATTCCTGGGAAATGGGTAAACTCCCCATAAAGACAATGAGAAGACAGAAGCTGATTTATTTCCAATAGCTCCATAAATCATAATAAAAACTTGAAAGATTCAATTAAGAACAGGAATGGCCCCCTGAAAATGTAATAAAGGTGGTGGGGTTTTTTGCAGATTCTTGTCACTGTTAGCTCAAGTCTCCCTACGTTAAAAGCTTTCATGACAGATAATTAAATGAGCTTTTATTTCCGAGACTCCTGCAAATGATTTGTGATTTTGTCACTGAATATGTTCCGTATATGCCAGAGTTTACCAATAAACTCTTATGACCCCTCTTCTCAATCATGCATACACACACAAACCCCATAAAAGTATTTAAATTTTAAATTGCAATTTCACCTTTAAAAATACCAGAGAGTGACAGTATAATTGGAAAGATATAAACCATGTGTTAACTTCTGAGTGTAGACCCCAGTTCTGACACACAAAATTTTTTAAAAATGAAACATGTTCCAAGGGTACTCTGTCTTAGTCTGTCTGGCTGCACAGAGCGAAGCTTATTTCAATCTATACTATGCCTGCTTATCAGGAAGTTATTCCCAATTGGAATGTGAGTCATGATGTTGCCAGTTCCTTATGTTTACATTTCTCTCTCATGAGGCAATTTGGGAACAAACAATAGCTTATAGTTTTAAATCCACACTCCACCCTCTTGATCTAATAAGAGTTTACCTAGTTCTAATGTCATCTTGCCTATGAAATCATTCATTCCACAAATATCTAATGCTAAGTGCTTATCTAATGCTAAGAGTTCCTTGATCTTGTGAAGCTCACATTTGAGTGTGTCTGTAGAGGGCAAAGGTAAGGAGGGATTGGGAAGGAAAGATAAAGAAATGATATACCAAGATAATTTCAGATATAGGAAAGTGTTGTGAAGAATTAAAAAGAGTGAGTTGATAGAGAGTGAAGACATGACTTCTGGGCTAAGATCTGCAAGTAAACAAGGAGCCATCCATGGGTATATCTAGGGGAAAATAGTTTCATTCAGAAAGTTTGAGATGAGAGCAAGCTAGACATATTTAAAAACAGAAAGAGGGTTGATGTACACAGCTGCATTAATATAACTTGTAGCAACCAAGATGGTGTGCTATTCATACATTTCACCACTATTATAAAGTGGAACTGAGCAGAAAAGGGAAGGAGATGAAGAAGGAAAAGAAGGCTTGGGATAAATCATGCTGGACCTTGTAGGTCAAAGTCCAATGTTGGTTTGAATTTTAAATGTAACAGGAAGCCACTGAAGGACTTCAGGCAGTAGAATGACATAATTTGATTTATATGTTTACACATCATATTTACGGCTGTGTGGAGAATGCGTTGTAGGGTGGCAAAAATGGAAGCAGGGAGACAAAGCAAATTGGTTATTGAAGAGGACCAGAGGAGATGTGAGCTGGAATTTGAGGGGTAACAGTGGGGAGACAGAAGTCTTGGCAGGCTTAAATACAGCTTAGGGAAAGGTTTGGCTGGACCGGCTGGTGGACTGAATGTGGGAGATTAAGGAAAGGGCCGATTCATGGCCGATGCCTAGATTTTTGGCTTCACCAACTGGGAACACCCAGGGAGAACAGGTTGTTTGGAAGAAGCAGGAAATCAAGAGATTCCTCCCCAACTTTTTCTTCTACATCTGTAGTAGCCTCCTCAATACCTTAAACACACCGTTGTTGCTTTAATGGATTTTGAGTCCCTGGAGAGTAAGGATCTTATTTTATTCATATCTCAGATACTACCAAAGTGTCAGGCATATAGTAGGTGCCCAAAATATACTTACTTAATACACGTACGAATTGAAGTAAAATATTTCAAGTCCAACTGCTTGCGTTTTGGGAAAATTAGCATCTTGCATAATTGAATATATCCTTCTACTCTGATTTATGAAGTATCTTATTCACCCTGGGAAATACATACCATATAAAATAAAAAGAGCTATGATTGCAATTTGGATGTTCTATAATTAAAAGAAACCTCTATTTATATGTAAAACAGATTGCATTTCATGTAGAGAAGAAACGAAATAAGTTGTTTACAAACAGGAAATCTTTGGAGCCCTGTAGGGGTTTAAGTTAGTCCCTCTGAATTTAGTAGTGTTTCAATATATATTTATTTATTAAATGGAATTGAATGCAATAGAGTATTTTACCTAAAAGTCTCCATTGGTCTATAAAAATTATATATGAGCAGAGTACTTTGGAATAAACCATGAAAATATCAGGAGGATTTGAATTTAATATACTGGGAGAGAGAGAGTCATTGATATTTAAAGGAATCAGTCACTTTTCATGTGGATTGGCCACTGGAGATTGTACAGCATGTTATTTCAGTACGGTATTCATCTGTGTAACTTCCTGTTTCTGTTGTTGTTGTTTCACTAAATTTCATACTTACAGGAGAATGAAATGTTTAAACCACAAAATCCCAGGTGGTTCAGCTGACAGGTATAAAAGGCCACGTGCTACTGAAATAAAACATTAAGTCAGTTTTTGATTAATGGGAGAAGTTTTGATGTAGCATGCAGCCTTGATTCTTTTTCTCTTTCCTGAGCCAGAGTGTTCTATAAAACTCCCACCCACACAACTACTACCAAAAAGCACAGAAAGAAAGAATTCTCTAATTGCAGTAGGGGACACATTTGAAAAAATACTGGTCCTTCTCCAGTGTCAGCATCGCAGTAGCTAATGGACAAGAAACTATAGAAACACAAGAGCCAACATGGAGAAATAGGACTGATGACAACTCTGTGGTTAAGAGCTGGAAACTTGAGGAAATGCAGGCTGTGAATTCTACCTTTCCTGTCTATCAGGACCTGACCAATCTACCACAGAGTAGGGTGGGCCACAGAAAAGGATGATGTTAAAAAGAACAACAAAGTAATAAACCATAGCGTTATTCATGCAATCTTTGTATAAATTTGAGCTCTGTGACACACATCACCATAAGCTTCAAATTTCTTATCACCAATTCCCACAATCATCCCATAAGGTAAAGTTATTTTCCCCACTTTTAGCTGTAAAAACTACAATTCAAAAATGGTGGATAAACTTACTCAAAACTATATTTCTAATAAGAAGTAGGCCTGAATCCAAACTTAAACACACCTGGATCCAAATGCACCACCCCGAAGTAGTGAATGATGCAGAAACAGGTGACATGTGAGGGGCCAGGCAAGAATCAGAATAGAAACCCCTCCCTTAGCCACCGCTGTTAAGGGTTGTTTTTTTTTACCAGTTCCTAGAAGTACACCATCCTGAGAGTAAGCATATGACAGAGTACTTGTTATGTTTCATTTATTTATTTAGTGAATACAGCTTCTTTCTAGGTTTAGGTTCAGTTCTCCTCAACTAATCCTTGCTCTCTTTCTAAGGTACCAAGTAAACCACCATCTGGGGTATTACTGAGAAATGTACCTGAAATGAACTAATCCACCTGATCACAGCAGTTGGGGTTCTCCTTCCCAGAGGGGCAGACCAGGTAAGCAGACCCCCTCAGTGTAACAGAGTCCATTGTTACCTGTGTGCCACATGCTTGAATAGATTATTCTCCGTCCCCCCCCACCCCCCAAAATTACTAACTGTCTGTAGCATTTAGCACCTATGTATACATGTTCACGCCAAAATAGTTTCTATGGGAATGTATTCCCTGAGTGTATTTCTGGTTCATTTTCAGGTACTCTCGTTGTATGAGCACCATCAAGTTCAGCATTTATCATAGTTCAACAACCATAATTTTATGGGCCTTTCTAGCCCTGAAAATTTATGATCATAAATTACCAACTCTGTGTTCATTAACTCTCTAGGTACCCTGGAGTTTATGAGAAGTTTTTCTTAGAGAGTTACAATCATGTTAATGAGTAAAGGCTAATTTTAAAAACTATACAGCACAGGGAAACATAGCCATTATTTTATAATAACTTTAAATGCAATATAACCTATAAAAATACTGAATCGCTGTGTTGTGCATCTGAAACTTATATTAGTTTTTTTTTTTTTACTTTAATGAAAAATGAAAAACTATATTCTTTGACAAGAGAAGGGAATATAGGAGTTTAAAGAAGTGGGGGAAAGGAGCTGGAATTATCGGAGAAGAAAGGATTTGTGAAAGCAGCAAGGATCACCTTGGCTGTGAAAATTATGTAGGGATCATGATGTTACAAAGATGTCAACACTTGGGCTTCCCTGATGGCACAGTGGTTGAGAATCTGCCTGCCAATGCAGGAGACACAGGTTCGAGCCCTGGTCTGGGAGGATCCACATGCCGCGGAGCAACTAGAGCCTGTGCGCCACAACTACTGAGCCTGCGCATCTGGAGCCTGTGCTCCACAACAAGAGAGGCCACGATAGTGAGAGGCCCGCACACTGTGATGAAGAGTGGCCCCTGCTCGCCACGACTAGAGAAAGCCCTTGCACAGAAATGAAGACCCAACACAGCCAAAAATAAATAAATTCATTAATTTAAAAAAATGTCAACACTTACTAAGCAGTTATTATGTACCTAGCACCTTTCTAATTACTTCATGTAATTTCCCTTTGTCAGATCTCACAAGGTAGTTATTACTATTCCATTTGACAGAAGTTGTGGAGAATTATGACCATGGCCAATTGTCATATAACAATAACAGGCACTCAAATATTCAGGCTCAAATCTGGATACCTGAAAATCCTGTGCCATTTGCAGTATGCCAGGAAAGGGAGCACCATATCATGGCCAAGTTTAGCTAACAATATCCTGGAGCTTCTCTCTGTTCTCAGGTGTGCCCCTCTTTGCAGTGTGTCCTTGGCTAGGAAAGTCTTCTTCCTACTTTTCCCTTGGCTAGTTTCTAACTTGTCTTTCACGTTTCAGCTTAAACATCAATTCTTCAAGAAGTGAAACATGGAAAAACTGTGGAGAGTCAGAATGTTTCCTGAACTCCAGAGTGGATTAACCTGCCCCCACATAGCCACCTGTACCTTCACAATGCATTAGTAGGCTTAGCTAAAAGCTCTGCCCTTTGATTTGCTGGTCTCTGATCAGGCTTGGTGGAGAAGGCAGCTTCCTAAATCTGATGTTTGCTTCAGGCCTCTCTCACCTTGCCTTCCAGAGATTTCAATATGAGATTGTGGGAGAAGGTTAGGGACGCCAGTCCTACTGAGTAAACTTTTTAGAGCCACCTGTCAACTGTTTCCATTGGGGTGCGGAGCTCTGCTGCACCTCTCATGACTTAACTCTGTCATTCAGGATTTAATCTGCAGTAAGAGAGCCTCCATCCATGCAGAGGTCTGTTCCCTCCCTGCTGTACTCGCAGGCTGGCTAGCTCTGGCCTCAGTGTATTGCTCTCATAGGGCTTTGCTGAAATGACCAATAAGAACACACACCAGCATTCTGAATGTTTTTCTTTTCCCTAAAGCTGCAGACTTAGTCAGCGTGTGGTCAGCTTTCCAGGGTATCACAAGGAAATGTTATACCCACACTTCACCACAACGCACGAGGGTCACCAGCTTTCCAGCCCGCACACCTGTACCCTCCCTTCACAGTCTGACTGCTAAGCCAATGTCACATTTTTAGGTTAAGTCCAGGGATCCCATTCAAAGTGGGAAACTCTGGATAGGAGTATGTTGGGGAGGAGTATTATGGAAAGCAATTCAACCAAATTTCTTACCTTAAATCTGTTATTAAGTGCTGTGAGTACGCTAAATTTAAAGTTCTTATGCAAAACAGTCCTTAACAATAATGAAAACCACCATTCATCATGCTTACTCATGATCTTCCAACATTTTTTTCTATCATTATCAAAAGTCCTTCCATACATTTTGTATATTTTCCCCAAATCGCCTTAGATCACAAACTGCAAGCGTGTTTCCTGCTAACAAATCGCAACACCCCCAGGAGATGAGCCTGTGAAATGTCTTCATTCCTGGGCGCAGTGTCCCTCCACCACTCTGCTCAACCTGGCTAGTAGCCTTGAGTTTAAAACCCAAATTAGGTAAAACCTAACTTTTCACTTGGGTCTCAGGAGTGACCTCAGGTCTTTATGAATGTGTGTGTGTGTGTGTGTGTGTGTGTGTGTGTGTGTGTTTATTGACATGTAGCACTTAATATCTGTTGGCAGAATAATGAGTCTCTTAATTCCAGCCTGGATACCAAAGGAACAGCTTTCAGGATTTGACCCATTTCTTCTTGTTCCAGACAATGTGGGTTTGACTTTGTCTTTTCATAGATAGATAGACAGATAATAGATTGACAGATAACAGATAGATAGATAGAGAGAGAGAGAGAGAGAGAGAGAGAGAGAGGTGTGTAAGTGTGTGATCTGCTTGACTCTAAATCTGGATTGGGTCATCCAGAATGAAAACCTATTTTGGTGCTGAAGCTCCGGAGAATGTTCCTTCTCTCACCTCTGGGTCCCTTTGAGCCATCTGACTCTTGTCTGCTTTCTTTTACTTCAAAGCAGCAGGCAGCGGTAGCAGCTCCTCTGGAAACTTTGGCCTGCTGTTTCCTGCACTAATTTATCCTCTCTCTGCTTTCACCCCAGCTGTTTCCCCACCTCGTGCTCCCTGACTCACTGCCATAACAGCAGAGGTCCAGGGCATTCTGTGAAGTCTGCTCTCAGAAGGCACGGCAGGACCCTAAATTCCCCCAGGCCCTGCCTTAAGCTTGGCGAGTGCAGCAGACAGCACTGCAAATGCCAACTGACAGGTGAGTTTTCTTTCCGTCCAAGGCCTGTCATCTTTGCCCCTTCCCACCACGAAATGTGTGCCATCACTTCCAAAAGACATCAAGCAGGGGTCCTGATGCTGATGAGCCTGTGGGTTCTGGAGTAAACAATGGGAAAATACACTGAACCACCAGCTACGACCCCTGATGCAGAACAGACTCGTAGGTGCAGGCAATGTGTCAGGAATTCTCTTCCTCCCAGGGCTGGATGGTACATCAATTAGAGACTTATTCTTTTTTTTTTTTTTTTTTTTTTTTTGCTACGTGGTAGATATTTCCAAATCTGTTTAGGCAAAAAGAGACTTATTCTTATTGACAAGCATGTTAGTGAGAACTCTATATTCAATTGAGTTCTATTCAGTAACTAACACAGAGTTATCTTCATCTTCATGGAAGCAAGGAATATTGTTTAAGGGGGAAAGAAGAAAACATTTGGGGGACATGGGGTATTTGAGGAAGAAAGTTTAAGTCCTGGGTAAAGCTACTATAGTACCTTATCAGGGAATGTGGGAAATAGGGATGCAGACCCTCTCAATCTTGGTGCAAAAGCTCCAGGACTCAGAGAGGGTGGCGAGAGAAAGGGGATCATGTTCTTCCACTGTCACTACACGGTTTTTTAAAAAAATCAAATAAACCTCATTTTTCATTTCATTTTCTCATTATTTCTATTCTGATTCTTCCTTACTCACCCCATTCAGGCCACTCCAGCCTCCCTGATGTCCGCCCCTCCTCCATCCCAGACATGCCACCTACTTTTGCAACAGGTCACCACGTGGCTCACCTCTCACCCTTTCAAGTCTTTACACAAATGTCACCTTCTCGCGAGGCCTTCATTATCCCACTCCCCCCACCTCCAAAAATTCCTGAGGCTCTTTCCTAACTTATTTTTCGCTTTATCACTTAGTGCCCTCTAACATACATTTTACATATTTTACTTACTTATAAACAGACTTTCATCTGTTTTGCTCTCCTCTGTAGCCCCAGAGCCTGGAGAAGTTTCCGGCCAGAGCACTTTTTGTTTGTCCTACTGCTTGTTGACAGACTGCATGAATGAACGTACAAATGATGGCCTGGCCGTCAACAGGGAACCCGTATCAGAACTTGACCCATTCCCTCTCCCTTCAGATGATGTGGTTTGATTTTTTCTCTTTTCTGTTGATCAGAAGCAAAAGTCAACATCTTGATCACCTATTTCTAAAACAAAAGAAGGTGTCATTTTCCCGAGAATCTCAGCATTATACTAGACACATCAAGTGAAGATAAGGTTGTAGAGAAGGGTTTGTCAGCCTGGGCACATGACAGATTCCACAGCCAGCAAGGATGAAGTCTTAAAGTCACTACATGCTGGATTTTAGATGCCAGAGGCCTCCTGAGCTCCCTGCTGCTCCTAAAACCCTGGTCGATATCACAGGTGTGGAGGAGAGAGAATGGAGGACTGGAAACAGTAGTTGCTTGCTGGCAACACTGCAGGGCCCAGAATCACCTGTGCAGTTTCTGCACCTGACACCCACCTGCCAGGATTCTGATTTCCTCCTTTGAAAGATGCTGAGCGGCAACTTCGATACCCAAACAGGATTGAGATCCAGGGGTTTAGGGAAATAATACATCCCTATTCTTTACTTTGTCTGCAGTTCCTCCAGATCAGCTCTTCAGCTTAAGAATTGGCATAATTTTGGATTTCCTTCCCATTTAGGTCACCACACAGCATTGAGTAGAGTTCCCTGTGCTATACAGCAGGTTCTTATTAATTATCTATTTTATACATATTAGTGTATATATGTCCATCCCAATCTCCCAATTCATCCCCCCCCTTTCCCCCCTTGGTGTCCATATGTTTGTTCTCTACATCTGTGTCTCTATTTCTGCCTTGCGAACAGGTTCATCTGTACCATTTTTCTAGATTTCACATATCTGCGTTAATATAGATTTGACCGAAATGGGAAGGAAATCCAAAAAAGAGGGGATATATGTATACATATAGCTGATTCACTTCGCTGTACAGCACAAACTAACACAAACATTGGAAAGCAACTATACGCCAAAAAAAAAAAAAAAAAAAAATTGGCGTAATTTCCCCATGTGCAGGTGTGTGCATGGATAGATGTGCCAGGCACATGAAGCATAGCCTGTGACTACTGCAGGGTTAACCACTAAGGGTAACTGCCAGACTTAAGAATTTTGCTTAGAGTGGGCCCAGTGCCCAGGAAAGTGGGTTACACCACTGACAACATTCCTTTTATGGGAAAAGACACTCATTTCTAAACAACAAGGTCACAAAATAAATTTTGAAAGAAAATTAATTTTTAATTTGGGAGTTGCCTATAATAGAGATTTACATTTTTATTTTTTATTTATTTATTTTTTTTGCGGTACGCGGGTCTTTCACTGTTGTGGCCTCTCCCGTTGCGGAGCACGGGCTCTGGATGTGCAGGCTCAGCGGCCATGGCTCACGGGCCTAGCCACTCCGCGGCATGTGGGATCTTCCCGGACCGGGGCACGAACCCGTGTCCCCTGCATCGGCAGGTGGACTCTCAACGACTGCGCCACCAGGGAAGCCCGAGATTTACATTTGTAAACACAGGCCCAATCAGAGGTCAAACTGGCAGAGACATGTTCTGACAGGTATACTAATTTATGAACTGTTTACATTGGTTCTAGTGAAATATGGGCAGAAGGGACAGCTTACAGCTTGTGTACCCCAAAGCACAGTAAGAACTTAAGCAATAGGCCAAAAACTGTAGTTAACGTCTGATGTGAAAAATCTAACACACCGTGGTGGTATTTTTAGAAACTGAACTTTATAAAGATCTGCAAATTATTGCCCCTTTTAGTTACTTAAGCGTAAGGAAGTATTTTTTTTTTTTCCTATGCTCTCAATTTCTTGGCTGGCCCTAAATGTGATCTCCTGTGAATCTGTACTTCTCATCCTCATTTCTGAAGGAACTCCCTGCTAAGGCGTTCTGAGGATCCAGGTGTGTTACCTGCACTGGAGGCAGATGTCTTCTCAATGGTCTTCAAGCCTTCAGCCATAAATAACCCATCATACACTGGTCTTGCAGCCTACTTCTGGTGTTGGAAGCACTCCCCCACTGGGAAGTGGTCAGGTGCAGAATCACTAAAAAAGAATCAGGAAAATTATTGCTATGAATAATCTCCGTTTTCACTCTTCTTTCCTCCATAGTGGATGTATATTCTTTACCATCATCATAGGTCTCCAAAGGCCTTTCTCAATTTATGAATTTTCCCCTTCACCCCATTACTTCCCCCTTCTCTGGTCCCAGCATCTCTGTTGTGTATATGTCTTTGGATATGTATATATCCTTATTAGATTACAGGGGTTGATTCATATGAACATATGGCCTTACCTTATATAAATTGCATCGACCTATAAATCTGGTTCTCTTTATTATTTTCCACTCAACAATACACTTTCAAGATGTATATAGCTACCTACATGTCACACCCTGATTATTGCTTCTAAATGCTACGCAAAAGGGAAGGGTAAGCTGGGACTAAGTGAGAGAGTGGCATGGACATATATACGCTACCAAATGTAAAATAGATAGCTAGTGGGAAGCAGCCACATAGCACAGGGAGATCAGCTCGGGGCTTTGTGACCACCTAGAGGGGTGGGATACGGAGGGTGGGAGGAAGATGCAAGAGGAAGGGATATGGGGATACATGGATACATATAGTGATTCACTTTGTTATACAGCAGAAACTAATGCACCATTGTAAAGCAACTATATTCCAATAAAGATGTTAAAAAAAAAAAAGTCCTCGTGTGCATTGGCCTCATTTTACCTATTCTTTCCCCAGTGACAGGTTCCTCCAGTTTCTCACCACCACAAACAGGGATGCAGGAAACATCCTTAGACATGTTGAAGAGGAGTCGGTAACCAAGAGCAGGGTTGCAGGAGTGTTAGAGTATACACGTATGTTATTTCATGAGGTATTGCCAGATTTCTTTCCCCAAGGTTTCTACCAAATTTTACTCTCTCCAGCAGAGTATGAGGGTTCCCATTTCATTACCACCACCAGTGTTTGCTAGCATCCTAATTTCTAATTACCAAGCTGAGGAGTTTAAAGGATTGTATCAATATTATATTACCAATCTGAAAAGTATAAAGGATTATATAATTTTTAATTTATATTTATGTGATTATTAGTGAGGGTAAGAATCTCTTATAAGACATTCAGGCTTCCCCGTTTATGAATTGTCAACTCACATCCATTGATTATTTTCAATTTTACCTTAACTGAAGATCAACAGACATTTCTATTATATTCTAGATAGTAATCCTTTGGTTTCTGGTGTTGCAAATATGGTTCTCAGTTCCCAGTTTATCAGCTGTTTGTTACCTTCAGTGTCCTTCACTTACAAAAAAAACCCTTAATTTAGATGTAGTCAATTCAACCCAACTTTTTTTCTGAGATCCGTAATTTTTTTCACATTTATACATTTACTTCATGGAAATATGTTCACAATATATTGTTAAAGAAAAAGGTAAGTTATAAAACAGCATGTATACTATGTTCCTATTTATATAAAATGATTCACAGTATCAGTCTTCTTCATCAGTTTGGGTATAAAAAGAGTCATATTTCCTTTATTGTTCAAATTATAAAAACCCCAATCTTATTCTGTTCAATTTAGGGAAAAATACAATTTTCCTTCTTGGGTCTTCTGCCCCAAGATTCCTCAGGGACATTCCTCAATGTCAGTTTTGTTGACCTTTTCACAGAACCAACTCTTGGTTTTGTTGATTTTTTTCCTACTGTTTTTCTATTCTCTATTTCATTTATCTCTGCTTTAATCATTATTTTCTTCCTTCTGCTAGCTTTGCCCAATCAACTTTTGACTTTTAGGGTATGTGATTTAGGGTTTTGTCTAAAAAATCATATTTATAAAATTTAGCTATTTGGTGTAGATTTAAAAAATACCGATGTACATTTTTCCTATATAAAAAGCCAATTTCTTCAACAAGTTTAATTAAAAAGTCCTTCTGTTTCCCATGATTTGTGGTGAAATTTATAGCATTTAATAAGGATTAGATTCTGGGATATCCATTGTATTTAACTGGCCCTTTTGAATTCATTTATTCTATTTTCCATTAATGTACTTAAGAAATATTTATTGAGCACCTATTATAACCCAGACATTATTTTATGTCCTGGGGAAACAGACAAAAGTTTCTGACTACCACAGAGCTTATCTTAGGATAGGGAAATAGTGTAGAGCCTTAAAGGTCATTATAAAAATTTGGGCATTTACTAAAATAACAGTAACTGCTGACACATATCTTGCATTACTATTTGTCAGGCACTGTTCGAAGGGTTTTATCTAATCCTCTCAACAACCCTGTGAGATACTAACTATTATTCCCCACTTTACAGATGAAGACACCATGGCACATACAGCTTAAGTAATTTGCCAAATGTCAGGCAATTGATGAGTGACAAAGCTGGGATTCCAACCCAGTCAGCCTAATTCTGGAGCCTCTGCTCTTACACACTGACCTGCACTACCTTTGAGTGGGATGGAAAACCATAGGAGGAGAACCATGACTGACCCACATGTCAGGTTTACTTAGGCTACTGTGTTGCAATTAGGTGGTAGGTGGGGCAAGAGTAGAAAAGAGAGACCAGTTAGGGTCTATTTCAACAGTGTAAATGAGAGATGATGGTGATTTGGGTGATTTAGTAGCAATGGAGGAGGTAAGGAGGAGTCAGATTCTGGATTTGTTGACAACTGGGCAGTGGAGTCTGGGAAAGAAGGAAGGATCATTGATAATTTCGAAGTTTTTATCCTGAATGACTTAAAGGACAGAGTTGCCACTTACTGAATGCGGAATACTACTTAAAGAATGAATTAAGGAAAAAACTCCCTTAATCTTTTAGATGTCTTCTAAAAAAGGGATCTAAAAGGTCATTTTAGATGTCATTAGACACTCAAGTGAGACTGGAATAGACAGTTGTATATGTGAGTCTGGAGTTCAGAGGCAAAATCTGTCTACAAGATATAAATTTGAGCAACATTACCATATAAGCTTAAAGGACTATAATAAATCACCAAGGAAAAGAGAAAAGGGGGAAAAAAAAGTCCAAGGACTGATCCTGGTGTACTCCAACATCACTCCAGAGATGCAGAGGAAATGAACAAATATTAAGAAGAGTGGCCAGTGAAGGTGGAGTAAACCTGGAAGGTGACAAGTTTGTAGAAGCCAAGTGAATAGAGGTTTAGGGGAAGTAATCTACTTTGTCAAATACTAGATACAATAACTGGCAATGTTTAAGATTGTGGCTATTCCACCAGTCTGCCTCTCCCACTGTTAATGAGCCCAGCCCTTCTGCCAACCCATAAAGAACATTAAGCATGAGCAAGATATAAACTCTTGTGGTTTATATAATCTAGCTCATCCTGATTAATATGTCTCTTATTTGTTTATCTTAGCTGGTTGCATTGGTCAGTACTTCCAATACCATGATGAAGAGTAATGATGGAAGTGGAGATTTTTGTATTATTAAACACACTAAGTAATGTTTGCAGTAGATTTTTATTGAGTTAAGTAATTTTCCATTTATTTTTAGTGGTCCAGATTTTTTAAAATCACAAATAGTAATTGGATACTACCAAATACATTTTCTACTTCTATTCAGGTAATGTGATTTTTCTTCTTTAATCCATTAGTGTAGTAAATCTTTGTTATTAAATCATATTTGAATTCCTGGAATAAACCCTACTTTATCATGATATGTTACATTTTTAAACCTAATTAATATCTTATTTGCATTACAGCACTTATATTTCTAAGTGCAAGGGGGTTAAAATTTTCTTTTTCGTATCATTTTCATGTTTGGAAGAATGGTTTTTCTAGCCAATTATACTATGAATTGAACATATGTCTCTGTTTTCTGGAAAAAAAATTAGTGGAGTAGGAATTATCTGTTCCTTGATAATCTGATAAAACTCAACAGAAAAGTTATTTATTTTAATATTTTTAAATGGTTATTTAAACTTTTGGTTTGATTAATGTTCTCTACTATTTTTACCCAATTTCATTAATTTCTGCAGTTGTCTTTATTATTGTGGATCAACTGAGTTAAACATTAATTAAATGCCTGGGTCAATGTTACATATAAAAATTACTGTCATAATTTAATTTTCTTCTTTATTTCTTACTTGGGCTTAACTCTTTTGTACATTGTTAATTCTTTTTATAGATGAACAATCAGTTCAGTTGACTTTAGTTTTTACTGTAGTAAATGTTTTAAAGCTATAAATTTCCCACTGAATACTGCCTTTAACTATATTCCATAAATTTTGTCATGTAACAATTTTATATATTTGTTCTAGTTATGAAGTTATTGCTAATGATTTATGAATAATACTTCATAGTTATTCTAATTATGAAATATCTACACAAGGGTATTTAATAGTATGATTTTAGCTTCTAAACATGTGTCAATTTTTTAGCTTTCCTTTTGTTATTGACTTCTAATCTGATTGAATTATTTTGTGTAGTGTTGATTTTTTATTTATTGAAACTTGTCACATAGCATTTATACAGTTTTGTGAATGTTTTATGAGCATTCAACAATACTAAAAATGTTCCATGTATATTTTATATTTCTATTTCTGTATAAATCTATTATCCTGGGTATATTAACTATGTTATTCAAATCTTTTTCCTAATGCAATGTATATTCCACAATGATTCACATTCAGTGGGTCACGGTCAAACTCCAATAGGCATAGAAAGGCCTGGAAGGTGACTAAACAAAGTATTGAATAAATTTGTCTAATACTTACTCACCCCATAGCATCTTCAGATTTGAGTTCAGGGTAGGAAGCCAGCAGCACACGGAAGTTCATCCATTTGTCAATAACAACACTCAGCAAGTCCTTGTTACTTGTCACCTGTTTCAGAGTAAGGAGTGTCTTTATTGCAATACCATGATATTTCTACACTCTGGGGCTTTGCTCCATTAATTATCCCCCTTTTTTTCTTTGCGTCATAATTCTCTCTACTGGCTTCATCTCTTTAGCCAAAAAACAAGTTCAATATCCCTCCATCCACCTTTTTTGTTCCTTTCCTTTCCTCTGGCACTTCATTAAATGATTTTTTAATGACTGACTCCACCACGTCACCTCTAGTACCTCGTAGGTGGGCTACAGCCATGAGATGGGGCAATGACAAAACAAGGGTAGAATCAGCCTCTAATGAGATACTGCAATAGTCCAGGTGGAAGTGAAAGGGAATTTGGATTGATATGGTAGCAGTGAGGATGGAGGAAAGGCTTAAAGGGCAGAAGAAAGAATTAGAGTTTAGACAGTGGAAAGAAAAGAGTGAAATACTCATCTCAGAAAGGGAGCATTGCTAAAGACAGCGAAATAGGATTTTGCAGCAGTGTTGTGTACCCACTTGAGTTTGACGAACATGAATTTATCAATATATCAATCTGCCCAGTTGCGTGATTTCCTCTAAAAATCTCAAATGCATGGATACTGTCAATCATGAAATTAGTAAATGATTTGGGAACCCATGATTTGCTAGCCATCTCTTGTAGATTGATCTTCTTATTTCTTTGCAGAAATATGTGCAACGGTTATCTATCCATTGCCTACAAAATAAAATCTACACATCTCTTAGCCAGGCATTCAAGTTCTCTCCATAATCTGACCAAAATAAAAGATTTCAGCTTTACCTTCTCTAAAATTGTCTGTGCACTTGACTTGTTAGTTAGTCAATATATCACATGGTAATATAGGGAAAAGGGATCTTTTGTTTTGCTTTATTTTCTTCCAGAGTTCATCATCTCCCTTTCCTTTAGCAACTGCACTTAGATTTTCCTTTGGGAAATGACTTCTTCTAGACTTTTAATCCATACAGTTCCGGAAGAGCACCCTTTTGGTGAGAGGGATGCATAAATAACCGAGACCAACACACAGTAATTGGCTCAGGAAACAAATATGTCACTAAAGCCATGAAAATTAGAATCCATGAGCATCAATCCTGAACCGTTTCTGGAAACACGGAGGAGGACAAACAATCTAGCTGGTGGTGGTAAATGGGCAGAATGTAATTCTGAAACTTCTAGGGGCAATCGGGCCCACGTGAAGAGGACCTTGCTGAGAATTAAGCCAACAGAAGAAAGAAATTCCAGAATAAAGAAGGGAATATTCTTGATAACGTCATTTGCATTCTGTGACAGCCATGCCAGAAGGTGAACTCTTGGGTTTTTATGTTATGTCACTAATGAACCCCCTTTGTTTCTGTAAGTTTGGGTTTGATATTATGAATCCTAAATGTTCTATAACCTGTACAAGTAGCCACCTGCAACACTGTCTCCCAGCTCCAGACCTCTGAGGCATCCACTGTGTAGAGCATTATTTCAATATTTAGGACAAAGTGGGTTATATGGTCATTTACATGGTTATGGACATTTCCTGCCTCTCCATCTAATAGCAGGTTATTTGAGGGCAGTTTATTGCAGACCCTAAATCCAGAGTTCCTATGATCTAAATCATGGCTCTGCCTCTTACTGGCTGAGGGACACTGAGCAAGTGTTTCACCGTTTTGTGTTTCTGATTCATCATCCATAAGATGGGAATTTGAACAGTAACACCTGAAAAACAAAACAAGCAAACAAATAAAAGAATGGAAGCACCACAGAGTTGTTGTAAGGAGTTAATATATGTAAAGCCCTCAGAAAAGTATCTGGCACATAACAAGTAAGCTCTATGGGACTGTGAGCTATTTTTGTTATAATTATTATCACAATGATGATGATGATCACTATTATTATTTGCAACCCTGTTGCCTACTGCAGTGCCCTTCAATTATAAAGAGTGTATCATTCTTAATTATTGTATAAGTGGATTTTAATGTAGTATTTGTTTGCCTGATCCTGCAGTTTTCACATGGATCAAACTACCAACGCATCAGAAGGTAGCCCCTGTCATCTCAGCTCAGAATACTGTAGAAGTCCAAATCTTCCTGCCTCGTTCCTGCTACTTCCATCACATTCCCCTCCATCCCTGCCTATACTCAGTTCCTGCCCTTTTAGTTTCATCTTTCTTGCCCAGCATCCAATAGGTGCTAGAACTTGATGATAGATAGATTTCTCCTTGGTCATTTTTGGGTATCAATCCTCTGTCTTCCATCTGATTCTCCATCTTACAGTGGTTTCTCTGCATTACCACACCCTGGCCTTCTACCTGGAGGATCAGCTAACACTTAACAAAGAACAGCCACTCCACTTTAAGGCTTTAGAACATACTCTAATCAGGATTCAGTATACAATCCCCAAGACACAGGAAGTAGCTAATACTATGTATTTCAAAGGGTTAAGTATAAAAATATATCTTCTCTTCAACTAAAAATTCCCAAGTCTCTTTCCCTACAAGTTAAAGGAGAATTTCTAGGTTAGGGAGCTCCATTCCATGTCAGCAGTAGTCAGTCTCATAAGTAGGATTAGAATGAAGATGGGGTCACATTGGTCACTTCCAACCTAAGGAAGGTGACTGGAAGGAAGAGGGGCCAGTGAGTTTGCAGATCATGAGGACTACTGAGTCTACTTAAAGAACACAAGACATATTTATGACCTGGCCATTTTGAGATTTCAACTCCATCGCCAGCCTGGATGCAGAAGAAACTGCCATCATTCAGAATGTTACCTGAAGCAAAGTGTGGGATAAATTAGCAAAAGGTACAAAACCCATAAAAAACACCTATGATTTAAACATGAGACGTTTCCAATGCACTAAATTTGGAATGATGTGCTTATCCGTGGTCCTGCTGGAGGAAATAAAATGTTCAGCTTGGGAAATGAAGAAAGGAAACGTATCAATGTTTTGTTCATCATGCTGGAAGAAATGGAATTATCTGAACCATGTAAATTCAAAATGTACCCAACTTAAAAAAAGCATATTTGCTATATTTGGAATACAATTAGAGAACTTAGAATTTCAAACTCCTAGAAATTCAATAGTGAAAATTTTAAGGCAATTTCTAGTTTTCATACAACAAATATCTATAAGTTGCACTCTTGTACGTGAACACACTCAGTAGAAAACTTTTCTTCTACATGGCTCGCTACAAAAATTATCACGGGTCAAATCAAATCTCGTGAAAAGTTATATGATAACAGAGGGTGTCCTAACATGACACTGCATGTAATGTTGATTTTTCTCCCACCTAAAATGAAGTAAGAAGGCACATATACCATGTTAAATATTGAAAAGAAACTAATATTTATTTTAAAGGAAAATATTAGCAAATTCATTAGATTTTAATGTATCATTTTTCCTATGTTATTTTCCCTAGAAGCTGATCCTGAGATGAAAGTTCATATGTAAGTGATTTTTTAAGGAAATCTCATTAGCAAAACCAATAAAAGACTGAAGGAAGCAAGACAGTGAAGGGAATGAGCCAAATGAGGGTGTGATCCCAAACAAAGTCCCACACAGGGTAGCTTCAGCTTGATCCCAAGGAAAACTCTGGAGAGGAAATTACCCCTCAGAGTTACCTGAGTCCAGGGAGCTGGGCTTTCAAACTCCCACATCCACTGGAAAAGAGTCATCAATATAGGGTCAGCCCAGAAGGCCATAAATTCCCATGTGTTCAGTCAAAGAAGGCTCCAGTAGACTGAAGAACCTTCTCTCCAAAATTGCTATAGTTGATGGAATGATGGGAATAAAAGCATATTAAAGTCTGGGGATACACAGGAACAGGAAAAGAGATATTAGGGAATATGGATATAGCTCTGACATTATTTACTACTTGGTTCTTTAATAATGTTCATTTATATAAGTAATACTTTATACCATTATTAACTTTATTATTTTAAAATACAGACACACTTTGCACAACTCAAAGATATCTTCCCAATATGAATGGATACAGTTAATTGCTATATAGGTCAACTCAAACCAACAAGTCTTCATTCTGTGATACACCATTTTTATTTACACAGTCATTCAAAAGTATTCATTTATCAGCCACCGTGGAGAGCCCATTAACGTCGTTGTTAATAACTTTGCAGTCACAGAGAACTTGTTTTGAATCCTGGCTCTACTGGTTACCAACTCCATGATTTGGAGCAAATGACTAAGTTCTCTAAGTCCCTGTTTACACATGTGTAAACTGGGGACGATCATATTTAAGGATTGAGATAATGCATGTAACTGATTTTGCATCATGTCTGGTATGTGGTAAGTGCTTAATGTTACTTAATATAATGAAAATTATGATGATAATGTATAGGCAGGGTGATAACATCTGTGTATGGGATAGTATACTTGAAAGAAAAATAAGATATGGTTCCTTCCTTAAAGAGCTTAAGATCTTAGAAGGCAAGTCATGAATAAATATTTAGCATAGAAAAGATAATATGAGAGAACGACATATGATTGATACTGAATGAGATACTTAAAAAAACACGCCCCACATCTACTCTCCCCTCCTCCCTAATGTGTTCTCCACACTGACACTGGAGTTCTCTAATACACAGCTTTAATCATGACACTCTCTCTCCTTTAATTGTCAGACTCCCTTTTACCTACATAAAACCGGGCAGGTTCCATAGCATTAACCTATGATCTATGCATTCCCCATCCCCTGCAATCTACTATAGTTCAAATCTTTCACTTCATCCTAGTGTTCATTCTTCATCTGAGAACTATTAAGAATATGTAGTATTTTTCTACATCTGTGTCACCAATCAAGTAGTTTCATCCATGTGGAATATCTTAACGTCTTAGTGTTGAAATTTCTTCATCCTTAGAGGTCCAACCCAAGTGTCACCTCCTGTATAAAGCTTCCCCATCTGTCCCATTTAAATTACTTCTCTCCTGTCCATGTTCTTTTAGTAGATAGTTTTACTATTTAATGGTTTTTACACTTAATCATGTACTAGTAGATTGTATAAAGGAAAATGGCTGGGGAGAAGATGTTATGCACTGACACTGGGTCAGCCACTCAGCAATGTCCACCAGAATGTTGGTCTTTGCACTAGACTGTTAATTTCTTGAGGCCACGGATGACCTCTAAGATACCACAGAGGAGTTATAAAGAAAGGAAGAAAATCATTGTGGAAATAAAGTAGTGGAAATACACAATGTAGTGCAAATAAAGGGAAGATAATTTCAAGAAAGTATACAAGGGAATTGGTGTCAAATATTTCTGAGAAGTCAACGAAAACAATGAATGAAAGAGACTTGCACAGGTTAGGGCTTATTTTGGAAAATGCAATTCTCCAAACAAACCATACTTATATAATATATAAATATAATATATATATTTAATTTATATAATTTATATATTAAATTTATGCCTATGTATAGATATGAGGAAATAAATAGTGAAAATATGGAACTAGCAGTGTACTTTTATCCACATACAAATAAAAGCTATGAGACATGGTAGCTGTTGGTGGGAGGTTGAGATTTATGTCATGAGAAAGAAATTTGTGAGTTTTTTAAAAACCTGTTTTTGTTAAAGGATAAAGGGAAATGATTCATTTAAGAGGGAGATATTAAAAGTGCTAGAGAGAAGAATAATTTGAGAAGGAACTGTTCTTTTTTTTTTAACTTCAAATTTTACTCTATAATTAATTGGTGTATCTGCCTAATTCTTATAATTCTACAATATGGAAATTAAAAACACCCAAACTCCAGCTTGACCTTTTTGCACTGTAGCATTTTTTCCATTATGTAGGTAGATTCATGTATTTGAATTGTTAACAGCAATTCTTTGTCCACTGTTCCATTCTTAGGGACATTCCCAACTGCTTCAATACAGAACTAACTGGGTCTGCAAGGCTGATGTTCTCCGTTCAAGCACCTAAGCCCACACAAGGTGGCCAGATTCCCCAGCCTGTTAGCAGAAGCTTCTGGGTGTTCAGGGCTGCTGGAGAGCAGCTTGTCTGTCCATGGGAGGTGAGTTGGCAGGTGTCCACACTGGGTGGTGTGCTTACTGGGAGTCATTTCCAGATCAAGGGCCTTTCCTTTCCCTCCCACTTTGGGGACTCCTAGTCTTTTCCTCCTGTTCTTTCCCTCCAGAGTCACCACTCTGCCCTTCTTTTACCTCTCCCCAGCCCCAAGCCCTCAATCTTCTGATCTATAATAAAAAACTGACCCAAGAATCTTCGTTTAGCATTCAAGTCAGTGGTTACTTTTAATCTTTTTTCAGCATTGGTGTGGGCTGAAGGGGGAAAAAAGAACCCTCAAAAGACACAGAGGACAGATTGCTGGTTGCCAGAGGTGGGGATGGGGGATGAGCAAAATGGATGAAGGGGGTCAAAAGGTACAAATTTGCAGTTACAGAATGAATAAGCCATGGGGATGTAATGTACCACATGGTGACTATCCTTAATACTACTCTTTGCATATCTGAAAGTAGCTTGGAGAGCAGCTCTTGTAAGTTCTCATCACAAGGAAAAATTCTGTTAACTATGGATGGTGACAGATGTGAACTGGACTTACTGTGATCATTTTGCAATACATACAATGATCAAATCATTACATTGTACATCTGAAATCAATATGTTATGTCATTTATACCTCAATAATTTTTAAAAAAAGAACCCTCAAGATACTAGAGAGAGCAAAGAAGAATAGGAAAATATACTAAAAACAGATTAATGACCTGAAGCATCATTTTGGCATGTCATCACATAGATTAATAATAATAATATAATGTCTAACTTTACTGAGTGCTACTGGTCTTATATATAAGACTTATGTAATCATAAGCCTTGGGCAAATCAATGAGAGAAGTGTAAGTATTTTTGCTATTTTATAGATGAGAAAACCAAAGCACAGAGAAGTTAAATATTCTGCCCAAGGTTACTCAGCGAAGAAGTGTTAGAACTGGAATTTTGAGTCTAGACTGTCTAGTTCCAGAGTCTATACTGTTAATCATCCCACCAACCTTCAGGGATATAATATTAGTTTTGCTGAAATACAGTTTCTCCTAACACAATACTTTTGTATATTTCAAAATATATATATATATATATATAATTTGGGTTTCTCTGGTGGCACAGTGGTTAAGAATCCACCTGCCAATGCAGGAGACATGGTTTCGAGCCCTGGTCCGGGAAGATCCCACATGCCGCGGAGCAACTAAGCCCATGCACCACAACTACTCAGCCTGTGCTCTAGAGCCCACATGCCACAACTACTGAGCACGTGTGCCACAATTACTGAAGCCCACATGCCTAGAGCCTGTGCTCCACAACAAGAGAAGCCACTGCAATGAGAAGCCTGTGCACCGCAACAGTAGCCCCCGCTCGCCGCAACTAGAGAAAGCCTGTGCACAGCAAAGAAGACCCAATGCAGCAAAAAATAAAAATAAATTAAAAAACTTTAAAAAATACATATAATTTTATATTATTACTTTGTAGACAAAGATTATTTCATACAAGTCAGTGAATTAAAAATTAAGATTTTTGGTTCCTATATTGGTCCAGCTACAAAAGTACACAGTATAATTGTTGCTGTCTAGTGAATGTAATCACATAGAGAATATATTCTGTAAGATTCTGAGTGGAGCAACACTAACTAGTACATTAATTACTCTGATTTACATTAATGATTTATAAAAACACATATAACGTGCCATGGAAGTGTTTAGGGAGTTTAGATATATGGAGAAATGTGGGAACTGACAAAATAGACTTGTCTCAGTTGTATGATTTCAATTTAGCTTTTAAGTAAGTGCTTTCCACATTGCTTGAGTAATTAGAAAACCACAAGCAGACATATAGTGTGGTTCTGTCATATGGGTTCTCAGGTAGGTAATTATAGTTTACCTCCATACACATATTATGAATATTCTCAACATCAAAGTGAAGCCTTCCTGAGAAAATCATTTGTGGATACAAACAGAAGAATTCCTGTGGAAATATTAAAAACTGATAATTATCTCTTGGTTTCCCAAAGAATTTCTATATAGAATTCATTCCCCTTAATGTTGGCAGAATATAAAACAGTAGCTCTCAGTCTCTTGTTTGCTCATTCAAAGCAGCTTATTGTGTCTTCAAAATGTAGATTTCTGGACACTCCCAGAGATTCTGATTCATTAGATCTTGGGGGGCAGAGGCGGGAGGCTTAGAGTCTGTACGTTACACAAGCCCCCTCTGGGAATTCTGATGCACATGATCAGCCCACCATACTCTGAGAAACACAGATCAAAGGATATCAGAGCAATGTATGGCTGTGCCCTGACATGGATGCTTTCCTCAGGGAGCAGTTGAACAGAAGGCCATGTACCCGGTTCTGCCTACTAGGCAGATCAGCCACTTCCTGACGGGTGAGTTTGTGAGTACAGAGTTGAAGCACCTCCCTCAGCCACTGCTGAAGGATTCAATGACAGGATTTTGGAAACCAACACAAAAATTAGTTAAGAAGGACTGAACCTGGAATATAGAATGAACTACTTGCCATTTATTTAACAGTCAATGTAAGAAAACACGTATATAGCAGATTTTAGGAGCTGTCTTTAATACTTATCCTTTCTCATGCAAGGACTAATGAAAATTGTATCCAGGTGAGGCTGGAGTCATGTTTTTGTCCTATTACTGCATAAATCATCCCTTTTCTTTGTCTTGCTATCATGGAATCTGCCGATTCCCATCTTGTCTCATAGGTATTAATGTTGATTCTGCCATTTGCTAATGTAAAAATACTTTTAGACTATCTTAATTGTTCATTAAGGTCTTCACCAACTATGTATCTGTAACTCTGGTTGTTTATATTTTTCTTAGCTACTGCACAGATTTGTGTAGAATTAAAATGTGTTTACCTTTCAACTTGGTGAACCTGTTAGCCATGTCCAGTTGTGACAGCCTGGGAACAGGTATAATCTTTGTTATGACAAAGTGAGGATGACAGAGACAGCTTCACCTTTTCACAGGAGAAGAAAGGCTGCTAAACTGAGTGATGTCTGAAACAGTTTCCATCAATGGACAGAAAGTTTCTACTTTAGTATGTGTCACATAATTCAATGCCCAACTGGATGCTGCCATTTAAACATACCATTCCCTCCTCCTATGGGTTTTATGAGCTAACGCTACCATGTTGGTTCTTTTGTGACACAGAGTTGCATCAAAATCTGCTTGTTGGGGTTGCCGTTTGCAATGGAAAAGATGTTTTTAGTGTTTTAGGAAAGTTGGGATTTTACAGATTAGATTTTTTAGGTGGGGATATACCATCATATATGTGAGGTTTTCAACATACCGAGACCTGCAGAGAGACAGTGGATATTTTCAATCATTTTTTCCAGTAATAATTTAATTTCCTAGGAAAATAATCACAGGATAAAAATCTTTCTCTATATCCTTCATTGTATAGTTTTTAATGCTAAAAATTTTAATTCATAAACGGTGCTAAAAGGAAGAGTCAGATAGTTACACTTGTGCATCTGCAACAGGCATCTAGTGTCCAAGGCATGTCAGGTAAATTGTGCCCAGAGAAGGACCCTTAAGTAACCTGTATCGCAGGAACTGCAGTGTGTGTGATGGGGCACGAGGTCAAAAATCTGCACCTGAAAGTCTCTCTGGGAAGTTTCTGCTGCCAATCAAAGAACTGCCGTGTTTCAGCTCCCTTAAAAAGTAGGGGGAGAAATCTGCCATCCTAAGCACAAAGAAAGCAAAATAGAATCTGGCTTCCCCATGAAGGTTAAGTTTTTTAACAAACAAACAAAAAATAGGAGAAGAGCAACTCTCTGCATTCTGCTTTGACATAAATCATTCTAGTTACATTCTGGTGACAGAACTTCAGAAGCAGCTGTCTTGCTTTTTTGTTGTTGCTGTTTTTTCCCCTCTGATATATATCATTATTTCTCATGTTCTCCACAGTCTCCATTTTTGAGGTATCTACCAATTCTCAAGGTTCTAAAGCTTTTGTCGTGCCCACTTGGGTGAAATCTGGGGGGTAAGTTTCTGCTTTTTCCTCAAGATTTCTTTGCCCAGTTAAAACTTTAAGAAGCAACCAGCATTTGCATTTTTAATAGTTACTTTCAATACAAAGAAACACGTCAGCTTGATTAAACTGAAGACAAAATTGAAATTTTTTCCAAAAAAATAAGTTTGAAAGGTCAATGGGATATTGGTTCATTAATTGTAACAAATACCATAGTAATGTTAAGATATTAACACAAGGGAGAACTGGGTGTGGGTATAAAGGTACTCTCTGTACTATCCTTGATATTTGTCTTAAATCTAAAATTATTCTAACAAAATATATGTTTTTAAAAAATCTCAGTGGTTACAAAGAGCAGAGATGAGAGGTAAGAATTGTGAGACTTTACAGATTATCTAGTCCAACAAACTGCTAAGCATTGAACACTTTTTATCAACATCACCTATAAAGGTTCATCCAGCCTAAATACAACTGAATTGCATTTTAATCAGAAATACCTCTAAGCCAAGGCAACTCAAAAAGGATATTTTTGGAGACCCCTTAGAGAAAGTTCTTCCCTTTACTGAGTCTAAGGTTGTCTCTCTGCACCTTCCATTTTGGAGCTTTCTTTGGGGTCCTCATAGGCCACTAGGTCAAGGACAGGGGCTCTTCCATCTCATACTCTCAGCTCAATGCTTGTTGAATATGAAATGAATCTAACCCCTTGTATTAGTTTTCTAGCTACCGTAACAAAATACCACAGACTAGGTGGCTATAACAACAGCAATATATTTTTCTCACAGTTCGGGAGGCTGGGGTTCAAGATCAAGGTGTTGGCAGGTTTGGTTTCTCCTGAGACCTCTCTCCTGGGTTTGCAGAGGCCACCTTCTTGCTGTGTCCTTTTCTCTGTGTACACACCCCCAGAGTCTCCTCTTATAAAGACACCAGTTCTACTGGCTTAGAGCCCCATCCTATGACCTCACTTCACATTCATTACCTCTTTAAGGGCCTATTTCCAAACACAGTCACTTTGGAGGTTAGGGCTTCACCATATGAATTTGGGGGAACACCATTCAGTCCCTAATACTCCATTTAAGTGTTAAAGCCCTTCAAGTATTGGAAAACTTCTATGAGGTACCACAGTATACTAGTTAGGAGTGTGGACCAGTTAGTCCACCTGGGTTCAAATCCCAGTCCAGGCACTACTTAGTAACATGGCTAACCTTGGGCAGCCATTTAATCTCAGGGAGTCTTCATTGTCTTACATGGAAAATGAGGATAATAATGGCAATTACTCAATTAGTATTGTGAAGGTTGCATTCACAGTTCATGTATAGCACTTAACAATATCTAGCACATGGTAGGGCTTTACTTAATACTAACAACGATAATAATCTCTCTTGATCTTCCTGTGAACTAAGAAACACTTTCTATTTGATGTGGTTTCAGTCCCCTTAACCCTGTGTATCCTCAAAGGGATCGCCTAGTTGTCCCTGTACATGGGTTAGACTAAGCCTATCATTTCCAGGGGGTTGCGAACAATATCCTAATACTAGAAGCTAAGAGCCCATTTACTCTTTTGGCACTTAGATCACAATACATTCATATAAAGGTGTCCAGTAAAACCCTCGAGTTTTGTTGATGCCTGAGACTTTTTCTTTGGAGATTTCTGCCAAACCAGGTCTCACTCTCACCTATTTGGAAAGGTCAGTTCCCCGTGACAAAAGTCATAATTATATATTCATTCATATTAAATTTTACCTTGTTAGCATCTACATCTTTAGCTCATTACCTTTGTGTTTACAAATCATCTCACTTTTTTTTTTTTTTTTTTTTTTTTGCGTTACACAGGCCTCTCACTGTTGTGGCCTCTCCTGTTGTGGAGTACAGGCTCCGGACACGCAGGTTCAGTGGCCATAGCTCACGGGCCCAGCCACTCCATGGCATGTGGGATCCTCCCAGACCGGGGCACGAACCCGTGTCCCCTGCATAGGCAGGTGGACTCTCAACCACTGCACCACCAGGGAAGCCCTCATCTCACTTCTTATAAATAATATGTTTAAGATTTTTCTCTAGATCCATCCAAGTTTATCGATTTGTGTAGAGGAACAGCTCTGCCCTGGTGACCTTGCAAGTACCTGTATAAGCAAAGCTTGAACTGCAGCTTACCTGAGTCCTGGCTGAACACCATCCTGGAATGGAGAGAGGTTTGCAGGTCTCTAAGGAGCTGCTATGATGCCATCTCCCACTTCCCTCCCTACCTCCCTGAAAGGATGCTATCAGATTCTCATCATCTCCTAGGTTCTGACGAAGCACAGGCAACTTAGCAATGCGACATCCCACAACTAATGTTGGAATCATTGCCCCCTCCTATTTTTGGTGCATGGGACAAGGACTTGGGAGCCAGCACCCTGACTTACTCTTCTCCCCACTGTCTGTAATAGATTAGCTAAACCTCATTGTATCTCAACCGTTTTATTAGTCAGATCTTGGCTTTGCCTTGTCTTCTAAGTGTGGGTGAGCTTGTCAGTGTGTGGAAGCTTCTCATTTTTTAAGTATCAGAAATAAACTTACCCAACTCAGATTCTTCCTGAATCTTCTATTCCTCATAATTCCTCAAACAGCAGTTTGATGGTTTCACTTGCAATTTTTCAGTAGCCTGCATTGCAAGTCACTGAGGCCAGGATGCTATAATTTATTATCAGCTGGTGGTTGCTAGCTGCTTTCTTATCTTTTAATCCATTTGAACTTCATTTCACTCTTATCCAAGTTCATTTCACACCATATAGCCTTTGTTGCCTATGCAAACTTCACCTGCCATTATTCCACCAAATATTTTAACTCTATAGAGTTTCCCAACCTATGACTCCTGGATAAGCTTTTTTACACTGAGGTACACGTTCATTCTTTTATCCAGACACTCACCAAGTGGTGACTAATAAGGGACACTAGGGTACCAAGTAAGGGGTTAACACTTACCTAAGGTCCTTAATAGGTGTCAGTTATGTATATGAACCTTTTTGATCTTCACTACAGGCTTATTTAGTAGGTTCCATTATTGTTGTGTCCATTTTTATAGATCATTAAAATGACACTGCAAAAGGTTAAATATCTTCTAGTTATTACAAGATGCACAAAGCATGATTCCAGAGCTTCAGGGGCTCACAGTCCAGTTACTGTTGAGCCTGTGACATTTAGGTCACTGGTCCAGATGACCTTAACTGACATACTAGTGAAGAGCTTCCTGAACTGGAGGCTAACAGGAGCAGAGGAAATGGTGCCAACTGTGGGGAAACAGGAAAAAAAGAGAAGATGATGAAAAATAGAGGAAGGGGACAAGAAATGTACCAATGAACAAAGGGCAACATCCGTGGTTATGGATTGAATTATGTCCCCCAATGAGACGTGTTCAAGTCCCAACTCCCCATACCTGTGAATATAACCTTATATGGAAATGCAAAAGGAGCTTTGCAGGTGTAATCAAGTTAAGATGAGGTCATACTTAATTAAAGTGAGCCCCAACCCAGTATGACTGGTGTCCTTATAAGACAAGAAAACACAGAGGAAGGAGAACGCCATGTGAAGACAGACACATAGGGAGAAGAAGGCCATGTGAAGACGGAGGCAGAAATTGGAGTTGTACTGCCACAAGCCAAGGAGTGCAGGCTACCGGGAGTTGGAAGAGCCAGGAAAGATCTCCTCTCAAAGGCTTCAGAGGGACTCTTGTCCTGACGACACCTTGATTTTCAGGCTTCTAGTCTCCAAGCTGTGAGAGAACAGACATCTGTTCAAACCAAACAAACACCTTAGAGACTTCCCTGGTGGTCCAATGGTAAAGAATCCACCTTACAATGCAGGGGACACGGGTTCGATCCCTGGTCAGGGAACTAAGATCCCACATACTGCAAGGCAACTAAGCCCATGTGCCACAACTACTGAGCTCGCACACCTCAACTAGAAAACCCACACTCCAGAACTAGAGAGAAGCCCGTGTACCACAATGAAAGATCCCGCGTGCCACAAACTAAGACCCGATGCAGCCAAAAATAAATAAAATAAATTAAGAAAAACCAAAAGCACTTTAGATTCAGAGAACAGAGTAGTGGTTACCAGAGAGGAAGAGGTGGGCATGGAGAGGGTGAAATGAGTAAAGGGGATCAACTAAATCGTGACAGATGGAAACTAAATTTTTGGCAATGAGCACACTGTAGGGTTTCAGAAGTAGAAACGTTGTACACGTGAAAATTATGTAATGTTATGAACCAATGTTATCTCAGTAAAAAGTAAATTTAAAAAATAAACATCTGTTGCTTTAAGTCATCCATTCTGTCATACTTTGTTATTGCAGCCCTAGCAAATGAATACATCCTTCAAGGCGGATTTAAATGCCACATTGCTGTTGAATATATTATTGGACACTTCTCACCTCAGAATTAATCACGCATCTGTAGCACACCCCTAAAACTCGATTCAAACCTAATTTGAATTGTCTGTCTTACAGTACGCACATTTGTCCACTCGCTTGAGGCTTTAACACTTGGGTCTTCACTGCACATTGTCTTATATATATATAGCAGTTGCTCAGTGAGTATTTCTTGATTGGAATTATTGACCTGAGTGATTGCAGGGAAGAAAGTAGAGTTTATGGGTTAAACAGCTGCACTCAAAATAATGTGTTTCCACAAACTTCTTGTATTTGAGGCAATGTGAGAATTCCATCAATCCAGATGTGATTCTAATAAAAATTGTTTTTCTCACGAAATGGGAAAGAAAACATTATAACTCTAAGCTAATTATTCTGTATATCATTTCTGGTTGAGTAAGGCTTAGCCCTAGTACTTGAATAGCAAAACTTTAGTAAAGAAAGCTATAATGGATGCAAATAAGTTAACTCTCAGTTGACAACTACAGCACTTAATGGCAATTTTTCACACCTCAAAGAGCAGCTCTCTGCCTCTGAGGTCATGTTTACATCCCCCTCTCTGTGCCACCTAAATTCACCCAGGGTAAAAAATTCCCACGTGGGGCTTCCCTGGTGGTGCAGTGGTTGAGAGTCCGCCTGCCGATGCAGGGGACACGGGTTCGTGCCCCAGTCCAGGAAGATCCCACATGCTGCGGAGCGGCTGAGTCCGTGAGCCATGGCTGCTGAGCCTGCGCGTCTGGAGCCTGTGCTCTGCAGCGGGGGAGGCCACAACAGTGAGAGGCCTGCATACCGCAAAAAAAAAAAAAAAAAAAAAAATTCCCACGTGATCCTGTGAAAAACAATTGCATGCATTTCAAGAGCCATATAGCCATAACTTCTGCATTACTTTTTTGTTCACTTCATGATCATTGTCCATTTCCATCTAAAACTGAATAATCATTATTAATACTACTTTTATTGAAATAGCCATTTGGGGAAATTATAGTATAATTATGAATATCCTTTCTCCCTCATTAAAATAATAACTCCCTATGAGGATGACAGCATTATTTATAATGCTTTGTGTCCCAGATAGGACCAACAGCATGCCTGGCGTATTTTAGGTACCAAATTAACCCTGGTTGAATTGAATTTAGTATACTTACACTGTGGCCCTATGCCACGAATGCATATACACTGAAAGATTGCGATATATTTCAAATGAAGAGAAACTGTGAATCAAAACTTACAATGAATTACAATTACAAACTGAGTGAACACATCATGGATTTCTTTACAAGTTTACTAGAGCTGTCCAGATGGGTTACAGAGTTGTGCAAAGAGGCCACAGACACGTACCTAATTTCCCAATTTTTGTAGTCAAAGACACAGGACTTAAAGGAAGAAAGGTTCTAACCTGAAGAGGGACAAATGTACCCAGGTTGACTCTTGGCACAGTGTTGGAGCATAAGCTAAGCAGCTCTAACAAAGAAGCAAACACGGTGGCTTCAACAAGACATAAGTTTCCTACTCTGTCATATAACAGTTCACGTGGCAAGTGGTCCAGGGTACACAGGAGTCTCTACTCCACAAGATCATATGGCAATCCCAGGTCCTTCTGTCTTGGTGTTTTGCCATTCCCTAGTATGGTGTCCTAATCTTAATACTCAAAACTGGTTCAGCACTTATTATTACTCTAGGTTTTCCAGGGAAACAGAACCAATAGGATACAGATATATAGATATTATAGATACAGATATATCCTATGTCTATGTCTCTCTCTCCCTCTCTGGAGAGAGAGATTTATTATAAGGAATTGGTGCATGTGGCTGTGGAGGCCAAGAAGTCCCCAAACCTGCTGTGCAGCACAGGGAGCTCTGCCCAATGCTCTGCAATGGCCTAGATGGGAAAAGAATCTAAGGAAGAGTGGAGATATGTGTGTGCATAACTGACTCACTTTGCTGTACACCTGAAACTAACGCATCATTGTAAGTCAACTATACTCCAACAAAAATTAATTTTAAAAAATCTGCAGATGTTTATAGTATGTGCATGTCCTATGAACATTATTTGCATTCACTTTGTACCCCAAAGGCCCCATCCACAATTTTTCCAGACAAGCTTCTCTGTATTGGACCACAGGTTAAGTAACTGAGCAATTGGACAGTGCTATATCTGACTCTTGGCTGAATCTGTTTCTGGTTCTGGTTTTGATTGTTCTTGGATGATTGTGTCCACACTAGTGGCAGCAGTGTGGAAGGTGGGCTTTAATATTATGGTCAGTTCATTAAGAGATTTCTATTGGGTATAAGATGTCAGGAATGGGTATGACAGGAAATGCAGAATCTGGTATACTTATTAGCCTTTTTAATATTTATATTTGTTTTGTATCTGCAGTAACATGGGCTCCTTTAACTCTACTTGCTTCATCCAAAAACTCTAGTCTTTTACATTTTCACTTATTAGAAGCCCAATATTAGCAAAATCTGTGAAAATGCAATTTCTAAACTAAAGATGAAAAGAAACCAAACCTCTAGCAGGTTTTCTTTGATTTTTCTAAATGAACAAATAATTCCAAATTAATGTCCCCTCAGGGTCTTTAAATAGGCTAAAGAAAGGAAAGAGAATAAATTTTTGTCAATTCAAATTATACAAATTTATCCAGAAAAGTAAGTTTCAAAAGCCATGTAAACCAAGAATTAATGAGTGCCCAAAATATAACCAAGTTCAGCCTTTAAAAAATGACGAAAATCAATGACATTATTATAAGGTACGTGGACAACAGAAAAAAAATGTTTTGCCAAGTTCAGAAGAGCGAAATCACATACATTCTCAACAATTATGCTTCCTCAACCAATCTAATGGTACTTTATTATACGGTTTTGTCTCATTAGCTGTAAAACATTCTTAATAGCAACTGAGACTTCCATTTATGAATAGGAAATGCCTGTTGAGTAGTTTCATATACCTTAGTTACTTCTGGAGGAAATTTTTAAAACACATAATAAGTTCTCTTAAAATCTAATGGAGTGGGGTCTTCACTTCTAGCTATGCTGGAGTAACTGGGATCATACTTGTCCACCATTATAAAGACCTTCAAAAATGGACAAAATATGTGAAACAACTGTTTTTGGACATTAGAAAACATGCAGCAAAAACTATGATTCCCAAAGAGAGGAAAAAACAATCAAAGTGAGCACTACAGTCACCTCAGCTTTCTGCCTGGAGGCACATTACAGACCATGATGGAAGAGAAAACCCAAGTATAGCTCAGGAGTGTCACTGAGTTCATGAGGGAAGACTGGAATTCAGGGAAGCCCATGTGGCTGGAATTTGTGGTAAAGAACCAGAGAGGAGGGAGCTATACAAACAAAAAGCACCAGGAATCTGCATAGGAATCTGCTCCAGACTACAACTGAATACTCAGTTGTGCACTCATAGGGTGAAATTTCACAAAATCAGGAATGAACAACTGAGAAACAATCAGAGCTTAAGTAGGGCTGAGAGATGTTTGAGTGTAGCCAGCCAGGGTGGACAGGCCTCTTTGCCCACTGAGAGTAGAGACCTGAGAGTGTCACTGTTAAGTGGTTGGGGTAAAACAGCCTTACAGTGAAGGCTACACTAGACAAGCCCTTACAAACAAGCCTCTAAAGAATCAGACAAACCCACAAGTAATTTAACTGCCTTAAGACAGAAGCAGCAAACACTCAATGGCAAAGAATCACAGTTCACAGCCTTCAGTTAAAATTAATAGACTGAGAAGCTGAAAAATGTGGTCCAACAACTTTGAAAAAAAGCAGTCAATAGATGATAAGTAGAAATGAGTTATATGATGGAATTACAAACAGGGACTTAGAAGAGGTATTATAAATACATTCAATATTTTAAAGAAAAACATACATATAATGAAAAATACAAAGAAGAACCAAATTAAATCCTGGAGATAAAATATACAATATCTGAAGTAATCCAATGGATGAGTTTAAGAGAGATTAGACACTTTGGAAGAAAAGACCAGTAAAAAAACCAGAAACTATCTAAACTGAAGAACAGAGAGAAAACAGATAGAAAATGAACAGAACTTTGATGATTTGGGGACAACTGTGGGCTAACTTATGTGTAAGGCAAAGAAAAATATTCAAAGGAATAAGGTTGTGGGTTTTATGAATTTTATGAAAACAATAAACACAGAGATCCAAGAAATATACACACAACAAAAACCACACCAAACACATAATGAAATTTCTGAAAACCAATGATAGAGGAAAGTCTTAAAAGTAATCAGAAAAAGACAAATATTTTATAATAAATTAATTCATCAAAGGACATAACAATCTTAAGTTTGTATGTACCTAATTACAGAGTTTCAAATCCACTAGGAATAAAATGACAAAAAAGAAGCAGACAAATCCAAAATTATGGCTAGAGACTTCAATAACGCTCTCTCAGCAAGTGATAGAACAATTAGACAGAAATCAATAATATAGACATCTCAAACACCACCATCAATCTAACTAACCTAATTTACATTTATAGAATGTTCTATCCAACAACAGTAGAATGCACATTCTTTACACATGCTCATAAAACATTCAAAAAGATAGATCATATACTGAGTATAAAATAAGTCAAATTTGAAAAGACTGAAGACATACAAACGTGTTCTCTGATGACAAAGGAATTCAATTAGGAATCAGTAACAATAAAGATACCTGGAAAATCTCCCAACACACTTCTAACGAACACATGATCAAAGAAGAAATGATGAGGACAGTTTAAAAATATTTTTAAATGACTGAAAATGAAAGAAAACATAAAAATTGTGGGAAACAAGCTAAAGCAGGATTTAGAAGAAATTTTATAGCTCTAAATGCTTATGCTAGGAAAGAAGAAAAATCTAATATCAATGAACAAAATTTCCACCTTAAGAATAGAAGGGAATAGCCTCAACTTGATAAAGGGCATCTATAAAAACTCTATTCCTAATTCATATTTAATAGTGAAAGACTAAATGCTTTTCCTTTAATATCAGAAATGAGGAAAGAGAAAGAAAACACATACAAATTAGAATTAAAACTGTCTTTATTTGTAGGCAACATGATCACCTAAAGAATCTCAAGAAAGTTACTTTAATTTTTAAGTAAATTTAGCAAGTTGCAGATCTATATATATGTGTGTGTGTATATATATATGTATATATGCACACATAGTTTTTCTATGTTATCAATGAAGTATTCCTTCTTTCCTTGCCTGTTAACCCTGTTTTGCTTTGTTCCACTGCTAGTTCTCAGCTGTTAATTTGTTATCCAGCCTTCACACGTTCTATATACAAAATAAAACCCTCAGTTAATCATCACTCAGGAAAAGCCTCACACTGCTGTAGATTACAAAAATGGCCACAAACTCTTCCCATCTCGTATGCACACTCCTTTGAAATATGACGTTATCCCTCTTGCTCTTCCCATCAAGAAGGGTAGTCTATTCTTTACCCCTTGAATTTAGACTTGGCCATGTGACTTACTCTAGTGGATGGGACATTAGTAAATGTGTCAGAAGTTAAGGCTTAAAAAGTGCTTCTACAGTGGAGGTTACTTTCTCTTAATGCTCTTTGAACTCTGCAATCACTCTACGAAGAATCCAAAGTTAGTCTACTAATAGCAAAGAACATGTGGTCAAACAAATCATCCCAACTGAGGTCTTCCTACACCATCCAGCCAAACACAGAGCTGCCAGCTGACCACAGAGATAAGCCAAGCTGTCTCAAGCCAAAAGAAATTCCCAGCCAACCCACAAAATTGTGAAAAATAATGCTTGTTAAGCGACTACGTTCTGGGATGGTTTATTACACAGTAATAGCTACCTGATACATGCTACTTCTGTTTTCATTTCAGTAGCAAAAACAAATCACATGTCCACAACTCACTTCAATGACCAGCATATCCAGCAGGTTTGGGAAGCAAGATCCTAACAGATAGTAATGATTACGTCTCAATGGTTGGGTTGTTAAGTCACTTTTATTCTTCAGAGATGTAGATGTTTAGAAGTAAAAATCATATGATGTCGAAGTTTGGTATAAAATAGTCTTCACAGAATGAGCAGACGGGAGGAGGGGGACAAAAAGGAGAGAAATAGATGAAGGAAGCATGACATGTCGATGATAATTGATTACAGGATATGGATGAAGGGCGTATTCATCTGCTTGGGCTGCCATAACAAAACACTACAGATGTAGTGGGGGCTTAAACAACAGAGATCTTCTCACAAGTCTGGAGGCTGGAAGTCTGAGATCACTGTGCCAGCATGGTAGACCTCTGGTGAGAGCTCTCTTCCTGGCTTGCAGGTGGCCATCTTCTGTGTCCTCACGTGACCTTCCTCGGTGTGTACATGTGGGGGGAGAGAGAGAGAGAGGGAGAGAGGGATGGCTCTCTCTCTTCCTGTAAGTCTAACATTCCTAAGAGATTAGGACTTCATACTTATGACCTCATTTAACCTTAATTACCTCCTAAAAACCCTATTTTCACATAGAGTCACACTGGGGTTAGGGCTTCAACATATGAATTTGGGGCAGGGGGCACACAAGTCAGTTCATTACAGACAGGAATTCATACTACTATTTCCGATTTTTTACTTGTTTGGAAGCTTTCCTAAAATTTAGAAGTGTTCCTGTATTTTGTCCCCTATTGTCTGTTTATACTTTATTCAGTGAGAGACAAAAATATTCCCTGAGAGAAAATTCTGGGAGATTCTACAATCCCTTTATACCATTAACAATTCTTGATTAAGAAGTTAGAAAGTCCAGTTCAAGATAATAAAGCTGTGAATCTGCTTTGATATCCAATCTTCTACTCTCTTCTAGGTTGTTGTAACTACAATAGTTCCAAGGCAGCAACAGGAAAGGCATGGAGACCACCTTCTCCATTTCCATTTATCTCCCCCATCTACCTGAAGGCCGCTTTAGCTTCTATCAGAAATGACACGTTGGGGAAAGGGGCAAGAAAAATTTTAACTGGAACTGTCATACATTGGCCTTGACCTCTCTGGGCCCTACTCTGCTACAGTTTTGTTGACGTAGATAGATGCGCATGGTCATTTGAAGTTCCTTCTTTAACAGGAAGTCAATGGCTCCAGACTCTTCCTGCGACCTCCCTGTTCCTACAGAGGGCACTGCTAGATAAACCTGATGAAAACCCCATAGCGGGTCTCTCTCCTGTGAGGCCCACATCTAGCCCATGGGAAATATTCACCCATCCTTCTCCCCATATTCTGTGCCTGCTAACCTACCTCACGGCAGCAGCGCTCTCTGAACTCTGTCACCAAAGCAGCACTCTGTGCGTTAGTTTCCTATTGTCACAAATTCATGATTTTACAGTTCTGGAGGTCAGATGTTCAAAATCAGTTTCACTAGGTAAAATCAAGGTGCTGGTAGGACTGTGTTACTTCTGAAGGCTCAGAAACCATTTCTTGCCTCTTCCAGCTTCTGGAGGTTACTTGCATTCCTTGGCTCGTGCCACACTACTTCCATCATCACACCTCCTCTGACCCTCCTGCCTCCCTTTCAGAAGAATCCTTTTAATTACACTGGGCTCACATGGATTATCCAGGATAACTTCCCTATCTCAAGATCTTTAATCACATTTGCAAAGTGCTGTTTGCCATGTAAGGTAACATGTTCACTGGTTCCGGGGATTAGGATGTAGACATCTTTGGGGGGGGACCATTATTTTGCCTATACATCCTGTCTACTACATTTCTTGCAGGTAGGGGTGTGTGTTGTTGGACCCTAATTCAATATGCCTCAATTTCAAAGAATGCATAAGCGGCCTTTCTGGCTTTCCTCATGGAAGTCCCTCCCACTAGGCTTGAGGTAAAGAAGGTAGCACACTCCACTCCTCGCCCAAGGATGGCAACTGGTCCTCCAAAGATCTCTTCTCCAGTCTCTTCACAAAAGCCTATCTGACCTCTTCCTTGATCCTTACATCTGTCAGATGGATATAGTTGTGGAATGTGTTCCTTTACAGTTCTTTAATAAAACTTACACGTGATGCTTTCAGTCCATTTGGTATCCTGATATTGCCAATACTTCAAATTGGCACCTTAGTTGAAACTGAGGGAGCATTCCATTCTAACATCATGTACATAACTATTTCCCTAAAGTAGAAATATGAAGTAGATCTTCAGGAATTGTTAAATTCTTCAAGCATGTCTTATTTTGTGACAGAATAATGTATTTGATGAGTCAAAAGGAACTTCATTATTCAAAGGTGATTACTAAATGAACAACATTCTGTCGAATGCAAAAATATTTTTAGGAGAGTATTTTTGCTTCTGAATAGCTTTTCAGTCAGTTACGCTGTTCCTTCTTGAATTAAGAACTATCACTCAACCAATCTTCTGTTCATGTGAAAAAGAATAATTTTAGCTGGAGAGCAAATCTCACCTGAAAAATATTAAATGTGCTACGTGATGTTGGCATACTCTATTTTGCTTAAAGAAATGTATTTTTTCATTCTTAAACCTCTTTCTATTAGTGAAAGGGCTAAACTCATTTATAAAAATCCACAAAATAATAGTGCCAAAAATTACATTCACATTATTTTTAGGCATTTTTACTCAAATGATGAAAATGAATTAGTGTGTTTATCCAAAAATGTAATTGCAGCTTTCACTTGTCAGATCTGGAATATTTCTTCCATCAAACATTTCATTAAAATAAAGATGTCTAACCTTTGATAACACACCAAAAAATGAGACGGAATCTCTACTGGTATATTTGCTTGAACTCATTGAGGATATAGGTAACAGAAATCAAATATAGCTTCAATTAAAAAAAAAAAAGGTGGTGGGAGGGGACCCAGCGGTAGAAAAATTCAGTGATAGAAGGTATGTCACAGAACTCACAGGTAGGGAATGCAGCTGACTTTAGGATAATTCTAAACCCAGGCACTCAAAAGCCTTTGGGACTCTCTTTTGTTGCCACTCCCTCTGGTTTTCTGCATCATTCTCTCTGGCTGCAGGGTTACATGTCAGAATATATGACAACCAAAGGATCCTGAGTCATCAAATTATCAATCAATTGACTAGGAGAGACTTCTCAGTTCAAATTCCCAGGGAAGAGACTGCCTGCCCTGGCTTGGCCCATGTACCTGTTCCTGTAATAATTAACTACAGCCCGATGTGACACTGCATAAAGATGGTATTGATGAAATGGAGGGGTGCAAGAAAGACAACTATAGCAGGTCATTCCAAAAGTGTTTGGACAGAGTGATGCTGAATACCCAAGAGACAGCTCAGACCTGTTCACATAAATCCCATAGGTTGTTGAGAGTGTATACTTTCCATGTTGTATTATGTTTGCTTCTTTCATCTGTGGAAGTGGCATCTAGCAAGGCCACATTTTATGCTACCATCTTTGGTTGGGGATAAGCACAGAAGGATGAAAGCAATAAAAATGTGAACACCAAACCCATGTGGCTATAAATTTGCAGAGGCAACAAACCAGAGCCCAGGTCATTACTGATAAAACTCCCCTGTTCTCTGTCCCTAAATGTAGGTAGGATTTCTTCCTGCGAATGTAGCACATTGAAGGGCTCAGTTTCATGTGGTCATCTTGGCTACAAACCCGTCTCTCCAAGCACCAGGCTTTCAGTCCTGTCCCTATATGAATGTCGAGAGCCAAGCCCTTTACTCAACAAAACCTGCCAAACCTTCCAGGCCTGTCTTGGCACCAGGTTGCCAGTTTAACCCTGAAGGCAGTAAAATGTATGGAAATCTCATATGAAAACCACTTATCAAACACAGTTTGCATTCAACGTTAGGAATGCTTAAGTTGTAATGAAAAATCCATTTATCTGACTCAAACCAGTCTTTTAGTTTCCTTTTGTTTGATTATAATAATTCTAAAGTTACAGGGTTTTCTTCAGCTTTTTGTAAAGCTAAACTATTTTGGGGAATAGTTTATATGAGAAGATGATCTAAATGTCTTAGAAGCACTGTTAGAATTGCTCTACGGCAAGATATTATTCTCTTAGTGTCCTGCCTACACTGAGGAGACGCCCATGCGTCTTCTCAAATGGGAGCATGTTCAGGCAACTGTACCCCACAGAATTCACACCCAGAAATTTCTAATGGCATGGAAGAAAAACTACCAAAACAAGTAGTTATGAAATTTAAGCAGGTAAGGGGATCCTAGGTGGGAAGGTTAAAAACAGAAATAATGAACAAACTTTAAACAGTACAGTAGTTTCTCACTATACTCTAGGGTAAACAGAAATAGCATATTATTTTCTTCAAAATAAACAAAAAAGAAAACAACATGAAGATTTTTATATATAGTTTATAAGGTTTAGATGGATAATCTTATGGTCCTCATTGTTTCTAAACAACATTCAGAGGGAAACATACAGCTCTAAATGTTTATTACAGAAAAAAAAAGGATTAACCCCATTTAAAAAGCTAGAGAAAGAACAGCAATGCAAACCCCAAAAAACATGGGAAAAAGGAAATAATGAAGAGCAAAAGGCAATGAAAGTAGAAAGCAAACACAAAATGGAGAAAATGGACAATACCAGAGTTGATTTTTTGAAAAGGTTAATACAAGTAACCTCTAGGAATACTGAGTTTTTTAAATGGAGAAAACACAAAATAGAATTATCAGGAATGAAAAAGGTGAAATTAGTACATACTTTAAAGGTTGAGAGGATATTAGGAAGTACTTTATGACAGTAAGTGAGTCAACTTACATGAAATGAACAGATACCTTAAGAAAATTATACGACTTACCACAACGGAACAAGAAGATATAGAAAACCTTTAATGACTCAGTATCTTTCAGAAAATTTAATCTGTAATTTAAAACTACCCATGAAAGGAAAACTGATGCCCAGATAACTTCCTTGAAAATTCTTCCAAATTAAGATGTAAAACTAATACCAATCTTATAAAAACTCCTTCAGAGAATAGAGAATAACTAAAGTAGCACCATTCATCTTAAGAGGCTGGTATAGTATTAATCTAAAACCTAGTAAGGATTATTAAAAGAAAATTATGGATCATAAATGCAAAAATCTAAAAATGCATATGCAAATAAAACCCAGTAATGTATTGAAAGGATAATATTTTATGATCAAATAGTATTTATTCCAGAAATGCAGGGTTGCTTTAACATTCAAAATTCAGTCAGTGTACTTGACTATAATATCAGAATAAAGGAGAAAACCATTCAAACATTTCAACAAATATTGAAAAGGCACTTGATAAAATCCAAATCTCATTCATGGCAAAACTCAGCTAATTCAGCTGAGGTAAAACTCAGCTAACTCATGGTAAAAAAAAAAAAAAACTTTCTTAATATCATAAAAGTTATTTACAAAACACCTAAATCTAATGTCATATCAAAAGATGAAATACTAGAGGACTATGAGTGTAAAAATCCTCAATAAAATAATAGCAAAAAAAAAAAATTCAACAACACATTAAAAGGATTATATACCATGATCAAGTAGGATTTATTCCTGGAGTGAAAGGATGATTCAATACATGAAAGTCAATCAATGTACTATACCATATTTGCAAAATAAAGGGGGAAAAAACCCATGAGCACCTCAACTGACGCAGGAAAAGCACTGATAAAATTTAGTACCCTTTCATAACAAAAACATTCAACAAAACTAGGAATAAAAGAAAACTACTTCAACATAACAAAAGCCATATATGAAAAGCCCACAGTTAACATCACACTCAATGGTGAAAAACTGAAAGCTTTTCCTCTGAGATCAGGAACAAGATGAAAACACTAATTTGAAAAGATATATGCACCCCAATACTCATAGCAGCATTATTTACAATAGCCAAGATATGGAAGCAACCTAAGTGCCCATCAACAGATGAATGGATAAAGAAAATGTGTGAGAGAGAGAAAGATAATGGAATATTACTCATCCATAAAAACGAATGGAATTTCACCATTTGCAACAACATGGTCAAATCTGGAGGGTATTATGCTTAGTGAAGTAAGTCAGACAGAGAGAGATGAATACTGCATGTTTTCACTTATATGTGGAATCTAAAAAATAAATGAATAAACAAAACAGAAACAGACTCACAGATACAGAGAACAAACTAGTGGTTACCAGTGGGGAGAGGGGTGGGGGGAAGGGCAAGATAGGGGAAGGGGATTAAGAGGTACCAACTACTAGGTATAAGATAAGATACAAAGATGTAATATACAGCACAGGATGTAATGTATGAGAATACAGTCAATATTTTATAATAATTTAAAAAGTAGTATAAACTATAAAAACATTGAATCACTATACTGTACACCTAAAACTAATATAATATTATAAATCAACCATACTACAATTTGAAAAAAAATTTTTAAAGATAAAGATACTTTCATTGCTTCTATTCAACATAGTACTGGAAGTCCTAGCCAAAGCAGTTAGACAAGAAAAAGAAACAAAATTTACCCAAATTGGAAAGGAAGAAATAAAATTATCTCTGTTCAAAAATGACATGATCTTACATAAGGAAAATTTAAACATTGAAAACAAACTGTTAGAATAGACAAATTCAGCAGAGTTACAAGGTACAATATCAAGTCACAAAAATCAGTTGTGTTTCCACTAACAATGAACAATCCAAGCAATGAAATTAAGAAGACAATTCCTTTTATAATACCATCAAAAATAAATAAAATACAGTTGACCCTTGAACAACACAACACAGGCTTAAACTGTGCAGGGTCCGCTTATACATGGATTTTTTTCAATATATGTGTACTACTGTAACTACTACTATAACTACTACATGTCCTATAATAAACATGTTATAATGTCAATATGACCCAAAGAGACCTACAGATTTAGCTCAATCCCTTATCAAAATCCAAAACATGTTTCTTGTAGAAATAGAAAAACCCATCCTAAAATTCATTTGGAATCCCAAATAATCCCAAATAACCAAAGTAATCAGTATGTGCGTTATTATGTCCCCCAGAACTCCTATGTTGAAGCTCTGACCCCCAGTAGCTCAGAATGTGACCGTATTTGGAGACAGGACCTTTAAAGAGGTGACTGGGGTGGGCCTTAATCCAATCTGACTGGTGTCCTTAAAAGAGGAAATTTTGATACATTAGAGAGACATCAGGGATGTACATAAAGAAAGGCCATGTGAGAATGGAGAGAGAAGGTGGCCATCTGAAAGTAATGAGAGAGGCCTCATAAGGAACCAAACCTGTCAATACCTTGATCTTGGACTTCTAGCATCCAGAACTGTGAGAAAATTAAAGTCTGCTGTTTAAGCCACCCAATCAGTGATATTTTATTATGGTAGCCCTAGCAAACTAATACTACACTCTTGAAAAAGGAAAACAAAGTTGGAGTTCTCATATTTCCTGATCTCAAAACTTATTACAAAGCTACAGTAGTTAAAAGTGTGGTACTGACATAAAGAGAGACATATAGGTCAATAGAATAGAATAGAGAGCCCAGTAACAAGCCCTCAGAAACAGGGTCAAATGATTTTCAACAAGGGTGGCAAGACCATTCAATGGAGAAAGGACTGTCTCTTCAACAAATGATGCTGGGAAAACTGAAAATCCACAGGCAAAAGAATGAAGCTGGATCCTTACTTTAACATAAAATGTATCAAAGACCTAAATGTTAAGACTTAAAACTACAAAACTCTTAGAAGAAAACACAGAGGAAAAGCTTTATGACACTGGATTGGCAAAGATTTCTTGAATATGATACCAAAGCATAGGGAACAAAAGTAAATATAAACTGGACACCAAATTACAAACTTCTGTGTGTCAAAGGACACAATGAATAGAATTAAAAAGAAATCAATGAAATGGAAGAAAATATTTGCAAATCACATATCTGATAAGGAGTTAATATTCAGAATAGATAAAGCACCTACAATTCAACAACAAATAACTCAATTAAAAATGGACAAAGGATTTGAACAGACATTTCTCCAAAGAAGATACACAAATGGCCAACAAACATGTGAAAAGATGCTCGATATCACTTACCATTAGTGAAATGAAAATCAAAACCAAAATGAGATATCACCTTACACCCAATCAGGTAAGCTACTACCAAAATAAAAAAAGAAACAAACAAAACCCCAGAAAATAAGTCTTGGCAAGGATGTGGAGAAATTGGATCCTCTGTGCACTGTTGGTGAGAAAGTAGGACAGTGCTGCCCCTAGGAAAAGCAGTACAGTGGTTCCTCAAAAATTTTAAAGTAGAATTACCATATGATCCAGTAATTCCCTTCTGGACCTAAACCCAAAAGAACTGAAAATAGGGACTAGAAGAGATCTTTGTACACTCATTTTCATAGCAGCACTATTCACAAAAGACAAAAGGTAGAAACAACCCAAATGTCCACTGGCAAATGAATGGATAAAGAAAATGTGGAATATACATGCCACCTTAAAAAGGAAATAAATTCTGACATATGCTTACAACATGAATGAACCCTCAGGACATAATGCTAAATGAAATAAACCAGTCAGAAACAGACAAATACTGTATGATTCCACTTACATGAGGTGTCTAGAGTACTCAAATTTACGGAAACAAACTAGAATGATGATAGCCAGAGGCTGGGGGCGGGGAGTGGGGAGCTGTTGTTTAATGGGTATAGAGTTTCCATTTTGCAAGACCAAAAAGTTCTAGAGATTGATTGAAAAACAACTGTGTATATATTTAACCTTTAGGAAATGAACCTTCCAATATAATCATTTTTAAATGAGAATATGAAGGACATAGTTCAGCAGAATGGATACTGAATTTCTATTGAATTCTTTTCAAAATTGACCATCACATAATTTGCAAACTGACCTAAAACCTAGCATTTTTGTTTGGAACTCATAAAAGATCAGTGCTTAAAAGTAAGATTTTTAAAAAGGTAATGAAGGGCTCCCCTGGTGGCACAGTGGTTGAGAGTCCGCCTGCCAATGCGGGGACACAAGTTCATGCCCCGGTCTGGGAGGATCCCACATGCTGCGGAGCGGCTGGGCCCGTGAGCCGTGGCTGCTGATCCTGCGCGTCCGGAGCCTGTGCTCCACAACGGGAGAGGCCACAACGGTGAGAGGCCCGCGTACCGCAAAAAAAAAAAAAAAAAAAAAAAAAAAGGTAATGAAGACTAGGTGGGAATAAAGCTCACTGTTAAACATACCAGGAATTTATCCCTGTGACAATTTGATTAATTGCTCACTACGCCATCTCTTTTTCCTTCCTGGACACATACCTAGACTACATTTCATGGATTCTGTGTAGTTAGGTGTGGCCACAACTGTGTTTTGGCCAATGGATTGTGGGTAGAAAAAATATATGCCATCTCCAGGCCTGATCCATAAAATACCCCCATGTGCCATCCTCCATCTTCTGAGGAAGTACCAAGAGAAGGGCAGAAACCTGGGTGAGAACTGGGGAGAGGTGCCATGCTAGGAACATACATGCCAGACTATTACTTCAGCAAGAAACTTTTATTGCGTTAAGCCTCTAAAATATTGACTTTTAAAAAAAGTTTACCCAGACTCAACATGAAACTTAAAAAAATACTAAGCGGTAAAAATTTGTTAACCACGGCTGGCCACCAAATTGACGTTTTTACACAGTTTCATAAAGGAATGGACACTGATAACAAAAAATACCTGTTTAGAACTGGAGTTCATTACCTTCACATGGAGTATCTTCCTAGACACAATCTTCAACCTGAGTTGGTACACATGACTAGACCTGGCTTTGCAAGCAATCATAACTTGCATATATTTGCTCATCTGAACACTCAATTTTTCTGTACAAGTAAAACTTCGTCAATATTATATGCCAAGACAGAATGAACACAATGATCGCAAAATTGAAAATATGATTAGCTGAATTCTTTACATTGTTCGAACAACCCCAATCAGGAATGCATCTGAGAGCCCTCTGAAAATATTTTGGACTTTTTGAATATACTTAGAATACTCTGGTAAATAAAAGCCTTCATCAGATAGGCTCAAACTAGATGGCAGCAGCATACAATGGAATTTAACTTTTTCCTTCTATCATTTTATATACATGACACAGAAGGACAGTACATGTTTAAAACAGAACGAAGCAAAACTTTGTTAAACAAGTTCTAAGCTAATTCTAAGCATCCAACTCTATAAGCAAAGGTAGCGGTCCATTGCTGACTATATAAATGGGGGTTCCTTAATATTAATATTATGGTCCTGTAAGTTCACACTCAGTATCCACCTCTGAATCAATGACATCCATGGTGAAAAGATGCTGAAAAAAAGCTATGACCAAAGGCTGCCTGAGACTTCATTCCACACAGAGTTGGGTACACCAGGGAAGGTAGAAAGACAGGACTCATTAACCTACAATGATTAATACTCAACTTGTGTTTCTCAATTGATGCCTCCAGTATTCCAGTATTACCACTGGCTATGAGCCTCTAATGGCCAATATAAGACATGGTTCTAGACTGGAGACCCGTAGGGAAGAAAATTCAATTAATAGCAAAACTTAAAAAAAATCTTACTGATTGCTATTTCATCTTTGTCTAAAACCAAGCAACATACAGTCAAAGATTTTTATTACTGACAAATTTATAAAGTTACAAATTTCTCCTTGAAGAGTTTGCTTTATTTATACAAATAAATCTATTGGTTTTATTATTACTTATATTTCAGTGGGAAAAAAAGTGAGTTGATCCATATGACAGTATTAATATAAATTTAGGGAAAGTACAGCAAAATTGGCGTAAGTGATAAAATGACTTAAGTTCGGGAAATACCATAAGTAGTTATAAATAATCAAGTCATTTCTTAGCTAAGAGCACTGAAGTGAATATTAAAGTAATTGAATGATTCTGGGAATGTGAAAGGAAAAGCAAAATTAACATTTGTTTTAAATTTCGGATTGCTGTTGTATGCAACACTTAACTTGATGATTTAGTTTAATTCCTGCATTAAATGCATTCAGTTAATTTTTTTACTTCCTCATTTTTTATGGTCTCAACCAACTTCAGTTTGGGTATTTGAACTGAATGCCTGAAATACACAGGCCTAAATGTTTTAACATTGTTACTTCTCAATAATAAACACAATCTAAACCTTAGCATCTACACATAGATGTTTATATTATACCTATTTATATAAATAGTGAACATGGGTGTAGAGTTACATTAAGTTACACGTGCAAAACAGCCTGAGATTTAGAAATTAGTTGCCACCTATTTATAACCTGAAATATTAACATACTTTTACACATGTATATAAATCACAAAAAATACTCATACACAAACCTAATTTCTAATTGTTACCTACAAATAGATTAGTATATAACATCATTATATATGTATAAAGTGTGCATATTACACACATTATGTCGTATGTAACAGCTTGATTTAAAGAAAAACTTTCATGGAATAAATCATGTGTGTTTCCTTAAGTAGAATATAACCAATTACACCTCATTATGAAATTAAAACTCAAAATAGGGACTTCCCTGGTGGCACAGTGGTTAGGAGTCCGACTGCCAATGCAGGGAACAGGGGTTGGATACCTGGTCTGGGAAGATCCCACATGCTGCGGAGCAACTGGGCCCGTGCACCACAACTACTGAGCCCGTGCACCACAACTACTGAGCCTGCTCTCTGGAGGCCACGTACCACAACTACTGAGCCCGCGTGCCACAACTGCTGAAGCCTGTGCGCCTAGAGCCCGTGCTCCACAACGAGAGAAGCCACCGCAATGGGAGGCTGGCACACTCAACAAAGAGTGGCCCCTGATCTCCGCAACTGGAGAAAGCCCGCGTGCAGCAACAAAGACCCAACGCGGCCAAAAATAAATAAATAAATGAAATTGAAAACAAAACAAAACTCAAAATAACCAGGATGAGAATAAAGTTTAGTAAAATTATAGATAATAGACACTGTAAAGAGCACGGGTGCTTGCCTTCAGAGAAGCAATCAAAGCACAGTGGACGTGGCATCAGAGAACGTGGACCTGGTCCTGGATGTGGCATAACCTGCTGGTACTTCAGCAGGTAAGAAACTCTTTGAGACTCCGTTGCTGAAAATTTAAAATGAGGAAAATGAATGAGCCGATTTTTAAGAAAACTGAAACATGTCTTAAGTTTATGATTCTATGAAAAACAGAGCAATCTCAACTAGCAACAAGCCATAGATTATAAAAGACAAATATGGGAAGGATGCAATGTTTTATTCACTTCTTATTCACAAACATCAAATTTCAATTCAAATACTAAGAATATAACGCATCAAGTCATCACCCATCAACTATGCTTTGTGTATCAAAACACTCCGAATATTTTTAGTGGAATCTTCATTTTATTCCAAATATTTGATTTCTTTCCAGTCCCCAACTCTACCAGTCCCAGGCTTCTCTTCCTTCTGTTACCTACAAGAAGCTCTGTTTAAATTAATAAATGCTTACTGAAGGGTGAACATTTCCAAGAAGGGAAAGCCCTCACTTCCTGTGGAAGTAGGAAAAAGCAGAACAAAGTTCTTTTTCTGTTTGACCTACGGGTCAAAGAAACAGATTAAACGTTTGAGTAATGTACTGAAAAATAACAGAGCAAAATTTAAATAACAATAACAATTTTAAAAAAGAATTATTTACTCCATTCCTCATTAGTTTGTCTCGGTCATTTCTAAACATCATCCTGCACATATATATCAACTTACCTGGAGACCCTAGGCTAGGCGGTAGTTAAGTGTACGGGTGCCAGATCTATCTACTTAATTGCCTTGTTTCCTCCACCAAAAAGAATGCCTTTAAAACAACACCTAACAAAAGGCTTAAATAGAAGCACCAGTTTTATTATTGCGAAGCAAAATAATTTCTAATGCAGTAACCCAATGAAAAGTGAACACTTACACTATAATGCGTGATCGCCTGGTAACATCTCTGAGAATTACTCTAAGTAAGCAGTAAATTGCTCAGATTTTGAGGTTTATCAAGCTTGACTTCAGCATTTCTTGGATATATATTTTGAATCTGATCTGATTCAAACCTTGAGACTACTGCCAAAAACAGATCTAAGCTGTGCCAATCTTTTCAGGCGTTGACTTGCATATCGGAGAGAGGTGAATGCACAAAGGAGCCAGGGCAGACCCGATCTAACTTTCCCGGAAAGGACCCCAGTGAGCCTGGAGACAGGAGATAGATAAAGACTGCAGTGCATCATTGACCAACGATAACTTTTGCATCAGACCTGTTTTTGCCCTTAGCGTGGAATTTAAAAATTAGAACTTTAGCATGAACCTGAGGAACTTTATCTGTTTAAGAACAAAGTAACAGCCAACAGATAGGAGCCAATACTGAAGAATCCAGAATAAGTGAACGTGATCCTTGTATGACACCTCTTCATTTACGTTCATGTATGGGAAGGGGATGAAGAGGCAAACTTCCAGTTATAAAATAATTAAGTCATGGGGAGGCAACGTACAGCATAGGGAATAGAGTCAACAATATTTTAAGAACTTTGTATAATGACGGACGGTAACTAGACTTACCGTGGTGATTACTATCTTCGTAATGTATAAAAATATCAAATCACTATGTGGTACACTTGAAACTAATATAATAAGTCAATTATATTTCAGTTAAAAGAGAAATAACATGTGCTGGGGGAAAAAAAAGAATGAATAAGTAAACCCAAATATAAACCACTGAAAAGCCACAAAAATATCAAAAATAGTATTAATAAGATGGGCAAAAGTAATGCAATTTAGGAAAAGCTTTTTAGGCATCTCCATTTTCAAAAAAAATTCTGTGAGATTAAAAAAAAAACTTGTAGCATTTAAAAAACTGTATTTATAAAATACAACAATCCAAAAGCTCTTTGATTTATATGCCATCAGTGGAGCTAATCATGTAAAAATCTGATAACTAATACATGTATAGTTCTCATTAAACTATCCCAATGCACAAACTTCATTAAAATAGCACTAAATGCTCCTAAAATGTAAAAATATAAGATTGACACAATGACAAACACCTATTTATTGTATTACATACAAGCCTGAAATGTTAAGTAGATATTACAGATCCCAAGAAAATTACATTTCAGATTCCCAAAATGTCCTGCTGGTGCTTTGACAACTAAAGCAAGCACCAGAGGGTTTTTAGAGGTTTTTTTCTTTTTTTTTTTTAAGAGGGTTTTTTTTTTTTTCAAAATTCATAAAAAAGCAACACGTGGGGGATATAAAATACATAAAATACAAAACTTAGAAGTTTATTCAAAATTCTTTTGAATCCCTAAGGTGGCTGTAAACAGTCGGTTTTTACATGTTCATAGCTTAAAGGAATTTGAGTATCACAGTTTATATGGATTTCTGCCCAGGAAGCCCACCAATGCTACACAGTAGTTTCGTGTTTCCATAATCCAGTCCTCACATTGCCAGTGCTATCCATACCCAGCAAGGGTCCATCCTGCCCAGTGCTTTTGACTGGTCCGTTCTGAATGGCCAAGTTGAGGCCATAAGACTTCTGCTGACTTTCAAGTTCAACTACAGTTGGCTTCCTTGATGCATCTTTTTTACTACTAGTTGAAACAGGCTTTTCAAAATTCCTGCTACTTTTGGGAAGTGTGCTGCAAGCATCACTGCTATCTTGTTGAGGCGGGTTGTACTGTCTCTCTCTGTAGGCTAAGTAAGCCCTTCGACTCCGAGAGTGTCCTTCATTACTGCCCGGCCGGCTTTTCGACAGGCCATTCTGCACGCTGCCTTCCACGCTCGTGGGGACGTCATAGGCATATTCTCTTAGGACTGTGAGTCTGCTGGCCCGGTGCCCTTTACTTCTGTTTTTATGATGGCGGCTTGGGTGTACGTTTGTTCGAAATGGAACTTCTAAAGGCGCCACATGCATTTTAATATCATTGTCCATCGAGTGCTCTGTCAGACTATTGTCAAGCTGAGGTGTGGCGTTCAAAGGTAGAGAGTTGGTATGGCACTGAGCTGCAGCAGCCTGCAAGTTTGTTAATTTGCAGCCCTGGGAGGAGTTTTTGAAGCTCGATGCACTCTTGTTTGTGCATGAAGATTCTGTGCTGCTGTTGGTGCACTTGGGGGCCTCCCCGCTCGGCCCACTGGAGCTGGGGGGCTGCACATTGACCTGGACCGAGTACGCGCTCCGGCCCGGGCAGCAAGTCATGATCCACGCGAGCCGGACGTCCTCCCTGTTGACACAATGGTGAACCACGATGAATGCGCTGAGGCTCAAACACGTGGCTCCAAAAAAGAAGCTAAAAACCAAGTCTAAAGGGTAATACAAAGAAACAGCCAAGGCCCCAAACATCCACAAAGCGACATATAAGAGCAAGGTAAGGCTGGCTCCCAAAAGTTGAGCATGGAAAGTATGCTCATTTTCCAGGGCTGATGTCGAAATGAGGGAGAGAGACAGGGAATCCTGATGATTTACTTCGCCATTTTCATTGGCTGCCAGCCTCTGCTGCTCCTCACTGGGTTCCTTCAGCTCGTATTTGCGCTCAGGGTGTCTTTTCAACTGAATAAATATGCTTAGAAAGTACATACAGTTTACAAAAGTGATGAAGCTGGCAGGCCCGTAGAAGGCTCCCAAGGAGGGTTCCCATGCCATCCAGCAGCTAGGAAAGAAAATGGTGAACCAGCTCAGATGCTACATAGGTCAACAAACCGTTTAAGAAACTGCAGTAAACTTTAGTGCTTAGGAAACAGTTAGAAGAGAAGCAATCGACTCAGGTAGGCAGAGAACACTAAATACTCACTAGGGCGCATTTGGCCGACTACCGTAATTCTTGATGTTTGCTGCCGCTGTTATGCCACAAACGATAACGGGTATACCGCCACCGATCAGGTAAAACCTAGAAAGGGCAGTGATGGAAATAACAGCACATCAATCCAATTTATTAAGGTGGATACATCACAGTATCTCAGTACTGCACAAGTTATTCCTTAAAGATTCATTACTATTCCAATAATGCATTGAAGGTTAACATTTAAAGCCTGCCTTGTTAACTTTTTTAAAGTTTTTATTTATTTTGGATTTCTTTTTTTAAAAAAAGCGTAAGGTTTCTGAGTTAAGGAAAGCTGATCAGCTTCTGCCACCCTGTGGACAGGCAAAGTAACAGTAAGCTACTACAGGTAGGGATTCAGTTTATACTTCTTTCTTTTGGGGGAATGGGGCTTCTTTTAGATTCAGCTGATGAAGCAGAAAGTTAGTCCACTACATAATGGACTTTAAGATCTTACTGCACCACAGGTCAGACTAAATATGTAATGACGTTATTTATTTATTAATGTCCAGCTAAACCTGCATATTCCAGGATGTTCTACTGTTGTGTATGCTTATCTTCAGTCAGCTGAGATTGGGACAAGGAAGATACCTGGATCCCAGCAACGTCCTGCAGCACTCAGGCCCTTCCTGACCCCTTTCCCACAGACTAGCTGGTGCAGGAAGAAATGAGGGAGACAGAGTGGCTGGTCCTATGAAGAACAACTTTTTGCAGGGAGGTACAGCTTCTTTGAGTTCTCTGAAAAGAGAACAGGGAAAGTCCTGCCCCGGCTAGCTACCCCTGGGTATAGCCAATCTTAATTCTGCATTTGCCAGGTCCAAAGACACAGTCCAAATGCTAATTGGCTGGATAAAGGCAATATTCGTAACACATTTCCCATACATTTTTTCTTAGTCATGCTCACAGGTACTAAAACCCTTCAATATGATATCATTGCTGAAAAAGACAGCTAATTACCCTATAAAACTATAACCCTGTCTTCTATTTCACAGATTAGAGGCAGGCTAACGTCCGTGACCCTGCCCTTCTTCCTGCTATACTAATTCATAGCTGCTTCTTACCTGAAAAGAAGGCATCAGTTCACCCAAATTTATCTTGGGCTCCACATTCCTCTCTGCCACTCCTTCCCCACCCCTGACTCTGGCACTGCCTGTTATCAAATAACCCTTATTTTGCAGCTTTAAATCTTCTTCTCCACCGCATATATCTTCCAGCCTATAAGTCTACTCACGTTTTCCCTATCTTCTAAAACTTTCCTTCAACCACCACCTTCTCTCTTGCTCCCTTTGGTGACAAACCCCTGGAAACAATAGCACCATCAAGTGCCTCACCTTTGTCACCTTATTGTGAGATGAGGCCGCTTCCACCTACCATGCTACTGAAACCGCCCTCTCTGGGGCCAGCAGACTCAAGGCAAGCCCCACATCCACCCTCCAGGTAGCCGCGATGCTGGGGTTTCTTTTAAACTCAGGGACATGGGGGAAGGAGAGCATCCTAAAGGGTGAGCCTGCAGCGTCTAAAGCAAAGGGGGTACCTGCAGGTCACTGGGGACTGCACAGGCTTTGCAGCCCAAGCTGCCTTTTTGTTTTTCATCACCTAACAGAAAGGAAACCTAACAGAAAGTTGCATGAGCATAGGTAGGATTCCTATCTCTTAGCTAAACGCCATCCCTCAGTTCCTTTAATACCAACGACAGGGGTGTCAAATCACATCCTGCGATCTGACCGTGGCCCAGCACTCCTGCTGCCCTTTCCCACCCATGGAACCACTCTCCCCCGAATCTTCAATGTTCTCCTTCAATTCTTCCCTTTATCTGCTATGGCCCATTGATACGGCCCAGGGATCATTCTTAACTAACTTTTCTCTAGGAGAGGTTGCTCGTTATCACTGCTTCAATGAATACACGTGAAAACATCTCCTGTCCTGTCCAGAGTACACGTAGCTCGATTTCTCTGCTGAGCACCAGACTCCCAAACTGTAAACTTTCCATGACAGAGTGCTGGTGAGCCCACCTCCCCTGTGCTTACCCTCCTGGAGTCCCCACATCTGCTTTTCCCCTATGATTTTCTCAGTTGATGGATGCACCATCTGCAGAGGGACCTTAGCGAACTGGAGTAAACACTCTGCAGCCACCTTCGAATCCTGGCACACACCCTCAAATCCAGCTGGCCATCAATCCTGGAGAAACTGCCTCAAGTGTCTGAACACGTATCCTCTCTAATCTCCATGCCACTGTTCTAGCTGCAGTCCTCACGGGGACCCCCGAATGACCTCAGTGGAATTATTTATATATGTCCCCTACCCTCCAGCATTCCAATGTATAGCCCACATTTTAACCTGCGCCCCCCGCCCAAGGCCTGAAACTCAGTTTTCACTCTGAATCCTACTACTGTACACTGTACACCCTAGGTTCCTGCCACAGCCAAACTGCACTTCTCACATTTGCTCAGCTCGCCACGGGATCCTGTGTCTGGAGTGCAACCTCCATCCTCTGTGCTGGTGGTCAAGCAACTCCTAATAGCCTACCATCCCCCGCAGAATTAATGGCTCCTTTGTTGACACTTTCAAATAACACATCTCCACTCCAGCTCTTACACAGCTGCAGTGGGTTCTTCTTTCAGACTGTCTCCTCAGACTGTAAACCCCTCAAGGGCAGGAGGTTTTCCTTCAGTCCCTGGCCCAGAGCAAGGTACACATCCAGCATTAAACACACTCAGAGACACTGATCGACTGACTTCTACTCATCCAGCACAAGAATCCACTGACAACTGATTCAGATTATAATGGTAGGAACAGCATGACCCCAAAACTGTTTTGTCTTTTGTAGAGAATAACCACATGGATATGTACTTGACTAGGTTAAAATCTATCACATGACCTCAAGGAAATAAAAACAGCTAATATTTTCACAGAGCTTACTCTGTGGCCAGTACCGTCTTAAGTGCTTTACAAAGTAAGTCACTTATTCCTCACAACAACTCCGTGAAGGAGAATCATTCCCACTTTGTATGAGATAGAAAGGCATACAGAGGATACATAACTTCACAAAGCACTCCCAGTTGCAAGGCTGCTTACAAGTCCATTTTTTTTACTTTCCAAAATTCACTGAGCAATTTTTTGTTATGACCATGCTTCATTAAATTTAAGATGTAATGGACCTTTAACATAAAACAGTACACAAAGATATTAGATACCTGAGCATTGGTCTTGGTGGAGGTGGCAGCTCATCAGGATCCTGGCATCTTTTAGCTTTTCTAGTGACTTGTTTGTAGATATTTCGAGCTGTCACTCCCACCCAGAGGACTGTAGCAAGGGTGGAATAATGAAGAATTATTCCAACCTAGAAAGAAGATTGAAGAATACATGAACTAAAACAAACAAAATTCCCTGTTATAATTATAAAGTATAGTAGCTGCCAGTAAGCTTTATCAAAAAGATTGGTAAGTTACTTCTGAAAATCTGACTAAAAAACAGTATGAAGGTGTATTCTAATGATCAATTCCTTCGCCTGCTGATGAAACAAAGAAAGCACTCTAGGGCCTCCCTGGTGGCGCAGTGGTTGAGAGTCCGCCTGCCAATGCAGGGGATACGGGTTCGTGCCCTGGTCTGGGAGGATCCCATATGCCGCGGAGCGGCTGGGCCCGTGAGCCATGGCCGCTGGGCCTGCGCATCCGGAGCCTGTGCTCCGCAACGGGAGAGGCCACAACAGTGAGAGGCCCGCATACCACGAAAAAAAAAAAAAAAAAAAAAAAGAAAGCACTCTAACAGACGTATAATAGAGGATCAAATCAACAGCTGGACCTAGGAGGCCCACAGACTACAACTTATACCCAAGATGATTCTAAATATATCACGGAATTCGCTCTTGGACAACAATAAGCCAAAGGCATGTTACTCGTAGATGCTATGTTATAAATTAGAGTTGAGTTCCTAAAGCCCATTTTAAGGAGGAATATAGAAGTCAAGGGTAACTAGAGGGTGAAAGTCACAGCACACAGAGTCAGAGACCTGAGTAGTTCTAATTCAGAGCTTTTATATATCAAAATGGTAAGCGAGCAATATAACAGATTGATTATTTTAAGTGAGTGAACTCTGAAATCAACAAGTTTGCCTGGTTTTAAAACAAGAATCCACCCCTTGTGACACCTTAGCAAGCTTGCATAACATCTCAAGCATTGTTTTCCTCATTTGCAAACTGAGAATAATATAAAACTACCATGAGGCTTTGAAAAAGACAGTCTATATAAAGCATTTAGCACATCGCCTGGTCCCTGATAAGCAATTAAAAATACGGCAATATTTTTATTATTACTTATTAGGAGTATGGTTTTAAGAAAATAATGTCAACCTTTCCGAAATTAATGTTCCTCATTTTTTTTTTTTTTTTTTTTTTTTTTTTTTTGCGGTACGCGGGCCTCTCACTGTTGTGGCCTCTCCCGTTGCGGAGCACAGGCTACAGATGTGCAGGCTCAGTGGCCATGGCTCATGGGCCCAGCCGCTCCACGGCATGTGGGATCCACCCGGACCAGGGCACAAACCCGTGTCCCCTGCATCAGCAGGCGGACTCTCAACCACTGCACCACCAGGGAGGCCCAATGTTCCTCATTTGAACAGTGGAAGGATTATCAATAACCATCTCTAGGGGTTTTTGTAGGGATTGAATGGGCACAAGACCTGAGACATAACAAGTGCTTGATAAATGATGGATAACTGAAATATACGTAAATGATGACACCAAGTTTCTTCCCAGAGGGGTGATGGGGGGCATGTTTATCATGTAACCTGTGTTTGAAGCAACACCAGTTAAAGATAAAATTCTACATAAAGATATGTATGGGGCTAAGAGAGGTTTAAAATCTGTTTTAAGAAAAATAAATACATGAGTCATTGGAGCAGAAAGGACATAGTTCAGCTTTCTTATCTAACTACTTACTATCTTTTTGATTCTTTCTTCTTATACAATGATTACAGGTAAAATCCTATTAATGAAAAGCTCCAAGGGGAAAAAGAAAATTGTGTTTAAAGGATGGCTCTCCATTTTCAAGAAAATCAAGTTGATTTACATTATCAAACCTAGGTCAGTAACAGAAGCATTTAGACTGCTGCCTAAGGCTCATTTTAATGAGAACCAATCTGCAGTTAAACGTGGTGACATAAAAGCTCAGGTATTATTTTGCAGGGCAAAATACTAGGGTGGTCACTGTCCAGGGCAGCCACTGTCCTCTTAATGACTGGAAGGGCTAGGAGGGTGGATCCAGCCTGGCCAAACCAGAGCGGTCAGAGTACCTTCTTATTAAGAAGAAAAGTGGCTCCTTGGTTCTCGTTAGTTTTACTGACTGCACTATTAAAGCAAAATTTACAGGTATCAGTGGAACAAATAGCATAAAATAACCCTTTGAGCTATCTGGAGTCACACGAAATATTGTAAATAACTTGGATTTGGTGCATAGAAACCAAACATTCAAAACAAATCACTGATATTGACTCAAAATGGTATACTCTACTGTTGCTAGTTTTCTCTGACACAGAGGTCAAAAGAATGAGACTGGGCTGTAAATAAGTTTAAAAACAGAAGTTAAAAATACTTTCAACATAGGAGGTGCAAGATGGAGAATTTTCTTGTTTTAGATCTAAGAGGTAAAACTCAACCTTTAGATTTTGAAGTGTTTCTTATGGCATTTCAAAATACGCAGAGAAGTTTTCACACCTGAAAGATACTGAAGTCTTCTAGTTAAACAATTATTACCAATAGTGGAATTTCAGGAGTCTGATGTCACCTGCTAACAGTCACATAAGCAAATCACCAAATATTCCACAAGAACCAGAATAAAGTGGTAGGCACTGAGAACTAGCAGCGAGGGTATTCCTATCTTTTGAAAGGAGGGAGGTGCTTCCTATTTTATTCTCCATCAGACACTTGGGCTATACTTGAAATATAACCTCACTGTCACAATTTCTTCCAAATATACAAGAAATACATGTGGGAAATTTGTAAGCAGTTTGGAAATAAATAATCTAATTCATTAGGGCATGTAAACAATTCATTAAATGCAACAGATTAGAACTTAAGAAAGTCACCTTACCTCAGGGACATCAACATCCAAAGTTGCAAAATGGATACAAAATACTTATCCTAAAGAGTCGCACTTTATATACACGTTACCTAACTATAAACTGCTCACATACCAGAGACCTGACATTGTAACAATTGGATTTTTAACCACCAATAAAACTACAATAGTACAGCATGCACAGCAAGTGTGCAAAAAATGATCTTTAATACTCAGTCAGATATGAATATATATAAAAATTAAGAGCTTCCACTTTTGAATGCCTGCTATGTATCCCAAAATGTATACGACAATTTTGTACATGCTTCTATTTTATCCTCTTAGCGTCTCCATTCATTTAGTGTTACAGACGAGACTGAGGCTGAAAGAAGTTAAATCATCCACCAGAGGTCACATGGTCAGTGGCAGGGCTGCAACTCATAGTAGACCCCTCTGCTCTGCGGGTCCTCTCTAAATAGGCAAGCACAGTTATTGGGGTGGGGTGGGGGACAGGACACACAGAGTCAAAGAGACGGTCATTTGAATCAGGCCTCTGCCACCCAAAGGCCCTAGTGACTTGGGGCAAGTTCTTTCAATTCTCTAAGACTCAATTTCTGTACTAATAAAATCTGTGAGTAAGAAATACTTCCTAGGGTTAATATGAAATTTAAGATGACAAACTTGCAGTAGTTGGCAAGTAGAAAGCTCTAAATATCCACGGGTTGAGTCTTTCCCAGTGCATCTCACATGCCACTGCAGTGGTCCTCTGGATAAAAGACATCAGAGAACACCTGAGAAGGTCAGCTGGCACCATATTTAATAGATTAAATCATGAAGTTGTAGAGCATCAGGGTAACTTAAATAAGATCCAGCCAAATCCTTTCACTGCACAGCTAAGGAAACCAAGGACCGGAAAATTAACGCTCAAGCAGTTATTTGGCAGCACAGCATGACCCAGAACCCAGATCCTTTCCCATCTTGAGTCAACAGCCCCTTCTACTCTATCACTCAGCTTCTCCGTTCTCCTTTGGCTCCTCTTGCAAAAAGAGAGTTCAAGGCTATAGAATGTGCCCACGGCACCACCCAGAACGGATGACAAAAGAACCAGAGTGGGAAGTACCTGGCTGGTGGGGCATTTAATAACCTCAACCAATCACTTCGGCGAGGAACCTGTATTAGAACCTGTCCACACTGTTCATAAAATATGTGAGCTCTAAAAGGGAGAAAAGCCAAATCTACACTGATCATGTGCACGTACAAAAACTGCCTGTGAAAGGTGGACACTTTAGGGTTCAGTTTTAGAGATGGAAGAAGAGCCCAAGAAACATGAAGCCCCTACTAAGGTTAAGTAACTAGTCATACGGGCTGTTCTGGCAGACACAGCTGGCTACAAACTGAATTAAGTATTAGAATAACAAAGTGAAGCAAGTCATGTCTGGGTAAGAAATAACAAGAATGATGTTATGTCTTTCATAGAGGAAGGAAAGAAGATCGTTAAAAAGAAAAAAAGAACAGAAGAAAACAACATATAAAACCTGTCCATTCCCCACCCTAGCTTTTCTGGCTAAATCCTTAACTAACAGACATTTGTTATTGAGACTCTAATAACTTAGTGTAATTCCTGTCCTTTTCATTCTAGAAATGGTATAAAATACCATTCAGGATGATTAAAGGCAGTCATCTTTCCTATGGCCTCTTTCTGTTCTTTTCCTTAGTGAAATAAATTTGTCTATTCAAAGAAATCAATGAATATTTTTTAGATAGAATTGAGACTATTACTACCATTGTGTGCTGAATACACTCCTAATTGTTCACGCTCAAAACAGCTCCAGGTGGAATGATTTCTACTATTAGCAAACAGAGGCCTTTTTTGTTCATTTATCCAATATCTGCTGAGCACCTACTATGCGTCAGGTCTTACACTGATTCTTGGATAAACACTGGTGAATCAAATCAATATAATATAATTCCTGCTCCTGTAGAGCTCTGAGTCCAGAGACAACATAGGTAAACGACAGTCAATCACAAGGTTTTGTAGGCACCATGGAATTTTAATAAGCACCAGAGGATAATGAGGGGAGGCGGGTGGAGGGACTGCATCTCTGAAACAGTGACAGTAAACTGAGACCTACAAAGTAAGTGGGAGTGGGCCAGGTAAAGGAGGGGAGAAAGACCGAGAAAAGAGAAGCACTGTTCTTTGTACATGTATTAAGTTGATCCGAGATCCGTTACCTAACTTCTCATAGGCTCCCTAACAAATTTGTTTTCAGATGTATAGTAATGGCCTGAAACAGGGAAATATTCTGCACTGCTAAGAGGAAATTATATCAATAACAATAGTAGTAATAGCTAGCGTCTAACTGAGCATTTACTGTATGCCAGGCACTCCTGAGTCACTGAATCCTCTCAATTCTTATGTGTGCGCGCACACACACACTTTCAATTGGATCTCATGAATACAATACTGGATTAATCATCAGCCTTAGGTTAATGACCATCCTAATGATTGGGCCAAGCACAAAAGCCCAGCCTGCCTTTATTTAGTTATTTAATTAGCTATTGCTAATAACAGGTGTCCAAGAATCTTTCAATAATACAAAAAGTAAGATCTTGACAAAAACCTGTATCAAACCATATGGTCCCGTTCACCCAAGGTAATCATCACCCTGTATCCTGTGTTTATCATCCCTTTGCTTTCCTTTTTTATACAGTTTTGTTGCACTTATATATTTTCATTAAACGTGTGCTGTTTCATTTTAGTTACCTTTGTTAAAAAAAAAGATATCAGGGTGAATGTCACTTATGGGACTTAATTTTTCACTTATATTCCTGAGATTGACTCACATTGCTATGCCTTGTTGTAATTCATTAACTTTGACTCTTGTGTAATATCACCGTTTATTCATTCACCCTCTCAGTGATCGGCACTAGGGTTGCTTCCAGGTTTCTGCTACTGTGTAGAGTGCTGCTATGAATATTCACAGGCACACGCCTGTTCCACGTGTGTCAGCTCACTCTGAGCCCAGGAGTGGGACTGTGGGTCCCCGGTGTGTGAATGCTTACCTTTAGAAGGCAAAGCCTCCCGGAGTCATCCGCTTACATTCCCACCATGTATAAATAAAACATGTGGATCCACATGTTCTTCAATACTTGACACTGTCAGGCTTAATTTTTCTGACAGAAAATACATAGTATGGTAGCTATCTGAATTTGCATCTCCATGACCACCAATGCCATGGAACATCTCTTCAGGCGTACCCTGGCCCTGTGTTTACTCTGCTGTCTGTCACTCTCGCCATTTTTCCTACGGGGCTGTGTGTGGCATTCTCACTGATTACAGTTTTTAACATATATATATTTTTTATTCTAATACTCTGTCAGTGGTTATGTATTGGGAATAGCTTCTTCTAATTTGAAACTTGTCTTTTCACTTTCCTTAGGAATCTTAATTTTTCAAAAAGATCTTATTTTAAATTTAGTTCAATGTATGTCCTTTCTAGTCATATTTAAGAAATCCCTCCTTATCCCAAGGATTATGCTATTTTCTAATATAAATGTTCACTCTTTGGTTTGGACTTACATAAGTTTTTAATCTACCCAAAGATGACTTTTTAAAAATGGCTTGAAGTATAGATCCATTTTAATCTTTTTCCAAATGGATTTCCCCAGCTCCCTTAACAGTACAGTGGTCTGTCTTTACCCAACTGATGAGGCAAGTAACCTCTGTCTTATACCAAAGCTCTGCGTGGGTCCGCTTCCAAGCTTGCTCTCCTGTGTTGGCCAATTTATCCACCCCTACACCAAACGCTACAGTTTTAACTACAACAGCCTCAAAAGTTTGGATCATTAGAAGTCTTCCTACTCTTTCAGAAGTGTCCTAGCTATCTTTGGTTCTTCTTTACTTTCATATAAATTCAAAGACCATTTTATTGAGTTTCATGAAAAATTCTCTTATCTATAGGTTAATTTAGGAGGAACTGCCACCTTTCTGCTTTTAACTCTTCCTATTCTTGGACCTAGTGTATCTTTCCATTTATTTAGGTCTTCTTTAATATATAATAAATTTTTACCTGCAAATCTTGAACATTTTTAATTATTTCTAAGTACTTGATATTTTTTGATACTATATAAATGATACCTTCTCATTGTTTTCCCATAGTTGCATTTCTGCATACTAGCAGCAAACTTTTGTATATTAAACTACACTTTAAAAAAACTACATTCACTTTTGCTAAACTTTCCTATTTTTTTCAAATAATTTACCTGGAAATTACTTTAACTTTTTAAATATAAATAATCACATCATCTGACAACAACTCGATTATTATTACCAATTTACAGGTGAGAAAACTGAGACACAAAAACGTTACATATTGAAATCGGGATCTAGAAAAGATAATTGTATTCCTATGTTCACTGCAGTGTTACTCACAACATCCAAGAGTTGGAAACAATCTAAATGTCTATCGATAGATAAAGAAAATGTGATGTATACATACAACGGAATATTTACTCAGCCATAAAGAAGAAGGAAATCCTGTCACATACTACAACATGGATGAACCTTGAGGACATTATGCTAAATGAAATAAGGCAGTCACAGAAGGAAAAATACTGCATCATTCCACTTATATGAGGTATTTACATAGTCAAGCTCACAGAGACAGGAAGTAGAACGGTGGCTGCCAGGAGCTGAAGGGAGAGGGAAATTGAAGGTTGCTGATCCGTGGGTATAAATTCAGTCATGCAAGATGAAAAAGTTCTAAAGATCTGCTGTACAGCATTGTCCTTAGAGTTAGTAACTGTACTACACACTTAAAAATTTGTCAAGAGGGTAGATCTCATTATGTGCTTTTCTGCAATTAAAAAAAGTTAAATAAATTGCCCATAGAAACTGGAAACAGTAGAGCTGAGATCCAAATCTACGTAGTCTGAACTCCATACTCTGTGACACTGCTTGCTATCATGTACATAGAAAACAGTATGCAAATAAATAAAATTTTACATATTTCCTATTCACATATTAAATAGTTCTGATTTTTTATACTTACACTGCAAAAATACTGTTTACTAAGGCTACATATGTAACAATTTATTTGAAATAAGAGTTGACTATATTTTTAAATTCTTTATATGTACCACATGTAAAAAGTTTCTTATTTTTACATCTTACAGTTAAAAGTTTTTCTAATTCCTACTATTTTCATAAACAGATAAAATAATCTTTAAAATCCTACTGTAGGAAAATGTCACTTCTCTTTCAATCATAGTCAGGATTTTATAAATTTTTTAAATTAAATGTTTGGCATTATGACAGGCATGACAAGTAGCACAAAATTCCCCCAGATAAAAAGACAAGCCCCATAAGTCATATATTCAGTTGTGAAACGATAATTCAGAATTTGAAGTATACTGGTAAACTGTTTAAGTGGCATACAGCTTGACTTTAATTAGCTAAAGAAAAAAGCTTTAAAGAAACAATTTTCCTTTTATAGTTAATGAAACATGAAATTTCTAATAGCAATTTTTTTTCATTTCAGTTTTTTACTGTGACTTACTGCTTGGCAGACGCTGGCATTTCTAGTTTGAGTTACTCCTCCCACAAAGATCACACATGTCAGAAAAATATGAAAGCATAAGTTCACAAGCATGTGCCAGCCTTTGAGACTGATTCTAATCAAACTGTTAAAAGAAAAGGGAAAAAATAAGACCCAGGTTAGTATACTTGAAGCTGGACATCTTCAAGTTAACATTTCCAACTCATAAAAGGCCAGATGTAAATGTTTAAACATTTTATTAAAACATACTATCAGACGCGCGCACACACACACACACACACACACACACACAGGGTTTGAGAAATCACTCAATACAGTTTATTAACATTTAACTTTACAATACAGTAAAAAAGACAAGTCAAATGGAACTACTACATCCACTAAAGGCTAAACAAAATCTCCATAATAAGAAATATGTGGGCTTTTCTTAGTTACAATGTCTTATGACAGACGGATTACTTGTTTGCTTCCCAGAGATTTCTGCAAGGTGCCAACCTCTATTTTTCCTGACTTACTAGGATAACATGGTCTAAATGCCCAGTGCATTTCTTCCTGGTCTTTCATAATGAAATGCTGAAGTCTTTCTTTTTTACATCAAAATCTCCTTGTTTCTTAACTAAATATCAAGAAATGTCACATATGTCCAGCTTAAAGAGGAAAATACAAGCAAAACCTCTTGTAAAGTGAATTTCTGCTTAGAAAATCCTTTCAGCTCATTATTTCTCACCATCAAATAAAAATTTCTGTAGCTTTGCCTCCAATTAACAAAAACCATATCCCACACTTAAATTCCACAAACATTCTTAAATGCTGTCTATAAAAAAGAATATCACAACAGGCAAGAATTTATAAAACAGAAATAATACCACAGTCTGGTTCTGGGAGACACATCTGCAGGTAACCAGGCTCCACCTTATCTCCCCGCCATGTCCCACCCCCCAGCCACCAACACAGACTTCCCATATTCTTTCCCAGGTACAAACCCAGCAAAATGAGTGCTGTAGAAAATGAATTTACCATCACAGGCACTAATTATTTATGTCTTGAACTGCATGAAGTGAAGAAGGCCTGTAGGTATTCTGAAGTAATCGTCCTTACTTTTGGAAGGATAGCATGGTCTTAAACTCAGTTTTATCCTAATTAAATGTGAAATAAACTCCACAGACCTCTATTCACAAAGTGTTATTTCTTACCTGTGATGGTATATGTAACTGACGATGACCGCTAAGAGGCAGAAGAGAAGAATGACAGCCGTGGTGTAGACCACAGGGTGCAAGAGATTGGCTGCCTGGGTATAGAGTTCAGATCCCGTCAAATCCTGAGGGCGGAAAATGAAAGCATTATTCTAGAAGCACTTCTCTGGACATCTAGTTACTAAGATTTTCTCAGTGACTAAAACCGACTGATAAACAGAACTCTGGCCCTTACATCTCTTCCTTTTATTCAAGGACTATGGTTCACACTATTTTCCTCACACATTACTTTGCCCTCCTAACTTCCATGTGTTAACTACTCATGCAGTGTGTATACACATACACTCACACATACACACACACTCTTATCTTACCATGGACCATCTGCTTTACAAATCTGAATACTGACTCTCCTATGAGGGTAATGGAGAGAGAACAGCAGTGATTTAGAAGGGCAACCACAGACTTCATCCTTTTTGATGCCCTTTCACCCCACGTATCACTCTGCATTCACCAGGTGATAAGGCACAAAGCAGCAGTATCTCCAAGTCAATAAAGCCTAAATAGATCTCTCTAACCTCCCACAGTCAAGTTCAACAAATATGAATGGACCAGACACAGTGCAAAGCACAGGGACAGAGTGGTAAACCGTGGTTCTTGCCCCTGAAGAGCTGAAAGTCACAGGGCACTAAGATGCACAATCAGATCACAATAATGTTTTATGAACATAAGAGCAGCCCGGTGATGGGAGCAAAGAGGTCAAAGATCAGTTAACAGTAAATAATAATAGCAAATCACTTACATAGCATTTACTATAATCCAGGCACTGTGCCAACACCTCACACAGAGTAACCCTATGAGCTGGGTATATTGTTAGCCCCATTTCATAGCCTGAAAAGCTGAGGCACAAAGAGGTTAAGTGCTGGGAAGGAGGATTAGATCCAAAAGAGCTTGGTTACCAAGGCTGTGATCCCAAAACCAAGGCAGACAGTGCCTTCCTAAAATGAAAACAGTGGATAGCTTAAGGCTTCCTTCCTTATAAAGGACCAAAGCAGGCTGGGAGGATGCCTGCACCCAGGCCGGACAACCAGGGTTTCAGGGTCAAAGCTGTAGATTTACCAGATCCTAGCACTAAACTCTCTTTCTAAACTGATTCTGAAAGCTGCAAAAAGGTCAGCTGGATGTGAGAAGGTATTCACAATGGGTGCATCTCCAATCCAGAAGTTCTTGAGACAATTCCTGAAACCAGAAAAACTAGATGAAAGACAGGAGGGAATGGGTGACAGACAAGAACACTGAAGACGGGCTCAACGGAGTAGGGAAGGAAGCAGCACATTTTCCCATAGAAGAATCAGAAGCTGACAGTGTATAATTACAGATCCAAAAAGATCCTATTAAAACACCTTAACAAGCCCCTCACCGTAACAAATTACCAACAGAGGCCACGGAGCCTGACAAAAATCAGAGTTAATGGGAAACTGGGAGATACAACACAGAAAACTGCATTCCAGCTCAGGCACTCGACCCCACTGTGGTGAGTCTTGAACATATAGTTCATCTCTTTATTTGATAAACGTTAACTGGGTACCCACCATGGCAAGGCACTATGCCAAGCACTGGGCAACAGCTAAAGGCAGGACCCTCCAGGGCTGACAGTCTATAAACTAAGACTCGAAAAGGAAAATACAAGACAAAAGCCTACCGTCACCATTCTGAACCTGCCCTTGTGAGATGCCCGTGGGATCGGTCTATGGTACACAGCTTCAAGGTACTTGCATTCTGCTAAAAGTCCAGAATATTAGAGGAGAAATTCAAAAACTACTAGGGCAACTTGAACCAGTTAGACGCTAGCTGGAGCGCACACATTTCCCCTCGCTTCTATGAAAAGCTCCTCTTCCCATGTAGACCAAATAACTGAGGATAAACTTTCAGTGTCCAGAATGTGGTCTCTAGACTCTTTCCGTGCACTGCCTGCTTTCCATTCCTCCAGGAAATGTTCAAGAATACATCACCACTTACTAGCTGTATGATTTGGGGCAGTTACTGAGATGGAGATACCACAATTAGCTCATCCGGCAGGGTCTGGGGACGGGGCAGAAGGTGTGTACAGGTGTCTTCCACAAGCCTTTGCAGAAAATAACAAGACACAGGAGGCTGGATATTATCTAATGAAACATCAAAGTGCCAGTTCAGTTCTCAAAGTATGTCATATACAATATTTACATTTAAAAGAAATCAGTTGTTTTTCAAAAGCCAAATGTGATATAGTATGAGAAAGAAGCTGGATGTTGTCACAGAGGACCCAGACTCTTAAAATTCCAAGGTACGACTGGAGGAAGGAGCACGTACTATTGACTGGTCACACAGAGCACCGCTTCTGCAGGGGCATGTTTGTTGTCACAACAAACTGAGCTTCCCAAGTGAAAGAGAACCTCTGCTGAGAAAATGACCTTTGGAAAGGTGTGAAGAGCCAGAGAGTAAACAGTTTAGGCTTTGCGGGCCAAGAGCAAAATTGAGGCTATTATGCAGGTACTTGTTAATCACTTAAAGGGTGTGGAGAAAAGGGAACACTCTTGCACTGCTGGTGGGAATGTGAACTGGTACAGCCACTATGGAGAACAGTGTGGAGGTTCCTTAAAAACTACAAATAGAACTACCATACGACCCAGCAATCCCACTACTGGACATATACCCTGAGAAAACCATAATTCATAAAGAGTCATGTACCAAAATGTTCATTGCAGCTCTATTTACAATAGCCAGGAGATGGAAACAACCTAAGTGTCCATCATTGGATGAATGGATAAAGAAGATGTGGCACATATATACAATGGAATATTACTCAGCCATAAAAAGAGACGAAATTGAGCTATTTGTAATGAGGTGGATGGACCTAGAGTCTGTCATACAGAGTGAAGTAAGTCAGAAAGAGAAAGACAAATGCCATATGCTAACACATATATATGGAATTTAAGAAAAAAAAAATGTCATGAAGAACCTAGGAGTAAGACAGGAATAAAGACCCAGACCTACTAGAGAATGGACTTGAGGATATGGGGAGGGGGAAGGGTACACTGTGACAAAGTGAGAGAGTGGCATGGACATATATACACTACCAAACGTAAAATAGATAGCTAGTGGGAAGCAGCCACATAGCACAGGGAGATTAGCTCGGTGGTTTGTGACCACCTAGAGGGGTGGGATAGGGAGGGTGGGAGGGAGGGATATGCAAGAGGGAAAAGATATGGGAACATATGTATATGTATAACTGATTCACTTTGTTATAAAAGTAGAAACTAGCACACCACTGTAAAGCAATTATACTCCAATAAAGATGTAAAAACAAAAAAATTAAAAACCACTCCTAGCTTTCCAGCATTTAGAACATCAAGCAAACAAACAAATGGCAGCTGACTGGAACAGGCCTGTGGGTCAAATGTCTGCCAGGGTTTGCATACCCCCTGCCCAGTATAAAGGAAACAAATCAAGTTAAGAAAACCTCCTATCTTGATGACAAAAATACAAGAGAATACTATTTAAAATAACTGCGAAGATTGGGATAGGAAAGAAGTTAAGAGAAGTTAAAGATTAAAACAAAAGAGGTAAAGTAGAAATCCGAATCAAAATGATTTTCAATTATATCGGTCAACAATATAGGCTTTGTGATACTATAATGAAAACATTGGTGACTGGGGTCAAAAGGTACAGATTTCCAGTTATAAAATAAAGTCCTGGCAATACAGTGTGCAGTATGGGAACTATAGTTAATAATACTATATTGCATATTTGAAAGTTGCTAAAAGAGTAGATCTTAAAAGTTTTCATCACAAGAGTAAAAATTGTAACTGTATGGTGATGGGTGCTAACTAGGCTTACTGTGGTGATCATTCTGCAATATACACAAATATCAAATCGTTACACTGTATACCCGAAACTAATACAATGTTGTATGTCAATTATACCTCTACTTTAAAAAATACAGTATCTACCTGTACAGGGAGAGGAGGTGACATCTCAAATACCCTCAAATCCTATAATTTCACTGCTACCTATGATTCTGGCTTTCACTCTTTCTCTTTTTATAAATGAAATCACTTGTATTAAAAAAAATTACTAAATACATGGTCCATAAATGGCCACTAGGAGACACGCATGAGAAGAAAAGTAGAAGTGTCATTCAGTTTGCAATATAGTGATATATAAGACAGGAAAAGTCTGTGTCTCTGGTGCTTACTCAACAGTCCATCACTAAATGGTGATCCTAGTCACTCTCTTTTATATGGTGCAAAGTTTAAGAAAATAGGCAAGAAAACGGAAAGTAAGCTTTTCCACCAAAATAAACTGCATCAATTCAGAGAATATTAGAATACCAGAAAGTATGTTAAAAACTGCAAAGACAGTTATTATTAAGGAACCAAATAAATGGAAGAAGAGTTTTTGAAATTCTTTGTTTACTTGACAGAGATTCACACATTTACAAGGGTTTACTTTTAGCCTGAGAATTACTAAATATAAAATTACTGACAGTTTTATATAATTCATTATCATCATATCAATAATAATTATAAATCAGTAATTGTTTAAACTCACCAGGATCTGAATAATGGAAGGAAGTCCAAAGAAGAACATCTCGGGGTACCCTCTGTTTGTCAGAGTATAAGTATTTTTAAGAGTTTGACAATAAAATAAAATTTTAAAATAGATCTGAAATCAAAAATGTAAAAAAACCCACAAAAGGGCTTCCCTGGTGGCGCAGTGGTTGAGAATCTGCCTGCTAATGCAGGGGACACAGGTTCGAGCCCTGGTCTGGGAGGATCCCACATGCCGCGGAGCAACTAGGCCCGTGAGCCACAACTACTGAGCCTGCGCGTCTGGAGCCTGTGCTCCACAAAAAGAGAGGCCGCGATAGTGAGAGGCCCACGTACCACGATGAAGAGTGGCCCCCGCTTGCCACAACTAGAGAAAGCCCTCGCACAGAAACGAAGACCCAACACAGCAAAAATAAATTAATTAATAAACTCCTACCCCCAACATCTTCTTAAAAAAAATAAATTAATTATTTTTATAGCTTTTTTTTTTTTTGGCTGTATGTGGGCCTCTCACTGTTGTGGCCTCTCCCCTTGCGGAGCACAGGCTCCGGACGCGCAGGCTCAGCGGCCATGGCTCACGGGCCCAGCCGCTCCACAGCATGTGGGATCTTCCCGAACCGGGGCACGAACCCGTGTGCCCTGCATCGGCAGGCGGACTCTCAACCACTGCGCCACCAGGGAAGCCCAAAAAAAATAAATAAATTATTTTTAAAAACCCACAAAAAACAAAAAAAACCCAAGACTATGACGTCTATGTTGCTTTTATTTTTCCCCTATGAAATAAAGCATAATTTAAAGATTTTAATCCTCCTACCACACACCATACACAAAAGTCAATTCCAATCAAATCGCAGACCTAAATGTGAAAGGTAAAAGACATTTAAAGCTTCTTAAGGCAAACAAAGGAAAATATCTTCATGATTTGGGGATAAGCAAAGATTTCTTAAATAGGACATAAAAAAGTACAACTAAAAAAATTTAGAAAAATTAGAAACTCTGCTCATAAAAAGACAACATTAAAAGAAAAAGGAAAAAGGCATGTGTATAGACTGAATGTGTCCCCCTCACAAAATTCGTATGTTGAAATCTAACCTCCAATGTGATGTTATTTGGAGATGCTGCCTTTGAGAGGCGATTAGGTCATGAGGATGGAGCCCTTATGAACAGGATAAGTGTCCTTTTATAAAAGAGATACCAGAGAGTTCCCCTGCTCCTTCCACCATGAGAGGACACAGAGAGAAGACAGCATCTATGATCAGGAAGCCAGCCCTCATTAGACACCGAATCTGCTAGCTTCTCGATCTTGGACTTAAATAAGCCTCCAAAACTGTGAAAAAAAAAAAAATTCTGCTGTTTGTAAACCATCTACTCTGTGGCATTCTGTTCTGGCAGTTGAATTGATAAAAACAGGCATGAACTGGGAGAAGACATTTGCAACACATAAATCCAACAAAGAGCTCCTATTCAGAACTCATGAAGAATTCCTATAAACCAGTGAGAAAATGACAACTAAATTAAAACTGGCAAGACTTGAGCAATAACTTCACAAAAGGGCACACCCAAACTGCCAATATGAAAATGAAGAGGTACTCAACATCATTAGTCACCAAAGAAAGGCAAATTAAAACCACAATGATCAATCACAACACAACGAAAGACGAAAACTAAAGATTGACAATATCAAGCATTGACAAGGATGTGGAGCAATTAAAACTCATTACTGGTGAGACTGTAAACCAATAAAACCACTTTGGTCAATTGTATGGCATTACCTACCAAAGCATATGGGTGCCTACAACCTAGCAATTCCACTCCTGAATGCACATGTCCATCAAAAAGCATGTGCATGAATATTTACAGCAGCTTTTTCTTGATACCAGATCCTTGCAACAACCAAAATACCCATCAACAGTAGAACGCACAAATTTTGATATCTTTGCACAATGGACTATTATGCAGCAAAAAAAAAAGAATAACCTGCTGCCACATGAAAAAACGAAGATGAATCTCACAGATGTAATGATGGGAAAGAAACCAGACACAAAGACTGCATGCTGTATATTTCCACTTATATGGAACTGGAAAAACTTATCTACAGTGATAGACATCAGAAGGGTCATCTCTTGAGATGACAGTGGAAATTAACTAGAAAGAAACATACCAGAGCTTCTGAGTGCTCAAGTAAAAGTCTTTATCTTGATGGCAGCTAAATATGTGTTCACAGATTAAAATATCAAGCTATATAGTTAAGGTCTGTGCACATTGCTCAATTAGCTCAATTTAATGAAAAAAGGAAAGTGTTGGTCCCCCTTTGATTACCAATTCTACTTCAGATAATTTATCCTGCAGATTTTCTAATGTGTAAAATAATTTTGTACACGGAAATTATTGGAAACAAACAAAACTGAGGAATATGCAAATAAATTATAGTGAGATCATAAAATAATATTCAGAGGTGAAAAAGAATGAGAAAGTTCTTTAACACTGATATGGAAACTTTCAGAAAGGAAATTTAGTAGTGGGATTAAGAAGACATTTCTGGAACCTAAATTCCAATTCCAACACTAACTACCTTGAAAACTTGGTCATGGTCCTTAGCCTCTCTATGCCTTGGTCTCTCCACCTGTAAGCTGGGGGTAATAATAGTAGCAGTATACTTCATGATGTGGTCATGACGACCAAATAGGTTAATGCACATAAAGACTTAAGAGCACCTGGTATACAAATGCTTAATGAAAATTAGCCACTGCCATCACCACCCTCATATCATCCTAAAAATACCACCTTCAATAAGATAGCAGCAGCAGCATAAGATATATTGTTCCATGGACATCATTATCATTGTCATAAGATATACTGCTTCCCGGAAAAAAGCATGGTTTAAAACGTTTGTAGCATGCAACCTTCGTATAAAAATGGAAGAAAACAGGACCATGTATTCATTTTGTTGTAATATACATGAAAATCTCTTCAATAATCTGTAAAAAACTAATCAGGGGTTACCTATTTTGTGGAGAAGAGGTGATAAGACAGAGGGTCGGGAGTTCAACTTTTCACTGTACCTCAGTGTTAGAAATAACTGAAACATTTGATCCATGTGAATGTAGTACCTACTTAAGAATTATATAAACAAAAACATTGCTAGCATTCACGTTCAATTATAGAGTAAATGAAACCAAAGTTCACTTTCATTCAGCAAGTTTTATATAAACAAAGTTTAAAAACTAGACGTGTAAAAACAAATGAGTGCGCTCTGGTTTCATGTATTTCTAGGTGAATACAATAACAAAAGGGGAATCAAGGTATAGTGATTATTTTAACTTCACTACTATTACCAATTAAGTAGTAAGTACTATCATAAATAGTTCGGCCCTACTCATTCAGTTTTTTTGTTCCCTACTGACCCCAGCTCCTAGAAAGTTTCCTGCTCAATTGGCTATTTCCGATCATAACATTCAAACAAACCCAGTTTCTACTTAACTTTTTTCCTTGAGAACCTGGGATATAAATGGCTATCGCAGGATGTCTACTGAACCAAACTATGGTATCTATTTGAGATTTACAAACAAATACATTCTTTTGTATCATTTTTTAAATACAAAATTATTTGAAAACAGAGCAGGAAAAGTTTTATGGGCTAGCTGCCAAAACAGGAATTTAGACTTGCTATATAAAACCCAATATTAAGGCAGTTTTCAAGAAAAATAGCATTTTACCTATTGTTCAAAATAGTGTCAGGCAAGGAAAAAAAGATGTTGACTTCTAATTTTTTAAAGCTATTTCTTCTATCTTAGGCATGACTTATTTAAGAGTAGGTATGATTTCATTAACTTTGCCTTCATGTTTCATTAGCAACTCCAAAAATTCCATATACTAACTTTATTACAATTCTGTCAACAATTTCCGATACATCTCATCTTGCTGCCTCTAGGTGGCACAGCTATATTTAAGAAAAGCAAAAGGATATTCTTTGAAAATAGAAAAAAATCTTGGTGCTATTTCTTAGCTTTAAAGAATTGTGTATCACATTTTTTAAAAGATTAAAAGTATGAAAGATAAAAGAATAGCTTATTCCTTCAAGAAAAGGATTATGCTAATTTAAATTGTTGAATAGCTAGGAAGTTCAAAAATAGATGTTTTAAACTGGTATTAAATTAAATAAAACTAAAAGTTTCACATGGTACAGTGTCATGTCTTTAACAATGAAGCTTATAAAATGCCTTTTGTGTGTGTCTGCATTTCATTTCTCTTGCCCAACTTTTTCTAGTTAACTACTAAAAAAACTTCAGATGCTGCTGCATCTCTCTTACTTCTCCTTCAGTACTTCTCAGTTTCATGTTATTTTATAATCAAAACCTGAATGGGAAAACACTTTCAAACTGAAAGAGAAAAGGCTTCATATTTTAATTACCGCTTCAAGCTTTCTTTGAAAGGTGACTACAAAACAACAGAATGTGAACTTACAGAAACCAGACTCAGACTTACAGAAATCAAACATCTATTTGTGAAGAGAGTCCTAAACTATCAACACTAACTTTAAGCCCAAAAGGACAGATGACTGATATAAACACAGCTGAGTCTTTGCTAATGTAGACTCTACCCACTGTCATCTGGGCTGAGTAACACACACATTAATCCTTCTCCCTGCCAGATAATCTACTTACTCCTCTGCCTGTTTGGGACACTAGGTAATGTATCCTAAGTTGAGGAGCAAAGAGAAAACTAAAACACAGAATTGAGGAAAATCTACTCTACTTCAAGCTTGCTTCAAGACCATTTCCAGTGGTAGACGCTCTTTTGTCTTTTTAAGAAAATAATACTTCACTTAAAGTAAAATATATCACGTTTCAAGATTATTTGGTGCTTTGATAAAATACTTTCTAGATGAGCTGGAGGCAGAAATCAGAATGCAGGCTTCCTCACTCCCAGGCTAGCCTCAAGCCATTGCTGGGAAATGTCCTTCACAGTCATCAGTAATTCCTTCCACTATGCTCTGAATGCATGTATACATACTCCAGGATGTTAGTATCTTATAATAACCACAATATGAAATAAAAACTAGCATGGCTAATTTCATAATTATCAACTCAGGAATCAGATTCACTTAAATGACTCATTAATAAAAAGATCTGTTCCTATACATTAATAACTGGTTATTCTACCAAAGATTAATAGACATGTAAAATGGTAAATAACACAAGACATTAACTTGATTAGCATTAAAATTGAAGATATTTGGGTCAATACTGTCACTTGCAGCAACTATACTGAAATTATCACCATTACTCTAAATTCAAAAGGACTCTAAAAATTATGATGTGTAGTCGGATAAGGCACTAGATGGCAAAGAAGGAAAACCTCTCACTGTTCATTGTGCATCTTTCGGCAAATGAGTCACGCTTTCTGGGTTGAGAGTTGGACTGCATACACCCAAGATGTTTCCAAATTTTAAGGTCAAGGTCTAGTTGAATGGATTTGCTTACAAAGTTTACTGAAAATTCCTATGCCAAATTCAATCCCATACATTTCACTTCGTAGTAACTCAATTTCCCTTTAAACTCAGAATTACACCAAAAGTTGCCTCTTACTTAAAGAGAGCAATTTATGTCAAAAGTTTTAAAAAAAACAATCTTCATTTGAGCTTAACTACGCATAGGGAAAAATGAGAATACTTAAGTGTTTATGCATAACGTTAACGACTGCCGTACCATTAAAACCGCATAGTTACTAAGGGAGTAGCACTGAATGGTGGTGATATTTTCATCTGAGCAGAGTATACGGCACCCATCTGACGTCCAGCCTCCTTGTCCGTTCAGCAAATCGAAATCCCACTGAGCGGCCACAGGATCTGCTCCGTGTGCAATTCGACGCAGTGTCACATTAACAGGGATGTGGTGGGTATCGATATTCACACCATCTGGAGGATATGGGAAATAAAAATATTTCTGAAACAAACTTCATAAACAATTAAATGTCAACTTATCCACGAATGGGAACTCTCCAAATACCTTTTCTTCACTAGTGACTCATTAAAATGAGAAGGAACAAAAATAAACATCTTTAGGAACAGGGCATGATAAAATCGTATTGTCCAGTGACTACAGGATGACATATGCCACAGACAAACCTATTTTGGTGAGAATCACTGGGGTAACCACTGTACGCCGTTTTCCATCATTGGCCAAATTTGTCGAATTCCCGGTGGCTGGAAAAAGCTTTCCATTGCGGAATGCGATGAGTTGAAGCTTATAGAGAGAGTCATCACTTGGTCTGACTTCTCTTTTTTGCTTTGGTGAGAAAAGGGAAGGAGGAAGCTGAATAGAAGCCTCTACAATAGTATTCTGAAAATATATTAAAAAAACAAAAACAAAAATAAAGAAGAGTTGTCATATTAGTAGGTAAAAACCAGGAGTATTTTAGATAGTTATGAATGTTGTCTAGTTATATGCTGAATATAGCTTTTAAATGTAGGTATGTGAAATTTAATAGTTAGAACAATTTATCCGTTAAGTGAAATGTCTAAACATCATATAATAGCATAGAACAAAAGAAGTAGAAAATGAAGAAAAAGCAAACTTTATTTCAGAGTGCTAAAGTAGTGAACAAGGGATTATTTCAAGCTATAAAGTGAATTTTCCTGATAATGTACATTGCTGAAGTAGATAGCATTAAACAGAACAGGGATCCCAGTGACCACTCTTCACATGAATTTTACAATGACAAAATATGGTAAATGAGCACAAAGGGAGCATATCACAAATGTGAATATAATTAATTTGGGCTTATGAAACTTTAAGGTGATTTATGATGGATTCCAACTGTCAAACGACAGAAGAAAGAAATTATGCACAAACATAATAGAAGTTTAGATTCAGCAAACTTATTTTAGCAGAAGACTGAGACTAAGAAACACATCACATTTAGGAAAACACAGTAACAAAGAGGAAAAAGTGAAAATTCTGGCTGGGCACTGGCTGTTCTTCAGATTTCTTTATTAGGGATTTTAAAATTATAAATTATTCAGCATTTCATAAAAAATGAATCTGTACACCAGGGAGGCAAATAATTATCTAAAAACGTCCTTATTTTAAAGACATCACAAAGCCGCTCTCTTGGCACTCACTTCTCTCTCCAATCCAACATACACAATGCCAACAGAATTTCCTCTTCAACAAATCTGTTGTTACTTCAGTTCAAATAACACCTTGGTTCCCAAATGTTTAGAAACTATGGCCAAAAAATCCTAAGTATGCCATATAATTTGGCTAATTTCCTTGTCCCAAATTCGTCCCCTAACACTCACTACACCACAAGACTGGGCCACAATGAGTTTATCACTTTTTGAAATCTTATTTTTAAATGCCACTGTGCACATGTCAGCATCTCTGGCTGAAATGCTCCATGATTCTTTTATTTGGTAAGCTCAAACTGGTCAGATTTGATTTTCAGTAAGTTAATTCTGCTGGCAATGCAAAGGATAGAGGATCGGGATGAGAAAGGTTGGCAGCCAAGAGAAGGACGCTGCAAAGTTCTATAAATAGGGCTTTTGGTTGGGGGGATGATTAATTACATGACTCATCCAGATACTGCTTTTACAGGTAGGTGCTCCCTCTTCTAGACTCATGCAGCATTCTGTACACAGCTCCATGATAACTAATACTTAAAAGTAGCACTGTGTATCTCACTGTCTGCTCCTCTTAACTAGAGTAAGAGAATTTTTGAATGCAGATAATCTCATTTATTTTTGGATAGCCTATGTTAATAATAGTTCCTGGCACTAGTATTCATTAAAATAGCCCATTGTTTATGAAATTAATGAAAGTCTGTGTGGCATTTTTTTAAAAGGTTCTACTGAAGCAAATGATTGACTTCAGATTTAGTTTTTAACTGCCGTGCTTAGAACAATGTTGTAACACAGCAAATAACCATAAATATCTGTTGGAAAAAGTATTTCAGAAGTTTGAATATTGACAGTTGAATATTACTTTTAAATTGAGGATGCCAAGAAAATATTCAGTAGAAATACTTCACCTAAGAAAACATATAAAAAGGTTTCTACTATTCTCACAAATATAACTTGATAGGAAAACAAAGTTTATTATAAATTCATTCACTAATATAGTATATTTCTATCAAGTATATAAATTTCTCCTAAGTATACAAGGATGCATGTGAAAAAGGAAAAACATCAGTAGATTGATTTAATTAGAAGGTCAAAATCCTGAGGAACTGTTACATACCAGACATTTATTAAGCTTAAGTACTTTAAAATTCATAAAATAATTCTGTTGTGAACACAAAATAACTTGAAAACAAAGCGTAGCTCTCTGGGAAAGTTTTATAATAAATCAAATTAATTTAAAAAAAGAAGTCATACTTTACTTTCTAAAAGAGCTGAAAAAGGAAATGACAACTATACTTTCTAGAAGTATAAGCTTTTTTCTACACAAATTTAAACTTGTAAAACCATCCCAACAACAACAAATGAAAAACCTCAGGTGTACGGACAGATCCCTGAGAGATGAGAGCTACAAATTCAAGGCTGTTAGACACTTACGATTTCTAAAACATCTTTCAAAGTCCAACAAAGAATATTACTAAATAATAATTATAGGTCCCCTGGGGTGGCCTGGGGTGCTGGAAAAGCAAACTTCACCTATATCAATAATATTTAATTTTTATAGTAAAAAAGCAACACTTGCATATTTAATCTCCTTAAAAGAAGTACTGATCATTTATTCCAAAAAGGTTGTAAATCTAATGAAAAAAATCACCAAGGAACACATTTGTTACATTTACTGTGATTATACTTTTTGCCAGTTAGCCTGAAGACAAGAACACAAAGGTAATAATTTCATTTAACCATATATTCATTTTTAAACATATGGATTACAGCAATGGAAATAGATATAAAACATACGAATTATAGCTAATAAATCAGAAAAATCTCTCCTAAAAACCTCTGGGGAACTCTCCTACACTGTTGGTGGGAATGTAAGTTGGTGCAGCCACTATGGAAAACAGTATGGAGGTTCCTTAAAAAACTAAACATAGAGCTGCCATATGATCCAGCAATCCCACTCCTGAGTATATATCTGACAAAACTGTAATTCAAAAAGACAACCTGCACCCCTATGTTCGTATTCATAGCAGTACTATTCACAATAGCCAAGATATGGAAACAACCTAAATGTCCTTCGACAGATGAATGAATAAAGAAGTGGTACATATATACAATGGAATACTACTCAGTCATAAAAAAGAATGAAATAATGCCATTTGCAGCAGTATGGATGGAACTAGAGATTATCACACTAAGTGAAGGAAGTCAGAAAGAGAAAGACAAATACCATATGATATCACTTATATGTGGAATCTAAAATATGACACAAATGAACTTATCTATGAAACAGAAACAGACACACAGACATAGAGAACAGACTTGTGGTTGCCAAGGAGGAGGGGGAGTGGGGAGGGATGGACTGGGAGTTTGGGGTTAGCAGATGCAAACCATCATATATAGAATAGATAAACAACAAGGTCCTACTGTAAAGCACAAGGAACTACATTCAATAACTTGTAATAAACCATAATGGAAAATAATATAAAAAAGAATGTATATACAGGTATAACTGAATCATTTTGCTGTACAGCAAAAATTAACACAACATTGTAAATCAACTATATTTCAATTAAAAAAAAACTTTTGGAAAGACACGTTTTTGGTATCTAACATCTATTATTGAAGACCTTATGCCACCCATGGGGAGAGGGACATGGGATCTGAAAGAAGAAACCAGAATTTGGATCCCAGCTTCACCATGTAGTAGCTGCTTAACACTGCACAGTTTTGTCTACCCTGTGAGTTGCATCTGTCACGTGCAGCTAATGATCTTCCTAACAAATGATTATGAGGACCAAAGGAGATCATGACCATGACAAGCACAAAAGGCTATGGAACTGTGGGTGGTATTTTTATTATTATTTCAGGCATACCTCGTTTTATTGCACTTCACAGATAATTGCATTTTGGGGGGCAGGAGGTGGTTTTTTTTTTTAACAAACTGAAGGTTTGTGGCAACCCTGTGTTGTCAGACAGTTAGCATTTTTTAGCAATAAAGTATATTTTAATTTAAGGTTTGTACACTGTATTTTAGGCATAATGCAACTGTACACTTAATAGACTACAGTATAGTATAAACATAACTTTTACATGCACTGGGAAACCACAAACTTGTATGACTTTATTACAATATTTGCTTTACTACAGTTATCTGGAACCGAACCCACAATATCTCCGAGGTCTGCCTGTACTGCCATAGTATGGCAGGTCGTTATCTGGAGGCTGGGGAGAGAAAAAAATGCCTTAAAGTAATTGACTTACCAACAATCATCTAAAACCTCATCTTGTTTTGACTTCTACAACTCAGCTTTAGTTTTTTTTTTTTTTTTTTTTTTTTTTTTGCTGTACGCGGGCCTCTCACTGCTGTGGCCTCTCCCGTTGTGGAGCACAGGCTCCGGACACACAGGCTCCGCGGCCATGGCTCGCGGGCCCAGCCGCTCCGCGGCATGTGGGATCTTCCGGGATCGGGGCACGAGCCCGTGTCCCCTGCATCGGCAGGCGGACTCTCAACCACTGCGCCACCAGGGAAGCCCACTCAGCTTTAGTTTTAACTTCAATACTAAAAAATTGACAAACTATATACACATGAAATAATGTTACCATAGAGCTCTAATCATGAATTTATTTGCTGAATTCATGCATATTTCCTTATTTAGAATGACACTAAAAGAAGAAAATGATAAGTATCATAACAGATATATTTTCACTAGATTTTAACATCATTCCTTATGAAACAATCTGGACTTCTGACACTACGTAATTAATAAATCAAAATTTTCTGAAATCCTAATTTTGTTTAAGTCTCTAGAATTCTAAAAATTAAATTAGAATGGGTCAAAGAGCCAGCTGATTAAAAACAGTAATTTGTTCATGTCTCCTTGACTATCTACTCACTAGATTTTAAACAGATAGATGTTATGATACAACCTAATTAGTTTCTTGTGTATAATTAGTTATTAACTTCATTCCACCTTTTGATTATCTCACCACTGAAGATTAACAGGGGTTATGTTTGCCTTTAGAATTTTTTTTAACTGACTTTCTTTGCGAATTAAGTTTGGCTGTTAATTTTTGTTCAACGGCATTTATTGGATGTTTCCTTCCTCTGTGCATGGCACTGTGCAGAATCTAGAGATATACAATGAAATAAGCCATTGTCCTTGCCCTCAAATATTAAAAATCTAGCAAGGAAAAGACAACAACAATAATAAAACAATAAGAGCTAACATTTATTAAGTGCTAACCCTGTGCCAGGCACTGCTGTAAATGTCTATGTATTTGCCTTATTAAACCCTCTCAATAACCCTTTGAGTTTAGTATCACTTCATGATCCCTATGTAACAGAAAGGAACTGACATTCAGAGAGGTTAAGATACTTGCCCAAGGTTTCATAGCTTTTAAGTGGGGGAGCCGAATATGAACACATTTAGGTAACCATATCCTCTGGCCTCTCACTATAACTCAACTCACCAGCATACCAGCTTCTAATTATTCTAGACAGTGAATAAAGCACTACAGAGCTAACAGGCAATGATGAATTCTGTCTGAGGAAGAGAAGGAAGCTGCCAACCGAATGGAGTCTTAGGAGACAGTAGCAGGGATCTCCCCAAGCAGGGGGGACACTGGGGGCATGAAAAAGGGTACATATGAAGGCAGGAAGTGTGACGATCTATACGACTGGCTTGGAAATTAAAAGGACTTCAGCTGGGCTAAAGCCCTAGATGGGAAGAGAGAAATATGGGATGCATAAAGAAAACCTGATTTCTAAATTCCAGTCAAGAAAATTTTAAAGAACCAATTCTTTCTGGCTACATTAACAGCTGAATTCAAAGCACCAACAGCTACTAAAGGCTCTTAGCAGTTAATCGAAAATAGGTAATATTTTGGATACTAACAAATCTGAATTATGGTAGCAACAGTGGAAGGAAGCATTTGGTTAAGAAAAAAATTAGATTAGGTGCTCTAAGGGTCAGATGACAGGTAATTCAATCTCCAACTGGCTGAAGGACTGAGACCAGGCACTGGATTTCATCAATGAATCAAGCACTAGCTCTGACCTCGAGTAACCCTCAGTCCAACCCAGGAGTTGTAAGAAACCCATTTGGCTCCTGCGTGTAACATGCAATGCCTGAGATGAGCAGAGTGTTATGGGCAAAGCGAGGAAGAGAAATTCAGATGAGGATGGAAGAGGTGAGGACAGACCAAATGCTATTAGGTAAGATTCTCGAAGTTGACATTTCTGCTGTGTGTTATCATCAAACCAAGGAGGTGGGGAGGGGAGAGGAGGAGAAGGGAGTCTAGTAGAAATATGAGCATAAGCCTGGCCTAAGAATGGCCAGTAGTTGGAAGAGACAACAAGGGAAGTTTTCTGTTACTAGACAAGGGCAGATAAATGATGAAGTTAACTGACAGCCAGCCTCCAAGGGACACCATTTATTGTGGGATATGCAAGGTCCATTTCCGTGTTGGGTAGATGCAGGGATAACATTCACAATATTAACAATCTGAGCAGCTTCCTCAGAGGGGAAGTCTCGTACAGGACCTCTGCTCTGTAGGTACCAGCCCTTCAGTTGCTAAAGGGTGGACAGACTGGGTCGTGCTCCTGGAGGAAGGACCAGGACGCCAGCTGAGGAGACTCAGGGGACTGGGGCAGCAGCTACTCGCTAGAGGGTAAGGAAGTACTTCAATATTTTACTAACTGGTATGGTTGGATTGGTACGTGTTGGCTGAAGACTGCCCTAGGCAGACCAATCTGTATGAGAAGGATGAATTTTTAAGAAGAGCCTGGAGACACAGAGGCTAAATAGGAGCTCATGATAGCGTGGGCAATGCAGAACGGAAGTCCAATCTGGGCTGTGAAGGTAATAAAGACAGGACAATAAAGATTCAAGAAATATGTAGAAAGCAACTCAAGCCAGGCTCCTACTGCTAAGGACTGTCTTTTTGTGGGTTTAACTTCTTATGCTAGCATGTTCTCCCATCCAAGGGTAATGCAATCAATTATGAGACGTTCAAGATGTCTAGTTAGTATATTCAAGGCATTAAAAAAAAAAGGCAAAAAGAGTAAAAATTGCCATAGTATAAAGTCTACAATGTAAAAGTTTCCTGTTAAAATGCTAAGGCATTTGGTACTCTCAACATGAAAATTTTTAACTAATTTTGTGTCATGAAGGATATGTTCCGTTTTCACTAGGTTTAAGCATGTCCATTGATAAAGCATGAATAATAGTGTGATGTGTCCCTGGTTTCTGGCCACCAAGATGATCTTAAAATGATAGAACAGTATGAAATTAAAAAATTTGAGAGTATTCATTTAAAGCTTTCTACTTCAGCAGGTAGAAACTCTCCTTACCCAAAGGGATAGGTTGTAAGGTTGATGAAATGTTGGGTTTCATCATTTTTAATTTCTCTTAGACGATCATCTAAGATAGAAGGGTTCATCAATTTTAAGTATTCCTAAAAGACATACACCTCTCATGGGCTTGTGTGTGATGCTGTTTTGATGCCATTTGTGGTATGTTTTTACCAATAAAAAACACTCTAAGAAAAGGAGCAGGCATTAAGGAGTAGCATCGCTAGCTGCGTCAAATACTCTCTTACAGCCAAGAGTAACAAATCTTGCCAATTTTCCTCTGAATATATGGTGTCAAGTAAATATATTATCATTAGACATTCTGACATAGTTGAGATTGTCTTGGGCAGTGGGGGAAGTTGGACTATTATTAAATTAGGCAAACTGGCTCTCCTTATGGAGGTCACCAGGGTAAAGTATGACAAAATATATTAATTCTTCATTCATTCATTCATTCAATATTTGAGCCTCCACAGTGTACCAGGACACCTAATACCTATTTCACTGACTATTATGCAGGCATAAAATGACTGGAATACTGTTTGTGACATAATTCAGGAACAAACCAGAAACAAAGAAAGCACTGTGTAATTATAAACTACCAAAAACATAGTTACACATGGCCACACAAAGCTCAAGAAAAAATCGTGATTCCATTAGGGTGTTGAAATTGTACTTTCACTGTTTGCTTCAATGCAGTTTAATGAAACACGCCTGAACCGCAAATTTTAAAAATCAGTAAAAATGCTTTTAATTTTGCGTACTGCAATAAAACACACAATTTGTGAACACACATCACATGCTTGCGCTTCTGTGCTAAAAATTTTGATCTACAGCTTGCCTGATTAAATGCCTGGATTTTCCCCTTAGGCCCAGAGCCAAGGGCACACAATACTTTAAGGAGGTCTATGAAAATGTTTTTCTTTAAAATCAGAAGCATAAAAATGAACTTTGAAGTCAAAGAAAATGTCTTAATATGTAATATTAATATATTCATCTTTTTGCCCCTGCAGTTGTGAAATATAATTTTGACATATTTGTGTGGAGAAAGGGGTCCAGAGGGCAAAAATGTCCAGGCCCATGAAAATCATGATGTGTCCCTTCTTGGTCTAAATTTCTTTCAAAACAACAGCAAAGGCAATACCAATATCCCCTCCCTCCAAATAACTTTTAGTATGGTTATCTTTGCAAAGCAAAACGTTCTGAGTACAGTCATCCTCCATATCCACAGAGGACTGACTCCAGGATCCCCTCGGATACCAAAACCTATGGATGCTCAAGTCTCTCACGTTAACATGGCATAACAGCTGCATATAACTAGGCATACCTTCCAGTATACTTACTTTAAATCATCTCTAGATTACTTACAATACCTAGTGCAGATGCTATGTAAATAACTGAAAATACAATGTAAATCCTACGTAAATAGTTGCCAGCATGCAGCAAATTTAAGTTTTGCTGTTTGGAAGTTTCTGGGATTTTTTTTTTTGGACTGAATATTTTCAATCTGCAGTTGGTTGAGTCCGCAGATGCAGAGCCTACATATACGGAGGGTCGACTGTATTCTAATCTAACTGTAAAGCCTTAAATGATTACAGAATATAACGTACCTTCAGAGCCAGACTTGAAAACGTATTTGAAACGTTGCACTTAAAGCTCAGCTGTTTATCCAGGTTTCCATCTGGATCCCGCCTCCCATAGTCAGAAAAGCCTGTCCGGTCAGTAGCTGCCACTTTCTGGAACACGGTACATGTCATCCCAGTGAAGCCAGCAGCCTTGATGACATAAGCTTCCAGAGCAATATTGGGTGAATACTTCAAAAGTCAATCAAACAGGAGTTATAAAAGATTTATAATATAGGAAAAAAGCACTTTCAAAGAGTTTCAAACACAAAACACTATACATAAGCTAGAAGAGAAAGCTCACATTCTTACTAAACAAAGACACTGTAGGTAACTGGCAGAATGAAAAAAGATGCTGGAAACAAAAGGATGTCCTAAAATAGAAAGATACCCATGAAGAGGAAAAGAGCAAGTCCCAAAGTATGGAAGATCAGATATAAATCAGAAGTCAATTTACAATAATTTGAAGAGTACGCTGCAGGAAACTATGAGCTGAAAATGGAAGTGTCTTACTAAAAAAAAAAAAAAAAAACAAAACAAAACAAAACAAAAAAACACCAAGCTAGAAAAATCAGTGGACCCCCTTAATGATCATAATACACTTAAAAGTTGCTTCATTCAACACTTCATGCCATCTTCACTTTTTTCTTTCACGGGGACAACAACTCTTAGCATTAAGTTTCACCAATAAAATCTTTATACAGACTCGCTCCAAAGCTGTTTCTTCAGAAAAAGAAGGGAGGTGCTAGGCCAGACAGAAGTGTACAGATTTTAAAAGCAAATTAGGCCTGAAAATCACCTGAAAAAGATGGCACGTGACCCAACAATTTTAAGGAATGTAAGAGTGAGACTGAACTCGAGGGTCCACCAAAATGTACGGCCTGCCGATACAAACAGCCACCAAGCCCATGACCGGAGGACTGCTGCCACCACTCCCACTGTGAGAACCACGACAGAGGGCATGAGAAGTGACAGGCTGACGGGTCTCTTTCACATCCACCTAGATGACAGCATGTGCTGTAAACTTCAGGGACAAGATGACATCTCCTTCCTTCAAGGATGATTCATTCTATGCCTACTATAGAGGCAAGGCATCGTTCTAAGTATCATATGTGGACAAAGTCCCCTTTAAAAAAATTTTTTTAAACACAGGACTTCCGTGCGAGGCATCTAAATCTATTGGGAAGATTAAAAATTTTAAATATAAGAAGGCAGAATTTTCCAAGTACCATATGCACAGTAGAAAATAACTGGTGGCTTCCTAAATTTTTAAGACTAAGGAATCTTTGCATTAGCTTTTGTCCCACAGATGACACATTATGAAAAATCTTACTAAATTCAATTATATTTAACAAATTATATTCGAAATCTTTTTGTCAATCAAAGACATATATAATCATGGTAAACATGTGAAACCTCAGTTGAAAGAAAGAAAACTGCCATTTTGAGATGCCCTTGAAGCCATATCATAAGTAGATATATAGTTTCTCAGAAACTCTTTTATACTTTGAAATGGTGTGCAAATACCCACTACACTGCCCCCTATTATATCCTTGGGTTCTCAGAAGAACGAAGGAAGTTCTCTGTGCTGAGTAATAAGCAAGGCTGAAGCACAGGATTGAAAATGGATCTAAATGACCTGGAGGACCAAGTGTGGCCCCAAAACTGGGAAGCTCATTTCAAGTAAGATCATATGCCTGAGAGGGCAACTACCCTGAACTAACAGTCAAGATAGGAGTCATGCTAAGCCTCCATTTTGTTTATTATTCAGGAAAGTAGTCCTAAACTTAACTGAGCAAAAGGACCAATAAAACACAGTCTCATCAAAAAGGTTCCACTGGGCTTCCCTGGTGGCGCAGTGGTTGAGAGTCTGCCTGCCGACGCAGGGGACATGGGTTCGTGACCCAGTCCGGGAAGATCCCACATGCCGCGGAGCGGCTGGGACCGTGAGCCATGGCCGCTGAGCCTGCACGTCCGGAGCCTGTGCTCCACAACGGGAGAGGCCACAACAGTGAGAGGCCTGCGTACTGTGCAAAAAAAAAAAAAAAAAAAAAAAAGGTTCCACTGATCAATGGAAAGACAGCAACCTTGAATTGTGTAAAATCATAGGAGGAGGTATAGAACATTCGATGAACCCATTAAAATATTTAGAAAATGAAAATCATGGGCCAGATCAGAATATGACTGCTAAAAGAATAAAGCATTATTTATTAAATTTACCACGTTTGTCATATTTACCACATTTTAGAACAAAAAAAGGAAGCAGTACACCAAGAAATTTAGGACAAATAAAACAATACTATTTAATGGAGTGACTATTACATATAAATAACTCATTATCCCAAGAGTGAAATTGACTGAAAAATGCCCATAGGTTCAGAAGGGTTGGGGGAATCCTTGTTCCCTTTTGAAATTGAAACCTGGGCAAGAAATCAAGCACTGTTTCAAAACATCCTTCAGGGACGAGAACAGAACACCATCTAGGATGGACTGCGGGTATGTGACAGGAGGGCAATTCTACAGTGCTGTTATTTGTGTTGTAGCAAGTTTCAGAGGATGAGATAGTGCTAACCATTCAAATCACAAATTAAGATAGCACTTTCCAGTTACCAAGAACACAGACTATTCAAAGGCAAAATTCTCTCTTAAAATGTCTAAGAACAGGAAATTCTGTAATAATCAGCAATTTCAAAATACTCACCCCATAATGGGGAACAGACTTATCTCTTTTGAGCTAGAGCTGCTTTAAATGAACCTTTTCCTTAGAATTCTAGGCTAACGTTGCACTTACTGTTGAATAAACATGAGCTCCGTTTGCTAGCCGGTACGTGGCGATGCGCTGTAGACACTGAACGATCCTACTGCAGGCTTTAGCTTCCCTCTGCGCCAGCCCCAGGACACGATCGTCAGCCAACATGATGTTACTTGCAATGTCAACCATCACATCACCAAGCTAGCGGGCGTGCAGGAGAGAAAAGGAAGCTCTTTAAAGCCAACGCAGGCGGCTTTACATCATCAAAATCCTAATGAGACACCAAGATGGGCCTTCAGTCTAAATTTTCACGTGAAAACCCAACAGGCATTTGACTTGCTTCTCATTAAAACATCTCCAGATAGGAAGAGCACAGTCAGTTATAACCATTTGGTAATATTTAGCTCAAAACAGTACACGTAAGTAACCATCGAATCATTGGTGAAAAGACCGACATGCAGTACTCAAACTGATGAAGGATGGAGGTGAGGAGGAGAAAGGCAATTAAATTAATCAAGGGGAGGGAAAGATGTCACGTGATTCTCAGAATAAAAAGATCTCGACTCTGTCTGGAAAATTACTTATCTTCTTTTTGCATGTTACTTAACATTATTATTAAGAAATATTTGCCACACATTGTCAATCAACTATACTTCAACTTGAAAAAAATTTTTTAATTAAAAAAAAGAAACTTACACTGGCTCCCTCATTAGTATCCTGTCATGTTCAAAACTCTAGGTACGTCCAACTATTGCAAGTTCCCCATATGCGCTGGGCCATCACACATGTCTATGCACATGTGGTTCCCTCTACCTCGCATGAGCTGCTTCTTGCTTTCCTCCCAACTCAAGGGATGGTTTAAGACCCAGTGCAACGAAATAAATGGATCCTAAGAAGTGTCCACTTTTCCACCGCTTGTTTCGTTTCATTTACTCAGTTCTTTTCATTAGCTCAGTTCATAATTTACAGATGTAAACATCTGTTGGGCAATGCCAGTGGAATGTCAATTGGCCGTTGTTGATGGTGACTTGTGTGTCCCATATCAGAGAAGTGCACTGAACAGTCCAGGCTAAGGAGGCAGCCTGTTGTCAAGGGGGTTTGCTACTGAGCAAAATGTTCACAAGAGTGAGAGCCATGGCAGAAAGAACACAAGCATTCCAGAGGTAGCACTGGAGGATTTACGAACTGGCAGGTCCTCTAACCAAGAAAGAAGCATCAAAAGCCCCAAAGCCAAGCCAGAAAGCCAAGCCCATTTCAGCAGACCTTTAGATCATCCCAGAAGATCCCAGCTGAGCTTTTCAACCCTGTTCTGCCTCCAATACTCTTCCCAGAGTGTGTAACTATGACAGCTGAGAGGGGTTTGGAAAAAGGTCAGTCCTTTCCACCCATGGTTCACTTCAGGAACAAGACAAGCCTGCAGAAATCCACCAGATCCCACCCCCGGAGCCTTGGAGTAAAGCAACTGCAGTAAGAACAGGGGAAAGAACAGAACCGCAGATCCTGACGGCGAGCAGGGCAGGCACCTCCCATACCTTCCTTTATTTGTGAAATAAGGATAATAACCATCCTGTCTATTCTGCATGTTGTAAAGATTAAGTTCCACTAATAACTGTAAGACTCCTGAAACCATGCCTGGCACATGGCAGGTACTCAAAACATAGCTCTTCTTGTTACATTTATTGTTTTTTATTTTCATTTCAATCCCAAAGTAAGTCTATTTGAGGATGACAGGCTCTAGAAGAAGTGTTAAGAGGGGTACATTTTTAAAGTCTATATGTTCATACATATAAAGAGAAACAATGCATCCAGCAAAACTGCCACTTCCTCCTCTGGAAAGCCCCACTGCCTCATCCAATTAAAATATAGTTAACTGACTTCATACTGCCCTTACCATTGTGTGTCACAATTCTGTCCTTATTTTAATTCCAGTGTAAACATCTTGGGGGCAGGGACAGCACAACATCCTATTTATATCCATACCCTTATTCATTAGTGTAACTCTTCGTATAAAAGCCAATAGCTGTACAATATCCATTCACTCCCTGACTAAATATTCACTGAGGACCAAGGTGAACTAGACACTGTCCCAAGCAATGGAGATTCAGCAGTTAAAGAAACATAAAAGGGCTTCCCTGGTGGCACAGTGGTTGAGAATCTGCCTGCCAATGCAGGGGACATGAGTTCGGGCCCTGGTCTGGGAAGATCCCACATGCCGCACAGCGACTGGGCCCGTGAGCCACAACTACTGAACCTGCGTGTCTAGAGCCTGTGCTCTGCAATGGGAGAGGCCGCGACAGTGAGGGGCCTGCGCACTGCAATGAGGAGTGGCCCCCACTCACCGTGGCTGGAGAGGGCCCTCGCGCAGAAACGAAGACCCAACACAGCCAAAATAAATAAATAAATAAATAAATTTATTTTAAAAACAGAAACATGAAAGATCTGTTTTGGAGTTTATACCTAGTAAAGAAAGTATATAACAAGCAAGTAAATACATTTTAAAAAAGTGACTAGGTTGTGATACCTGCAATAAAGGAAATAAGCAGAGTAAGTATATGATAGATAGTAATGGAATATAATTCAAAAACCCTATTCCAATACTCACATATTCTCAAGAGGCATTTCACCCAAACCCAAGACATTAACAAGATCAAACTCTGTAGAATCCTGAGTCTGTTCATTTGACACAATTTTTGAAAACATCAATGCCTTGGAACATATTCCCAAAAACAACAGGTATGAGGGTAAATTTCATTTTAACAGAAGCCCTTATTTCTGGAGTTATGAAGACAGGTAGTGACTCCTGAATATGTCAATCAGCCATTTATACAGCAACTGAAATAATAACTGCCACCTCTTAATGGGAATTCAGAGTAGTTGGACTAATTTGGTTATGTTTTTATCTCTTATTCTTAACTTTTATTTCAAGTTTGTATGTGAAAATAAATAAAAAGATGATGCGGTAAGATATACCTACTGCAGTGGTCCCCAACCTTTTTAGCACCAGGGACTGGTTTCGTGGAAGACAATTTTTCCACGGACAGGGGGTGGGGGAGAGGATGGTTCAGGCGGTCACGCAATGTGGAGTGATGGGGAGGGATGGGGAGCAATGGGGAGGGATGGGGAGCGATGTGGAGGGACGGGGAGGGATGGGGAGGGACGGAGAGCGATGTGAAGGGACGGGGAGGGATGGGGAGCGATGTGGAGGGACGGGGAGGGATGGCGAGCGATGGGGAGGGACGGGGAGGGATGGGGAGGGACGGAGAGGGATGTGGAGGGACGGGGAGGGATGGGGAGCGATGGGGAGGGACGGGGAGGGACGGGGAGTGATGCGGAGGGATGGGGAGGATGGGGAGGGATGGAGAGTGATGGGGAGGGATGGAGAGCGATGGGGAGGGACAGGGAGTGACAGGGAGCAACGGGGAGGGACGGGGAGCGATGCGGAGGGATGGGGAGGATGGGGAGGGATGGAGAGCGATGGGGAGGGACAGGGAGCGACGGGGAGGGACGGGGAGGGATGGGGAGCGACGGGGAGCGGCAGATGAAGCTTTGCTCACCTCCTGCTGTGCAGCCCGGTTCCTAACAGGTCTCAGACGGATACCTGTAGGCTGCCCAGGGGTTGGGGACCCCTGCTCTATAGCTATAAAAAAAGAAATGACCATTGGCTGCAAAAACTTAAAAGATAAAATACAGGAAAATACTAATTCTCCTCTGAGGCACTACTCAAATATTTCTGTAGTGTTTAAAAAATGAGCACAAGTACAACTAGTTTCATAATTTCTTTAAAAGTTTTACATGTATGGACTTTATGAAAATCCAACATGAGACCTGACTGATACATCATCTCTTCTGAAAAACTATGTTTTGATCAAAGAACTACAGCTATGGGTCACTAGATAATGCTGGTAAAGGAATTTAACATGTGTTAATAATTGTAAAGAAGAGAAATATCTCTAAGAATGTACAGAGCTAATAAGAGTGGTTGCCTTAGCTGAGAACAAGCTATTTTTCTCATTATTTCATTATAAATGGCTAAGAACTAAGGAAAGGGATTTGTTGCCAATATATTCCCTAGGGCAGGTAATCACGAAATGCTACATGCTTCTGTAGCTTGGTTACGGAAGTAGTTCTGAATCTTTCAGTGGCAAAAAAGGGACACAGAAAGGATAACAGTGCATGAAGAATTACACTGGATTTAAAAAGTATTCCTGAAATGTGACACACAGATATAGTTTAATAACTGCAACCAGCATTAGGAAGCACTGTCTTCTCTCTTTGACCGCATTCCCTGAAGGCCACGCCAGCCACAAAAGGGTCAGAAGGAATCATGCACCTGCTCTTCCACCTGTCACACTAAACAGTGAGGATCAAATGAAAACACTCTGAACACACTTTATCCAAGATAAAAGGATAAAAAAATGAAAATGCCACATTAATAACAATGAAATCGTTAAATGTCATCTGCTGTAAGAGACAGAGTGTTTCATGTTGTTTTCTATATTCATGTTCAGAACCCTGGGCAAAATTAGTTCAAAAATCATCCATAAATTCCATGAATTTCTGATGTTAGTTCATGAAACACACAAGATAATACATAGACTAAACTTGATGATATTTAATTTTAATGTAATAGAAGCATAAAATAACACTGCAGCTAGAATATTTATGTGTCTTGGAGTTAAGATTTCAACTATCCCGTACATGTTAAATACCCATAGCAAATTATTTAGCCTCTCCAAGACTCAGTTTGCCCATCTGTAAAATGAGACCAAGAACCCTATGAGAAGTGCCCAGAATGTCTCATTTCATAGTAAATTAAGGACAAAAAAAAAAAAAGGCAATATCTTCATTAAGTAATTCATGCAGTTTGAGAAAAGTCAAGAGATCTAGGCCCCTCCCCACATTTATGTTTTCAAGCACAAATCAGCAGGGGGTACCCTCAGCAATTCTAAGAACCAGAGAAGCAAAAGTTACAGACACATGTATCAGCAGGGCAGTATGCTGGGCAGTTGTTTGGGGACAGCCAAGACGGAGATGGGAAGTGCAGAACTGACATGCAGTCCAAACCTGACTAAATAATAACAAGAGCAGTTGATATCATTATTTAAGTTCAAGTAGTCTTCATGCTTTTCTCCTAATTACAATCTATTATATTGAGATCATACCTATCTCAAGGTATGTTATGTTGCCGTGATTACTTTTAATAAAGGAATTGCTCTGTTGTGAAAGTTAAGTTTTAGGAGTGTATTTATGTCACTGTTAACTGGCTTCAGCATCCTGGGGGCCTGGGGACCCCACTGAACGCTTCTCAGCTTGTTTAGTTAAGTAGTCAATATTCAATGAGAAGTCTAATTGTGATGATCATCAGGACTATGGCAAAGGTGAAAGCTCTGACATCATTGTGGTACAGAAGTAAAGAGGATGATGATGGGGAAATGGGTGGGAAGGGAAGAGGGGAAAAAGATTGGAACTAATGTCACATGGAATAAATGTTGCATTTATTCTCCATTTCTTTACAGAAGGGATTTGAGGCAGCCTAACACAATTAAAAAGATTATTTATCTTTTAATTTAAAAAGAATTAAGAGTGAGAAATACAGACTTAAGAGACACACAGATAAGTCAAAAATACACGTCAATGCAAATACCGTATCATATCATTTATATGTGGAAACTAAAGTATGACACAAATGAACTGTGTATGAAGCAGAAACAGACTCATAGACATAGAGAACAGATTTATGGTTGCCAAGGGAGAGGGGAGGAGGGGGAGGGATGGACTGGGACTTTGGGGTTAGCAGATGCAAACTACTACATATAGAAAGGATGGACAACAGGTCCTACTGTATAGCACAGGGAACTATATTCAATATTCTGTGATAAACCATAATGGAAAAGAATATAAAAAAGAATGTCTATATGTATGTGTGTGTGTGTGTATAACTGAAACACAAATTAATGCAACATTGTAAATCAACTATACTTCAATAAAAAAATTTAAAAATTACATGTCAAAGGCAGAGCTGCTGGGACTGGGGAAAAATTGATGCTTACTATGTTTCTAGTTAAGGCAATAAAGACAATTTTACAATTAACAGAAAGAAAAACATTTCCTCCAGGTAGACAAACTTGCTTTTATAAAAAATATTCTTAGAACACGTGAAGAACACTATTCAAGAGAGGCAGAGTGTAATGGGCAACACCCTCAGCCATAAGTTCACAACAAATAGAAAAGCTGAACTTCCAAGATTCCTCCAGTTCTCCCAATGGAAGCAGATTCTGTTTTTTTCTGATTACAGAAACATTATGTGCATCTCGTTTTCTGGAAGCATGAAGGTCTATGTAATCTGGACAATTCTTATAAAAGTGAAAAATGCTAAAGGAAAAAAGTTACCTTTTAAACGCACCACTGGTCAGTCAGAAAATAAAGGCTCCACCAGAGACTAACAGCAAAACAACAGGAATCCAAGGAGCTCTGAGGGTGAACTCAGCTGATCACTGACTACGTTTTAACTTCCATGCAGGGCCTAGGCCCCGCCAACACAGGCCTAACAGGAGAAGACCACTGCGTAAGGCTGATAACCCAAAGGAGACACCTCCAGGGTCAGTGCAAACCATCATTAAATTAGCCTCAAGAAAGGAAGGGAACGGCAAGGAAACTTGAAACTTCCCTGTCTTGACCCTGGCATGAGGTGGGAGGTGAAGAAATCTCTTCCCTGACAATTTGTCAACACAAATCAACCTTCACACAGGACTGAAAGCAGAGTTCACCTTTTTTCTGTGGTCTGTAAAACCTCAAGCCAAGAACTAATTTCAAAGTGACCCCTTACCCCAACATTGCACCTCGGCACTTAGCAGCAGCACATAAATATCACACTTAATAATGATACATTAGAGCATTCTCATTAAGACCGCTCATCACCAACATGAATCAGCAGTGTGCTGGAGGTCCTCACCAATGGATATATAACCAGAATAAAAGAAGGATGTATTTTATATAGGAACAGAGAAACCAGCTGTTCTTTACTGGTGACATAATTGTCTACAAAATCCCACATAACCAACTACAAAATTATATGAATGAATTCCCAGACACGAGGTCCACATTTTCTTTTTTAAAAACCATAATCAAGGGGCTTCCCTGGTGGCGCAGTGGTTGAGAGTCTGCCTGCCAATGCAGGGGACACGGGTTCGTGCCCCGGTCTGGGAAGATCCTGCATGCCACGGAGTGGCTGGGCCCGTGAGCTACGGCCGCTGAGCCTGCGCGTCTGGAGCCTGTGCTCCGCAACGGGAGAGGCCACAACAGTGAGAGGCCCGCGTACCGCAAAAAAAAAAAAAAAAATAATAATAATAATCAAGGAAAATTGAACATGGACTAGGTATTTTATGATATTAAGGACTTAGAATTCATTTGGGTGATATAATAACAGTATCATGGTTCTATTTTAAAATTCCCTATAATTAAAAAAAATTATGGATGAAATGTGACATCTAAAATTTGCTATTAAGTGTTCCAGCAATGAAACAGAAAGATACAGCGAGTGAGACAGAGAGAGAGAAGGTGGGAGGGACAGAAGACAGAGGAGATGAGTGGATAAGAGAGATGAAACAAGATTGGTAAATACTGAAAATTGTTGAAGGTCTGTGAAAGGTATTTTTAAAAAGTATTAATAATAACATCCCTTCTCCTACGTTTTTGGAATTTTCCGATTAAAAAAAAGTTTCTGGAAAGTTTTTAAAAAGTTAAACCCAAAGAGAACTTTTTTTTTTTTTTTTTTTTTTGTGGTACGCGGGCCTCTCACTGCTGTGGCCTCTCCCGTTGCGGAGCGCAGGCTCCAGACGCGCAGGCTCAGCGGCCATGGCTCACAGGCCCAGCTGCTCCGTGGCGTGTGGGATCTTCCCAGATCGGGGCACGAACCTGTGTCCCCTGCATCGGCAGGTAGACTCTCAACCACTGCACCACCAGGGAAGCCCCAAAGAGAACTTTTTTAAAAAAGCAAGTTAAGGATAGAAAATGAAGATCCTACCCTGGTTCTCAAAGCCTGTGCCAAAGACTTGTTGCCCAGTATCACCTGGAATTTGTAGAAATGCCAATTCTCAGACTCCCTCACAGACCTACTGAATCAGAACCTCAGGGCATGGGGCCTACCAGTCTGTGTTTAACAAACCTTCCAGGTGATCATGACACACACACACACACACATTTGAGAAACCATGTGGTGGAAGGATCAAAAGGCCAGAAGCTGGGTCTTTGAAAATCTTTACAGAAAAGTCTGACAAGTAAGATGAAGGAATAAAACATTAAAAATACCGAAATGAAAAAGAAACATAACTATCAACACTGAAGTGATTATGTCTTAAAATGAATAAATGAAAGAACTTTACATTTAAAAAAATCTGTACATAAAAATGTAGTAAATTAGCATTAAGGTGCATGCCTTACTCACATATTTAAAATGAGAGCACAGGAAGGAGACGATACCATGTAACTAACTCTAATCTTCATACACTTTCTTATCTTCTGAAATGGATATACATTTATTTTCATAAGAGAAATCACTATCGTAAATATGGAACAGACACTGCCTGACAGACAACCTTCAGCTCTTTTTAAAAGACCCCAGTAAACAAATCATTTAGATCTGGCAGTTTGATTGCTTCCAGCACCCACCTAAGACAATAGAGTACCACCCTGTGTTGGCTAGATTCAATCACAGGTTATTTTAGTTATAACAAAATCCACAGCAGAATAACTTTATGGTCGTAATAGAAAAATCAATTTAATTGTTTGTCCAATTATGCTATATGCATTAAGGATACCTTGGCATAATTTTATGCAGTGGTAATTAACTTAAAATGTAGCCCTTAAGCCTCATGATTGCCTCTCAGTATAGTATTAAACAGTGAAAGCAATGGCCTGCAGTCTAAGTTTCCAAGGAATCAGATATCTGTCACTGCATCATAGGTAATATTACATTTATACCTCAATTGTTCAATCCTGAATAATTTTCCTATTTCTTCTATTTATACTTAATAAGTTGCCATCATTTGTTCCCAAAGATGATTAAAATTTTACCTCCTATGTTAGCCAGTGAAAGTGACAGCAATCTCCTTCAAACTAAGTTTGTAGGTAAGTAACTAAAGCAGTCTCGTGATTTTTTTTTTAAGGACCTCTTTCGTAATCTCTGAGATCATAATAATGTTAAATTTCCCAACCTAAAAAGTATAACCTAGCTTTGCAATGATTCTGCAAAATAGTTTCACCTATATTTCTCACTTGCGCACACAAACTTTGCACGTTACACAAGGCAAGTATCATCCCCCATTTTAAAAACAAAGGGTCCATGGTTAATAACTCACGAACCAGGTCCACTTCCAGTCCTCAACAAGATGCTTCTCCCTAAGAACATACTAAAGCAGCAGACCATTTTTTCCACACAGCAGCAAACATGGTGGAATGTACCACATTGCTCTTCCTGAGTTGGGAAGTGTGCAGAAGTCCCTCACACCAAAACAGGGCAGCATGGGAATAAACATCTATTACATGATGGCAAAATCTTTCTCCAGGTCCACATTCCAAATGTCATTCCAATTACTCTAGTGACCACCTTCCATGAATGACTTCTAATCATGTGGGCAGCTAACCTGTGATTATAATCAACAAGGGAGAGCAGTATTACCACAGAAGCAGAATTCACATGGCTCCTCCCAGGGCTAGAAAAATTTACCACGCGAAGCAGGCTGTGGCCCAAAGACACAATCAAGCAAGAGAACAGTTCATCAGGAAACTGTGGTCTGAAGTTCAGATAACAACACAGAAATGCTAACTCATCGTCAAGTGGTCCGTTGACCTGAATCCCATTTACATACACGTCACTCTTTTCTTTCCTTTAACAGCTACGTCACATCAAGTAAAGTACCTAATGTACTAGGGCTGCAGTTTCAAAACTTACCACCAAAATGCAAGATATTAATAGATAATATACAAAAAAAATTCCTTGGTTAAATGATTTAAGGAAAAAGGCATATTACTTACCTTTTTGCACATTAACGAATCTGAGATGTCCCACATAAAGAAATACATTAGACTTTGTTTAGTCCAGTCTTTTCCCCACAGTACTTTTGGAATACAATGACAGGGCAACACTGTACTAGAAAGTAAATGTTATAGAGCAGAAACTTCTGGATTAGACAGCCAAGGTTCTTGGGTTCTGTTTTCAGCCCTGCACTAACCTAGCGGAAAAACCTTAGGTAAATCATTTTATTTTCTCTGGGCTTCAGTGTATGACCTAATCCAAGTTTCTTCTACCTCTAAAATTCATTTTTATGTAAGTGATTTTATCACAAGAGAAACAGTTTATATAAAGCTCTCACCTAGTTGGAAACTTAAAGTTTAAGAATATGTTAATCTGGATCTAAAAACTTATTCAAAACATTATTTGCTGCTCATTCATTCTGAAAACCGTGGTTGTCAAAGTTTTCCCTTAAAGGATATCATCTGGACAAGCATATCACAGTTTTAACGTGGCCCCTTTTCAAAGCTATTAAATTTTCATAACTTGTGTATTTTAATCATATGGAATTTTTTTTTAAGTTCCTAAAGTAGTCTTTCACTTCTCTAGGACATTCCAAAAGCAGTTAAGCAATTTAACACAAGATCTGGGAGCCTAAAACTCTCATTAAGAAGGATGAACACCTGACAGTGTGGAGAAGAGAAATCCCAGGCAGCCGGAGAGAAGCAGCCAGGCTGACCTACAACGTGGATGCAGGACGCTGCTTTCTCACAGACTGGCTCTGACCCATCACGGTAATTTCCAAGAACTGACAGTTCACCTCTCCTCTTCCCAACAAGTCACTATAATGGAGCATAGGTTTTTCAATGACAATTTTAGAAGTTAAAAGGCATATTTAGTTCAAATACAGCAAACATAAACAGCCTTTCAAAATACAGATTCAACCCTATCACATGACCATTTGCTGATAAGCTATATGCTACAAATCTGAACCAGAAAATACCTCTTTTGATTTTTCCTCTTTAGTAAATCTTCCGAACTTCTCTATCATTTCAGCCACAAATATAACATCCATCTTGTCAGAAAAGTTGGCTGCTTCCACAGTGTAAGCCAGTAATTGTCGGGCTGTGGCCACAGCGTTGGTAAGATTGAGGGGCATCTATATTAAAAAGGCAAAGAGAAGCACTTAGCAAAATGATGGACACAATTTTGACATCTTACCTTTGCATTTCAAAACATGGCAATGAATTCAAATTTTTTATCATTTACTCACTATGACCTTCTTAAAGTGCTTTCCCAAAACTGAGAAGACTGAAATATTATTGGAAACTTACCTGAAGGAATTATTTTTAACTTGGAATGGAATATAACAGTACATAAATGGGCTGCACAATCTCTTCATGTCTACCTAGCCAAATTCTATATATACTCAATTCCAATTGCCTAGTAACACCTTTCCCGAGTATTCCAGCCGGGAAGCATCAATATCTGGTCTGGAACTCCTGCCACATGGGAGCATGAATCACTTATTTGCCTCTTATCTGTACTGCCACGCACTGCCAGTAACGTTGCCCATTTGTTTATTTATTGACTTAAACACGACTCAGCACCAGCCATTACAAAACGGGTATATCAGGTGCAGAGGAACGTTAAGAAAATGTGTAACACACAGAAAGCACCTGCCAGCCGCTTATAATCTGCTATGGTTTAAAAAAAGACACACAGAAGCAGAGATAAGAAAAAGCATACGAATAGTACAAGTGCAACAAGGGATCACTTGTGACAAAGGATTTATAAAAGGAACTAAAGGGTAGCTTCCCAGGTGCACCTGAAGGATGGTTGGGATTTTGCCTGGAGATACAGATGATGAAGGTATTCAGGCAAAGGCACAGAGTCAGGTCGTAACTGGAAAGGAAGAGTGATGCCAGAGATGCCCTTCTCTGGTTGAGAAGGACAGGTCTGATCCCAAAGACACAGTCCACTGAAGTATAAACACCAAATCCTATGCTTTACTAGTATTAAAAAAAAATCTTATGTATTTGGTGTGAGTACCACGTTTTATTAGCACCCTCGGCCGATCTGAAGACTTTCCAGTTACCTGATTGAACATATAAAGAACTCTAGTGACATCATTTGCATACTGGCAGCGAGAATAATCATCATCCGCCCAAAAGCCACCTCGATCACATCTGCGCCAGGCCTTTCTCTCATCCTGGGCGTTTCCGGGATAGATACCACCGCTGTGGGTATTCCGAGTACACTGCAGATGTGCGGTAATGCCTGCCAGCGTTCTGGGCCACCTAGAGAGACGAAGACAAAATGGCCTAAGGGAACCTACACTGACACTAGTAACAGCAAAGGAAAATCAAGGTCTAGAACATGTCACACAGAATCAGAGAAAAATCAAGAAGAAACAAAATTCCTTTAATAATAAGGACCAAAAAAAATTTTTTTTAAGTTAAAATGGACTAAACCGTTTTAAGCTATCAGCCAAGTGTATTTTATTACCCTAACAGAATATTTTCCTAAAATATTCTACGTATAAACAGACAGGGAAATTGTATCTTACCCAGTAGAAAAGAAAAATGGTACACCAAATGGTCCTGGGTTTCTTTTTAATTACTGTTACTATATTGTTGGCTTATATAACCATTAGTTACATAAGGTCAGAATCTTATCCAATATAAATAGAATTTGCCCTTTCACAGAAGGAGACTTAGTATATGTGTAGAAAAGAGCTACCATAGCAGGCCCAAGACTGCTCTCCTTAGAAAGGCCTGCTTGCAATGCTGGCCCTTCGGTGGCACCTAGGAACTTGGGGCTTGGAGTGTTCCCATAAACAGTTAACTGGTAAGGGTGATTCACTGTACCTAGACTGTCTGGACAAGCAATATGGTGTATGCTGAGCACCTGCTTTCTTCCTGGGGGTCTGAACTTTTGGTATCAGGTAGGCAGAGGATGCCTATATGACCAGCTCCCAACAAGAACTTTGGGTGCTGTGTCTCCAGTGGGCTTCCCTGGGCAGAAACACTATACAGAGGCTGCCGTCTTTTCAAGGCTTGAGGAGTAGTGAGCTCTGTGTGACCTTCCTGGGAGGCAGAGATAATCAAGAACCTTACACGTGGATCTCTCCAGAACCCACCTGTGTCTTTTTCCCTTATTATCCAGCTATGTATATTACTGTATCACTATATCTTAGATGTCACTACAGCTATACGCTGAATCCCATAAGTCCTTTTAGCAAACTTCTGCACTTGGCTGGGATGGCGGGGGGTGGGTCTTGAAGACGTCCAATACATACAACCGAATTTATCTGGGTGAAGCCCAGATAAATTGTACAGTCACTGTGCAAGTGAAGTGACTACACTGACCTGCTGGTATGGATCAGCACTAACTGGATTGAGAGAAATCTTTGTTATTTGAGCTCTATTTCTCCAAAACTGGGAATGAAAATAACGTATTTAATAAAAGTTATAGCTGACTCATAACATATGAACTGCTAAATTATAATATCAGCCACACCAAAATAGAATGCATTATGAAAAACTATATAAAAGATCAAGCAAGACTAAACTAAATCTTATTAATGCAGTGGAAGTTGTAACTGTATAATATCTTACAGAATGTCAAAAGATAAATAATTCATTAATCAGTTAAATGATTAGACTCTACTTCTATTTTTAAAAATGGAAAAGACTCCAAAACTATGAGTAAAAACAGAAAATCCACCACAAGCAGAAAACATACTATGACTATTTAATGAAGATGTTGAATTTAACAAAATTAACAAATGTTATATATTGCACTTTAAAGTATACTTTAAATATTTAAATATTATAGATTAACAGTTAATCCACATAAAAAACTTACCCATTGGCAATAATAAATTATGATTTCCACACATTCATGTCAAGGAGAATTTTAAAAGGGGGAGGGGGAGGAGGACGAAAGACAATTTTAAAAAAATCAATGAAGAAGTAGCTGAGGTAAAGATGTTATTGCTTCTTAACCTTTGACTTGAAAGATTAACACCAAAGGGTTTTTTTCTTATCCTTAAAAACCAGACTTACAGCCACAAGGCAGCAATATCACCAATCATAAGACAGCTATAAACTGGGTATTCAACAATCTTTATGCTGCTTTACAGAGCTACATATTTCCCTTCATTTATATTAACTATATAACTCACTACTAAAATTCTAAACATAAAGAACTTTAGGTAAATGACATATTTAAAGATAATGTTTTAAAGCAACTTTGAAAGTAAGGAGAGTCTAAGGTAAAAGTTGTTAGCTCTCACAAATTCTAAACTTTCTACTAAAAAACCAGCAAACAAATCACAGTATTTAACCCATTCTGATCATCTTAACAGAGTCCAACACTAGTGGCTCCCCAGCTTTCAGACCACCCAACAGCCTTCCTTTCTCAAAGTCCCTCTTGCTTAATTGCCAGAAGAACCAAAGGGGAGGAATAATGGTTACGTATTTCTGCTAATTACGATGCCTACTTAACTGCCTATGTTTAAAAGTCAATTAGCACCACAAAACCTTCCAAAGGTCATCCAAAAAAGCCCTTAAAAAAACCAGGAAATGCTATTAGCACACTATTTTAGTAGAATTTCCAAACTGTTTCCTAAAGTAGTGGTTCTTAACTTTTACAACAAAACCACCTGATAAAATGAACACTTCTGGCTCAACCTTCAGAGACTCATAAATCAATAGATCTGAGATAAAGTTCAGGCACCTGTTTTTACTTTTAATCTCCATAAATGATTCTGAAATCACTTATGGGTAGTCCTTAGATATATAAGGATATATATGTGAATACACATACATTTCTCAAATTTTCTTTCTGAGGATAGGAGACTGATCACATATGTCTATGCCTTTGAGAATAAAAAGATGAGGGGCCAGTCAGCCCTCTCCAGCACTCTCCATGTCACTGACCTGAAATCGCCTTTATTGTTTACCACCCTCTCGGGAGGACAGTACTGTGCAGAGCTTTCTAAGACCACAATATCGACGGTTCTCGTATTGTTCCCACGTTTGGACTGGACATGGCAGCCCCAATTTCCAGTCGATCCAGCCTGGATATTAGAAATGGTTAGGGCACTGCATGAAGAAAGAGTTTAAAGAGAGAGAAAATATGGTTAGGTAAGAAGGAAGACAACATGTGCTTCAATCATTCTTTGAGCAAACATGAATGTATGCTGTAGGCCAAGTGCTTGCTTGCTAGATTAAAAATAATAATAATAATAAAAAATAACCCCTCCATTTACATACTTCAGCAGCAGGTCAAGACAGGCAGGTAAAGGAAGACCTAAAATACTACGGTAAAAGCTATAGCAGAAGAATGAATGGAGTGGCACTGAGACTTCTCCCTCCAAGAAAAGGGAGGGCAGGCCACCACAGGGAGCAGAAACCAAGGGCCAAGGCAGAAACATCATGGCACTTCCTTCAGCAAAACTAAAGGAGACTCAATTTCTGTTTTGTATGAAAGTTCATTTGTAACCTTTTTTTTTTTTTAGATTACACATACAAGCAATAAAAACAGAAATAGACCCACAGACATAGAAAACAAACTTATGGTTGTCAAAGGGGAAAGGGGGGAGGAGTGTTTGGGATCAGTATACACACACTCCTGTATATAAAATGGTAACCAGCAGGGAACATCACTCAATATTTTGGAATAACCTATAAGGGAGAAGAATCTGAAATAGATACATGCATACATGCATAACTGAATCACTTTGCTGTACAACTGAAACTAACACATTATAAATCAACTATACTTCAATAAAAAAAGAAAAAAAATCAAAAACAAAATGATAATTTAAAAAAAAACCAATAGAGAGTTTCCAAGTTACATCTACCTTTTCAGATCCATACTCAAGCATGAAGAAGACTAATATTATGAAGTGTGTAATTAATATTTAAGATGAAATATTTTGTGGAAAAGGGGTTAAAACTTAAGTCTCTCAAAAGATTTAATAAATCACCAATTAATGCTTTAACAAAAGTAGCTTTCCATTTAAAAGTACACTTCAACTTTTAACAGCTATATTTCTAAGTAGCTGTCAGAAAATTCAACTTTCAAGATGAAATCATAATTCTCTAATATAAAACCTATTAATTAAAGAGCAAATGTCAGAACGTTCAATTAAACGTTATTCCCCCCACATGATCTACTATACTTTGCTTTTATGTAGATACAAATAAATCATTAGACATAAAGCATGTATAATTTTAATTAACTTAACAAAATAATGCCTTGAAATTAAAACACATTTTTCTAGCTTCCTAAAATCATTAATGGCTACACAACAACAAATGTTCTTATAAAGACTTTGAGGCACTGTGATTCTGAATCAAAGAAAATATTTATCATCTTTAGTAAGTTAGTAAACAAACTAAAACATTGAAATATATTCAAGGTAAAATGACACAGAAGAGTTTGACATTAAATTTAAATAACCAGAAAGTCTGTCAAACATTATACTTTGCATAACTCTATTGAACTAGGAAGAAGTGTATAAAAAATTTTGGCAATAAAAAGCATTCTCTAATCCAGAGATCCCCAGATTTTCTTGGTTCATGGTTCCTTCACTGACTAGATAATTTCTACAATGCCCCTAGCCTAAAAGAAACACCTAGGGTGAAAACAATCTACAGATTCAATGCAATCCCTATCAAACTACCAATGGTATTTTTCACAGAACTAGAACAAAAATTTTTACAGTTTGTATGGAAACACAAAAGACCCCAAATAGCCAAAGTAATCTTGAGAAAGAAAAATGAAGCTGGAGGAATGAGGCTCCCTGACTTCAGACTATACTACAAAGCTACAGTAATCAAGACAGTATGGTACTGGCACAAAAACAGAAATGTACATCAATGCAACAGGATAGGAAGCCCAGAGATAAACCCATGCACATATGGTCACCTTATCTTTGATAAAGAAGTGAAGAATATACAATGGAGAAAAGACAGCCTCTTCAGTAAGTGATGCTCGGAAAACTGGACAGCTACAGGTAAAAGAATGAAATTAGAACACTCCCTAACACCATACACAAAAATAAACTCAAAATGGATTAAAGACCTAAATGTAAGGCCAGACACTATCAAACTCTTAAGAGGAAAACATAGGCAGAACACCCTATGACATAAATCACAGCAAGATCCTTTCTGACCCACCTCCTAGAGAAATGGAAATAAAAACAAAAATAAACAAATGGGACCTAATGAAACTTAAAAGCTTTTGCACAGCAAAGGAAACCATAAACAAGACGAAAAGACAACCCTCAGAACAGGAGAAAATATTTGCAAAGGAAGCAACTGACAAAGGATTAATCTCCAAAATTTACAAGCAGCTCATGCAGCTCAATATCAAAAAAACAAAAAACCCAATCCAAGAATGAGCAGAGGACCTAAATAGACATTTCTCCAAAGAAGATATACAGATTGCCAACAAACACATGAAAGGATGCTCAATATCACTAATCATTAGAGAAATGTAAATCAGAACTACAATGAGGTATCACCTCACACCGGTCAGAATGGCCATCTTCAAAAAGTCTACAAACAATAAATGCTGGAGAGGGTGTGGAGAAAAGGGAACCCTCTTTCACTGTTGGTGGGAATGTAAATTGATACAGCCACTATGGAGAACAGTATGGAGGTTCCTTAAAAAACTAAAAGTAGAACTACCATATGACCCAGCAATTCCACTACTGTGCATATACCCTGAGAAAACCATAATTCAAAAAGAGTCATGTACCACAATGTTCACTGCAGCACTATTTACAATAGCCAGGACATGGAAGCAACCTAAGTGTCCATCAACAGATGAATGGATAAAGAAGATGTGGCACATATATACAACAGAATATTTCTCAGCCATAAAAAGAAATGAAATTGAGTTATTTGTAGTGAGGTGGATGGACCTAGAGAGTCTGTCATACAGAGTGCAGTAAGCCAGAAAGAGAAAAATAAATACCGTATGCTAACACATATATATGGAATCTAAAAAAAAAAATGGTTCTGATGAACCTAGGGGCAGGAGAGGAATAAAGATGCAGATGTAGAAAATGGACTGGAGGACACGGTGCAGGGGAGGGTAAGCTGGGACGAAGTGAGAGAGTGGCATGGACATATATACACTACCAAACGTAAAATAGATAGCTAGTGGGAAGCAGCTGCATAGCATAGGGAGATCAGCTCGGTGCTTTGTGACCACCTAGAGGGGTGGGATAGGGAGGGTAGGTGGGAGGTGCAAGAGGAAGGGGGTATGGGGTTATATGTATACGTATAGCTGATTCACCTTGTTACACAGCAGGAACTAACACAACATTGTAAAGCAATTATACTCCAGTAAAGATGTTAAAAAATGCAATTGACTATAACAGAATAAAATAGAAAGAAAACAAAAAAAAACACCTAGGGTGGTTCCAATGACTAAATGCAATCCTAAAACTGTGTATATATGTCCTAATAACTTAGTAGCCATTTGAAAAAAAAAAACACACATCAATTAAAATAAGTATTTCATTCATAACCACAACTACTTCCTAAGGGGTTGTGCATGCCTATTGGGCACTCCAAAATTAATCAAACATTAGATACAGATCAAACAGTGACAACTATATTCCTTGTTCCAAAATGATTTTCACACACTACTTGCTTTGCACCATAGTAACTCAAAATCCCATTATCTAAAGTATGGCACCAGCAAAAGGGATGCAGCATCATGTAAATTCAACACCCTAACTGCCTGGAGCTGGTAGCTGTGTCATGTCTCACAAATGTCCAGTATCACTATGCTCAAACACTTAAAATACCACACAGCACCTCCGTTAACACACTGTGGCACCCCAGGACACATCAGCATACCCTCTGGGGAAAATGGTCCTAACCTAACTTTCAGCAATACCTTCAATGTCTAAAATCAATTATCGGAATAAATTTTTCAGGAATCCTCAACACGACATATTAGGAGATTTAAGGAGAAGGAGGTAGCTTCAATTTCAGTGTCTAGGAAAAATACAAACTCTGATTCTTACTAATGAAGGATCAACGACATGAGGAGACCAATGAAGAATCAAGAGGTGTATGAGGTTAACCAGTCCAATAAGCACATATTTCCTTTTCCTACAACTTCTTTATTATTCTGGGGTTAACTCTGTGTAAAGGACTTTTCAGTCTTCATATGAAAGATTTTCACTTTGGTAAGTGTCCCTACCAACAAAAAAAAATGTTAGGTGAAGTTCCTATCCTTAGAATTAATTTTTTTTGTAATGCTAAAGGAATTTAGATTAATTTAAACATGACTTACAGAAATAAATTTATAAAGTAAATCTAGTTACTTTATAGCTACAAAATTTAAGAGTTAAATTAAAGCTCTTGGAACTGTATTCAATATCCTGTAATAAACAATAATGGAAAAGAATATGACAAAGAATAATATACATATAATTCAGTCACTTTGCTGTAGAGCAGAAATTAACACAACACTGTAAATCAACTATACTTTTCAATAAAATTTTAAAAAAGGCTCTTTTATTCAGAAAAGGGTTCTATTACATTTTTAAAGCTTTATTGTTGTATTATATGTCAATTATTGTCTACTCATAAAATAAACTGCTTAAAATATACAATTTGGGGACTTCCCTGGTGGTGCAGTGGTTAAGAATCTGCCTGCCAATGCAGGGGACACGGGTTCTATCCCTGGTCTGGGAAGATCCCACATCCCACGGAGCAACTAAGCCCGTGCGCCAAAACTACTGAGCCTGCTGGTCCGCGTGCTGCAACTACTGAAGCCGAGCGCCTAGAGCCTGTGCTCAGCAACAAGGGAAGCCACTGCAACGAGAAGCCCATGCACCACAACAAAGAGTAGCCCCTGCTCGCCGCAGCTAGAGAAAGCCCGCACTCAGCAACCAAGACCCAACAACAGCCAAAAAAATACATGTATATATACAATTTGGTAAGTTTTGACATATGTATACACTTGTGAAATTATCACACAGTAAGAATAATGTAACAATTGGAATCTTCTCACTAGAACTTAATATTAAGTGCAAAGAACATATAAAAAACTTTCCTAACAATCTTATCCTCTAATAAAAGAACTCTGCTTCTGGTAATAGCAGAGTGGCTCCTATCAAACCACCCTCCCTGCAATTAACAGTTAGTTATAAGCTGTGAACAAAACTACAATATGATAACTATCTGAACACATGGAGAGTGATCCAAAGCAAGCAGAAACCAAAGAGGACCTGACAGTAGGAAGAAGGGATTGGTAGTGGGGAGTAACCAGGAAATTTTTTAATGGCTTTTGCCCAAGGGCAGGCATTATTCAAATAGAAACTCAAAATCTTACTGGTTGAAAAATCAGAGGACAGAGGTAGAAAGGAGCCTGGCTGGAAGCCCAAACTTCTGCATATAAAATCCACCCAGCTCTTTAACTGACCCTGACCTACGTGCAGACAGGGCAAACACCAAGCAGATTTCAGTGGCTGCCTAATACAGAAAAGCCAGATCTAGGAGTTTGAATTTAACCAAGGTAACTGTTCAATGAAACAAAACTAGCTGTCTTGAGAAGAATACAAAGGAATCCAGAGTCAGGGGTCAGCAAACTTTTTCTTTGAAGGCCAGATAGTAAATACTTTAGGCTTTGCTGACCAAGACGCAACACTGAGAATATTATGTAGGTACTTTTAAACCATTTGAAATGTAACCATTTAAAACTATAAAAAAACATTCATAGGCCAGATTTGTCCCATAAGCTGTACTCTGTCAACTTTTCTATAGCAAATCATTCACAATGTCCAGGATACAATCCAACGTTACCAGACATATAAACAATATTTTTTAAATAGGGAAATATAAACCATATTCATAAGAAAAATAGTCAAGGTGATGATCCCAAGATGACCCAGATACTGGAATATGAAAGCAAGGATTTAAGGGTATCTACTATAAAAGTTAAAAGACACAAGTGAAAATATGCTTCTAACAGACAGATAGAAAATCTCAGAAGAGAAAGAGATATTATAAAATAGAATATTCGAACCTCAAAATTCCCAAACCTGAGTCTCAACTCAGACAGCTTTTAGTTTCTTGGTAATTTTTTCATGATGCTTTTGTAATACTACCCTAAAGTGCCCCAGGAGACAGTTGAGAAACTACAGATCTACTCTTCAATATTCAAGCCGAGGTTTATCTTTATGAAATTGGTAGGAAGGAAAGACAGAGAGAGACAGAAAAAGGCTTGGAGAGATACACAGAGACAGAAAGGGAGGCAGAGAGAAGGAAAGAGAAAATTCAATACCTACAGATTAAGATTTTACCAAAATAAAATATGATAAGTGATAACATCATATTTATTTTTATCCTGTTTTTTGTACTTTTAAGTTCATTTGAATTAACTATTGCTGTGCTTGCACCAATCGTGGGGTTGACAGGTGTTATATTCTTTTATACTAGTGGGGTGAAAAAAGGAAGTATCTTAAAATGTCACATTAATCTTAAGACAGTGAAAATTAGGTGGTTCCCAAAAGTGAAATTCTAAGCTTATTAGTAGCAGAAAATTGTTAGAAATTAAGTTTGGCACTAAAGGTTTAGATTTTTTCCTCTTGAGACTTTAAACAAAAAGTCTCCCACTTTTAAACAGTGTTTCCCTTTTATCCTATGCTTTTTTCCTCCAAAACTGGATGGAAAAGATAGCTATTTAATTTTAGAAGATAAGTAACAATCAGGAAAAGAAATGTCAGAAGTTCGCTTTTTTAAATGCAAGAAGGTAAAATATTCAAATTCTAACTAAACAGTACAATTCTGAAATGATAAATAAAATCCACAGAGACAATTCCTCATCTAAAAAAAGTTTACCTTGCAATCAATGAGCAGTTGTGAATCATGTTCTTTTCAACAAAGATACCTTGGGATTCATCAGTTTCGACTATTCGCCCATCCTGATACCATAACACTTGCATGTCTTGATCAATATATGAAGCCATGCATTGGAAAGGAAGGCTGTCTCCTTCAAACACAACTTGACGATGAGATGGAGTCATATAGAAAGATGGTAATTCAAGGGGAGGATCTAGAGACAGTAAAATACTCAGTTAACAAATATAATACTATATTCAAACTCCAAAGTTTAAAATTATAGAAATTCTAATTGAAATTTTAAAAATGGAAAAACAAATTCCTCAGTAATCAGCATTCTAATGTTAGTATCAACAAAGCTATTACTGAATTAAGAGGGTCCAAGATGAAAGCACCGTTAAGTAAAATTAAAATGAAACCATTTCATATCAACTTTTACAAAGCTGATATATTTCCTTCCAGTAAGAAAAATAAAAGAGAGAAATTTTAACTACATATGCAAAAATGTACACAAATCTCTTGGCTCATTAAAAGCCTTTAAAATATTTAGTCCCTTTGTCTAACACATTAATTCTACTTTTAGTAGTATTCTAATCTAAATAGCTAATGTGTAAAGATGTACACAAGGAAATTAATCCTTTTAATGTTTATAGAGTGAGAAATTATTAACCTAAATCTGCAGTAATAAGGAAATTGCTATGGCTACATCTCTGTAATGAAAAAATAAGTTATGGCCACATCTATATATTGGATTGGTATGCATCTTTTATATGATGAGGAAACAAGTTTACACCATTTCCAGTTACAAAAGGTTACAAAATAACATTAGTGTATGATATTTTGGACAAAACATAATAAAAAGGTGTAGAAGATGATACACACCAAGGTATCCTTGACATTAGCTACCTATGAGTGATAAGAATTTAAGTATGGGTTTTGTTTTTTTTCTTCTTTTAGTTTTTTCATTTTCGCCCCATCTTTATGTAGGTATAACTGACAAAATTATAAGTTATTTAATGTGTACACCAAGGTAATTTGATATATGTATACATTATTTCTTTTCATAAATCTTTAATCCAATGAGCATATTTTATATGTGAAACAACAATAATGATAATAAAAATAAATGGAAAAAATTGATACAGTTGTCTATTTTCAAACACAAAGACTAAACTAGTACCTACCTCTATCATTTTAAGGACTGTTTTTGGTTTATGTTTTTGTTTTCTGTTTTTCATTTAGCACATGGTAAATGTGTTATTTCCCTCAAGCCTTCAGATATTCTTAAAATTCATGATTTTCAATAGCTGCATACTATTTCACTGAATTGATGTGCCATAATTAAACCAATGCCCTATTTTTGAGAATTTAGGATATGTTCACAAAGTCTGAAGATTTACATACATAGCTGATGATTTCTTAAGAATTAACCCCTACATGCAGAATTACTATATGAAGTTGTATCAACTCTTTAAGAACACCAATACATATTGCCAAACTATCCTTCAAAAAGGCTGTATCAATTCACACCCCACCAACAAAAAGTGTGATTGTATCCTGAGATTTTATTACTATCAACAAATTCCTGATTTGCTGTTAGAAAATCTGAAGATCTATACTATTTATTGAAACTGGATTTCATAAAGAAAGCTGTTCAGAACCTAAGAACTTTAAACACCAATCAAAAAAATGTTTTTTAATCCAGCTGACTTAATTGTCAGCAAAGATTAAATATTATCAAATCCATGAAGACTGACAGCTGTAATCAGTCCCAATGTGTAAACAGAACCCTGCAGTTTGTCAGGAAAAACAAGATAGCAAGTAAAATACAGTTAACCCTTTCTCAGTTTGTCTTCCTTACCGCACGTCAACAACTCCTGCTTCACACCTGTGACTGGCTGGGCCTGAAGAGACTTAGGATAAACACACCGTGTGTCCCGTACCGTGATGTTTCTCTCCTTTACCCAGCGATGCATCCACAGTATGTTACAATCACACAGCAGATACTCAGTCTGAAATTCTCTGTAGCATACAAAATGCAATTTAGAGGTTATGGTGAATGAATTAAATAGCATTTTTGCTTTATGTTGGCTTTCTTTACCCTTTGGGTGGCAAGCACATTCCTGCTCACCCTTACCACACTATAGCACATACTGTACCATCAACTGGTTATGGTCTCCTTTCCCTTGAGATGACGCCAAATGCCTGACCCCAGCTCCCTTCCCTACTGATTCGGGGAGTGACGCCACTTTCAATCAAAGTTGGTATGTGAACAAAATCTATTCCTCATCTATGTAACAAACTCCTGAAGCCCAGGGTACTGGAATACCACATCCCCATCCTTTGTGTCTATCAAACTGTTACCCTTTCATCAAGTCTGTGGCACAAATACTGGATCTTGAAGCCTTCTCCAATTTTTCCAGCATCACTGCCATGTTCTTGGCTTAAATACCTGCAAAGTCTGTTAATTCTGGCAACATAAAGCAATATATGACTGTTTCACATGGTTATATTCTGTTTATCTGACTAGGATGACTGGCTGACTTCTAATTCCTAAGCACCACCTTCTGGTCAGTTTCCAGCACTATCAGTTATAAACACTGGCAATTTTGCCCAATTTTTGGATGAAAATACTTCCTACACTGCTGCTATCCAGGGTCTCAAAAGTCAGATTATTTTTACAGCTTTTATTTCCTAAACTTCACAGAAATGGCTGACATGAGCCCACTAAAAGGAGATGTTTTCACTAAAAAGCAGTTTTCTGGATAAGAACCGTAGCAGTACCAAAAAGACCAGATAGAGTTTGATGCAGTGTGATTCTAGAAGTACATACATATGTCTGCCATGGTGAGCAGCACCATGAGCGCCTAACCTATCAGCTACATCCCAATGAAAACTGCTAAATGAGAATGAAATGATAAATTTAGGAAATGAAAGATGAGGAGGAGGGAAGGGAAAAAAGAAGGGGAGGAAAAGAGAAAAAAGGGAAGAAGTCAGCATATATCAAACAGAGACATCTGGCAAAGAAAACATTTTTCACTGCAAAAAGAGACTCAAGCCCATATGTTATATACCATAAAAATTTGAAAAACATTATATTTAACTGTAATTCCAACAGAAATCATTATAACTTATACTTTGAAATACATTAAGGTTTATCTGAAGATACAGTTAGCTTCAAAAGTAACTCCTATATAATCTCGCACTTAATAAAACTGTGTTTTGGGGGTAAAAAATCAGCCAGTTCTAAAGCTACAGAGAATTATGTAAATATGACCTTACACTGACTTCATAAAGCAGGCATTCTATGTAAGCATGCCTAGAAATGTCAGTAATAAGTTGTGAATTCAGTTTGGGGATGGAGTTACAGGATAAAATTAAATCGCTAAAGCATAACATAGTCTTAACTATAAATTCTTTTTTTTTTTTTTTGCAGTACGCGGGCCTCTCACTGCTATGGCCTCTCCCGTTGCGGAGCACAGGCTCCGGACGTGCAGGCTCAGCGGCCATGGCTCACGGGCCCAGCCACTCCGCAGCATGTGGGATCCTCCTGGACCAGGGCACGAACCATGTCCCCTGCATCGGCAGGCGGACTCTCAACCACTGCACCACCAGGGAAGCCCTATAAATTCTTCATAGGGAGGGAGGCATATTTTATGCTTTGGGAATTTAATCAGCTGAACAAAATATTTTCTGATTTGGAAACACAAAGACAAAAAATTACCAATTTATTTACTTTAAATATAAATTAGAGAGACAGAGTAGTATTCTAAGGAGAAAATGGTTGTCCCAGCCTGAAACACATTATTAAGGTTTATGGTATGTTTTTCAATGTGAATGCAAGTTCTCAAGTGAGATTCTAATTATTGTAAGATCACAAGCTTTTCCTATGAAGTCTCTTAAGCCATATAATAACTTTTTAATTTTAAAACACTAAAATGTATTTACTAAAACTAAAACAGGAGGAAAATTCTTACTTACAAAGATCGTAATGAGCCAAGATAATCAAAAGTTCCTTGAGATAATGATGAAAACAAATTCCCTGAAAGGTTCCTGGAAAAAAGGAAATAATTACACTTTAAGAAATGCTAACAATTATATATCATTTCATCTATTTTATATTTCCTAAAATGTCCTATCATTAACTACTGTTATAAAGAATTTATGAAAGTTGTTTTAAATCTTATGAAGAGAAACATCTAGTAAATATTTTCTCCAAAGTTGAAGAAGAAAATTGTTCTTAACCTTATATAAAGCAGTAAACAAAATTATTTAAAATCACTGCTGGATAAGGACTTTTCTATCAAATATCATGTGAACCTCAAAGTTGACTTCCTGAACTAGATCTTCAGTCATACTCTCATTGCAACTAGAATTATTCTTCATGTGTTCACTCAGTATCACATAAGAAAGCAAAAATTTAAAAAAAACATGGAAAAGGAGGGTCTGAAGGGCCAGCAACAGCTGACAGTAACCCAGTAAAATACGTTGGCAGAGTGAAATGAGTCCAGGGTTTAAGACGAAAGACTTGGGATAGAATTCCGTGTTGGCTTTGGGCAAATTACTCAACCTCTCTCGTTTCCCCCTGTATCATGGCTTTAATACCTAAACACTTGCAGAGTTTTGTACGAATTGTAGAACACCTTATGCTACAATATGAGTAGTTTGTTACACCCATCATGGTTTGACCAAATCTTTTTTTGTGATTTCTTCCATGCTTGACTATAAGCTCCAGGAGAGGAAGGACTTGTGTGTCTTATTTACTGGGGTACCTCTGTCAGCTAGTAACAAACTGGGGTATATAGTAGGTGCTCAATTGTGGTGGCTGACTGTTCAGACCCCACCTTTAGGAGGCGCTAGCAAGGACTCTGGGAAAATGGCAGCATGATCCAACCATCACAAGATCTTTTCTGTGCCTATTGTAGTAACAAGAATGATAAAATTTTGGGACTTCCCTTGTGGCACAGTGGTTAAGAATCCGCCTGCCAGTGGAGGGGACACGGGTTCGAGCCCCGGTCCAGGAAGATCCCACATGCCACAGAGCAACTAAGCCTGGGCACCACAACTACTGAGCCTGTACTCTAGAGCCCGTGAGCCACAACTACTGAGCCCTCGTGCCACAGCACGCCTAGAGCCTGGGCTCCGTAAAAGAGAAGCCACTGCAATGAGAAGCCTGTGCACCACAATGAAGGGTAGTCCCTGCTCGCTGAGTAGCCCCTGCTCGCTGCAACTAGAGAAAGGCCGCATGCAACGACAAAGACCCAACGCAGCCAAAAATAAATTTAAAAAAATAATTTAAAAAAAAAGAATGATAATATTTGGACCTAGAATTCTCAAGGAAGAAGTCCTGAGACCTGCAAGGAGGGCTGCCTCTCCTCCAGAGTCTGAGTTTCATCCTTCAAGTGTGGAAGAAAGTGACAATTGGGTAGATAGATTCTCCATTGAGGAGAGGAAAGAGAATTGATGGGGGAGAGGTCAGCTGCTACCATGACACCTGCAGCAACGTATTCCTGGATGGGAAGACTTAATATTACACAAACACCAATCCCTCACAAATTAATATACTGATATAATGGATTTCAGTAAGAAAATCACTGGATTCATTTTTACTGTCTTAGGATTTTTTTGATAGAAAAAAGGCTGGATAAAATAATTTTGATCTTCATAAAAGAATTGCCTAGGAACTTAAAAAACAAAAAGAATACTTGCAAATCAAAAGAACCATGAAAGCAATGCCCTTTTCTTTTTTGGCCTATCAGAGTGAATACTGAATGTGGATTTCGAAAAGGGTACAGCTGATGGAATGTAAATCACTGTAGCATTTTAAGAAAGTAACCTAGATGCAATTAAAATGAACAACTATACTTTTATGAAGGTACCCTATGTGAAATTATATGACTTCTGGGATTTACTTTAAAATGTACACAGGAAGACAAGAGATGTGAGGTGTAACTAAAACAAGACTGGCTATGAGGTACTAAGTGTTAAAACTGATTGATGGGTCCATGGAGATTCCTTATACAATTACCTGTAATATTTTTTTAGATGTTTTGAAAGAGTCCATAGTAGTAAGTTGGAAATAAAAATATATTCTACAAATATAGGACTTAAGTATAAACAAAATAATTGCAGCTAACAGGGACCATTAGATTCTAATTACCAGGTAACTTTATTCTAATTATTAGGTATTATAATTTTTTTTTTCCTTGGAAATCACAGAGGAAGCAATCACATTGGAGACAGACATGCCATCCTCTCAGTAAGTACCAACACAAACCAATTTTTCCTCCAGTGTTGGAACAGACTGCTATTTGTTTGGCTGGACACCTATGAAGTAATTGGCTTTGGCTGGTGGCCATAAAAACCTATACATACTTTAAAACATTAAAATCCCATTCCAACTCTGAGGTGCTTACACCAAAAAAAGCATAAGGAAACTGAGAATGACAACATTCACAGTGAAGACACCGCTCTTGTGTCCTAATGTAGTTTACTGAATGGGGTGGTAGGTGAATTATCCACCTACTCCCACTCATGTTGTTTCTAACTCTGTCAATTTTTCTTTACTTACTTTTTGCTACACAGATATGTTTGTATTCCTGTAAGTTAAGTGTGTATGATTTGTTAAAGGAGGGGGAAAGGAATCAGATAGTATCTACATTAACAGAGGAATAATTGACTAAATTATGATCTGTTCTACACTTGGAATGTTCTATAGCTATTCACATGAACTAAATCAATATGTATTCTCCTGAAAAGATATTAAGGATACGTTAGTAAAAAAATTTTTTAAGTAAAATGTCGAGTAGAGCACATTTTTAAAGCCCTATGTGAAAGCCTATACATTTCGGGGGGTGGGGGGACGATAGAAAAATCTGAGAATATATACACCAGTTAGTACATGCTATCTCAGAAGGGTGTGTCTGAAGTGATGAAGGGGAGATTTAACTTTTGCTTCGTATCTCTCTATATGGTTTATTACTTAACAGCATCAATAATTTTTAATTGTAAAAAGGAAGTTCTTATAAATATCACTCACCTATTATTTCTGATAGAAAAATATTAAAGGTATAATTTTCTTAGGGGAAAACAGGTTTTAAACTGATCAAAATTTATAAAGAAAAAAAAGGAAATCTTTGCTTTTTTTGATCTCCTGACAATTTCTCTGTCAATTAATTTCCTAAGTGAAGGACAGAGACTTCACTGAAGTCCATTATCGGGTCCCATCTTTATCTGTCAGTTACTCCTAGAGTTACAATGGGAATCTCTGGGAGGATGGTTTCACTTCCCTGCATTTCTCCATCAATAAAGGCAGAGATCAATACATAGAATTAATCAATTTTACCCACCACACCCAAGTCCACTGAATCCTCTGACGTATTTTTAAAAAGCCATTTTTGAATTTTTACACTGAATCGCCAAAGCCAAGATGTTTCGATATGATAAGAAGTATGGGTGAGAATGCAACAGGGTGTCTGCCAAGGTTTCCAGCCCCCTTGGCTAAGAGGCCAAGCCAGTCCGAGATCCCAAGTTCCAGGGTAACCCAGAAAGTTCAGCTGAAGAGGTAGCTGAGGAAATAGCTAGAACAGTGATCCACTCTAGATTGATTTCTTTTGTACACTTACTCTTTGGGGTGGGAAATAGTAATTAGGGAGCTTCTCTGATTCCTAACCTAAAAAATGTACTACATGAGGTGGATGGACCTACAGTCTGTCATACAGAGTGAAGTAAGTGAGAAAGAGAAAAACAAATACTGTATGCTAACACATATATATGGAATCTAAAAAAAAAAAAAAAAAAAAAAGGTCATGAAGAACCTAGGGGCAAGACGGGAATAAAGACGCAGACATAGAGAATGGACTTGAGGACATGGGGAGGGGGAAGGGTAAGCTGGGACAAAGTGAGAGAGTGGCATGGACATATATACACTACCAAATGTAAAATAGATAGCTAGTGGGAAACAGCCACATAGCACAGGGAGATCAGCTCGGTGCTTCGTGACCACCTAGAGGGGTGAGACAGGAAGAGTGGGAGGGAGGGAGACGCAAGCGGGAAGAGATATGGGGATATATGTATATGTATAGCTGATTCACTTTGTTATAAAGCAGAAACTAACACACCATTGTAAAGCAATTATACTCCAATAAAGATGTTAAAAAAAAAAAGTACTACATGTCCCTTAACTAATCAGCTCTTTTCCATCTGTTAGACTGAGAAAATGCTATTCTCCATGTCTGAAATACAAATTGTTATCAGCCTTCACAACCGGCATACAGCCTGGCTTTGAGAGCAGCCCACACAGAACACCCATTCAAAGTTTCCTGATCCACAGCTCTAGAACTCTGTCAACCCAAATTATCACAAGCAACCCCACTGCAATGCATTCTTCAATGTTAAGAAGCTACCTCAATTGCCAATTTTTCTTAGAACAGTACTTAAAGGATATGCCAGGTATAGTTCTATATATGTCATATTGTTGCATTTAAAAGAGCCACCATCACCCTTTCTATTTCAGCCTTCTTGGACCCTGTGGAGGCCTGCTGGGAACAGGACTTCTAACAGGAAAAATATGTCTGGAAGGCTGTGGTCCAAGGCCATTTTTGCTGGCTATAAGCGGGATCTACGGAACCAGAGGGAGCAAACGGCTCTCCTGAAAACTGAAGGTGTATATGCTCGAGATGAAACAATTCTATCTAGGCAGGAGATGTGCTTACGTGCGCAAAACAAAGAACAACTCAGTAACTCCTGGTGGAAAACCTAACAAAACCAGAGTAATCTGGGAAAAGATAACTTATGCTTATGGAAACAGTGGCATCATGGTTCATGCTAAATTCCAAAGCAACCTCCTTGCTAAGGCCATTGGACAGAGAATCCATGTGACACTATACCCTTCATGGATTTAAACATAATGAAAAGTAAATATATAAAACTGCCGACTTGTTTTCTTAAAAAAAAGAAAAGGGCTTCCCTGGTGGAGCAGTGGTTGAGACACCACCTGCCGATGCAGGAGACACGGGTTCGTGCCCCGGTCCGGGAAGATCCCACATGCTGCGGAGCGGCTGGGCCCGTGAGCCACGGCCACTGAGCCTGCGCGTCCGGAGCCTGTGCTCCGCAATGGGAGAGGCCACAACAGTGAGAGGCCCACGTACCGCAAAAAAAAATGAAAAAAAATGAAAAAAAGAGCCACCATCTATTATTACATGGGCTACAAAAATCATCTCAATCAATCTCAAAGTAGGAAACGTGGTAGTGCTATTTCTATGTTTTAATGATTCACCTGGATATATGTCCACTGTGTTCCATGACTTGTAAATTCTCACAAGTATCAGAGAATTGGTAAAAATGTAAGAGACAACCCAAGCTCTAAAACTTCCAAAAATGTTTGTTTTTAAGGCAGGAGGCAAATAATAATAATAATAGTAAGCATATAGTAACTTGCCTTAATATAAGCACTATCCCACACAGCTCTTTTGCCTAAAGAACATTTTCTGATGGGTCAAAAATCCCTAGACCAAAGCTACATATCCATCTGAAACGAAAGTCAAGAAAATGGTCAAAAAACTTCAGACTCCCTTTCTCATTATTTGATTCATAGCTACCCAAAAATATAAGAAATTTTCTCCATAAATGCCTCATTTTCCCAATTCTTATGCATTCCTTAAAACCAAAAATACAAAACTCTCGAGATAATGAAAGCACTAAAATGAAATTGTTTGTAATCCAGTTACAAAAAAGGAAACCGTAATTGATTTAATTAATTTCTTGCTATGAGTAAAGCTGTACACCAAATCAATCTTTTGTTTAAAAACATAAACTTGACCATCTATCTTTCCTCCAGAATTAAAGGGCACACTGAAAAACACAAATTTGCTGACTAAGAAGCAAGAGTAACTTTATTCTGTTTTGGCAAGTGATTTGGAGACCCCTCCCTTACTGTATAGATGAAATGATCTCATTACTTAAGCTGCTATAGCTTTTTCAAAGTTAACTTGAACGAAACAGAAGAAACATTCTAAAAAGCTACAAAGAGAAGAACAAAGCATAGGTGATCTCAATATTAGAACTTCTACCCCTAAATCCTGCATTTCACCCTGCACTCTATTTCTAGATTGCTCTTCTCTAAATCATGATTTTATGCCATTTTCCCACATCAATGTCTTTCGGTGGCTTCCTAGGGTTGAATGAGTTCTAAGCTTCAGTCTGCTTTTCATATGGTCTTGTATAAAGCTCTATTACAGATAACTGAACTTACTTCTAGTTACTCTCAGAGTCTATTTTAAAAATAAAATTAAAATACATTTGATGGCATATACAAAGTTCTGCACTTATATTAGATACAAATTATAAGATATAGGTATAGATAATTCAAATGCTAATTAATCCTTATAATAACTTTGAGGTATCATTAATCTTACTTTATTTATTAATTACTTACTTTACTTACTTACTTTATTAATCTACTTTTTTTTTTTGCGGTACGCGGGCCTCTCACTGTTGTGGCCTCTCCCGTTGCGGAGCACAGGCTCCGGACGCGCAGGCTCAGCAGCCATGGCTCACGGGCCCAGCCGCTTCGCGGCATGTGGGATCTTCCCGGACCGGGGCATGAACCCGTGTCCCCTGCATCAGCAGGCGGAGTCTCAACCACTGCACCACCAGGGAAGCCCTATTAATCTACTTTTTCATTTGAAAAAGAGAAAAGCTAAACAACTCACCTATAATCACAAGGTCAGAGGTGTGATTCAGATGGTCATTTTACTCGTAAGTCCAATGGCCTTCACCTTGACAAACTGCCCTCGCTCTTATTTCTACCTCCTTTTATCATTTGCTTGACTTCTTTTCCTTTCTAACCATCTGGACCATCCGCTCAAGTTTCATCTCTTCCAAGAAATTTTCCCAAAGTGGCAAAGGTTTGATCACGTCTCTCAATGTGGACATGTTCCCTGGGGTATGTACTACATCGTGTGTGTGTGTGTGTGTGTGTGTGTGTGTGTGTGTGTGTGTGTGTGTGTGTGTGTGTGTGTGTGTGTGTGTGTGTGTGTGTGTGTGTGTGTGTGTGTGTGTGTGTGTGTGTGTGTGTGTGTGACAGACGATATAATGCATTGTTATGTTCTGATAACATTATATCTCCATGATTAAATTTCCAGCTCCTTATATCCTACCACTTCTGTAACCTCTACAGTTGTTATTTTAATATTAAATATATAGGTGGTCATAAAAATTTGGGTGCTGGTTCAAATGCTTCCTTGTATTATAATACGAAAGAAAGAGGTACTTACAGCCTAACCAGATTGGTGAGTCCTCGGAATATGTCTGCATTCAGACACCCTATTCGATTGTTTGTCAGATCCCTAGAGAGAAAGGGAAAAAGTGTCTTCAATTAGTTCTCTTGGTTAATGAAGGTTTCATACATTCAATATTCAAGAATGGCACCCAGGTATCACACAAGTCCTATCTTTTAAGCATCTCTGAAATATTCACCTATCTCAAGTGTAGCACTGAGAGAAGAAATAATCCTTGCTTTCACTTACTTCTGGCACGTACAGGCTAAACGCTGTTTATTACAGTGCCCTTGATATTTCAAGCATTTACTCCTGTAAAATGACTGAAGATAAAACCGAAGTAGTAAAAATGAGACTATCTTACTGTCTCTGATGATCTACACAGCTAATCATGCTAGGTTAAGTTAGGGAACAGAGCCTGATCTCAGGCAACATCTAACGGACAATGGGTAAAAGGGCAAATTACCAAAATGCCGAAACTTTTATTTCCTCAAGAACCTCTGAAACTTAATACTTTCTAATTTCATTCCTTAAATACTCAGAAGTTTTGACTGTAATGAAAAAAAACTGAGTTAGCTTTTACTTTACAGATCTGTCATTTATGCTCCAAGTCAAATTACTTTATAACTATATCTAGATAACGGCCCATTTTTTCCAGTCACTCCTAACTTCTTATAGTTCCTATCAAATGTTACTTTCTATCCATTTTTTTCTTCTCCTCAAGCCATGAAACTTTTTTCCTTTTATCTGTGTGATAATTTTAGTATTTTGTTCTATCTTTCTACACTATTTTTCTTCACACCAAGAACAGTGAATACAATTTTACATTTCAATCAGATTACATTTTAATTGGGAGATAACTGACAATTTCTTCAAATAAGACAGCATGGCTTGCAACATTTTCCATCAGTGGATTTAGTATGAAAGCCCTAAAACAATTCATCTTAAGTTTTCTCAGTTGTTAGATTTGGAACTATTGATCATTTTGAATTTCAATTAAAGAACTAAAACAAACTTTCTAAACCAAATTTTAAAAATATTTTTATCATATTTTCTTCAATGCCCATATTATTCTCTGTAACAGAAAAGCATATATTCTTTGAATTTCACTCTGAGTTGCTCTTTAGAGACTTGTACCACCCATTTCTAAATTAAAACTGATTCTAAATTGTATACCTGGTAATGGGAAAAAAATGTATTAGTCTGATAGAAATTACAAAGACTTTGTATTTGAATCCGGTACCTACTCATTAACTTTTTCCTCTAGATATTTCAAAAGCTAGTTTAGGTAATCCTGGTTTCCAAAAATTTCATAGCACTGCCTTCCCTTTCTTATGGAAACTTTTGATTAAAAAAAAAATCTTAAGCAATGCAAGTCTTTATCTGCATTCGCTGTGCTCCAGCTCCTCAGAATATTAACGCTAAGTATTTTTAATCGTGTGGGACGCTTTTAAAATTCCAGCTGATTTTCATCTATTTCTGGGTTTTACTGTTTAAGAAAATTAGGCATCATCTTGTGAACTGTTGCTTAAACAAGCATTTCTGTGCTCTATTCATTATCTTGTCTCAATTCTGAGCTTTAAATGGTGTAACTACCACTGATTCTTTGGGAAACAATTTCATTACAGCTATACCTATTTAAAATGGAATTTAGGTATTAGTAGTGGGTTTTCATTCAAATTGAGAATCAGCTTGAATTTGTTGATAAAGCAAAGGAGAAACTGAATGGGTCTAGCTTTTACCCACTTCTGGTAGTTTATTCTTCAGAAAGCCACTTAATCTTCCTGATCCAAATTATCTATAAAATAAAGGCAAAGGCATGGGACACTTACAAAAATACTTTACATGTGGCTGCCGAGTGAGATGCACCATTGAAATGAATGAATGATTTAAGGCCTCATAAGAAAAACTGCCTGTAATCTAGAAGCAACTAGCAGAATATCTTTATATCTCATTGAGTTTATGTATAGGACTCTCTCAGCTTACAAGCTGTATACCATAAGTTCAATTACAAGTTAGCTGTTTGGAATTAAGAATGAATTTTCTAGTGGGAAGAACATTATAAATGACAATTACCTTCCTAGGCAAGAACACAAGAGACTACTTAATGTGTAAGGCAATGAAAAAATGCTAAGGCAACATCTGGGACAATAATAGTAATTAAGTGCTACTGAACAAGAATTATATTTATTTTGGATAGCAGTACTTGAAAAATTATGTACTGTAGGATAAAGAACTGGATGGAGAATGAAGATATTCTATAGTATCCTTGAAAGATGCTGATGAACCTGCTTTTTAGTAACAGTCAAGTTACATTCGATCTCTACCCTGACATGGAGATATTATCAGTATTAATCTCCCTATTACCAGAAAACAGAACACAGTGGTGTGGATCACAGAAGGAGAGAATGAGTGGACTTGTCTGGCCATCTGATGGCACACCCCTCCCTTCTTTTGGAAAAACAAGTTGGAAGGAAAAATATTCTAGAAGTTCTCTAACTTCAGCATCAAAATCACTAGAAGGGGCTGTGGAAACAAAGGTGGTTTAGCCTCAGTCCCCGAGTTTGATAGGGTAGGTCTAGCACCTACACTCCTGTTCCCCACATGAGGACTCACATTCCATCCAAACATGATGTCAGTTTGCCCCAGTAAGAAACAAGAAAATGACTCACTGTTATACATCAAGCTCAGTTAGCTGCTGCCCCTCCACTCCCTAATGACTGTTTCTGGAGATGCACGTAGCCTATTGATGGCCGTGTTCCGTGCCACTGCCTGTGTCAGTATGGCTGAGTCCTAACAGCTTCAAAGACTCTTAGCAGATGAACTCCAGCTACTGCTCCATCTCTCCGGAAGTATATTCCAATTCCATATTCAGGTTCTTGGTTGGTATATAACGATTCCACTGAACTGCAAACCTTCCAAGCAGTTCCTGAGCTACCTTTGTATCTCTAGAGCCTGGCTCACTACTGGGCACACAGGATAGAATCAATGAACTTTTTGGAACTGAATTGATGTTGATCTCTGTCTTCCCACTTCGATTACATTGCTATACCTGGTTGATAAAATTCATTACTTTTACTGAACTCTAAACCCAGCTTGATCCACTGCAACTCTGATGCCACAAATCTCATCACATCAACTCCACAATGAAAACATTCTGCCAGTCCCTACAGTCTAACAAATAGATTCGAAATTCTTCAACATGGCAGGAGAGCATCAAAAGCCTAGTTCCCCCCTGACCAGCTTACCTCCCAACGTTTTTTCCCCCTTTCTACTTGAAGCTCTGGCCAAAGGACATGTTCTTTCACACCCATGTCCACTCTGCTTAGGATGCTTGTTCTGTTATTCTTCAATATGTATTCACCCCTCAGGGGCAAGGTCAAATCTAACAGCTGGCCGCTCTCATGGCAGGTCATTCCCCTCTAAGGTGGTCCCCCTCCTCTCCCTGGCAGGTTACTATCATTATTACTTAGGATGTATTTGCATTATCTATTTGCCCCCAAGAGTCTGTGAGCTCTTCCAGAGAAGTCAGAGCATAAGTAAGCAGCCCACACTTAATAAATGCATTTAGAAGGAATAAAGGGTGGTGGGACAGTCCACATGGCTTGAGCACAGGGTGACCTCTCAAATATGAGCATGTTCACACAGCAACCGTGACATGAGCACAGTAAGGGGAGCAGGGGTGTTTAGCTTCAGAAATAATAACTGGTCTTTAGGTTTTGAAATGATAATACATAGAGAAAATATATGGAAAAAATGGCAAGATTTTAAATCATTAATAGAAAGGGGCCTCAATTTTTAGGGCATTTACAATAGATCGTTTAAATGTATTCATAACTTGAAAATCATCTACAGATTATGGCAGCTGGCAAAGCCAACCATCATGATTTTATTACCATAAGAGGGATGCAACCATCTATCACCAAACAAATCAAATTACTGTATAAATAAACTGCCTTCTAAGCTACTTACATTAAACACTCTGTTTCTCTATCTAGGACATGGCTAGATGAACTTCTAAAAATTACTAAAAAGACACTTTTTATCATGTTAAAGTTTAAAGTAGGTTAACAGCTACTTATAATGGTTCAAACTCATAAGTCAGCAATTCAAACACTTACAATCGTTTCAGCGATGACAGTCCCCAAAAGGCACCTGGATCTATACTACTAATAAGATTGTTTCGGAGGTCCCTGTTAAAAATAAAATAAAAGTTATTTACATCTTGACACTGTAAGAAATATTTAGGCACACTGCACCTATCTGCTATACAGAAAACAACAATAATAATAATGGGAGGAAACTGAAGCCAAAAAGGTTAAGCCAAAATCATCCCAGAAGTAGAGCCAGAATTCAAAATCAAGAAATCTGGTTCTGAAGCCATTTGCTTTGGTCAATATAAGAATAAAGGTATACGTCAAAAAGATATGTGTCCTAATATTATTCCAATTCAAAGTTATGACTAAACTACAATCTTACACATTATTTCTACAATCTCTTCCTTAGTGTGCTACACTTTAGTTACCAAAATAAATCAGACTATATTTGTCACAAGCATAATTAAAATTTTTAAACCATTTTCAAAAATATACACTCTAAAATTCATGTCATTTGGTTGTTCATATTTTTTCCTCCCGAGGCTTCTATGGCTAGGTTTTCTACAAAACAACATGTTAATTCACAAAATACAGCTCAAAGCAATGATCCACCAGCTCCCTATACAATGGCATCTGATAGCAGTCACAACTGACAGCAGTTCCCTGCTTATCCATGGTGATATATTCCAAGACCCCCAGTGGATGCCTCAAACTGAAAATAATACCAAACCCTACATATACTATGTTTTTTTCCCTATACATACCTATGGTAAAGTTTAATTTATAAATTAGGCACAGTAAGAGATCAACAATTAAATAGAACCATTATCACAATATATTGTAATAAAAGTTATATAAAATTGGTCTCTCTCTCAAAGTATCTTATTATATAAATGTATTGCCTTTTCCATCTTAACTAAGGGCTTAACACACACTGTGGCCATAACTTTTGCCAAGTGAGGTATGACAACAAACCTAGTACAAATTTTCTTCCTTTTTCACAATTTCATGGAAAGAAGATTCATTCTTACAATGAACCTAATCAACCTCAGCATACAATTTTTTTCCTCTCCTTATTAAAGTCAAGAACTTTTACCTTTTTACTTAAAAGAAGCACCTTACAGCTTCTTTTTAGCACATCCAAACTGCCAGCATCAGTATTCTCATGCTTTAGGGACGCTATTAAGTAAACCAAGGGGGACTTGAACACAAGCACTGTGAAACCTCAACAGTGGATCTGATACCCGGGACAGCTACTAAGTGACTCATGGGCAGGATATGCTGGACAAAGGGTTGATTCACATCCTGGGTGAGATGGCGCAAGATTTCATCAGGCTACTCGGAAGAATGTGTAATTTAAAACGTAGGCATTGTTTATTTCTGGAATTTTCTGTTTAATATTCTCTGACTGTGGTTAACCATAGGTAAATGAAACCATGGACAGCAGAGCCTCGGATGGGGTGGGGTGTCTTCTGTATCCCCATTCTTCTCCAGTGCTCAGCTCTTCCATGCCAGCACACTACCACTGGGGGCACCAGTGAGCGTCACAGCCAGATCCCTCCTCCAGGGTGGATGTGGACCACCTGCTAAGGCGCTACTGTCCTCTGGGTGCCTGGGCTCTGCTGAGACTCCCCAGTTGCCCCATACAAGTGTCCAGCTAACCTCTGTAGAGAGATGACCATCACCCACAGGAGTGCTGAGAAGCAGAATAGTAACCCATTTCCCACATGCCTGCCAGTGGCTGGCCCACAGTTCAACTCTGCTAGACACCCAAGGTAGGCCCATTCATCAGGACTCACTCATAACCTTGCCCAATGGAGGCTTGAGTGGCCTCTGGTCATCTCTCAGAATGCCTCAGGTCAGACTGTGAACAGAAACTCTTTCCAATTTCTCTTCTTCTGCGGGTCTTTCCGGAACAATGGCAACACTGCCTCCTCCGTGTGTGAGCTTCTGACGCCAATCCTCGTAATTATCCATCATTGTCTTCATAATTATTCAGCTTAGGGATACACATGGAGTTGGTGAAACAATACAGAAATGCAGAGCAGTGTTGTGTGAAAGGAGAGATGGTTAGCACTCCCCTTGACAAGGATGGAAGAGGCCTCTGGGCCTGACAACATGCATACGGTTAAGGCATTGCCACCTACTTCATGGCATCTAACCACTGTTTTTGTCACAGAGTGAAGTAAGTCAGAAAGAGAAAAACAAATACCGTATGCTAACACATATATATGGAATCTAAAAAAAAAAAAAATGGTTCTGAAGAACCTATGGGCAGGACAGGAATAAAGACGCAGACGTAGAGAATGGACTTGAGGACACAGGGAGGGGGAAGGGTAAGCTGGGACGAAGTGAGAGAGTGGCATGGACATATATACACTACCAAAAGTAAAACAGATAGCTAGTGGGAAGCAGCCACATAGCACAGGGAGATCAGCTTGGTGCTTTGTCACCACCTAGAGGGGTGCGATATGGAGGGTGGGAGGGAGACGCAAGAGGGAAGAGATATGGGGACATATGTATATGTATAGCTGATTCACTTTGTTATAAAGCAGAAACTAACACATCATTGTAAAGCAATTATACCCCAATAAAGATGTTAAAAAAAAAAAAAGAAATGCAGAGCAAAGCACAATGCAAACCCAGGGTGGCAGGTACCTCCCCAGGTTCTTTAGTCCCTCACTTAAATTGAGAATTAAAAGGCCTTTCTGAAAGTAGATCCTGGACCACTGGTGCCACCTGTTATCACAACACTGAGGTGATGTGTCTCAGGATCTTTTATAATTATTGCCCCATCATGGCCATTCTAGCCTGTGAGAAGCAGCCTAAATTCTCAATAGAAAATCCTCAGTTTGCTTTCTCAAGCATCCAACTTGTCTCCTTGTGCTTAAGAAAAGGACACTGAGGAAGGCTCACTGCAGTAAGCACAGATCCACATGTTTCCTCCCAATAATGAGGGAGGCACATTCAATTTTACTGACACCAGCTAATGAAAACTAACCATTGTACGGCCTGCTTCATAACTTGCTATTTTTTTCTAATGGCTCATTCTAACTACATCTAACTAATACAGACAAGCTACAGAGTTAGGGTTGGTTTCTGGATAGGTTTCCTGGCAATTTCACAAAAGCATCCTGAGGAAACTGGCCCTCTGCCCCTCACAGTGCTGGGAAGTCACTGCTGTAAACCCAGCACTCTCGATGTGCCATCAACCGTGGCTTCCAGCACTATCCATGCTGTTTCATACAGGGTGATAGAGGCTGACCAGAAATTCTCGAGAATTCTCCTCTGGAAGCACAACCACAACCAGTGAATCCTGTGCACGTAAACGTCATGCTCACCAGCAAACCCTGTCCTGCCTTTTCTGTGTCTCACTCCCATTCTAACACATCATTCTTCCCTAGCTGGACGTAGAATTGCAATCCCACTCCTGATCCTCCAAATCAGAGCCAGATCCTTCTAAATAAAACTGAACCCTCGGGTACCTTCAAATTCTTTAAATAAAGGAAATGACTATTAAACATAGTATAAAATCTGTGCTCTGATTACTATTACTAAATTGGTATTTCATTGACCCAAACTCAAAGTTTATGTTCCACAAAGATGAGGCCTTTGGGAGGTGAACAGGTCATGAGAGCAGAAACTTCATGAAAGAGGTTAACGCCTTTGTAAAAGAGACCCAGAGAACTCCCGCACCCCCTTCCGCCAGGTGAGTGAGGCTGCAGCAAAAAGACAGCCAACCAGGAAGTGGGCCTCACCAGACACCGCATCTGCTGGTGCCTTGATCTTGGACTTCCCAGCCTCCAGAACTGTAAGAAATAAATTTTTGTTGTTGATAAGCCACCCAGCTTATGGTATCTTATTGCAGCAGCCAGAATGAGCTTAGACAGATGATAAGTGGATGAAAAAAGTAAACCATGGCTGAGAAACAGAATTACATTACCTGACCTTAATGATAAAAATCTTTTTAGTAAATTAGAGTTAGCCACAGAATTATTAGGATATTCATAGTCAGACAATGTAGAGACTGCTGCATCTCATTCATAACCACTTACATTTCTCAATAAAGGTAGAGGGTCATGATGCAATTGACCTTCAAATAATTCAGAAAACGTGCATATGTAGGCATATTCCAATATAAAGGGAAAAAATAATGGCATGTTGTTACTAATTACTGGGTAAGTAAACTGGTGATATGGGAGATTACTATGGGAGATTATTCTTTCAATTTTTCTGTATGTTGAAAATTTTAATTAAAAAGTTGGGAACAAAAATAATTTTTAAGTCCCAGAAATTACAACTAATCATCAGGCCCAACTTATTAGTTCCCATTTCCCCTCCCCAACCAACCCCAATCCTATACCTCAAAGAGATAAGATGATTTTAGGAGAAAATTCAATCAATATGTTTTTGACCTATATTACAAGCAAAAAAGTGCTGCAAAAAGAAATATATAATGTCAGTTCCATTTTTTAAAAACATATGTTTCCCTTTTCAGATTTTAAACAGTATCTACAACAGGAAGTGATTTAGATAAAGCAGTACATAAATTTGTGGTCAGTGATGTACTGCATGTGTTTCTACAAAATACCTCTCATGAATAACCGAGGACTATAATATGATTTAAAGGTAAACTTTTTCTTCAATAATAAAGAATCCTTGACATATAATATTTAATAACAGCCATATTAATCAGGTATTGCCAAAAGATATTTATAGTCAGATTCTTTAACATCTCCCACTTCCCTTCACCAACCCACAGCTTCCCTAGTGAACATGAGTCTAACATTAGGATCTATGGCTAAATCTGAATATGTTGCATCATTAAAATATAAATGAAAAGGCGTACAAGAATTGCTTAAACAAAATTAAAGGAATATCTTAACTGTTGTTAAAAGAGCTAAGTCCTTTAGGAAAGAATGCAAGGTGTATCAGATAAGATGCTTTTTAGCTGCAAGTATCAGAAACCTTTACTTCAAAAGGCTTTAACAATAAAAAAAATAATTCTCAGGCATTACAAGAAATCAACAAGTAGAGCAGCTTAAATGGGTGGTTCCATCCATCTCTCAGATCCACCCTTCTCAGAATGTCAAGTTTGCCTCCAGGCTGACCCTTAATCAGGGTGTGACATCCTGGTCCAGAAATCACCTCCAAGCACAGAGTCATGAAAAAGAATGGACACTCTCCTTGTATCTTCTTAGGAGCCAAGAAATCTTCCTCAAAGCCTCACAGCTAACTACTCTTCATCTCTTATTGGCAATGCCTCTACCAATCCCTAGAGAAAGAGACGCTGTGGTGACCTAGAGCCATCATTTGGTGTGGAATGAAGGTTGGAAAGTCAAACACATTGGCCACTAAGCAATTCTAGAGTCAGGAATTAAGAGTATATAGGGGAGGTGTGTCACTAAATACTGGCAAATATATAATACAACCCAAGAATGACAATAAAAAATGAAGAGGGAGGTGGAAGAGAGGAAGGATAAATGGGTGGATGGATGAATTGATGGACAAGGTTAGAGACTGTAAACCACATTTGGTTCCCTTGAACAATACCTAAGACACAGTAAGTCTCAAAGGCTCTTTGTTTTAAATAAAGGATCCTCACCTTATTTATCTGATCAGCAACAACTGAGGCTTGACCCACACCCACCTCTCACTCCTCACACACTATACTTTCTCTGAGGCAATCTCATCACTACCTTGTCTCTGGACTCAAATTTGTATCTCTAGCCCAAACTTACCACTCCTGTGAGTTCCCTATCGCATACACAGCTATCTAACTCAACATCCACATCCAGACATCTCACAGCCACCTCAAAAATCAGCATAGCCCAAGTTCAATACCGTATCAGAAACCCTAATCTGTGCTTTATCGAGCCCCCCAAGTGATTCTGATACACATCAAGTTGGATAACCACCAGTCCAGGCTAGGGCACTGGTCTCTAAACAGAGATTATGGGCTTTAAGTTATCTTAGATTTAACACAGCTCCCTACTTCCCCCTTATCCTCACCCCTCATTCTAGCAGTCAGAGCATCTTCTGCTCACCGTGGCTCAGGGTAAAAGCCAAGGTCCTTAACAATGACCTACAGGGACCTCTACAATCTACCCCTCACCCCTCATACCTCTCTGGCCTCACTCGGCTCTCCTTGCTGTTCTTCAAACAAAAGCAGCATGCTTCACAGCACAGCCTTTGCACCTACTATCCCTCTGCCTGTAACATTCTATCCCCAGGTAACTCAAGGCTCAATCATTTGCGCTAAGCCTCTGCACTATCACCATGCAAAACTTGCATACGCACACAGTGCTGACACACCCAAACTCCACTCCATGTTTTCTTTACCCATAGTACGGTCATCCCTCAGTTCCAGAACCCCCACAAATACCAAAATACAGATGCTCAAGCCCTTTGTATAAAACGGCATAGTACAGTCGGTCCTCCATACCCATGGAAGGTAGAACCCTGGGCGGGGGGGCGGGCAACTCTACTTATGCTATAAAGCTGCTTGCTATGTTTACTATTCTGTTTCTCCCCACTGCAGCAGAAACTCCATGAAGACAGGACCTTTGCTGTGTTCACTAATGAATCCCAAGCCTAGGACAGTGTGGGCGATTAATAAATATCTGTTGAACAATTTTAAATTAGCTACTCAGGAAAGACAATAATGGCTGAGGCAATATTTGCACCAAGTATTGATATTAGGCCAGTTACCTTTTAAATGGTTTTAATTAACATGATATAATAAATCTACATGTTATCCACTGAACGCACTTTTAAAAAAATGCAAATTAATCCTTAAAAAAGGCAGACCATATCCTAGTTTCTACGGTGTCATAAAGATTTAGGTATTATGTCCTAAAAATAAAAACCTCAAACCCTAAATTAAAGAAAAACTCAATCCAAATATTCCCACTTAAAAAGAAAAAAAAGAAGCACAAACACTCTGCTACTTTCTTAAAAGGGACAAAAACAAATACTGGGTTGGCCAAAAGGTTCGTTCAGTTTTTTCCGTAAGATGGCTCTAGTAGCGCTTAGTTGTCTTTAACTTCATTCGAAACGATTTGTTAGATTGTATTGTGACAGCTGTCATATCAGCATGAGTTTAAAAAAAAAACTCATCGGGCTTCCCTGGTGGCGCAGTGGTTGAGAGTCCGCCTGCCGATGCAGGGGACATGGGTTCGTGCCCCAGTCCAGGAAGATCCCATATGCCACGGAGCGGCTGGGCTCGTGAGCCATGGCCGCTGAGCCTGCGCGTCCGGAGCCTGTGCTCCTCAACGGGAGAGGCCACAACAGTGAGAGGCCCGCGTACCGCAAAAAAAAAAAAAAAAAAAAAAAACTTATCAAAATTGGTGAATTTTTGTGTAGCCATTTTAATATTGAAGAGGGAAGAAAAAAGCAACATTTTCGGCATACTGTTTTAGTATTTCAAGAAAGGTAAAAACGCAACTGAAACACAAAAAAGATTTGTGCAGTGTATGGAGATGGTGCTGTGACTGATCAAACATGTCAAAAGTGGTTTGCAAAGTTTCCTGCTGGAGATTTCTCTCTGGACGATGCTCCATGGTCAGGTAGACCAGTTGAAGTTGACAGCGATCAAATTGAGACATTAACTGAGAACAATCAATGTTATACCATGCAGGAGATAGCTGACATACTCAAAATATCCAAATCAAGTGTTGAAAATCATTTGCTCCAGCCTGGTTATGTTAATCGATTTGATGTTTGGGTTCCACGTAAGTTAAGCGAAAAAGACCTTGAGCGTATTTCCGCATGCGATTCTCTACTTAAATGTAATGAAAACGTTCCATTTTTAAAATAAATGGTGACGGGCAATGAAAAGTGGATACTGTACAATAATGTGGAATGGAAGAGATCATGGGGCAAACGAAATGAACCACCACCAACCACACCAAAGGCCGGTCTTCATCCAAAGAAGGTGACGTTGTGTATATGGTGGGATTAGAAGGGAGTCCTCTTCTGATGAGCTCCTTCCAGAAAACCAAACAATTAATTCCAACAAGTACTGCTCCCAATTAGGCCAACTGAGAGTAGCACTCGACGAAAAGCGTCCGGAATTAGTCAACAGAAAACGCATAATCTTCCATGAGGATAATGCAAGACCGCATGTTTCTTTGATGACCAGGCAAAAACTGTTACAGCTTGGCTGGGAAGTTCTGATTCATCCGCCATATTCACCAGACATTGCATCTTTGGATTTCCATTTATTTTGGTCTTTACAAAACTCTCTTAATGGAAAAAATTCCAATTCCCTGGAAGACGTTGAAAGGGACCTTGAACAGTTCTTTGCTCAAAAAGATAAAAAGTTTTGGGAAGATGAATTATGAAGTTGCCTGAAAAATGGCAGAAAGTAGTGGAACAAAACAGTGAATACACTGTTCAATAAAGTTCTTGGTGAAAACGAAAAATGTGTCTTTTAGTTTTACTTTAAAACCGAAGGAACTTTTTGGCCAACCCAATACGAATGATGGAAAACAAGCAAGCTCCCAAATGAAAACCAAACACTTAAAAGAACAAAGTGGTAAGCCTAAAGAAAAAGGATCCATTCTAGATGGAGTCTGTAGGAGTGTGTCCACCTGCACCTGTTTTACTTTGTGGAACACTTAATACATCCAAAAAAAAGAAAAAAGAGAGAAAATTAATCCTCTTAAGAAGTCCATTCTTCATCCCAAAAGAACTGCCAGGACAGCTTGCCTTGCAGGTTTACTCAATCTCTGGGGCTTATCTGCTAGCTAGCTCAACCCGGCCAGCCCTGTTATTCTACCCTAAGTGCCCTAACCCACACTACTAAGCCTATCCCTTATTCTGCATGGCCTGGCTACAGTAATTTTAAGGCCAGAGCTTTAAAGTTTTGGCCCTAGTCTGAATAATTTCTTTACCTATCACTTGCTTTTTACACCACATCCCTTTCTGCTATATTTTTAAGTTGTCTGATCTGTTTGTTCTCATTTTCAGGGGTCTCTAACTAGTCAAAGCAGGCTGCAAACATTTGGCTGGCTATGTCTCTCAGGCAGAATTCTCCCAGGCAGGGTGTCAGTGCAAGTGGCTTTATTCAGGAGGGGACCTCAGAACACACTAACAGGGAAGTGGGGAAGTGAGCCCAGAAAGAGAAGAGAACCAATAAAGGGGGCATTGTTCAGGCGATCTCTGCTGTGCTCAACTGATACTCAGCCCCCTGGGCACCTGTGGAAGGCAGTCTAGAACACACTCAGGGTCGTTCCTCTTGGGGTGGTTACCCACCATCTGCTTTCAGTCACTGTTTGAGGGTTGCTGAGGCAGGGGTGGGCGAGTGGGGCAGCTTTCATTCCAGCAATGGAGCAAAGAAAGCTCTCAGGTTTTGCATTTGGAAGACTTAGGGAGAGACACTGAAGGGCGAGTGTTGAAAGAATAAAGTCTGCTACAGTGTTTTCAGGTGATTTCGAAAATTTTGAAAATGATGTCATTATACAAACATGAAGTCATTTATCTGGCTAGCTATGTCTTAAGTTGGGTTCCCCAAAAGCAGCTCAGGACACTTCTAAAGCACTTCCTGGCAAACCAGCAGGTTGCTGTAGAAAGAACTCTCTCTCACTCACTCTCTCTCTCTCTCTCTCTCTCTCTCTCTGTCTCTCTCTCTCTCTCTCTCTCTGCTAACAAACCCCAGTGGGTATTCTGCTGCTCCCCTGGGAAACTCTAACAGAGGTTCCTAGCCCATATGCCTCAATGGCCACATAACCAGTTCTCCTGCTCTACATCATGCTGGATCCTGCGAAATTGGAATTTTGCTTCCCCAGGAAAGAAGCCTCAGATGCCCCTTGCCCTTGGATCCAGAACCTTATATTGGTTTCATGTGATCTTTTTCCCTCTCTCCCCTCATCCCAGGTAGGGATAGAGAGGCGAGCAAAGACAGAGCCCTTTCCTGGGGACCCACCAACATGAAAGCTCTTTCTATACTCCCTCTAACTCTCCAATTAGCCCAGGGAAGGTGTATTGAGGTAAAGAGGAATTTTCTTTTTCTTTTTTTTTTTTCTTTTAAACCTGTTTCAAGCCTCTTTTTTTACATTTAGGGTAGGACTTCAGGAACTCACTGGTCAAAAACTGAGTCCTTTTTTCTGTTCTGTCATCCCTTCTCCTGAGGTAGAGTAATTAGGAAACAGGCAGGGAAAATACACATCGGTTAATCTATCAAAATGCTACAGCACTGTCAGAGGCTGAACTGTGTCCCCCCAACTGTCTTATATTGAAGTCATAACCTCCAGTATCTCAAAATGTGACCGTATTTGGAGACAGGGTCTTTAAAGAGGTAACTGAGTGAAAATGAGGTCACACAGGCGGGCCTTAATCCAATATGACTGGTATCCTTACAAGAAGGGGAGATTAGGACACAGACACACACATAGGGAAGACTTCGTGAAGACACCAGAGGAAAACAGATGGCAAACTATAAGCCAAGGAGAGAAGCCTGGAACAGATCCTTCTCTCATGGCCCTTAGAAAATACCAACTCTGCCAGGGCCTTGATCTTGAACTTCCAGCCTCCAGAACTGTGAGGAAACAAATGTTTGTTATTTAAGCCACCCAGTCTGGGGTACTCGTTACGGCAGCCCTAGCAAACCAGCACAACGATTACACTCACAGAGATAGTTTTGGGCTCTATTTCAGACAAAAGTCCTAAAGTCTCTGCAGTCCTGGAAGAGAAGCCACCTAGATACACTACTGATTGTGTAAGAGCCAGAAGCAAACTGGAGTCCATGAGAAGCATTTTACAGGGATGAAAATCACAGAAGGGTACAAGAGATATTCTTTGGGTTTAGTCGCAGGATGAGGACAGCAGTGCAAAGACACAGAGCAGGTTAGAAAGCTAGGTAACCAGGCAGAGGGAAAATGAGAAGCATTATGGAAACAGCAGAAAATATGAAGATATTGTTCAAGTAGTTGGTATGGAAAATACTAAACTTATAGTCTTTAAAATTAGCAAACCAAATCAGAAAGCAGCAACATGGTAGAAACTATGGTTTTCATGGTAGAAAGACGGTGCTGTGCCCTAGGGGAAGGAAAGCCCCCAGTCCTCTCCCACACCTTCCTCTCCGAGGGCCCTGCACCAACACCCGACTTCCAAGCCCAGGTGGAATAATGGGGCAGTGCTAGGGAAGGTCTAGAAGTCGGCAACCAGCCTTGGATAATGAACTCCCACAAAAGGGTCAAGCAACTGGCTAAGGGCTCTCCTTGGTCTACCTTGTGCTCTGGAAATCAAGTGAAACAAAGGCCAGGGGCATTTCCACGAGAGGCCACGGGGCCCTTTGCAGCCTCTGGTCCCAGGAGGAACGTGGAGGAGGAAGGAGCACCACCCGGCTCGTGCCCACAGAGGAAGGCCCTGTGGGTGGGGTGCTTCCTCTGGGACGCTTGCCCCTCTCCTTCCTTCTCGGGACAAAGTCTTCCAAGACTGCAGTCAGAGCCTAGCTCTACCATCTCTGTCTCCTTCTGGCTCAAGTGGGCGGCTCTCCTGCAAAGACAGTGTGAGAAGCACCCATCCCCTCAGGCATGCGCGACCCGCCTCCACGGCAGTAATAAGGCCAAGGTTCAGGCCTAGGCTTGGAAGTGTACATAGAAAGTGCCAAGCACAGGGCATGCTTAGGTAAAGATGATCCCCAACAGAGGAAGCCCAGTCCCAGAGTCATCACTGGGATTTCAGGCTGAAGCCCCCATCAATATAACAGTCTTTCAAAGTCCCCCAGTGTGTGTGTGTGTGTATATATATATACACATGTATATACATATGCAGATTATATACATATATGTACATATATACATGCATACCTGTACACATGTGTGTGTGTGTTTCTCTCTGGCCCTATATAAGAGAGATGGTGTTCTGGGATTCTGGTATAAACAGCCCCCTGGCTGAAAACAACAGCAACATTTTAATATCATCTAATATGTTGCTGGCAACTTAATGTTTCTAACATGTACAGGGATTTATTTTCAACAAATGGCTAAAAATAAGGCCAAAGACAAAGGAAATTTAAAAATAAATGTAAAAAGGATGGTAATTCACACCACAGCACAGAACTTTAGCTATGCTATCCACACTTCTGATGTACATGAACCACCACAGCAATCCTGGTGCCAAAAGTAACCTGTGTTTCTAAACACAACAGACACCACTTAACATCTAGGAGTGCCTGTCATCCTTCCTTGGAAAGGGCAAACCGCACTGACCCTGCCATCATTCTGAGCCCCTACTCAAAGCCTGACAATGTGCTACATGCTAAGGGTATCTGTCAGGCACAATGACTCTTCTTGCAAGGAACAGAAAACCAAACAGGAACAGGCTGCCTCATTCAACTCTAACAGTCCAGAGGGAGTCATACTTCGGCGAGGTCCCGCCAGCTCCCCTACGCTCACCCTGATGGGCCTACCCCACGCTCCTCAGTGTGTCGGCTCCGGCCCAAGCCCGCAGCATGGTGGGTTCCGTACCGGAAGTACAAGCATCTTTTCTGATGAAAGTGAGGAAATTCCTCTCCCCAAAGCCCCAAGCAAATCTCAACTCAGTTAAATTGGGTCAAATGCCCATTCCTGAACCAGTGACCATGGAATGTGTGTGGACTATCCTATTAAGATAAGGCCTAGAAATGAGGTGCAGCCAGCATCCTCTGAAGCACATGGACTATGTGGAACAGAACATGAAGGCCTGAATGAAAACAGAAAAAAAAAAAAATCTGAGAATTAAGCACTGCTGTGCCGAGATCATTTTACAGGTGTGTGTGTACACACACGTGTATATGTATACATATGCATACATGAATGCATTGCTATATATGTATATGTAGATGCATACACACACACACACACACACATATATATATATATATATATAAAGCCTAATTTAAAGATGTTTGATCTTAATGAAAAGAACAGACCTGCGTAAAAGGATGAAGAACTCTGGCTGTCACATGCTTAAATAACACATCTGTGATCAAAGCAATAAAGTCCTGTGGGAATCAATTGTGGCAGAAGACACTAAGTAAAATAGTCAAGGAAAGGCACACAGAAGGAGAAAAAGTGAAGCAAAGAGAACTAAGAAAATGAGGAAAGTCTGTTATCCAACAGAAATGGAGGTGCTCACTGTGACTGGCTCCCTGATGTAACCGAAACATTATCCTAAGTGTATGAGTAATATGCGAATTTGAAACTTGATCCTAGAATAGCATTCAGCACACAAGCAATTAAATATCCATTTTTAATCCATTAAAAACTCACCAAGGCAAAAACTAAGTGCTACTTGTCACACATCTTATCAGAAGCAAAACTACACCTCATCATGAAGCAAAAGAGAATTAGCACATTCAAAGATGACTGAATAAAATAGTCAAAGTTGATCCAAAAGTACTTCTCCTGGATATGTGGGTTTTTTTTTTTTTGATTCTACTGGACTATCTTATAAGGCACACACATTATGACAGAATTTCAAAATAGCATTGAGGCTTTAAAAGCCACTGGTCATCAAACTATGATGCATGGCCTATTTTGTAAAAAAAGTCACATGCACATCGATTCGTGTATGCATTCTCAAGATACTGGCATAACTGGGTCACCGTGACAGAGACCATATGGCCCACAAAGCCTAAATTATTTAATATCTGGCCCTTTACAGAAAGTTTGCACTTCTGTGTTTTAATGAATTGTTTTTTAAAATGCAATTCTGAAATGTCTTATAATAAAATATTGGGAAAACTCAATTTTGAAAAGTTGAGAGTTTAGTAACAGACTTACAATGAAAATGCAGTGAATAAAATACCAATAAGAGATGATAATAAAAGAATACTCACAATCTTTCAAGGAGATTTAACCCAGAAAATGAGCCATTCTTCAGCTCGGATATTTTATTGTTACTCAGAATCCTAAAAATGACAAAAAAAAAAAAAAAAGGTAAGTTGCCTTCATTAATTTATTCATTCTATAATTTTATTGAGACCCTCCTGTGCCCAGTGCTGGAGAGACACTGGGTGATAAGACAACATACACTAGCACTTTGAGGGAAATAGTTAGATTCTTTCCTCATATTCTATACAAGATAAATCCCATAAGAACTAAAGATTAAGAGTGTAAAATAAAACTGTAACTTTACTGACAATTAGGTGAATATACATAAATTAATGAATGCCGAGTCTGAACCTTCCAAAAACTCTTGCCAGGTTTCCCTTGGGATCAACAGTAAGTGATTGTAAGACTGACTCAAATTAAAGTGAAAAGCCTGGCCTAAAGCTAAAAGGCTTTTGTGAGGCTGATATCTGCTGCTTTGGGGAAAAAAAAAAAAAAAAAAAGATAAGTTGCCTAATATATGTACACCATCAATATCAAAGTAATTTAGCTTGTTATGTTTAAATCTAAATATGAGGAATTCTAAGAAGTCATTTATTACCCAAAGAATTTTTGAGATGCCTGACAAAAAAAAAGGAGCTTCTTTCTCTGAGAAACGACCCAAAATAGCTAACTTGCACATTTTGTCACATCTTAAATTGTTCCTGTCACACTGAACCAAAAACTTTGAAATAAAAAGGGAGAGAAGTCAACACAAAATAGCTCTTAAGTTCAGTGTAAAACTAAAGAATGCCACGTACATTTACATAATTAATCAACTTACATAAGTTGAATACTTAAAAACTGGAAACAACAGAAAAATGCAGAACAAGTGCTCTACAAAATACTGACTTTAAAAGAAATACAGTATCTTCTAGATACCATTTCAATAATGCTGAATATTACTTGTAACTTAACCATATACAAATCTGTACTGTGTGAAAATATGCTTTTTGCACACACTCACAGACACAGGTAGCTGTATTACAATACTACATCTCATGTAATAGGATGATGTTCTTAAAAAAAATGAACTGGAAACAAAGATTTAAAAGAAGTCCTAGTTGGCAGGACTTGCCTAAGAGCAGACAATGTGTACATGACCTTGCTTCCTCTCAAGGCTTTGTAACTATGCTCCTTTTGCAGCTTGGATGCCAACACAGTAAGTCTCCTACGTACGAACCTTCAAGTTGTGAACCTTCAAAGATGCGCACATGTGTTGCACAAGTGGTTGCACTTTTAATGAAGACCTGATGGAATTGGAGGCCCAGAGAAAGGACTAAGAGAGACAAGAGGAAGAAGTAACTGAAGAAAGTTACGACACAGGAAATGGCATGGAGATTTTCTTTACTTCAGGAGACACTGCTAGTTTTGGAGGCACAGGACCCGAACAGAGAACGGTACATGAAGGTTGCAGCAGCCGTTCAGAATGCCATCCAGTGCTATCATGTCATCTATGAAGAGAAAAAAAAAGCTACTATCCAGACATCACTGGATCGTTTTTTCAAGAGGGTAGATAGAATTGAATCCAGCAAGGAACCAGAACCTGTGCCGTCAACGTCAGGCATGAGTGAAATTGCAGCTTGCCCTCCGTCTCCTATTGCTGACGATCCTTCAGCTCTACCATCTCCCACCTCCTCTCCTTCCTCCAGTCAGTAACTCTTCTTGCCTGTTCACTCGATGCCAGCCCTGTATGCCAGCTGTTGTACTGTACTACTGTACTTTTCAAGGTACTGTGCTGTAAGATTAAAAATGTTTTCTTTACTTTTTGTGTTTGTTTGTTTTTATGTATTATTTGTGTGAAAAGTATTATAAACCTATTACAGTATAGTACTGTATAGCCAATTGTGTTAGTTGGGTACCTAGGCTAACTCTGTTGGACTTAAGGACAAACTGGACTTACCAATGCACTCTAGGAACAGAACTCGTTCGTATGTACAGAATTTCCATACAGGAGAAAATGCAAAAGCTACCTTATTTGGGGGAATGACACTCAGATAAAATAAATGAAAAAACCAAGGCATAGAAAAGTTAAATTAATGGCCCAAGATCACACTAGCGGAGGCAGAGGCACATGTGAACCCCGGCACGCTCCACTCCAAACCCCACACTCTTCAATATACACCAACGTTGGTCAAGAGCCACTCTTACTGGCATTTTAGCAGAAAATTCTCCATCCCACACAGTGTTGCAACTTCACGGGCACCCTCACACTGCGTACAGGCTGAGTGCTGCCCCCCACCTGGGACGGTGCAACACTGTATAAACAAATGTTAACAGAGAACACCCCTGGGTCATAAGATTTCAGGTATTCATTTTCATTTTGTCTACTCTCATCTTTCTTTTAAAAAAAAATCCACTATGTGTATGAAAACAAGCAAAATCAGCCATTTGACTGATTTTCTTTGGCTTTAAGTGGAATTTTTTTTTTAATCCCACTAATGCAGGTTAACATTTCACAGCATTTTCGTGAGATGATTAGGGGCTTCTAAAGTCAAGCATACTTGTGCTTGAAGGCCGGCTCTATCACTTTCAAATTACACTAGTCTTGGGCAAGTCACTACATTTCTCTGTAACAGAATTCCTCATTCATAAATGGGAAGAACAGTATCTACCTCATATAACTCTAGAAGGAAAGCAGAAAATGCCTAACATACTCAGTGAGTATTAAGTTTAAGGTTCTATTTCCTTGGTTCTAAGACACACATCTTCCCTCATTTTAATGTTTCTGAAATCAAGATGTATCTGTCAATCAAAGTACATTACTATGTAGTATTTTCTCTCTCCAAGCTGTTACTAAAGCAAGGATGGTGACCAAAAACATGCCGGGCTGGGGGGAAGGGGGGAGGGATAAATTGGGAGATTGGGATTGACATATACACACTATTATATATAAAATAGATAACTAATAAGGACCTACTGTATAGCACAGGGAACTCTACCCAATACTCTATAACGGCATATATGGGCAAAGAATCTAAAAAAGAGTGGATATATGTATATGTATAACTGATTCACTTTGTTGTACACCTGAAGCTAACACAACATTATAAATCAACTATGCTCCAATAAGATTTTTTTTAAATGCAAATGAAAAATGATTCGTATCCTCAAGGAATTTACACTTAGCAAAAAAGAAATAAACATCATAATCACATTCAGAAATGCAAGTTGGAATGTGAACTCTACATACTCAATCAGCAAAGACAGAATTTAGGTGCCAATATAAAGCTTAATATTCCATTCTTACACACCTTTGAGCAATTTTCACATTAAAAAGACCAATAGCATGAACTACAAGATTTTGTTCATTTTAACTAAGCATATGTAATCTTAAAACAAAATAAAAATTCAAATTCAAAAAAAGCCAATTAAAACAGCATCTTCTCTAATCACAATTACAAAAGGTTTTTTCAAGTAAGGTGGTAGGCACGGGCAAAAGCAAACTTGGACTTGGACATGGCCACAAGGTCCCTGGAACAATATTTCTCCAGCTGCCTAGCAGTCCACACCCAAGAGCCACCAGCCTTGCTTTCCTAAATAGGCACTGATCCTAAGCTAACAAGTTACCAAATCTGACAAAAAATATATTCAATGACCTTATTCAGACATGATTTATAACAGACAAAAACTGGAAACGACCAAAGAGTTCAGTTTGTGTAAGAGGAGTAGTTAAATGATGGTACACCAAACAACAAAATGTTATACATCCATTAAAAAATGATGCTTTTAAAGGAAACTTAATAAAAAGGAAATTGTTTACAATCAGTTAAAAAGCAGAAAACAAAACTGATATCATTGATTGAAAAGAATGCAGAGACAAAAAAAAAAGACTTGGAAGAAATACATCATAACGATCACTATCTTAGTGATGAGGTTTCTACTTCTCTTTCATTCTTCATAATCTTGCAGTATCTTTTGAAATATCTAGAATAACTCTTATTTTTAAAATATACTTTCTGGGGGCTTCTCTGGTGGCGCAGTGGTTGAGAGTCCGCCTGCCGATGCAGGGGATGCGGGTTCGTGCCCGGGTCCAGGAAGATCCCACATGCCGCGGAGTGGCTGGGCCCGTGAGCCATGGCCGCTGGGCCTGCGTGTCCGGAGCCTGTGCTCCACAACGGGAGAGGCCACAACAGTGAGAGGCCCGCGTACCGCAAAAAAAAAAAAAAAAAAATAGATTTATGTAGTGACTATTTGCAACTTAAAAGGCAGTAGTGCAAAGAACAATAGTGTCGATATCTAGAGCCCAAGGTTTTAATTGAGACCTCACAAGTAATAAATGATTCCATCTGTGACAAGTCACTTCACTTTTCTAGGTAGACTTGCATTTCATCAATTTTAAGACAGAAAAGATTAGGCCAGAATGATCACCAAGCTCCTTCCAGCTTCTTTTAATTTTCTATAATTATTCATGTTGTAATGAGCAAAGCTGTCGAACTTGATGGTGACTGAGAATTTACAACCAATAAACCAAAAGTAAGGAAACAAAGGAAAACAACACAATCTACCAAGCTCAGTGCCGTTACTATCCTGTTTCTGAATGAAGAATGAAACCCACATATAGAAGTAGCTTGGGAAAAACTGCCAGGGTGGTAACTGAATTATACTCACTTAGATTCGGTATTGCTTCAGCAAAAGGACTGTCATTTGCTCAGTCATAAAGGCTTTAGCAGAATAAATGATAGATTTTATTGAGAGTAAAAGGGAAGACATTTCATCACACTTAAAAAGTTATAACTGTAACCTTAAAAATAGTTTCAATATATTTAGTCTACATATTACTTGATGTGTTAAAGGATTTTGTGCAAGAAAACAGGATCAGTGTGAATAAATCTACTCTTCAGACAGCTTTTACACTCAATTTTGAGACAGAGGGACTGTGGAACTAGCAAATGCATAATATCACGTAACACATAAACCTAAAACCTATTCATACTCATTATTTTTGCTGACATCTTTGAAATTTCAAACTTTCTAGGAGATAACTAAATGAAAAATATAAAAATTGACCAGTTATAAAGCTTATTATACATACCCATTTCTGTTCTATACTACTGATGTTACCACCACATTATCTATAGACAACACCTCTTGAAGCTAAACACAAGAAAAGTTTGTTGTCCATTGCTACCATTTAACACAGAAACAAGTTAGTTCAGTATATCATGTATGCTGAAACATGAAAAAAGGAGTAAGACAATGCAGACATGTTTTTTAAAAAAATCAAAAGTTTATGGAGCAGAAAGAAATAAAAATTAAGCATTACAATTTCTCAGGTGCATGCTATTCCAATTCTCAGAATGGAATACTGTTCACAGCATCCACACCCTGTATGGCAGAAGACACAGAATAATTTTCCTTTTGAGAGGAAATGAAAATATATTTCAAGAGCATTAAACATTCAGAGTAAACGTTAGGAATATAATTCTTAAAGGCAATATAATTTCCTGAAGGAAAAAAAAACAGATAAATAATCAAATAAGGTCATTAGAGTGGGTTGAATGGTGTTCCTCAAAAACATACATCCCTCCAGAACCTGTAAATGTGACCTTAATTAGAAAAAGTCTGTTTGCAATGGAAGTTAAGAGTTTGAGATTGTCAAGAGATGAGACTGCCCTGGATTAGGGTGGGCCCAAAAGCCAATGACAAGTGTCCCAGAAGAGAAAGGAAGAGGACACAGAGGGTCATGTGAAAACAAGGGCAGTCTCAGAAAGAGAGGAAAAAAAAAAGAAAGTGGAAGGCAGGCAGATTTACAAGCATAATAACCAAAGATTTCCCAGAACTAAGGAAAGGCGCAAATGGAAGTATGTTTTTAAATGTAGTATATTTTTAAAACTTCTTTTTTGGGACTTCCCTGGTGGTCCAATGGTAAAGAATCCGCCTTCCAATGCAGGGGACGCAGGTTCGACCCCTGGTTGGGGAACTAAGCTCCCATATGCCGCAGAGCAACTAAGCCCACGCGCCACAACCAGAGAGAGAAAACCCACACACCACAACTAAAGAGAAGCCCGTGCACCGCAACGAAAGATCCCACATGCCACAACTAAGACACGACACAGCCAAAAAATAATAAAGTATTTTAAAAATGACCATTAAAAAAAAACTTCTTTTTGACATTTTTAATGTTAAAATATAAACAATATTTACAACTACTATCAAAGACAAAGGACTAATTTCCCAAATATACAAAGAGCTCTTTAGAAAAAAAAATCCCCAATAGAAAATCTAGCAAAGGCCATGAAGAGATAGTTCAATAAAAGTAAACACGGGGCTTCCCTGGTGGTGCAGTGGTTGAGAATCTGCCTGCTAATGCAGGGGACACGGGTTCGAGCCCTGGTCTGGGAGGATCCCACATGCCGCGGAGCAACTAGGCCCGTGAGCCACGACTACTGAGCCTGCGCGTCTGGAGCCTGTGCTCCGCAACAAGAGGCCGCGATAGTGAGAGGCCCGCGCACCGCGATGAAGAGTGGCCCCCGCTTGCCACAACTAGAGAAAGCCCTCGCACAGAAACGAAGACGCAACACAGCAAAATTAAATTAATTAATTAATAAAAACTCCTACCCCCAACATCTTCTTTAAAAAAAAAAAAAAAAAAAAGTAAACACTAATGGGGCTTCCTTGGTGGCGCAGTGGTTGAGAGTCCGCCTGCCAATGCAGCAGACACGGGTTCGTGCCCCGGTCCGGGAAGATCCCACATGCTGCGGAGCGGCTGGGCCCATGAGTCATGGCCGCTGAGCCTGCGTGTCCGGAGCCTGTGCTCCGCCACGGGAGAGGCCACAACAGTGAGAGGCCCACGTACCACAAAAAAAAAAAAAAAAAAAAAAGTAAACACTAATGGATCATAATCATATGAAGGGACATTTTCAACCTCAATCACAAGAGAAATGTAAATTACTAAAATATGACAGCATAAATCACTTATCCAAATAGGGAAAGATGTGATAACACATTTTATATTTGGAGGGAAACAGCCACTCATATTTTGCTATAAATCAGTAAAATCACTATGGAGGGCAAAACCACAAATGCATATATAATATTTGATTCATTTATTCCTTCTGGAAATTTACCCTAAAGACATACTTGCACATGTGCAAAATACAGTACATGTTATATATTAGTTATATATTTAGATAACAAAATTATTAATTGCACTATTGTTTATAAAAGCTAATTATTGGATATTTAAGTTGGTCCCAGGAATATGGGATTGGGTTAAGTTATCCATTAAATGGATACCATGCAGAATGGGAGGCTGGGAAGCTCTTTAGGTATTCATATAGAAAGACCAGAGACATACTGAAGACTGAGGGCATACATTTACATATTAAAAGTTACCGTCCCTTGACATTTCTGATTTGCTCAAATAATAATACAAACTGATTCTGTACCAGATTTATCATGTAAAATAACACCTGTTACCACTACATCTTTATCAAGAACAAGAAAAAGAGGCAATATGGCTAGGCTACACTTCTGAGTCACTAACCTCAACAGGCACACAGCCTAAACCTTTAGGGCCAATGTGATAAGTTAAAATCATAAATGTTACCTTCTCAAAAGTAAATGTTTAATGCTTTGCTTCATTTATCCCACTAATGAAAACTGGTTACTCCCCACGTTCTCTTGGGGGCGGCCAAATCCAACCCGCCATCTGTCTGCTTGACAGCCCATGGGCTCTAAAAATGGTTTTTATGTTTTTAATGGTTGAAAGAAAACCAAAAGAATAATATTTTATGATACATGAAAAAATTTATGAAACTCAAATTTCAATGTTCTTAAAGTTTTATTGGAACACGACCATGCCCATTTGTTCACATATTGTCGACAGCGGCTTTGATGCTATGACATCAGACTTGAGCAGTGCCAACAGAGACTGTCTGGCCAGAGAAGTCTAAAATATTTACTATCTTGGGCCTCCCTGGTGGCGCAGTGGTTGAGAGTCCGCCTGCCGATGCAGGGGATACGGGTTCGTGCCCCGGTCTGGGAGGATCCCATATGCCGCGGAGCGGCTGGGCCCGTGAGCCATGGCCGCTGGGCCTGCGCATCCGGAGCCTGTGCTCCGCAACGGGAGAGGCCACAACAGTGAGAGGCCCGCATACCGCAAAAAAAAAATAATAATAAAATAAAATAAAATAAAATAAAATAAAATATTTACTATCTGGCCCTTTACAGAAAAAGTTTACCAACTCCTGTTTTAGTGTACTCTGTCTCGGCTTATTCTGTTTTCAGGCAAATGAAATTCATGCTGATTTCTAAATTAATTCCTCCTAGCAAGTAAGAATAAGAGTATCTACTAGATTTCAAAACTCTCCATCGATCTGAATAATCTTTATTTTAAAATCACATTTAATTCCACGTGCCATCAGCAATTACACACATTTTGTCCCCAGTATTATCAGTTTGTTCACCATTGTGTCCTTCTGTTAACTGAATGCATTCATTCATCCATTCATTCATTCCTGCAGAAAAAATTCTGGGTGTTATGCTTCAGTCCCTGCGTGTCAAAAAATGTTTTACCCTCACTCTGTCATATCATTTTTTTAAATAAATTTATTTGTTTATGGCTGCATTTGGTCTTTGTTACTGCGCGCGGGCTTCTCATTGTGGTGGCTTCTCTTGTTGTGGATTCCGGGCTCTAGGAACACGGGCTTCAGTAGTTGTGGCTCACAGGCTCTAGAGCACAGGTTCAGTAGTTGTGGCACATGGGCTTAGTTGCTCCACAGCATGGGGAATCTTCCCGGACCAGAGATGGAACCCGTGTCCCCTACAGTGGCAGGCGGATTCTTAATCACTGCGCCACCAGGGAAGCCCATATCACATTGTTTTAACAGCACTTCTCATTATCGGAAATTACTCTGTTCAGATATTTGTCTATTTACCACGTCTCCCATGACAGGGTAAAAACTCATAAAGTGTAGGGATCTTTTCCAACTTGACTGTCACCACATCCCCACACACACACACAAAAAAATCATAATGGTGGACATTTGACAGATTCTATCATGCAGCCATTCTTTTTTTTTTTTAACCTCTTTATTGGAGTATAATTGCTTTTCAATGTTGTGTTAGTTACTGCTGTATAACAAAGTGAATCAGCTACATGTATACATATATCCCCATATCCCCGCCCTTTTGAGTCTCCCTCCCACCCTCCCTATCCTACCCTTCTAGGTGGTCACAAAGCACCGAGCTGTTCTCCCTGTGCTATGCAGCTGCTTCCTACTAGCTACCTATTTTACATTTGGTAGTGTATATATGTCAGTGCTACTCTCTCATTTCGTTCCAGCTTGCCCTTCCCCCTCACCGTGCCCTCAAGTCCATTCTCCACATCTGTGTCTTTACTCCTGTCCTGCCCCTAGGTTCATCAGAACTTTTTTTTTTTAGATTCTATATATATATATATATGTGTTAGCATACAGTATTTGTTTTTCCCTTTCTGACTTACTTCACTCTGTATGACAGACTCTAGGTCCATCCACCTCACTACAAATAATTCAATTTCGTTTCTTTTTATGGCTGAGTAATAGTCCATTGTATGTATGGGCCACATCTTCTTTATCTATTCATCTGTTGATAGACACTTAGGTTGCTTCCATGTCCTGGCTATTGTAAGTAGAGCTGCAATGAACATTGTGGTACCTTGATTTTTTGAATTATGGTTTTCTCAGGGTATAGCCCAGTAGTGGGATTGCTGGGTCATATGATAGTTCTATTTTTAGTTTTTTTAAGGAACCTCCATACTGTTCTCCACAGTGGCTGTATCAATTTACATTCCCACCAACAGTGCAAGAGGGTTCCCATTTCTCCACACCCTCTCCAGCGTTTATTGTTTGTAGATTTTTTGATGATGGCCATTCTGACTGGTGTGAGGTGATACCTCATTGTAGTTTTGATTTGCATTTATCTAATGATTAGTGATGTTGAGCATCCTTTCTTCTTTGTGTGGATACACACTCATTCACTCCTCACAAGAACACTATGAAACCGATACTAGTCTTTTTTTCTAAAACAGTAACAACAAAAATTTGCAAGTTAGGTAACTTGCCCAGGTTCATATTCAGACCAAGCAGCAGACTGAAGATTCAAACAGTGCCTGATAGGTTAAGTGACTTGTGGGGCTAGGGAGGTGCACTACTCAGATCTCCCTTCCAGAGAGACCCTGCACAGGAGAGCAGGCAGCTGACCACTTCCGGCTGCAACCGTCCAGAGAATCTGCCTCAGTTTCCAAGCAGAGGCCACCCACTTTGCAGGCAATGCCAGCCCAGGACTGAGCATCGCAGTGATAAGTAGGTTCTCTGTTCCTGGCCAGTACAGACTCCCCAGCAGTCCTGCTCTGCACCAGAGTTCCCTGCTGGTCTGGCCAAGACTTTCCCATAGCTGCACGGTAGTCTGCTCCACCCAGCTGTCCTTCCTTCCCCCTCTCCTTTCACAGGGGCTAGACCTGCATCTCAATCCAGAGGTGGTCCATACCCACTTCTGCTTCATCTCCCTTTTTTTCCCATAGTTATTTCCCCATGTAAACATCTTATTCTTCTAACCCCACTCTGGCATGCACTTCCCAGAGGATCCAACTGATAAGATGCCCACAATATCTGTTCAATAAATGAAAGAAATAAAAATACAGCTGGGTTTAATGTTCTGTGTTCAAATATCCCTCTGTAAGGAATTAATGACACAGTATCTACTATGTCCGGGCATCCAGCTGTAAAGATGAGACATATAAATCTCAGTCCCAAGCTCATTCCTTCTCTGAGACTTACAGAAAAAAAATGGGAGTGGGGGGAGATCAAAAAATCTACCAGAATATGTCTAGTTTTCTTCTTTTAATATTGCAATAAAAGTTGTCCCAAGATACTTTTTTCCACATTTGAACCCTTCTAAAATTAGAACCACCTTAAAATGGATATCAAGAGAAATGTCCAGCTACTAGGAAAAGTTGTCACCACTGGCAAATATACAAACCGTGGCTGAAATGTGAAGTCTGGATCCTTAATTATAGCTTAATGTTTATACACTAAGATTTGACTATGATACAACACTGAAATAAAAGGTTGTGTAATAGAAGACTGAATATTATATGACAGTCAGCATAATTAAAGACAGCAGAGTAAATCTCCCAGAATTTAACATTTAGGAAAGACTGGTGGGATTCATTCATGAGTCATGGAGAACTATCACTCAAGCAGCTGATGTCTCTCATAAGCCGCCAGCTAATTTATAAGGGAAGCAGTTTAACTCCCAGTGAAACATGATTAAAAGGGGGAGGGAGGAGCTTGTTAAATTAACCAAGTAAAAAGGACAAACAAAACCCTAATATTCTTTATAGACAGGCAAACCATATTGTCAGGACTAAAGATGCAAAAGAAAAAGTCAAGATCACTTTCATAAAGAGCTCAGTGGGTTAAGATATGCATCAGGCTGTCAAATGTCTTAAAATACATTTATCATACCTACATAGAAAGAAAAAGGAACTGATACAGGGGTAAAGTGTTATTAATAGAAAAATCTGGCAAATCTGGATATAAAATACATGAGGGTTCTACAGATTATTATTCTTTTAACTTTCATGTAGAGTTTGAAATTATTTTCAAATGAACAGTGTAAAAAGCTTTGTGTTAAAATGACACTATGCCTAACAAGAACGGTCAAGTGATTCCGAGGACCTCTAAATGAGAAGGCGGGGTGTCCACTTAAATATTGAAGCAGTGGCATTTCATGGTGTGAGAAAAAGAAATAGACACTTACAGAGGAACCAGCTCCCTCACTGAAAAGCTGTTTGCCATCTGACTGCTGATGGCATCTACCGGCTGCTTTTTCCTTCTACGTCTGTTCCTTAAGTTGGTTGGATACTACGTCTCGTAGACCCATCCTTCACATCTCTCAATTCTTCTTCATAATTCTTTTTTTTTTTTTTTTTTTTTTTTTTGCAGTACGCGGGCCTGTCACTGCTGTGGCCTCTCCCGTTGAGGAGCACAGGCTCCGGACGCGCAGGCTCAGCGGCCATGGCTCACGGGCCCAGCCACTCCGCAGCATGTGGGATCTTCCCGGACCGGGGCACGAACCCGTGTCCCCTGCATCGGCAGGCGGACTCCCAACCACTGCACCACTAGGGAAGCCCCATAATTCTTAAACATTCTGCTTTCAATTTTGAAAGAAATCCTCGGCTCAGTTTTCCCGACCACTAATTTTCCCAGCCTGAAGTGGTTCCCATTTTGCTCTTGGGCCCATGTACTGCCCCCAGCCAGCATGTTCTAACATTACAATCTCACAGTTAACTTCTCAGACAGCCTCCTTTTCTCAACAGCTCCTTTCTCACACCAACTCCTGCTTTATAGATTGCCCTTCTCCTGGATCTGAGACTAGGAATTACAAGTTTCCTTTATTACCTTTTCCTTAATCATACTGTTGATCACATGCCTGATGACCCACGGTTGCTTGCTCATCTTTACAAATGGGGGTCTGGGCTGATGTGTATTCCTCTCTGCACAGGGTTTCTTGAGGGCACTTGAAAAGAATGGGGAATGGGTAGGAAAGGGAGGTGAGCAAAATGCCTTTATTTCAAGGCACGTAAGCCTCATATCCTTGGAAGGTGGGGACACAAAAGAAACCTGAGGTCCCTGACGTAAACTTCAACTTCCAGCTACAGTCACCCACTGGTATTCTGCCTTGTCAAATCTCCCAGCTTATTTAAAACTCAGCTGAAGGGCTTTATTGCAGAGGCAAACCCTACCACCAAGCCCTCTGAGTCAAACTCAATTGAGAGCGGAGCTGGAGCAGCTGTTTCAGGGCTATGAATTCCTGGCAGAGAGCTCTCCTCACCCACTTCTGCTGCCACTCCCTAGAGTTTCAATTCTTGGGAATCTTCCAAGATCCTGTTAAGAAAATTCATTTGCCTAGTTATTCCTGCTTTTGTCTCTATTGGGTTGTAAGTACCTTCACTGTGCAGTTTCGCCATCAATCTGATCCCATCTGTTTTATTTATTCCATAGCGTCCTCAGAGCTTCTGGAGCACTGCAGCACCTTCCTCAGTTTTCAGCCCCATTAGTTATGGGTTTGCTCATATTTTTATACTACTTCTGTCATTTTCAACAGAATTTTGGGAGGAAATGAGAAAAAGTAAACAAGCGTGGTTCAATGTATATCCACTGGCGGGGTTGTAAAAGAGTCACTTCCTAAGAGTGGAGGGCTCCTTCCTCTCCTGCATCCTCTCTGGATGCTGAATGCCTGGGGTCAGGCTTAATGTCTAGCCAATCCCGTGCTGTCACACAGGGAGGCTAGCCTTTCCCTTTACGAAGTTGCCAAAACCCAGAGAAAAATCTCAACCACCTTTCACTTAAGAGAATGACGACTTTTTTTTTTTTTTTTTTTGCGGTACGCGGGCCTCTCACCGTTGTGGCCTCTCCCGTAGCGGAGCACAGGCTCCGGACGCGCAGGCTCAGCGGCCATGGCTCATGGGCCCAGCCGCTCCGCAGCATGTGGGATCTTCCCGGACCGGGGCACGAACCCGTGTCCCCAGCATCGGCAGGTGGACTCTCAACCATTGCGCCACCAGGGAAGCCCCAGAATGATGATTTTTAATCACAGGGTACCTGTTAAAGCAATGCCTCATATGTCAACCAAAAGTAAAGCTCCAGGTTCCTTGTAAAACAATCAGGTGTTGCTGAGCACACCCATTTGCCAGTGCCACAGTCATCCTGGTCCAGCATCCAATCGCCAAAGGCAAAACAAGGGAGTTGGATGGGGGCCTGCTGGCAGGAAGTTGTGGTTCTCTTCCCTGGCCTGGTGACTATTAAACAACAAAATTCAACTGAGCAACTTTTAAAGCTCTTACTTGCTTTACCCAGTGATGCATGGATTTGTTGAAGTGGGGGAGAGTTCAGGAGACTAAGCCTGCCTTCGTGAAGCTGTAAGCAATAGTACTGCCACCTTCAATCTCTGCAAGGTGAACAATTTTTTAAAAGTAGACAGCAAGTCAAAGGTATCACCAGCTAACGTACTATTATAGGGTCACAATGTAATTTATCACCAGACACCTGATGTTTACATTCGCATTAATAATTACACCAAGACAACAGGTGTCAACCTGGGCATAGGGTCACCCTTAACGACTCAAATGGTTCATTAAATAACCTTTCAAGTTATTGAAAGGCATTTCTATCAAAGACCTAACATTTTTTAAGGCTTGTTTTTTCCTATAATTATTTCAGAGTCTTTATTCAGTAGTTTTATAACTAAAAAGGACATAATCTATTTTTCTGCTTTCTCATTAAGCCATAAGTTCGCATGTAATCAAGTAGCATTTGGTTAATTAATAAAAACTAAAAGGTTTTTTATGCCATACTAGCTATTCTTTCCAAAACGCCTAAAAATGAAAAACTGTTTATTAAATAACACTTCATCTTATCTTAGGAACACATCAGCTCAATAAGAAAAGGGAGCCCCTTTTTCAAGGTGTCTGTAACATCATAAAGAACACTGGGAACTTAATATTTATGAATGTAATAAAAGCAAGTTTATTTGGCATTTTAATCAAATAAAGAGCTTTCTCCTGGGACCAGAATGAGTTTCTTCTAGGATTTCGAGTCTGATTTTTAAGCTGAAATTCACGATGAACCTACTGTGCACTGACAGTACATCTGAACATCTACTGTGTGCTGGGAGCATCATTAATTAAAGGACACAAAAATAGACCTCAGACTAATATGACACATGAATCTCAGTGTGAAGTGCTACAAGAAGGATATATGATGATTCAAAGAGAATACAGAGTTTAAATGTTGCTGAAGTGCAGAATGATTAAGGGAAACATTTCTGATCTTTGTTGTTAAAAAAAAATGAATTCAAAGGGCAGACAGGAAGGGGAAAATCCTTTTAAACAGAGATAACTTCTCTGTATGAGTTTTCTTTTGCTGCATAACACATTACCACAGACTGCTTTAAAGCAACACCTACTTAGTGGCACACAGTTCTGCAGTCAGAAGCCCAGGCATGGAGTCAGCAGGTCTTCTGCTCAGGGTGGACGCTAGCTGCAGAGAACCTGGGTACCGACAGTGGGGATGCTCCTAAATTAATGAATGAGGCGGAGGGAAGGAGGGATGTGACTACACACATTACATGGGAAGTATTCTTGCCAGGGTAACGCTCGAATCTGAGTGGTGAAAAGTGGTACCTCGTATTTTAATTTCCACTTCCCATTGTAAATGTGTGTTCCCTTCCTGTGAAAGTCTGGAACTGTCCTTTGACCATTACAACACACTAATTGTAAGTACGAGCTCTCAAGTCAGACTGCCTCAGCTCAAAGCCTGGTTCCACCACACACTGCCTGGGTGACCCTGGGGAAATTAATGAGCTTCTATGCCCCACTTGCTCAGGCACAAAAGAGGGATCATAATAATAATAACCTCATTAAGGAAGTATGAGAATTAACTAATACAACACAACCCTTCAAACACTTAACGACAAGATCTGGCACACTCAGCAAACATTACCTATTATTATTGGCCCATGTTTCTAATGGATAATTTGTCTTTTCTTCCTAATTTGTAAGAGGTTCTTAATACATGGGAACCAGCATTTTCCAATCTTCCAAAAATTCTTAGGCAGCTGGTCCAAATGCCGGGTGCCAGTCCCTATTAGAAAATACTCAGAGAGCACATTTTGGAAACTATTACCAAGGCGTGAAATCATCATTTCTGACAAGGACAGTGCTTACTACTAAGCGTAGAGTCTAAATAATTCTATTGGTAAGAAATCTCCTGAGACCTTTGTAAATTTAGAGCCACGCTTTTAAGGTAGCTTTTGAAACTATATCAAACGGGGAAGAACCCTGATATGTACAAAAAGCCATATGACCCTAAGATCATAAAACCAAACAATTAATCCAGTCATTAACAGAGTTTTAGGCTTCCAGGGCCATTGGCAAATAAGGGCACGTGTGCCACCACATCCCTGTCCCATGCCAGATCAGGAGTCAGTCCTGGCACTTTCCTGATAAGCTCAGGCAACACTCCTAATGGCTGCTCCCAATTCACAGGTGCTGTCATTCAAGAAATCTACTTGCCATACTGGTTCTATTGCAGAAACTCTATCATAGACAATTATGACCTCAGTGTACTTTTTATAACTGGTGGGGGGGGATTGTGACCAGGAACTGACCTGCCCCCTGAGAGTGAGTTCTGTGTAGAGAGTCAACAAGGAAGTGCTGTGAAAAAGAATCAGCCAGAACACTGGCGTCAAAAGATGCGTAATAAACATGTGGTAATACGGCCAAAGCAGTAAGGGGTGGGGTGGGGGGCGGACATGCAGTCAAAAGAAATAATCATGTGATATAGAATCTGTAGGACATCCACACAGTCCGAAAATAAAGGAAAAATACATGCGTGTCTGTGTGTATGAAGTCAAAAAAGGCATCTTCACTTTGCTAAAAAAAAAAAAAAGTGTACGTTTCTGAACTTTATGGACAACTTGTACATTCCTTTGATACTCAGAAACTCAGATAAGCAGGCTGGTGGACTCACTGAGCTGAGGTTTAATAATCTATATTCCTATAACAGGAAAGAATGGGGATCTGCAAAGAGACAACCAGAGTTCAGTGCTAGCGCTCATCAAGAGTTCAGATCTAACTCAGGGACCAAAAAAAAAAAAAACCCAAAAACAGTTAATAGAATAAAAGCACAAGGTCCCAATACTGGGATCAGCCCCAGGGAACGAGGGCAGGTCTCAGCCAGTGAGTGAGGGGCAATCAGCCTAGAGCGGTGAGAAAAGGCATGCGGCCAAGAAAACATCCCTGCACTTGGTTACTATTACAATGAAATGAATTCCTTCTAAGACATAATTTGAGCTTCATTCAATGTGCACATGAACTCTGTGGATTTTTTAAAAATATCACAGTAATCTTGAATTTCAGCAGTTAAAGAGCCTTAAAGATAATCTAGTTCAAAACCTCATTTTCCTCTTCAGGAAAGTGAGAGCTAAAAAATTATAATGTGCTAAGGGTTACCATTCTACTTGGTAGCAAAGCTAACGTAAGACCCCATATCCATTCAGTCTCATTGCTATTTCCTCTGTATCCTGCTTTCTGGTCATCTTTATCAAATATGGGATAGGCGTGCCAGTTCCCTGCTTACCCGGGCATAACTTTGACAGGTAGTTGTGAGCACTCCCTAAAAAAAAGAGTGTTATGCATTCTTTTCACTTCCCACGGAGACCCACCAAAAATGCAACTACCCACTATGATGTCAGTATTCCTTTCATCTTAATAGGGCAGCTATATTTGAGATAGGTCATTTATTACACCAGGATAAAATTTTCTATCTCAAGAATGCAGGTAAGAGGACTATTTAATACTCAATAATACTACACTGCAGTCCTAAGTAGGACGCTCTGATCATTCCCGCAACCTCCTGATGACAGCAAACGAGATGTTAAATTTCTTTCCTTCAGTTACTAGGACACAGTTAGTACTAGTTACTTTGTTTTCCCATCAGTCAGCCAGCTCTAAAGCAATGGTTCAAAGTAAACAAGTTCCCCCATATCTTTTGTTCTACAAACGCTTCTTCTCAACCCCTACTGCCAACATGAGCATTTAGGTTGTCTGTGACTTTTATGAACAGAACAATAGTGAGAATTACAGGCCTAAAGGCCACAGTCCTAGGCCAGAAGCCGAAAAGGTGTGTAACTTGAGAGGATCAATTTACCTGTCCACGCTCAGTTGGCACACCTGAAAAAACAGGAACAATGCCAACCTTATGAGATTGTTTTACCAACTGGGACGTGTATGTGGAACATGTGGCACAGTACACGGCACACGATAAGCATCGCACTGTTGGTAGTCATTAGAACTTGTAAATCAGCTCAGGGCACTGACACATAGTGGACCCTTGAAAAACATGGGGGTGAGGGCAGCAACCCTCCACTCAGTGGAAAATCTGAATAATAACCTAGAGTCAGCTCTCAGTATACACGGTTCCTCCATAACTATGGATTCAACCCACCTCAGATAGTGCAGTGCTATAGTACTGAACGACTGAAAAACTTCCACTCATACGTGTAACCACAGTTCAAATCCATGTTGTTCAAGGGTCAACTACATAAAGTTCTGGAGGCCAAGGCGCTTTAGACACCTTAGTTTGCACTACTCACAGTAGTTTAAGATCATTACCAAACCAGATATAGGAGAAAGTTGAACTAGCATTAGAAGTGTTTAACCACCTACATTAACCACCTAACATAACCACCTAACTCAATCATGGATGCTTTAAGGTTTCAACAGAAGTAGAAACAGCAGGCCTACCAAATTTAATTTCAACAGAAAGCTAAGAAGTTTCCTGAAATCCCACATTTTTTTTTTTTTTTGCGGTACGCGGGCCTCTCACTGTTGTGGCCTCTCCCGTTGCGGAGCACAGCCTCTGGACGCGCAGGCTCAGCGGCCATGGCTCAGGGGCCCAGCCGCTCCGCGGCATGTGGGATCCTCCTAGACCGGGGCATGAACCCATGTCCCCTGCATCAGCAGGCAGACTCTCAACCACTGTGCCACCAGGGAAGCCCAATCCCACACTCTTGAGAGAACAATGAGAAGGATCTTCACATTGGTTTTACTATCAACCTCCCAAAAGAAAAATAAACACTTTCCATTTACAAGCTGTCACCATCTACTCTCACTCTGGACATACTCAGACTTAGTATAGGAGATCTCCATAATCCCCCCTCATCTCTGCTCCATGCGGTAACAGGACATCTCCAATTTTTAAAGTTCTATAAACACTAAAATGAAAAATGATGGAAACACTAACAAAGCTTAAAAAGGGAAAGTCTGACAAAGTTTTTACATCATGGCCTCAGTCTGTGGTTGCTAAGCTGTTCTAGCTAAACTGATGGACAAGTTTTTCAACTTTATCCCTGAGGGAAGAACTCGAAGACATTTTTTTTTCTTCCAGCAAGGAGCCCTGAAAAATCAAGTCATAGCAGACAGTTAACTAGGGTTCTCTAAGTAGGCCATAATCTCAAGTAGACAATCTCTACTTATCATGGTTCAGAGTAGATGACACCCATTCCCTAGGGCTTTGCCTTCAGAAGCACACCATCCCCTAAGGAGGTACTGCTCTTTGTGGCCCATCTTGGCAGGAAACCATGCAACCAAGCTAGCCATTTCCCCATAGGCGCTTCTGAGCCCAAACCATGTCAAATTGCTGAAATTCAATAATTAAGTGATCATGGTAACAGATGTGGTGACCAGAAGAAGACTGCACATGCAGTGGAGGAATGAAAGATCTTTGAATCTAAGCAGATTCCAGGCAAGGCACAGTGCAGAAACTAGACAACAATGGACTGAAACAAATAAAAGGTAAGGTACTGCAGGGATGGATTCATGCCTCCCTTTCAAGAAGGTTAATTGTGAAGGAAGAAGAGTAACTACTCCAACACGGTGCTGCTACAAGGGTGGTTTGGGGGAGGGGAGTTTTTTTGTTTGTTCTTGGGTTTTTTTTTAAACAGAGGCTATGTATGCCAAGGAGAAACATCACAAACTAGGGGAGAAGCTGAAAAGATAAGTGATAGTTTCTCAAGAAGTAGGAGGGAAATAGATCAAGAAAAGGGGAGGAAAAAAATGAAATAATCTGAGCAAAAGAGAATCACTTTTCACTATCGAAGGCAGAGCGGGAGTTTAAGCCTTGACCTTGTAGGTAGGGTATTCCGCTTTGAAGACTCTGGAGCTTATCTATGACAGATTCATCATCTTGTGTTAAAAATAATGTAAGATTCTTCCCCTAATCCTACTTGAGAAAAAAAAATAGTGGGGAAAATGATACTTCTTTATACAAAGACTTGCTGCGTGTTTATGTGATAGACACTGAGAATACAGAGATAAACATCACCATCAAGAGTTCACAATCTGGTGCAGCTACTATGGAAAACAACATGGAGGTTCCTCAAAAAATGAAAAACAGAACTACCATATGATCCAGAAATTCCACTGCTGAGTATACATCTGAAGAAAATGAAAATGCTAATTTGAACCCTAATGTTCATAGAAGCATTATTTACAATTGCCAAGATATGGAAGCAACCTAAGTGTCCATTGACAGTTGAATGGATAAAGAAAATGTGGTATATGTATACAATGGAACATTACTAAGCCATAAAAAAGAAGGGAATTCTGCCCTTTGCAACAATGTGGATGGACCTACAGAGTATTACGCTAAGAGAAATAAGTCAGGGAAAGACAAATACTCTGTGTTACCACTTACATGTGGAATCTAAAAAATAAAACAAAGGGATGGATATAACAAAACAAAAACAGACTTTCAGATACAGAGAACAAACTAGTGGTTACCAATGGGGAGAAGGAATGGGGAGAGGGGCAATACAGGGGAATGGGATTAAGAGATACAAACTACAATGTATTAAATAAGCGACAAAGATAGATTGTACAGCACAGAGAAATATAGCCACTATTTCGTTAGAGATTATACTCCATTTAAAGTTATAAAACTATTGAATCACTATGTTGTATACCTGAAACTAAATCAATTACACTTCAATTTTTTTAAAAAAGAGTTCACAATCTGGTAAGAGAGCGGGAACTGCAAATAGATCATTCCAAACAGTATGACACCTGCAGCAATGCAAGCAAACGTGAGGTAGGACGCGGTCACAAGGAACAGAGGAGCCGGCCTAGCACTGACTGCCAGGGTGGACTGCAAGTCACGTGGTATCCGAAAGACTTAGGATTTTCATCAAATCTTCGCTAGAAAGGGAGAGATCACACTTGGTCTTGTTTAAAACAAACAAATCAAAGGTTAAAGCAAATAATCTAATAGAAAGGCCATCTGTCTTAAAATACAGTACTAGAGATGAATACACCCCTAGTCAATTCCTCTTTGCCTTTTCATGAGAAAAGAGTTGGGAAGAATTGCACAGTGAAACAAAGAATTGTTTTTAAGGCTTATCTTGATGGGGAATGACTCGATTTAATTAGACTTAGATTCTAGCAGTCTTAAAGAAAGAAAAGTTTAACAACTGCATTACAGAATCTGTATTACAGGTACATCTCCAAAGCCTGCTTCAAGTTTCCTTCATTTAAATCTCAGAAGGGTTTAGACAGAAGTGTCATCCTCAACACAATTTACAAGCTGCTTTCTACCTGGCTCAGGACATGAGGCCATCACAGAAATGCCCATTAAAAGCCTACCACTGTTCTAGGTGCTACAGTTGCAGGAAGGAGCAAACCAGTCTCTCTGGCCTCGATGGAACTGACATTCTAGGGGAGGCTAGGTCACATACATGGAACTATTTGTTTTAATTCAGAAATGTCTTCATATAGGGAATGAATTTAACTCACAATCACATACTATGCATTATGTCCTGTGCTGGGGGATGCAGGGGAGAGGGCTGGGGGCAAGGCTTGAGGACCTCAGATTACCCCAGGGATCCTTTATTTCCCCCCAGCCTGGGTTGGGGACATGCTTATTCTTCTTCTGGGGAAACATTTTGGTCTGCAAGTACGGTAGTCCCTCCCTATCTGCAGGGGATATCTTCCAAGACCCCCAGTAGATACCTGAAACTTCGGATAGTACTGAACCCTTTATATACTGTACTATGATCTTTTCCTATTCATACATACCTCTGATAAAGTTTAATTTATAAATTAGGCACAGCAAGAGATTATCAACAATAAACTAGAACAATTATAACAATATACTGTAATAAAATTCTATGGAGGTAGTCTCTCTCAGAATCTCTCATTGTACAAATGTAATGTCTTTTCCATCTTAACCAAGCACTTATCAAGCACTGTGGCCATATAAGTTTTGCAGTCTGAAGTGCAACAGCAAAATTAACACAAATTCTTTTTCCTTCACTATTTCATGGTTAAAGGATTTGTTCTTGCTGTAGATCTTAGCAACCTCAGTATATGATTTTTTTTCTTCCCTTGTTAAGTCTAAAACTTTCACCTTTTCACTTAGAGAAAGCATTTTACAGTTTCTCTTTGGCACATCCGAATTGCCAGCATCACTACTCCTACACTTAGGGGATCATTATCAAGTAAAATAAGGGTGACTTGAACACAAGCACTGAGATACCAGGACCGTCGATCTGATAGATGACCCAGACGGCTGCTAAGTGACTAACAGGCGGGTACGCTGGACAAAGGGATGATTCACATCCCAGGCAGGACAGAGCGAGATGTCATCATGCTAGTCAGAACGGTGCACAACTTAAAACTTAGGAATTATTTCTGGAATTTTCCATTTAATATTTTCGGACCATGGTTAACCATGAGTAACTGAAACTGGGGATAACAGGGGACTTGTGTACAATTCTTGACTAGGTGAAAGCACCACTTTTACATGTAGAGCTAGCCATCCTGCCAAAAGATTTTCTTCATGTTCACGTCACTGTCATCCAGAAGAATTTAATAAAAATATTCTAAGAAGTAGGTAGTGACGGTGATGGACAATTTAGCCTTCTTTGTATTTGCCCTTCCCCCTCCCCTATCCTGATTACTCAGGAACAAAAGATTTCAAATATGCACAGTTCAAACATGTAATTTAAACTTAACAAGGCAAAATATGGGAAGAAAAAAAGGACAAAAGGTATTTTTTATTTTACTTAAACTGAGAACCAAGAATGTCAGTCATGCGAATTGATAAAGAGCTAAAAGCAACTAGCAAATGCCTGCCTGTTATATGAGTGGATTTAGCCTAGCAACAAAGTTATGTGCCCTGCTAGAGGAAACCTCTTGTCCTCGTCTGCCCAACATGCCTGTCTGTTCTCAAGTCAAGAATACGACAGAGATGCCCACAGTCCTGCCTCCTTAGTCCCAGCCAAAGCAGTAAGAAAATAATGAAAGAAATGTATTATCAGATGAGGAGTAGCTGCTTAAACAAAAAGTGTCAACTGGGGAGGGAAAAAGCTACTAGAAACTAAAACTGTACAGAGAAGGTGGCCAAATACAAATGACCCTTTTGTAGACATGTCAAACTATATTAAACTTCACTTATAATCAGAATGTAAATTAAAAGAAGCATTTTTTTTAACTTATCAGACTAGTAAAGACTAAAAAACAAAATTCCCAGAGCAGGCAGATATTTGGGGAATTGGGCCTCTCATAGTTTCTCTATACTATTTTATTATTTTATATTAGTAATGCATTATTACTGGAAACAAATCTCTATTTTAAATTTAATATAAAATAAAGGATTTAAGGTAGACGGAGGCAGGGGCCATATGTGTTTCGTTGCCTATTCCATCTGAGTATCAGGCCCTCAAATACTGGTTTGGACAAATGCTTGCTGCCCTTTGACTTTCTCAGTTCACTCCTTTAGTACCACAACACAACTCCAAAACTTTATTGTCCTTAACCCCATGACTTGGTATTAAATCCAACTTCAGCACATCGCTCGCCACTTTACAAAGTCATTTTTCTTCTCTCTTATGAATAAGGCCCCACCCTAAATTAGCTCTCAGCTCTCTCTGTCCTAAAAATGTCTCTTGATTTTCATCCATCCTTGCTCCACCTGGGAACAGTCCCCTCCCTCCCTGCCCCCCTTTTGAGACCGTGTTCCTCAATCTGTTTCTCTGCTCCTTCTTCTACCTTCTTTTGTTGCAGCAGATGGCAGCTGGTGGAGACGGTTACCCCTTCAGGTCGCTGTGCTGCTAGAAAACAGGTTCTCAGCCCAGGTGACAACAGAATCACCTGCAGAGCCGTGAAACATACCAACTTCCAGGTCGCGTCCTGGACCAGTCAAATCAGATCACGAGATCTGTGGCCCAGGCATCTGAACTTTTAATGTTCCCAGGTGATTCAACACAAGGTGGAAAATCTCAACAGCAAGCTCAGCAGCCAGGTTTGGGGGAGGTGGAGATAAATGCCTCTGCCCCACCCCACTGGACCACCCCGGGGCTGGGATGCAGGGCCTGGGGCAGTGGGACTCTGGCCTGGAGCACCCTCCAAACAAACATAATCACTGTGTGTGTGTCACGGCATGAAAATGCTTGGAAAGAACTGCTGTAAATAATGGAAGTGATTATGCGCTACAGGAGAGCTGAGACGGACTAGGTTGGGGAAAGGCTTTGTGCCCGGCAGGCAGATGAGATGGGAAAGTAAAGGTGGTCACTGACCAAAAAGCTCTATCAGTCCCTTTAGCGAGGCTGTTCCTAAAACCAGTCTTGCAGATTTCCCTTTACAAACCCTACTGCCTACACTAATTCCCGAAAGTCCACCAGTTACCCCCCTGCTATCTCCAGCTCTCTTAGCAGAGTGTGGCAATGGAAGAAGATGCAGGTTAAATCACATCAAAAAGAGCCAGATCCAGGAGAAGTGTGACAGATATTGTACATCCGGAAGGCCAGAGGTGGAGTTCCAGGATGGGATACAAGCACACAAGACTAGGTCTAATGGCCAAAAAAAAAGTCACACAAGCGCGCCTAAATCAAGCTGACCACAAGCAGAGTAGGCAGTGGGTATCTGTTGAATGAACGCAAAAGCAAGTACCTTTAAAAACTAGTGTAGGCATTATGAAGACAGCCACTAGAGAAGAGTGATTATCAAAAGTCAGCTCTGGTCTTTGGAAGGCCCCTGTTGTATGTAGGAAAACAGATTTAAGTCCAGGCCTGCAGACAAAGAGGAAAAAGAAGACCAGGGTATTGGGGGAAGTGGGGTGGGGTTATGGAGTGGGGAGGGGATAATTCTTATACCAATCCCTTCCATGTGCTCCCTTCAGGTCCTGAACTGGAGGGATCTGAGGACAAGAAATGTTTCCCTGAGTGAAAAGCCCAATATCTGCAATGTGCTCAGCATGGCATTACAAGTGGCCAGGCGAAACGTGTCCCTCCTGTGAGGCACCAGCTCCAGCTCTGTCCAACCCCATGCAACACGCAGGAGATTCCCTCACTACACAGGCAAAGTTTCTTAAAAGATTAGTGGTGGGGGAAAGAAAAACAGCTTGGGCGAGACTGCTTACTTTAAAACTCCCTCTTCAGACTAGAACTGTCTGCACTTGAACATAAATGCAAGCTAAACCGTGCATAAAGCATTAAAATTATATTAGAATAAATTTAGTCAGGCAGCAATTAAAAACTCATTGAGCAAGTCTGCATCTACAGCTTCCTAATTTTTGAAAAAACTGACTTAATAAGTTACTAAAATTTAAAGAATTCTGTATCCTAATTTTTGTCTGTTTATGAGAAAACTGTTGACACAACAATAAACTAGTTATGGTCTCTGGACTTAAAGATTCCTCCACAGGAATACAGACAATACAGAAAAAAACTGCTTTCAGAGAAGCAGCTAAATGGGAAAAAAAAGTCCCTGAGTACTACTATAAGAAACTTCACTTGTCATTTTCTGACTTACAAGAGTTTTTACTCTGGGTTTTTTTTGTGGGGTTTTTTTGCCTATTTTTAAAAGCCATCTTTACAGGCTCCTGGGAATAGAAGTTATAACTGGATTCGGGCAAGGACTTCCGAAAGTTCCTGTTCTCTTTTTTTTTTTTTAGATGTTGGGGGTAGGAGTTTATTAGTTTATTTATTTATTTTTTTTTTTGCTGTGTTGGGTCTTCATTTCTGTGCGAGGGCTTTCTCTAGTTGTGGCAAGTGGGGGCCACTCTTCATCGCGGTGCGCGGGCCTCTCACCGTCGCGGCCTCTCTTGTTGCGGACAAGCTCCAGACGCACAGGCTCAGTAGTTGTGGCTCATGGGCCTAGTTGTTCCGCGGCATGTGGGATCCTCCCAGACCAGGGCTCAAACCCTCGTCCCCTGCATTAGCAGGCAGATTCTCAACCACTGCGCCACCAGGGAAGCCCTCCTGTTTTCTCTTGTTTCTGGTATTTTATTTCTGATTTACTGTCAAACCCACCAACTTCTCTCATCTACTCCTGATGCCGGAGGACTCCAAGCAGGCAAGAAGCAACAGGATTCAGGGGCTGGGTCATGCAAAACCTTCTCATCACACTGGAAAAACTCAAGACTTGCTTTCATGGACCAAATGCCTAAATCTGCCCAAAATTCTGCAATATTTCTGAGCAACTTGCCAGCACACTGCCTAACGTGTGTGCTTATCATACACATAAGAACATGCAGTTCAAATGTAACTGTCCATAGATTTACTAGACCCGTTCTTGAATAGGGGATCCAACAGCTGTGAAATGCTGACCTAAACTAAATAAATGGTCTCATTTGCCGTAACAGGGTAAAAATTTGAATTCACATCCCTCCACTTGTCCTGACCTCCCAAGATACAGTCCTATCTTTATTGGCATTACTCTTATCAATAAAGACAATTACGTTCCCACCCACTGAGGTCTCAGAGCCCTTCCTTTGAGGGCTTGTGCATTACGAGAGCATCAAGTATCCTATAAAGTGACAGAAGAGCACAGATACGAAGCGTTAGGGAAGAATCAGAGCACTGGAAGAGGGAAAGAAGAGTTCATAGCAGACGAGCTGGATTGAGAAGGACCCACAATCTACCAGAAAAGGGATACCAGGAGAGAGTGGCAGACTTAGCCAAGGCACACAGGAAGCAAAATACAAATCTGCTCAGGGAACAATGAGATGCACACTTTGGTTAAGCAGAGAATTTGTGTATAAGACTGATCCTTGAATGAAAGAATCGTGTCTTATTTTATCCCTGAATACCTAGCACTAAGCACTGTGCCTACAAAACTAACAGTGTCTCAATAGATGTGCATGCGGAAAAAAGTTGTGCTGAGTATCGGGAAATACAGCTACAGAGGTATAGGAGACCTCGCATTCAAAGATTAAAAACCTTACCCATGACCCACAAGAATTCAGGCCACGACAGCTTTGGGGGCTGTTCAGTAAAATCACCCTGCTCCTTGGGAATTCCCTGGCGGTCCAGTTGTTAGGACTCTGCCGAGAGCCCGGGTTCGGTCCCTGGTCGGGGGACTAGGATCCTGCGAGCCGCGCAGCGTGGCCGAAAACAGCAACAACAAAAATCACCCTGCTTCTTCTCTCCCTCTGTTGCCCTCACCTGGCAAAGCAGCAGCCTGGCTAATCCCAACGCTCCTCATCTCTAAACTGAATGCAGCTGGAGAGAAATAACAGCACTGACCATCTCCCTTTGAACTGGATCACAAGACAAAATGGACACAACTCCACTCCGGTGACATTTTTGCCATCCCCAGGACGGTCACTCTCTCACTTTCCAAAAGAACCACTTCACTCCTCTTTCACCTTCCTCTTCACACCATCTACTCACCCCTCCTCCCTCACCCTGCCTCTAGGTCTTTAAGAAGATAAAAGCAAGGGGGCAGCAAAGCCCTCTTCATCCCACCTGCCCTGCCCACAGCCTCCTGCCTGCCTTTCTGCCTGTGCTCCCTCCTTTCACCATGTGGGGATGGGACATCCTGCTGCATCAAAAACCAAACCTCCCACCTGCACTCCAGCTCCCATCCCATCTCACCTTCCATCGTGCATTTCGCCCTCTCCCCAACTATTCCCAACCATACTCAGGCGCTAACGTTCTCTTTCCTTCACACCAAACTTCTTCCTCATCAAGGTGCTATCACCACCATCCTCACCCTGTTCTCCCTTCAATCCACCCCAACCTGCCTTCCGCAGCCTCTAATCCACGGAGGGCACCAAAGCGCCAGGCTGTCAAATCCAGCTTGGTTTTACTGTTCCTCATCTCTCAGCGTCTCTCAACTGGGGCGCCCCCAATTCCTGTCTTCAAACCTGAACTTCTCTTGGCTTCTATGACCAGATACTCCCCAGGTGCTCCTGCTACCCCACCAGAGGCTCCTTCCTTCTCAGGCTCTTCCACTGCTCCAGGAGGCTTCAGCCTGGGCCCCCTCCTCCTCCCATCTGTACACTCTCCCCTAACTGACCTCGACCAGACCCGTGCTTGAAATACCATGGATAGACCAATGGTTCCAAAAACCCTCTCTGCATTTCAGTGGGGCCAGTCCGTCACCACCCCTCTCTGTTACTGCAGAATGCCCTCCCCCCACCCCCAAAACCCCATTTTTCACTCCCCTTGGGCCATGCTCAAGTCCTAACTCCTCCAAGAAATTGAAAAAATCTTCCAATGCCTCCACAGCCCCACTGCTCTCTCCTCTTTTCAGGCTTCCTAAAGCATTTAAACAATCAGCAGTACAGGATTTATTACTTAATTACAGACATTCTGTGATTGTTCCTGAGATTTCTGCTTTGCTTTAGTGCAAATCTTCTCTCTCCAACCAGGTTTAAGTTTCCAAACAATACAAGCACTTCTTTTTGTGTACCTGGCACTGAGCTGCATACGCTGGTGACGTCCAATTATCAGTTTTCTGATAGCAAACAAACATAACATTTGATGAAGTAGAATCGCCATGTAGCATCATGAGGAAAACACCGCTGGAAAAGCAGGGCTAAATCTGTACAACCTTCTACCACTGATGTCCTCAGAATTTTTAAAACTTAATATTGAGCATCTCATATAAAACACAGGAATAAAGTAAACAGATTTCCAACAAAAACATTAAATGCAGTTAAATTTTTATTCCACGTGTGTATAAGAATAATAAATGGAATTTAATCCTTTAATACAAAAGGCTACATGAGATACAAAAAACAGGTCAAGCTGATTTCTGCCAGACCTCTCTAGAAACATGGCTATGAAAATGTGTTGTTCACTAAGACAGTTGAAAGATCTGAGCTTTAAGCTATCAATATATTGAAGTCCAGTTCATCCACTAAGTAGAAAAGGCCTTATTTTTCATTATTAAAGAAAGAAAAAAGAAAACTTCTATCCAATCTTTGCCCTCCTTTCAACCCCTATCAACTGTCCATGAAACACCTGCATCACAGCTCAGCTGAAAATGCTTGGCCACACCTAAGGAATGAAAACTCCAACCAGAGAGCCTGTCCGACCTTGACCTGCCTCCCACCGCGCCCCAACGCCACCACCACCACTCCAGGCACGAGATACTTGCCCTTGACTTTCAAGCAATATTAAATGCATGGCTTCACAAGCATCTCCACACCCATGGGCATGCTGGGGGCTCCCACCTTCCATCCCCTCATTGCCTCACCATTTCCTTCACTATCATCTTTCTCATCCTTCTCAAATTGGCTCTGGATCCTCAGATCCTCCATCCCACCCACTATGCCCTAAAGGGGCCTCGGTTGCCCTCTTCTGGGTTCCTTTTTCTACTTGTGCACCCTGATATTAGACCGTTTACCATACTGTCCTGAGACTTATTCATGAATCTCTCTCCCCAAATACCGTAAGTTCCTGGAGAAGGAAGATGTTTTTAATCTATATTTTGTAGTGAACCGAAAGGTGAGTGTCTCCCAAAGCCATAGGTCCAAGTTCTCAGCCCTATACCTCTGAAAGTAACCTTGTTTGGAAACAGGGTCTTTGCAGATGTAACTAAGCCACAGATCTCTAGATGAGATCATCCTGGACTTCGGGTGGACCCTAAATTTAATGACTGGTGTCTTAGAAGAGAAAGAAGAGTATTTGAGAGACACACAAAGGGAAGGCCATGCGAAGACAGAGGCAGAGATCGGAGTTGGGTTGCCACAAGCCAAGTAATGTCAGAAGCTGAAAGAATCAAGGATTCTCCCCCAGAGCCTTTGGAGGGAGCATGGCCCTGCTGAAACCCTTGATTTCACACTTCTGACCTCCAGCACTGCAAGAGAAGAAATTTGTTGTTTAAGCCGTCAAATTTGTGATAATTTACCATAGTCCTAGGAAACTAACACCTAGTCCAAACCTCAACATACTGCCCACGACCTCAGTTCAATAAAAAAACCGTGTTGAACTAAGAAGGAAGATGAAGACAAGGGGTGATGATGAGAAAGCATCTGAACTGCAGGGCAGGGATCTGGGACACGGACCCCTTGCCAGGCGCTCACCATGGGAACTTGGACAAGTCACTTATCCATGGCGACCCTCTGATTTATTCCCTAATAAAATGAGGAAACTGGCCCAGAAGACCCTCTACCAGGTCTGATACATCTTGAACCAACTTCATCTAGAACATCAACTTTATATGATCCTTAAATAAATTATAATTTCTTCCCATTCACTGAATAAATTTTATTAATTTTACTTTTATCTAAAGAGCTTTCAGGTTTAAAAAAAGGATTAAAATGGCATTTCAAAGGCACTTATATTTTAATCAGCTCAAAAAAATTCAGTGAAATAGTTTGATAATATGCTGAAAAGTGATTTTCTATAATATCAACTTTTTCCCCCCGCAAAATCAACAATTTAAAGTAGCTGCTTTCATCCACTGTTGACAATTCAGAAAAACTCGACCTAAACTTGAATCAGCTTAAGTGCCACTGATCCAGAACCCAAATGTATGATGACTAATTTCTTCAGAGTAACAAGGGAGTTGGGCAACACAAAGGTTTTCTCCACTTGACTCCAGACTGTAATTATGGTCCCATACCCAAAATATCCACTTCAAAGAATCTGGCTAAGAAATAAATACAGCTGCTGCCGCTACCAAATGGTCGAGTGCTGGTAAAGGAAATCAAACAAAACAAAAACTCTTTTACCATTTTCGGGCCTCCATCAACAGAAACACACAATTTTCCTGTGTTACATCTTTCCTAATTCAAACAAATGGCAATGAAGAACAAAGGTGTTGGTAATGAAATCTGTACCCATCAATCCTGCTTGGGTTAATTTGTGTTAAATTAAAAAACATATTTTGGGGTTAAATTAAAAACCGCAGTTTAAGTTCTTTCACAGGTCATGCTGCTTCCCTTGCCTTCATGTTTTTATAGTGGCAGCCTTGATTCTTTTTTAGGGAACCAACCAAAACAACAACATAGAGGAAGACGGCGCCGAGGGACTCATATTTCAGTTCGACAAAATACCCATTAGAAACACTTTCAAGCCTTCCCAAACCAATTCGTTGTTCAGAAAATAAAATCAAGAGTCACTGGGGTCACGGGCTCAGCTAGAATTGGCAGAACCACGCTTGCAAAACTGGACAGTGAATCATAACACAAACTGAGTAACGAGACCAAAAATTTTTCCTTCCAGGTGGAAACTCAATCTGAAAATCAAGTCCTTGAGTTGCAAGGCTCAGCAAACCCACAGTTTGCAAATCCGAAGTTCTCGGCTTTTAAAAAGATGAGCGCTCACACTCAAGAAAACGGAGCTGGAAGGTGCACGATTTCATCATATATTCCAGAAATATATTTCTGGCCCTTAAAAACAACTCTATTTTAAAAGGTGCTCTTTAACTGTAATAAAACTAAGATAGCAAAAGCGAAGGAAACAGTCTGGGGGTTTGGGGATCACACACCGGGGCATTCAAAGTCCTCGTGTTGCTTTAGTATCCTGCAAACTTGCGTCCAAGTAACTTAAGTTGCAAGAAGCTGAAGGACTGGCGAATCTAACCTAGCACGGTGTTTTCCGGCAGCCCACGCACAGGATGAATGAGCTTTAACTCTGCGGACTGCCTGTTTACTTGCATCCTCACGTGGCACCGCGCAGCTCAAAAGCGCCGCGCCCGGACCGCGCGGGGAACCCGAAAACTTTTACTTTGCAAACTAGCGGAGCTCAGAGGCAGCTCGGGGACACATCTGCTCGCCTGCCGCAGAAACGCGCCCCGGCCGAGCCCCCCGGGGCTTGCCCAGCATCAGCCCTGCCCGCAGCTTCATTCACACAAAGGCACAGGGGTGCCGGCGGGACCCTTTTGCAAGTCGCGCGGAGAGAGAAGCGGCACGACAGAGAGCGCCGGCAGGGAAGGAGGGAGGGGACCGGGCGCTTGGGCAGAGCGGCGCCCCGCGGGCTACTCACAGGGTGACCGTGCGGTTGGGCAGCGTGTCCGGGGGCAGGACCTGCGCGAGCTCCAGGCTGCTGCACACCACCTTGCCCTCGGCGGCGCCCGCCGCCCTGCCGGCCCCTCGGGGCCGCCCGTCGTGCTTACAGCCCGGAGGCAGCGCCGCGGCCCCGCCGCCGCCTCCCAGCAGCGCGAGCAGAGCCAGCGGCAGCAACAGAGGCGGCGGCGCGCGGCCCCGCAGGCGCTCGGGCGGCTCCATGCTGCGGGCTGGGTGGCGGGTCGGGGCCTGCCGGCCGAGCGGCGGAGCACTGGCCTAGCGGGCCGCCCCGGCGCCCGGGCGGACGGGAGCGCAGCGCGGGCCCGGAGGCGCCCGGAGCCTTGTGGCGGCCGGAGGACGCTCCCTCCTCCGCGCCGACATGCTCCTTTGTCCGCTGCGGCCGCGCTCGGCCTCTGGGTGGCCGCCGGGTCACGGCCGCGCGGGTCCCTGCGCCGCTCTACGGCCGAGCTGGAGCACCGCCCCCTCCTCCACCTCCGCCTCCGCCTCCCCCGGCCACTGCCCGTGGCGGCTCCTCCCCGCCTGCCGCCGCCCCCGCCCTTTCTCCTCCCCCACCTCCCCCCTTCCTCCCCCCTCCTCCCCCCTCCTCCTTCCCTTCTTTCTCCTCCTCCTTTTTCTCCTCCTCCTCCACCTCGTGGTCTCCTGTCCTCTCAGCGCCCGCCGCCCGGGGCTCCGGGAAGGAGGTTGGTGCTCCCAGGCCAGCGCCGCCCGTCGCGTGTCCACGACCCCACGCGTGCCCTGCTTCCGGGCAGGAGTTGTGGGCCCGCGGGAGTACGGTAACTCGTGGAGAGGGCGGAAGAAAGTTCTAGCCCAAACTCCAGCCACAGTGGCCACTGTCTGGCACACTTCCCTCCTTCTCCTTCGCCGCCTTACAGACAAAGGCGCCCCTGGGGGCCGCCCGTACCACCCGGCGAGCCCCAGTCCCAGGCTTGGGATGAGGGAGGAGAGCAGGGCTGAATTTCTTTGGAGAGAGGCAAGGCGAGAGGTAGTGCCCCAAACCAGCTATCTTCAAAGGACTCGCCTTCCCACCTCTCTCCCCACGCAGGGATCGCGAGCCTTCTCTTCGCACACCTTGGTCTCATTTGTCCCGAATACAGTAGAGCTAGGAACAGGTTCCTCTCCCGGAAAGAGGACCCTCCAAAGCCGTTTCTGGCCTTCAGCAGTTCCACTTATAACCCACCCTTTCAAAGGATGCATCGGGGCCTCTCTGGACCTGCAGCCTTTAGAAAAAGCAATTTCCCTCTGGCATCCAAAGATACCTCAGATGTAACCAGTCAGAGCAATTGTGAGCAAACCAGCGAAGAAACCCCAGCTGAATCGATTATTCTAGGGAAGGTGGCCAGCCCCGCCCTAACATGTGCAAGACCGGGGTTCACGTACCCTATTTTTAAATATTTACAAGGAATTTATCAAACTTACAAATAAAATATATGCTATGCTCCTAACTTGAAAAATATACCTTAATAACGACCTGGAAGGCCAGGCGTGTGCACAGAGCTCTTAGTTACGTTGGAGCACCACCCCATACATGGCAAGGAGGGAAGAGCCAGACCCCAGCCCTCAGTCTCATCACTTTTGCTTCCTGTGCCAGCTCCACTGATGAATAAGAGGGGCTTTCCGCACACGTGTGGACACCCCAGCCCACTCAGCCAAGCTCCCTGCACACCCTCAAACAGCCACCCCTTGGCAACCCCTCAGGCCTAGGAGTGCATACACCGGTTGTGAGGTCCTCCCTTGGGAGGACAGTTCTGGGAAGAGGGCTGCTCAGGCCCTGGAAGTAGCCTTGGGAATTTTCGATCAGTGAATTCCAGGGTCCTGGGCTCCTTGGACAAGGTCTAGAAATAGAAAGGGAACACAGGCTCTTGGAGAACACATCCCTTAGCCCTGGAGATTTTTCGCCCCTTGGGGAGGAGAGCTAGGATGATGCCCTCTAAAATGCAGAGCCAGGGCAGGGTTTTTCTTGCCTGAGTCTAAGGTCATTACTGCCTAAGGCCCTGACAGAGTCTATCTTAGGGACCGATTCCTAGGAATCTCTGTATGTCTAGAACTTCCTCAACAGTAAATAAATGGCCTTTGTTTAACACACACTATTGCATTAAGTTGAATAATGCTTCATTTTATCGACGTTTTTTGAAAATCAACGATGTGAACCCATGTGTCCATTGCTAATAGTGCATTCTGTGTTACAAATGTTCTAGATCTGCGCTGTCCAATATGGTGGCAGCAGGTGGCTATTTAACACTTGAAATGTAGCTAAAGTAGGGTCAGAAGATAATTTTTCACCTTATTTAATTTTAATTAATTTAAATTCAAATTTAAATAGTCCAAGGTGTTTAGAGGCTACCCTGTTGAACAGTGCAGTTCTTGACACTGATGGATAGAAAAAGTGGGAGATCATCATCACCACTAAGTAGCTTTAAATCTATAAATAAACTTAAGTGGTGAGATGAAATAAATTCTCTTGAATTTATTTAAAGAATTCTTATTCCCTAACAAAATCATCACCATCATCATCTGTTTTCTTTATAGAGATTAAAACTTCTTACTATAGCAATATGGAAGTTTATTAGCCACATTACTATTGCCATAGCTACAAATTGTCATGTGAACTCAGAATCTGTGAATATCTTCACATACTCTATTTCAGCCTATAGTTGACATAAATGTGCATGTCTGTTTTTATATTTGTTTACCATGAGTACTAACATCAGTTTGATACATATCCTCTTTTTACTTCACTGTAGTTGAGAAAGTTGTATAAAGTACAGAATTATAAGACAAAGATATCTCAAGAAGTATCATGAATCCAAGGAGAATTATGGAGGAAATGCTTTATTATATGGATAATTTCAACCATTCTTGCACAGAAATCACTAATTCTATCTTTGAAAATAAGAATCACTACAGATCGCAAAATAGTAGTACAGTATATTAAAGGGCTTTAGAAAGTATATCTTTCAACCCGGTAGTCCTTGGAATGCACACAACCCTGAGTTATCATCATTCTGTACCAGCATGGGTTTGTAAGGACATAGCAAATGGTCCTTTCCCCACTTACAAAGATCTTTGAGGATGATACTGCTGAAACTTACCATCATTTACCTTCAGTCACACCAGAATCTTCGCTTTAATTAAGCTGCCCCAGCCCTGACAGCCTCTTGTCAGACAGGTCTATTACTGCTGATGCCCCCTCAGGCATCAAGAACATCATACCATTTGAAGTTACAGGACTTAATGGGTCCTTTCAAAGTTCTCACAGTGGTTTTGATTATCCCACTTGAGAACATCCTATAGGAACCCTTTGAGAAATCACTCATTAACCATATTCTTGTACATGTAGTCCTGTAAAGCTGTATTGCGTCAACTGTTGCTTTAAGGATTGTAGATGGACCACATTCCAAGGCTTCTAGGCTGCGAATCCTGTCTTGCTATGTTATGTAAGGCTTGTAGTAGATACCAGAGAAACACTCAAAGATGCTTTGTTTATCTTCCTACTATAGACTCCGTATTAACTATGTATACGTGTAAAAATATACAATTTATATATGCAATAAATATGTGGATGTATATACATATATACCACCCTATTTATTAACAATTTATTTTATGTTCCTGTCTTCTTCCTTTTCTACCAGACTATGAGCTCCTAGAGAATTTTTCCCACCCCTTCTTAAATTACTCCCTCCCACCTTCAATCACTCCCTATTACATTAATCTAGAATCTAGACCAATCATCTAGACTGAACTAGATAACAGGGCTTGTTCAAACCTAAAGATGGCTACCTGTTAAAATTTGTTTATAGTTTTATGTTGTTAGCCTCCCCCATTACAATACCAGCTCTATGATGCTTTGTCTTATTTGCTTTTTATGGCAGACTCCATTAGTTGCTGCCAAAGAGCCACCCCCAAACTTTTCCTGCCTTGGAGGCTGAAAAAGCTACATAATCATTTCCCCAGGCTCCCTGGCAACTACTGATGGCCATAATCTAGTTCTAGCCAAAAAGAATCGAAGGTTGTGCAATATGGTAGATACTAGACACGTGTTTAAATTTAAATTCAAATTAATTAAAATTAAATAAACTAAAAATTCTATTCCTTAGTCATACTAGCCATAATTCAAGTGCTTACTAGCTATATGTGGCTGGTGGATACCATTTTGGGCAGCACAAGCTATGGAATAGTTCCAACATCACAGAAAGTTCTACTCTTCAATACCAATCTGAGGGGAAGCCTGCTGAGAATCTTCAGGATAGAAATTCTGTGTGTGATAAAAAGAGACTTGCAAGAGAATATCCCTCTCGCCACCCTCATCCTTCTTGCTTTGGAAATGGTACTGTGAGGACATGATACATGGAACCGAAGCAGATCTTTTGAGACCACAAGGCAAAAAGCATAAAGGAAAACTCCAAAATCATAGGAAGAAATGGAAAGACCACACCCCCAAAAAAAATTGGGTCCCTGAGGTCATAGTTGAGCTGCCAGTCAAGCCTCTGGACTTATTTTTATTGATTATGAATATTCTCTGGTTTAAGCCACTTTTGTTATGGTTTCCTAGTGCCTACAACAGTGCCTGACACACAGAGGAAGTCCAAAGTATTTGTTGATTCTTGAAGTTTAAATCTTACTCATTTTTATGTTCCAAACATCTAACACAGTTCTTCATATATATTAGCTGGTGAGTGTTGAGAAGATTGACTAATGTTCAGTCTTCTAAACAAATGGAAATGTGTAATATCATGATTAAACTGACAGCAGGAAAGAACAGCAACTTTTAGCACTTGAAATGTCTCAGTGACATTTATAAACCCTGTTAATAAACAGACATTCTCTGTTTATTTTTGCATCATTTAATGTTAATCTATTAATTGTGACAGCTGTAGTTTATATTTTTAGTCATTACACGGCATGTGCCAGAATGCGTGCTTGGTCATTACCCAAGACCCAGACAGAAACGGCAATAGTAGCTCAAATAACACCCTAGCCTCTTTAGACAGCATTGGCTCCTGTTCTGGCTTACTAGTTACTAGAAATAGTGACCTTCGGCAAGTCACTAAATCTCATCCTTCAAAGTGAGAGTTTGAACTGGAACCAGCTTTAAAGTGCTCTGATTTTATCCTGCTGAACCGTGAATTCTATTTTGTTTGTCTGCTGCAGCCAGACTATTATTGGAATGTATCCCTGTGACGGTTAAATGCTCTTTTTAGATGAGCAAATATCTTTCTGAAATGGTATATTCTCTACCCACTGCAGTGTAATTACCATCAGTTGTAAATATAAAGAAGAAATATGAGGCAAAAATTGACCAGCAGTGCCACGTGGGGAATTACCTTGATGTAATAGGAGTCTCCAAGTACAGGACCAGGCAGGTTAGCACAGAGGTGGTGGAACAGGAAGGCTCACAGTGCAAATTAAGATGCTCAATTCACAGTTTATTATATCCATTTAAAACACACAGGAAGAGTGAGAAGCAGGGAAAGAGTTGGGGTAGGTTAACCCACAAGGGTTAGAATGCAAACAGATGAAAGATCTATCACCTGAACATACACAATGTGCCTATGAAATCTGAGTTAGTCCATCTGTCTGTCTCTTTCTTCCAACTCAGACACATCAACCTTCCCCACTGCTGGTGTGGTTACAAGGACCAGAGCAGAAGTTTAAGCAAAGTGACCCAACAGATTTAAGATATCTGGGGCCAACATCTTACTTGCTCTGTCAGAGATGCAGGGACAATTGTGCCTGGTCACAATTACAACCTGCCCGATAAGCAGCTGCAGACATTATTTGTGCTTCCTGGACAGAGGGTACTTGGGGCCAGACTTGATGTTACCAATGAAGAGAAGTTTTCAACCCAGTACATACTGAGCGCCTCATATGCCTTATGCATATTTAGTGAATTATAAATACTTATCCTTTCATCCTTTTCTAAATAAGTGATTTTCTCTCTTGTCCATCATTTTATCTGCTCACCTCACATGACTCTACTTCCTTTCTCTACGTCTACCAGGTCTCACAGGTTATTTGCTTCTCTACTTAGTATCATCAATTCTTCTTCCTTTTTTCCTATTATTTTTATATCAGAATTAAGTATTTTAAAATAATATAGAAAATATAGTACATAACAGAGGAAACGACAGACTTTGTGGAAATTTAGAAATAGAGTCCACAACAGAGATGTAGATAGCTTCTCCAAATAGCAGTATTTCCTGAGTATTTATCTCCCAAATATAATGTATATAACCTGTCTTGTTATATCAGGTATCTGTGTTATTATAAATTTTATTTCTATGTGCCAATATAATGATTAAAATCTATCAACCAACTAGTAATTATTAATGATAGGCATAGTAGCAAACATGCCAATCATGAAATTTCCATCTAGAATTTTTTTTTAAATTGTAGCTTTCTTCCTTCTTTGTGTCAGTTAACATTAAAATCCATTTGTTGAACTGAACAGAATGAGAACGTATATTTGAAATTATGCATTTCTCAACAAAGAAATGACTACTTTGAACCAACTTCTGAATCTGCATGTTGATAATGCATTGAATATCTTGTTATATGGATTTCTGTAATATATTTTTAAACACATTCCTATGTCACTTAGAAGCCTCAAACATTATTAAGTTATAAACAGTTTGGTTATATAAACTCAGTCAAACTTTAAAATTTTAATTTATATATATTAATTATTTTACTCATTACATTACATGTATTTTGGGTAAGAGAACTATTTTAGTTTATACGTCAATAAATCAAAACTCATGTACATGTTTTATAACTTTATAGAATGCTAACATACAGAGGATAGTGCTAAAGTATAGAGGAAAAAGCACTGATGTTTTTAAGTCAGGAGATTCGGATTAATATGTTAATCCAAATTATTTTTTATTAATTTGGATTAATAAAGATTACTTATTTTAATTAATTTTAATTATATTTAAATAAATTGATTTAATTATTTTAATTTTAATTTAAATTAATTTTTATTAATCCAAATTAATTAATTCTTTATCTTAGGCAAGTTACTTAACTTCTTGGTGCCTAGTTTTCTTCATTTATTATAAGGTTTAATTTAAATTTAATTAAAAATTTAATTTAAATTATTATGATTACATTGAAAGCTCCTAGCACATGACTTGCACTTAATAGGTGCCTATTGAAGGTTAGTTGAAACTGAATCTAGCCCATTGCCTCATATTCCACATGAAGAAGCTGGAACCTAAGGAGGTTAAATGAATCTGTCTAAGGTAATACCCTTGGTTCATGTGAAAGCCTGAACCAGAGAGCTAGGAAAACTTTGCAGGTGTAATTGGTTTCCCTTATAAACCTATAACCAGACTTTCTTATAAACCTAGTCACGAGTTATGATTTAAGCAAATCACTTGCTAAATATCTCTGTTTCCCTACCTGCAAAATGAGAAACTAATAATTGCCCCCTACATTCTAGTATTATTGGAAAGGGAAAGAAATGATGTGTGGAAGAAACCACCGGGAAAAACTTTCTATGTAATTATAACATATCATTATAAACATTATAAGCTACAAAAGCATTTCATCTTTAATAACACTACATTACAATTATATATATATATATATATATATATATATATCAGCTCCTTTCCTCTCTAGATCTCTAAATGCCTCCAAAATAAGTGCCATGAACATTCTTAGACAATGCTTCTACTAGGAAGACAAAATGGAGAATTGAGGTAATCATAACAGAAAGTTTAGGAGAAAGCAAGCCCATGTTCTCCATCCAAAGACTCCAAAGTCTTTCACCATCAGGAAACTTACTCATCTATATGAAGCCTGTTTGGCTATAAAAGCTCTGTATATTAAATTCTAAATTCACTTAACTTCTCTAATCTTCATTATATAAAACTCAGTCCCTTCCGATGGGAATATGTAATAAAAACAGCCTCTCTGGCAACTAATAACGCAAGATATAAAGAGTCTTAAGGGGAGAGGGAGATTCTATCCAGTGCTGTGTCTCACCTTACTTGAGCCTCTCAGGGTTACTCATTACACAGTTGGCTAAGAATATTTTCTGCTTTTATTTCTTTTTTGTGTGTGTGTATTCATCCCCCTCCTCTGCTCCTTGTTGCAGAACTCTGAAAGGAGGAAGTCGAGCGTCAGGCATTCATGGATCCTTCACCAAAACACCATGCAATTCTATCAAAATTATTCCTATATTAGTCAAAACTATTTCAGGTGAAAGTGACAGAAACACAATTCCAACTAGTTTATACACAAAAAGAAATATATTATTTTATGTAGATAGAAAGTTGATTCAGGCATAGCTGGATCCAGAAGCTGAAACGATGTCCCCAGGTTTCTCTCTCCATCTCTTAGCACTTTGTTGGCTTTGTTCTCCCCCAAGAATTACTCTGTAAGTGGAGAGCCACTGGCAGCTTCACCTTTACGTCATCCTCACATTGTAAAATCCCAGCAAAAAAATAAAAACAACAACAAAACAAAAACAATAATTGCCCCTTGCAGCATTCCCAGTGAGGGATGTGATGGGCCTATCCTGCATCACGCATCCCTGAAGAAGGGGTGGAGGCAAAGAAGTCCTCTGACCAGCCTGGCCTGGATTGAAAATACATCCCCTGGAACAGGTGTTAAGATCAGCTGAGCTCTCCAAGTACATTCTTTGCTCCGGACGCGCAGGCCCAGCGGCCATGGCTCACGGGCCCAGCCACTCCACAGCATGTGGGATCCTCCCGGACCGGGGCACGAACCCGCGTCCGCTGCATCGGCAGGCGGACCCCCAACCACTGCGCCACCAGGGAAGCCCTCCAAGTACATTCTTGGTGGTAGGAAAAACCCTGCCCACTATGCTATCTTTACCCCTAATAGTACAATCCTCCCTCAGTATCTGAGGGCAATTGGTTCCATTGGTTTTAGGACCCTCACCCCAAATCTGCAGGTGCTCAAGTTCCTTATGTGAAACAGTGTAGTGTTTGTATATAACCTGCATATATCCTTCTGTATACTTTAAATCATCTCTAGATTACTTGTAACACCTAGTACAGTGTGAATGCTATGTAAATACTTGTAAATACAATGTAAATCATATAAAAAAAGTTACCAGTACTTAGCAAATTCAAGCTTTACCTTTTGGAACTTTCTGGAATTTTTTTTTCCAATAATTTTGATCCACTCTTGGTTGAATCTGTGGATGTGGAAACCGTGGTTATGGAGTGCTGACTGTATACTACATAGACAAAATGATAGGAAGGAAAAGTTACAAAATGTTAATCATAGTTATCTCTAGGCTGATAGGCTTACACGTGCATTTTAAGGTCTTCTTTATATTTTTCTTTATGTTTTTTTACATTATTATAATGTACATGCATTATAATTTTTAAATTAAGTATTTTTTAAATTTACTTCTTTTATCAAATAAATGAATGAATATTATCACTGAGCCTACTGTGTGCAAAGCAGTCTTCTGAATGCTAAGGACAAATTAAATAAATAAAATAGGCTTAGTCACTACCTTTGAAACTGAAAGTAATCATCAGAGCCATTAAATTATAACTTGCTTAATAAGCAATAAATTGCCTTCACTGATCAAGCTCGCTTTAACTGTTTTTACAAAAACTTGCATATCTTCCAAGCATCAAGTAGCCTAAACAATGAGATGATTGCCTAAGTTGTTTTTTTCAGAAACTTGGAGTCAGCTGTGTCCAGTACAAGCTCCCAAACTTGTTGAGACTGCTTAGGACCCTCCAACTGGGCATGCATGAATATCTGCTTTGTGACCTTTTGACTTCAGTAGATCCAAAACTCCACCCTCAGAACGTACTAAGGCCGCCATTTTCCAAACATGCAGCCCCTGAGGAAGCAGGTGGCTTAGTTGTGCCTGTGCAGAATGATGATAAGCTCTGTCTTTTCTTAACTCTAATCACCTTTCCCCTCTTCCCCACACCTCAGCTTCATCCCATAAATACCCCAAGACCCTTGTGTTTGGGGAGGTAGATTAGGGATGCATTCGCTGTCTCCTCCTTTGGTTGCCTCGTGAATAAAACCTTGCTTTGCTGCAAACCTTGGCCTCTCAGTGTTTGGCTTGGTGCATTGGGCAAAAGAACCTTTGGAAAAACCTTCGGAAAAACCTTCAAGGTATTTGTTGCCAGATGGGGAGGACAAATACACACTCATTTAATTACTATTGTAAAGGTCCTTAAATTCCTTCAGCAAGGGATAATTACTATTTAAAAGTTACCAGGTATTATTACTGCTTATCAACAAATTGCTCTCTTCTGTAACAGAAATCAAAGGTTTAAATATAAAAATATAATCTAAAATGTTTTAAAAATTATATTTATATGCATATATATAAATCATATAGGTGTATATGTGTGTGTACACATATATATCACATCAAGACACAAAGCTTTAATTGATCAATTTTATCTCATAAAATTATAAATTCTTCCTGAATAAATACCATTAAAAAAATCAAAAGTCAAGTTGCTAAAAACTTTGCAACATAAATGGTAGAGGAATAATTTCTTTATTATATTAAAAACTTTACAAATCAGTAAGAAAACCTTCAACTACTTAAGAAAAACAGGTGAAATATATGCATAGCTAGCTCACAGAAAGAAAAATAAAAGGTGTACAACAAGGAAGGATGTTCAGCCTCACAAAAAATTAAAGAAATGCAAGCAAACAAACCGACCCACCAACAAAAATTGAAATACTAATTTTCACCCATCAAAATGAAAAAAATAATATAGATAACATATGGTGACTTCCAGGTGTAGAGATGTCAACATTTTCCTACATGGTTGAAGGCAATACAAATTGATACAACTTTTTTTTTTTTTGCCTCTTTCCTCCCAGCTTATTGAGATATAACTGACACATAACATTGTATAAGTTTAAGGGGTCAACATGTTGATTTGATAAACTTATAAATTGCAAAATGATTATTACCATAGTAATTAGTGACTACCTCTGCCTTAATCATCATGTAGTTACCGTTTCTTCTTTGTGGCAAGAACGTTAAAGATTTATTCTCTTAGCCGTATTCAAGTATATGATACATTATTATTAGCTATAATCATCATGCTCTAAATTAGTGATACAACATATTTGGTGCATTTTTTTTGTAATGGCAAAAAACTGGAAATAACACATCTATTAGCAAGTTGAATAAAACAGTGGGTTCAATACATTAAACTACAAATGGGGGACCCTTCACCTCAAGTGAAGACTTGAGGGAAAATAAGAGGATCTCTGTGTGCTGATCTGTGATTATCTCCCAGTTAAGTGAAAAGAGAGATATCATTGATCCCCATTTCTATACATAGTGTGTATATGCGTGTATGTGTATTTGTACTATATATACATGGAATATTTCTAGAAGGATATAAAAAAACAGTTAATAATGTATACCTTACCTCTGAGAGGGATTGGTGGTGAGGAGACTTACATTTCATTGTGTACTTTTTTTCATTATTTGATTTTTTAAAAATCTCTACATTATTTACTCTTTAATAAAAAGGCAAAATGATTTTAAAGATTGAGAGCAAAAATTGTAAATATACTTTTCAATATTTTTGACATCAGTAGACAGCAAATCATCAGAGTATGTGCTATTTGCTCCAGGAAGAGCCTCTTGAAGGAATCCTCTTAATTTTGTAAGTGTAAAAAATATGAATATGTAAGTGTAAAAACTATAAAGCAAGCAGGTACCCATTGCCCTAAGGGAGGCCTTTTTCTTTTGTAATGTGTTGGTCAAAAGGGCTCTTTTTAATATCCCTTCAAATGTAGATCAGGTCACTGGGGAAGGGTGAGTAAATCTGCGTAGGAAAAAAGGAGATTCCTGGGTACAAAGGGATGAAGGCTTGAAGACCAGCACCCTTCTGAGGCTCAAAGGCTTTCTATCTCTGAAGGACAGTTAAGTAGTATTTTAGCTCAACTCAGAGGACAGAGACCTGCCTGTTGAAGGCTCCTGCAGCTGGAAAGAAAATGGAACATTTGGAAAAATATAGAAGACCAATCTGGCAGGGACTCAAATTGAAGGGAAGAGAGCCATCCAATGAGACTGGTTAGATAGGTAAGGAAAGATCTGGCAGGGACTGTGGCTTTCTTCATTGAGAATGTTGTTTTTCACCTTAATAACAGTTGGAAACCATTGAAGGGTTTAAAACAGAGGGAAGACACCGTATATGTTGGAGTTTTATATGCTTCTTTTGGCTCCTACACCTTGGAGAATGGGGGATGCCAAAGAATAGATTCTGGGAAATAATTAGGTGTCTATAGCCAGAGATGAGAGATTATTCCGGTAGCTTAAGCCAGGATGGTGGGAATGGGGATGAAGAAAAGTGGGTATATATGATTGATATCGTATTTAAGAAACCACAAGACTCATTTTTGTGGTTGTTTGGTTGGGGACATGAGGGAGAGGGGGGATGTCAAAGATGCCTCCCAGGTGTTGGTTTGCCTGAGTGCATGAGGATGCCGTTCACCAAGACAAGAAACCCTGGAGGAAGAGCGGTTTTCCTGGGAGCATCATGAGTGCTCTGGGGACATGCTGAGACTGAGGTTTGTTTTAATCATTCAAGTGGTGCTGCTGAATGTGCACTATTATAATCTGGAGTTTTCAGCAAGGGCTGGAGACTAATTTTTTTTTTTTTTTTTTGGCCACACCGAGCAGCTTGTGGGATCTTGGTTCCCTGAGCAGGGATTGAATCTGTGCCCTCAGCAGTGAAAGTGTGGAGTCCTAACCACTGGACCACCAGGGAATTCCCACTAATTTTTTTTTTCAGTCAGAGCCTATAAATTTTATTTGAGGAATGGATGAGGATGAGATTTCCTAAATAGAAAAGTCAGCGTGAGAAAAGAATAGGGATTAGCAGACATCTGTCCTAAAGAAAGTCAACTTTTTAAATGTTGGGAGAGGAAGAGGCAGCAGTGGAGAAGGAATAAGAAAAGGTGTTGACAGCAGAGCAACAAGAGAAAGTAGTGGCTACTGAAAAAACAATGCACAACCTAAAAGTTGAGAACTATGTTTTATTTAGGGCATTACTGAGAACTATAGCCTGGGAAGGCAGCCTCTCAGATAGCTCTGAGGGACTGTTCCAAAGAGGTAAGTGGGGAGCCAGGATATATAGGAGTTTTTGCTGGGAAAACAAACAAATATGCAGTCAAACATTAAAAGAGTACTGCTAATCATAAAAGACACCTCAAGTTAACTATTTTAGTGCTTTTCTATGTATGGGAAGATGCAAGAGTCTGGGCTCATTGAAATTGTTCCTTTGATATATATCTTAACTATTGTGGGCCAGTATCCTGTTTTTCCACTGTCCTGAATTCCCCTCAGGGTGCAGCATATGGGGGCTGCAGTGGCTGAAGGCTTGATGGCTGCAACATCCTTCATTTACTGAAACATCAGGCATTTCAAAAACTAATAATGTAATAATAAGTGACTGGTGATAATTCCAAATGATCATTGAATTTTTATTCTACTAAGTTAATGAGATCACTTAGTGACAAATAAGGTTTGAAGATCCTTATTTGAAGACACTTATTTGAAGGTTATCAAGAACAAGATCTACTATTTTATTTATTTATTTATTTACTTACTTACTTACTTTATTTATTTATTTTGCGGTACGCGGGCCTCTCACTGTTGTGGCCTCTCCCGTTGCGGAGCACAGGCTCCGGAGGCGCAGGCTCAGTGGCCACGGCTCACGGGCCCAGCCGCTCCGCAGCATGTGGGATCTTCCCGGACCGGGGCACGAACCCGTGTCCCCCGCATCGGCAGGCGGACTCTCAACCACTGCACCACCAGGGAAGCCCAAGATCTACTATTTTAAATTAACCCTTCTTAAATTGCCTTCTGGAACACCAAAGGGGCTGAACACCCATTTAAGCACCAAAGGAAAAAAAAACAACACTAAAAGCACAAAATCACCTGTCCTACCTACCACACCCAGCAACACTCTATCCTCCATCCCTGGCTCCACCACTGAGCTAACAGAATCCTTTACCATTGGTGGCACAACTTTTTATGAGATTGCTCTGAGTTTTACTAATAAGTATGGAAATTCCAGCTGACTCCTCTTCAGCTATTGCAGGAATCAAGAGAATGATTATTTTCTATTCTTTGTGTCTCTACTCAGTTTTTAGGAGACAGAGCTAAAAATTCCATGCCAGATGGTGCTTCTAAGGATTCTGTTGTCATCAAGTCATAATGGAAGACTATTTTATCAGTCAATCATTGAGTCAGGGCCATCTTTTTGCCAGTTTATGTCTTTTAAAGATAAGTATGTAGTCTAGTCCTTTACAAAGTCTCCAGCGAAGTTTTGCCCCTTGGGCAAAAATAGGTAAAAATGTTAGGGCTGACTTCCAAAGCGAGTTTTTCTTTCTCTTCAGCACTCTAGAGTAGAGGTCAGCAAACTTTTTCTGTAAGGGCCAGATGGTAAATATTTCAGCCTGTGCCAGCTCTATAGTCTCTGTTACAACTACTATAGTGATGATAAATAATAGTAGTAACGATAAATAATAGTAAGGATAAATACTATTAATAGTAATGATAAAAAGTAATGTTAAATAAAACATAGATTAAAGAGCACTGTGTTCCAGTTAAACTCTATTTATGGACACTGAAATTGGAATTTCATGTAATTTTCATGTGTCATGAAATGTTATTCTTTTTTTTCCCATCCATTTAAAAATGCAAAAACCATCTTAGCTTGTGGGCACCATAAAACTAGATGGTGAGCTGACCTCTGCTTTGGATGAGGACCGTCACAGCAGGTCTTGACTTGAATCGTCACCACCTCCTTCCCTCTCCACAATAATTAATTTAGAAAATTCAATTCCAGTTGTTGAAAATGAAAATCTTAAACCCTGGAGACAAAAAAAATCTGGCAAATATTGTACTCCAGTTCTTCCAACATTCTTATTTAAGGCAATTTTCATAGTCTGTAACATCCGGGGATGGCCATTTGCTTGGGGTTGATAAGACATAATGGTGACAGCTCAGATAAGACTCCCAACTACAAATTCTCACCACTCAAACTGAGGTTGAATCAGAACTATTGTCAGTAAGGATGGTGTCTGTCAATCCATGTGTTGCAAAAACTAGCTGATTGTTGCAGCAGATGTTTGAAATGTAATTATAAGCACTTAGAGCCATTTTGGAAGGAAGTCTAACCCAAGAAGTTCTTTTGGTATCAGCCTGCAAAATCAACATGAATTCTTGAAATGCATTTTAAATGCTTCTGGAGCCCTTAGCCTGAAGGGACCTTGGGCCGCTATAATGTCAAATAGGCTAGAATGTGGTTCACCTCTTTTTACAGTCTTTTTATGATCTGTACTTGTTCCAGGCTACCTGACATAAATTTAAGCAATGAGATCATGCGAATTTCTTCTGAACATTTGTACCCAGGATGATCTGATGACCCCCGTTCAGGAAATCAATATTATTTCTCCATAAAATTCATCCTTTATGTAAAATAACTTATACTGATGAGTTGGAATCAAGTCTTTATTTCCTATTCTCACTCTTTACCTACTTTGAGATATAGACCAAAATGGGATCTTCTACAAAAGTAATTCTGTAATAGGATCAGTCAAAAGATATAAACATTCAGAGGCCCTCAGACTTTGATGACAAGGGCACAATAAATATGTGTAATTTCCAGGCTTTCTCAGAAAAATTATCAAAATTGAACCACAAACTAATAGGCAGACTCCTGAAGCTAAGGAAAACTCCTTGGCTGACAATATGCTAAGGAACTGCTTCCCAGGAAAACCTTTCCTCAACATAATTCCTCTGGCTCAACCTCCTTTGGAGACAGAAACTCTGTTTAGGGAATTTAAGGCATAACAACGGCTAGCACCTGAAGCTGAAAAGGCTACTTGGAAACTGGGTGGATTTTTATCCATTCAAATGAGCTTTGGAGACACCAACTTGGTCTCTTTCCATCCCTCACCTGAACTTCAGTCCACAGCCTCTGTAAGATTACACAGCATGGCAAAGGAAATCTTAAAGGTCTCCTGCAGAAATCGTGATGAGATTGCATCAGCCCTCATATTGAGCAGGTAATCTCAACTTGCGCCATCCACCAGAAACAATCTTGGTAAACATGTAAAGGAGGGGCAAGAATGGAAGCCAGCTCCCTCTAGCAAGTTTCTCTGTTGGTAAATGGATTGTATTTAATTCTCAAAGTTTCATGGCTAGGAATATGTTCTAAACCATAGTCTGCATATTTTCAGGGTGGCTAGAAGTTTTCCCCTGCAAACAGGCTACTGCCACCACCGTAGCCAAGATCACCACTTGGACAGTCTCCTTGCTCCTCTCTAGCAGTAGAGGCACTCAGCTCACTGGCAGGGTTATTCAGGATATTAAACAAGTAATTCCACTCTCACAAAAATTGCACTCTCCTTATCATTCTCAATTCTCTGGAAAAATAGGATGAGCCAACTAGTCAAACTAACCAAATTCCCTGAGGAACTCATATTGCCTTGGCTCTAAGTGTTGCCTTTAGCTCTGATAATCATTTGTTCTCTTCCATCGGGCACTTGTGAAATAATTACAGCAGGCCGAGGAAGATCACTTACCCATCCTGGACCTTGGGAGACTCTAATCTGATTCAATCCAATATACAGTTGACCCTTGAACAACACAGGTTTGAACTGCGAGGGTCCACTCATACATGAAACAGATTTTTCAATAAATACCTACTACAGTACTACACAGTCTAAGGCTGGTTGAATCCGTATATGTGAACTGGTGATATGAAGTGCCAACTGTAAAGTTATATGGGGATTTTTGACTTTGCAAAGGTTTGGTGCCTCTAACCCCTGCATTGTTCAAGGGTCAACTGTATTTAAAACTGCCAAGGTCTTATTAAATACATTCATAGTTATCCGATACATTCAGGCCAGTTCTGTCTTTCCCCCAGACATGCCACTGCAGACCTTACATGACTTTCAGGTTGGAGACCTAGTCGTCTGGAAAAGATAGCCCTGAAAGATTGATTCTGAATCCAGGTGGAAGGGGCCCACCTTTGTTCTCCTAATTACCAATACTGCTGCAAAACTACAAGGAATACAACCTTGGGTTCATGTTTCATAATTTAAAAAAATACAAGCCTTACTCTGGATAGAAATCCTTCTAACAGAAGACCTTAAGCGGAGGCTCTTTCAAGAACCCTTAGACAGACAACAGCATGGGGTAGAATGCTTTCCCAAGACCCACAGAGCAGGCATGACAAAGGGGTCAGTTTCTACCCAAGACCCAAGAACAAGATCCTCTAGGATTTCTCTGCTTCATCTCTGTCCTTTTCCTTCTTTGTTTTCTCTTTGTCCTACTATTTCTTCTTTTCCATCAGACTCTGACCCAAGTACCCCCTTATCTAACACCTTACAATGACTTTGCCCACCTTTGTTCTGTCCTTTCCCTCTTTTGCCTTCTCATCACAGGAAGGGCAAACTCCCTTGTTAAGTTTACTCAGTTTTTTCAAACTATCCCTACACACTCTCACTCATCCCCCACCTGACCACCAGGTTGGACACCCAGTTGTCATTCCCTTCTACACATCCCCGGAAGGCTTTCCCCTTAATGATCCATATTGGTATTTCAACAACCCCCATGTGATCAACCTCAACCTCGCAGCAAGTACTAACTGGAACTTAATTCCCAACGTAATTAATGCTTCTCTTGAAATCTCCAAGCTCCAAACCTTTACTTCCTCAGGATCAGCTGTAGGAAAAAATACAGCAGCCTTTTAATCCCTGAGAACCATTTTTCCTCCACCACTTTTCAACCAGCCTTACAAATTTTAATTCTAAGCAAGACTCTGTCTTCCTGAGAGATATACCCCATGGTTAACTGCAGTTATTATTAATAATTCCTACCCCCCAAAACTGCCTGTTCCCCCTACCCCAGGATATTACTATTTATTGTGGTCAGCAAGCCTACCCCTGCCTTTTGCACACATACCAGGTTTCCCTGTGTCTTTGGAAACCTTATATGGGACTTCCACTTATTCAATATCACCAGCCCACATGTTGACCATGTGTCCCTCTGGATATTTAAATAATTATTTCCAAATGAGGCAACTACAAGAGTATTCAGGAAAACTCCTAGGGGAAGTCATCAATTCTCTCTTTATGTGTGCTATGAGGGTCATTATACCCGGTATGGGAATTATACAATTTGAAAAGATGGTTGGAAATTTCTCTTTAACCCTTACAGAAGTAAATAAATGATATTATTTCTGCCCTAGAAGCACAGCAATAAACCTAAACTCATTGGTCAGTGTTGTTATGGACAATCACATAGCTCTTGACTTCCTCCTTGCTAGTTTGGGAGGTGTCTGCTTCATAGCCAACACTTCCTGCTGCACTTGGATTAATGTCACAGACCAAGTAGAGTAGTCAATCACTAAACTCAATGACAAGGCTACCTGGCTCTCTAAGGTTGATCCAAATGGCCTAGAAGACCTGTTCTCCTGGGAAGAAAACGGAAAGATAGGATCCTGGCTTTGAGGTATATCTCAAGGGTGACCAGTCCTTCTGCTTGTAATCTTATGCCTTGCGGTTGGGCGATGCATCCTATCCAGAGTCCTAAATACTATCACGCAGCCATCATCTCGAAACAAGATTCAACAATGTGTTACGATCTATCAGAGTTAAGAACAACTCCACTTCCAACTGATTTCTCATGCAGAAGCTGAATTTGAGCTGATAGCTTTTACACATCAAGATCAAATCTAGACTGACAATGGTGTTGATCTGGACATTCCCCATCTCCTTGTTTCCAGATGTAACTATTTAAGGACAACATGTGGTTGTCTTCAACAAGAGAGGAAGGAAGTGTGATATGGCCAAACACATAGCTTTCCCCTATTATCTGAACCTGCTAACAAGGCCAGACACCCTTCCCCTTTTGCCCTTTGCTAACTTCCCATTCTTTGTCTGATGAATGATTAGCTAAGATTAAAAATATGTGTCATCTGAAATTAACTAGACACAGAGATAAATATTTCCCTGTTCAGCCGACTTCCCTTGACTACAAAACAATTTCGACTGTAAACCACCCCATCTGTTACTTGTCTGCTACTCCCTTTAATAGTCTAGGGCAAAATCAACCTGATGAGAAGCTCTTATCCTCAGATCTGGCTGTTCTCTCTATTGCAATAGTATGAATAAAATCAATCTCCTTACTTGTCCAGTTTTTGTCTTTGACAGGTCTTAGGCAAGTGGGAAGGAATATTTCAAGTTTCTTTGGCTTTGGTCCCCAAAGAATCTAGTCATGCTTTACAGTGTATTTCCAGGTAGTAAGGAGAAAATTACCTTTGTTCCATTGGGGCAGATCTTGGGCTAGGCAAGGACTAGGAATGAGTCAAGGACAAATTTCTGCAAGGAAGCCCCAGTAGAAGACAGATAGATTATATAGTGGAATATTGATCAATTTGTACCAAGTTACTTTTGGTATTTCTATCCCTGTTAGTATCTTCTAGCCCTTAGTACTCAGTAAATTATTTTTAATCTTTCAATCTGGTTCTAGCTGCACTAGCTGTGGAGAATTAAGGGATGAGTCCTGTGTTCCAACCTGGAAGAAAATGTCAAAGAGGGAGCAGCACTCTCTTTAAGTGGTAGAGGAAATTTTCGAGAAATCTCCAAGAACAAGACCAAAGTCTCTGAGATACGACTGTGTCTGTCCATCAGGTATTCTTCCTGAGTTGACAATTTGGGGTAAGCTGAGTTTGGATTTTACTACAAGTAAAAATGGTTTCCTTACACAAGAAAAGAACAGAGTTGGTGACCCCTTACATGGAGCTTTTTTTTCTTCTTCTTTTAAGTGAAGTCAAGACCGGGCATCCAATCAGTAAGGAAAAGTCAGTGGTTTAGAATCATGCTCTGAATATTAGGGAGACTGAGAGGTTGTACAAGATAAATACAGGACAGATGGTCAGGTAATTGGGAAGCTATGGTCTATTGAAAAGGGGAAGATTGTCAACCTAAAAGCTGAATGAGTCAGGTAAGGACTGAAAGGGGCTGCTGTGGTTGACGTTCACAGTAACCAGTATCTTCCTTCACTGGAGGCTGTAGAGTGAGTTGGTTCAGGAATTGGTAAGAGTCCCACTTCAGGAGTTAGTTCTCTCATGATTTAAGAGGCTGAGTCCTCCAGGTGAATTAGGTTCTAAACTGAAATGCAAACAACCTAAGGAAAGCTTGGAATTTTCTCCCTTCAAGGGTAGGTGGAATATACATTGCATGAGTCTTGAGTAAAGGTGAACACTAGCCATATTGATATGATCACTAAAGGAAGTGACCCCAGAAATTCTTTTTCAGCTATTCCCACTCATTACTGATACAGCAAAATGATTTAGCACCTCTCAGATGTCTCTGTAAATCGTCATCTGCTGATACCAGAAATTCAGTGTAGAAATATGGGCTTAAAGTTAACAAGCAGGAGAACTGAACTCTAAGCCTTAAACTGTGACTCTGAGGGAGAATGTTTGATAGTGTTAATATCCATGACATCTTAGAAATGCTGCATAACACAGAGGAAGGAAAAAAAAACCATTTCTGGGTTCTGAATACCAGGAGCAAGCTTTATATGGAAAGAATTAGATGAAAGATCCAACCTTTTATTACAGTTGATGATGCATCTCCATTAACTGTCTGAATTTTGAGCAAGTATGGATGCAGAGACTGGAAGTTCTCTGTCAATACTGGATGTTCTGCACAATTGGCAAGAAACCTCTGATGAAGGATATTGAAAATTAAATAGGGCCACACTTTTGGAGACACAAGAAAGAAGCTTGGCAGAACTCCGAAATGAAGAAGAAAGACACCTAATGAATCATATTCAGAGTCTCTTTACTGGCATTTTAACCACAAACCTGGTAGACTAAACGCTATATGGACTACATTATATTAAAACAGATACATATAGAGGGAGATTATCTATCTCTCATTATATAGCTTATCTACTATCTGTAGCTTATTTAAAGACAAATTTTCTAATTTGAAGATGAAATTTGAGAACAGAAACAACCAATTCTTACCCACAGCGAGGATACTGAAGAATTAAAATGCTTACTCTCTTCACTCCCCACAGCTGTTTACTTTAGTATGGCTTTACTATTCCATTGCCTTCGTTGGCATGACTTTCAAAAGACCCATCCATTCTTCAGTGGAACCTCTCAACAGACAGTTTGCACTCTAAGATTCTTTCAATGTCTTGCCTCAAAACTCCTTACCTTGCTGGTTTCAACAATCCTGGACTGTTGTATCTTACTCCTTACACAATTCTCATCAAACCCTCATGCACGGAAAGACCTAAACTAAAGAACTAAACTTCCAATTCCCAATTCTCGATTAATTCTGACTTTGCTCCCCTACTGAGACATTACCAAAACTTTGCAGAGGCTTGTTCTCCATTAATATGGTAAGCAATATACTTAGCTTTGTCTTACCCACAAGTCATATTTGAGGATATTTGAGGAACCAGCATTCAACAAGTTCTTCTTTTAGTTATTTTGCATAGAGTAAAATCACACTTGTAGCTTTCAAGAACATTTGTAAATAACCAATTTGTGCTGGCCTCTTTAAACTTTATAACTTCTCCCTACACACTTAAAAGGCAGCTTCCAACAGCAACAGCTATATTGTTGTAATCTTGAGAAATATATAATGAATGGTTTCAGTAACCTTGATATAGGATCTTTCAGGAATATATGGCAAACATTATATTTATTATTTTTGTTGGCACACCATGACCAGGGTTGACTTCTTTCTTGCCCTGATGTTCATTTATTCCGTGGACTCTCTCTTATTCCTGACCCTCTGAAGATTCACTGTTGAGTGAATGACTGAGATCACCTGAGGCCATATGACGTAAACTGCTATGACAGTTCCTGAACTCTTTTCCTAATGGAGTTTGAATAGCATGTTCTCTTAAAGTGGCCCTTGTTTTGACAGAAAATATAGTAAACATTATTGTGCCTACAAGCAAAGAATTAGTATAAATATCTGAATTTGAGCAGAATTACAGGTCTACAGATATCAAGGAGTATATTGTTACTATGTGCTGGTATCCTATTGGTATATTTTCCCTGCCTCTGTGTTAACAACCACTTTCAGTATCTATGGCTGAAATGGTACGATGTCTGCAATTTGTTTCAAATGGTCTAGTGGGGATTGGGGGTTCAGGGTTTATAAATGAAATAAAATTAGCCTTGACAATGGTAATTTTGAAGCTGGGTGATGAATATAGGGAATTTCAGTGTACCATTCACTCTACTTTTGTATATATTTGAAAATTTTTATAATATAAAGTAGACAAAACTCTACCTGCCGTTTGAAAGCTGTTCCTTACAGTTGTACTATTTAGGAATTGTCTTAGCTTGTTCAAAAGGTCAAATCTGTTACAATCAAGAGATACTACCTAAGGGATTTATTGGGATTTGAGAACAATGCTGAGGCTCTAGGGAGAAAAAGAAAAAGTAAAAGCATTATAGGGCTCTTGAATTTTTTTGTTAAATTAAAATTCTGAATAGAGGAGTACACCTCAAAGAGTCCCAGCTTTTTATCTTGTCACCCAGTGTTAAGTGAAGGACCAGATTTGAGTCATTTTTTGGCATGAGATGGGAACCCTCAGAGGTTCAACTGAAAGAATGTTGCACAATGGTTTACCCTAGAACAGAGGTCCCAGGCTTTTTCTATAAAGGTGCAGACAGTAAATACTTTCTGCTTTGCAGGGCCATGTGGTTTCTGTCACAACTGCTCAACTCTGCCTTCGTAGTGCAAAAATAGTCACAAACAATGTGTAAACAAATGGACATGGCTGAATTTAGCCTGTGGGATGTAGTTTGCCAACCCTTGGATCAGTATATTAACTCAGGAATTAGACAGATCTGAGTTTGTATCCTTATTTTTCTACTTGTTAACTGTGTGACCTTAGGCAAATCACCTAACCATTGAACTCTACTCTTCTCACCTATAAAATGGGATATTATAGTATTTGCTTCATATGACTGCTGAGGAGAATTAGATGGTACACGTGAAGCACTTAACTGAGTGTCTAGGGTTCTTTAAGTGCTAAGCAACTATTACATATTATTAATCAATCCTCTTGGTATTGTAGAATTTATTACTTATCTAGTTAACAGACATTTAACCATTTTCTTCATCAGAATGCAGTAGAAGTTTTTGTCATTTAGGGAATGGGGAATCCAAGTGTAAAATATCTAAGAATTATCCTGATTGACTAGTTTTATCACCATTGTTGTCATCTTATTGTTGAGGTTCTAGTTGGATGATAAGTAACACTTTTTCTCCATCCCGAACCCTAATTTTTTCCCCCAATAATACAGATATAAGAGTCAGATGGAGATCAGAATATCAGCTTTATTGTTGATAAAACTAAAGAAAGTGTTTTAATCTGTGGCCACTAGGGCTTCTAATCTCCTCCTACATTAGGTCATTGTATCCACCCAGTCATAGGCAGTGTTGGACAACCATGTGCCTTCCCTTTGCATGAACCAAGCCTGCCCAAATAAGCTCTCTGCTTGGCAGCAAAGGTGACCAGAATGCTTGTGTCCCTCAAATAGACTGGTTCCAAAAGAGAAGGAAGAAAAGGGTCATAGCTGGACAGGCCCACTTCTTTCTCCCATGTACACAAATAAGGGAACTAAGGATAGGGAGAGAGGCAAGGAACACTGCTATAGCTGAAGTCTCTCTCCAAGGGAATATAGAACCACAGAAATGAAGGATTTCCAATAACACATCACACTAAGTCAACTATACAGAGTGCTTCAATTAGTCTGCAAGATCTTCATAATAGCTCTTTGAGGCATTATTATAAATAAACAGAACTTGAAGAGAGTGAAGAGTGTTCCTGAAGATCTCCCAGGAAGAGAATGGCAGAGCCAGCATTCAAATCCATGGTCAACTCTCTGCCTCCAAAGCTTAGGGAGCTCTTTCTAGCAAGCCTGGATCTTCTCAAAAGGAAACAAGCAACAAACCAAAAGCAAAACAATAATGCAAATTAGTTCAGTTTGGACCTTGTGTGTTTGTGAACTCCAATAGCTGTGTAACTATCACTACATTATGTTCTAGATGTTTAAAATGGACATGCTTAATAAATCCACTCTTGAATTTTGCCTGCAATCTGTATCTGCCACTTAAAAAATATATGTATATATATATACATATTTCAAATTTTCTGTAAAACAGAGCAACATAGAGCTGCCTTCAGTTTTCTGGCTTCTACCTCTTTCTTCGTACCAAATAGCGGTGCTGAGATTCCATCTACAAATTCCTTCAGCTTCTGAGGATGTAATTTGCTTGGTCTTAGAGACTTAAATTCACTTAAAGTGGCTATGTGCCCTTTTTACTATCTTCTCAACTATCTTGAGCTATAATTCCTTTTTTTAAATTGGACCTTTCCAACTTGAAGGAAAGCGAATAGAAATATTTTAGTGTTCTATCACCTGTTAGCATTATACTCTTTAAACAGTAGGCCATCCCATCATTTTTCTCATGCTCCTAGCAGTTGAAAACTCCCTTTCTGTCTTTTTTTTTTTTTTTTTTTTTTTTTGCGGTATGCGGGCCTCTCACTGTTGTGGCCTCTCCCATTGCGGAGCACAGGCTCTGGACGTGCAGACTCAGAGGCCATGGCTCACGGGTCTAGCCACTGTGCGGCATGTGGGATCTTCCCGAACCGGGGCACGAATCCGTGTCCCCTGCATCGGCAGGCGGACTCTCAACCACTGCACCACCAGGGAAGCCCCCTTTCTGTCATTTTTAATGCCCATAAATACCCTGATTCACTTCGTTTTTCACCTTGCTGAGTATTATTAGAGGTTCTTCTTATTCTTTTATATTCACCTTCCAGTCGTAAAACATTGAATACTAAGGTAGATGCAATGGTAATTCTACACAGGGCTATATATTATACCTTTGACCCATTTTCAATATATGGTATTTGTACTGAAGGGCAATTTGAATCAAATTGTTAGGTTCCATAAAGAAATGAGTAAGATTTTCTGACATTTGATAAAATGTTGTTCCCTTAAATAGCCATACATTTTGACGTTCTATCAAAACAACCAGCAAGATTGCCTTGAGTGATTTGTTTTTATACTTTTAATTTGGTTGCTTTCCCAACTGCTACAAATTCTTTCCATGTTAAAGTTTTGTTAGATAATGTTAGTTTTTGCTGAGAGTCGTTACCAAAATTTTGCTGCATTTTAGAGAATTTGGTTTGGATTGCCTTTCAAGAACAAAATTGATGCTACTGACCCGCCGTTAGTAGGACACGAAATGTGAGTTATGTCCCTGGTGTTGGTGATGGATGGTGCTGCCTGAGCCAACAGCACTCCCCTTCGCGTTGCCCATTTTGACTAATCGCAGGCATTTGCAAGATGATTAGCCAAGGTTAGGGGTACAGTCTGTGATTATGGAACCGATTTTTTTTCTTTATGTGAAAAATTACTAGCTTATGATAGCATTAAATTATAATTTTGCCCCACATCCTAACCAGTGGTAGGTTGTTCATAGCAATTCATATACCTCTGGCTATTTATGTGTTTGTTGCTACACAATTCCTGAGTAGAGCCCTGTCCCACCCTCATTCTTTCCCATTAAGTGTTTACAGCTTTCAAATGTACCATTTCTACTGCGAAAGGACCAGAAGCTCATTCATTTATTTGACAAACTGAGTGCTTACTTGGTTTTAAGCTCTGTTCTAGTGCTGGGGATATAGCAATGAATAAATCAGTTCTTTCCTTCCTGGAGCTTTTATTTTAGCAAGGGGAAAAGGATGATACACTAATGTACAAGTAAAGGTATAGGTTACATGTTACAAATAGGGAGACAAATAAAATATGGAAGAAAAGTAGACAGTGCCAGGGAAGGAAACTGTTGATACTTTGTAAGGTCATCAGGGAAGGCTTTATTGGTAAGGAGACTTCTGAGCAGAGACTAAAAAGAGTGAAGGAGAAAACCATGTGAATATTTGCAGGAAAGCCTTCCAAGCAGATAAAACAACAAGTGCAAATACTCTGAAAAGGGGAGGGTGCCTGCGTGTTCAAAAACAGCCTGGAGGCCAGTGTGAAGTGAAGACATGAGAGAAAGACTCATAGGAGATACAGTCAGAGAACTAAGAAGGGGCCTGATCAGGTAGGAACATCTTGGCTACTGCAGGATTTTAGCTTTTACTCCAAGTGAGATTAGAAGCCATTGAATGATTTTAAGTGGAGGAGCGCCTTGATCTGATTTTTACAAGAGTCAGTTTGGCTGCCATTTCAGAATAGACTTTGGCGACGTGTTAGTTATCTATTGCTGTGTAACAAATTGTTGCAAAATTTAGCGACCTAAAACAACACACATTTGTTATCACATAGATTCGATGGGTCAGGAATTCAGGCACAGCTTAGCTGGGGCCTCTGCTTTAGGGTCTCCCAATGTTTATAGTCAAGGTGTTGCCAGGGCTTCAGTAATCTCAAGGTCAACTGGGTCAGAATCTTCTTCCAAACTCATTGAGTGGTTGTGAGGAGGGTTCAATTCCTTATGGGCTGTTGAAATGAGTGCCTTGGTTACTTGCTGGCTGATGGCCAGAGGCTGTCCTCAGTTCCTTGCCAGCTAGTCCTCTCCATCAGAGCAAGCAAGCATGAAGAGTCAGAGACAGAAATCTCAGAGAGATGAAAGTCAGAGTTTTTGTAACCTAATCATGGAAGTAACATTCCCAATTCTACTGTGCTTGGTTCATTAACAGCAGTCATTAGGTCCAGCTCACGTTCAAGGGGAGGGTATTACATGTGGGCATGGCTACCAGGAAGTGGGACACTGGGAGCCATGCCAGCAGCAGTTGTCATAGGAAGCAAGGACAGACACAAGGAGACCAGTTAGGATGTTACTGGTGTACTGTTAATGGCTACTGATATTTCTATGGCAATTTATGGGGTGCTAAATAGTTCCAAAAGCGTTGATTCTTATGCAGATTCTGGATATATTTTGAAGTTTAAACTAATAATATTTACTGAGGTATTGGATATGGAGTGAGAGAGAAAGACAAGTCAAGGTTGACTCTAAGGTTTTTGGTATGAACCACCGGAAAGATGGACTTGACATTTTCTGAAATAGAAGAAACTCTGCGAGGAGAAGATTTTGAAGGGGGAGGAAGGAATCAAGAGTTAAGTTTTGGACATGTTGACTTTGAGGTGCCTTTCTGATATCCAAGTGAAGAGTTGATTTGGCAGTGAGATATAGGAGTCTGGAGCTCAGGGTAGAGGCTTGAGCCGTACATAAAAATTTGAAAGTCATCACTATTTACATTGTTTTTAAAGCCATGACGCTAGGTACGATCACTAATGAGAGTGTATGCCAGAAGCTCTAGAGACTGTGCTAAACCGGGAAAGAATACCTCTGTGTAAGGTTCATGGATGAAGAAGACTATGTAACACTTGTAAACACTATGTTTATCTCTGAGGTCACCTCTTTGTCCCTAACTTGGACAACTTTTTACATTATACAATTCAGTCTAGCTTCTTAAGGGCCTGAACTTCTAGAGCAGGTCTCCACCTTTGAATTTTTTCTAGCTAATAGTTACCCAGAATGAGTCTGGATTCCCCAAAGGCAAAAGCAAGCCTATGCTAATACAAAATGGAAGTTTTGAAATGATAGACCTTTCTTAAAAAAACTTCAGATATAAGTTGGTGGGGCAAGACTCAAGGTCATTTAACATGAGTGTAGTTCTTGCAATACTTTTTTCTAGCTCTTCTCTCTTTGACCAATTTCATCCACTACTTTTACTTCAAATGTCATTTACATGCTGACAAGCTCCAAAATCTATATTTTAAATCTCAGGCTTTCTTTCCCAAGTTTCTTGTCCATATTATAAACTGTGCCCTTGGCACCTCAACCTGGTGTCCTACAGAGACTGGAAATGAATTCATGCTTATTATCAAGAACCTATTCTGTCACTTTGTAAGTTCATGGCCTTATCATCCATCCAGTCTCCTCTGTCAAAAACCTAGGAGGCATCCCAGGATTTCCTTCTCTCTTATACTGTGATTATTAATCATAATAAAACTAATGATATGGAGATTTATAAATATTATATCTAATCATCACAATAACCCATTGAGCAATAACGCATCTGCCTTATAAATAATAATGGTAAAATAATTCATGAGATCAAAAAGCAAATTAATGGCAGAACCTGGAATCAACCCAGCTCTCCTAGGCTGCAAATCTAGTGTTCTTTCTACTATTCAATGTTCCTTCTTCATTCATTCACCAAGTCTTATTAGTTGTAAATTCAAAAGCATCTCTGCATTCTAATCTATCCTTGCTGAACTCTGCCATGGACTTAATGCAGAACTTGATTGCTCACCTGGACTTTAAAGTCATTCTTACCAGAGTTTTTTTTTTGGCGGTATGCGGGCCTCTCACTGTTGTGGCCTCTCCCGTTGCGGAGCACAGGCTCCGGATGCGCAGGCCCAGCGGCCATGGCTCACGGGCCCAGCCGCTCCGCGGCATGTGGGATCCTCCCAGACCGGGGCACGAACCCGTGTCCCCTGCATGGGCAGGCGGACTCTCAACCACTGCGCCACGAGGGAAGCCCTGACCAGAGTTTATAGTCACACTCTACTGGGGTCATCCTTAAAAACAAAACCAATTGCACCATTTCCTTCTTAAATACTTTATTGACTTTAACGGCATGTAAAATCAAGTCTCAAGCCTTAACATTTTGACACTCAGTCTTTTTCAGACCCAAACTAACTCCAGGTTCAGAAATCTCCAAGGACCCTTTGCTCCAGAAATTCCAGATTTTCCTTTTTCTTTGCCTGTGTTTAACTTTCTTCTTAGAATGCTCTGCCTGCCTTCTTCCTTCTTAGTGTAAAAGTCTTACCCATACTTTAAGACCTAGTTCAAATGTTACCTCTTCTGTGTGGCTTTTATAAATTTAGGTAAAGCTAGTCTCTCCATCTCCTGTGCTCTCGTGGCTAATTTCTGCTTACATCTCTGCCTCTAACAGTAGGTTGTGAGATGCTTAAATACAGAGACTGTCTTGTTTATCTTTGTATTCCCAGTGCTACTGCACTGAGACATTCTATAAATATCTGCTTTTTCAAATGACAAAATCATTAATATATCTGATTCAGATTTTTAAAAAATGTACAGATGAACCATTGCTGTATGAAAGGGGGCTACCTCTTGGCTGCATTTTTTCGATTCCATTAAGGATGGCATTAGTCATCCTTGTTTATCGAAAACTTAGGTATATTTTGAAACTTTTTGTAAGGTGAAAATCCTTTTTGCTCTTTTTAGTATGAATGAATTAGATATACTGAATAAGAATAATAATTAAGTTGCATATTTTATACCAAAGACAACTTAAAATTGGTTAAATATTATGCCATCAGCATTAACTGGAAGAAGTAGCTAGTAAATTAATTTGTTGGAATCTAGATCTATAGAAAGTACTCAGTGTTTAGAGCAGGCTAATATAGACATTATGGAGGTCTTGAGGCTGTTCTTTTCATTTTTCTTGCCTTTGGCATACTGCAAGTGTACCACTTTCTACTTATTTTGTTCAAATCTGTATAGAGATTAACCCACATATAACTGACACTATCATCTATTGAGTGTTTCAAGTCATCTCTCATCACCAACTTATTTTTAGGAATGGAAACAACTGAGATACTTTTGAAGTTGCTGTAATCTTATTTACATTAACTTATCTAGTAGTACTTTAACAATTTAAAGGTTTTTTCCCCCAGAAAGTAATTACAGTGATGATGTGTTTTACAGTTGTTGATGGCAATGACATTTTCCTTAAAAAGAGTTTTGATGTACATTACTTTAAATGTGGTTCTAAAATAGTGGTTCTAAAATAGTGGTTCTGCAAAATGCATTGTACTAATTAAGTAAGCTAGAAGTAGTAAGAAAATTTGTGATTATTATGTTAATTTCTGGACAAAACAAAAAGTGCAGTCAATTCTTCATTGCACAATTTATGTGATACTTGCAGCTGCCTCTCCAGTACCCATTCACTTCTCATAATCCCTGATTTCTGTTTGGGATTCCATGTGGTTTGAGGGAAGACAATAACTCCATCCATCAGCTCTAAGAATACAGCACATGGCCTAGACCAAACCAGTTGGAACAACGCACTCCCCTAGCCACCATGATAGGCTCAGGAGTTGTCAAGTGACCAAAGCTAGTATAATTAGAGAGAGAGAATGCTGGGAAAACCAAGACCTTCTTTTCCTTTGGATGGAGTGACCCACAGATATGAAGTGTAGAACTCTGGAAGCCATAGTGTTTCATTGGTAAAGACTGTGTGCCAATAAGAAGGATATACAGAGAAAGAAAGGGGTGAAAGAATCACAATAAGACTGAGATATAGACTGATTACATTTTAATCAAACCATGACTATTGTAAATGACAGACCAGGAGACCAGCTCCTGGTTAAAAATCGAGGTGTGATTTTTTCCATGCCTGACCATAGCCAATTACAAAGGTCCTACCTAGCAGGTCCCATGGGGGAAAGCTGCCCTCCCCACACCAAACCTGGTGCACAACCAGTGCACTGCAATCTCTGAAGGGAGTTGCAGTCAAGAACTCAGGACCCCTCTGGCTGGTCATACTTTTATGCTTAGCTTATCTTCATTTCTAGCCCAAGCTCCTATATTCCAGACTGCAAATCTGATGGTCTGTCATTAAGAGCAGTCAAAAAATTTCCTTATTACTTTGGTCGCTTTGTGTTGTTTTCTTTTACCTGAAACCAAAACCATTCTGAGATATCCATATTAACGTGTGGCAGAGTGGATAAGATTCTTTGACTACAAGAAATACGTCTTGGTGGGCTTCCTCAGTGTTGCAGTGGTTGAGAATCTGCCTGCTAATGCAGGGGACACAGGTTCAAGCCCTGGTCTGGGAGGATCCCACATGTTGCGGAGCAACTAGGCCCATGAGCCACAACTACTGAGCCTGCGCTCCGCAACAAGAGAGGCCACGATAGTGACAGGCCCGTGCACCACGATGAAGAGTGGCCCCCGCTCGCCACAACTAGAGAAAGCCCTCACACAGGAACAAAGACCCAACACAGCAAAAATAAATAAATTAATTAATAAACTCCTACCCCCAACATCTTCTTTAAAAAAAAAAAAAAGAAAAAAGAAAGATGTCTTGGTATTTATATTTGAACACAAATGTTTTTAATCCATAGTTTTGCAAGATAAGTAATAAAACCACATTAGAAAGTCTCAACTCCATAGACTATGTGGTCAGGTTTACTCATCATTCTCTCTTGCTCAGTGTCCATTCTGGTTTCTTTGTTAGGAAGAATCACCCTTGGCAAACTCAAGAGTAAAGCATGTCAGAGTTGATTTAATAATGTTGCTTATGATATATGATAACCTGAATGCACCAGTGGGGTATCAGGAGCTCAACTGAGCTGGGAAGAAGAGAGCTGAGCTGGTAGATATCAGAGTAACCGATTAAAGCAACAAGCGAAAGATAAAAGAGTTAAGTCTTTAACCACTTGCTGAGATGATATAAGCAAAGAGGCTAAAATCAGAGAAATTGCCAATTCCTCCTGTCCCATTTTCCCCCATGGATCAGTGCACTGGTCCAGGGTTGAGTGCAAGTGTTGTCTTACTTTTGAAGGAGCCCTGAACAAAAGGCTCTGTCATTTTTATGGACCCCAGGTGGGGGGAAGCACTACAGGTGGAACAGTACTGAATACTGAGAGTAGGGAAAAGTGTCTTCAAGGTTTGCTTTCTCACTCACTAAGAAGACCTTGGCACCTGAAGAGGACCTCAGCCCAAGGCTTCAGATAAAGAAACCTAGGAATATTGGAGCCTGGGGTAGGAATGCAGATAAGTGTAAGAGCATGACCAGCCAGAACAGGCCTGAGTTCTTGATTGCAGCTCCCTTCAGAGATTGCAATGCACTGGCTGTGCACCAAGTCTGACGTGGGGAGGGCAGCTTTCCCCTGTGAGACCTGCCAGGTAGGACCTTTTTAATTGGCTATGGTCAGACCTGAAAAATCACACATCTATATTTAACCAGGAGCTGGACTCCTCAAGAGGAAAGCCAGATTATTTTTTATTCTAAGACCCTGAGTGTTTTCATGAACCCTATTTAATTTAGTATTTGAGTACCTGATACATCACATGAATCAGATTTAAGTTATATATTGTTTGAATACTCCTGCATTTGTGGATTTTATTATTCCATGTTAGAAGCCTTTTGGTTCAAAAACTTTTAAGTAGGTTACAATTTACATGGCAAAAGTAAAACTCAGTAGACAGTACTCTAGAGGAAATCAGCTACTGTATAATTAAAAAACTTTGTGTCACATATTCTAAAATTTAAAAATCTCAAAGAATAAAGAGATCCCTAATTACTTGCTCCCTGGACAGTTATGCAAATCCTAAATCTTCAATATTTTATTTCAGTGGACAAATACTATAATCCCTTTACAGATCCTAAATGTTTTACCTAATAATTATTATAAAAGTTTCCAAATATTTGTCAACATTCCTTTCAAATGGCCTTTTAAAGTTTACCAACTCATGACAATAAGTTCTACTTTCCCCATCCCTTGCTGAACACCACGAAATCTCAACTTTCTGAGGGGTCCTAAGGTCTCCTCCTCTGCTGAGCACAAGGCAAATCTTAAAGGGAGTGGGACTTCCTGGGTATTAGAAAAATTCCCAAGACTAAACAAACAAAAATATTTTAGCTTTGATATGTTAAACTAGGATGTGAACTGAGCTATAAGACACAGAATAATTGCACACGTGGTAAGATGCTGCCTCTGTATAAAAAATATAGGAAATAATGTATAAAAATAGGAAATAAACAGTTTTTAAAACAATAATCTACTTTTCTCGAAGAATTTTAATCTCAAACATGGTAAATTTAACTTTTGGCAGCTAAGAACAAACCATAGGGTAATTAATGGATAAAAGTTTTGGCCTAGGAGGGGGGTGGTGGTAGGATGAATTGGGAGATTGGGATTGACATATATACACTAATATGTTGAAAATAGATAACTAGTAAGAAACTGCTGTATAAAAAATAAGTAAATAAAATACAATTAAAAAAAAAGGTTTGGCCTAAAGTCAGGGTCATAAAATGAGTGAAAAAAATGATGATCAAAAATCTTTTCTAGGTTGAGATGATAAATTTTATGCTATATGTATTTTACTACAATAAAAAAAAATAAAAAAGGAAAAACATCTTGCCTAATAGCAAAAAGCCCAGATTGTAGGATGGAAGGTGGAGGAAAGGAGAGAGCTGAGTCAAACCAACTTCTTTTTGGTTGACTCATTTTTGAATCTCATTCATTTCCCACAACAAGTACTTCAACTTTGGATATTTGAAAAATATGTTTTATATTTCAAAATCTGATTTAAAAAATTGGGAAATTTATTGGTTCTATAGTGGTAAGTACAGTTACTACAAAATGGGATGTTGTGAATTTGGGGCACTGTGTATTTGGTTTCATGCAACGTTTAAAAATTTTGCCCTAAAGTTAATACTTTATATAAAAGTTTTGAGCAGGACCCAGGTAACCTGGAAAAAATGCATAGAGAAGTTTCCCTTGAACTTTCTTGGATAGGTATATTAGTTTGCTCTGAATGCCATAACAAAATACCACAGGTTGGGTGGCTTCAACAACAGATACTTATTTTCTCACAGTTCTAGAGGCTGGAAGTCCAAGATCAAGGTGTTAGCTGGGTGGTTTTTTCCTGAGGCTCCTCTCCGTGGCTTGCAGGCAAATGCTTTCTCACTGTGTCCTCACATGGCCTTTCTTTTGTGCACAGATATCCCTGGTGTCTCTTGTGTGTGTCTAAATTTCTTCTTCTGATAGGAACACCATTTAGATTGGATTAATGCCCACCTATATGACCTCCTTTAACCTTCATTACCTCTTTAAAGGCACTGTCTCTAAATACAGTCACATTCTGAGGAACTGGGGGTTAAGGCTTCAACTTATGAATTTTGATGGGACATAGTGCAGGCCAACAGTGTGGTATAATAGTGTAATATCTCACATAATTTCCAGATTTTACAGGTTTAATTGTAGTTTATTTTGATGTATTCTTTTGTAATACTCTTAATTCGCAAATTTGAATGTATATAACATTAAAATAATAGATATTTATATATATCTATTATTATATATATCTATTTTTATTATGTATATCTATTTGTGGCTTCTGAGTTCTACATTTGGTTTATTTGTAATTAAGAATACATATATATGTATATAATATAAGTAATATATCTGTATATAATATATAAATATATAATATTAAATTACACATGTATATAAATTAATTCCTACATCTTGAACTTGAGGCAAACAATATCTTGGGCAAAGTCTCAACACTCCATATTTACATGAATTAGCCTCTGTTAATCATATGCAATTCTAAGACGCAAGGTATATCCTTGAGTCTCCACCAGGAAAATTTGAAGATTTTTTTCAGGTTATATTAGTTATTTATTGTTGCATAACAAATTACCCCAAATCTTAGGGCTAAAGATAATAAACGTTTGTTATCTCCCACCTTAGCCAGATAGTTCTGGCTCAGAGTCTTGTGAGATTGCGGGAGAGATGTCAGCCAGATCTGCAGTCATCTGCATATCTGACAGGCTGGAGGATCCACTTCCATAACAGCTTTCTCAAGGATCTCTTAGCTGGATGCCTCATCCTTCGCTGGCTGATGGCGGGAGGCCTAAGTTCCTGCCATGTGAACCCCTCTGTAGCTTGAGTGTCATCTTAGCATGTCGGTTAACATCCCCTAGAGAGAATGATCTAAGACAGAGCAGGTAGAAAGCCACATGCCTTTTACAACCTGGTGTTGGGAGGCATACCATATCACTTCCATCATGTTCTGTTTGTTAGAAGTGAGTCACTAAGTCCAGCATTACTCAAGGGGAAGGGAATTAAGCTTCAAATTTTAAAGGAAGTAAAATCAAAGGATTTATGGACATATTTTAAAACTACTGCACAGTTACTGGGTCAAGATAATACTAATTTGAAGGATCATTGGATTTATATACTGCAAACCTTGGTATGATAATCCAGAGCATGAGGTATTAACATGGTTAAGAAATGTTATACATTATACAATGAAAAAAATATATAGCCCCCAGAAAAGAGCACTAAGTCACATTAGAAACAACATCAATTAACTAAGAAGGTTGCTCTCAACCTTAAAATTTGAAATTTTAAGGCTGGAAAGATTTTAAAATAAGTATAAAATATATAAAAGAATCAGAGCAATGTGTTAATATTTTTCATTAAGAAAATAGCTGTGTATATTTGAAATTTCATACACTGTAATGTGTAGTAGTGGCCTATTATAGTCATAACACTTTAACTATAATATGAAATGTATATTTAAGAGCTAGATTTAGACATAATTTTTAGGTGAAATCTTACAGATAATTCTCAGCAATGAAACAGCTAAGAGAACTTAGGTTTATTGTATTTAAAAATTTAGTTCATTAGGTTTATAAGAGCTATTTAGAATTGAATTCTTTTCCCTTAAATCAGGAAATTGAAGTTTTTAAAGAGCAGATGCTCAGGTGCCTTGATCTTGGACTTCACTGCCTAGAAAATTGTGAGAAATTAATGTTGTTTAAAGCCCCCAGCCTATAATATTTTTGTTAGAGCAGCCCAAACAGACTGACACTGAACAACCTGTAAAATAGACGCTGATATGTAAAATGCTTCCTGGGTGTCTGAGGACAGCTTCCTCTACCTTTCAGACCTCTGGCTATTCCCACATAGTTTTTCCATGGCCTCCCAAACCTTCATTCATGTCCTAGTCCAGGCATTCAAGTCAGTGGCACCCACAGGCAGAAGTAAGACAATAGAAGAAAGAGAAAATGATTGGTCCAGACCTGGCTTTTCTGATACAGCAGCTTCTCACTGTGCATGCTACCCCACTTTTGCTGCATGTAATTCAGAGAAGTATCATGCATGCAGAAGCCATTGGGAAGGTAGGATTCCTTATCCACCTGCAGATTGACTTGACTGACATATCCAGGTAGATTGGATACTCCTGTGTCCTAGTTATCACGTGCCTGTTCTCTGCATGGCCCCAAGCTTTTTCCTGTCAAAAGGCAAATGCCTTACTCTAGGGGAAAAGCTCCAAGAATACTTGCTGGAGAGTTTCTCCTAACATAGTCTAAAACCAAGATTCTCATTTTAAGGGCAAGTTTCCTATAACTATGTACATAGGCCTAAAAGATCATTTAAATGCTGTACCTCATACCATCCCAAGAACTCTGAAAAAGTAGAATTGAAAAACTATGATATTAAGAAAGAAACTGTTATTGGTTAAAAAATCATTCCCCCAAAGATAGCAGGTCCTGATTCCTGGAACATATAAATGTTACTTTATATGGCAAAGTCTTTGCAGATGTGACTATATGAAGAATGTTGAGGTGGGGAAAGAATCCTGGATTTTATAGGTGGAGCCTAAATGCAATTACATGTATCCTTGGAAAAGGGAGGCAGAGGCAGATTTTACTACACACAGAGGAGAGAGCTGTGTGAGGACAGAGCAGAGAGGGAATTGAAGATGCTGGCCTTGAAAATTGGAGTCATGTGATTCAAGACAAGGCATACTGGCAGGTACCAGAAATTGAAAAGAGGCAAGAACAGGTTCTCCCCTCTAGCTTTTGGAGGGAGGAGGGCCCTGCAGACACTTTGGTTTTGGTCCAGTGAAACTGATTTCTGACTGCTGGCCTCCAGAACTGTGAGAGAATAAATTCCTGCTGTAAGCCATAGTTTGTTGCAAATTTATGCTAGCAACCGTAAGAAATGAATAAAGTAACTTTGCAACAAAACAGGCTGTAGGAGGCCTGAAGTACTTCCAACTAACATGGTGAACATGGGAGATGTAATTTAAAGGACTATGTGGCTCAGAACATATAAAATTATCACCAGATGGGCCTCAGTACATATTCCCACTGTTTCCTTCCAATGCCTGACGGACAGGTTGTGGCCACTGTCAAATATGCATTACCATTTCAAGTTCACTTTCAGCATGAGAGTAGGTGGGGCAATACTGGACTCCATACTCACACATCTCTGCAGCCAAGGTCTATGTAAAGAAATTCCAGAGATACACCTGCCTTGCCCTGGGCCGGCCAGGCCCTATGAACCCTCAGAACTGGGTGGTGTAGCAGACCATGTTTGTGCACACATCAATCTTATTGAAAGTCTGCTCTGTGTAATAAGCAAGAAAGCCATAGAAAATGAGGCAAATTATATTACAACCACCACCAAAACAGGGTGCAAATAAAAAATAACTTCTACGATCTCCAAAGTTTAGGACAGAATAGTGTTGCCCCTAATATTTTGGGACCCTGGACCTTTTCAGTCTAGATTATTTAAAAGCAAAATACAAATACAAATAATAATAAGCATCAACATTTTAACTCAAAATTATTAAAGTTGAAATATATTCATTTTTGAAAATATAATTGTCATACTAAATACATTTACAAAAATAAAACTTCATATTCCTTGTGTTCACTGTCCATCAAATTGCTATTGTAAAGGTTGTCAAGCTTCACACATTTGTGTCTCAAATTACATAATGCAATTTTGAGAGCAATTACTCAAAATTTTAATTACTATTATAAAATGTCTATCAGCTGTCATGTCCAATGTTGCAAATACTATGCTAATTAATTCCTAAGTAATTCCTGAAGCACATATTGGAACACTGATTGGAAATGATATTTTGTTATATGAGTTATTTATGGCATTCACGCTGAGAGCAAGGATCTGATAGATTATTTTGACTCCCTGAGTGGAAATCCTTCCTGCACACTGAAGCATTGTCTGGCTTCAACATCATCAGTTTTACAACACAAATTTTCATCCCTATCCCTACCAGCAAGGACACAAAGGAAGAGGAATGAAAAAGTGTTTCCCTGGGCCCTGAACAGTGTTATTCACAAGAGGGGCTGTTTAGCATCTAGCAGCAGTAAGACTCTGGTCCTAAGTGATGCAGGAGCCCAAGTTCTCCTTCATTGTTTTAAGGGGTTAGAGTGTTTTGTGATTTAGAGCCATCTAAGCCATGAGACGTAGGGCAAGAGTCTTTACTGCCCAGGCCTCAGGGCAATATGGGAAGGGAATTCCCAAAGTTTTCACTTCTTTGTTGCTCTAACCTAGGAGAGAAAAAGGATGCCATGTGGTTACCCCAAATTTCAAAGACCTGCCTTTTGATGCAGCACAATTAACCTCAGAACTACTTTATGAACTAGAAAACCACTGGAGACTTCATAACTTGTCTTTACCTTGCTTGCATTTCTAGTTTGCTGTTCCATACAGAAACCTTCCCTCCTATTGCATCTGACAACACCCAGTTTCCTCAAGTTACATTTAAAATGATAGTGAGAAATGACAGTCTTTGGAAAGACATATTTACAGTTAAATAACTTATAGGAAAAAAAGAATATGCGGTAAAATATGCGGATTTAAACACTTCCAGAGTGGAGACTGACAAGGTTATCAGAACTCTCATAAACAACAGAATTACAAGTTGAATACTTGAAAATTTCAAATAACAAAGAGATTCTTAATATTTTACTCCCCTGGACAAATCCTGTGACTTCTTTCAAATCTATTAAAATAGTCCTTTTCAAGTCTGTTAATTTTTGAGGATATGATTAACTTTCCCCTCTCCCGATAAGCATCAGCGTGTCTTAGGGACCCCCTCTCTTGCAGATCACAAGACAAATCCTGAAGAGGGTCTTGGACATACTCAGGTATAAAAAAAGTTTATAATTTTAGTGGTTGAAAGCTGGGAGATGGTCCTGGATGAGCGCTTTCCTTCTTTTCTGCAATGCAGTTCTTGGAAATGGAACAAGTCAGTTACAAAAGTCTTAAAAGTTTACTTTATTTTACTTTAATTTTTAACAGCTTTATTGAGATATAATTCACAAATCATACAATTCATTCATTTAATGTGCAAAATTAAATGGTTTTTAGTATGTTCACAGAGTTGTGAAACCATCACCAGAATCAATTTTGGAACATTTTCATCTTCCCCAAAAGAAATCCCTTGCCCAATAGCAATCACTCCCCATTCCCTCCCAACCCACCTCCATCTCTACTTTCTGTCTATAGATTTTCCTATTCTAACATCTCATATAAATGGTATCATGCAACATGTGTCTTTGAGACTGATTCCTTTCACTTAACATGTTTTCAAGATTCGTCTGTGTTGTAGCATGAGCCAGTGTTCTATTTCTTTTTATTGCTGAATAGTATTCTGTTGTATAGATACATTTATTTTATTTATCCATTCATCAGTTGATGTAAATTTGCATTGTTTTCTTTTTTTTGCTCTTATGAATAATGCTGCCGTAAACATTTGTGTACAGTTTTTGTATGGATATATTTAGGAATAGAATTTCTGGGTCAGATGGTATAACACTTTGTTTAAGTTTTGAGGAAGGCCAAACTAACACATTTTGCATTCCCATCAGCAATGTATGCAGGTTCCAAATTCTTCACCTCCTCTCCAACTCTTGTTATTGTCTTTCTTTTTTTATTATAGTCATCCTAATGGATATAAAATATCTCATTGTGGTTTTGATTTGCATTTTCCCTAATGGCTAATGATGTTGATTATCTTTTCATGTGCTAACTGGCCACTTGTATATCTTATTTGGAAAAATATCTGTTCAGATCATTTTCCCATTTTTAATTTAGGTTTTTATTACTGCATTATTAGAGTTCTTTACTGCATGTAAGTCCTTTATCAAATATATGATTTGTAAATGTTTCCTCTCATTTTGTGGGGTTATCTTTCACTTTCTTAATTTAACACTTACAGCCCAAAATTTTAAAATTTTAATAAAGTTTGTGTGATGGTTAATACTGTATCAACTTAACTGGGCCATGGTGGAGGGGTTGCCCAGATATTTGGTCAAACATTATTTTGGTGTATCTGTGAGAGTATTTTTGGATGACATTAACATTAGCATTAGTAGACTGAGCAAAGCAGATTACCCTCTCTACTGTGAGTGGGCCACATCTATTCAGCTGAAGGCCTAAATAGAACAAAAAGCCTGATCCTCCTTTGAGTAAGAAGAACTCTTCTTGCCTGACCATTTGTTCTGGCACACTGGTCTTTCTCTCTTTGGACTCAAACTGAAACATCATTGTTCTGGGGTCTCAGGCCTACAAGCTGCTGGACTTGAACTTAAATCACCTCTTCTCCAGGCTCTCCAGTTTGCTGACTGTAGATCTTGGGATTTTTCAGTCTTCATAATTGCATGAGCCAATTCCTTTCTCTTTCTATATATGTACAGAAATCTCTTTCTATATGTATATACATCCTGTTGGTTCCGTTTCTCCAGAGAACACAGTCTAATTTATTTCTTTTTTCATTGCTTATGATTTTGATGTCATATCTAAGAAGGCTTTTCTGAACCCAAGCTCATGAAGATTTACTCCTACATTACGTTCTAAGACTTTTATAGTTTTAGCCCTTACATTTAGGACTGTGTTCCATTTTGAATTAATTTTTGTGTATGGTGTGAGGAAGGGTTCCAACTTTATTCACTTATATGTGGATATCCAATTCATTGCCCATTGAATTGTCTTGGCACCCTTGTTAAAAATCAATTGACCATAAATATAGGTGTTTATTTATTTTGACTTTCTATTCAATTCCAAGAACATGTACATCTACTGTGACAGTATCACATTTTCTTGACCACTATAGTTTTATAATAAGTTTTGAAATTGGGAATTGTGAGTGTGATCATTTAATCTTCCACCATTAAGTATGATGTTAGTTGTGATTCTAGAGTAGGTGCCCATTATTTAGTTAAGGAAGTTACCTCCTATTCCTAGCTTGTTGATTGTTCTTATTATGAGAAATTGTTTGTTTTTGTCAAATGACTTTTCTAGGTCTATGGAGATGATCATGTGGCTTTTGCCCTTTATTCTACTGATATGCTGTATTACATTAACTAATTTTTTTGGATGTTACATCAAACTTTCATCCTGGGGCAAGTCTTGTTTCAAAATTCTGAGCCTGTGTTTTTTGACACTAAAATGCTGAAACGTATCAGGAATACCAATTACTGTAATAATGTGGTAGAACTTGTTCTATAATGCATGGATTGTTGAGGTTTTCCAGTCTGATGATAGGATATACTTTGATAATCCAACTGTGAATAAAGATTCACTTTCTTACTTCTGCTCTCATTCTGATTTTTTCATCCCTGGCATCAATGAGTCTTCAACCCAAATAAAAACACGATCAAAATTAGAAGCCCCAAAGCTAACATGTGGAAATAACATAAAAGTTAGATATTGTATTATAGTTTTCTAGGGTTATCATAACAAAATACCACAAACCAAGGCTTAAATAACAGAAATTTATTGTTTCACAATTCTGGAGGCTAGAATATTGACATCAAGGTGTTAGCAGGGTTTGTTCCTTCTGCAGGCTTCGAGGAAGAATCTGTTCCATATCTGTCCTCTAGCTTCTGGTGGTTTGCTTGTCAATCCCTAAGGTTCTTTAGCTTATAAGTACATCACTCTGATCTTTGTGTTGATGTTCATAGGGGTTCCTTGTGTGTGTGGTGTCTGTCTCCAAATTACCCCTTTTTATAAGGACACCAGTTTTATTAGAATAGAGCTCATCCTAATGCCTTCATTTACTTGATCACATCTGTAAAGACCCCATCTTCAAATAAGGTCACGTTCTGAATATCTGTGCATTAGAACTTCAACATATAAATTTGGGGGAGGACACAATTGAATCCATAACAGCTACTTTCTGAGAAGTGAATAAAATTGTTTTCTAAAGCTTTCATGTAGAGCCTTAAAATAGGTCTTAAAATAATAAATTTGAAAATGGCATCTCCATATTTTCAGTATTTAATTCTTACTCATGGAATAAAGTTGAAATATGATTAATCCTTGTTATTTGAATTTTCTTGTTTGATGCTAGATTCTAGATTAGAACTATCATATATTCTAAAACCCATTATTTTTATGAAGGTAAAGACTTTAATTATGGAATTCTAGGAGGTCAGGCATAGTAGCTGTGGCTTAATTAAATAAGCTTTTTTGGCATTAGGAAAGAAAAGGATGAAAAGAAAGTGGAAAAGTAGGAGAGAAGGAGGAAGAATAATAGCAGCAGATAGAGGAGAGAAAGAAGAGGAAGAGACAGCCACTCTGATATATTAATTCTTCCCTGGTGATATGACTGTCAGAGACAAATGATATAGAATTACCATAGATTTTAAAGTCGGATTCAAACAAAACTCTATTATTAAAGTCTGTGTTCTGCATGGATAAGACTTTTAAAATGATATATATATATATATATATATATTTAGATTTTAGGGTGCTGTCAGAAAGGAGTCAAATCTTTTGCATCTATTTCCAAGGTTTACATATTCAGCTACACTGACATTTACCTAAATGTTTTATGTTCTTCACCCCGTTAAACAAATTATATTTGAGCTTGCAAAGTAGAAATCCAAGTTTAGCAATAAAAGCATAAGCTAAGTAAATACCAAGTAATGATGAGACAATTTGTTTGGGAATTTAAAAACTAGGGCAATAGCTTAATATTCTAATTATGAACAATTATACAACTCAGAACACTTTATTGTTTCAATTATGTGTATGTAACCTAATTATATGAGCTAATGTGCTAAATAAGATTAATTGTGATTTATGGAACATTAATTTAAATGATTGTCCAAAGCATGACATTTTCCAAAGAGTCAATTTCTTTGTACAACTCTTTTAAGAAGGGAAAATGTGTTAGACTATGTAAATTTACTTAATTTTAGAATTGTAGTTACTTGAAATGACTTTGAAATAATATATTTCCAAGCTTTGCTTTAAATAGATGCACTGAGGTTTTTTTTTTTTTTTTTTTCTTGTCATTTTTGGGCACTGGCATTACTTGTTCATAATAGAAAATCACACATTTATTTAAAAGAAAATCTCTATTGACAATGACATATTCAGAGGTTCACAATGATAAGAGTGTTAAGATCAGCCCTTAGGGCATGCACATTTTGGAATGTATAAATGACTAATTTACAAATCAATGGGTAAAGTTAGGATATGTACAATACACATATTTAAAAATTATAAACAAAGTAAGATTGTTCCTGAAGATATTCCCCATACTTCTCAGATTTTTAGAAAATAAAATCTGAGGCTTCAGGGCAATAATTCAGGATAATAATAGGGTTATGAACCTTATTATAATTTTTTAAGCTTACAATTTGACTCAAATTTTCAGTGCAATAAATCTTGTAGACCATGAAATTAATTTTTCTTTCTTTTTTTTTTTTTCCTTCTTGTAGGCATGGAAGAGTATCCACTTAGAAATTAATGCTTCTTGCTCGAGAATGGAGGATGCAGGAAGACATATAATATTAGATGTGTATTAGCAAATTATTTTTTATTTTCACAAAAACATGTTGATGTAAATAGAACAAGGATACTTTTCTAGGTTATAGGTTCTGAGGGATCCCCAATCCACTTTTAAGTTATTAGTGTATATATATTGCATGCTTATTGTCTTACATTTTATATGACTAAAATCAACTACTCTAACATTGACATCTGAATTAGGGTACTTGTGTGTGTTTTCTATTAACTTCTGCATTTTTTTTGAGAGCTGTGTTTTATTCGGCAGACATACTGAGGACTTCAAGCCCAGGAAGCAACATCTCAAGTAACCCTGAGGAAACTGCTCCGAGGAGGCAAGTGGGGCGATCTAGGATATACAGGAGTTTTGCAACAAAGAGCAGGTAGTAGGGCCAAAAGATTACTGTTAATAAAAGAAAACTAGATATCACAAGTTTAGGAATTTAGTGCTTTTCTTTGTAGGGGAAGTTGCAAGAGTCTGGGCTCACTGAAATAATTCCTTTGATACATACCTCAGCTATCTGGGGCCAGTATCCTGTGTTTTCACATCCTGAGTTTCCTCAGGGCTCACCATTGGGAGTGGCTGCAGTCTGATGGTTGCCAGATGGCAGGTATTCTTTGTTTCTTTACTGAGTTCCCTCAGGGCTCACCAGCTCACCATTGGAGGGCTGCAATCACTGATGACTGTGACATCCTTTGTTTACTGATATGGCAGGCAATATTTTATTTCTCAGTTCCTCCTCTTGGTCGAAAATTTGACCAATGTTTGGGAGATATTTCATGACCAAGTTTTGTCCCAGGGTGCTGGGAGTCTCTTCCCAGATCAGGCGAAAATTCTTGTTGATATCCCCACTCCAGGTGCTAGTTTCTGGATTAAGCCCTGTTGATAATTAAAGATTCTCTGGATCCTCTGTCTTACTAGTCAGTTATGATCCAGGAGATATTTTCTCTTGTTGCTTCTTCTCATACCTAGAATCACACTTTTACAATTATTCTATAAAAGTCATAAATGTGGGGGCTTCCCTGGTGGCGCAGTGGTTGAGAGTACGTCTGCCGATGCAGGGGACACGGGTACGTGCCCCAGTCCGGGAAGATCCCACATGCCGCGGAGCGGCTGGGCCCATGAGCCATGGCCGCTGAGCCTGTGCTCCACAACGGGAGAGGCCACAACAGTGAGAGGCCCGCATACCACACACACACAAAAAAAAGTCATAAATGTGATCTATTTCCTCAAGATGTTTAGCCATCGTCAATTTTGTTGGAGGTCTGGTTACACACTGGGTGCTGTAAGAGACAATAATCTTATAAAGTAGGACATAAGTAGTACAGCTAGTAACAGTGACCTAGTCATAGAGCAGTAGGTGGACACAAAGCATAAACAATTTGGAAACAAAGAACAAATTAAAACAATGATTAGTATAACTAGTTGTAATCTGGTTGCAATAAACCATCAAGTCCACAGGACAGCCAGGTGCATTTGTTTTACCAAAGTGATTTACTCTGCCATCATGAACATGGCTTTCCAAGGTTCGATTTCCATCTGAAGATTTAGGGACTGTTATGGACTGTATTGTGTCCATAAATCTGTAACCTTCAATGTGACTGTATTTGGAGATAGAGACTTTAAAGAGATAATAAAGGTCAAATGAGTTCAAAAGAATGGGGCCCTAATTCAATATGACTTCTCTCTTTATAAGAAGAGAAAGAGACACCAGGTATACATGGGCACAGAATAAAAGCTATGTGAGCACATAGTAAGGAGATGGCCATCTGCAAGGCAAGGAGAGGTCTCAGAAGAAACCAAATCTGCTGACACTTTGTTCTTGAACTTCTAGCCTCCCTCAGAATGGTGAGGAATAAACTTCTGTTGTTTAAGACACCTGGTCTGTAATGCTTTGGTATGGCAGCCTTAGCAAATGAATACCAGGATATTTGCAGAATGTGACCATAATGTGATTAGAAACATAGACTCCAGATGACTTATTGCCTGGGTTAAAATTACCACTTCAGTTCTTACTAACCATGTGAACTTAGGCAAGTTACTTAACCTGTCTATGCTGCTCCTTCATGTTCTGAAAAGTAAATACAATGCTAATATCTATCTCATGTGGAGGTGTTTAAGAATATGAACGTTATTATATAGAGAGAGATCAGAGTAGTGCCTGGCACACAGTAAGTCCCATGCAAGTGGTCACTATTTTATCTCTCCTTCTTTTACTTCTCCTCCTCCTCTTCTTGTTCCCTTTCCTTCTTTTTTGTAAGGAACACAAATGTACACAAATAAACTCAAGTAAAGGTGGGAGCTATTGTAAAAGCACAAATTCTATGGACACACACAGAAAAGTCTGATCAGTGTAGTAGGGAGAGACTCTAAGGAAAATTGTCATTCACCAAAGGCTTTCCCCAGTCTATAAATTAACCTAGAATTCTCCTATCAGAGCTTAAAAACAAGCATTGAAAGGCCAAAATGAAGCCCAACTCTTGTTAAAGAAGAAAACAGAGTTCGCTCACTCAAAAATGTAACATTCAAAAGGTCCAGTATACAATAAAAAATCCCTAGGCATTCCAAGAAGCAAGAAAATGTAATTCATAAAGAGTCTAAAAGTCAGTCAACAGCAATAAAAGCAGATATGACAGGATGGAATTAGCAGACAACATTAAAACACTGATGTGATTAAGTTCAAGTATTTAAAGGAAAATATCAACATGAGAAGAGAAATAAAAGATTTAAAAATGAAAAATTTACACAGATGTAGGGAACAAACGTATGGACAACAAAGGGGGAAAGAGGGGGGTGGGTCATGGTGGTGGTGGCGTGAGGAATTGAGAGACTGGGATTGAAATATATACACTAATATGTATAAAATAGATAACTAATAAGAACATGCTGTATAAAAAAATAAACAAAAACAAACAATAAAATAAAAATGGAAAATTTAGAGATGAAAAGTAAAAATCTCTGAAATGAAAATCTCATTTCTCAATTTCTGTGGTATGAATACTCCCAGCCTAGCTAATTTCAAACTATCAACTTGGTGTTGCTGAATGCAGAGTCAGGAAGAAATGCACACACTTGGCTCTTGCAAGCTGGCATAAGTCAGCTCCAAGCCCACTACTCTCCTTATCTGTAGAAATTTAAAGTTGATCATGACAGGAATCTATTCTTTAGAGGAGATTGGCTTGTATTTTTGTTAGGTACCTGGGAATGTTCCCAGTTTCAAACCACTTTAATTTCTTAGCTTTTTCCGAGCATGCAGGTAGTTTTGAATTGTAATCCCAAATCCATTTGAGGTCTGCTTCTGTTAACAGATTCTCAGAAGAAATATCTCCTTAGTTTTTTCCTTCCTTCTCTCAGGGAATCGATGTACTTGATCACCAATCTCCATTGTCATACCATGGCATTGTTGCTTCTTTTACCTGGATAATATATTCAGTTTGTGAAATGGTTCACCTAATTTACGTGGAAATGATAGACTGTAAAGGTTTTCTAAAGAATTGACATTATACTACCCACATAAAGCCAATTAAAAGATATATTGTTTTAACCAACATGAATTTTTTTTTTTTTTTTGCGGTACGCAGGCCTCTCACTGTTGTGGCCTCTCCCGTTGTGGAGCACAGGCTCCGGACACGCAGGCTCAGTGGCCATGGCTCACGGGCCCAGCCCCTCCGCAACATGTGGGATCTTCCCGGACCGGGGCACGAAACCGTGTCCCCTGTATCAGCAGGCAGACTCTCAACTACTGTGCCACCAGGGAAACCCCCAACATGAATTTTTATTATTTTTTAGTTTTGCTGGTTTCAGTAGGCATAAAAACAGTCCATTCTGTAACAAATCTCCACAGTTGATATTTAATTTCCACCACATTGAAAAAGTTTGAACATTATCTATGGGATGTTCCAATAAACATTTCAGAAAGATAGATTGTGCTTTAGTAAAAGAAATATAAATTAAGTCATTTCAGGAATATTATCTTTATTTTCATACTATTAGAACATTTGGATACAGTGTTTCCCCGCTTAAAGAATCATTTATTTTATTTTATTTTAAAATTTTTAATTAATTAATTAATTGTTTTAAACATCTTTATTGGAGTATAATTACTTTAAAATGGTGTGTTAGTATCTGCTTTATAACAAAGTGAATCAGCTATACCTATACATATATCCCCATATCTCCTCCCGCTGGCATCTCCCTCCTACCCTCACTATCCCACCCCTCTAGGTGGTCACAAAGCACCGAGCTGATCTCCTTGTGCTATGTGGCTGCTTCCCACTAGCTATCTATTTTACATTTGGTAGTGTATATAGGTGCATGCCACTCTCTCACTTCGTCCCAGCTTACCTTTCCCACTCCCTGTGTCCTCAAGGCCATTCTCTATGTCTGCGTATTTATTCTGGTCCTGCCGAAACTTTTCTTTTTTTTTTAGATCCCATATACATGTGTTAGCATACAGTATTTGTTTTTCTCTTTCTGACTTACTTCACGCTGTATGACAAACTCTAGGTCTATCCACCTCATTACAAATAACTTAGTTGTGTTTCTTTTTATGGCTGAGTAATATTCCATTGTATATATGTGCCACATCTTCTTTATCCATTCATCTGTTGATGGACACTTAGGTTGCTTCCATGTCGTGGCTATTGTAAATAGAGCTGCAATGAACATTGTGGTACATGACTCTTTTTGAATTACGGTTTTCTCAGGGTGTATACCCAGTAGTGGGATTGCTGGGTCATATGGTAGCTCTCTTTAAATTTTTTAAGGAACCTCCATACTGTTCTCCATAGTGGCTGTATCAATTTACATTCCCACCAACAGTGCAGGAGGGTTCCCTTTTCTCCACACCCTCTCCAGCACTTATTGTTTGTAAATTTTTTGATGATGGCCATTCTGACTAGTGTGAGGTGATACCTCATTGTAGTTTTGATTTGCATTTCTCTAATGATTAGTGAGGCTGAGCAACCTTTCATGTGTTTGTTGGCAATCTGTGTATCTTCTTTGCAGAAATGTCTATTTCGGTCCTCTGCTCATTCTTGGATTGGGTTGTTTGTTTTTTTGATATTGAGCAACCTGACCTGCTTGTAAATTTTGGAGATTAAGCCTTTGTCAGTTGCTTCATTTGCAAATATTTTCTCCCATTCTGAGGATAGTTTTTTCACCTTGTTTATGGTTTCCTTTGCTGTTTAAAAGCTTTTAAGTTTCATTAGGTCCCATTTGTTTATTTTTGTTTTTACTTCCATTTCTCTAGGATGTGGGTCAAAAAGGATCTTGCTGTGATTTATGTCATAGTGTTCTGCCTGTGTTTTCCTCTAAGAGTTTTATAGTGTCTGGCCTTACATTTAGGTCTTTAATCCATTTTGAGTTTATTTTTGTGTATGGTGTTAAGGAGTGTTCTAACTTTATTCTTTTACATGTAGCTGTCAAGTTTTCCCAGCACCTCTTATTGAAGAGGTTGTCTTTTCCCCATTGTATATTCTTGTCTTCTTTATCAAAAATAAGGTGACCATAGGTGCGTGGGTTTATCTCTGGGCTCTCTTTCTTGTTCCATTGATCTATGTTTCTGTTTTTGTGCCAATACTGTATTGTCTTGATTACTTCAACTTTGTAGTATAGTGTGAAGTTGGGAGCCTGATTTCTCCAGCTGTGTTTTTCTTTCTCAAGATTGCTTAACTATTCGGGGTCTTTTGTGTTTCCATACAAATTGGGAAATTTTTTGTTCTAGTTCTGTGAAAAATGCCATTGGTATTTTGATAAGGATTGCACTGAATCTGTAGATTGCTTTCGGTAGTGTAGTCATTTTCACAATGTTGATTCTTCCAATCGAAGAACATGGTATATCTCTCCATCTGTTTGTATCATCTTTAATTGCTTTCATCAGTGTCTTATAGTTTTCTACATACAGGTCTCTTGTCTCCTTAGGTAGGTTTATTCCTAGGTATTTTATTCTTTTTGTTGCAATGGTAAATGGGCATGTTTCCTTAATTTCTCTTTCAGATTGTTCATCATTAGTGTATAGGAATGCAATAGATTTCTGTGCATTAATTTTGTATCCTTCTACTTTACCAAATTCATTGATTAGCTCTAGTAGTTTTCTGGTAGCATCTTTAGGATTCTCTATGTATAATATCATGTCATCTGCAAACAATGACAGCTTTACTTCTTCTTTTCCAATTTGGATCCCATTTATTTCCTTTTCTTCTCTGATTTCTGTGGCTAAAACTTTCAAAACTTTGTTGAATAATAAGGGTGAGAGTGGACATCCTTGTCTTCTTCCTGATCTTAGAGGAAATGGTTTCAGTTTTTCACCATTGAGAATGATGTTGACTCTGGGTTTGTCATATATGGCCTTGATTATGTTGAGGTAATTTCCCTCCATGCCTACTTTCTGGAGGGTTTTTATCATAAATGGGTGTTGAATTTTGTCGAAAGCTTTCTCTGCATCTATTGAGATGATCAAATGGTTTTTCTCCTTCAACTTGTTAATATGGTGTATCACATTGATTGGTTTGCATATATTGAAGAATCCTTGCATTCCTGGAATAAGCCCCACTTGATCATGATGTATGATCCTTTTAATGTGCTGTTGTATTTTCTGCTAGTGTTTGGTTCAGAATTTTTGCATCTATGTTCATCAGTGATATTGGCCTGTACTTTTCTTTCTTTGTGACATCTTTCTCTGGTTTTGGTATCAGAGCAATGGTGGCCTCGTAGAATGAGTTTGGGAGTGTTCTTCACTGTGCTATATTTTGGAAGAGTTTGAGAAGGATAGGTGTTAGCTCTTCTCTAAATGTTTGATAGAATTTGCCTGTGAAGCCATCTGGTCCTGGGATTTTGTTTGTTGGAAGATTTTTAATCACAGTCTTAGTTTCAGTGCTTATGATTGGTCTGGTTATATTTTCTATTTCTTCCTGGTTCAGTCTCAGAAGGTTGTGCTTTTCTAAGAATTTGTCCATTTCTTCCAGGTTGTCCATTTTATTGGCATGCTGTTGCTTGTAGTAATCTCTCATGATCCTTTGTAATCTCTCATGATACTTTGTATTTCTGCAGTGTCAGTTGTTACTTCTCCTTTTTAATTTCCAATTCTATTGATTTGAGTCTTCTCCCTTTTCTTCTTGATGAGTCTGACTAATGGTTTATCAATTTTGTTTACCTTCTCAAAGAACAACCTTTTAGTTTTACTGGTCTTTGCTGTTGTTTCCTTCTTTCTTTTTCATTTATTTCTGGTCTGATCTTTATGAATTCTTTCCTTCAGCCAACTTTGGGATTTTTTTGTTCTTCTTTCTCTAATTGCTTTAGGTGTAAGGTTAGGTTGTTTATTTGAGATGTTTCTTGTCTCTTGAGGTAGGATTGCATTGCTATAAACTTCCCTCTTAGAACTGCTTTTTCTGCATCCCGTAGTTTTGGGGTCATCGTGTTTTCATTGTCATTTGTTTCTAGGTATTTCTTGATTTCCTCTTTGATTTCTTCAGTGATCTCTTTGTTATTTAGTGATGTATTATTTAGCCTCCATGTATTTGTATTTTTTACAGATTTTTTCCTGTAATTGATATCTAGTCTCATAGGGTTGTGGTCAAAAAAGATACTTGATACAATTTCAATTTTCTTAAATTTACCAAGGCTTGATTTGTGACCCAAGATATGATCTATCCTGGAGAATGTTCCATGAGCACTTGAGAAGAAAGTGTATTCTGTTGTTTTTGGGTGGAATGTCCTATAAATATCAATTAAGTCCATCTTCTTTTATGTATCATTTAAAGCTTGTGTTTCTTTATTTATTTTCATTTGGGATGATCTGTCCATTGGTGAAAGTGGAGTGTGAAAGTCCCCTACTATGATTGTGTTGCTGTTGATTTCCCCTTTTATGGCTGTTAGCATTTGCCTTATGTATTGAGGTGCTCCTATGCTGGGTGCATAAATATTTACAATTGTTGTATCTTCTTCTTGGATTGATTCCTTGATCATTATGTAGTGTCCTTCTTTGTCTCTTGTAATAGTCTTTCTTTTAAAGTCTATTTTGTCTGATATGAGAATTGCTACTCCAGCTTTCTTTTGATTTCCATTTGCATGGAATATCTTTTTCCATCCCCTCACTTTCAGTCTGTATGTGTCCCTAGGTCTGAAGTGGGTCTCTTGTGGATGGCATATGTACAGGTCTTGTTTTTGTATCCATTCAGCCAGTCTATGTCTTTTGGTTGGAGCATTTGATCCATTTACATTTAAGGTAGTTATTGATATATATGTCCCTATTACCATTTTCTTAGTTGTTTTGGGTTTGTTATTGTAGGTCTTTTCCTTCTCTTTGTTTCCTGCCTAGAGAAATGTCTTTAGCGTTTCTTGTAAAGCTGGCTTGGTGGTGCTGAATTATCTTAGCTTTTGCTCATCTGTAAAGATTTTAATTTCTGTGTGGAATCTGAATGAGATTCTTGCTGGGTAGAGTGATCTTGGTTGTAGGTTTTTCCCTTTCATCACTTTAAATATGTCCTGCCACTTCCTTCTGCCTTGCAGAGTTTCTGCTGAAAGATCAGCCGTTAACCTTATGGGGATTCCCTTGTATGTTACTTGTTGTTTTTCCCTTGCTGCTTTTAATATTTTTCTTTGTATTTAATTTTTGATAATTTTATTAATATGTGTCTTGGCGTGTTTCTCCTTGGATGTATCCTCTATGGAACTCTCTGCACTTCTTGGACTTGATTGACTATTTCCTTTCCCATATTATGTAAGTTTTTGACTATAATCTCTTCAAATATTTTTCAATGCCTTTCTTTTTCTCTTCTTCTTCTGAGACCCCTATAATTTGAATGTTGGTGTGTTTAGTGTTGTCCCAGATGTCCGTGAGACTGTCCTCAATTCTTTTCATTCATTTTTCTTTATCCTGCTCTGTGCTAGTTATTTCCCATTTATTATCTTCCAGGTCACTTATCTGTTCTTCTGCCTCAGTTATTCTGCTATTGATCCCTTCTAAAGAATTTTTAATTTCATTTATTGTGTTTTCATCACTGTTTGTTTGCTCTTTCATTCTTTTAGGTCCTTGTTAAACGTTTCATGTTTTTTCTCTATTCTATTTCCAAGATCTTGGATCATGTTTACTATAATTACTCTGAATTCTTTTTCAGGTAGACTGTCTATTTCCTCTTCATTTGTTTGGTCTGATGGGTTTTTACCTTGCTCCTTCATCTGCTGTGTGTTTCTATGTCTTCTCATTTTGCTTAACTTACTGTGTTTGGGGTCTCTTTTTCACAGGCTGCAGGTTCGTAGTTCCCATTGTTTTTGGTGTCTGCTTACAGTGGGCAAGCTTGGTTCAGTGGGTTTTTTAAGCTTCCTAGTGGATGGGACTGGTGCCTGTGTTCTGGTTGTGAGGCTTGATCTTGTCTTTCTGGGGTGCAGGACCCTGTCCAGTGGTGTGTTTTGTGGCATCTGTGACCTTATTATGATTTTAAGCAGCCTCTCTGCTAATAAGTGGGGTTGTGTTCCTGTCTTGCTAGTTGTTTGGCATAGGGTGTCCAGCACTGTAGCTTGCTGGTCGTTGAGTGGAGTTGGGTCTTAACGTTGAGATGGAGATCTCTGCGAGCACTTTTGCCAGTTGATATTACATGGAGCTGGGAGGTCTCTGGTGGACCAATGTCCTGAACTCAGCTCTCCCACTTCTGAGGCAGAGGCCCAAAACCTGGTTGAAGCACCAAGATCCTGTCAGCCACACTTTTGGGAAGTCTGAGGTCTTCTGCCATTGTTCAGTAGATGTTCTGTAGTTGTTCCACATGTAGATGTATTTCTGATGTATTTGTGGGGAGGAAGGTGATCTCCATGTCTTAATCCTCTGCCATCTTGAAGGTCTCTCCCAATCATTTATTTTAAAACTTAAGCAAGGTTACATAGTAGCTCTGAGTTCACTCATTGTTGTTCAGATGCTTGGACTGTGGCAGAGATTGTTAGCTGCCCACAAAAATCTGTCCTTCTCTTCGTCCATAGTGGAAAGGCATGAATTTGTATTAATCTTTCTAATGGCATTCCATTACTATTTAAACTATTCATTTCCTTTATGCATTCACCCATCAGTGGACATTTAGGTTGTTTCTATATCTTGGCTATTGTGAGTCATGAGTCAGTGAACATAGGAGTGCAGATATCTATATATCAGTGTATGTCTATCTATATACAATGGAATATTATTCAGCCTTAAAATAGAAGGAAATCCTGGCATTTGCATCAACATGGATGAACCTGGAGAACATTACACTAATTGAAATGAGCCCAACACAGAAAGACAGGTACTTGCATAATTAGAGTTATATATGACACCTAACATAGTCAGTTTCATGGAAGCAGAAAGTAGAATGGTGGTGGCTGGGAGTTAGGTGAAAGGGGAAATGGGGAGAAGTTGGTCAAAGTTTATAAATTTTCAGTATTTTGGGATGAATAAGTTCTGGAGGTCTAATGTGTACAGCTTGGTGAGAACAGTTATAGATACAGTTAACAGTACTGCATTATGAACTTGAAATTTCCTAACATGTAGATGTTTCACATACTCACCACACCAAAAAAAAAAAAAAAAAAAAGAGAGAGAGAGAAAGTGAGAGAGAAAAAGAAAGATAAAGTAATGGTGAGGTGATGAATATTTTAATTGGCTTGGTTGTGGTGATTGTTTCACAATGTATACAGATCTCAAAACATTAAGTTATACACCTAATTATATACAATCTCTATTTGTCAGTTTTACCTCCATAAAGCTGAAAAAAAGAACTCATGCCTTTCTGTGGGGGAAATATGTCATTTTTAGCCCTGTGTACTGACATGGCCCAGGAGCAAGGTCATTTTGTGATGTGCTCTAGTGCTAAGGAGCATGGGGCCTCTTGGAAAAAAAAAGGTTGATTCCAAGTCTGGACTGGAAGGTTTTGTGAGAGACTGGAGCATTTAGTTGTGCCAGAAAGCTAGGAAGCCTTCAAAGATTAATGGTATTATGTCAAAAGGCCACAGAAACCAATTTAAAGTGTACTTGAGACAATTTGAGCATCAAAAGGAGGATAATGGCTCTGGTCAATTGACACACATTAAATCTGAAAAAATGTTAATATATAATTTTGTACAAAGGAGAAAAGCTAACAAAATGTCGAGGCATATTATGCAATCATGTTGCTGTTATTGACTAATTTATTATATTGTTAAAGAGGATAGGGACAAAAAATGTAATCACTTCTGGTAAATGTATTTTCTGACTCAAAGGGAAGATGAGTAGAATGATACCATAAGTTGTGATCTTAAAGCAGACATGAAATATTCAAATTAAATTGTGTATGTATACATTTATATTAGTAATACATAATACATAATTATGTAATATATGTTATATATATTAGTATTTTAAAGAGTTTTATGGTTCTAAGAATGAAAAAAAAATGCAAGAGCCATCAGATCTAAAGGATTTAAAGTTCTGCTTCTCAGGATTGCATCAAGCGCAAAGTCTCTAAGGTTAGAATGAGAAAGACATTTACTTACTTTGAAGTTTACCAACTCGTGTGAAGGAACTGTTGGTAGACTGAAGAATTAGGTCTTGTACATAACTTGAATCCCAGAGAGTGAGCTAACTGATCATCTTAGAGTTATGAAATCACTGATGTAGCAAACAAAAATTTTATTCAGCAAATCACGTCAGAGTAACAACATCCTTCTAGCGTAAATCTCTCTTAGTAATGTCAGTGGTGGGGTATGATCACTGTTTTCCTTAGTGAAATAATGTTTTTTGAACTTGAGAAAATTTAGAATTAAGTGCAGAAATGTTTAAGAAAATCAGACTCTTAGGATTAGTATTTTCATGTTGAGACAGAAGCTGTGCCTATCTGATATTGCACATGCTAATAAAAAGTGGGAGAATTTGGCCTAATGGAGTGACAACCTTTTAACTAATTTGAAATGGCTATTTAAATACTACAGTTTTATGATTTTAAGAAATAATCATGTGCAGTTAATATCTCATCTAAGATATTAGGTTCATTTTATAGGCTTTTAAAATTTAATTAATAAGAATTATTTAATACTCAGGAAGTTTCTACTTCTTGAATGAGCCAGTGTAGTATTTAAAAGGGGGAAGCTTGAGGTGATCCAGGTGAAAATGTTCTTCTATCACAGAATATCATCCCTCTACCTTGTCACCCATAGTGTCTTCCTTGACACCTAACTGCCTAACCTACAAATTGGAACCCTGAGTCTTAAAAGGCTACCTACACACAACAGGTTACTTAGTCCTCCCCGTTCACAAGCTCTGGCTGTACCCAGATAAGATTCCCAAGGTCTTATTCCCCAATCCTTGTCCTCATCCAGTTATTCCACTAAGTGACACACTTGGGCATAATAGAATGACAACAACAACAGACTGCTCTATTTTCCCAAAGAGTCCTACCTCATTGTGTGCTCTGCCCCATTTTTGCCTCTTATAATACTGATAAAACAAGGAAGCCAGTACAGGTGCATCCCATTGGGTGGGTGGGTGGGAGGTCCCTTACTTACTTAGAAAATGACTATGAATTTTCTATCCTGGGAGTTACAACAATGTCCTGCTTGTTCTATACATGCTCTTTGGAGGGACCAAAGCTTTCCAAATAATATTAATATCAAAAATAACTTGGGAGATTGGGATTGACATATATACACTAATAGGTATAAAATGGGTAACTAATAAGAACCTGCTGTATAAAAAAAATAAATACAATTCTAAAATTCAAAAAAATAAAAAAAAATAAAATAAAATAACTTGCTCTACAACATGGATGGACCTAGAGATTGTCATACTGAGTGAAGTAAGTCAGACAGAAAAAGACAAATATATAATATCACTTATACATGGAATCTAAAAAATGGTAGAAATGAACTTATTTACAAAACAGAAATAGAGTCACAAATGTAGAAAAAAAACTATGGTTACCAGGGGTGAAAGGGGGGAGAGATAAACTGGGAGATTGGGATTGACATATACACACTACTATATATAAAGTAGATAACTAATAAGGACCTGCTGTATACCACAGAAAACTCTACTCAATACTCTGTAATGGCCTACGTGGGAAAAGAATCTAAAAAAGAGTGGATATATGTATATGTATAACTGATTCACTTTACTGTATACCTGAAACTAACACAGCATTGTAAATCAACTATGCTTCAATAATAATGAAAAGAAATAACTTGCTTTAGATGTAGGTTTCTTGCTGGGGATTGTAGACTTAGATCGAGGTTCTCATGTTATAGGATACGATTTCCATATGTATGTGAAATCCTAAATATATCAATTATCAACATAATTTTTCCCCTATCCTCAGCGCTCTGACAAAATAGAGAAAAGAAACTGTCATGTTAAGGAAAGACCAAGTAACTTCTCAGTGAATGTGGGTGAAAGTGGCCTGTGAACTTCTAGTGATCAGGATGGAGGTGTGAGCTGCAATTCTGCCCTCTGGTGAACTCAGGTCAATGAAATCATTGGGAATGATGCATAAAGGTTCCAGCTCACATTCTGACCATTTTTCTCTGAAGTGGAGATCGTGGAAGTGTCATTTACAAAGGCTTGTTCTAACTGTAATCCTCTTCTGCTTGTATGTGTGCTACCAGGTCATTCATGTTCCACAGCAGCGCGGTCTTTCCAGTTGGAGACTGGACCTGTGCAAAGGAATCCTGGACTAAAAGTACCTTGCGCCTGGGTGGACTGTGCCCTGTGAAATTCTCCTGACCACCCCTATGGCTGAACCGTTCTTGGAATAACCCTTATGTATCCACACATCTCGCAAATCTCTCCAACACTGTAAACCAGAGAACTATGAACTTGAAATCTTTGCTATGTCAAAATGACCACAAAAAACGAGGTCGGTTTCTTTAAATCACAGATACCACTTAAATTTGGAAAGTCCAGAAAAGGACTCCAAGTTTTTACCACTGTGTGTCGGCCTCAGACTTAAAATGGGAAAAGGCAAACATCTTGGGGCATTTGTCTCTGGCTGAGGGGAGTCCACAACAAATTCTCAACAGTTTGGGAGATGATGGGCAAATAACCTCAGGACCACTGCTGTGAACTAGAAATCCACTTGGTTATTTTGTGGCTGCCAGTAGGAAGGCCCTCCTTCCCTGGCTCTACTGTGTTCACCACCCTCAAGGGGAATTTAGAGATAATGAACAATTACAAGCTTTGGAAAGGCAGATTTATAGCCTGATAAATGTCCAAGTAAAAACTGGCAGGTTTGTTTATCCCGAGAGGGGCATTTGATGTGGAACTCACCCCCTCCACAATCAACAGAAGTTCTTGCCACATGTTCTAAAAGTTAAAAACAATATCTCAGTTATCAAAGAAATCCTTGATTTTATACATCTCTGCACAAATACTATAATCCCTAGAAAGCCTAAATATTTACCAGATAAATACTCTAAAGACCTCTCAAAGTCCATCTTTTTATCCCCTGCTGAACATCAAAGTGCTTCATCTTCCCTGTCTGACTGGCAAGAGACCTTCCCTTTTCCTGCTGACCACAAGGCAATGTTCGAGGGGGTCTTCAGACATAAGTGGAAACCTTTTTTATGCATTGAGCTGTAGGCACGTGGTAGTCTTCAGCCACAGGGTGATGAGACCTCTTCTGCCTTCCAGTAATGTAATTCTTATAAGTAGCCACATCTTGTATTCAAATTCTGAGTCTGTGGTTTTATTTTTTATAGCGCTTGTCTACAACAATAGTTAATATCCCCTGTTTTCCATCTTCCATCTATTGCCATCACACTTCCCTCTTGCTTGTAGATTTCACTGCTCAAACTCTCCCTTTACAACTCCTTCTCTTGTTATCTCTGGCTCACATAACTTTTTTTCTTCTCCTTCCAGATTTCCCTCCTAGCCTTTGGTTATGGAAATCACCATGAAGTCCTTTCTATCTAACACCATGACATCCCTTTCTGCCCTTTCCCAGGTTGGTTTTAAACAAAATTCTCTGCTAAAGGGGCACACTTCTGACAGGTAAGTTTCCTTGTAGATCCCTGAGGATATGGAATGAAAATTTTACTTCTAGTTTATCCTTATTTTGAGGATTTGGGGTTCCAGCTTTGGGAGAGAGTATTTCCTATTATTTTCCTTACTTTGGGTGGTCCTGGGCCTAGTTTCCTATACCTGTGAGGCTGTGACAAATGAAGAAATCATTTTCTAGGATTCAGTGAATGCTCTCCCATGTAAGGCTGACTCAAGTTCCATTGCTCTCTGGGTGTCCACCCCTTTTTAGTTTTTGGTCGAAGTGCTACTTACTTTCCATCTAGCCCTTTGATGCTTGGAAGATGATTTTAAAAGCCTGTTATCTTGAATTTTCAGTTGGTTTCAGAGGAAGCATCAGTTGGTGACCCTTATTATTTACCTGACTGCCCGGCCTGCCATATTACCAGAAATAGTTCATGACAAGATTTTCTGAAGTTCAACCAGACCCCTGTCCTCTAAGAAACCCACCTTGGTCATGATGTCTTTTTTTATTCATTGCTGCATTTGGTTTGCCATCGTTTGGTTTGGGGTTTTTGCATATGTGTTCATATGTCAGATTTGTCTATAATTTACTTTGCTTGAATCATCCTTGCCTAGTATTTGTGTCAAGTATTTAGTCTCACAAAATGATTTGGGAATTGTTCCTACTTCTTCTATTCTTTCATATAATTTGTGTAAGATTGAAATAAAAATTAAATAGATGATTACTGTAAAACTGACATAGAGCTTCTTTGTGGACAGATCTTAAATGAGTGATTTTATTTATTGGTTTTAGGATCATTTAGGTTTTCTATTTCTTTTTCAGTCAGCTCTGGTAATTCAATATTTTCTAAAAGTTTGTCTTCTCGCTTAAGTTTTAAAATTTGTTGGTTAAGAGTTTTTAAAACCTCATGGTGTTTTCATCCATAATGCATCTGTGGTTGTTTTAAATTTCTAAAGTTATTTATTTGTCCTTTCTCTTTTTCCTGAGTAATCTTTCCAGTGTTTTGTGATTCTTATTAATCTCTTCATATAATTTAATTTTGGCTGAGTTGAATGTCACCACTACATATTTGTTTTCTAGTATATTAATTTCTTTTCCTATCTTTGATATTTTCTTTTTTTAAAAAAACCTTTTGGGTTTATTATAGTTCTTTCTTTACTTTCTTATTTTGAATGCTTAAAACCTAATTTTCAAGTTCCTTGTTTTTCTAATATACATACATTTGGGGCTATAAATTTCCATCTAAAAACCACTTTAGCTATATACCTCAACTTCTGATAGTTGGTAGTAGTATCTTAAAATGTTTATTCATTTCCATTTTGATTTCTTTTTGTTCTTGTACATTTTATCTTAATTACATTCTGGTCAACTAATGTGGTTTGACTGGTACTGATTATTAAAAAATATTTGATATTCGCTTTATGATTTGGTACATGTAGATTTGTATAAGCATTTCATGTCTTCTCCAATTGTTAAGTGCAATGTTTTACATGTACCCATTAGATCAAGCTTGCTAATTGTGTTGTTTAAATGTCCTCTATTCATGAAGTTTTTTGTTTTGTTCTGTTTTGTTTTGCCTACTTTAGGCATTGTTGGGGAGGAAACAGTCTTTTCCTTCTACCCATCTTAGTTTCATTGACCAGGGCTCTGTAAATTAGACTAATAAAATACAGATCAACAAGAGAAAAGAGACAGAAGTTTAGTAGCATGTGCATTGTACATACACTTGGGAGCTTTCAGAGATGAATAACTTCAAAGGGTGACTAGAATTTGGGGTCTATGTACTTAACTTAGTAGGGGAAAAGGAGGGGGAGAAAACTTATGGAAAGGCAAATGACTTTTTGGCAAGATAAATAGGCTCTTAGGAGAATGGATAGAAAAATATGATCGTTTTATAACATGTCTGTCTGGGTGTGCTTGCCACTCTCTCTCCAAGAAGAGAAGGCTAAGAGTTACTCTGGGAAGGGGATTTATGACAATTGAGCTCTTTTGGGAAGCTCTTCTTTTAGGCATAAAAGAGACTGAAGAAACTCAAATGCCTTCAGAACAAAATAATTCTTATGTCAAAGTGTCATATTTTGGGGTGGCAAATCCTGATCCTCTTTATAATCAGTCATTGAGAGAGATGTCTTAAAATCTCTCACTATGTTGGTGTACTTGTCAATTTTGTAAGGCAGTTGTAAGTCTACTTTTACATAAAGATTTTATAAATCCTTATTTTTTTTCCAATTACAATAGCATACATAATTGTTATAGAAACTTCAAACAATACAGAAATATATAAAAGTTGAGAGTGACTATCTCCAGTATTTTCACATAATCATTGTTACCATTTGGTGTATAATTTTTCCGTAATGTTTTCAAGGTGTGTGCATGTTTGTGTATATGTATTCCTGGAAAGTGTTATTATGTTTTAATTGGGAGACTACATGGGGAAGATGTTTAAAAAGGAATGGCTATTTACCATTTCATAAAGGTAATTTTAAAACAAACAAAGTGTAATCCAGAAGTCAGCTGGATTCTTCCAGCTCGTTGAGGACTAGATAAATCTAATTTAAACTCAACCTCAAACCCATGTGGAAAACCCTACTTCCTTAGTCTAGATTTCTTTGAATTCCCAGATAGCATATACTCTCACAGCTACTTCTTCCTCTACATTTGTCTTCTCTCTTGTTTTGTTCACAGTCAATCTGAGGTAAAACCCACCTTCTTCCAAAACAACAAAAACAACAATAACAACTATCTACTCACACCACTTGTGAGTGCAATAGGCAAAACTGAAGACTGTAGGTAGTGTAGGTGGATTGGTTACGATACCAACCAGGGTTCTTGGCCTTCCTTAATCAATAGAAATTGATAAGAGGCCAGACAAGAAATTCAGACAAGGCTTTATTTGGGGCCCCTGCTGCAGCAGGGGGGAGTGAAAACAAATAACAGGTTCCCTTGCTCACTCCCCAAGCAGGGGTGAGCTGGTCCCTTATATGGGGTGAAGGTAGGGGTGGGTCAAGGTGTTGGGCTGGAGGGGTGGCTTAGGTGGTCTGCCCACCCCTTTGGTGGTGTTGAGTGCAGGGGGCATGCAGCAGTACCCTGCTTTTGCTCCTGATACCCTGCTGTTTTTGCTCCTGGCTCTTCAGAAGTGGCAGTTGGGCTTTTTGTATCTTGTTTTCCAGAATTTGCCCCAACTGTGCATGCATGCAGTTATTTTGAGTCCCTTATAGTTTCTTTGTATTTTGTTGCTTGGGGAGACGTTTGTCCAGGTACAAGCATTGCAGCACTGCAGCAAAGGATCCCAGTTCCTAGGTCTCAGACTGACTCAGTTATAGCAGAGATAGTGGAAGGAAACAGAGAAGTTTACATGGCAGAGAAGTGAAAATATCAAATGAAATACCAGATAGTACAACCCTGAGCAAGTTCTTCAGCCTCCCCGCCTCTAGCTAACCCTGCTTCTCTGAGAATTTTTTACCTTGCTAACCTCCCTCTTTCCCTTTATTCCTCTGCCCCAATTTTGCTTCTCATTCCTCTCTCAAACAGGTAAAATTTTCTCCTCATTTCATGCAGAATTGTTTAACTTTCAGCTCTTTTGAGGCTTGGTCTGGGTCTAACATTCATCCCTTTGCTTCTGACTTTGTCACAAGATATTTTCCCAAACAAAGGCAGTTTATTCATGAAGAGGAGTTCTGGAACTAGCTGTTAAGATAGTATATCTTTACAACTTTGCAGAAGGAGGAATTTACTCTCAGAATAAAGAGAAGTTCTTTATTTCAGCAAGTTATTTATTTCAAATAAATTTAACTTTATGATAACCTCCTGATGCAATCCATCTTTAACTATGAGGACAAAGTGGCAAAAATTTCACAACAGACTAAAATCACTTATTCAGTCAAACATTTGTTCATCAAAATATATTGAACACCTCCAACCTGTTGGGCATTGTTCTTTCATAGGTCTGAGTGAACCACTGGGGTAAGCCACCTGTAAAGCTTGGTTACCACTATGACCTTGCACCTCAGAGTATGTGGTGCTCTGTTGGAGAAGGATCTATCTCTTGGAAAATATAAGACTTCGGCATGCAGATAATAGAACCATATCCAGATAATAGAAATAACATCTGGCTGAGGATAGGAAGCAAGAGGATGGAAACATTCCCTTATTTGGGGGGATCTTTTAATATTTATACTGCTAAGCTATATTATTTCTGGCTATTTTTTACCAAGGACTATATGCAATATGGGGGTATATTTGCTGCTAGAGGGAAAAGCATTGAATGACCATGACTGTTTTCTTATTGTGATGCTAGCCATTCAAAATTATTTTCCCCTTATTTTGATATGTTATAGCCCATTTGCTTAGAAATGATGTCGATAGGGTGGATATTCTTTATGTCTTGGGGGTGAAAGATAATGAAAGGAGAAGTATAGGAGAGTTAATGAAGGGAGAAGGATTCAGAGAAGTAATAAAAAGAGAGAGGAGAGTAAGAGAAAATAATAGATGTGATAGGGAAGAGAAAGGTAATTAAGAAACTGAAGAGTGAAAGGGCTCTTTCCAAAGTATGCTGCTTCCCACAAGGCAGTGTTCCCTCTCTCATCTTGCCCTTCATGCTTGACCATCATGCTCTCATCCCCATGTCATGGTACTCCTATATCAACCTTTTTCCTTTCTCTTGGGCTTATAAATTCCACCGATGGCTTGCACTGCAGACATAAAGGGCCTGTTGTCTTCTCTGATGTTCTCTTATGTTCTATTTCTTGTACAGGCATTTTTGTTTCTTGGTGTCTGGGATCCTTTGACATCTATACTCTTCAGAGCTGACAAACACTGGAAAATTCAACTTCCTTATTCTCAAAGAACAGGGCTTCCCATTGCATCCATGGAGTCTCATATTGACCCTTAATTCTGAGTCATGGACCAATTTGTTCCAGAACCACATAGGTTTGCTCAATCACACCTTTTTACTATATTTGGTTGTGGACAGCACTTGGTCCTACGAGGGGAAGGTGAGGTTAAAATTGTGCTAGTGGAAAGGATTCATGAGGGGTTTTAAAATAAGAATAATATGTGACATAATAATGATATGAGGCCAGAAAATTGCTGTATAAGAAAATGTACAAACTCTGAAATACAGATTAGGTACTAACATATACCTACAAAGTAATTTCCAATGCATTACCTAATTCAGTTCTCCAAATGTAAGAGTTGTGTTGTGTAAGGATTTGTTTTGCATTAATTTGGCTAAGTTGGAGCTATGTTTCTAGAATTTCCTTCCCGGTATGTGGCCCCTGCATACGCCACAAGAGATTTAGATTTTATTTTTAATTGTGGTTATAAATACATAACATTAAATTTACCATCTTAAACTTTTTAAAATGGACAGTTCAGCAGTGGTAAGTACAGATCTTCCTCTGCTTATGATGGAGTTACATCCCCATAAACCCTATTGTAAGTTGAAAATGTCATAAGTTGAAAATGCATTGAATACACCTAACCTAATGAACATTCTAGCTTAGCCTAGCATGCCTTAAATGTGCTCAGAACACTTACCTTAGCCTATAGCTGGGCAAAATCATCTAACACAAAGCTTATTTTACAATAAAGTGTTGAATAGCTCATGTACTTTGTTGAAACTGTTTTGAACTGAAAGTACAGTGAAAAACAGAATGGTTGTATGGATACAATATGGTTATAAGTGTATTGGTTGTTTATCTTCATGATTTCCTGGTGGTCACTACCCAGCATGATGAGAGAGGACAGTAGTGCATATCACCAGCCCAAGGAAAAGATCAAAGTCAAAATTCAAAATATGGTGTCTATTGAATGCATATCACTTTTGCGCCATTATAAAGTTGAGAAATCATAAGTCAAACCATCATAATTTGGGGACCATATGTTTATTCATCTTGTTGTGCAGCAGTTCTCTAAAACTTCCTCATCTTGTGAAACTGAAACTCTATTCTCTTTAAACATTATTCCCACCCCCCGACCCAGTCCTTGGCAATTACCTTTCTACTTTCTGTTTCTATGAATTTGACTGCTTTAGACATTTCATATGAGTGGAAACATACAGTATTTGTTCTTCTGTGACTGGATTATTTCATGTAGCATAATGTTCTCGACGTTCATCCATGCAGTAGCATGTCATAAGATCTCCTGTTTTTAAGGCTGCATAACGTTTTATTGTATGTATATAATACATTTTCTTTATCCACTCATATGTCGATGGACACTTACGTTGCTTCTACCTCTTGGCTATTGTGAACAGTGCTGCAATGAACATGGGTGTGCAAATATCTCTTTGAGAACTTGCTTTTGCTTTTTTTTTTTTGGTTATATACCTAGAAGTGGGATTGCTGGATCATATGGTAGTTCTATTTTTAAATTTTTTGAGGAGCTTCTGTACTGTTTTTATAGTAGCCGTACCATTTTACATTCCTAACAGGGCTCGAGGGTTCAAATTCCTCTGTATCATCACCAATATTTGCTGTTTTCTGTTCTTTTGATGGCGGCCATCCTAATGGGTGTGAGGTGATGTACTCATTGTGGTTTTGATTTGCCTACAAGAGAATTTTTGTGTGATTTGGAGGGTGAAAGTAAAGTAGCAGTCATAATGTTTTTACACTCAAAGGCCAGTGCAGGTAGGGTTGCCAGTAAAATACAGGATGCCAAATTAAGTTTGAATTTCAGATAAACAAAAATAATTCTTGTGTTTGGGGGTCCGCCTGCCGATGCAGGGGACGCAGGTTTGTGCCCCGGTCTGGGAGGATCCCACATGCCACGGAGCGGCTGGGCCCATGAGCCATGGCCGCTGGGCCTGCGCATCCGGAGCCTGTGCTCCGCCACGGGAGACGCCACAACAGTGAGAGGCCCGCGTACCGCAATAATAATAATAATAATAATAATAATTCTTTAGTATAAGTATGTCCCAATACTGCATGGGACATATTTATATTAAAAAGGGATTTGTATGCAATATTTAGCACACATTTATACCTAAAAAGTATTTGCTACTTATCTGAACTTCAAATTTAACTGGGCACTCTGTATTTTTATTTGCTATATCTGGCAACACTAAGTGTAGGGCATGTAGCACTGTTGTGGGTCACACACACTGATAAGGATTTGTGGGTTCACCCTCTGGCATGAGAATCAGCCAGATATGCAGAACCTCTAGCAACTGCTATATCTCTTCCTTCAGTTTTGCTGACTCTTGGGCCAGGTGTGTATAAAATTTAGCTCAAGTGTCCATCAACGGATGAATGGATAAAGAAAATGTGTCATATACAGCCAGTGGAATATTAGGCAGCTTTAAAAAAAAGTGATGAAGGAAGCAGCTTATCCAGTAGGATACCCCCATCATTGATGCTGGAGGTGTGGAGACAGTGAAAGACCAGTGCTGGTTCCAGAACGTCTTGTGGATTCCTCTCAGCCTCAAGGGTTCTTATATGTCCTTATTTCCTGATTTCATGCTTATCTCCTCTTGTAGACTGCTGAACTTGCTGACTTTGGGCTATAGCAACAGACACAGAAGGAACAGCCTCACTTAAATGGTCTAATCAGCTCCCTCAACTGTATAAGATAAAATCTCTGGAATAAATCATCTGTCTACCTATATACCTATATCTGTATCTGTATCTCTGTCTCTAACTCTATCTCCCTCTAGTAATTCTGCTTCTTTGAACAAAACCTGAATGATACAGGCTGAAATGTGTTTATATACATTTTTATATGAAGACACTGGATCTTAAGATGTTAAGTACCTTGTTCAAGGTTATACAAATAGTGAGTGGCAGAAAGAAGCAATACTTGATTTTGGTCTCTCTACCTCTGAAAACCACCAACAGACTAATCTGTCTTAGGGAATACAGTGGGGCAATCACACATATGTGGAATATTAATTGATTGATGAATGTCACATTCCAAACAAGCAAGGTAATTAATCTAATTCAGCACTAGTGATTAGGTCTCATTAATACTATATTTAGTAAGTGAGCATCTAATTTCTTCTAAGAGACATAGATAAATGGGAGAAATTTTTAGAAGACCAACCAGAGAGGGATTTATTTATTTATTTTTTTAAAAAAAATTTATTTATTTTTTTATTAGTTTCTGCTTTATAACAAAGTGAATCAGTCATACATATACATCTGTTCCCACATCTCTTCCCTCATGCATCTCCCTCCCTCCCACCCTCCCCATCCCACCCCTCCAGGCGGTCACAAAGCATCGACCTGATCTCCCTGTGCTCTGAGGCTGCTTCCCTCTATCTATCTACCTTATGTTTGGTAGTGTATATATGTCCATGCCTCTCTTTCACTTTGTCACAGCTTAGCCTTCCCCCTCCCCATATCCTCAAGTCCATTCTCTAGTAGGTCTCTGTCTTTATTCCCGTTTTACCCCTAGGTTCTTCATGACATTTTTTTTTTTAATTCCGTATATATGTGTTAGCATACGGTATTTGTCTTTCTCTTTCTGACTTACTTCACTCTGTATGACAGACTCTAGGTCTATCCACCTCATTACAAATAGCTCAGTTTCGTTTCTTTTTATGGCTGAGTAATATTCCATTGTATATATGTGCCACATCTTCTTGATCCATTCATCCGATGATGGACACTTAGGTTGATTCCATATCCGGGCTATTGTGAATAGAGCTGCAATGGACATTTTGGTACATGTCTGTTTTTGAATTATGGTTTTCTCAGGTTATATGCCTAGTAGTGGGATTGCTGGGTCATATGGCAGTTCTATTTTTAGTTTTTTAAGGAACCTCCATACTGTTCTCCATAGTGGCTGTACCAATTCACATTCCCACCAGCAGTGCAAGAGTGTTCCCTTTTCTCCACACCCTCTCCAGCATTTATTGTTTCTAGATTTCTTGATGATGGCCATTCTGACTGGTGTGAGATGATATCTCATTGTAGTTTTGATTTGCATTTCTCTAATGATTAATGATGTTGAGCATTCTTTCATGTGTTTGTTGGCAGTCTGTATATCTTCTTTGGAGAAATGCCTATTTAAGTCTTCTGCCCATTTTTGGATTGGGTTGTTTGTTTTTTTGCTATTGAGCTGCATGAGCTGCTTGTAAATTTTGGAGATTAATCCTTTGTCAGTTGCTTCATTTGCAAATATTTTCTCCCATTCTGAGGGTTGTCTTTTGGTCTTGTTTATGGTTTCCTTTGCTGTGCAAAAGCTTTGAAGTTTCATTAGGTCCCATTTGTTTATCTTTGTTTTTATTTCCATTTCTCTAGGAGGTGGGTCCAAAAGGATCTTGCTGTGATTTATGTCATAGAGTGTTCTATGTTTTCCTCTAAGAGTTTGATAGTTTCTGGCCTTACATTTAAGTCTTTAATCCATTTTGAGCTTATTTTTGTGTATGGTGTTAGGGAATGATCTAATCTCAAACTTTTACATGTTCCTGTCCAGTTTTCCCAGCACCACTTATTGAAGAGGCTGTCCTTTCTCCACTGTACATTCCTGCCTCCTTTATCAAAGATAAGTTGGCCATATGTGCGTGGGTTTATCTCTGGGCTTTCTATCCTGATCCACTGATCTATCTTTCTGTTTTTATGCCAGTACCACACTGTCTTGATTACTGTAGCTTTGTAGTATAGTCTGAAGTCAGGGAGCCTGATTCCTCCAGCTCCGTTTTTCATACTCAAGATTGCTTTGGCTATACGGGGTCTTTTGTTTTTCCAAACAAATTTTGAAATTTTTTGTTCTAGTTCTGTGAAAAATGCCATTGGTAGTTTGATAGGGATTGCATTGAATCTGTAGATTGCTTTGGGTAGTAGAGTCATTTTCACAATATTGATTCTTCCAATCCAGGAGCATGGTATATCTCTCCATCTATTTGTATCATCTTTAATTTCTTTCATCAGTGTCTTATAATTTTCTGCATACAGGTCTTTTGTCTCCTTAGGTAGGTTTATTCCTAGATATTTTATTCTTTTTGTTGCGATGGTAAATGGGAGTGTTTTCTTGATTTCATTTTCAGATTTTTCATCATTAGTGTACAGGAATGCCAGAGATTTCTGTACATTAAGTTTGTATCCTGCTACTTTACCAAATTCATTGATTAGCTCTAGTAGTTTCTCGGTAGCATCTTTAGGATTCTCTATGTATAGTATCATGTCATCTGCAAACAGTGACAGCTTTACTTCTTCTTTTCCAATTTGGATTCCTTTTATTTCCTTTTCTTCTCTGATTGCTGTGGCTAAAACTTCCAAAACTATGTTGAATAAGAGTGGTGAGAGTGGGCAGCCTTGTCTTGTTCCTGATCTTAGTGGAAATGGTTTCAGTTTTTCACCATTGAGGACAATGTTGGCTGTGGGTTTGTCATATATGGCCTTTATTATGTTGAGGAAAGTTCCCTCTATGCCTACTTTCTGCAGGGTTTTTATCATAAATGGGTGTTGAATTTTGTCGAAAGCTTTCTCTGCATCTACTGAGATGATCATATGGTTTTTCTCCTTCAACTTGTTAATATGGTGTATCACATTGATTGATTTGCGTATATTGAAGAATCCTTGCATTCCTGGAATAAACCCCACTTGATCATGGTGTATGATCCTTTTAATGTGCTGTTGGATTCTGTTTGCTAGTAGTTTGTTGAGGATTTTTGCATCTATGTTCATCAGTGATATTGGCCTGTAGTTTTCTTTCTTTGTGACATCCGTGCCTGGTTTTGGTATCAAGGTGATGGTGGCCTCGTAGAATGAGTTTGGGAGTGTTCCTTCCTCTGATATTGTTTGGAAGAGTTTGAGAAGGATGGGTGTTAGCTCTTCTCTAAATGTTTGATAGAATTCGCCTGTGAAGCCATCGGGTCCTGGGCTTTTGTTTGATGGAAGATTTTTAATCACAGTTTCAATTTCAGTGCTTGTGATTGGTCTGTTCATATTTTCTATTTCTTCCTGATTCAGTCTTGGCAGGTTGTGCATTTCTAAGAATTTGTCCATTTCTTCCAGGTTGTCCATTTTATTGGCATGCTGTTGCTTATAGTAATCTCTCATGATCTTTTGTATTTCTGCAGTGTCAGTTGTTACTTCTCCTTTTTCATTTCTAATTCTATTGATTTGAGTCTTCTCCCTTCTTTTCTTGATGAGTCTGGCTAATGGTTTGTCAATTTTGTTTATCTTCTCAAAGAACCAGCTTTTAGTTTGGTTGATCTTTGCTATCGTTTCCTTCATTTCTTTTTCATTTATTTCTGATCTGATCTTTATGATTTCTTTCCTTCTGCTAACTTTGGGGTTTTTTGTTCTTCTTTCTCTAATTGCTTTAGGTGCAGGGTCAGGTTGTTTACTCGAAATGTTTCCTGTTTCTTAAGGTGGGATTGTATTGCTATAAACTTCCCCCTTAGAACTGCTTTTGCTGCGTTCCATAGGTTTTGGGTTGTCGTGTCTCCATTGTCATTTGTTTCTAGGTATTTTTTAAGTTCCTCTTTGATTTCTTCAGTGATCGCTTTGTTATTGAGTAGTGTATTGTTTAGCCTCCATGTGTTTGTATTTTTTACAGATCTTTTCCTGTAATTGATGTCTAGTCTCATAGCATTGTGGTCGGAAAAGATACTTGATACAATTTCAATTTTCTTAAATTTACCAAGGCTTGATTTGTGACCCAAGATATGATCTATCCTGGAGAATGTTCCATGAGCACTTGAGAAAAATGTGTATTCTGTTGTTTTTGGATGGAATGTCCTATAAATATCAACTAAGTCCATCTTGTTTAATGTATCATTTAAAGCTTGTGTTTCCTTATTGATTTTCATTTTGGATGATCTGTCCATTGGTGAAAGTGGGGTGTTGAAGTCCCCTACTATGATTGTGTTACTGTCGATTTCCCCTTTTATGGCTGTTAGTATTTGCCTTATGTATTGAGGTGCTCCTATGTTGGGTGCATAAATATTTACAATTGTTATATCTTCTTCTTGGATCGATCCCTTTATCGTTATGTAGTGTCCTTCTTTGTCTCTTCTAATAGTCTTTATTTTAAAGTCTATTTTGTCTGATATAAGAATTGCTACTCCAGCTTTCTTTTGATTTCCGTTTGCATGGAATATCTTTTTCCATCCCCTTACTTTCGATCTGTATGTGTCTCTAAGTCTGAAGTGGGTCTCTTGTAGACAGCATATATATGGGTCTTGTTTTTGTAACCATTCAGCCACTCTGTGTCTTTTGGTGGGAGCATTTAGTCCATTTACATTTAAGGTAATTATTGATATGTATGTTCCTATTCCCATTTCCTTAATTGCTTTGGGTTCGTTATTGTAGGTATATTCCTTCTGCTGTGTTTCTTGCCTAGAGAAGTTCCTTTAGCATTTGTTGTAAAGCTGGTTTGGTGGTGCTGAACTCTCTCAGCTTTTGCTTGTCTGTAAAGGTTTTAATTTCTCCATCAAATCTGAATGAGATCCTTGCTGGGTAGAGTAATCTTGGTTGCAGTTTTCTCTCCTTCATCACTTTAATTATGTCCTGCCACTCCCTTCTGGCTTGTAGAGTTTCTGCTGAGAGATCAGCTGTTAACCTGATGGGGATTCCCTTGTGTGTTATTTGTTGTTTTTACCTTGCTGCTTTTAATATGATTTCTTTGTTTAATTTTTGACAGTTTGATTAATATGTGTCTTGGTGTATTTCTCCTTGGATTTATTCTGTATGGGACTCTCTGTGCCTCCTGGACTTGATTAACTAATTCCTTTCCCATATTAGGGAAGTTTTCAACTATAATCTCTTCAAATATTTTCTCAGTCCCTTTCTTTTTCTCTTCTTCTTCTGGAACCCCTATAATTCGAATGTTGGTGCATTTAATGTTGTCCCAGAGGTCTCTGAGACTGTCCTCTGTTTTTTTCATTCTTTTTTCTTTATTTTGCTCTGCATCAGTTATTTCCACTATTTTATCTTCCACCTCACTTATCCGTTCTTCTGCCTCAGTTATTCTGCTATTGATCCCATCTAGAGTATTTTTCATTTCATTTATTGTGTTTTTAATCGATGCCTGATTCATCTTTAGTTCTTCTAGGTCCTTGTTAACTGTTTCTTGCATTTTGTCTATTCTATTTCCAAGATTTTGGATCTTGGAAATAGAATCTTGGATCAGCTTTACTATCATTATTCTGAATTCTTTTTCAGGTAGACTGCCTATTACCTCTTCATTTGTTAGGTCTGGTAGGTTTTTATCTTGCTCCTTCACCTGCTGTGTGTTTTTCTGTCTTCTCATTTTGCTTATGTTACTGTGTTTGGGGTCTCCTTTTTGCAGGCTGCAGATTCGTAGTTCCCGTTCTTTTTGGTGTCTGACCCCAGTGGCTAAGGTTGTTTCAGTAGGTTGTGTAGGCTTCCTGGTGGGGGGGACTAATGCCTGTGTTCTGGTGGTTGAGGCTCGATCTTGTCTTTCTGGTGCACAGGTCCACGTCTGGTGGTGTGTTTTGGGGTGCCTATGGCCTTATTATGTTTTTAGGTAGCCTCTCTGCTAATGGGTGGGGTTGTGTTCCTGCCTTGCTAGTTGCTTGGCATAGGGTGACCAGCACTGTAGCTTGCTGGTCGTTGACTGAAGCTGGGTGCTGGTGTTGAGATGGAGATCTCTGGGAGATTTTCGCTGCTTGATATTATGTGGAGCTGGGAGGTCTCTTGTGGACCCGTGTCCTGAAGTTGGCTCTCCCACTTCAGAGGCACAGCACTGACTCCTGGCTGCAGCACCAAGAGCCTTTCATCCACCCAGCTCAGAATAACAGGGAGAAAAAGCAGAAAGAAAGAATTAGTAGAAGAAAGAAAGAGAGAGGGAAAGAAAGGAAGAAGGGGAGAAGGGAAGGAAGGAAGAAAGAAAGAGAGGAAGGAGGGAGGGAGGGAGGAAGGATGGAAAGAAAGAAGGAAAGAAAGGAGGGAGGGAGGGAGGAATGAAAGCAAAAGGAAGAGTGAATGGAAGAAGGGAGGGAGGGAGGAAGGAAAGAAAGAAAGAAAGACAGGAGGGAGGGAGGGAGGAAGGAAAGAAAAAGAAACTGGAAAGAAGAAGGGTGGGAGGGAGGGAGGGAGGAAAGAAAAAGAAAGAAAGGAGGAGCGGAGGGAGGGAGGGAGGAAGGGAAGGTAGGAAACAAAGAAAGAGCAGGTAAAGTAAAATAGAATAAAGTATGAAATATAGTAGCGTTATTAAAATTAAAAAGTAATTATTGAAAAAAAAACGGACCGATAGAACCCTGGGACATATGGTGGAAGCAAAGCTATACAGAGAGAATCTTACACAGAAGATTACACATACACATTCACAAAAAGAGAGCAGGGGGAAAAATCAAAAATCTTGCTCTCCAAGTCCACCTCCTCAATTTGGGATAATTCGTTGTAAAAAAAGGAAAAGGGCGAGAAGTCTGAAATCTTGCTCTCTAAGTCCACCTCCTTAATTTGGGATAATTCTTTGTAAAAAGAGGAAAAGGGGGGAAAGTCTTATATCTTGTCCTCAAAGTCCACTTCCTCAATTTGGGATGATTCGCTGTCCATTCATGCACTCCACAGACGCAGGGCACATCAAATGGACCGTGGAGCTTTAATCCGCTGCCTCCGAGGCTGCACAGAGAGATTTCCCTATCTCTGCTCTCACAGCTCCCGGGTCTCAGCCTTGGACCTGGCCCCGCCTCTGCGCGTAGGTCGCCGGAGGGCGTCCGTTCTTTGCTCAGACAGGACGGGTTTAAAGGAGCCGCTGATTCGGCGGCTCTGGCTCACTCAGGCAGAGGGGAGGGAGGGGCGCGCAGTGTGGTGTGGGCCTGCGGCGGCAGAGGCCGGTGTGACGTTGCAGCAGCCCGTGGCGCTCCGTGACTTTCCCGGGAAAGCCGTCCCCGGGTCCCGGGACCCCGGCAGTGGCGGGGTGCACAGGCCCCCCGGAAGGCGGGGCGGACAGTGACCCGCGCTCGCACACAGGCTCCGCGGCGGCGGCGGCGGCGGCGGCGGCGGCGGCGGCAGCCCCAGCGTCTCACGCCCGTCTCCGAGGTCCGCGCCTTACCCGCGGCTCGCGCCTGTCTCCGGCGCTTCCCCAAGCAGCCCTCTTAATGCCGTCTCCTCGCGCACCAGGAAACAAAAGGGAAAAAAGTCTCTTGCCTCTTCGGCAGCTCCAGACCCTTTCCCCGGACTCCCTCCGGGCTAGCCGTGGTGCACTAACCCCTTCAGGCTCTCTTCCTGCCGCCAGCCCCAGTCCTCTCCCTGCGCTCCGACTGAAAGCCAATACCCGAGCCTCAGCTCCCAGCCCCGCCCGCCCAGCGGCCGAGCAGACAAGCCTCTCGGGCTGGTGTGTGCCTGAGGGCACCGGTCCTCTGTGCCAGAATCTCTCCGCTTTGCCCTCCGCACCCCTGTTGCTGTGCTCTCCTCCGCTACTCCGAAGCTTTCCCCCTCCGCCACCTGTAGTCTCCGCCCGCGAAGGGGCTTGTAGTGTGTGGAAACCTTCCCTCCTTCACGGCTCCCTCCCACTGGTGCAGGTCCCATCCCTATCCTATTGTCTCTGTTTATTCTTTTTTCTTTTGCCCTACCGAGGTATGTGGGGAGTTTCTTGCCTTTTGGGAGGTCTGGGGTCTTATGCCAGCGTTCAGTAGGTGTTCTGTAGGAGTTGTTCCACGTGTAGATGAATTTCTGATGTATCTGTGGGGAGGAAGGTGATCTCCCGCGTCTTACTCTTCCGCCATCTTCCTCCGGGTCCTCCAGAGATGGATTTAGATGGAGGAAATGTTAATGAAATAATGCAGGCAATGAAGTAGACAACAAAGAAGAGAAGTCCTTCTTGGAGCATAAGGGATAGTAACACAGTTTGTAGAACTGGGCAGAGAAAAAATTTAAATCCCAGAACACTAACAAAGGATTTTTAGGAGGAACAGGTTCCTTACACATCATCTGCCACTCTATAGAGCTGCAAGATGTGCTACCATTCGCAAACTAGCAGTTGAACACTCAACTGCCTTAAATTATTTCAAATAAGTAAAATGGCCAGCCCAAAGACCTGGCCCCGTCACTCCCTCATTTCATCAATTCTAAGATGCATTCTGTGTTTTTCATGTTTTTTAAAAAATAGACAAGTTTTAGAGCAGTTTTAGGTTTACAGAGAAGTTGAGGGGAAGGTACAGAGAGTTCCCATATGCCCCCCTCCTCCTCCTCTCCCTCCACCAGAATGGTTCATTTGTTAGAAGAGATCAGACAACACTGTCATATCATAATCACGCGAAGAGTATAATTTACATTAGGGTTTATTCTTGGTGCTGTACATTTTATAGAATAGTTTCACTGCCCTAAACTCCTCTGTACTTCATCTGTTCATTCCTCTCTAACCCCTGGCAACCACTGAAACTGGAAACCATGAAATTCTTCTTTATGTTTTGACATCTCAGAAATTAGGACGTGTCTTATTTTAAATTGCACTCTACCTTTCTCAGTGGAATATAAAATAATGGTGCCTCTTGCAACTGGTGATGTCTTATAATATGTAAAGTATGGTAGTTTTGTGATTTGGGGCAAATTAAACTCTCTCTCTATGCCTCAATTTCCTTATCTCTCTTGTATAAGGCTGTTGTGAGGAGTAAAGGAGAAAACCATATGTGCTTAGAGCAGATTAATTATCTACTGTCACAATGATGCTGTGTACCAGACCACACCAAAATTTGGTGGCTTAAAGCAATATCCCTTTATTATTTCAGCATGGTGGTTCTGTTGAGCTGGGCCCCTGGGGTCTCACTCCTGCATCTGTGGCGAGCTGTAGGTGTGTTAGGAAATGTTGTTGATCTTGACTGGGCTCTCTCACATGTCTGGAGTGTTGACTAGGAGAACTCTCTGCATCATGTGTTCATTCATCTCCTGGAAGCTAACCTGGGCTTGTTCTGGTGGTGGCAGAGTTCCCCGAGCTAGCACAGAACAATGTCTGTCGCATTCTGTGGGACAAAGCATGTCACCAAACAAACCCAGATTCAGAGGCAGAGGAGATTGGTTCCACCTTGTGACAAGAAGAGCTGCAAAGTCATGTCACAACGAGCATGGATATGTGGTGGGACTGGGAAATTGGGTCTGTTTTTGGAATCAATCTACGATAGTCAGTGCCTGGCACACAGTGAGTGCTCAATAAATCTTACTTGTTATTATTCTCATCATCATTCATTAATAAGTTGAACTGGTTTAGTCCAACTTGGTTGAAAGAAAGAGCATGGGTCTACCTTGCAATGAGTGCTTGGATGCAGCCCAGGCTGCTGACATGCCCATCAGATTCTCAAGAGCATGAGGTCTTAGAATATAAAAAATGGAAAGATATTCAAGTCCAATTACTCTCACTTCTTTATTTTACTGTGGAGAAAAATGAACTCAAAGGAGGTGAAATTGTTCAAGAAGGCAGAGCAGAAGGGCTTGGACGTCCAATTCCCATGTCAATGCTCTTTATCATAAAATGCTTCTTCCCTTCCAAGTATAATGGTGAGAAACAAAAAGTTCTATTTCTTTTAAAATCTACAGCAAAATAAAACGAGATAAATATAAACTGTAATAAAATAAGCTTTTAAACATACAATCACAGAATCACAAATATATTTGTTCTTTTTACCATTTTAAATGTAAGCTTTTAGTGTGTTAGAACTTGTAAGTTTGTTTTAATGATGTCTAAATATTGTATAAACATTAAAATAATTCTCAATTTTAATGACATCTATGTATTTTGTATTTCAAATACATGCCATAAGTAGATTTTTTATTGGACTTCAATAATAAATGGCAGTACATGAAATTCAGGTACACTTTTAATGGAGCAGGCAAGGATAAATTTTTGTTGGTTTAGAGTTAGAAACAATGAAATTAACCATTTAGTATTTTAATACTTAGTAAACCTGATTTACCATTTCAAAGAACAAAGTCTGTAAGTACACTTAAAATTATTGGACATCAAAGACACTTTGAAAATACTTTTTGTTTAAAAATATATTGGTTTGAAATTCACAAATCCAAGGTAACATGAAAATACTCAGCAAAATGCATTTATTACTTTGTCTCCTAATAAAAACCACACACACTATACTTGTATTTGTATGACTGTGTATATGTTATTTGCTCACATATACTCAAGTGTACATTTAGTAGAGTTAATAGGAAAGCACTGGATTTGAATTCAGGAGACTTCTATATGAAGTTGGCAGTTATAAAGCCCTGGGTAGTCACATAAATTCCTTGTATGGAGGAGCATATATTTTAAAGATTTCTGTGAAGGAGCTGTGTGGATACAGACAATCAGAAGTTCTTGTCTTTCTACAAGATGTGTTTTTTTTTTTGTCTTAATCTTAAAAAAAGTTTTAATTGTAGTAAAATACATATATTACAAAATTTATTATCTTAACTATTTTTAAATGCACTGCTCAGTGACATTAAGTGCATTCACTTTGCTGGGCTACCATCACCATGATGCATCCACAGAACTCCTGTCATCTTGCAAAGCTGGAACTCTGTACCTATTAAACAATAAGCCCTCATTCCCCTTTCCCACGGGTCCTGACAACTACCATTTTGCCATCTCTATGAATCTGACTATTCTAGACACCTCATAGAAATGGAGTCATACAGTATTTGTCCTTTTGTGATTGGATTATTTCTTTCAGCATAATGTCCTCAGGGTTCATCCATGTAGCATGTGCCAGAAATTCCTTATTTTAAAGGGTGAATAATATTCTATTGCATGTATATACTACATTTTGTTTATCTATCTGTGAACTTTTGGGTTGTTTCCACCTTTTGGCTATTGAGAATAATGCTGCTCTAAACATGAGTATACTCTACAAAATATTTTTGTCTGTGGCATATTAAAATTATTCAAGCTGGGGGCTTCCCTGGTGGCACAGTGGTTGGGAGTCCGCCTGCCGATGCGGGGGACACGGGTTCGTGCCCTGGTCCGGGAGGATCCCACATGCCACGGAGCGGCTGGGCCCGTGAGCCATGGCCGCTGAGCCTGCGCGTCCGGAGCCTGTGCTCCGCAACGGGAGGGGCCGCAACAGTGAGAGGCCAGCGTACTGCAAAAAAAAAAAAAAATTATTCAGGCTGATATTACTCTTAGTCAACATACCCATTTTTCAATTCATTGTGATGAAACTTCCAATCCATTTTAGCAAATCTAGAAAGGCTTAGACATCTCTCCAAAGCAACTGATTCCCCTGTAGGGAGGGCATAATAGTTTATAGAGCACAAATGCAGGCATTAAAAAAATACACTTTTAAAGAAAGAGATAACTATGGGTAAATGTTATCCTGAATGGTCACACTCGATGAAGAAAAATTCATGTAGTTCCTCCTCATTGTTAGTAGTATTAGGTTAATGCACTCATTCAAGATCTGTCCTGTCTTGATGAAAGTTCCCTTCCATTAGCTTTCCCTTCCCATACACTTCTTTTATCCTCTCAAGAACATGAGACACTTCTGGATGCTTTTTCATGCTCCCCAGAGCTGAAGAAATCTCAGTGGGTTGACTCAGGTCCTCTCTGCCCAGAAACAGCCTGCCACTGTTTCCGATGCAGTGGCACACTGCTGCTGCCACTGGTTGTGGTGGTGACGTCTTTGTAAGAGTCACCACAGAAGTGTGCTGCACAGGCTGAGGTCCCTTTGTCCTGGGGTTCTCCCTAAATCCACCTGTGCTTTCTGTCATGCTTCCTTTCTACCTCCCCAGCCTTGCCTGCCTCACTTCCTTAGAGACATACACCAGCAGTTGACATTATTTTCTTCTCTCAGAAGGACACCCTCATCTACTTATCCAGATTGGATTCTGCTTCCTCCACTACCTATTTTCCAATCTAGTGTTAGACATAGAGTTCATGACTCAGTTTCTTTGGAGTGCAACTTTCCATATGTAAAACCCAATTTTTGCAGGTATTTTGAGAGAGAGACAGAAGAAAAAAGCCTGACACTCATAAATTAAAAGAACATAATTTCAAGTGTATTGTTTAAACTATGAGGTTCAGGAGTGAATTCTGGAACTCCAAAGGCAGGATAACTCTTTGTTCCCTATATTCCAGGTAATTCCCACCCTCAGACAATGCATATGGTTGACTGAGCAGGGGCAGGGTCAAAGGGAAAAAGGAAAATGAACCTTAGGTTTTCACTCAGACCAGGAAGACCCACAGACAGCCACAGACGGGGAGGAGGAGAGATGGTGAGAAAGTGTGCAGCTTGGGGGATTTGACCTGGCTGACTGGGACTGGAGGTTGGAAGGCTGACTAATCCAACACTTGGACACAGCTCTTGTCTCTTCAGTGCAGTGAGGAAGGAAGTGGGAAGGAGAGCTAATGGGTGTGGGTGTGGAGGGGGAGGGAGGTTGACTAACATGCGTACTAGTTTATGTCCACACACACTGGATAAATTACCTGATTAATCCTCAGAACTCCACAAAGCAGTATGAAAGCTGATGTCCAATTTCAAAATAAGGAAAGAAAGGATCTTGGGTTAGAATCTTAAATCCCTAATTAAGGATTCTTATCTTGAAGCAACCTAAATGTCCACCGACAGATAAATGGATAAAGATGATGTGATATATATATATGTGTGTGTGTGTGTGTATATATATATATATATATAAAATGGAATATTACTCAGCCATAAAAAGGAATGAAATAATGCCATCTGCAGCATCGTGGGTGGACCTAGAGATTATCATACTAAGTGAAGTAAGTCAGACAGAGAAAGTCAAATATCATATGATATGGCTTATATGTGGAATCTAAAAGAATGATACAAATGACCTTATTTACAAAACAGAAATAGACTCACAGATGTAGAAAACAAACTTACGGTTACCAAAGGGGAAGTGGGGGGGGAGGGATAAATTAGGAATTTGTGATTAACAGATACTCACTACTATATATAAAATAACCAACAAGGACCTACTGTATAGGACAGGGAACTATACTCAATATCTTGTAATAACTTATAATGGAAAAGAATCTGAAAGAGAATATATACATATACACATATATCTGAATTACTTTGCTGTACACCTGAAACTAACACAACATTTTAAATCAACTATATTTCAATAAAAATTAAAAAATAAAGGTAAAAGAAAAGAAAAAGAATTCTTATCTTTTATACATAGCAGGCAGTTCCAACACAGGGTTATTCAGGATCAAACCAAGAAGAAAGTTGGATGCTCCTGATTCTTTTTTTTTTTTTTTTTTTTTTTTCGCGGTATGCGGGCCTCTCACTGTTGTGGCCTCTCCCGTTGCGGAGCACAGGCTCCGGACGCGCAGGCCCAGCGGCCATGGCTCACGGGCCCAGCCGCTCCGCGGCACATGGGATCCTCCCAGACCGGGGCACGAACCCGCATCCCCTGCATTGGCAGGCGGACTCTCAACCACTGCGCCACCAGGGAGGCCCTCCTGATTCTTTAAAATGTGTTTATAGCTTCATTCTATTTGCATCTCTATTTACCTAGAGGATAAACCAAAAGATAGGAAGTGCTGGAGGAAAAGACTTGCAACCTTCATTTGGGGCCAGCTGGTGATTATTTGGTGTTACCTCGCGGAGCTACTGCTCACCATGTGTTTCTGTGAAGCTGGAGACCAAAGTCTGGACTCTGGGTCCCAGCTCCTGCCCCTGTAGTCAGGGTGGACTCCCATCTGCCTCCTTCCTCCAGCTTCCTGGTCCTCAGCATCCCTGCCTTGACAGAGGGTTTTAAGGATGGAATTGTTTTCTGGCCATTAGTTCAACAACCAACGTATGTTTGATATTTTAAGCTAATGTTTTTTTTTGGCTATCATATAAGGCAATTAACAGTAATGAAGTTAGAATATTTATACACATAAACATGTATATTCATATTCGTGCAAATATCTTTCTACTTTATAATTTTTACACATAATTTGTACTTGTTAAAAATATTTTCACACTACCCTGGTAAGAGAAGTCAAGTCAGTTGGTTGTATTAAAGTTGTGGGAGGAATGACAGAGAAGAACAGTAAGGAATTTGAATCAAACCCCTCAGTTAAAAATCTAAGGTCACCAGCTTGGTGTGTTTGTCCACACTGGTGCCCAAAGACCATGTGTTCTGCTATTAGTTCTGTAATTTTCTAAGATATTATATATTGGCCCAGTGCTCCATGAGCAAATTACTTAACCAGACTTTCTAAGTGGGTAAAATTTAGATAAAATAGTCCCTAACAGGTAGGGTTGTTTGGAGCTTAAACAAGAAAATCTACATCAGTTGTTAAAATAGTACATGGTTTCATAAAATATGGGACATGAAGGGTGTGGATCCTGAGACTAGACTGCCTGTCTTCAAATTCTGGAAATACTACTTACCCTCTGGAAAGATAATTTCTCATAGTAATTTACAATGATTAAATTAGCCAGTCTATGCAAAATGCTTAGAAAATGGTTAACCCATAGTAAAAATTTAATAAATGTTAGCTACTACTATTCATACTATTAGCATTGTAATCTACCCCCAGGATGCTTTTGGATTGTTTTTAATACCTATAATCTCTATTATACCATCTACATACTGTTCATAAGGTTCCATTACCGGAAAGTCTTGTAACCTGCTCTGTACAGTGAAAAGATACAATTAGAGAACAAAAAATAATTAGAAGAATTCTTAGTACGCTCAGATGTTAATTTCTCGTTTAATTTCTCTTCTCTTCACTACCTACAATTAAAAGCATTTTAATCACGTCTCTCAGTTTCAAACATGTCCTTTTACATTTATGCAAATGTATAATGTCTGTTATTTCTAATAGATATTTGCATTATTTCATTATTTTTCCCTATTTAATTTATTAATATTCTTCATGAAATTGGTTCACTTCATAGAAGGCTCCCCAGAGTTTTATTAGTTGATGATTTCTTTGTTTTTGATAGTTGCTTTTTCATCCTTGGAGAAAGTTTCCTACACTATTAATGGGAGTCTAAACTGATCTTCTAACCTTCCTAGATGCCTAGAAAGAAGTTTTTTGTAGAAGGATAGCGATTATAGAATCTTTCTCAATTTTGCTAGTCAGACACCTTGAAGAAATCAATTAGTAGGCAAATTATTAACTAATTGAGCATTTAGAATGTTCTTACTTTGGAAAAATCAATTAGGCCTTTGCCCTTAGTTTTCCAGCATTACTTCATTATTAATTGTTTTAAACAGCAGTTCATCAGCAATGGACCCAGATCAGCTGACAGTTGTTTTTTGTTTATATTCTGTGCTTAATTGATTAATACAATGAGCTGAAAACCTTTAACATCATTGATCATGTCACAGAAAGCTGAGTAATTGGCTGGCAAAATGCGATTTTTTTAAATTAATGATTCAATGTTTCAAAGGTTCAATCCAGCAGCAGATTGCAGTCAGCAAAAAGAGAAGATTTTCTGTATTTCTTCAACATGGATGATCTGAATGATAGGCCAACCTCATTCTCGGAACCAATACTATTTTTCTGCCTTTGTTAGCAATAATTTCTTGTTCTATATAAAGCCCAGGAGGTCACACTTATTATCTTAATGACACTATTTTATTACCACTGGGTAAACAGAGTTTTCAATTCAAATTTTGAAGAGATTGCCATTGTTGTCAGAGGTACAAAATAAGATAAATTTATAGAATGCAATTCCATGCTTTATAATCTTAAGGTGGGGACAGTGGTGGGAAGCGGGTCTCAGTTCAGTAACCTACTCTTCTAGAAACATTTTCCTGAAACAAATCTCTGCAAGCCTCTGGGTCTCTTTCCTCTGCTCCCATGGCTGCCTAGACATAGCTTTGTCCCTACAGTTATCATCATACTGGGTTTATTTGTATGGCTGCCTCACCAAAGAGACTACAAACCCTTAAAGGTCATTGACTCAACTAAGTGTCTTTGTATCTTTTGTACTACAGTACTTCTGTTTTGGGTATAGAATTGGCACAGAATTGGTTGACCAAATGAAAGGAAAGCACACACACACACACACACACATTCTTTCATTAAGTTAGAGAAATATATTTTGGTTATGTATATAAAATTCATTGTCATCATTATGAAATATCTTTCCATGGCATATAAAACCAAAGTCCATGCATTTCCAAATTGTCCCCAACAAGTCTCAGAGCTCAGCCAGGGTCTTAGGTCAAATGCTGAAGAACATTTTAATCCCCACCCTCTCTGTGTCTTCAAGCACTCGCTGAGCTAAAATTTTAAACCAGTATTCTCCAAAGTGTATTTGGTAGAAAAATACCCCTCAAGATATTTCTAACAAAAAGAAGACCTATGGTCAAATAAATTTGGTGAAACACAGCAAATTCATCTCTTTTGGAAATGTACAATAGGCATTAGAACGTGAAAGGTTCTGAGAAGCCCAATTACAACTTTGTAGAGCCCAAGTTTTTTTTGACTTTGAAACTGTCTTTTTTTTTTTTTTGGAACATTCATTAACATCTCTGGGAACTAACAGTCTATAGAGTATACTTTGAGAAATGCCACTCTAAACAATAACCTGAGTCAGAGAATGTGATTTTGGCTGTGCTTTATATGCGGGAAAAATGTGAGGAAAGTCAGGATCTCAGTGATTGCTCACAGGCATTGTACTCTGCTAGTGTGGCAACTTAAACAACTTTGTTTCACTTTCCATATATTTGTTGCTTTCTTTTCCAGTAATAGTTTTTCATTGCAGAAAACAGATAAAAGTAAAAAGGGGAAAGTCTTTATGGCTGTTTTGTTTAAAGGATTTCATGCTCAAGTAAATTTGGAAAACAGTATGGAATTTCCTCAAAAAAACTAAAAATAGAACTACCATATGATCCAGCAATTCAATTTCTAGGTATCTATCTGAAAAAAGTGAAAACACTAATTTGAAAAGAAATATGTAACCTTATGTTCATTGCAACCCTATTTATAATAGCCAAGCTATGGAAGCAACCTATATGAATATCTCACATATATATCTATATATATGTCTCATACATATAATGGAATATTACTCAACCATAAAAAAGAATGGAATTTTGCCATTTGCAGCAACATGGATGAACCTGGAGGGTATTATGCTGAGTGAAATAAGTCAGAAACAGAAAAAGAAATACCATACAATTTCACTTATATGTGGAAACTAAACAACAGAACAAAGGAACAAACAAAACAAAACAGAAACAGAGTCAGATACAGAGAACAAACTGGTGGTCAGCAGAGGGTCTGGAACGGGAGTGGGCAGACGAAATAGGTGAAAGGGATTATGAGGTATAAACTTCCAGCTATAAAATAAATAAGTCATGGACTTCCCTGGTGGCACAGTGGTTAAGAATCAACCTGCTAATGCAGAGGACATGGGTTCGAGCCCTGATTAGGGAAGATCCCACGTGCAGCAGAGCAGCTAAGCCCGTGCGATACAGGTACTGGGGCTGTGCTCTACAGCCTGCAAGCCGTAACTACTGAGCCCACGTGCCACAACTACTGAAGCCCGTGCACCTAGAGCCCATGCTCCACAACAAGAGAAGCCACTGCAATGAGAAACCTGTGCACCACAAAGAAGAGTAGCCCCCGTTCGCCACAACTAGAGAAAGCCCACGCACATCAACAAAGACCCAACGCAGCCAAAAATGAATAAGTAAATAAATAAATTTATTAAAAATAAATAAATAAATAAGTCTGAGGGGTGTAATGTACACTTAGGGAATACAGTCAATAACACTGTAACAACTTTGTATGGTGACAGATGGTAACTAGACTTTTTGTGGTGATCATTTCACAATGTATAAAAATATCAAATCACTATGTTGTGTACCTGAAACTAATATAATATTGTATGTTAATCATAATTCAATAAAAACTATACTATATCTGAAAAAAATTTGGGAAACTTTGGGTTAAACAAAGTTGGACAGACTTTTCATGCCTACTCCGAGCCTTACTATGATCAGTAATATAAAAGTTGAACCTACTTACAAAATGGAAATAGGGTCACAGATGTAGAAAACAAACTTACGGTTACCAGGGGGGAAGGGGGAGAGGGATAAATTGGGAGATTGGGATTGACATATACTTACTACTATATGTAAAATGGATAACTAGTAAGAACATACTGTATAGCACAGGGAATTCTACTCAATACTCTGTAATGACCTATATGGGAAAAGAATCTAAAAAAGAGTGGATATATGTATATGTATAACTGAATCACTTGTTGTACACCTGAAACTAACACAACATTGTAAATAACTATACTCCAATAAAAATTAATTTAAAAAAATGTTGGCTCTCCACTGGGTTTGTAGTATACAGCTCTTCCCAATTTTGATCACTAATTTTTAGGCATTTGGGGGGCTAGTGGTGGCTGGGATTCACTATGGATTATGAGGAGACATTTGGAAGGCCTTCAGTGATTGCTGCCCAGTGTCCCTCACTGGACAGAAGAGCACGCGCTCAGGAAGGTCATAGTCTCCAAGAGTTCCACAGTTACACTTGGAATCCATTTCTCAGCTCCCCATAACAGCTGTCTTTATCCAAGGGCTCAGGGCACAAGGACCTAGAGAGATTAGAGCTAAAAATAACAAAAATACAATTAATATGCATTTGGAAAACAATTGCTCAGGCAAACCAACACACAGATAATGGATTCTGTCCAAAGCTTCATTTTCCAAACTGAGGAACAATAATATGCATATTAACCCAGGTGAATTTCTAAACAGATTTTTGGCAGCCTATGATTAGATAAGGGAGCTCATGCATCCTGAATGCAATTTATGTAGTTAAAATTAAGCACCATCACAAAGGGAAGCACTTAAGTTCAACCAGAACAAATTGTTACTTTCATGGTATATTTTTCTCCATCTTTTTACTTTTAATCTATATGTATCTCTATATTTTAAAGTGGGTTTCTTGTGGACAACGCAGAGTTGGGAAGTGTACAAATTGTTACTTAGAATTTTTTCTACTCACTTTCGTAATTCCAACTAACTTTCAAGTTTAAACATAATTTCATTTTCTTTCCAAAATGTTTATTAAATCTGAGTTTTAACTTAATTGTTGATTGTTCAGGAGGCTAGTGTGTGAGAGTTTTTAATTTCTTAGAAACAAAATTGAGGAACCTATAAAGAAAATTAAATTACATAACCTTCTTATGTTCTCATGAATTCACAGTTAAGGAAAAATTCTGGTTTACATGCTACTGCAGTTTGTAGACACAACAGTTGCTGGTAAAATAAAATACAAAGAGATTCCTTAAACAAAAAAATTGTGCACATGATGAAAATATTTCATATTTAAAGGAGAGGAACTTTGTTTCAAAACACATTTAGTGAATAAATAAAAATCTGAACATACGATTTTGGAATGGAAAGAAAAGAGTGCCTCTTAAAATTACAAATTTAAAAGCAAATGAGTAGTAAAATTAAAAGGAATTATGGGAAAATGATAATAAATATTTTATTAAGATAATGCTGTTGTACCTTGTAAGCATGGTAGTAAGGTATAAGTTTTCAAGAGAAAGGACATCTATGGTGAGAGATGGTAAAGAGGTTATTTTTTAAAACCAGATTTTGAAATAGGAATTATCATTTGCTAAGCACTCACTATACATCAGGCATTAGCTAAATATTTTATGTGAATTTTTTCACCGAGGACTGTCATCAACACAGAAAAAAAAATTTTCTTCATTTTACTTTAAACCTGAAACATGAAGTAAAGAACAAACAGCACAGTGAGGGGAATTAGGATTTGACACAGTTAGTGACCGGCTGTCATCCATTTTGCCACAAAATGGTCACAGCATTACCGTATCACACTGTATTTTTCCTTTTGCCATCAAAGAGAGAATCAGAATGCTGCATCTGATTCTCTTCAAGGAAGAATTTTCCTTGCCACTGTCATTCAAGACCTTTAATTCTTCATTTCTTAAAAAAGACACTTCATCATTTAGAGTTCCTTTCTTTATGTCATCAATAAAGAACTGGAGAGATAAAGGCTTTTTTATCATGTGAAATTATAATAATTAAAATCATAACAATTCTTTCCATTCTCTACCTAATGCAGCCAGTATAAATGAAATTGGAAAGCATTTTGTGTATAAAATCCGTGTGAAGGATGCTACCTTCTGAGGACATAAATCCATACCCGGAGGGTGAAGAGGTACAGGTGCGGTAGCTTCTAGTGAATATAGTGGGCACGTGGGGAAGAGTATGTATATTTTGTGTTCTCTTTCTCGTTCTTAAATAAGGAAACAAAGAATTAAAAATTAGAAAAAGAAACTAACTCAAGTACAAAAATCAGCGACGCTTTTATGCAGTTGTGTTTAATATATTATCTCTCAATACCATTGTAGTTTGGGGGGATTCTTTTTCCATAGAACAAGAACCAAAAACTTGTGTGTGTACATAAGCACACAGAGACATGAAACTAAGTACACAAAAGAACCAGAATATAATTATAGATGCCCTTTGTTTAAAACTGACATTTTATATTCATGTTTATGCAGGTGAGGTTTAAAAACACAAAAAAAGCCATTCAATTCAGAATTATGGTTTCCCCAGATTGCAGCATAATTCTAGCTCACATTTATTCATATTTTGATAAAACATATTACCATTTCCAAAGCCTCTGGGTACCATAACATTTTTTTTTTTTTTTTCTTTTTGCGGTATGCGGGCCTCTCACTGTTGTGGCCTCTCCCGTTGCGGAGCACAGGCTCCGGATGCGCAGGCCCAGCGGCCATGGCTCACGGGCCCAGCCGCTCCGCGGCATATGGGATCCTCCCAGACCGGGGCACGAACCCGTATCCCCTGCATCGGCAGGCGGACTCTCAACCACTGCGCCACCAGGGAGGCCCACCATAACATATTTAAAAATACCAGCATAATTACCAGGCTGAAAAAGAGTACTAACTAGGCATTTTCCCCATAGAAAACCATTTCATATACCTATTCAGAATTATATATGTAGTCAAGAGTTTAATACTGTAAATCTATAAAAGAGTGAGTTATCCTTTCTTTGGGAGTCATAACTTTGGGTTTTAGACTCCTATCTAGTGAATATTTCAAACATGGCACCTCATTTATGTAATTTTGGGGTGGGTACTGAATATATAAGCTTTGACAATAAACTGGCTTACCTTCGTTTCCTTGAAACCAACACAGAAGTGTGTACCCATTTTAATATGTGTTGTGCTTTCTGCATACAAATGAAGCATTACTAAACAATTCCAACTGAATTAAAAAAAATTCGGCACAGTTCAATGTTTCCCTAATTCTCTGAGTCTGGGGAATATAAATAATCATTTTAATTTTCAGGTAGACACTGCGTTACACAGTAAATTATATCAAGACTAAGAAAATTCCATTTTTTAAAACTCACATATTCCTTTTATATGAAGAACCTGAGATATGAATGAACTCAAAATGGTATTTAAAATTATGACTAAAATTAGCTGTAGCACTTAAAATAATTCTTACTATTTTAAGGAAAAATCTCTTGAGGTCATTTGAAAAAAAAAAGGTTATATTGAAGAAGAGAAAGGCAGAGAGAAAGAGAGAGAAAATTAATAGGATATATGAGAGTTGAATAGCTAAATGAGAATATACAGATCTGCCAGAACCCAATGCGGTCAGAATAATATTAATCAAATCTTACTGACTCTTAATTCGAATAATGAGGAAACATTCTTAGCCTGCTTGATCATGTTGGCATTTTAATTAAACTTTCTTGGATCCCAGAGAAAACAATAGTTTTTTTGTTGGAACTCTTTTAGTCTAACTGTTAATAAAAATACTTTTGAGGGCAGTAACCAAGTAGTATAATTGGGGTCTTTATGTATAATAACAAGGCAGAACGTGATGCCATTGATTCAAAACTTTGTTTGTTTTTTTTTAATTATCTATAAATCTGTAACTACAAGAAACCCGAACAAAGAAATGTAGATTTAATTAGAACAAACTTCCCCCATTTTCAGAGATAATGTTATGGCTGGTTATTCTGCTATAGCGTGTACCTAATAGAACAGTTCTGGTTTAGTGGAATAAAGATTTTCAATAAATAAGTAGTTGATAATTTAATATACTTATATAGCATACCTTGTGCCAAAGGCATCATTCTGAGTGCTTTAGAAATATTACCTCATTTAATCTTCATAACTACCTTATAATATAGGTACCATTTTTATTCCCATTTTAATGATGAGGACACAGAGGCACAGAAAGGTAAAACACTTTGTCCCAGATTGTATAGGTAACTAGCTGGAGAGCTAGGATTTAAATTAGGTAATCTGATTTCAGGGTCTGTGTGCTCAACCCCTACACCTACATGCCTCTAACACGTTTCTAGATCCCTTTTGCAGGCTCTGTGATTCAGAGCTAGATGAATCTCATCTCATTTCATCCTCAGAGTAATTCTGTAAAGTAAGTACTATTATCCTCATATTACAGATGGGGAAAATGAGGTCCAAGAAAATTAAATAACTTGATCAAGTTTAAATTACTAAGAGGAAGGATATAAACTCATTTCTATATGACTCTGAAGTATATGCTTTTCCCCAACGTTTTCTGATATCCTGAAGTGGTATTTAAAGATTCAGGAATTTAATTTACCCCCTTAAATTTTTAATTTTTTAATAAAATTAAACACTAAACATTTACTGAATCTCTATTAGGGACATATCTGGGTTTTATGGGGCCAGAACCTAATATAATTTTGGAGATCTGCTTTAGGATAAAGAATACAAATTCATACATGTAAAAATTAGATATGTAAGTAACTACTTATCATGAATGAGAAAAAAACATCACAAATGATTACACCATCATTCCTTCATGAAGTCTCTTACCTTTGTACTGTCATGCTGGGTGAGTTTGCACAGTGGGTGAAAGGAGAATTTCTTCACTGGAAAGTTAGCAACAGCTTGATTGTAGATGATTGCAAATCACATAATTATATCTCCCTAAATACAAACGAAAAGGATTCCAAGTCATCTTTCCCTTAGCTAGATTAAAAAAAAAAGTCCATAGCCATTTCAACATTATTTTGTGTTAACAAGCTTATGTGCAATGGGAGAAGTCAAATTAGAGAGGTGGGACCCCACTTTTGCAAATTTCACGAAAGCACATGACCATGAGAACATGTTGCTAGGGCCTCTTCTAGGGCTTTGGAATGTACGTGTGCAAATGAGGACTTCTGCAGCAAGCCTCCTAGGGGGCCAGTGGCGCAATGGATAATGTGTCTAACTATGGAGCAGAAGCTTCTGAAGCAAGCTTGCTTAGCTTCACAGTAAATCTAGCATCTTCTGGCATCCACTCTGTACTGGGCAACATTCTGCCTCTCAAGAAGTGATGTCCTTGCTTGTGTAAAACAATACTATTAAGTCATCAGCTTGAAAGTGTGGGCACAGTGGAGTAGGGATGTATGTAGCAAGAGAGAGAAAACTGTTTCTCATTCTGTCAGATTATACAGTTCTGGAAAATCGGAGAAAATTCATAATGAGTTACACCTAAAATTGAGAAAGTAAGTCTTTGTTCTGTGCCTTTTTCCCCTGTTCATAAAGAACATTAGTAGTCAGAATTTGATCTAGATTAAGACAGAAGAAAACAATATTCCAAGATTCTCTTGAAGCCTTCTAGAATTAAGAATGGTGAGCAAGGGTAGAGTGGAAGTTATTGTAAAGGTCCCAATTTCTATGCATAGGAAAAACCTTGTGGAACTGAAATGCTCTGCATAATGGTGGAAAACGTTATCTCCACTGTTGGCTGGCAAGGCTGTGGAGGTTCACTGACTCTGTAAGTAATTCTTTTCCTTTATATATAATGATTTGTTGACTTGCTTTGGGGAATACAGAAAGCCATAAAGTGAAAAAAAAAGTCCCCCTTTTCCCAGCCCCATTTCCTTCTTCCCTCAATATATTTTAGCACTGGTCAACAGTTACCCATGGGAGACAGAAGACCGTAGGAAGAACCAAGAGGTATTATCTCCTGTCTAGAGTTATCAAAGAGAACAAGACCTATCCTGTTAAAGCAAACACGAGTTTGTTCCACCAAGTGATTCTTGCAGTAGAGGACAGGTTTCTGGGCTCCAGGCATATGGGAACATTTATCTTTTCTCTCCTTACATGTACAGAGCCCTGGGCGTGAGTAAAAATGGAGACTAAAATACCATTGTCTAGTTATTTGAAAGATATAAATCAAATAACAAATCATTAAATAAAATATATAGTATTTCCTACCTTGGAAAAATGTGCCTTTATGATGACAAAAGGGAAAAAATGTATGTAAAACTAGGAATTTCAGATGACTGAAAATTGGCAAACTGTATTAAAGATGATTGATTTTATTATTTTTGCAAATGGCTGGACATTCTGTTGATGGACCAAAGATTTAAGAATAAATAATGACATATAATTTGTAAAATATATTTATCTTATAAAATGTATTTTTCTTGTCTGCATTTCACTAATTATATTGTTGTAATCAAAATTATACATAATTTGTGTTCTCTTGGCAGTAATGGTCTAAAGTAACTTTCTCTTACTAAGTTAAGTATATAAGCCTCTAAAAAACTTCAGTCATACAATGAAACAGCTACTTCTTTTGTTGGCTTCTGTGTGTACATGAAAAAAAATTTTCCTCTTAATCTATCTTTTGTTGGTTTAATTTGCAGTCCTCATATGCAGACCTAAGAGGGTTGAGGTAGAGTTTTTCCTCCTACGTATGTGTTGCACCTTGTCAGTGCTGAGCACCAGTACCTGAATGACAGAGAAACTCATTGTTTTAAATGAAGGAAAATCTGGATTTGGATAATTTTTTTCTTAGAGTTAATATTTTTTTAATCCAAAACTCATTTTTTATTGTGCACAACTTAGTATAAAAAAATGTAAGGTTTAGGTGTAAAATTGGATGACTTTTGACAAATGTGTACACTTATTTAACCATCATCTCATTCAAGATATTGAACATTCCACCACCACAGAATGTCTTTTCTGTCTCTTTTCTAGTCATTCCTTCGAAAAACCAGAGGCAACCACTGTTCCAATTTCTAATGCTGTTGATTCATTTTCTCTCTTTTAGTGTTTCATAAAAATGAAATCATATATTGTGTGCTATTTTGTGTCCGGCTTTTTTTGCTCAGTGTAATATTTGTGAGGTTAAATCATTTTATTTTGTGTAGTTTGTAGTTGTTTTAATTGCTGAAAAAATATATATTTAAAATATATTTATTGTATTTATTTAACCTTTCTCTTGTTAGTAAACATTTGGTTGTTTCAAGTTTGGGGTTATTGTGAATAAAGCTGCTGTAAACATTCCTATACTATTCATTGTATGGCCATGTGATTTCATTTTTCTATGATAAATACCTAGGAGTCAAATTATTTGGTCATAGGGTAGGAGTATGTTTAACTTTATAAGAAACTTCCCAACTGTTTCCCAAAGTGATATCATTTTGGATGAGAGTTCCAATTGCTCCTCATCTTTGCTGACATTTGGAATTTTTATCTGTTTTATTTGGCCATTCTCTTGGGTGTAAATCAGTATTTTATTTTGGTTTTAATGTTTATTTCCTTGATGATAAATGACATTGAGCATTTTATCATGTGCTAATTGGCCATTTGTATGTCTTCTTTTGTGATGTGTTTGTTTAGGTTTTTGGCCCACTTAAGAACAATTGACTTAGGGACTTCCCTGGTGGTCCAGCGGTTAAGACTCCAAGCTTCAGAGGGTGTGGGTTCAATCCCTGGTCAGGCAACTATGATCCTGATCCCTGGTTTGGGAACTATGATGCCTCATGCTGTGCGGCCAAAAAATTAAAAAAAACAACAATTGAGTTAGTTGTCTTTTATTCAATAATAATCTGTAGGAATTCTTAATACATTTTTTATACACCAGGCCTTTGTCTGATACAGCTATTGTTCATATTTTCTCCCAGTCTATGACTTGTCTTTTCATCTTAATGACACTTTATAATAAAGAGAACTTTCACATTCCACTTGACCCATACGTTCTTTTAGGCATTGTTGTAAGGGTGAGTTTATGCTGTGAAGCGTCCTTGAAAGCAGAGGGTCAGATCAGCCATCCCTTTTGCCCAGGTCTAAGGCTGAACCGGCTCCTTTATTTATTGACAATTCACAAAGGAGACTCATCCTGCTGTTGGAGCGTCTCTGAACCCTATTCTTGCTGATAATGTGTTTTTCATACTAATGAAGGGCCACATATTACTTGATTGGCCAGAATACGGCAGAGGAAGAACGAAGGGTGGTAGCTCCATCTGGATATCCCATATACAGGCAGCCCAGGTATTCCAACTCTGGTACCTGGAGTATCATTTCTTTACAAAGACCTGCAGTATGTCTGGGGACCCCACACCTGAGTCCTTTTAACAAATAATTTCTTAGTTTCCTCTGGAGCTGTCTTCCCAGAAGGCTCAAGCCTGAGTAATTTGAGGGAGACCTTGTCCTGTCCTCTCTAGCACCTTTTATTCTGAGCACATGAGCCAAATCCTCTGGCATGTCCTTCTTTAGTCAAAAAAGTTTCATGTAAATCACCTCCTGGAGACATGGCCACAGGTCCTTTGAAGCCTTTGGGCTTCTTTTATATTGATATCTGAGGTCAGAAGGTATGAGTTATGAAAATAAAGAGATAAGGATTAAAACAACAAAAACAACAAAATCCTTGAATCATTCTATTTGCTTTCACACCAACCTCATTGCATTTTTCTGCATTTCTGTACATGTCATCATTTCTCCTGTCTCAAGACATTTGAACAATTTTTACTCCTGTTCTAAAAGCTGCTCTCTCTTCTCTTTACTTGGCTATTCCAAACAAGCATCTTTGGTTTTTATTTTAATATATGTAACATTGACATCAATGTTGAGACATGGGCATAGAGCTTATGAGAAGTGACATTTTTTGGGGGGGGACTTAATCGTACTGTCTGTAATTGGCTCTTTACTTGTCTAGCAGCCCTGACAAATCACTTGAGTCCAGATACTGATTTATGTTCATGAATAAACTTCCTAGCTAGCACCCTGTCGTGACTGAGCAAAGTCACTGAATCAAGCTTCCACCATGGCAAAGGCACTCCTCTCTAATGGGCCCCAGGAAAATCCAGCTCTGCACCCTTTGCTATCACTTCTCTGGCTGTTGTGTGCACCCCTCCATGGAAACCCATAACTAGGACTATTCTAAGTTTTCTTCCATCTCCGAGGATGCCTGAAAGTCTCTGTATCTTTTTCATTCCTTAGAGATTTAGGGCACTGTTATTTTCAGGTGGACAGTTAGCAGTTGAACAACATATCTGGGCTGGTTCATGTTAAAATTTACCATTGAGGGCTTCCCTGGTGGCGCAGTGGTTGAGAGTCCGCCTGCCGATGCAGGGGACACGGGTTCGTGCCCCGGTCCAGGAAGATCCCACATGCAGCGGAGCAGCAGGGCCCGTGAGCCATGGCCGCTGAGCCTGCGCGTCCAGAGCCTGTGCTCCGCAATGGGAGGGGCCACAACAGTAAGAGGCCCGCGTACCGCAAAAAAAAAAAAAAAAAATCTACCATTGAGAATAGAAAGAGACAACTGATATTAATAGAACGACTAATATAGGCATCTGCTCTCCAGGAGCTTTAGGTAACTTTAGTTTCATTCACGATAATGCTGATAGGACATTAAGTTTTGATGAGGAGAAAAGGGGTAGGAACATTGATAGTTTAAGTAGTGGTTAAAAGTGTGAACTCTGGAGTCAGAAGATCAAGGTTCAAACCTTCGTCCCAAACATATAAGCTGCCTGATCATTGGCAAGTTGCTTCAAAACTCTAAGCCTCAGTTTTCTCAGCTCTAAAATGGGGATGATAATAGTATGTACATCTCAGGGTTGTTAGGTGATGTATGACTTAAAAGGTGAAAGGGCCCTAAGAATCGTGCCTGACACATAATAAATATTAGCTATCATTATTATTGTTGATCTGGAGGCTAAGACCTTTAGGGCATGAAAGCTCTAGATTAGATGCGGGGAGGGCTGGAAAGTGGAAGGATGAGTTGGCAAGGTAAGACTCTCTTGAATAATTTTGTATACCTGAAACGCTATCAGTGTGTGTGTGTGTGTGTGTGTGCACCTGTGGTGTGTGTGTGTGTGTGCATGTGCGTGTTTTGATGGGAGCTGAAGAGAGCAGAGAGGAAAGAAGGTGATCTGAAGTTTGGAGAAGGAAGGGAACAATAAAGGAAGTCACCAATTTCCCTCCTATTATGTCTGGTTCTTAGATCCCTAATCCCTTTCTGGGGTTTTCTTAGGCAAAGATTCAGAAATTAACAAGCAGGAAGGATTGCGGACACCCATCTTTCTTTTTCTTTTCTTTTCTTTTTTTTTTTTTGGCTGTGTCGCGCAGCTTGTGGGATCTTAGTTCCCTGACCAGAGATTGAACCTGGGCCCTCGGCAGTGAGAGCACGGAGTCCTATCCACTGAGCTGCCAGGGAATTCCCCGACACATCTTTCTGCTCCGCTTTCCTGAGAACTACCAACACGCTGTCGCCCGCCCAGTCTGCACACACCTCCCTCACCCTCACTCTGACTTGGGTGCTGGGAATTCCAATATCTTGGATTGGGCCTTGGAAACCCTGCTGAAACAGTTCCCTAATTCTGCCAGGATACTGTGGTCTCTGGGTGGACAAGAAGTAGCCTTCTTGCTTTTTGCTTCTCTTTACTGCATCTTAGCCCTGATCACAGGTAGGGGTGTACTTCCTCTGTATCTCCAACTTACAGTCATCAGAGCAGGAGCGGTTGTGTGGGCAGTTTGCAACACAGAGCAGAATTACAACCCTTTGACAGGAGAATAAGGGGGGGGAAATGCCTCATATCACAAATCAGAAGAGGCAAAGGGAAAACTCGCTGGGCAAAGCTAATGGCATGTTGTTGCTCATCTAAGCATCTCAGATATTTGGGAGAAATGAACACATGTATGCAAGCTCCAACGTGCATAAAAGGAGATTCCACTCCTCATTAGCGATGTTTTCCAGCTTTAATCTCTCATTTCACCCCAGATTCCTTTATTCTTATAGTTTTGCTTTCTAGCAACCAATTAATACTTTTTTCTGATAAATGTTCCTTTTTAAGAATAATCTGTCTTTGATGTTTAAGCTCAACATTCTTCTAACTTCTAAAAGAATAGAAGCTGTGTAAGACTAAAGAGCTGGGGAGAAAAATACAACGTGTTTCCTACCTGGATCTTGAAATATCAGCTCCAACTAGTTGGATTTAAACACTTCTAATTTTTTCTTTTATTCATGACAGTCCCTCACAAAGTTAGTCAGAATTTTAATGTATGTCCATACAGGGTAAAACGGAAAAGACAAAATTTGGAATCCACATTAATACATGGTTTTGCCTAGAGAATGATGAACGTTTAGCTATGCTCAGTGCTCTCCAGGAAAATTTAAATAGAAATATAAAAAGAGATCTGAGAGGACACAGAATAAATTTTTGTGTTGTGCTGATTAAAATTAGAGTACGTTGCAGGGCAAACAGTGGGCTATAATACATCTAGAATTTAAACTATCTTATGGTTTTGTTAATTTTTGGAGACAGAGCTTGGTCTCACCATATTTCAGCCTAGAATTCAGAAAAGAATTGTTAAAATCGTTCCCAAATTAATTGTGAGATTTTCTGTTCTTTTCATTTTGAAGGAGTATGCATTGCTTTGTTTGGTTTTCTCTGCAGAGCACACACTGGTAGTCACTGAACTAGCCTGTATATTGAAGATGTTGGGTAAGATGCATAACTTCATTCTGTTCTCATTATGAGAATTTTAGTGGGTTTCATCATTAGAGATAATGATGACTCTGCCTAATTCACTACGGTATAGATTACAGAACAGGGTGGCATTCATTGTTTCATTTAATGATATGCTGCAGGAGTTATAACTACTTTGTAAAAACCTGTGCTCCTACTTGCTTTTCATTAATATGCTTCTGGAATTAACGTTTGCAGTTTATACACACAGTCTAGACTTAGAAAACTGGAGTGAGACACGTTTGCTAGGCTGGGAGACAATCAGGATATGTCCCAGTGATCTTGGTACCGATGTGTTTAGTTTTTCCAGGACACTTGATCATTTGCGTTTCATCAGAGACTTCGGATACGTACTTACAGGCGTTCTCTATGGACTCAAGAATAAAATCCTCCAATATTGGCTTGTTTAAGGTGAGTCCCCTGTATGATCTGGCAGCTGTGAAGCTATTCACACATTTTAAAAACTTGATGCAGGTATTTATATATTTCAGAGCTAAAAAGGAAAAAAAAAACTAGACCTTATCTTCTCTTTCATTCCTTTGACTTTCCATTCTGTGGGCACAAATTAAATTCTGTTTTTACATCTTTAAAGATACAAGCATTCAGGGCACAATGAAAAATAAAGGCCTTATTACTTCATAATATGTTTGGAATTGTGCATAACTACTTTGAGTTGATTAGATGGCTATAGTAATTGCAGGACCATACAGTAACTGAAATTAGAAATGGAAAATACCCATTGGATACCATTATCCTTCTTCCTGTCGAGGCAAGACTGTTTTCTGACATGCTGTGTGTGTGTGTGTATGTGTGTGCTTGAGAATTCTCTCTTAGCTACGTAAATACACAATTTGATACACTTGTTTAGCAAAATTGTGACAGGAACTGAGCATCAAACCAAATAAGATAGGACTAATAGAGTGTTGAATAAAAGGATAGAAAATAACCACAAAAGTAGTAGTAGCAGCAGGAGGGGTAGTAGTAAATATTTATAGAGCACTAACTATAAGCCATCTCTACTATAAATATCAATCATTCCAATCAGATATTATCATTCCCATTTTATACATGAGGAGGTGGTATAAATAAGAATACATGGGAGGGGTGGTGGTGGTGGTGGTGGTAGTGGGATGAATTGGGCGATTGGGATTGACATGTATACAATATGTATAAAATGGATGACTAATAAGAACCTGTTGTATAAAAAAAAATAAAATAAAATTCAAAAGAAAAAGGGCTTCCCTTGGTGGCACAGTGGTTGAGAGTCCGCATGCCGATGCAGGGGACACGGGTTCATGCCCCGGTCTGGGAAAATCCCACATGCCGCGGAGCGGCTGGGCCCATGAGCCATGGCCGCTGAGCCTGCGTGTCCGGAGCCTGTGCTCCACAACGGGAGAGGCCACAGCAGTGAGTGGCCCGCATACCACAAAACAAACAAACAAACAAACAAACAAACAAATAAAAAAGAATTTACTGTATAACACGGCAAACAATATTCAATATTTTGTAATAACATATAGTGGAAAATAACCTGAAAAAAATAATAGATATATAGACCTGAATCACTTTACTGTACACCTAAAACTAACACAATATTGCAAATCAACTATACTTCAATAAAAATGTTCTTAAATTAAAAAAAAAAAGAAAACATGATTTAAACAAGGTCAGATGATTTGCAAAAGATCTTACAGCTATAGGTAGTGGAGCTCAGATTCAAGTTCTGGTCACTCAGCCTGCAAGCTCTGTTCCTTCCCCCCACTATGGAAGTGAGGGGAAAAGGGAGGACTTTGGCAGCAATAGGGCTCCTGGGTAGGCCCACAACCTAACGCAGAACAGAGAGTGAGAAAAGAGTGTTGTCAGATGATGTCACCAAGATGGTGGAGTACGAGACCCCAGCCTCTGTCTTCCCACAAAGAACAATAATTGGACAGCTATCCATGAATGAAAGAGCTCTAGGAGAGCTCTGGAGTCCACTTAAGAAACTTCAGTGTCACAATGGAGCAAAAAACCTGGGAATAGCCACACAAAAAGGGTAGGAAGAACAGTTTCATTTTGCCTGCATCATCCCATCCCCCAGATGGCACTGTCCAGTGCCAAGAGGGAGCTTCTTGGACCAAGAGTCTTCCCCTCACCAGGGTGAGCTGCCACCATCCCATTTTTTGGGCACTGCCTGAATGACCCACTTTTGTTTCACCTTCCTCAAAGACTGGCAGAGTGAGACATCTAGAAATGGATAGGAACAAGGAAGAGGGTCAGGGGTTACCAGTATCAGTCACAGGGTTTGAGAAACTGCAGCTCCCAGTGGACTGCTCTGCAGAGGACTCCAGCAACCTTCACCACTGAGGACCTCAAGAGCCCTTGTGGATCCTCTGTAAATTTCATCCCTGAGGACTCCATCATGGACTCCAGGGAACTGCTCCACAGAGGACTCCAGCAGCTTTACGCCACTGAGGAGAGCAATGGCCAGCAAAGCCACTGTGGATCCCCTGCAGATTTCATCCCCAAGGGCTCCATGGGTTTTTGCATTTGTGGACTTCAGCTACCTGAGTCCCTCTCTTTCCCCACCTCCTGCCAGACCCCCCCAGCTAGTGCTGCCAGAGATGCCCTGGGGTCTGGGTCCTGGTATTCACTCTACTGAAGGCAGCCAGCTTCCACTCTGTAGCTGTGTGTGTGCACGATGCCAGTCCAGGTCCCCGCAGCCAACGCTCACTGCCACTCGTGTGCCCGTGGCTAACCCTACAGCCACACAAGTGCACATCAGCAGCTCGGATCCCCACAACTGCTCATGAATCAGACTCTGGTCCTGACTCCTGACACATGCCTTCACTGCCACATGCCTGCAGCCAGAGACTGGCACGCTATTGGCCCTGACTCCTGTCATGGGTACTCACCACTGTGCATGAGCTCAGACCTTGCCCCAAAGCGGCTTCCGAGCCCAGATCTGTCCCTGATTCTAGCCACTGGCCTGCACTACCAGTAAAATTGTCTGTTTGCATATGACATGACAAATGGCCATTAGGTATATGAAAAGATGCTCAACATCACTAATCATCAGGGAGTAAAATATTAATAAACAGAAACTTCAGTTAAATAGCATTAGAAGACCTGCAGTAGGAAGAAGTAGAGCCCAATAGGAAGAAGAAATTCTCCTCTTCTTTCCTGGCAAGGACTCAGCCACTAAAAAGCCATGAACTCTATTTACTATAGAGTAATAGTAAATAGAGTATAGTATGCTATAGACTCCCAACTTCCTTTTCCTTTCTATAAAAGTGTTCTCCTTCCCTTGCCATGTGGGAACTTGCATATGGCTTGCAATTGTTGCAGACCTCGAATTGCCATTCTCTGCTGATCTTGAATAAACCCATCTTTGCTGGAGAAATACCTGGTGGTCTATTTCTTTTATTTATTTCCCTTCAACAAGGGACATGCAAATCAGAAGCATACTGAGACATCACCTCATACTTGTTAGGATGGCTATTAACAAAAAGTCAAAAGATAACAAGTATTGGTGAGGATGTGAAGGAAAGGGAATCCTTGCGCATTGCTAGTGGGGATGTAAATTGGTATAGCCAATGGAAATTAGTATGGATTAAAAAATTTAATTAAAAAATTAAAAATAAGACTACCATATGATCCAGCAATCCCATTTCTGGGTGTTTATCCAAAGGAAATAAAATCACAAAAAGATACCTGTCCTCCCATGTTCGTTGCAGCATTATTCATGGTAGACAAGAAACAGAAACAACCTAAGTGTCCATCCACAGATGAATGGATAAAGAAAATATCATGTGTATTATGATATTATTATTAAGACATTATGCTAACTAAAGCAAGTCAGGCACAGAAAGAAAATATTGCATGATTTCACTTATATGTGGAATCAAGAAAAATGTTGAACTCATAGTAACAGAGAGTAGAATGGTGGTTATCAGAGGCTGGGTGGGAGGTGAAGGAAATGGGGGGTGGGGATGTTGGTCAAAGGCTACAAACTTTCAGTTATAAGTTAAATAAGTTCTGGAGACCTAACGTACAGCATGGTGACTATAGAGTTAATAATAATGCATAGTATACTTGAATTTGCTAAGAGTAGGTTTCAAGTCTTCACCCCTCACCCCCTGCACACACATACAATGGTAACTACGGGAGGTGATGGATCTATTAATTAGTTTGACTGTGGTAATTATTTCATAATGTATACCTATACCAAACATCACATCGTATACCATAAATATATATATATATATGTACTTTTTATTTGTCAAAAATAAATAAATAGAAATTAAAAAAAATAAAGTGTGTAGAGTGTAGTCTACTTAACAAAGACTTGTTCCTTGACCAAAGTTGAGTCAGGTTCCTCTGAGTCCTGTTTTTGACTTGACTCTGACCTAGGGAATCTGTCCTGGGCCTGCGTAGTCCAGTTTCAGCAAGAAATCTCCTGGGTCAGTTTAGCAAAAGTCCTCCACCTTTGATAACTGATCAAATTTCTTATCCCCCATCCTCAATATCTTATTACTGTGGCTTGCCTTACCCAAGGATCCTGTCAAGTTGGACTAGCCTTGATGTATCCGTCCGCTGCCCTCCACCCTGCATATTGGTCTCTCTCTGCCTGGTCCTAGGTTGGAAGCAGGGGAAAAAGTAGGGTAGCTGTCAGTTATTAATCGAATCCTGGCCACTTGGGGCTGACCATTACAGATTTTTATTTTAGCTTCCTGGATTGTCACTGGAGATAACAATCTGACTTTCTGCAAGTCTGACTTACAGCAGGCTGGCTTCCAGGGCTGTTTATTGTAGATAAGGGGATTGATCTCCTGGGCAGGTTGCTGAAGGGTGTGGGTCAGAGTTCTATTTTTATACCTGGTCTGGCCATTGTCTGTTGGTATATTCAGTCTCTCAGTGTTTAGGATTAAGGGAAAGGGAAGCAAAGGGTGGCTGTGAGGTGTAGACAGAGCTTGAATGTGTGGGCTGTGGAGTCTACACACACTAGCATGAAACCCTCTGGGTCTGGGATGAAGCTAGGGGTGGAAAGAAAATGGGATCACATCACAGCTGGGAACTGGGAGCCAGGGTCGACAATCCCTACGGAACAGAATTCTAAATCTTAGACTCGCTTTCCAGTTGTTACAAAGGAATATGTTTTTCAAGGTGAGAGGGCAGAACATGTTTTATTTTCTTTAAGAATTTGTTAACGTTTCTTACAACTTCTAATATTCAGCCATGTCATATGTGGCCCTCCAATTTTACTCTTGTCCTTCACTCTGCAAATATAAGGAGTAGAACTGTGCACAAGTCCCAGGGTCTTTGGTAAAAATCCTGATATTGGGGCAGCCTCCCAGGTTACCAGTATCTGATCTCTCTTGTCATACCAGAGCACCATCATCTGAATCAAAATGGTACCTTCAGGTCAGGGCCAGGTCCATAATTTGTGGGGGTCAAGTGTAAATGAAAATACAAGGTCTGTTTGAAAAAGCTGGAAAAAAATGTTAAAGGTGATAAAATAGGAAGTTTTTTCCTTTCTTCCATAAGCTTTCTCTTAAATCTTCATAGTGTTTTTTATTTTCCATATTTCATGTCTTCCTAAGTGAAGAAAAATTGAAATTTTAAATGATTAGCATAGATTTTGCCATTCATCTTTATAGTGTACAATATCAGTTTTAAATGTGACTTTAAGAGCACTTATCTAATGTGTAGAATCACTAAAATGACATAATTTTTTAATTGAAGTATAGTAGATTTATAATTTTGTGTTGGTTTCAGGTGTACAGCAAAGTGATTCAGTTTATATATATATATATATATATATATATATATATATATATATATTCAGATTCTTTTCCATTGTAGGTTATTACTAGGTTTTGAATACAGTTCCCTATGCCATACAGTAAATCCTTGTTGTTCATCTATTTTATATATAATAGTGTGTATCTGTTAATCCCATACTCCTAATTTATACCTTTCCCTGCCCTTTCCCCTTTGGTAATCATAAGTTTGTTTTCTATGTCTGTGAGTCTGTTTATGTTTTATAAATAAGTTCATTTGTATTATTTTTTTAAGATTTTTTTAGTGATACATAATATTTGTCTTTCTTTTTCTGACTTGCTTCACTTAGTATGATAATCTCTAGGTCCACCCACGTTGCTGCAGATGGCAATATTTCATTCTTTTATATGGCTGAGTAATATTCCATTGTTTATATATATCACATCTTTTTTTAATCCATTCATCTGTTGATGAACACTTAGGTTGCTTCCATGTCTCATAATTTATTTTATAGCTCGTACATGGATATTAAGAAGGGAGTTGGACAATGAGAGGAAGAATATTGTTGATACCATGTGGTATTGGGTTGGCCAAAAAGTTCATCTGGGTTTTTCCATAACATCTTATGGAAACCCCGAACGAACTTTTTGGCCACCCCAATAATTCGGTTTGAGAGTTCAGTTTATGAGTTCAGTGAGATACTTACATGGACTTTGAGTTAATTATGGAAGACTTTGCAGAAATCAGGGAATCCAGTAGGAACAGATAGTCCTAAATTTAGAAAATTTGGGCCATCAGTTAGTATGATGTCTTTTTTACCCAGTGGGATATGAACACTAAGGGAATTTTAGTGAAATTAAATGTAAAATGAAAAAGTGGAATAATAATCTCTTCTTTATATTTCTTTCTAGATTCATCTCTAAAAACTTCATGCTAGGTATCACAGTTCTTTCTTGCTCACTTATTTAATATGCTTTTTTTGTTTGTGTGGTACGTGGGCCTCTCACTGTTGTGGCCTCTCCCGTTGTGGAGCACAGGTTCCGGACGCACAGGCTCAGTGGTCATGGCTCATGGGCCCAGCCGCTCCGCGGCATGTGGGATCTTCCCAGACCAGGGCACGAACCCATGTCCCCTGCATTGGCAGGCGGACTCTCAACCACTGCACCACCAAGGAAGCCCTAATATACTTTTTAAAAAATCTCTCTCTTTATGTTTTAACAGCTTTATCAAAGTACAATTTACATATCATAAAATTCACCCATTATAACTACAATTCAATAATTTTTAATAAATTTACAGGGTTGTGCAACCATCAACACAATCTCACTTTTGAACATTTTCAGAAACACAAAGAGTTCCCCTGTATCTATTTGCACTGTTCAATTCAGTCCCAGGGAACCATTGATCTGCTTTCTGTCTCTATGAATTTGCTTTTCTGGAAGTTTGATTTACATCATACAATATTCTAAGTCATTTGTGTCTGACATTTCACTAAGCATAATGTTTTTGAAGATCATTCATGTAGTAGTATGTAAAAGTAATCCATTCCTTTTTGTTAGTGGCTAGTGTTCCATTGTATGGATATATCACATTTTGTTTGTTTATTTACCAGTTGATAGATATTTGGACTGTTTCCAGTTCTGGGCTATGATGAGTAATGCTCCTATGGTCATTTACATATTTGGGTGGACGTAAGTTTTCATTTCTCTCAAGTACGTACCTAGGGATGGAACTACTGGGTTGTATGGTAAGTCTATGTTTAACTTTTTAAAAAACAGCCACATTGGTTCCCAGAGTTTCCAGACTATTTTTCCACCAGCAAAGCACAAGAGATCCAGTTTTTTTCATATTCTGGCTAATATTTGGTACAGTCTTTTTGATTATAGCCATTCTAGTTGCTATGTAGTAGTAGTTCATGTAGTTTTAATTTCTCTTTCCCTGATGACTGCTGACATTGAACATCTTTTCATGTGTTTATCAATCATGTGTATATTTTTCTTTGTGTGTATTCAAATCTTTTGTCTATTTTTTTAATTGGGTTACTTGGCACCTTATTGAGTTTCAAGAATCCATTTTACATCCTGAATAAAAGCCCTTTGTCAGATATGTGTTATGTATATTTTATCCCAATCTGTGTGCTACCTTTTCATTATCTAGCTGCATATTTTGAAGACCAAAATGTTTTAATTTTGGTGAAATTTGTGAAAAATATCCATCCAGTTTATCAATTTTTTATTTTATGGATTCTACTTTTGGTGTCATATCTAAGAAATATATGTCTAGTCCACAATCTCAAAGATTACCTTCTATGATTTCTCTAGAAGTTTTGTAGTTTTAACTCTGACATTTATGTCCATGATCGATTTTGAATTTATTTTTATATATGGTGTGAATATGAACCAAAGTTTATATTATTGGCATATGAGTATCCAGTTGTCTTGGCACTTTCCTTTCTCCATTGATTTGCCCTGAAATCTTTGCCCCCAAATCTCTTGACCATTAATGCAAGGGTTCAACTTCTTCTATATTACATTTAATCTCCTTTCTCCTACATTAGGAATTCTAGTTCTTAAGGACACAGAGGATGGCTGAATATCCCACAGTACACTTGTGTGTTATCCCCTATTACACCCAGTAGTTTCATAATAGCAATATTTTTCATTGAAATATAGTTGATGGGGCTTCCCTGGTGGCACAGTGGTTGAGAGTCCGCATGCCGATGCAGGGGACACGGGTTCGTGCCCTGGTCCGGGAAGATCCTATATGCCGCGGAGCGGCTGGGCCCGTGAGCCATGGCCACTGAGCCTGCGCATCCGGAGCCTGTGCTCTGCAACGGGAGAGGCCACAACAGTGAGAGGCCCGTGTACCGCAAAAAAAAAAAAAAAAAAAGAAAGAAATATAGTTGATGTACAATATTATGTAAGTTACAGGTGTACCATATAGTGATTCACAATTTTTAAATGTTATACTCCATTTACAGTTATTACAAAATTTTGACTATATTCCCTGTGTTGTACAATATATCCTTGTAGCTTATTTTATACATAATAGATTTTACTTCTTACACCCCTACCCCTCTATTGTCCCTACACTCTTCCCTCTCTCTACTGGTGACCACTAGTTTGTTCTTTATATCTGTGAGTCTGTTTCCTTCTTGTTATATTCACAAATAAGTTTGTTGTATTTTAGATTCCACATATAAGCATTATCATACCGCACTTATCTTCTCTGTCTGACTTACTTCACTTACCATAATAATATTAATAATAGCAATATTAATACTACCAACACCAGTATGATTTTCCATTCATTTTTTTTCTTTCAGATTTTAAAGCTGTTTTTTTCTTTTTTTTAACATTTTTATTGGAGTATAATTGCTTTACAATGGTGTGTTAGTTTCTGCTTTATAACAAAGTGAATCAGTTATACATATACATATATCCCCATATCTCTTCCCTCTTGCGTCTCCCTCCCTCCCACCCTCCCTATCCCACCCCTCTAGGCGGTCACAAACCACCGAGCTGATACCCCTGTGCTATGAGGCTGCTTCCCACTAGCTATCTATTTTACATTTGGTAGTGTATATATGTCCATGCCACTCTCTCACTTTGTCCCAGCTTGCCCTTCCCCCTCCCCATGTCCTCAAGTCCATTCTCTAGGTCTGCATCTTTATTCCTGTCCTACCCCCAGGTTCATCAGAACCATTTTTTTTTTTTAGATTCCATATATATGTGTTAACATACAGCATTTGTTTTTCTCTTTCTGACTTATTTCACTCTGTATGACAGACTCTAGGTCCATCCACCTCATTACAAATAACTCAATTTTGTTTCTTTTTATGGCTGAGTAATCTTCCATTGTATATGTGCCACATCTTCTGTCGTTGGACAGTTAGGTTGCTTCCATGTTCTGGCTATTGTAAATAGAGTTGCAATGAACATTGTGGTACATGACTCTTTTTGAATTATGGTTTTCTCAGGGCATATGCCCAGTAGTGGGATTGCTGGGTCATATGGTAGTTCTATTTTTAGTTTTTTAAGGAAACTCCATACTGTTCTACATAGTGGCTGTATCCATTTATATTCCCGCCAACAGTGAAAGAGGGTTCCCTTTTCTCCACATTCTCTCCGGCATTTATTGTTTGTAGATTTTTTGATGCTGGCCATTCTGACCCATGGCCAGAATGTGGGTGTGAGGTGATACCTCATTGTAGTTTTGATTTGCATTTCTCTAATGATTAATGATGTTGAGCATTCTTTCATGTGTGTGTTGGCAATCTGTATATCTTCCTTGGAGAAATGTCTATTTAGGTGTTCTGCCCATTTTTGGATTGGGTTGTTTGTTTTTTTGCTATTGAGCTGCATGAAATGCTTGTAAATTTTGGAGATTAATCCTTTGTCAGTTGCTTCCTTTGCAAATATTTTCTCCCATCCTGAGTGTTGTCTTTTGGTCTTGTTTATGGTTTCCTTTGCTGTGCAAAAGCTTTTAAATTTCATGAGGTCCCATTTGTTTATTTTTGTTTTTATTTCCATTTCTCTAGGAGGTGGGTCAGAAAGGATCTTGCTGTGATTATGTCATAGAGTGTTCTGCCTATGTTTTCCTCTAAGAGTTTTGTAGTGTCTGGCCTTATATTTAGGTCTTTAATCATTTTGAGTTTATTTCAAAAGTCAGTCTTGATCGAACTTCTTAATCATGCTAGCTTCTCTTCTTTAAAATTACTTCCCTTTGACAATCTCTTAATAGTAACTAAGGCATCTATGCAGAAAATTAGAAATGTGTTGCCCATCCACCTCCCATGCTCATCCCCCATGCAGTGAGTGGGCACTGTTGGCTGGAGCCCAAGGTTTTTTTTTTTTTTTGCAGTACGCGGGCCTCTCACTGCTGTGGTCTCTCCCATTGAGGAGCACAGGCCCCGGACGCGCAGGCTCAGCGGCCATGGATCACAGGCCCAGCCGCTCAGCGGCATGTGGAATCTTCCCAGACCAGGGCACGAACCCGTGTCCCCTTCATCGGCAGGTGGACTCTCAACCACTGTGCCACCAGGGAAGCCCGAGCCCAAGGTCTTGAGAGAAGCAGAAAGATGCCTTCAAGAAAGAAGAAACCATATTATGTCACTATACCATTCTTGGAATCCATGTCTCCCTCCCCCTCCCTCCCACCACCTTTTCTTCTTCCTCTTTCTCTTCCTCTTTCTCTTCCCCTCCTCCTCCTTCCTCCTTTCTTCTTCTTCTTCTCCTTCTCCTTCTTCTCCTTCTCCTTCTTCTCCTTCTCCTCCTTCTCCTTCTTCTCCTTCTTCTTCTTCTTCTTCTTCTTCTCCTCCTCCTCCTCCTCCTCCTCCTCCTCCTCCTCCTCCTCCTTCTTCTTCTTCTTCTTCTTCTTCTTCTTCCTCTGCCTCCTCCTCCTCCTCTTTCTCTTCCCCTCCTTCTCATTCTCCTTCTTCTTCTTCTGAATTTATTAGCTGTTAGGCAAGGGGTTCTGTACTAGGCATTAGAAAGAGATACAGAAATCAGAGCAATATATTGTTTCTGTTCTAAAGAAATACTCAACCTGGTAGGAAAGCTGCTAAGACATAGGAATGAAAGATTCAGGATTTGGAGTCAGAGAAGCTGAATTCCAATCTTGCTCTTCTACTTCCTGGCTATAGGTCCTAGGGAAAATTATATACCCTTAATAAATCTATGTTTCCTCAGCTGTGAGATGGGGTTAATAAAATAACACCTTTCTTATATGGTTGTTGTGTGAGGATTAAATGATAGAGAGTGGTGTCTGATACATATTAAGCACTTAAAAATGTTGGCTGTTTTTAGGGGAGGTAGGATGAATATACACATCATTTAAATAGTATAAAATTAACATTATACAAGTGAAAAATAATGAAAATGAAATAGCTACAAAGAATCAGTTATTTAAAACATTTTCAGGAAGGCACCCAGTAGCATACATTTTATGAAACAGGTAATTTACAGTTCAAAAATTCAAAACTAAATTGTGTCCTAAAAGCTCTTCTAGTGAGAGTCAAAAATAATAATATGGTGCTTCATTTGCTTGTTAAAAGCAAAACTCACTGTTACCTTTAATGCAGCCATATTTGAAGTGAGTGAACAGACAAGTGTCCAAGATAATGTGGACTGGGAAAGACATTAGAATCTACAGAAAGTGAAACATGTCAGAAGGTGACACCCTCTGTTAGCTGTCAGGACCATAATCAAGATGCAGTCAGGAGATGACCCCATTGAAAATGTCTTTCCTCGGTGTTGAAATCGAATATGTGATATTGTAATACATAGAATACTGGGGAATAATGAAAAACAGTGGCTCAGAGTAAGAATATGCCATGTTTTCAGGCTTAAACTGAGAACCAATGGACTCTAATTCTAATGAGCAGCTCCTCTTTATTTCCTATTTAATTTAAAAATATAGCTATGAATATTATGTACTCTTTGAAGGAAAAGAACATGCCTCATACTTTGTCATCTCTCCATGGAACCCAGCAAGGTGCTGAACATTTTGAAGTCCCAGAAGGACTCTTAGAAAAGAGATAGTAAAAAAGGTCTTGCTTTACAAATGCCAAACTTGAAACCCTCAACAAATATCTTGGTTGATTGTAGAGACTGAGAAGGGTTTTTAGGGGGAAAAGCATCCAGAAGAATATATGAGGCAATATTTTTTTTGACCCATAGGGAGATTGCTGATAGAGAATTTGATAGATTATTTCATTGCATACAAAGAAATTTTGACTATTGGTCCAGATACATTTTTCAGCACATTTTGAAAAAAGATGGAATCTCTTTTATCTGCCTCCTGGAGTTCAGTTCACAGGGACTGGAGTGAATGATGGAATCAAATTTCCTGCCCAAGCAAGGCTGAGAACAGGCTCTTGCAGCTGAAATAATCTCATCAGGTCAATAGAATAATTATTAATATCTGTAGAGTATTTTACAGTCTAGTCATTTCTTCATTTAAGAAGTGTTTATATAGCATCTTCTATGTTCTATACTTAGCTACTGTATATTATATTTATTTGTAACAAAGAAATAATAACTGCATATGTTGAGAAGTCTCTATGTCCTATACTTTTTTTTCTGAGCCTCTTATTTATACTCATTGGATCCTTACAACAACTTCCCACATAGGTAGTATTATCTGCATATTACAGGTAGTAAAATTGGGGCATAAAGAGATGAGGCATCTTGCTCTGTGACCCACAGCTCATAAGTTACAGAGCTGATATTTAAACCCAGGTGTGTGTTTGTCAGGCTCTAAGACACTTATGCTCCATGATAGCTACCTTCTGGGGGCTCGTGATACAGAAGGAACACCAATAAAAGAGCAATTGTGGGGTTTCCCTGGTGGCGCAGTGGTTGAGAGTCCACCTGCCGATGCTGGGGACATGGGTTCGTGCCCCAGTCCGGGAAGATCCCACATGCCGTGGAGCGGCTGGGCCCCTGAGCCATGGCCGCTGAGTCTGCACGTCCGGAGCCTGTGCTCCACAACAGGAGAGGCCACAACAGTGAGAGGCCAGCGTACCGCAAAAAAAAAAAAAAAAAAAAAAGCAATTGTGATGTATGATAGGAACTAACACAGAGTTATGTGAAAATGTGTATGATTTTTTAATTCTTTAAATGTGCATGTGCTTTATTCACAATGCTGCAAATTCTCATGACTTTGTAAGTTATTGTAGTAGTCACTTCCGAACATTAATATTCTCTTTTTCAATCTCTTGCTCTATTTTTGGTGGAGGAAATGACTTTAGAGTAGGTTTAACTGACAATTAAAATTATCAGAGTAATAAGTGAGTGAGCTAGGATTCAAACACAGAGTTGTCAAGTGTCAAAAACTACCTTCTGCTGCTTTTTGAAGTGCTCGGAGTCTTTGGTGTTATGAGATGATAGGAAGGGTTTACTCAACCCTACCTGGGGGAGTCCTGGCTGACAAAGCAGCTCTTGGACTAAGGTTTGCAGGTTTAGAAGCCCAGTAAGTGAATGAGAGGATGGAGGGCATCTCAGATTGTAGAGTCAGCATGTGCAAACTCTCCCAGGAGAGAAAAGTAGAACTGATTTGGGGAAGAGCATGCCATTTGCTACAGCTGTTGACATGCAGTGGCTTTGATTTCCCACGACATCATAAATAAAGCACCGGCACAGTTCAGAGAAGTTAAGAAAGTAATGTTGACTCTAGGAGAATTAGATAAGATCTCATAGGAGTGACATTTGAGCCTTGGAGGATGAGTAAGAATTGGACAGATGGAGATGGAGAGGAAAAAGCATTCCACAGGTCAGGAATAATATTAGAAAGGGAATAAATAAATATTCAGTCTGTGAACAGAAATCATGACTAATCACTCAGTTTGACCAGACTTGGGGAAATAAGACTGAGAAGGATACTTTGCCAGATCCAGGAAAGCCTTGACTATGGGCACAGGAATTTTATTTTACTTGTAGAAATCACCAGAGGAGAGACATGAACACAACTGTGCTTTAAGATGTTGGAAGTTGATATAGAATTAATTTATAACACCCTTTAGTAAAAGCCATTGTTGGAATAATTTGGTAAAAGTTAACACAAGACAAATAACCAAACTGAATTTTGTATCACCTTTTTTAGTTTATGACCCATTTCAGCTGAGGATTCATTTGATCCTTAAGCAATTTTGGATGCAGGCAGATGAGGAACCTTGAAAAACGAGATTTTAGGAGATGTTCCAAAACTCACCCTGTTCTTACAGAGGGCATTCAGATCTTCTGACTCCATGTTCCCTATCTTCTGAGTATTGTTATGGTAGGCATTGGCATTTTACATTTCTTTGTTTTCTTCTTTAGATCATCTTGTTCTTCCCACAAAGAAATTGATAAAAGTCTGCAATGTCTATTTCAGCATAAATGATAAAAGCTAATATTAATGATTATTGTATGTCAGGCACAATGATAAATGTTCTCTGTGAATGAGATAAATTAATCATAACAACTATCCAAAGTAAGTAACTTTTCCATTTTATATTTTGCCCCAAGTACTTGAAGCTATTAAGTGACAGAGTCTGGATTTGAACTCATGGAGTAGGGCTAATGTGTGTATTGTATCACCGTGCCTTACTATTTTTCCAAGAGCAAGAGTTTTTTGAGGGTTTGCTTAATATAAATGCAAAATAAGCAACATTTTAAAGACAATAGAATTATTTCTGGGCTTGACAGGATATATATAACAATACTTCGCAATAATAATCATAATATAAATCTATACAGTGATTTATTTGAAAGTAATGGTTCAGATTTATAGATTTTCCAGGGGCTGTTGAGATGATCTTTGTAGCATTTTGATCCCTTTATGAGCACCTTCTAGCCAACCTAGATTTGTGCACTGGTGACAGTAAGAGGAAGGCAATGGTTTATAGGATCTATTCCCATTGGTCTTAGTGGTTGGTAGCAAGTGTCTTAAAGTCATTCTTTATAAAATAAAGAAAGCAGAAATAATCTCTAAGAAACTTTCTGATTGTTGATAAAAGCATCCAGTATTCTCTCTTTATCTGCTTTCTCTTTATATCATTATATCAATAGGTACATCCACCCACTGATGTGATACCTGCCACGGGCATCAGATCCAGCTTGTTGAACTATTTTCCCAGAGTGACTTATATAATCATGAACAGGTCACAAATCATGAGATCTTAGGGTCTGGGCTTGTCCACTAATAGAAAATTACATTTTGCTGATGGAATAATTTGAGTAATCGTCTATCTAATTTATGGTTTTAAAAAGATAAAAGGAGGCATCAAGATGAGAAAGAGAATAACCAAGATGATTCATGGAAAATGAATTTGAAAACATGTGGCAGAGCTTAGAAAGCTTGGAAAAACAGTAGCTATTCCGCACCCCCCCCGACTTTTCTTTTTTTTTGTTAGCCAAAACTTGTCTTTTTCCTTCTAATCCTCCCTCCCCTACTTGTCTCCTTATTCAAGAGAACTATCAACATGCAAGTTCAGGTTCTTTGTAGATGTCAAGTCAGTTAAGACAGGGCCCAAGTACTCAATGAGCTTAAAATCTACCTTTGGAAAGAGACTGAAAGCCTCTGTTATACATAGGAAGCAGTCTCTGGGAGGTAGAGTTTTTAATTTTTATTTATTTATTATTTTTTTAGGAGATTTTATTTTTATTTATTTATTTATTTATTTATTTATTTTTAAAGCAGAGGTCTTCTTAGAAGCCCATATGATTTAAATTTATTTATTTATTATTTATGGCTGTGTTGGGTCTTCCTTTCTGTGCGAGGGCTTTCTCTAGTTGCGGCAAGAGGGGGCCACTCTTCATTGCAGTGCTCGGGCCTCTTACTATTGCGGCCTCTCTTGTTGCGGAGCACAGGCTCCAGACGCACAGGCTCAGTAGTTGTGGCTCACGGCCGCAGTTGCTCTGCGGCATGTGGGATCTTCCTAGACCAGGGCTCGAACCCGTGTCCCCCTGCATTGGCAGGCAGATTCTCAACCACTGCACCACCAGGGAAGCCCTATTTATTTATTTTTATTGGCGTATAGTTGTTTTACAATGTTGTGTTAGTTTCTACTATAGAGTGAAGTGAAGCAGAGTTCCCTGTGCTATACAGCAGGTTCTCATTATTTATCTATTTTATACATATTAGTGTATACATGTTAGTCCCAATCTCCCAATTCATCCCACCCCGCCTTTCCCCCTTGGTGTCCATATGTTTATTCTTTACATCTGTGTCTCTATTTCTCCCTTGGAAACCAGTTCATCTGTACCATTTTTCTAGATTCCACAAATATTTGTTAATATGCAGTATTTGTTTTTCCCTTTCTGGCTTACTTCACTCTGTATGACAGTCTCTAGGTCCATCCACATCTCTACAAATGACCCAATTTTGTTCCTTTTTATGGCTGAGTAATAAAGATAATAATTTTTTGGCAACGTTGGGTCTTCGTTGTTGTGCATGGGCTTTCTCTAGTTGCGGTGAGTGGGAGCTACTCTTTGTTGTAGTGCTTGGGCTTCTCATTGTGGTGGCTTCTCTTGCTGCGGAGCAGGGGCTCTAGGTGTGCAGGCTTCAGTAGCTGCAGCATACAGGCTCAGTAGTTGTGGCGCACGGGTTTAGTTGCTCCGTGGCATGTGGGACCTTCCTGGACCAGGGATTGAACCCATGTCCCCTGCAATGGCAGGTGGATTCTTCTTCTTTTTTTTTTTTGGAAATGATTGCTGTCTCTTTTATTTTATTTTATTTTTTTAACATCTTTATTGGAGTATAATTGCTTTACAATGCTGTGTTTGTTTCTGCTTTATAACAAAGTGAATCAGTTATACATATACATATGTTCCCATATCTCTTCCCTCTTGCATCTCCCTCCCTCCCACCCTCCCTATCCCACCCCTCTAGGTGGTCACAAAGCACTGAGCTGATCTCCCTGTGCTATGCAGCTGCTTCCCACTAGCTATCTATTTTACGTTTGGTAGTGTATATATGTCCATGCCACTCTCTCACTTTGTCCCAGCTTACCCTTCCCCCTCGCCATATCCTCAAGTCCATTCTCTAGTAGGTCTGTGTCTTTATTCCCGTCTTGCCCCTAGGTTCTTCATGACCTTTTTTTCCTTAGATTCCATACATGTGTTAGCATACAGTATTTGTTTTTCTCTTTCTGACTTCACTCTGTATGACAGACTTTAAGTCCATCCACCTCACTACAAATAGCTCAATTTCGTTTCTTTTTATGGCTGAGTAATATTCCATTGTATATATGTGCCACATCTTCTTTATTCATTCATCGGTCAATGGACACCTAGGTTGCTTCCATGTCCTGGCTATTGTAAATAGAGCTGCAATGAACATTTTGGTGCATGACTCGTTTTGAATTATGGTTTCCTCAGGGTATATGCCCAGTAGTGAGATTGCTGGGTCGTATGGTATTTCTATTTTTTGTTTTTTAAGGAACCTCCATACTGTTCTCCATAGTGGCTGTATCAATTTACATTCCCACCAACAGTACAAGAGTGTTCCCTTTTCTCCACACCCTCTCCAGCATTTATTGTTTCTAGATTTTTTGATGATGGCCATTCTGACCGGTGTGAGATGATATCTCATTGTACTTTTGATATGCATTTCTCTAATGATTAATGATGTTGAGCATTCTTTCGTGTGTTTGTTGGCAATCTGTATATCTTCTTTGGAGAAATGTCTATTTAGGTCTTCTGCCCATTTTTGGATTGGGTTGTTTGTTTTTTTGCTATTGAGCTGCGTGAGCTGCTTGTAAATTTTGGAGATTAATCCTTTGTCAGTTGCTTCATTTGCAAATATTTTCTCCCATTCTGAGGGTTGTCTTTTGGCCTTGTTTATGGTTTCCTTTGCTGTGCTAAAGGTTTTAAGTTTCGTTAGGTCCCATTTGTTTATTTTTATTTCTATTTCCATTTCTCTAGGAGGTGGGTCAAAAAGGATCTTGCTGTGATGTATGTCATAGAGTGTTCTGCCTATGTTTTCCTCTAAGAGTTTGATGCTGTCTGGCCTTACATTTAGGCCTTTAATCCATTTTGAGTTTATTTTTGTGTATGGTATTAGGGAGTGTTCTAATTTCATACTTTCACATGTAGTCAGGTGGATTCTTAACCACTGTGCCACCAGGGAAGTCCCTGGGAGGTAGAGTTTTTTAAAATGAAGGTGTTAATAGTCCAGGAAGTCCGAAGCTCCAAAGGAAATGATCTCTGCAACAGCTGATATCTAATAAAAAGAGAGGATGGAAAATGTCACTGGAATTTTGCTAAGAATTGCACTGAATCTGTAGATTGCTTTGGGTAATATGGACATTTTAATGATATTAATTTTCCCAATCCATGAGCATCAAATATCTTTTCATCTATTTGTGTTTTCTTCAGTTTCTTTTATTACTGTTGGTGGGCATGTAAATTGGTGTAGCCACTATGGAAAACAGTATGGAGGTTCCTCAAAAAGTTAAAAATAGGTCTACCATACGATCCAGTGGTTCCTCTCCTGGGTATCAATCTGAAGAAAATAAAAACACTAATTTGAAAAGATATTTGCACTCCTATGTTTATTGCAGAATTATTTACAGTAGTCAAAATATGGAAACAACCTAAGTGTCCATTGATGAGTAAATGGATAAAGAAGATGTGATATGTATAAACAGTGGAATACTACTAGGTTATAAAAAAGACTGAAATCTTGCAATTTACATCAGCATGGATGGAGCTTGAGGGTATTATGCTCACTGAAATAAGTCAGACAGAGAAAGACAAATATCACATGATTTTACTTATATGTGGAATCTAAAAAACAAAACAAACAAACAAACAAAACCCAGACTTATAGATACAGAAAACAAATTGGTAGTTGCCAGAGGGAAGGGAATGTGGGTGGGGTGAAATAGGTAAAGGGGGTAGGTACAAGCTTCCAATTATAAAATAAGTGTTGTGGAGATGTAAAGTATGGCATGAGGAATATAGTCAGTAATATTGTAATCACTTTATATGGTGACAGATGGTAGGTAGACTTATTTGGTAATCATTTCACAATATCTACAAGTATTGGATCACTATGTTGTACACCTGAAACTAATATAATATTGAATGTCAAATATATAAATATATACATACATATATAAATGTATGTGTGTGTGTATATGTGTATGTATATATACATATATAATATATATATATATATATATATATATATATATTATATATGTATATAGATGGCTTTCTTGGGCTTTTGTCTCAGTGACTACTACAATGGAAATCAGGTAGATTTCTACATGGCTCTTTTTTTCACCCATCAATATGAATACACAATCCCACCCCAGGGGCTAATCCTTCTCCTTCCCAGCCACCATTTGCTTAGAAGAATCTGGATTTTGCCAAAATGAAAAATACTGATATTTTAAGAATTCAGGTTCACAGAAAGAACAGGTATGGGCCTGAGGCTTGTCTTCTTGCCTAGGGGTGAAGAGCTAAAATCTTCACACATTCTTCACACATTGAAGATTAGCTGTGAGTGTCATGATTTGGGACAAAGCCAATAGGTCTTACTGTCAAGGAAATCCCCATGCCACTCTTCTTCAACTTCGAACTGAGCAAGTTGAGCAAGTTGCTAAACTTTGATAACCCTCCATTTCTGTTATTTATTTATTTATTTATTTATTTTTTATGATATGTGGGCCTCTCACTGTTGTGGCCTCTCCTGTTGCGGAGCACAGGCTCTGGATGTGCAGGCCCAGAAGCCATGGCTCAGGGGCCCAGCCGCTCTGCGACACGCGGGATCCTCCCGGACCGGGGCATGAACCCGTGTCCCCTGCATAGGCAGGCGGACTCTCAACCACTGTGCCACCAGGGAAGCCCACCCTCCATTTCTTAATCTTTAGAGAGAGAATAAGACTTCTTGGTCTTCAGGACTGTTATGAAGAGGAACTAAGTTTTCTTTGCAAAGTAGGTATAAGATGATGCCTGGTCTACACCTGTTGGTTCTCTTCACCCTTCCTCATAAATACGTCATTTCACTGGGAAGAATGGGAAGAGCTTTAAGACAGAGTGAAGTGGTTAAAGTTGCCAGAGGTCTGGGCATTGGGAACCCAAGTCCCATACATATTGCCAATAGTCATTGAAAGAATATCTCTGTTTTTCCAACCTCTCCTCCTTCCTCGAAACATCCGTAGTTTATTTGTGAACTTCTTGCACTTGTGTTAGGTATTTGTGAAGAGAGAAACAAGGAGAAAAGTAAATGGTCAATTCTTGGCTTGGAAAACCTACTGTACTCTCGTATCCAAAACTGACCTTGTAGTACAGCTTCTAGAATCAGGCTGTGTTTGGAACATGAGTCCAAGCTGAAGAGGGAAACTCAAGTGCTAGAACCAATCTGATCTGACTGAGGGAACCACGACTTTTTCCGTCTCTGTCGAAGGCAAGCTCTTTGGCTATCTTCAAAAAAGTATTATTCTAATCTGCATAAATTTACCCAAGTATAGATTTTTTTTCTCTTTATAGAATCATTTAAATCATGGAAAAAAAAATTTTAAGCATTTTTTTTAAGTATAATGTTGGTCCAACAAAATGGAGTGCCAGAATTCTGGCTGCATGTGGACCCTGGCAAGAGATATTTGTCCAAAATGTGCTGATCACTTGAAATCTCTCTCCTGGTTTGGAGACCCGGTTCCCTGTTTTCCAGTCAGGGTGTTACCACTTCATTTTTTTTTTTTTTTTTGCGGTACGCAGGCCTTTCACTGTTGTGGCCTCTCCTGTTGCAGAGCACAGGCTCCGGACGCGCAGGCTCAGTGGCCATGGCTCACGGGCCCAGCCGCTCTGCAGCATGTGGGGTCTTCCCGGACTGGGGCACGAACCTGCGTCCCCTGCATCGGCAGGCGGACTTTCAACCACTGCGCCACCAGGGAAGCCCTACCACTTCATTTTGGGTGTGCTGAGATCTCATGAGTTTCTTTTATTCAGTGTGTGAAACCCAGTGCCAGGTATATATCAACAAATATTTTTGGATTTGTTTCTCCCTTTGCCATTTTTACTTTTATACAAGGGAGAGAGAAGGAAAGAGTAGAGGAGATGATTAAAAAAAAAATGCATGGAGTGAAGAAACTTTGGCCAGGAGTGGAATTTTCATAACCCTTTGGGTTATGGTTAGCTATATGCCTGTTAGAATGTGGAAAGACCAAGTAAAGGCAAATGCCTGTAAAAAGCTAAAAAAAAAAAAAAAAAAAAAAAAATTAAAGAAATTTTGGGAGAAGCTCTCTAGTACAAGGGCTTTATGGTACAAATGTGTTGTGCCTTCTAGAATAGTAACAAAACTGTATTTCCAAATGGAATGGAACTGCTGGAATGAGACAGGACTTGGAATGGAAACACCTGGACCCGAGTTCTTGCTTTGCTGACTTATAGCAGTGCTTTTTCAGGCAAGTCTCTGGCCATCTTCTTCATTTATAAATGATTGCATCTACCTAAATGACCTTTAATATGATTTCCAACTCAGAAGACTCCATGATCCTAGCTGAGGCTTCCTGTCCAGACTCCATGTATAGGGCCCTTTCAGTTCTCTGCTTTATGATTCTGAATGAAGGTCTCACTTCCACTTCACCACTGTGTGGAAAGGGAGGAGAAAGGTCTGGAAAGGTCTGCCATCTGGCACAAAGAACAGCTGTACTACCAGAATTTCTTCTTCATAAAAAAATGCGATGTGTGGAAGTGGACAGAGAAAGACCACGGAGTAGAAGCGCTGGAGCCTCTGGAATGTTTGCTTTATTTAGCTCCCAGCGATTGGCAGCCAGCTGTGACATTATTACTCAGTGCATCTATGTTGCCATTCAAAACATTTGTTGCAAGTGCTCAAAAGAGAACAGTGGGCCTGTGTAGCTCTGTTTTCTCTCTCTCCTAAGGGGTGGGGAGGGATGCTTACACAACTTGCTTTGAAGAATATTAGTGGTTTGAATCAGGGTCTGGTGATGGTCGGTAGAATTTCTCTAACTCCTCATGTGGTCTCATTTTAAGAAAAATGCTTTCCTCCTTCTGATATATTCATAGCGTATACCGATTGCCCATCAGAATCATAACTTCAACACCAAGACATCACTACATTTTGGAAAAAGGTTTCATAAGAAATAGATCAGTAACAAGCGAAAGGGGGCTGGGAGGTAGGAGACACATACATCCACATAGGAAAACAGACCTGGAGAAGTTAAGCAACCTTTGCGACATGTACAGATTCTTTATACTACACCACACTTCCTCCGGGGCTCAGTTAAATCTTTCAGAAGAGTGAAAGCACTGTTGACACTGAAAAGCTAAAGTCAGGACTTGGGATAAGGCAATGTTGTACTCTAGTTCTGAGAGAAGAAAAGAATCACAGTGCACACCAGGAAAATAATTTTGGAAACTTAGTTAATTGTGAATGTGATGCTGAGCCAGCTTGTGGCTAGAGACAAAGGAAATATTGTTCACTTCCCATAAATGATTTCCCATATGTAAAGTGAAGCTGATCCTAGCAGGTGACTTCAGAGATGTGGAAACATTTAATCACATATGAATAAATCTTGCAAACACTTAAAAAAAATGCAAAATGTAACCTTTAAAATAAAATCATGGCTGTCACATTTTGAGACTGAAAGCTCTAAAAGTAGAGTTTGTTTATAGCAACCACAAAGGCCAGGGACCTGTGGTTTTATTGGATTTCTCATCCCAAGAAAATATTTACACTTGGAGGAGATGATGTGTTTTTAACTATAAAAGCCATACGTAGAATATTTGTGGAGAATGTTGAAAATAAAAATGTTTTTTTCCCTTCAGGCTGGCAAAATTGACAGTTCTGCTTAAGGCATCAAAAAATAGGTAAAATAAAGAATTGTGTTCCTTTTAAATGGGTGAAGTTTTAAAAGTCTTAGTGGGGAGGTGTTTGGTTGATTGCCATGAAGGAAAAAAAGATCTTTGGGGAGCCTCCTGCTTTCTACTGCCACAAAATTCCAGTCACTAGAGTTATTGGAAGCTCAGATACATGAGAGGGAGAGAACAGAAAACCACAAGACAGAATGAGAAAAAAATAGTTAGCGTAGATATAGCTCAACAGACCATAGGCAAAGTGGAATAAGTGAACATTGTAGGGAAATAAAGGCAATTTGGGGGAATTTAACAATGTTTGCCATTCAATCATTACAATCCAATTAAAAAAAAACCCAATTACTGATTTAAGGATCAATTGGTTTGTGGAAAGAAAAACACCCCAGACAAAATATTTGCCTTTTGCCTTACCCATTATGCCATAAAATAAAGTTTTTATTTTAAGCGGAAGCCTCCAGGCTTCTAAATAACAGAAGCAGAAATAAAACAAAAGCTGCAAGCTGGAAAAAGTGATCCAGAAAAGGATGTGGCAACACATGCTGGTATTTTGTCCTAACAAAAGTAATATCCAAATGCACTAAAATGGAAGGAGCCAGACCTCTGCCTTAATATTCCCTATTGCTTCTCTCACTTTTATAGTTTCTGAATGCCTCTCTAAAGAATATAAGGCCAACCCCATGACAAAACTCTATAAAGAACTTCTCAAACTGTATTGCTGGACTGACATTTAATTGTAGCAAATGTAGCAAATATTGCTTGGAATATAGAAATGAATGATCCCAAGAATTCAGTGTTTTTTTGATTATACTGTTGTGAATTAAAGAAATCACTGATGTGATTATATATATGCTTCTCTCTCTCCAGTTCCTGACACAGAGCTCCTAAAATCCTTGTAGTTTCCTATTCTAATGGGGTGACTCTTGGTGGGCTCCTGGGTGGGGTCTGGTCATGAGAAAGACCAAGCCATGATTAAAAGTTTGGAATTTTTGCACACACACAGCCCCCAACCCCCGGAGAGGGGAGAGGGCCTGGAAGTGGAGATAATAATCGATCATGCCGGTGTGATGAAGCCTCCATAAAAATCCCTACAGTATGGTGTTTGGAGAGCTTCCAGGTTGGTGAACATGTCCAAGCTGGGATGGTGACACACCCAATTCCATGGGGACAAAAGGTCTTGCAATTGGAACCCTTCTGGACCTCACTCTATATATCTCTTCATCTGGCTGTTCATCTCTATCCTTGATCATAGCCTTTATTATAGAGTACAATGATAAACATAAGTATTGTCTCTCTGAGTCTGTGAGCTGTTCTAACAAACTATAGAACCCAAGAAGACAGGTGTGGGAACACCAATTTATAGCTGGTTGGTCAGAAGTACAGGTGACTACCTGGGATTTTTGACTGACCTCTGAATTGTGGACCGCCTGTGGGACTGAGCATGTAACTCGTGGGCTCTGACGCCAACTCTAGGTAGACTGTGTTAGGACTGGGTCAAATTGCCGCTTACCCAGCTGGCATCAGATAATTGGTGGGTGTGGGAAAACCCTCACATCTGATATCAGAAGTCTTGTGAGTGTGAGAGTAAAGGAAAACAGTGAGTTTTTCCTAGACAAATGAGATATTTATTTTCACAGTGTTTGTTGGACCACACTGGGACTTGATTGGAATAACAAATGCAAAAGGCCACAAGTCCAGCAAAAGAGGGGGCACCTAAGGCTTCACTCTAATTGGAACGAGTTAGCAGAGGACATTTTTCCATACGCCCATGTGACTTCTGTTCTGGCTCAATTCCTTGGCCAGATGTGTGTAAACTAGAGCAGATACTTGTAAAAGTGGGAGAATCCACTTCAGAGAGGTTGTGCTAATGAGAGACGACATTCATTTACCTGTGTGAGTTGTGGAAAAATATGGCTCCTCTATGCCTCATAATTGTAAATTTTAACACTTTCTTTAAGTCCAGAGATGAGCCCCTCCTGCCAGCCCTCCTCCTACTGCCAAGTTAACTGGACTGAGGGAATTAGCTTCCTTTAGCTGTTATATCTAAAAGAATCCCTGCCCAACCCAGTTTATGGCTGTCTTTATAGCCCTCTGAATGGCAAACTGCTACCTTTCTTTTTTAACATTTTATTTTGAAATAGTTGTAGATCCATAGGCAGTTGCACAGAAATGTACAAGGAGGTCTTGTGTGCCCTTCACCAAGCATCCCGCAATGTTAATGTCTTACGTAAGACATTATAGTACAATATTAAAACTAGGAAGTTGATATTGTACAATTCCATTGTCACCAGTTAAACATATCTCATTGTGTGTATGTGTGCATGTGACTCTATGCAGTAACCACCACCATAATTAGCTACTTTACCATCACCATAAGGGTCCCATCTATCTGCTGTCCCTTTATAGCCAGCCCTGATCCCTAATCCCAGGCAGCCCCTAATCGGTTCTTCATTTTATAATTATGTTATTTCACAGAAGTGAACTAAGAGTGGAATCATATGCTATTCAAACTTCTACCTTGAATACATAACAATGTCTTACCCATGACGGTTTTTGATGGAGTGTCAGCTGCGGGCCTAGCACTTTTCTTATTGCTTCCCATATATTGTCTCATTTAACGCTCACAACAGGGTTAAACTAAGAATGCTCACTAGTTTACAGATGGGAAAACTTGTTCAGAGAGGTAAGTGCATCCAAGCTTACACAGCTAGCAAACATTGTACCGTACTCACATGGGGGCCATGGGTTGACACCCAAGCCCACATACCTCTGCTACTGACTGTTTTAGAAAAGAGAGATTACCTGTAGTTTGAAAATACTAAATATTCCAATTTCCTTCCCAGTAAAAATCATCAAAGGGAAAGCTAATCAACATCTTCTTTATTGTCAAAATACATGTAAGATAGAGGGAAAATTATTGTTTGGGCATGGGTTGAAAATGGATGAAAATAATGGCCTAAGAGCTACACAAATTTCAGACCTTTGGATACCACCTTTAACATTTTTGCTGTAGCTTTGTAATACCTGCATTACTACTTACTTTACATGGACTTATCTTTTTTTTTAAGTTAAAATTGTATTTATAAAGAAAAAGTTATATCATGGTGCTGTATGGAAAACTAGCATCGTGTATTGTAAGTAAAATGTAACCAGAAAAATATATAATGAAAACATGGAAACTTTATTAAGTTTTAGCTCCCTCCATTTTTGGATTTCCTCCCTCAGTTTCTAGCCCCTCTTCTCCCTCAAGTTCCTTTCTCTCTCCCACTACACCAGATGGATAGAGGTTTTCTGTTTGAATTCTCTTAGGAGTATCCTCAGGGTAAACATCTTGAAAAATGAATGGCACTCTGGTTCACTTCCCTTCTTTCATGTTTTGACTCTTTCCCAGTTGCTACCCATTCTTGCATCATCTTCAATGCCTTTAAAAAGTTGTCTTTGGTGTTAAGAGTTTGCGATTGAAATTTGCAAAAGGATAATTCCGACGCAAGCTACTCTGCCATGATCAGAAGCTAGAACTTCTCTTTTATCATAGTTAGAAATAGATTTCTGTGTTTTTGTTTGTTTGCTGGTTTGTGTGCATAATGTCTATCTCTTCCATGAAACTCTAAGCACAGGAAATGAATGTTATAAAAAGAGGTCCTCAGGAAAAATTCTCATTTGTCACAAGCTCCTTCTTACTGACCTTAACTGTTTTGCCTATTTTAATGGCCTCACCTTGATTTCAGGAGTAATATTAATAAATTGCTCATTCTTTATCCATTTTGATTATTATAAATGAAGGTTATAATGCAAGAAATCTTTAATCAGAATGCAACAACAGGGACTTCCCTGGTGGTCCAGTGGTAAAGAATCCACCTTCCAATGCAGGGGACGTGGGTTCTATCCCACGTCAGGGAACTAAGATCCCACATACCACAGAGCAACGAAGCCCGCGCACCACAACTACTGAGCTTGCGTGCCTCAAACTAGAGCCCATGCGCCCTGGAACCCGCGCACCACAACTACAGAGCCTGCGTGCCCTAGAGCTCGTGCGCCAAAACTAGAACGGGAAAACCCACATGCCATGATTAGAGAGAAGCCTGAGCACTGCAACGAAAAATCTTGCATGCCTCAACAAAGATCCCACATGCTGCAACTAAGACCCGACGCAGCCAAAAATAAATAAATAAATAAATAAATAAATCTTAAAAAAAGAATGCAACAATATAAAACACCCATGAAATAAGGTTAGAATAATAATCTTTTATAATCATTTAAAATGAGCAAAGTATATTTTAGCTCTAAATGTTATGAACAGAAACATGAGTTGAGGGCTGGTGTTGTCCAAGGAAAGGGGATCCCAAATAAAAGGACTGTGGGTCCAGTATGGTGTTGCCTTCTGGAAGACAAGGAGAAGGGCTTCCTGGTCAGAGGCTGAGATGCCCCACACCGTTAGTACTTCACAATGACCGGGTGGATCTTTGCACAATCTACTCTAAGATCCAGAAATTTGACAGACAACTTTTCAGGTGGAGTTCTCTGAAGAACAGCCTTACTGTCTGCTCCCTGAGCCTAAATCCTAAATCCACTTCAGCCAGTGGTTTCAGAGGGTTCCTTTCTCCCTTGGTGACCTCACAGGCAACAGAGCAGAAGTAGTATTGGCTATATTCTTTCCCCCTTCCTAACCATCTCCTTTCTCTACTCTGAATCTATAAGGAATTGAGGGGTGGGAAGGGGTGGCAATAATACATTTAGGAAAACTACAGGTAACTCTCTACTTACTCTTTGATTCTTCCCTGAGTAACTCAGAATAAAAATGGGATGCTTTTAAAACAAAGTTGGGGTGCTTTAATTAGTAGATTGGAAAATGATTCAAACCCTGACAGTATGTTCAGGGACTGACTTGTTGAGTTGGTTCACTTGTTTCCTCATAGGGTTTAGCATGGTGGTTGACTCATTGTAAATGCTGACTATTATTCATTTGGTAAATGAATCAATGAATTTAGGGAAAAAATATACTAAATGAGCTTTGGTATATTATCTTAGCTTGCGTGGTTAAGGCAACCCCTGTTCTCAGAAAAGTTATAAATCGATGGGGAAGTCAGACAGCTAATAAAATACCATGAGTGTCATGATAAGAGGTACACAAGATACAAGGGAACATGGGACGGGGGACCTAGCTTGTTTTGGGGAATGTGTCCTTAAAAAAGTAACTTTCAGCTGGCCAATCGAAGAGGAGTAAGAGTTAGCACAGATAAAGTGAGAAAAATTTCCCAGCAGAGAAGGCACCATTTGCCAAGAATCAGTGTGGAGAAAGAGCACGAAGCATGGTAGACTTGGAAAGCTAAAAAAGGCTAAAAGAGCTTATGTGAGGAACACTGGTGTGAATGTGCAGGGAAGGGAGGTGGGAACCAGGTCATGCAGGCTTTGTATAGATCAACAAGTTTGAACTTCGGGCAGAGGACGATCTCCGAACAATATGTATTTTAGAAAGATGACTCAGGCTGCAGTAGAATCTGTTGGTTGGGAGTCCATTTGGAGGTTTCCAGACTTAAGAGGATTTCCACTGACTTTGCATAGAGAAGAGGCCACAGGGATGAAGGGAAATTGACATATGTAAGACATATCAATGAGTTAGAGTCAACAGTGTTTGGACGTGGGCTGCATGTGGCAGGAAGGAGAGGAGGACAAGAGAAAGGCTCAGGATGGTATCTAGGCCATGCAGTGGTCTTGGATTGAGGATCTGAGAGAGAGGTCTGTGCAGGTTCTTCTAGACCATCCATCCCATGCCACACAGAAGACTGTGCTTGCTCTCCAATGTAGCTCATCTAAAACAATTTGATGATCACCGAAATTGTTCTCTTTCAATCTGATTTTCCGTTTTATTTGGCTCAATTTCACTCTTTGATGCTTCCTTTCCTGATTGTGGGTCTCCAATGCATTGCTTTATTCACTGTGGGAAGAAAATGCTTCTGAAGTTCCAAACCAATCCCTGAAGCAAGATGAACAATTAAAGACACTCTCAAATGCACAAACCGTCATGGGATTTAGGTGGATTAGCTACAGTTTAGTCCTGAGGCATATGACACACCTGTGCATTGCCACAAAGAGTTTAGAAATAAAACCCATTCGTGACCTGCAGCAAGGCCTTCGAAACTGAATGTTCTCTTTCTGGTATTTAACACCTGGGCCAAAGCTGAGAGCACACACCTCCTTGAATTTTGCATCCTGGGCCCCTCACTTGCTTCATCCTAATTCCAGTTTTGTTTAACATGTCTCCAAATAGTTCATAGGAATGTAAGTGGAGTTTAGATTGTTTTGATGGAGAGGTGTTTATAGAAGGATGATCTGAGTGGCTAAATCCGTGTTGGTGGAATAACAGTTCTGGTGAATTTAAATCATGTCGATGAGGTAGACAGAACCCCTGGCAGCTGCGCCCGAGAAGCGCTGCTATTAGAATCTGATACCACAGCTGTGGGCGTGAGCTGGAAGGCTCCCAAAAGGCTTTCTATGGGCTCTGCCTCTACTGAGTGCTTTTTGTTCTTAGTGCTTCTAAACTCAACGGTTGAGCTTTGAGTGGTATTGAGTGGTTCTTGTGATTACTTGTATGCCATTGTTAGTACTGGCCTGTCAGCACCTTGAAGGCAGAGCATTTTCTGTTTGTTCTGAAAATTACTCAATAATAAATCCTTAACTATATAGCAGTATGGCTTTTTGAAATGTTGAGTGATGCACTGCTGTTGTTTTATGTTGCTTTCATGCTAAATCTTACGGTGTGTATGGCCTTCAATCAATAAATGCAAATGATGTAATGTAATCCCACTTGAGTCTGCCATTAATTATCTCACAGATATCTTCATTGCAGGTCTGGTGATATGGGCCAACAGTCAAAACAGCTAGAAAAAAATATCCACTAAAGTTTCTTTATTTGGAGGGGATTTATGATCTGTAGAGACACATGAATCATGTATATATACACACTTCCACTTTCATGTACCTAGGTCTATACTCACTCATACATATTTACATAAAACCACATGTGTGGATAAATAGACATAAACATGTAAATATATATTATACATATGGACACATATGCATATATATGTATCTATGTATATATAGATACATGTACACACACCTCAAATATATATGTGTACAGTATACGAATCTTTTGGTTGCAAGTATCAGGAAACTCGACCCAAATAGACCTAAACCATAAAAGGAATTTATTTGTTCTCAAAGTTTTGGTTTCTTCCATCTTTCCTCCAGATCCGAAAGCTAGTCCTCTTCATATTTATGAAATGGCTGCCAAAACCTTCCACATTAGCAGGAAGAGCATGACTTTTTAGACAGTTTCTATGAAAGAGTGAGAAGCTTCTTTCTCAGAAACCCTAACATACATTTTCTCATGTCTCATTGGGTTTCAAGCCCAGCTGTGATCTAATCCCAGTAACTAATGAGATGAGGTGTGAAAATGGCCTTAAATTAATCCCTGGAGCTTGTGGGTTATTGGGTAGGGTGCAGTGTCAGCATGTCCAGAAGCACAGAGTCTGCATAGGGGAGAGGGAGATACCCAAAGGAAAATCAGATTCGGTTACTAAGAGAATCCTGAGAGTTGACTGTATTCTAGATGGCCCAGATTAAGAAATGCCTCAGCTGCTGGCTTCCACACATACATCACAGTTGTCAGAATCTTCACAGTCGAAGATTTCTTTTATAACTGATTTACTTTCTGGACTTCATGTTTTGACAGATTCTATCTGCTAAGAAACTGAGAGCATTGTTATAACTAACTCATTTTTGCATTTTCATGCATGAGAAGCTGGTATTATTACCAAAATGAGTTTACATAATTCAGCCTAAAGCAATAAAATGGATGTTTTAGATAGCCTGGGAGACCTGATAGGAAGTAAATATACAATTGCAATTATAAATACTGAAATATTAAAAATAGCTTGATGAGTCTCAGGAGTCCAGGGCCTTGTTTGGGGTCACTTTTGTAAAATATACATCCTTAGGTCGGAATTTGAGCAGATCTTTCTTGGCAAAGGCGAAAATCAAGATGAATAATTCACTGCACACACAACTGAGGGTAGAATTGCCCTTTGGTGTGCCTCACCCCACCTGGCCCTCCTTCACTTCCTGTTTCACTTCCTTTTTCCTCTAGTGACAGGATATCACCAAGAGGCTCCCCTGCTGGAAAAGAGTATTTTGAAGTCACCAAACTTTTTCCTCTGGCTTTTTGGTTTAAAACATAGGCATTATTTGGTAGTCAGAGAGCGTATTTATCAGCCAGCCCCGATCTCAGTGGTTTAGCAAAGTAAACATTTATTTCTCATTCACACCACAGTGCAAAGTGGGCTGCTTTTGGGGTAGGTATTGGGGTCTGCTCTACGCGTTGATATAGGGAACCAGGCCTCTTCTATCTAAGGAGTTCCTAGGACATCAGAGTTCTCCAGTGGCACCTTTAAATCCGATCTGTGGATGAAGGGCAATGATGACATATGGACAAAACACAGATGATTGTGTGGGCAGATTTCAGTGATCTAGCTTGGAAACGGTACATATTCTTTCTGCCCACACTCCACTAACTGCAAGGGAGGTGACACATGTGGTCTAATTGTGTGCCCAGATGGAAAAGGAACTAGGATTTGGCTAACCCATGGCAATCTTTGCTGCAGATAGAAAAATGCTTATTTAGAACCTTACTTTTCTCCTGATACAGGTACACAGGAACATTGTGAATGCCAGGAGTTTTGAATCTTGGCATTTCAAATTGGGAGGGTCAAAGTCTTGACTGATGGAGCTGAATCCCTATTGAATAACAGCTTGTATTGCAGTTAAGAAAGAGTTTCTGCGAGATATATTTTTACCCCAGAGGGCACTGCATTTATAGTCTCTGAGCACTCCAGGACTTCTAGAGAGTGCACACCAGTAGCCAAACCCATAATGCAAGTAACATATTCATTTCCCTCCAGCTTGGAATGTGGACAGAGTTTGGTGGCTGTCCTGAATAGCAGGATTTGGTGTGCTGTTCTGAGGCAGTACCCTGGGAAGGTGGCAGGATCTCAAAGGGATTACTGTGTGGTTTTGAAAGGGAGTTGAACCTAAGGGCTTAGATTTACACCCTTAAAGTATTCCCATGCCTCAAAAGCAGAGAGTCAGTGGACTGGAAGGGACAATGGCAGGCGTGGAGACTGGATAGTGGACATGTTGGCATTAACCAGTAGGGACCAAAATTGGGAGGTGAGAGAATGGGGCCACTAGGCATTACAAAAAATTTGCTCTTCACAAGACCTTAATTATCTTGTATGGCCCTAAAATGGAGTGGAGAGGACTCAATGACAAATTAAATTACCAGCCAGATTTGCTAGATGAGCCCATGAAATCAGACATCTTTTTGTATAAAGAAAACAAAGAAATAAAAATTTTTTTTTTCATACTCAAGATGGGGGCTGTGAATTCATAGGTCTTACAATCAGAAGGGCTTTAATGCAGGAGTGTTAGTGGAATGAGCTCTCTGTAAGGTGAGAATACAGAGAGATTGTGGGCAGCAATGGAAGCTACTAGAGAGAGTGTTGGGAGAACTAAGGTTCCCTTGGGCCCCTCAAGACCCTTTTGGGGGCCCACACTTATACTAAGACAAGATTTGCCTTTTTCACTCTCATCTTTCTTTCCTCTATGAGTATACAGTAGAGTTCTCCAGAGGCAACGAATCAAATGAGAAGTAGATATAAACATCCAGCTGTCTTCTCTTAAGCCAGGCATAAAAGAGATTTGCAAAAATGCAAAACACTCTTCTCACTAAATATTCTTTGTTTATGATTATATGATTACTTTTCATAAAATATTTATGCTCACATGCTTTTTATTGTTGTTTTAAATGAAGTCATAAGTAAATATTCTTAAAATTTCAGTTTTAACTTCAAATAGAGTAAATAGAGATAAATACAACCTACTTTTAAAAAAGCTCTTTAGAGGTTTCAATTCTTTTTAAGAATGTAAAGAGGTCCTGACACCAAAATGCTTGAGAATGCTAGACTGGAGAATTCTATCAGAGCTGAGAAAAATTAAATTCCTCCATTTGTGGTCTAATAATTTCAGAGAATGTGGCGCACTGAGAGAGTAGAGTTTTTCTTTCTAGAGAAAAATCATTAGAAGAGCAGTCACAATTAGCTAGAGGTTATGGTGTAGATGGCCATTGGTGGGATAACTAAATTTTAATAACACTTCATCCAGCTATTTGTAAACCTAAAAAATTACAATACTGCCATCTAGTGCTCCATAATGAAAATATTTTAATATTTATTTATTTTTCATTCAACTTATGATTGCTTCAGAACTGAAAGACTATAAGGACTTTAATTTAATACCATGCCCTGTATATTTTTTAACATCTTTATTGGAGTATAGTAGCATTACAATGGTGTGTTAGTTTCTGCTTTACAACAAAGTGAATCAGTTATACATATACATATGTCCCCATATCCCTTCCCTCTTGCATCTCCCTCTCTCCCACCCTCCCTATCCCACCCTTCTAGGTGGTCACAAAGCACCGAGCTGATCTCCCTGTGCTCTGCGGCTGCTTGCCACTAGCTCTCTATTTTACATTTGGTAGTGTATATATGTCCATGCCACTCTCTCACTTTGTCGCAGCTTACTCTTCCCCCTCCCTGTGTCCTCTAGTCCATTCTCTAGTAGGTCTGCGTCTTTATTCCCGTCTTGCCCCTAGGTTCTCCATGACCATTTTTTTTTTTTTTAGATTCCATATATATGTGTTAGCATACAGTATTTGTTTTTCTCTTTCTGACTTACTTCACTCTGTGTGACAGTCTCTAGGTCCATCCACCTCACTACAAACAACTCACTTTCGTTCCTTTTTATGGCTGAGTAATATTCCATTGTATATATGTGCCACATCTTTATCCATTCATCTGTCGAGGGACACTTAGGTTGCTTCCATGTCCTGGCTATTGTAAATAGAGCTGCAATGAACATTTTGGTACATGACTCCTTTTGAATTATGGTTTTTGCAGGGTATATGTCCAGTAGTGGGATTGCTGGGTCGTATGGTAGTTCTATTTTTAGTTTTTTAAGGAGCGTCCATACTGTTCTCCATAGTGGCTGTTTTTATTCTCACCAACAGTGCAAGAGTGTTCCCTTTACTCCAAACCCTCTCCAGCATTTGTTGTTTCTAGATGTTTTGATGATGGCCATTCTGACAGTGTGAGATGATATTTCATTGTAGTTTTGATTTGCATTTCTCTAATAATTAATGATTTTGAGCATTCTTTCATGTGTGTGTTGGCAATCTGTATATCTTCCTTGGAGAAATTTCTATTTAGGTCTTCTGCCCATTTTTGGAATGGGTTGTTTGTTTTGTTAATATTGAGCTGCATGAGCTGCTTGTAAATTTTGGAGATTAATCCTTTGTCAGTTGCTTCATGTGCAAATATTTTTTCCCATTCTGAGGGTTGTCTTTTCATCTTGTTTATGGTTTCCTTTGCCGTGCAAAAGCTTTTAAGTTTCATTAGGTCTCATTTGTTTATTTTTCTTTTTATTTCCATTTCTCTAAGAGGTGGGTCAAAAGGATCTTGCTGTGACTTATGTCATAGAGTATTCTGCCTATGTTTTCCTCTAAGAGTTTGATGGTGTCTGGCCTTACATTTAGGTCTTTAATCCATTTTGAGTTTATATTTGTGTATGGTGTTAGGGAGTGTTCTAATTTCATTCTTTTACATGTAGCTGTCCAGTTTTCCCAGCACCACTTATTGAAGAGGCTGTCTTTTCTCCACTGTATATTCTTGCTTCCTTTATCAAAAATAAGGTGACCATATGTGCGTGGGTTTACTTCTGGGCTTTCTATCCTTTTTTATTGATCTACATTTCTGTTTTGTGCCAGTACCATACTGTCTTGATTACTGTAGCTTTGTAGTATAGTCTGAAGTCAGGGAGCCTGATTCCTCCAGCTCCATTTTTCTTTCTCAAGATTGCTTTGGCTATTCGGGATTTTTTGTGTTTCCATACAGATTGTGAAATTTTTTGTTCTAGTTCTGTGAAAAATGCCAGTGGTAGTTTGATAGGGATTGCATTGAATATGTAGATTGCTTTGGGTTTAAGAGTCACTTTCACAATGTTGATTCTTCCAATCCAAGAACATGGTATATCTCTCCATCTATTTGTATCATCTTTAGTTTCTTTAATCAGTGTCATAATTTTCTGCACACAAGTCTTTTGTCTACTTAGGTAGGTTTATTCCTAGATATTTTATTCTTTTTGTTGCAATGGTAAATGGGAGTGTTTTCTTAACTTCACTTTCAGATTTTTCATCATTAGTGTATAGGAATACAAGAGATTTTTGTGCATTAATTTTGTATCCTGCTACTTTACCAAATTCATTGATTAGCTTTAGTAGGTTTCTGGTAGCATCTTTAGGAGTCTTGTGTGTAGTATCATGTCATTTGCAAACAGTGACAGCTTTACTCCTTTTTTTCCAATTTGGATTCCTGTTATTTCTTTTACTTCTCTGATTGCTCTGGCAAAGCTTCCAAAACTATGTTGAATAATAGTGGTTGTCTTATTCTTGATCTTAGAGGAAATGGTTTCAGTGTTTCACCATTGAGGATGATATTGGCTGTGGGTTTGTCATATATGGGCTTTACTATGTTGAGGTAAGTTCCCTCTATGCCTACTTTCTGGAGGATTTTTTTTTTTTTATCATAAATGGGTGTTGAATTTTGTTGAAAGTTTTTTTCTGCATCTATTGAGATGATCATATGGTTTTTCTCCTTCAATTTGTTAATATGGTGTATCACGTTGATTGATTTGCGTATATTAAAGAATCCTTGCATTCCTGGGATAAACCCCACTTGATCATTTTAATATGCTGTTGGATTCTGTTTGCTAGTATTTTGTTGAGGATTTTTGCATCTATGTTCATCAGTGATATTGGCCTGTAGTTTTCTTTCTTTGTGACATCCTTGTCTGGTTTTGGTATCAGAGTGATGGTGGACTTGTAGAATGTGTTTGGGAGTTTTCCTCCCTCTGTTATATTTTGGAAGAGTTTGAGAAGGATAGGTGTTAGTTCTTCTCTAGATGTTTGATAGAATTCGCCTCTGAAGCCATCTGGTCCTGGGATTTTGTTTGTTGGAAGATTTTTAATCACAGTTTTAATTTCAGTGCTTGTGATTGGTCTGTTCATATTTTCTGTTTCTTCCTGGTTCAGTCTCAGAAGGTTGTGCATTTCTAAGAATTTGTCCATTTCTTCCAGGTTGTCCATTTTATTGACATACTGTTGCTTGTAGTAATCTCTCATGATCCTTTCTATTTCTGGAGTGTCAGTTGTTACTTCTCCTTTTTCATTTCTATTTCTATTGATTTGAGTCTTCTCCTTTTTTTTCCTGATAAGTGGCTAATGGTTTATCAATTTTGTTTATTTTCTCAAAGAACCAGCTTTTAGTTTTATTGATCTTTGCTATCATTTCCTTCATTTCTTTTCCATTTATTTCTGATCAGATCTTCATGATTTCTTTTCTTCTGCTAACTTTGGGGTTTTTTGGTTCTTCTTTCTTTAATTGCTTTAGGTGTAAGGTTAGGTTGTTTATTTGATATGTTTCTTGTTTCTTAAGGTAGGATTGTATTGCTATATACTTCCTTTTTAGAACTGCTTTTTCTGCATCCCATAGGTTTTGGGTCATCGTGTTTTCATTGTCATTTGTTTCTAGGTGTTTTTTGATTTCCTCTTTGATTTCTTCAGTGATCTGTTGGTTATTAAGCAGTGTGTTGTTTAGCCTCCATGTGTTTGTATTTCTTACAGATTTTTGCCTGTAATTGATATCTAGTCTCATAGCGTTGTGGTCGGAAAAGATACTTCATTTGATTTCAATTTTCTTAAATTTACCAAGGCTTGATTTGCGACCCATGATATGATCTATCCTGGAGAATGTTGCATGAGCACTTGAGAAGAATGTGTATTCTGTTGTTTTTGGATGGAATGTCCTATAAATATCAATTAAGTCCATCTTTTTTAATGTATCATTTAAAGCTTGTGTTTCCTTATTTATTTTCAGTTTGGATGATCTGTCCATTGGTGAAATTGGGGTGTTAAAGTCCCCTACTATGATTGTGTTACTGTCGATTTCCCTTTTTATGGCTGTTAGCATTTGCCTTATGTATTGAGGTGCTCCTATGTTGGGTGCATAAATATTTACAATTGTTATATCTTCTTCCTGGATTGATCCCTTGATCATTATGTAGTGTCCTTCTCTGTCTCCTGTAATAGTCTTTGTTTTAAAGTCTATTTTCTCTGATATGAGAATTGCTACTACAGCTTTCTTTTGATTTCCATTTGCATTGACTATCTTTTTCCATCCCTCACTTTCAGCCTGTATGTGTCCCTAGGTCTGAAGTCGGTCTCTTGTAGACAGCATATATATGGGTCTTGTTTTTGTATCCATTCAGCCAATGTATGTCTTTTGGTTTGAGCATTTAATCCATTTACATTTAAGGTAATTATTGATATGTATATTCCTTTTCCCCTTTTCTTAATTGTTTTGGGTTTGTCATTGGAGGTCTTTTCCTTCTCTTGTGTTTCCTACCTAGAGAAGTTCCTTTAGCATTTGTTGTAAAGCTGGTTTGGTGGTGCTGAATTCTCTTAGCTTTTACTTGTCTGTAAAGGTTTTAATCTTTCTTTGAAATCTGAATGAGATCCTTGTTGGGTACAGTAATCTTGGTTGTGGGTTATTCTCCTTCATCACATTAAATATGTCTGGCCACTCCCTTCTGGCTTGCAGAGTTTCTGCTGAAAGATCAGCTGTTAACCTTATGGGGATTCCCTTATGTGCTATTTGTTGTTTTCCCCTTGCTGCTTTTAATAATTGTTCTTTTTATTTACTTTTTGTTAATTTAATTAATATGTGTCTTGGCATGTTTCTCCTTAGATTCATCCTGTATGGGACTCTCTGTGCTTCCAGGAGTTGATTAACTATTTCCTTTCCCATATTAGGGAAATTTTCAATTATAATCTCTTCAAATATTTTCAGTCCCTTTCTTTTTATCTTCTTCTTCTGGGACCCCTATAATTCGAATGTTGGTGCATTTAATATTGTCCCAAAAGTCTCTGAGACTGTCCTCAATTCTTTTGATTCTTTTTTCTTTATTTTGCTCTGCAGTAGTTATTTCCACTATTTTATCTTCCAGGTCACTTATCCGTTCTTTTGCCTCAGTTATTCTTCTTTTGATCCCTTCTAGAGAATTTTAAATTTAATTTATTGTGTTGTTCATCACTGTTTGTTTGCTCTTTAGTTCTTCTAGGTCCTTGTTAAACGTTTCTTTTATTTTCTCCATTCTTTTTCCAAGATTTTGGATCATCCTTACTATCATTATTCTGAATTCTTTTTCAGGTAGACTGCCTATTTACTCTTCATTTGTTAGGTCTGCTTGGGTTTGCCTTGCTACTTCATCTGCTGTGTGTTTCTGTGTCTTCTCATTTTGCTTAACTTACTGTGTTTGAGGTCTCCTTTTCACAGCCTGCAGGTTCGTAGTTCCCGTTGTTTTTGGTGTGTGTCACCAGCGGCTAAGGTTGGTTCAATGGGTTGTGTAGACTTCCTGGTGGAGGGGACCAGTGCCTGTGTTCTGGTGGATGAGGCTGGATCTTGTCTTTCTGGTGGGCAGGTCCAAGTCTGGTGGTGTGTTTTGCGGTGTCTGTGGCCTTATTATGATTTTAGGCAGCTTCTGTGCTAATGGATGGGGTTGTGTTCCTGTCTTGCTAGTTGTTTGGCATGGGGTGTCCAGCACTGTAGCTTGCTGGTCATTGAGTGGAGCTGGGTCTTGACGTTGAGATGGAGATCTCTGGGAGATTTCTGCCATTCAATATTACGTGGAGCTGGGAGGTCTCTTGCGGTCCAGTGTCCTGAAGTTGGCTCTCCCACCTCAGTGGTACAGCCCTGATGCCTGGCTGGAGCACCAAGAGCCTGTCCTCCACACGGCTCAGAATAAAAGGAAGGAAAAAAAGAAAGCAGAAGATAAAATAAAGTAAAATAAAATAAAGTTATTAATATAAAAATAATTATTAAGAAAAAATTGTTTTTAAGTAATAAAAAAAAACCCAAACCAGACAGAACCTTAGGACAAATGGTAAAAGCAAAGCTATACAGACAAAATCACATACAGAAACATACACATACACACTGACAAAAAAGAGAAAAAGGGGGAAAAAAATATATCGCTGCTCCCAAAGTCCACCTCCTCAATTTGGGCTGATTCGTTGTCTATTCAGGTATTCCACAGATGCAGGGTACATCAAGTTGATTGTGGAGATTTAATCCATGGCTCCTGAGGCTGCTGGGAGAGATTTCCCTTTCTCTTCTTTGTTCGCACAGCTCCCGGGGTTCAGTTTGGGATTTGGCCCCGCCTCTGCGTGTAGGTCGGCTGATGGCCTCTGTTCTTCGCTCAGACACGACAGGGTTAATGGAGCAGCTGATTCGGGGGCCCTGGCTCACTCAGGCCGGGGGGAGGGAGGGGCACGGAGTGCGCGGCGAGACTGCGGCGGCAGAGGCCGGCGTGACGTTGCAACAGCGTGAGGCACGCCGTGCGTTCTCCCGGGGAGGTTGTCCCTGGATCACGGGACCTTGGCAGTGGTGGGCTGTGCCGGGAGGGGAGGTGTGGATAGTGGGCTGTGCTCGCACACAGGCTTCTTGGTAGCGGCAGCAGCAGCCTTAGCGTCTCATGCCCGTGTCTGGGGTTCGCGCTGTTAGCCGCAGCTCGCGCCCGTCTCTGGACCTCCTTTAAGCGGCGCTCTTTTTTTTTTTTTTTTTTTTTTTTGCAGTACACAGGCCTCTCACTGTTGTGGCCTCTCCCATTGCGGAGCACAGGCTCCAGACACGCAGGCCCAGTATCCATGGCTCACAGGCCCAGCCGCTCCGTGGCATGTGGGATCTTCCCAGACCGGGGCACGAACCCGTGTCCCCTGCATCGGCAGGCAGACTCTCAACCACTGCACCACCAGGGAAGCCCTAAGCAGCGCTCTTAATCTCCTCTCTTCGCGCACCAGGAAACCAAGAGGTAAGAAAAAGTCTCTTGCCTCTTCGGCAGCTCCAGACTTCTTCCCAGACTCCCTCCCGGCTAGCCGTGGCGCACTAATCCCCTGCAGGCTGTGTTCACGCCGCCAACCCCAGTCCTCTCCCTGTGCTCCGACCGAAGCCCGAGCCTCAGCTCCCAGCCCCGCCTGCCCTGGCAGGTGAGCAGACAAGCCTCTCAGGCTGATGAGTGCCGGTTGGCACTGATCCTCTGTGCGGGAATCTCCCCGCTTTGCCCTCAGCACCCCTGTTGCTGCGCTCTCCTCCGCGGCTCTGAAGCTCCCCCACTCCGCCACCCGCAGTCTCCGCCCGCAAAGGGGCTTCCTAGTGTGTGGAAACCTTTCCTCCTTCACGGCTCCCTCCCACTGGTGCAGGTCCCGTCCCTATTCTTTTGTCTCTGTTTTTTCTTTTGCCCTACCCAGGTATGTGGGGAGTTTCTTGCCTTTTGGGAGGCCTGAGGTCCTCTGCCAGCGTTCAGTAGGTGTTCTGTAGGAGTTGTTCCACATGTAGATGTATTTCTGATGTATCTGTGGGGAGGAAGGTGATCTCCGTGCCTTACTCTTACGCCATCTTGAAGCTCCTCCGCCCTGTATTTTTAATGTTTATTTCACCAAACACATACCCTTTAAATATCTTCTCTCATTTCCTTTGATAGTTAACCTCTTCTTTCTTCTTAGGATTAGGATAACTAGAGAGGGTAGGATTTCAACCTAGTTATACCTCATTCCAATCGTGTGTTCCTGTCATTACACAGTGTAGGATGAATTACTGCTGTCTTAGGGGAACTGAATCAGTGACTCTCTTCACTTTGAAATTTCCTAACTCCTCTTTTCACAGGCATTAAAAAAAAAAACAACTTAATTTTGGATCAATTTTAGATGTACAGGAACGTTGCAAAGATAGTACAGAGTATTCCCGTGTATCCCTCTCCCAGCTTCCCCTATTGTCAACATCCTGCATGACTGTGGTCCACAGGCTGAGTGTCTGGCACAGTGGATGAGCAATTCCACATCAAGCATGTGACTGTGAAATTTCAGAAACAGAAGCTTGGGGAGCAGGGAGGGTGGGCTGGGGCACAAAACAGGTGACATATGAAAGACTAGGACTTGGATTGTCATTAGACTTCTCAGTCGCCACACTGGAAGCTAGAAAACCGTAAACTGATGCTTTCAAAATTCTGAATGAAAATTATTTCTACCATAAAATCCCATAGTAGCCAAACTACATATCAAGTGTGACATTAGAATAAAGATAATTGCAGAACTACAGGGTTTCAAAAAACGTGCTTCCCATGCCCATTCTATCAGAAAGTTATTCAAGGATCTGTTTCTCTAAAAAGGGAAAGGAAAAAAAGAGGGAAAAAGCCCAGGAGACTGGTGAGGGAAGTTAAAGACTACATAGCTCTGTGGCTGCCTAAGAAACAAACTGCAGAGTGGAACAAGCAAACAGAGGTGTTTAAACATAGATTCATAGTCCTGTCAGACTGCTTGGGGATAAATTAGTGATAAGAATAGAGGAATTTAAATATAAGATCCAGACAGTTGATGAACCCTGGAGAAAATGAAAAGTTGCCTGTAAGCATGGTATACTACACAGCTCAGCTTTGAGCCATATGCAGTCATATTCATGTAAATATCGAATATTTATTTAAACAGAAGAGGTAATCTAACCACATTGGGTGGATGGAGGAAGGGGAGAGAGAGAGAGCACACATGCTAAGATCTTCCACCCTTATATCCAGAAGTCAATAGTTACTATCTAAAATTGAAAAACAAATTAAGAGGCACCAATCTCATCCTGTTATTTGACAACATGGGAATAAATATCACAAGAAACAGTTGAAAATGGTGGCCTCTAGGGAATGGGGATAAGGAATTGGGAGGAATTGGCCAAAGGAAAGTTCTAGTAGGATTATGTGACTTAAAAATAATGTCCATGTGTTTCATTAAAAGGGAAAAGATTAGATGAATGGGTGCCCTGCCAAAGCAGGGACCTGGTCTGTCCCCAGGCTGGCCCAACTCTGTTAAAAATTGGGGAGTGTCTGGAGAAGAACAATATAAATGGTCCCTCTGAACCAAGTGTCTTGGCTTCAAATCAAGGCTGTGGCCAGTCAAGTGGGATGCTTTAATCAGGTTCCCTTCTTGTTTGCGTACTCGTTTGCATTCTGAGACTACGGTCAGGGTGAGAGTTCACTTACTGTTTGCACAGCTGCTGGACTCCTCTGCCTGAAGGGTGCAGCTCTGTTGCCTGAGTGTTCCGGTCGGCCGTCTTCTGAAAGCATGGATTTTCCTGCAGGATTTGGATGGGGGGCAGTCACCTCAGCTTATCAAGTGGACGGTAAGAGAAGCTTCTTCCCCTTCTCCAGAGCTGGGATGGCTTACTTCTCATGGATTCTGTATGTCTGGGGAAGAAGGTCGGGTGAGGAGGTGAAAAGAAGAGAAGCAAAAGGACTGAAGAGCCCATAACTGCATAAATGAAACTGTCCCTTTTCACATAGAAGACACTTGCTTTCCATGTCCCTTTCCTTAGGCACAAGGGTGGTGGTGACGAGGGGCTGAAGACCCCTCTGCGGCTGTAATTTTGGTCCGTTCCAGCTCATCTGAGACATCAGTGTACACTGGACCAGCTGCTTTCATCACTGGTTTCTTGAACACATTTCCCATAACCTCCCTAAAAATGATAACAATTTCTCCTATTGGTTAGAAAAATGTTGACTAAATTCCTTCAAGGAGTCCAAGAGACATCACTGAAGGATGTTCTTCAGTTGGGAGAGATTCCCTGTTCTATTTCAAGGCCCCCCCATGTCCTGAGTGGCTGAGAATTAACTGTGAGATGGCAAAGAGCACCCAGAGTGGAGTTGGAGGTCTGAGTTCTGGTCTCCATCCTGCCAGGCATGAGCTTGTGAGTCTGGTCTCCTCCTCGAGTCTCAGTTTCTTCCTATGTAAAATAGGAAGATTAGATTAGCTTTTTCCTATATATATTTTCCACCTAAGGAATTAGGGATTGTTAATAGCTATCATGGGAAAATATTTATTTGGTCAAATAAATGTGGAAACCCAGGGATAAATAAAGCTAAGAGAATTTCTGGCAGCATTTTCCTAGAACTGCTGTAGCAAATGACCATAAACTGGGAGGCTTAAACACAGATATGTATTCTCTCACACTTCGGGGGGCCAGAACTAGCCATCTGAAGATGTCATTAGCTAATTAAGGTAAGCTCATACTGGAGTAGAGTGGGGCTTTAATCCAATATGACTGGTGTCCGTATAAGAAGAGGGAAATTTGGATACAGAAACACATGTGGAGAATGTCTTGTGACAATAGAGGCAGAGACTCAAGTGATGCAGCTGTAAACCAAAGAACACCAAGGGCCGATGGCCACTCCCGCAAGCTAGAAGAGACAAGAAAGGGTTCTAGCAAGAGTCTCAGAGGGAATATGACCCCGCTGAAACCTTGATTTTGGACTTCTAAGCTCTAGAAATGAGAGAGAATGTTTCTGTTGTTTAGGCCACCCCTTTTGTGGTACTTTATTATGGCAGCCCTAGAAAACAAATACATCAACCAAAACAAGTAAATTAATAAAAGATATAATTACTGCTTATGGTAAGTGCTAGGGTGATAACAGGTTTTGATTTAGGAGGATCTCTGTGAATTACTGTCATTTAATCTAAAACTTTAAGGACGAGAAGGAGGGAGCCATTTGAAGATGGTGAAGGTTTTTCTAGACAGAGTGCAGGTTGATCCTGGCATAATCCATGCTGCTTATGATTCCCATCTTCAGTTGCCATTTCCCAGACCTTCAGAAATGAGAATGAGGAATATCTGCTATGATAATTGCAACAACTGCCATGTAGAAGACATTTTCCATGGGGACTATGTATGTTATGACACATATATGCTCTGTGATACAAAGCACTTTCAAAAGAATGTCTGGGAATGTACAGGTTAATAGGGATTCCACGTCACTTTTTTCTCTATGGTATCTTCTACATTTGTTCCCAGATAATTTTCACTTGGTCAGGGTGGGTGACTTGATGAAGCTGGCCTTCTAGTAGTGAAAACAAGAGACAGGACGTTGGCTAGTTTCCTTCTCAGGAGAGAGGTCAGACAGAACTGAGAGGGGGTTGCAGTGCACAGTATCAGGTTCTAGAAGGTGCACAGCATGGAAACTGGGAAGTTGGGTTCTGGAGCCAGACTCGCTAGACTGGGGGTCCATCTCTACCTTTTTGTAACTCTGTATGACTTTGAGCAATTTACTCAACTTCTCTGTGCCTCCTTGTCGGTAAGATGGGGTGATTATGGTATCTATAGTGCTGCTGTTTAAATAAGATGACGTGTGTTAAATGCTTGATGCTCAGTAAGTGCTGAATGCATCGTATTTATATTTAGGTGGGGGAGGGTCACAAACGGGCTACTAAGAATGAATCACTTTAGAACTCCACAGTGAACTTGGCTGAAGCACACAGTCAGTTATACAAGACAACACAGTGGGTTTCAGTTCCCAGCTCCCAGATCCTGCTCACTCAGCCCCGGGGATAAGATTACTGGTCCTTTCTGAGCTCCTCTCTTCACAGGATCTCCGCATTGCTGTACCTCTTCTGTCTGCACTGGGCTTGCTGCTGCCTTATTGTAGGGTCTTTATTTGTTGTCCCTAACCTGCTATTGTGCTGTTAACTCTCTAACAACAGCTTTCAGAAGGGAAATTGATCTTCCCTTCTCTTTTTGTCAATGCACAGATGCCTTTTATATGTTTCCTTCGTTTTCTTACCTCTCCTTTTGTGCTGGGTTTGAATCCTAGCTCAGGCACTTACTAGCTGAGTGACTTTGGGCAAATAACTTATTTAAGTCTCAGGTTCCTTACTGTAAAACTAGGAAAACGGTCATGCCCACTCTGTATGTTTGTTCTGGGGATTAAAGAGGGCAGCATATATAACTGGAGCACAAGAGTGCCTGGGTCATAATAGCCACGAAATAACAATCACAACGGCACTAACTGCTACTTCTACTAGTAATAATAATAATAATGATGATGATGTTATTCTTTCTCCTGCCTGGATTCTCTCCCACTCTGTACTGATAGGAGAGGTACATCATCTGCTCCATTTACTGGGAATGGTCCTTTCTTCTTTGGACCACAAGTAAGAATATACTCCCTTCTTGCTCATTCTTGTCCTGATATTCCAACAGCGGCTGGGAGAGTTACTGTTTAGCTACCCCTTCCACCACTGCGAGGGTCACATATGCAGGACGTCAACACGTGGCTTTGTCAAATCAATGTGGCCTGGAATTTAAAAGCTGAAGTCACCTTGTCGCTTTTTGATTTTGAGAATCTTTGCACTTTTGAGCTTCCCTGGCCTTTGAACGTCTACAGAGCCTTTGGAAGTCATGGACACTCAGCAGAACTGAGGATTGAGCATGAATTGTATTTATACAGAAAAAAATCTATCTCGGTGATTTGTTATAAAACATCACTAGGTATCTTTTTCCAGAGATTTTCAGAACACACTGTCTGTGCAGGTATCTTTGTTTTCAGACATCCTCTCCGGAGTGCGGAGATATAGCTATAATACTCCACCCCCTCCCCATTCCCCTACAGACCCATGCCCACTCCCACACAGAAATAGAGATATTTGGGCTCTGTCATTTTTAATCAAAGGCACTCTCAGGGTCTTAGAAGGTAGAGTGACCAGAAAATGCAGGACAGGCCTTCCGGTCACTGGACCTCCTAATATACTGACGGCTTGCTTGCATATTTCACCAGACCCATGGCTCTTCATTCTTCCTGTGCATGTCTCTTGGGCCTTCATGCTGGCCACTTCCCTGACTATAGTTTTTTTTTTTTTTTTTTTTTTTTTACATCTTTATTGGAGTATAATTGCTTTACAATGGTGTGTTAGTTTCTGCTTTATAACAAAGTGAATCAGTTATACATATACATATGTTCCCATATCTCTTCCCTCTTGCGTCTCCCTCCTTCCCACCCTCCATATCCCACCCCTCTAGGTGGTCACAAAGCACCGAGCTGATCTCCCTGTGCTATGTGGCTGCTTCCCATTAGCTATCTACCTTACGTTTGGTAGTGTATGTATGTCCATGCCTCTCTCTCGCTTTGTCACAGCTTACCCTTCCCCCTCCCCATATCCTCAAGTCCATTCTCTAGTAGGTCTGTGTCTTTATTCCTGTCTTACCCCTAGGTTCTTCATGACATTTTTTTTTCTTAAATTCCATATATATGTGTTAGCATACGGTATTTGTCTTTCTCTTTCTGACTTACTTCACTCTGTATGACAGACTCTAGGTCTATCCACCTCATTACAAATAGCTCAATTTCGTTTCTTTTTATGGCTGAGTAATATTCCATTGTATATATGTGCCACATGTTCTTTATCCATTCATCTGATGATGGACACTTAGGTTGTTTCCATCTCCAGGCTATTGTAAATAGAGCTGCAATGAACATTTTGGTACACTACCCAAAGCAATCTACAGATTCAATGCAATCCCTATCAAACTACCACTGGCATTTTTCACGGAACTAGAACCAAAAATTTCACAGTTTGTATGGAAACACAAAAGACCCCAAATAGCCAAAGCAATCTTGAGAACTGACTATAGTTTTTAAGAAGAGTTTAATGTAATATTTATTACATCAGAGTTGGCTGTGTAGTGCCTTTTGGAGGAAAGCACCATATAAATCTAATAAATAAATAATAAGTGGTATAAGCAGGAGGAAAAGTATGTGTTTTACGTGAGCTGTAAAGAATATGTAAAACCTGTAAAAATGTATTTGTTAGATGAAGAGGCAGGGAAGAAAATGCAGATGATCATCATTCATACAGAAGTGAGTTTCATGCAATATTTTAAAGTACAGAAAAATTCCCATGATTTTTAACCCTTTGTGAAACTGACTCTGCCTATGCTTTTGGCTACAGGGAATGTGAGGCTCAAAACAGCAGGTAGCTCAGTGGCATTTTGTTTACTTCCTCAGTAGGCCATGGAGGGGCTATGAATATAACATTTAGAACCTGATTCTACAGCTCTTATGAGCTTGTACCTCCCAGTGATTTCACGGAGGATCTCTTAAGGGGTGAATGTGCTCTGCAAAATCCCGCGAATCATAAGCAAAGTCCAAACTACTCCGTTAAGGCCTCCTGGTGTGATCTGAGTTTGTGGGTTTCTTTTTTTTTTGTCTTTTATTTTTTTTAATTTAATTAATTTATTTTTTATACAGCAGGTTCTTATTAGTTATCTATTTTATACATGTTAGTGTATAGATGTCAATCTGAATGTCCCAATTCATTCCCCCCCTTCCCCCCCTTGGTGTCCATACATTTGTTCTCTACATCTGTGTCTCTATTCCTGCCTTGCAAACTGGTTCATCTGTACCATTTTTCTAGATCCCACATATATGCGATAATATACATTATTTGTTTTTCTCTTTCTGACTTACTTCATTCTATATGACAGTCTCTAGGTCCATCCACATCTCTACAAATTACCCAATTTCATTCCTTTTTATGGCTGAGTAATATTCCATTGTATATATGTACCACATCTTCTTTATCCGTTTGTCTGTTGATGGACACTTAGGTTGCTTCCATGACCTGGCTATTGTAAATAGAGCTGCAATGAACATTGGGACGTATGTGCCTTTTTTCTTTTCTTTTTTTTTTTTTTTTGTGGTACGCTGGCCTCTTACTGTTGTGGCCTCTCCCGTTGCAGAGCACAGGCTCCGGACGTGCAGGCTCAGCAGCCATGGCTCACGGGCTTAGCTGCTCCACGGCATGTGGGATCTTCCCAGACTGGGGCACGAACCCGTGTCCCCTGCATCGGCAGGTGGACTCTCAACCACTGCGCCACCAGGGAAGTCCGTATGTGCCTTTATGAATTATGGTTTTCTCAAGGTATACGCCCAGTAGTGAGATTGCTGGGTCATGGTAATTCTATTTTTAGTTTTTTAAGGAACCTCCAGACTGTTCTCCATAGTGGCTGTATCAATTTACATTCCCACCAACAGTGCAAGAGGGTTCCCTTTGCTCCACACCCTCTCAGTACTTATTGTTTGTAGATTTTCTGATGATGCCCATTCTAACCTGTGTGAGGTGATACCTCATTGTAGTTTTGATTTGCATTTCTCTAATAAGTAGTGATTTTGAGCAGCTTTTCATGTGCCTCTTGGCCATCTGTATGTCTTCTTTGGAGAAATGTCTATTTAGATCTGCCCATTTTTTGATTGAGTTGTTTGTTTTTTTTTAATATTGAGCTGCATGAACTGTTTATATATTTTGGAGATTAATCTTTTGTCCGTTGATTTGTTTGCAAATATTTTCTTCCATTCTGGGGGTTGTCTTTACATCTTGGTCATAGTTCCCTTTGCTGTGCAAAAGCTTTTAAGTTTCATTAGGTCCCATCTGTTTATTTTTGTTTATATTTCCATTACTCTAGGAGGTGGGTCAAAAAAGGTCTTGCTGTGATTTATGTCAAAGAGTGTTCTTCCTATGTTTTCCTCTAAGAGTTTTATAGTGTCTGGTCTTAAATTTAGGTCTTTAATCCATTTTGAGTTTATTTTTGTGTATGGTATTAGGGAGTGTTCTAATTTCATTATTTTACATGTAACTGTCCAGTTTTCCTAGCACCACTTATTGAAGAGACTGTCTTTTCTCCATTGTATATCCTTGCCTCCTTTGTCATAGATTAGTTGACCATATGTGCGTGAGTTTGGCTCTGGGCTTTCTAACCCGTTCCATTGATCAGTATGTTTGTTTTTGTGCCAGTACCATGTTATCTTAATTGCTGTACCTTTGTAATATATTCTGAAGTCAGGGAGTCTGATTCCTCCACCTCCATTTTTTTCCATCAAGGTTGCTTTGGCTATTTGGGGTCTTTTGTGTCTCCATACATATTTTAAGATTTTTTGTTCTAGTTCTATAAAAAATGCCATTAGTAATTTGATAGGACTTGCATTGAATTTGTAGATTGCTTTGGGTATAGTCATTTTCATAATATTGATTCTTCCAGTCCTAGAACATGGTATATCTCTCCATCTGTTTGTGTCATCTTTGATTTCTTTCGTCAGTGTCTTATAATTTTCTGAGTACAGGTCTTTTACCTCCTTAGGTAGGTTTATTCATAGGTATTTTATTCTTTTTGTTGCAATGGTGAATGGGATTGTTTCCTTAATTTCTCTTTCTGATATTTCATTGTTAGTGTATAGGAGTGCAGGAGATTTGGGGGCCTTAATTTTGTATCCTGTAACTTTACCAAATTCATTGATTAGGTCTAGTAGTTTTTTGGTGGAATATTTAAGATTCTCTATGTATAGTATCATGTCATCTGCAAACAGTGACAGTTTTACTTCTTCTTTTCCAATTTGGCTTCCTTTTATTTCTTTTTCTTCTCTGATTGCCATGGCTAGGACTTCCAAAACTAGGTTGAATAATAGTGGTGAGAGTGGACACCCTTGTCTTGTTCCTGATCTTAGAGGAAATGATTTTAGTTTTTCACCATTGAGAATGATGTTTGCTGTGGGTTTGTTATATATGGCCTTTATTATGTTGAGGTAGGTTCCCTCTGTGCCCACATTCTGGAGAGTTTTTATCATAAATGGGTGTTGAATTTTGTCAAAAGCTTTTTCTGCATGTATTGAGATGGTCACGTGCTTTTTCTTCAATTTGTTAACATGGTGTATCACATTGATTGATCTGCAGATATTGAAAAATCCTTGCATCCCTGGGATAAATTGAACTTGATCCTGGTTTATGATCCTTTTAATGTGTTGTTGGATTCTGTTTGCTAGTATTCTATTGAGGATTTTTGCATCTGTATTCATCAATGACATTGGTCAGTAATTTTCTTTATTTGTACTATCTCTGTCTGATTTTGGTATCAGGATGATGGTGGCTTCATAGAATGAGTTTGGGAGTGTTCCTCCCTCTGCAATTTTTTGGAGGAGTTTGAGAAGGATGAGTGTTAGCTCTTCTCTAAATGTTTGATAGAATTCACCTGTGAAGCCATCTGGTCCTGGGCTTTTGTTTGCTGGAAGATTTTTAATCACAGTTTCAATTTCATTACCTGTAATTTGCCTGTTCATATTTTCTGTTTCTTCCTGGTTCAGTCTTGGAAGGATATACCTTTCTAAAAATTTGTCCATTTCTTCCAGGTTGTCCATTTTATTGGCATAGAGTTGCTTGTAGTAGTCTCTTAGGATGCTTTTTATTTCTGCAGTGTCCATTGTAACTTCTCCTTTTCATTTCTAATTTTATTGATTTGAGTCCTCTCCCTCTTTTTCTTGATGAGTCTGGCTAAAGGTTTATCAATTTTGTTTATCTTCTCAAAGAACCAGCTTTTAGTTTTATTGATCTTTGCTACTGTTTTCTTTCTTTCTATTTCATTTATTTCTGCTCTGATCTCTATGATTTCTTTCCTTCTACTAACTTTGGGTTTTGTATGTTCTTTCTCTAGTTCCTTTAGGTGTAAGGTTGGATAGTTTTTTTTTTTAATATCTTTACAGGAGTATAATTGCTTTACATTGTTGTGTTAGTTTCTGCTGTATAACAAAGTGAATCAGCTATATGTATACATATACCCACATATCCCCTCCCTTTTGTATCTCCCTCCCATCCTCCGTATCCCACCCTTCTAGGTGGTTACAAAGCACTCAACTGATCTCCTTGTGCTATACGGCTGCTTCCCACTAGTTATCTATTTTATATTTGGTAGTGTATATATGTCCACGCCAGTCTCTCACTTCATCCCAGATTACTCTGCCCCCTCCCCGTGTCCTTAAATCCATTCTCTACATCTGTGTCTTTATTCCTGTCCTGCCCCTAGGTTCATAAGAACCTTTTTTTTTTTTAGATGCCATAGATACGTCTTAGCATATTGTATTTGTTTTTCTCTTTCTGACTTACTCCACTCTGTATGACAGACTCTAGGTCCATCCACCTCACTACAGACAACTCAGTTTTGTTTCTTTTTATGACTGAGTAACATTCCATTGTATATATGGGCCACATCTTCTTTATCCATTCATCTGTCGATGGACACTTAAGTTTCTTCCACGTCCTGGTTATTGTAAATAGTGCTGCAATGAACATTGTGCACATGACTATTTTTGAATTATGGTTTTATCAGGGTATATGCCCAGTAGTGGGATTGCTGGGTTGTATGGTAGTTCTATTTTTAGGTTTTTAAGGAACCTCCATACTGTTCTCCATAGTGCCTGTATCAATTTACATTCCCACCAACAGTGCAAGAGGGCTCCATTTTCTCCACACCCTCTCCAGCATTTATTGTTTGTAGATTTTTTGATGATGGCCATTCTGACTGGTGTGAGGTGATACCTCATTGTAGTTTTGATTTGCGTTTTTCTGATGATTAGTGATGTTGAGCATCCTTTCATGTGTTTGTTGGCAATTTGTATATGTTCTTAGGAGAAATGTTTATTTAGGTCTTCTGCCCATTTTTGGATTGGGTTTTTTTTTTTTTTTTTTTTTTTTGGATATTGAGCTGCATGAGCTGCTTGTATATTTTGGAGATTAATCTTTGTCAGTTGCTTCATTTGCAAATATTTTCTCCCATTCTGAAGGTTGTCTTTTTGACTTGTTTATGGTTTCCTTTGCTGCACAAAAGCTTTTAAGATTCATTAGGTCCCATTTGTTTACTTTTGTTTTTATTTCCATTTCTCTAGGAGGTGGGTCAAAAAGGATCTTGCTGTGATTTATGTCACAGAGTGTTCTGCCTATGTTTTCCTCTGAGAGTTTTATAGTGTCTGGTCTTACATTTAGGCCCTTAATCCATTTTGAGTTTATATTTGTGTGTGTGTTAGGGAGTGTTCTAATTTCATTCTTTGACATGTAGCTGACCAGTATTCCCAGCACCACTTATTGAAGAGGCTGTCTTTTCTCCATTGTATATTCTTGCCTCCTTTATCAAAGATATGGTGACCATATGTGTTTTTCTCTGGGGTTTCTATCCTGTTCCACTGATCTATATTTCTGTTTTTGTGCCAGTACCGTTACTGTAGCTCTGTAGTGTAATCTGAAGTCAGGATCCTGATTCCTCCAACTTCGTTTTTCTTTCTCAATATTGCTTTGGCTATTTGGGGTCTTTTTTATTTCCATACAAATTGTAAAATTTTTTGTTGTAGTTCTGTGAAAAAATGCCATTGTTAGTTTGATAGGGATTGCATTGAATCTGTTGATTGCTTTGGATAGTATAGTCATTTTCACAATGTTGATTCTTCTAATCCAAAAACATGGTATAGCTCTCCATTTGTTTGTTTCATCTTTAATTTCTTTCATCAGTGTTTTATAGTTTCTGCATACAGGTCTTTTATCTCCTTAGGTAGGTTTATTCCTAGGTATTTTAGTCTTTTTTTTGCAATGGTAAATGGAGTGTTTCTTTAATTTCTGTTTCAGATTTTTCATCATTAATGTATAGGAATGCAAGATATTTCTGTGCCTTTACTTTGTATCTTGCTATTTTACCAAATTCATTGATTAGCTCTAGTAGTTTTCTGGTAGCATCTTTAGGATTCTCTGTATAGAGTATCATGTCATCTGCAAAGAGTCACAGATTTACTTCTTCTTTTCCGATTTGGTGATTCCTTTTCTTTCTTTTTCTTCTCTTGTTTCTGTGGCCAAAACTTCCAAAACTATGTTGAGTAATACTGGTGACAGTGGGTAACCTTGTTTTGTTCCAGATCTTACTGTAAATGGTTTCAGTTTTTCACCATTGAGGATTATGTTGGCTGTGGGTTTGTCATATATGGCCTTTTTATGTTGAGGTAAATTCCCTCTATGCCCACTTTCTTGAGAGTTTTTATCATAAATGGGTGTTGAATTTTGTCAAAAGCTTTTTCTGCGTGTATTGAGATTATCATATGGTTTTTATCCTTGAATTTGTTAATATGGTGTATCACATTGATTGATTTGCATATATTGAAGAATCCTTGCATTCCTGGGATAAACCCCACTTGATCATTTTAATATGCTGTTGGATTCTGTTTGCTAGTATTTTGTTGAGGATTTTTGCACTTATATTCATCAGTGATATTAGCCTGTAGTTTTCCTTTTTTGTGACATCTTTTTCTGGTTTTGGTATCAGGGTGATGGTGGCCTCGTAGAATGTGTTTGGGAGTGTTCCTCTCTCTGCTCTATTTTGGAAGAGTTTGCGGAGGAATGATGTTAGTTCTTCACTAAATGTTTGATAGATTCGGCCGGGGAATCCATTTGGCCCAGCGCTTTTATTTTTTGGAAGATTTTTAATCACGGTTTCAATTTCAGTGCTTGTGACTGGTCTTTTCATATTTTCTAGTTCTTCCTGGTTCAGTCTTGGAAGGCTGTGCTTTTCTAAGAATTTGTCCATTTCTTCCAGGTTGTCCATTTTATTGGCATATAGTTGCTTGTAGTAGTCTCTCATGATCCTTTGTGGTTCTGAATTGTCAGTTTTTACTTCTCCTTTTTCATTTCTATATCTGTTGATTTGAGTCTTCTCCCTTTTTTTTCTTGAGGAGTCTGGCTAATGGTTTATCAATTTTCTTTATCTTCTAAAGAACCAGCTTTTACTTTTATTGATCTTTGCTCTCATTTCCTTCATTTCTTTTTCATTTATTTCTGATCTGATCTTTATTATATCTTTCCTTTTGCTAACTTTGGGTTTTTTTTTGTTCTTCTTTCTCTAATTGGTTTAGGTGTAAGGTTAGGTTGTTTGAGATTTTTCTTGTGTCTTGAGTTAGGATAGTATTGCTGTATACTTCCCTCTTAGAACTGGTTTTGCAGCATCCCATAGTTTTTGGGTTGTCATGTTTTCATTGTCAATTGTTTCTAGGTATTTTTTAATTTCCTCTTTGATTTCTTCAATGATTTCTTCGTTTTTTAATAAGGTATTGTTTAGCCTCCATGTGCTTGTGTTTTTTACGTTTTCCCCCCTGTAATTGGTTTCTAATCTTGTGGTTGGAAAAGATGCTTAATATCATTTCAGTTTTCTTAAATTTACCAAGGCTTGATTTTTGACCCAAGATGTGATCTATCCTGGAGAATGTTCCATGTGCACTTGAGAAGAAAGTGTAATCTGCTGTTTTTGGATGGAATGTCCTATAAATATCAATTAAGTCCATCTTGTTTAATGTATCATTTAAAGCTTGTGTTTCCTTATTAATTTTCTGTCTGGATGATCTGTCCATTGGTGTAAGTGAGGTGTTAAAGTCACCACTATTACTGTGTTACTGGCGATTTCCTGTTTTATAGCTGTTAGCATTTGCCCTATGTATTGAGGTGCTCCTATTTTGGGTGCATATATGTTTGTAACTGTTACGTCTTCTTCTTAGATTGATCCCTTTATCATTATGTAGTGTTCTTCCTTGTCTCTTGTAACATTCTTTATTTTAAAGTCTATTTTGTCCAATATGAGTATTGCTACTCCAGCTTTCTTTTGATTTCCATTTGGGTGGAATATATTTTTCCATCCTGTTACTTTCAGTCTGTATGTGTCCCTAGGTCTGAAGTGGGTCTCTTGTAGACAGCATATATATGGGTCTTGTTTTTATATCCATTCAGCAAGCTTGTGTCTTTTGGTTGGAGCATTTAATTCATTCACATTTAAGGTAATTATCGATATGTATGTTCCTATTACCATTTTCTTAATTGTTTTGGGTTTGTTTTTGTAGTTCCTTTTCTTCTCTTGTGTTTCCCACTTAGAGAAGTTCCTTTAGCATTTGCTGTAAAGCTGGTTTGGTGGTGCTGAATTCTCTTAGCTTTTGCTTGTCTGTAAAACATTTTATTTCTCTGTCAAATCTGAATGAGATTCTTGCAGGGTAGATTAATCTTAGTTGTAGGTTTTTCCCTTTCATCACTTTAAATATATCATGCCACTGCCTTCTGGCTTCTGTAGTTTCTGCTGAGAAATCAGCTGTTCACCTTATGGGAGTTCCCTTGTGTGTTATTTGTCATTTTTCCCCTGTTGCTTTTAACAATTTTTCTTTGTCTTTAATTTTTGTCAGTTTGATTACTGTTTGTCTCAGTGTGCTTCTCCTTGAGTTTATCCTGCCTGGGACTCTGTGGTTCCTGGACTCGGGTGGCTATTTCCTTTCCCATGTGAGGGAAGTTTCTGACCGTAGTCTCTTGAAATATTTTCTTGTGTCCTCTCTGTCTCTCTTCTACTTCTTTGACCCCCCAATAATGCGAATGTTGGTGCATTTAATGTTGTCCCAGAGGTCTCTTAGACTGTTTTCATTTCTTTTCCTTCTTTTTTCTTTATTCTGCTCCACGGCTGTGAATTCCACCATTCTGTCTTCCAGGTCACTTATCTGTTCTTATGCCTCAGTAATTCTGCTATGGATTCTTTCAAGGGCATTTTTCATTTCAGTCATTGTATTGTTCATCTCTGTTTGTTTGTTCTTTAATTCTTGTAGGTCATCGTTAAACATTTCTTGCATCTTCTCAATCTTTTTTTTTTTTTTTTGTGGTACATGGGCCTCTCACTGCTGTGGCCTCTCCCGTTGTGGAGCACAGGCTCCGGACGTGCAGGCTCAGTGGCCATGGCTCACGGGCCCAGCCACTCCACGGCATGTGGGATCTTCCCGGACCGGGGCACGAACCCGTGTCCCCTGCATCGGCAGGCGGACTCTCAACCACTGCGCCACCAGGGAAGCCCCTTCTCAATCTTTTGCTCGATTCTTTTTCTGAGGTCCTGGATCATCTTCACTATCATTATTCTGAATTCTTTCTTTGGAAGGTTGCCTATCTCCACTTCATTTAGTTGTTTTTGTGGGGTTTTATCTTGTTCCTTCATGTGGTACATAGCCCTCTGCCTTTTCATCTTGTCTATCTTTCTGTGAATGTGGTTTTTGTTCCACAGGCTGCAGGATTGTAGTTCTTCTTGCTTCTGCTGTCTGTGCCCTCGTGGATGAGGCTATCTAAGAGGCTTGTGCAAGCTTCCTGATGGGAGGGAATTGTGGTGGGTAGAGCTGGGTGGTGCTCTCATGGGCAGAATTCAGTAAAACGTAAATCTGCTTGTCTGCTGATGGGTGGGGCTGGGTTCCCTCTCTGTTGGTTGTTTGGCCTGAGGCAACCCAGCACTGGAGCCTACCTGGCTCTTTGGTGGGGCTAATGGCAGACTCTGGGAGGGCTCACACCAAGGAGTACTTCCCAGAACTTCTGCTGCCAGTGTCCTTGTCCCCACCGTGAGCCACAGCTGCTCCCCATCTCTGCAGGAGACCCTTCAACACTAGCAGGTAGGTCTGGTTCAGTCTCCCTTGGGGTCACTGCTCCCTCCCCTGCGTCCTGATGTGCATACTACTTTGTGCGTGCCCTCCAAGAGTGGAGTCTCTGCTTCCCCCTGTCCTGTCGAAGTCCTGCAGTCAAATCCCACTGACCTTCAAAGTCTGATTCTCTAGGAATTCCTCCTCACTTTGCCGGACCCCCAGGTTGGGAAGCCTGACATAGGGCTCAGAACTTTCTCTCCAGTGAGTGGAACTCTGTGGTATAATTGTTCTGCACTTTGTGAGTCACACATCCATCGGCCAGGGGATTTGATTTTATTGTGATTGTGCCCCTCCTACTGTCTCTTTGCAGCTTCTCCCCTGTCACTGGATGTGGGGCATCTTTTTTGGTGAGTTCCAGTGTCCTCCTGTCGATGATTGTTCAGCAGTTAGTTGTGATTCCAGTGCTCTCACAAGAGGGAGTGAATGCATGTCCTTCTACTCTGCCATCTTGAACCCTGAGTCTGTGGTTTTTAAGGAGGCAAAGGCCTCAGTTTTATGAATGCTATTGTCACCCCTGCATGCTGAACTGGATATCAATGTAATGTTGGGACTTTGATTTAACTTGGACTTTGACTTTATTTTGGCAGATATTGAGGCTGGCCTCAAACTTTAGCCATTTGTTTGTCTTGGTGTGTGAAAGATGGAATGTTATAGTTGAGAAGCTTGGGGTTATTTTTGCACTTACAAAAGTGGGAGAATAAACAAAGCAGCTGAATTCCTTCATTTTAGGTACAGTTTGTAGTGATCCTATCCAGGCTGTTTCTTCTCTGTACCTTTTAAAAACTGAACTGGTCCATTCAAACCTGAGCTAGAGACATGTTTTATCTGCCTGCTATAGATGTCAGCACAAGCCCCATATTTCTTTAGATCGCTTCCTGTTTGCTTTCTCTGCTCAACCAATTTTGGTAGTGTGTCTTGGTTCCTAGTTCCTACTAAACTCTTTGGAGGAAACATTCCAGTCTGAGACTTAATCTCTTGGCTGCCCTTGGTAGTTTTCTAGAACGGAGCTCACCAGATTGGTCTGCCCTTTGTGTGGACCACCTAAGAAAGGAGTGGGAGCGGGCTTAAAAGCACGGTCATTTATTTCTTGATGTGTAAGGAAAAAGGAAGAAGAGAGGTGAGACTTTATTCATGAAATTTCTCACAGATTAAAGTTGAGATAACAGAAAGGACCCTTATTTCTTTCCCCCAGTTTCAAATTTGAGATTCACAAAAACTCAAAGTTGCCCCTTTTTTTGTATGTACCATGAAATTATGTAGTCATCATTGAATGAGTATGGGCTTTGGCAGGGATGATATTCAGATATTCATCAACTGATACACTGGCCAATCCAATGTTAACTGTAAACAATAGGTGTAGACTGGACTGGCACCTGCCTTAACTGAGAGTAGATGCCAGCCTTAAACAACTGGTAAGGAACAGACCAGCATCAGCATCTTCATTGACTATTAAGAGTAGTGGCCAGCTGTCAACAACTGATTTGACTAGCCTGGCACCCACATTAACTAATCAGAGTGGGTGCCAGCTGTAATCAACCATTGGGGACACACTTCCATGAGCTGACTGAATTTTAGCTTTAGGCTTATGAGTGGGACACAGCTGGAATATATCAGACTCTATTTGTGAACTGCTAGAGAGTCAAATCATTTAATTTCTTCTAGCCTCAGATTTCTCACCTGCAAAATTCCTAATGCTCACCTCTTTTTTTGAAATTTCATTGGATAAGTGTTGGAGAGCTTTTTCTTATATTTTGTACTTCTTTGGATCTGAGGTGATTTCCTCAACTTTTTCTTCCAGATTATTAATTTGGATGTTAGCTTTGTTCATTCTATTTATCAGTCCCTCTATGGAATATTTAATTATGGTGATCATATTTTTAAGTTTTAGGAACACATTCTTATTCTTTGATTGCCTAATTTCCAGGAAGTCAGTTTGTTTTTCGGATGTAGTCACCCTTGAATCTTTTTAAGAATGCTAGTTAAAAAAATTAAGTCTTTTTTTTCTTTTTCTTTCTTTCTTTTTATATCAATTTGAAATCTTTGGATTATTTGTTCATTTGGGTCCATATCTTTTATGCTATTCATTTTTGTCAAATGACTGGTGATCCTTGAATACCCGTTTATGTTTTTGAATGAAAGAATATGTTGATAGTAGTAACTGAGTTAGGCTTCCTTTGAAGTTAAGTAACTGTTGAACTGAAACAGTGCTGACCCTATAAGAAGCAGGGTTCTGTGTAAGTGGGTGGGGCCTGTTGACAGTCAGCCTTCTCAGTAATGGACTATGTGTATGAAGGAAGGGAGCCAAGATTTAGATCTCAATAATTGCCAGATAATGGGGTCTTTAAGAAAGAATGTTTTGTTTGCTTTTTATTTATTAATTTTTTTAACAACCTTTGAGAGACTACCACTGTGTAGTTTAAAACATTTTATTTATTTATTTATTTATACTTATTTTTTCCCAACATTTTACTTAGCATTTCTTTCTTTCTTATTTTTTAAAATTTTTATTGGAGTTTAGTTGCTTTACAATATTGTGTTAGTTTCTACTGCACAGTAAAGTGAATCAGCAGTATATATATATACATATCCCCTCTCTTTTGGATTTCCTTCCCATTTAGGTCACCACAGAGCACTGAGTAGAGTTCCCTGTGCTATACAGGAGGTTCCATTAGTTATCTATTTTATACCTAGTATCAATAGTGAGTGAATATATGTTAATCCCAATCTCCCAATTCGTGCCTGGTCTTAGTTGTGGCACGAGGGATCTTAGTTGTGGCATGTGGACTCTTAGTTGCAGCATGTGGGCTTCTCAGTTGTGGCATGCAGACTCTTTAGGTGTGGCATGTGAACTCTTAGTTGTGGCATGCATGCGGGATCTAGTTCCCCGACCAGGGGTCGAACTCATGCTCCCTGCATTGGGAACATGGAGTCTTATCCACTGGACCACCAGGGAAGTCCCTTGCTTTTTAAAAGTGTTCTTATTAAGTCTATTTCTTTTTCTTCAGTTTAATTGAGATATAATTGACATATAGCACCTTATAAGTTTAAAGTGTACAGCATAATGACTTGACATATATATTGTCAGTTGATTACCACAAGAAGCTTAGTTAACATCCATTGTCTCCTTTAGATACAAAAAGAAAAAAAGAAAACAGTTTTTTACTTTTGATGCAAAATGTTAGGATCTACTCTCTCAGCAACTTTCAAATATAGCATGCAACAGTTTTCACTGTAGTCATCATGTTTTATATTACACCCTCAGTACTTATTTATCTTATAAACTAAAAGTTTAAACCTTCTGACCACCTTCATTCAATTCCCCCTCCCCCCACCTCCCATCTCTGGAAGGCACAAATCTGATGTCTTTTTCTATGAATTTGGTTTTTCTCTTTTCTTAGATTCCATATGTAAGTGAGATCATACAGTATTTGTCTTTCTCTTCTGTTTGCTTTTGCCTTTTTTTTTTTTTTTTGTGGTATGCGGGCCCCTCACTGCCGTGGCCCCTCCCGTTGTGGAGCACAGGCTCTGGACGTGCAGGCCCAGTGGCCACGGCCCACGGGTCCAGCTGCTCCGTGGCATGTGGGATCCTCCTGGACTGGGGCACAAACCCGCGTCCCCTGCATCAGCAGGTGGACCCCCAGCCACTGCGCCACCAGGGAAGCCCCTGCTTTTGACTTTTGTTTCCCATCTACACTACCCTTCAAGTTCACGTTTAGTCTAGAGTTTATTCTACTTTTCTTTACTGTGTCAGTGCCCTTGATAGCAAGGGCTATCTTGTCCCGTCACATCTCTCACTTTTATTAATCATTTCTTGGAACTTCCACCTGGGGTGAAGGCAGCACTAACTGCTCTGTTTATGGGGGAGAGGACCAGTCAGGCCAATAGTACATTAGATAATCCTTTAATTAATTACCGTGATGACTGCTCTGAGCCTGCTGTGCTCTCTGCAGTGGCTGACCTGCAGATTCTCTAGGGCAACCCCTCTGAATCCTTACCAGCCGTCTTCAGTGTGTGAGTGTATGTTGCAATCCTTTTCTTTAGTTTCTCAGGCAATTCAGCCCTAGTTTCTTTCCATTTGCCAGAAATACTTTAGTCAATGTGATATTCTTTGGGGGCTTTTTTGTTTTCAGCTCTGTTGTGGAACTTTAAAAAAAAATATTTTTACTGTCATTTCAATGGGGTTGTGAGAGGGAGAGGAATTAAGTATGTCCACTGTACTCCCCATCTTGAACTGGAAGTGCTTATTAATATGTGTTTATAAGTGCCTTATAAACCATGCAGTTTTATTCAAAGTTAACAAGTGAATTTCCCTGTCTTCTTCTTACCCTTATCCTCCTCTATCACTAACACATCCAACCTCTGGAAATTTTCTAGTCCTATGCTTTTTAGAAAGAAGATGAGATAACATGGAATTGATGGCATTTTAGACAATGTAACAAGAGAAAGTGAAATATTGAGATAGGGTGAGGAAAGCCATAGCGGAGGAGGGGTACTATGACCAAGGAAGGCCATATGTCTAGGTGCCTGCCTCTGGGGTCAGCTGCTCTAAGCCATTTGCACTTTTCATCATTTCTTACCTTCCTTTATCCTGGACACACAGATTCTCCATGTACCAAGTTTCCGGGTACCTCCACTGGCTTCATGGGCAGTGCTGAAATGTATCTGCTGCCATCACTGTTGGTACATGTGGATTATTTATTGATAACAGTCTGCCTGCTTGTGTATTCTTTTCTATAGGTGAAGTTCTAGGTACAGAATGGATGCTTATCACATATGTTTAGGAAAAACATTTTTATTTGTACTATGAATGTATTAAAAATAATTGTAGAATATTTAAAATATACAAACAAGAAAAAAAAAAGCAAAATAAAAAATCAGCCAGAGAGGTATTTTCAGATTTTGAGTATGTACTTTTTCTATACATTCACAGAGTCTCATGCACTTCTGTTCACCCTAATAGGTACATCCTGTAAATGGTTTTGGTTTCTGTAAGACCCTTACAAATATCCTGATAGGCTATAACACATCTGCCTCTTTTCTCCTCTTCTGATGCCCTTTCTTCCTTCTCTATCTTTCTATACACATGGATGTTACATAGAAAGCTAAATGTGAGTAAATATATGTATCTTTGAAAAATAAGAGATAATTTGCTGCATTTCAAACATTTGTTTGGAGTAGGGTTCTATATATTGTCCTACAAATCTGTACATAAATTATTTTGTCACCACTAAATTCATCAGTTAGGATGGAACATTTGTTTATTTGGATGAATGTGTGCCAGCATTGTACTGAAAAAAAGGCATTATTTATGCTGTTCCTTCCTGGGCTTGCCCATCTGGTAGGGGTTGCTTTCCAGGTAAGTTCACTGGTGCAAAGCTTAAGCAATTCTTCAAAAATTATTAGGTCGTCACACAGTGTCCCAGACAGTATGGGACTCATGCTAGACCCTTCTTCTTAATCTCTCCTTTATTTAATCAATTATTTTTTGTTCTATCTCATCTGTACCTCTTGATTACACCCCTCTTCCCCATTACTACTTCCTTTCTTTTAGTTCCAGGACTCACCGCCTCTTGTCTTAAATTCTCCTTCCCTCCCCTCCCCTCTCCTCCAGTCTCTTTGGCACACTGCTCCAGCATAGTCTTTTTTTTTTTTTTTACATCTTTATTGGAGTATAATTGCTTTACAATGGTGTGTTAGTTTCTGATTTATAACAAAGTGAATCAGTTATACATATACATGTGTTCCCACATCTCTTCCCTCTTGCATCTCCCTCCCTCCCACCTTCCCTATCCCACCCCTCTAGGTGGTCACAAAGCACCGAGCTGATCTCCCTGTGCTATGTGGCTGTTTCCCACTAGCTATCTATTTTATGTTTGGTAGTGTATATATGTCCATGCCTCTCTCTTGCTTTGTCACAGTTTACCCTTCCCCCTCCCCATATCCTCAAGTCCATTCTCTAGTAGGTCTGTGTCTTTATTCCTGTCTTACCCCTAGGTTCTTCATGACATTTTTTTTTCTTAAATTCCATATATATTTGTTAGCATATGGTATTTGTCTTTCTCTTTCTGACTTACTTCACTCTGTATAACAGATTCTAGGTCTATCCACCTCATTACAAATAGCTCAATTTCGTTTCTTTTTATGGCTGAGTAATATTCCATTGTATATTAGCATGGTCTTTTAAAATTCTGACCACACCATTCCATTTCTTGAGAGATAGCATGAACTCTGAAATCAAACAGACTAGGTTTGAATCTCGACTCCACTGCTTATCAGTTGTGTGACCTTGGGAGATAGCTAAGCTTTGCATACCTTGTTTCCTCATTTGTAAAATAGGAACAGTAAGGGTGTCTGTCTCAGGGTTATTGTAAATATTAAATGTGTGTATGAACATCGAATGCTTAGAACATTTGTACTGGGCAAACTGTATGTGTTCAATAAATTTTAACAATTATTTAAATTTTTTTTATTTTCCTCTTACCTTCTACAGAATTATTTCTGAACATCCTGCATGGCGTAAAAAAAACCTTTTGTAATTTTACCTCTGACTACTTCCCCAGTTTTATCCCTTGTTTCTTCTTCATTTGTATCTTATTCTTTGACCAAAATGAAGCACAAGTAATTCTTTAAATGTGCCATGACCTTCATGTACTGTTGCACGCACTGTTCCCTCTGCTTGAGTGCATACCTGACTTCTGGCATGAGCAGAGACCAACAGAGGACACCGATCCAGGCTTCCTAACTTCCAGGCTGGATCTCTTCCTACTGCAGCATACTACCTCTTTCATCGTCATCCTTTATGCTACTCTTCTAAGGTGTTATGTGAGCATGGTAGAGATAGTAAGGGGCTGGGAGTCGGGTGTGGCAAAGGAAACCCCCCAAAGAAGTTTTTAGTACTTATGAACAATCTATTCTTGTATTAACTATTTGGAACAACATGGATAATATGTCTTTTACCTGGGGGCATTTGGACATAGCTCCATGCTTTTAAGGATGACTGATATCATGAGAGGTATTGATATGGATTGATATGGTATTAAGATGGATATTATAGTTAAATGTTTGTATTTCAGATGACAAGGGAGCAGCTGGGCCCCTGTTATTTTCCTTCGATTCTGCTATGTGGGCCTCTGCCTTGAGGTGCCCTAAACCAGCTGAGCAGATCTGTATTGGCTTTGGATCTTTCTCAAGGTGCCTGCTCTTCCTTTCATTAGTGTGGATAAGCAGAGTTTGATTGTAAAGTATGCCTGGGCCAAATACAAGGGCTTTTAAAATTGTCTGCTGTTTCAGATTATCCAGGCTACTGATCCCCCTTCCTTACCATGGATAATTGAGAATGGACCAAGCTGAAGAGTGCTAAGCAGAACCAATTGACAAAATAAATGAGATTTTTAAAATCCTTTATGTTTTGATAATAGAAAAAAAATCAAGCTAGGTATTCTTCTTTTTTAATCTAAAAGAGCCTATTTTATATTTTGTAACAGTAAATATATTGGGTTTTAAATTGATTCAAAATAGGAGACATTTCCAATGATGCACTAGTTTAAAATGTATACTAACCACAGCATGTACTTAATGGAGTTAGGGGAAAAATTGAAAATATAGGCAAGAGGTTGGACAGTTACAGATTCAATGTCAAATTCTCTTATAACCATGTTTATGTTTCAACTAGGTAGAAAGGAGTGGGTGGGAATTACTTGAAATTCTGAAAATTTCTCTCTTGAAAGTGGAGGCTATAATTCTTTGTCCCTAATGAGCAATAACCACGTAGAGAAGGGCACTTCTTGAATGTTTGTGTAAGATTAACAGGATTCTGATTTCTGGGAATATCTAATCTCACCTTCTCATTTTCATCCTTTCCTCTTTCCCAGTGCATCCTTGCATGCAGGGAGAAATGCATTTACATGTTACTTGACTGGGAATTTAGAGGACATGTTCTCAAAGGAGCAATGTTGTAAATAGGGATTGTTGTCACTGAATGACTTTCAGGTGTACAATGAGATAAATAGATTTTGGGAGTTGGCCTGGGAATTTGGAACATAATGTAAGAGGCAATGGTGAGTTTCTGGGCAGGTGACTCATAAACAAGATTTTTGAAACATTATCCATTTTTATGTTGGGAATTGCCAAGCTAAGGCTTAAAGTCTCCCACAGCTCCCGTGAATAATCATTTAAATACAGGCTTTGAGACTTGGGGAAAAGAGTGCATTATTTAAAGACAATAATCTTCCTTTGGAGTCATTGTAGTCCTTCATACAGATGCATACTTGGGGATCTCTGAAAGAGCAACATTTTCTCTTGATGGTCCATTCCTTCATATATCTTATAAATTATCATCCAGGTCTAGGTGGCAGGCGCAGGTTAGGGATGCACGACAGCCACTCTGCAGCAGAGTGTACTAAGGCTAAGAGACTAAGGCTCTTTCGAAAGGTGAAATATTACAAAGCAACTTTGGCCATTGCTTACTGTGCTTGTGTGAAGAACAAGACATGGGGATGGAGATGGTAAGGGCTTTAGTGTATCCTTTGGTTCTTTGTAGTGCCAAGAACTTGGCAAATGTAGGCACACAATACATTCTTGTTGCCCAATTGATTTGATGAAGGGAAGATGGAAGAGTTCTCAGCATAGAAACTATATAGCTGGGCCAAACATCCTCCAGGGTCATCTCAATACACTCTGTGGCTCAAAGAAAGACCAGGTACAACTATACTAAACCTATGATACAGTTGGCTTGTTGTTAGATGATGACTTTTCTCTTGTTAGAGATTTCTTTTCTCCAAGAAATAATTGGAGAGAAATTATGCAAGAAGATTCAGAAAAGTTATGTCTTCGTGTTGTCCCTGGAGACCTGGGTCCCCTGGCATGAATTAGTAATTGAAGTTAAATTGAATAGATATTTATTTGAATTATTACTATGTAGTTCTTTCCAATTAGATATTTGTTTACTGTGGGTACTAGAGTCTGGAGGTGTAAAAGGTAAATAGAATGATCATTTGAATCCAACATTCTAGTAAGGTCGAGCGTCATATAAATGACTATGATATCATGTGACAACTCTAGCAGTAGAAGAAACAATGATGTTGGAGCATAGGTGGGAAGAGTGGGGTACAAGAATAAAACTGGGGAAGATGGTATGCCATCTAAATTGAGCTTTTAAGGGGAAGTTTGTTTTGTTTTTCAGGGAAAGACATAAGGAAGGGCATATTAGCAGAGAAAACATTTTGAGTCAAGGATCAGAAGTATGAATGCTTATGTTATATTTGGGGAATAATATAGTCACATTTAGCAAAGTAGGTAAGGGGTTTAGAGTTCTAATACTTTAGAATGTATTAGAATCACCTGGAGTTCTTGTTACAATGTAGCTTTGGGGGCCTAGTACCAGGTTATATAATAGTGGTATTTACAGATGGGGCCCAGGAATTTACATTTTTTAGTGAGTTCTCTGTGTGATTATGTTGTGGATGGCTCATGCCTTGAGAAATTCTGCCACAGGCTCTGTTTTCTGATAACAGGTGAATGGTAGGACCTGAAGCCAGAGAGGTAGAGAGGTCCATGTCTTGATGCACATAAGGTACCAGGCTAAAGAGTTGGTGTTAGGATCATGTGCTCTAGGTTTTTGGGACCTACAAAATATTCTTAAGCACAGGGAGTATTATGATCCAGTCTGTATATTAGAAGAGTTTTGACTGCAGTGTGGGGGATGAACTGGACGAAGGAGGCGTGGAAGCAAAGGAACAGTTGTTAGGCTATTGCAATAGATGAGGTAGATGATGATGAAGTCCTGAATTTGGGTGGAGGGGACAGAATGGAGAAAAAGCAGAAAGAGACATCACTGAGGGAGAACCAAAAGCATACATTCATAAGTACGATGTAGGGCATGAAGGAAGTAGGAGGAAGACTAAGGTGACTCTTGTGATAACAGTTCAGGTAACTTTCTGGCTGATGATGCTATGAATAGAAATAAAATACACTGGAGAAGGAGCAGATTTGGAATTTGTCTGGAAGATATATAATAGGTTCAATTTGGATTTGAGAGTCCCTTAGTGTATTTAAAGGGAAATGCCTGGGAAGTCACTGGAGATTCATACTTCCATTTCAGACTCGATTTGCTGTTAGTTATCAGTGTGTAGCTGATAGTTCAAGTCATAAAGGAAGAGAATTCTTGAAATAGGGTTATAGAGGGAAACAGAAAAGGAGCAGGTTGCAAAGTCTGGATTATGTGCTGTAGAAGAATTTAAAAGACTCAGAAGAGCCCATAAGGATGTGACATTCTTCCAGAATATGAGGATGACTAGAAAGAACTTGAGGAAACTTCCAGTCCAGTGGTGTTAAAACATTTTTTTAATGCGGCAGAACTTGGTTTTCAAGGAAAATCTAACTCAGGGCTTTAATAAAGCAGATACAGACGGAGCATCTGGTTGAAGAGAAGAGTGGGAGAACATGTGCCTATCCACCCAGTGTTCCCTTCTTTACTACTTCTTCCCCTCTTGTCAACTCCTGACTCCTCTCCAGGGAACATGGTTTTTAAAACATAGATGTGCGTCCTTTATTTTATAGAGGCTGGATGATGGATTACATGATCAATGTCATGAAACTCATTAGTGACTGAGGGGGAACACAATGTGATAAAACCCACAAGAAACACATCAACAAAAGGGAACCAGCCCAGTGGTGAAGACAGTACATTGTTTCAAGGAATGGGGGGTTAACATTCTGAGTTATAATTTTATGGGAAGGAGTTGCAGAGGTGGTAGATTTTGAGAGGCTAAGAAAACATTCAGGGGACTTCCCTGGTGGCACAGTGGTTAAGAATCTGCCTGTCAATGTAGGGGACACGGGTTCAAGCCCTGGTCCAGGAAGATCCCACATGCTTGGAGCAACTAAGCCCATGTGCCACAACTACTGAGCCTGCACTCTAGAGCCCATGAGCCACAACCACTGAGCCCACGTGCCACAACTACTGAAGCCTGCGTGCCTAGAGCCCATGCTCCACAACAAGAGAAACCCCTGCTAGCCGCAACTAGAGAAAGCCTGTGCACAGCAACGAAGACCCAGTGCAGCCACAAATAAATAAATAAGTAAATATACTTTTTTAAAAAAGAAAGCATTCAGGGATTCAGTTTCTTTAGCTCTGCCCATTTAAGAGTCAGAGCTAAAGGTTTTTGCTGGGTTGGAGAAAGTTAGAAAGTGGGTCTTTCCAACTTCTACAATACTGAGGCAGTTATCATAGACATTGCATTGCACTTATAGCCCAGACCCCATCCAAATTCCAGTAGAAGTGAAACTTCAATGATGGGATGAGAAGTGAAGGGCAGCAGTAGCTTTCCTTTCATGGAGAAGGGTCTTTGGGAGGACAACCTAGTTGGGAGGCGAAATCTTGATAACTTGCCTTAAAGTTCTATTTGCAAGGCAAGTATGCTTTTCTTATTAGAATGCATATTTATTTAAGAAGACTCTTTTGTAAGGTTGCTGATGGAACGCCCCTTTATACTGCCAACTGGCATATAGTAGAAACTATTTGTAGCAACTACAATCATTCTTTCACATGAAAACTCTAGAATACTCTGTATTCAGGGAGTTGTTTTGCAGTATCAGCTGAAATCTGCCAAGACTGAAGACTGACCCAGTGTTTCCTGGGGGACCTTGAGGAAAGTCAATTCGTTTATGAGTCAAAGGAAGCTCAAATTATTCTAAATGACACTTGCTGCTATCAGAAATTCCTGTTCTGTAATTAGCAAGCTGCTACAAGTTACAAGCTGCTGTCTTTTCTTAGAAAGACGCTTATGGGATATAAATCCTTTTAAGTGCATTTTATTGTACCAATTGTTTTGTTTAGAAAAAGCCTATTAGTTTGTTATTTAAAGTGGTCTATTTAATACTGTCAGTAAATTCTAAAATTGGAGACTGGGTATTGTTATTTTGGATGTTTTTACAGTTCTGGTTGTCTAAGTTACTTGGCCTTGGCTCATTTGCTTGACCTTTGTTTGTTTTAATGGCTTGGGAAAAATTCCCCACTACACAGAGTTGATATAGTGGCTCTACATATATGTGATACAAATATGGAAAATATTTGAATATGTTAACTAACAGTATTTGAATGATTGGATCAGGTCTATGTAACCAAAATGAAGCAGACTAACTGAAAATTTTAGAGGAATCAGAAAGTTCAAGTAAAAATACAATTTCTTACAAAAAAAGTTTAACTTATTACATTTATTATTTTGAGTATAATTATAACTGTGTAATAACTATCCAGAAAAAGGATTAGAAGATTGTACTGCAAAATAATAATACAGAGAAGTGATATAATGTGCTAGTTACTGGCACCAGTGCTTCTACACTTCACTGGCTTAGGAAAAACAAGCATTCAAATTAGACTTTCACAAGCAATGTAGTCTTGTTTTTGTTACCTAACCTTTTAAGACTTACTTCCCTCAGGTGAGTAATATCTACCTTTTGGAGGTTATTGGGAATAGTACATGAAATAATTTAGGCAATCTCTTAGCACAGGGCCTGACATTTTTTTAAAGAACTCATTAAATGTTAGTCCTTATCATCATTGTCTTCATCACCATCACCATCACCATCAGATGATGTGTGATTCTGGGTCCTCCAAGAAGCAGGTGCCAGGATGGTATCGAACATGCAAGAATTTTATTAGGGGAAACACCCATGAGAGAAACTGGAGTGGGAGCCAGGAGAGGCTGGGATGCAGGTCTGATGAGTCAAAGAGTAAGGGAAGGAAGAAAGGAAGTTTGAGTGAAGCATTTAGAAGTAAGTGAAGTTCAAAGAAAATTCACCAGGTCTTTGGGGAGTCCTTGATGCAAAGTCTCCTGTCAGAGAGTCCCACATGTTCCAGGTCCAGGACTGTCATAACCCTGCCATGCTCATCATTGGCTGGGACCAACCCTGGGAAGTGGACCTCAGTGTCAACTCCAGCACACGTGATGGATTTCAGGGCTCAGTAGCTGGGGCCCTCAGTCAATTACACTCCTTGGAGTTGCGGGTTTTCAAAATGTGCTATTATGGCAGTCACAGTTGTGAGTGATTTAAACAATCTTCCCATTTTGGGGGTATTTTATTAATATTTTATATTTAACCTTCATTACTGTAACATTTGGTAGAAGAGGTAAAATAAAGAATTTAAAATATTTCCTTTTGCTTGGGTAACCTGAACTCTTTTAGACTTGCTCAAATCTCACAGTAATTCCAAGCTTTGACTTTACTTGAATATTTCGGTACAGTTATGTTATTACTTCAACTGGATCTTTCCATGAAAAGTTTTATTTTTCTTCTTCAACTTTAATTTCTATTTAGAAAACTGATTTGATGAAAGAGTGAAAGTTTAAGTGTTTGTAACAGGATTCAATTAAAATAGGTCATTCTTGGGGCTCTGAAAATGGTAACTGGCCTTGAGCAAATTGGAAGAAAAGTTGTAAAATTCAGTTGGATGCATCACAACATTTAACATCTTTAAGGAGGACGTTTTGCCTAATAGATTCAATTTAGAAATATTTAGTGTAGGTCATCAGCTTAAGCACCTAAAAAAAATGTGTTTGTTTTTTTCTCCCTTTAGTTATAGCTAGACTCAGGACACCTGGACTCTATTAAACAATTTGTGATGGGACCTTGAAGAAAGTCAATTAGTTTCTGTGACTTTACCGGTAGGTTAAAAAGGAGGTTGTAATATTGGTGAATAATGTGCTTAGAGATGTTTGCATAAAAGATGCTTTGTCATTGTAAAGTATTATTGAATATTTATGGTCTACCAGACTGAGCCAAATGGCCCAGAGGAAAAACAGTCAGATTTATGTAAACCTTGTTCAGTGTCCCAGATACTTCAGGATGGGTGCTCTATATATGAATGAATAAATAAATGGTAAAAACATTATTTTAAAATTTGAAAGTACATCAGTAGTATCTGGGGTATTAGTCAGTGTGCCTGACCTTTGACATTGAATGAAATGTCTTCCTCCAGGTAACTGTTTCAATTTTGTAAATATTTTTAAAGCCAGAGGAATTGATGCAAGTAATGTTTTCTCAGAATTTTTTGTCTGCAAATAAAGGTAAATTATATCTTTACCTAAAACCTACAAGAAATGATTGTCTCTCACCCACAGAGTTGCTCTGAGAATTCACAGACTGAAATTGCATATCTTATACTTCTTTTCTTTCCTTTCTTTTAAAAAGGGTTTGACTCACTTGTCTGCACAGTATTCTATCACTTTATTGTGATAAATCTGAGCCTTAAAGAAAAAAAAAATTAGCTGTAAACACTGCCCAAGGACTTAATGGATCTTACTGAGCCACGCAATGCAGATGTATTGGGACATAAATAGGTAATAGGAGATAAGAGGCACAGAAGCAATTTATTTGGATTGGGTCACTGCTTAATCCAAATGGGTTCAGCACAAGAATTCATGAAACGTGACAGTGGGCCAAGAGGAACTTGCTGTGACATTTCAGACTCCCCTACCTCTTTTAATTAACCATTTCAAGTATAACAAAACTTAGATTACATAAAGATTCAGTAAGACCCGTCAGTACCAAGTGTAGACCTGTCTGTGGGGGATGGATTGTTCTACTCGCCTAAGGCAATGGACTATGACTCAATTTTACCTCAAGTTGGGCTTTTAATTTCTATGATACATTGATTCTGAACCGCATTTTTCTAAAAGACAAAAACCACAGCAGAGTTACCTTATGACACAGCCTGTCATTAAATGCACTTGGAAATATTGCATGGATCTAAATATACGTTTGCAAGTTTAATGAGATATTTGAAAACATAAAAATCACATAGAAAGAGCTTGCTATCATGGGAATGATGGGAATAACAGCAATAGCAATAATATGTGCATTTTTAAAACAAATACTGTTTGCCACCACGCCAGACATTTAACACATTTCCTATATAATCTTTCCCTTTTAAAAAATAAGGAAAGAGATTCAAAGAAGTTAAGTTGTCCAGGGCAAACTAGTATGTGGGAGTTCTAGATTTTTTTTTAAATTACAGACAAAAAAATAAACCCACATTCCTGCTTAGGCAGATTGTAAGGAATTCTTGCCCATTAATTTGTGGGTTTGACATTCTTTAGATGCTAATATCTGGATATGACCCACCTCTCTTCAGGTCTAGCTCTCTAAGTCTACCTACCCCCAGCTCTTCTCTCTTCTCCTGGGAAATGGGAACTAAGAATGAAAGCCCAGAGTCGTGCCTCAGTATCTGAAGCATTGTATGATTCATAAATATTTGTTGATATGGGCAAAGAAAGATCCAGCTGACTCTGAAGTTTGTGATTTTTTTACTTGTTACAAAAGGATACCAAGAGAGACCTTCAAGATGGTGGAGGAATAAGACATGGAGATCACCTTCCTCCCCACAAGTACATCAGAAATACATCTACATGTGGAACAACTCCTACAGAACACCTACTGAACGCTGGCAGAAGAGCTCAGACTTGCCAAAAGGCAAGAAACTCCCCAAGTACCTGGGTAGGGCAAAAGAAAAAAGAAAAAAAGAGACAAAAGAATAGGGACGGGACCTGCATCTTGGGGAGGGAGCTGTGAAGGAGGAAAAGTTTCCACACTCTAGGAAGCTCCTTAACTGGAGGAGACGGGGGGTGCGCAGGGAGGAAGCTTTGGAGCCACGGAGGAGAGTGCAGCAATAGGGGTGCAGAGGGCAAAGCAGAGAGATTCCTGCACAGAGGATTGGTGCCGACCAGCACTCACCAGCCTGAAAGGCTTGTCTGCTCACCTGCAGGGGTGGGTGGGGGTTGGGAGCTGAGGCTCGGGCTTCTTCAGAGGTCAGATCCCAGGGAGAGGACTGGGGTTGGCTGCGTGAACACAGCCTGAACGGGGCTGGTGCACCACAGCTAGACGAGAGGGAGTCTGGGAGAAAGTCTGGACCTGCCTAAGAGGCAAGAAACCATTGTTCCGGGGTGCGGGATGAGAGAGGATTCAGAGCACTGCCTAAATGAGCTCCAGAGATGGGCGTGAGCAGCGGCTATCAGTGCGGACAGCAGAGACAGGCTTGAGATGCTAAGGCTGCTGCTGCATCCACCTAGAAGCCTGTGTGCAAGCACAGGTCACTCTCCACACCTCCCCTTCCAGGAGCCTGTGCAGACTGCCACTGCGAGAGTCCAGTGATCCAGGGGCAACTTCCCCAGGAGAACACAGGGCGCACCTCAGGCTGTTGCAATGTCATGCTGGCCTCGGCCGCATGCTTGCTGCCTAATATCATAATAAGGTCTCAGACACCCCAAAACACATCACCGGACATGGTCCTGCCCACCAGAAAGACAAGATCCAGCCTCATCCACCAGAACACAGGCACTAGTCCCCTCCACCAGGAAGCCTACACAACCCGCTGAACCAACCTTAGCCACTCGTGACACACACCAAAAACAATGGGAACTATGAACCTGCAGCCTGTGAAAAGGAGACCCCAAACACAGTAAGTTAAGCAAAATGAGAAGACACAGAAACACACAGCAGATGAAGGAGCAAGGCAAACCCCAGCAGACCTAACAAATGAAGAGTAAATAGGCAGTCTACCTGAAAAAGAATTCAGAATAATGATAGTAAAGATCATTCAAAATCTTGGAAAAAGAAAGGAGAAAATACAAGAAACGTTTAACAAGGACCTAGAAGAAGTAAAGAACAAACAATGATGAATAACACAATAAATGAAATTAAAAATTCTCTAGAAGTAATCAATAGCAAAATAACAGAGGCAGAAAAACGGATAAGTGACCTGGAAGATAAAATAGTGGAAATAACTACAGCAGAGCAGAATAAAAAAAAAAAAAAGAATGAAAAGAATTGAAGACAGTCTCAGAGACCTCTGGGACAATATTAAATGCACCAACATTCAAATTATAGGGGTCCCAGAAGAAGAAGAGAAAAAGAAGGGGACTGAGAAAATATTTGAAGAGATTATAGTTGAAAATTTCCCTAATATGGGAAAGGAAATAGCTAATCAAGTCCAGGAAGCACAGAGTCCCATATAGGATAAATCTAAGGAGAAACATGCCAAGACAGATATTAATCAAACTATCAAAAATTAAATACAAAGAACAAATATTAAAAGCAGCAAGGGAAAAAACAACACATAACACATAAGGGAATCCCCATAAGGTTAACAGCTGATCTTTCAGCAGAAACTCTGCAAGCCAGAAGGGAGTAGCAGGACATATTTAAAGTGATGAAGGAGAAAAACCTACAACCAAGATTACTCTACCCAGCAAGAATCTCATTCATATTTGATGGAGAGATTAAAACCTTTACAGACAAGCAAAAGCTAAGAGAATTCAGCACCACCAAACCAGCTTTACAACAAATGCTACAGGAACTTCTCCAGGCAGGAAACACAAGAGAAGGAAAAGACCTACAATAACCCAAAACAATTAAGAAAATGGTAATAAGGACATACATATCAATAATTACGTTAAATGTAAATGGATTAAATGCTCTAACCAAAAGACATAGATGGGCTGAATGGATACAAAAACAAGACCCATATATATGCAGTCTACAAGAGACCGACTTCAGACCTAGGGACACATACAGACTGAAAGTGAGGGGATGGAAAAAGATATTCCATGCAAATGGAAATCAAAAGAAAGCTAGAGTAGCAATTCTCATATCAGACAAAATAGACTTTAAAACAAAGACTATTACAAGGGACAAAGAAAGACAGTACATCATGATCAAGGGATCAATCCAAGAAGAAGATATAACAATTATAAATATGCACCCAACATAGGGGCATCTCAATACATAAGGCAAATGCTAACAGCCATAAAACGGGAAATTGACAGTAACACAATCATATTAGGTGACTTTAACACCCCACTTTGACCAATGGACAGATCATCCCAAATGAAAGAAATAAAGAAACACAAGCTTTAAATGATACATTAAACAAGATGGACTTAATTGATATTTATAGGACATTCCATCCAAAAACAACAGAATACACTTTCTTCTCAAGTGCTCATGGAACATTCTCCAGGATAGATCATATCTTGGTTCACAAATCAAGCCTTGGTAAATTTAAGAAAATTGAAATCATATCAAATATCTTTTCTGACAGCAACACTGTGAGACTAGATATCAATTACAGGAAAAAATCTGCAAAAATACAAACACATGAAGGCTAAACAATACACTACTAAATAACCAAGAGATCACTGAAGAAATCAGAGGAAATACAAAAATACCTAGAAACAAATGACATTGAAAACACGACGACCCAAAAACTATTGGATGCAGCAAAAGCAGTTCTAAGAAGGAAGTTTATAGCAATACAATCCTACCTCAAGAAACAAGAAACATCTCAAATAAAAAACCTAAAGTTACAACTAAAGCAATTAGAGAAAGAAGAACAACCCCCCCCCCAAAATTAGCAGAAGAAAAGAAATCATAAAGATCATATCAGAAATAAATGGAAAAGAAATGAAGGAAATAATAACAAAGATCAATAAAACTACAAGTTGGTTCTTTGAGAATATAAACAAAATTGATAAACCATTAGCCAGACTCATCAAGAAATAAAGGGAGAAGACTCAAATCAATAGAATTAGAAATGAAAAAGGGGAAGTGACAGTGGACACTGCAGAAATACAGAGATCATGAGAGATTACTGCAAGCAACTATATGCTAATAAAATGAACAACCTGGACGAAATGGACACATTTTTAGAAAAGCACAACCTTCTGAGACTGAACCAGGAAGAAATAGAAAATATGAACAGACCAATCACAAGCACTAAAATTGAGACTGTGATTAAAAATCTTCCAACAAACAAAAGCCCAGGGCCAGATGGCTTCACAGGTGAATTCTATCAAACATTTAGAGAAGAGCTAACACCTATCCTTCTCAAACTCTTCCAAAATATAGCAGAGGGAGGAACACTCCCAAACTCATTCTATGAGACCCCTGTCACCCTGATACGAAAACCAGACAAAGATGTCAGAAAGAAAGAATACTACAGGCCAATATCACTGATGAACATAGATGCAAAAACCCTCAACAGAATACCAGAAAACAGAATCCAATGGCACATTAAAAGGATCATACACCATGATCAAGTGGGGTTTATCCCAAGAATGCAAGGATTCTTCAATATCCGCAAATCAATCAATGTGATACACCATTTTAACAAATTGAAGGAGAAAAACCATATGATCATCTCAATAGATGCAGAAAAAGCTTTCGACAAAGTTCAACACCGATTTATGACAAAAACCCTCCAGAAAGTGGGCAGAGAGGGAATTTACCTCAACATAATAAAGGCCATATATGACAAACCCACAGCCAACATCGTTATCAATGGTGAAAAACTGAAACCGTTTCCTCTAAGATCAGGAACAAGACAAGATCGTCACTCTCACCACTATTATTCAACATAGTTTTGGAAGTTTTAGCCATAGCAGTCAAAGAAGAACAAGAAATAAAAGGAATCCAAATTGGAAAAGAAGAAGTCAAGCTGTCATTGTTTGTAGATGACATGATGCTATACATAGGATATCCTAAAGATGCTACCAGAAAAGTACTCGAGCTAATCAGTGAATTTGGTAAAGTAGCGAGATACAAAATTAATGTACCAAAATCTCTTGCATTCCTATACACTAATGGTGAAAAATCTGAAACAGAAATTAAGGAAACAATCCCATTTACCATTGCAACAAAAAGAATAAAACACCTAGGAATAAACCTACCTAAAGAACAAAAGTCGTGTATGCAGAAAACTATAAAACACTGATGAAAGAAATTAAAGATGATACAAGCAGATGGAGAGATATACCATGTTCTTCGATTGGAAAAATCAAGATCGTGAAAATGATTATACTACCCAAAGCAATCTACAGATTCAATGCAATCCTGATCAAACTACCAATGGCGTTTTTCACAGAACTAGGACAAAAAATTTCACAATTTGTATGGAAGCACAAAAGACCCCAAATAGCCAAAGCAATCTTGAGAAAGAAAAACGGAGCTGGAGGAATCAGGCTCCTAGACTTCAGACTATACTAGAAAGCTACAGTAATCAAGACAGTATGGTACTGGCACAAAAACAGAGGTATAGGTCAGTGGAACTGGATCTAAGCTCAGAGATAAACCCACGCACAAATGGTGACCTTATTTTTGATAAAGGAGGCAAGAATATACAATGGAGAGAAGGCAGCCTCTTCAATAAGTGTTGCTGGGAAAACTGGACAGCTACATGTAAAAGAATGAAATTAGAACACTCCCTAACACCATACACAGATACAAACTCAAAATGGATTAAGGACCTAAATGTAAGACCAGACACTATAAATCTCTTAGAGGAAAACATAGGCAGAACACTCTGTGACATAAGTCACAGCAAGATCCTTTTTGACCCACCTCCTAGAGAAATGGAAATAAAAACAAAAGTAAACAAATGGGACCTAATGAATCTTAAAAGCTTTTGCACAGCAAAGGAAGCCATAAACAAGACGAAAAGACAACGGTCAGATTGGGAGAAAATATTTGCAAATGATGCAACTGACAAAGGATTAATCTCCAAAATTTACAAGCAGCACATGCAGCTCAATATCAAAAAAACAAACAGCCCAATTCAAAAATGGGCAGAAGACCAAATAGACATTTCTCCATAGAAGATATACAGATTGCCAACAAACATATGAAAGGGTGCTCAACATCACTAATCATTAGATAAATGCAAATCAAAACTACAATGAGGTATCACCTCACAGCAGTCAGAATGGTCATCATCAAAAATTCTACAAACAAATGCTGGAGAGGGTGTAGAGAAAAGGGAACCCTCTTGCACTGTTGGTGGGAATGTAAATTGATATACCTACTATGGAGAATAGTATGGAGGTTCCTTAAAAACCTAAATATAGAACTTCCATATGATCCAGCAATCCCACTATTGGGCATATACCCTGAGGAAAGCATAATTCAAAAAGAGTCATGTACCACAATGTTCATTGCAGCACTATTTACAATAGCCAGGACATGGAAGCAACCTAAGTGTCCATCAACAGATGAATGGATAAAGAAGATGTGGTACATATATACAATGGAATATTACCCCGCCATAAAAAGAAATGAAATTGAGTTATTTGTAATGAGGTGGATGGACCTAGAGTCTGTCATACAGAGTGAAGTAAGTCAGAAAGAGAAAAACAAATACCGTATGCTAACACATATATATGGAATCAAAAAAAAAAAAAAAAGCTTCTGAAGAGCCTAGGGCAGGACAGGAATAAAGACGCTGACATAGAGAATGGACTTGAGGACACATGGAGCTGGAAGGGTAAGCTGGGATGAAGTGAGAGAGTGGCATGGACATATATACACTACCAAATGTAAAATAGATAGCTAGTGGGAAGAAGCTGCATAGCACAGGGAGATCAGCTCGATGCTTTGTGACCACCTAGAGGGGTAGTATATGGACGGTGGGAGGGAGGCTCAAGAGGGAGTGGATAAGGGGATATATGTGTATGTGGAGCTGATTCACTTTGTTATAAAGCAGAAAGTAACACACCATTGTAAAGCAATTATACTCCAATAAAGTTGTGAAAAAAATATATATATGTATAACCAAATCATTTTTCTGTATACCTGAAACTTACACATCGTAAATCAACTATATTTCAGTAAAAATTAAAAAAAAAAAGGATGCCATTAGCCCATTTTCATGAGTGCTAGGTTTAAATAGGTATTTAAAAGCATATATCAAAATGGAATTAATTTAAATAAGACATTTAAATTAAACTGACAGAATTGATTTACTAGGCCTAATTCTCGTAATATATTTAGGGAGCCCATTATTTTGCTTAGTTATGTTGGACAATGAAAATCTGTAATTTGTGTTTGATAAGAAAATAATGAAAATCAAATGAGTGTTTATAAAATTCTTGGGTTGATTTGTTCCTAGAATTAGGCCAGAATTCCAGGACTTGGGGTATTTTGCGTATCACATGATGTCACTGGGAAATAACCAATAAAGGCATGGTGCTCTTTGTAATTTTCATGCATCAGAGGCAGGTAAGAGTTAAAGGGTTTATTTAAGTCTTGCAAAGGGTGTTTCTTCTGGGCAACAGCAGTTTGAATGTAGGGCACTTTTTGCATTTTAAGCACTGTTTGATCCCTTGTCCCATAGTTATGTAATAAGAGAACTTTATTATTATTACTTTTAAAAGGGAAACAGAAAAAAAGCCACTGGAAAAAAATGCTTGCCTCTAGGGGAAGAGCTTTCATAGTGCATTTTGTCCAGGAGCCATTGCCCCCTGCCCCAAAGTCCTGGAACAGGATGAATGTCCTTCTCACGGTACTGAGAGGATAGATGATGCTGAAATGCATCTCCAGAAAAGAGAACCAGCCCTGTAGTCATCAAGGAGGGCAGGGAGTCAAGGTGCGTTCCTAAAAGGACTATTTACTTTGAGATCTCTTCGTAGGAGAGAGTGTAGCCTGGAGTCGTAGGTACAAATGCTGTTTATCAACAACAACAATGAAACACTGCCTCCCAGCAAGTCAGTTTTAAATGCCTCAAATCCCATAAACATCCAAGAAATTTTCTCAACAACACTGCCAAACAGGAAGACCCAGGTTTTTTATCATCCTCATTTTGCAGATAAGGAAACTGAGGCATAGAAAGGTTGAGTGAATTCTCTAAGGTCACAAAGGTAGTGAGGTGTAGAGATAAATTAACATAAAGAAAATATGAATTGAAAGACCATTGAGCGTAGTCAGAGCAGTCTTGGATCAGTTACACCAGCTTACAATTTTAGGTTCACTACTTACCAGCTCTGTGATCTTCTTAAACTCAAGGAAACCTCAGATTCTTCATGGCTAAAAGGGGTAGAATCAGAAGGCAGAAAGCATGTGATGGGGTTCAGGACAAGTTCTCGCTCTCCCAAAACATGGCTCTTTGGAAACTGAAGGAGTTTGAGAAAGTGGCAGAAACAGGAAGGTCTCTCTGATCCTCAGCCCCTGAAACAGGTCATAAAACATTCATGTGAGAGGTGTTCTCCCTATACCTGGAGGAAAGGCGCATTCTTATCTTGAGAAGAATCTGAATAAGCAGGCCTTGCTAAGTTTCTCCCAAGTTAGCACATACTCCTTGACCTATCATATTTCTCCACAACTGTCTACTCTTCATCAAACCCAGCATAAAAACACTCAGGTTTAACCATTTTATGTGGTCTTCGTTTCCTTACGAAGTCTCCCATGTCATGTAAAACTTATATCACATAAATTTGCATGCTTTTCTCTTGTTAATCTGTCTTTGTCAGTTTAATTTTCAGGCCCAGCCAGGGACCCTTAGAGAGTCAAGGAAAATTTTTTACCCTACACATGTAAAGTGCTCAGCAAAATGCCTACCCCCTGCTGAGGGCTTAATGCATAATAGCTATTATCATCCTCATGATGCTTTTTCCAGTATACCATTCCGTCCTCCCAAATGGGGCTCAGATTAGCATAGTGACAATCAGAGGCTGAAGCCAGCCTAGATGAATGCAGTGCTGTGATGGATGAAAAGAAGAGGAGAGGTTTTCTTTCAAAGGCGGAGAAAAGTGTCTTTCAGTAGACGGAGGAATTCTGTGCATAAATGCCTGAATGCAGAGAGACTTAACTGAAAGATTAAAGAATAATTGCAGTAGAATAGCAGAGGCAAAAGCAGTTAAGACAAAAAGGACAGGTGTTAAACAGGACTACAGTGAATGAAGAGGGAGTCAGGAGTCTTTGTAGCTGAAGACATTATGATTATCAGAAAACAAACAACACAAGTACAGGGTTGGAGCCCAGAAAGTCAAGTCCCAGAACCAGGATTAAATTTCCTCTCACTATTTATTCCTAGAAGAATTTATCACTTCCCTGAATTATTAAGTCAGTAATTAACTTATAATCATGTTCTGTTATACATTATATTTGTACAGTCCACAAGTACAACACTCAGGCACGCTCATAAAAGTAACTTCTTAATTTTCCCCACTGTACCTTTACACGTACCTAGTGGGGGTAGTTTTTCCCTTCTCTTTAGAAGAAAACACAGGTGGGCTCTGTTTGTCTGGTGGCCTTAAGTCTTATTGTGTACTGGATATATTCTTTTTTAAACTGAAGTGTAGTTAATTTACAGTGATGTGTTAGTTTCTGGTATACATCGAAGTGATTCAGTTCTATATATATATATACATACATTGTTTTTCATATTCTTTTCCATTACAGTTTACTACAAGATATTGAATATAGTTCCTTGTGCTCTACAGCAGGACCTTGTTGCTTATCTATTGTACTGGATATTTTCTATGTGTCCATTGGGACCCACTCTCCACCTTTCCCTGCTCTTGGCCCTGGGAGAAGACCTATATGGATGGCATTGTCCTTTGGCTTCAGTTTGGACTTGATCAACAGGAAGCATTAGCAGGAGATGGTAGAGTCTGGGTAGGAGGAGGGAGAAGACAAAGTATTTATTCTTCCTGTTCCCCCATCTACTGGATTGCAGTGGGTTGGCTCTACTAAAGAACCCCTCTCCTGCCAGGCAGCCCTCCACAAGCCACTACTCTCTACATGCTTTGGAAGCCCATTCTGCCCCAGCTCCTTCTGTGGTGCTGTTGACTTCCTGCTGCTGCAAGCCTGGAGGTTCTGCGCCATCCTTGTTGCTTTCCTCAGACCCTGCTCACACCATAGTAAAATGTCCCTGTATAAAACTCTCCTCAATTACCCAGTTTGAGCGCCATCTGTTTCTTGCTGGGACCCTGGCTGATACATATGGCCACTTCAGTTGCAACACATAGTCTCATTTTGGTATTTAGAATAATTAATCTATGAAATAGTTAAAACTCCAAATCGGATTTAAGGTTAAGTCCCTTTCTTAGCTCTATTGGAGGAGAGGGTGTGTTCATCTTCTTTTTTTCCCTGCTTCTCTGATTTCCAATTGTTTATCAAAGCTTCTGACCTAGTTAAACCTGGTTGACCTGGTTGAAGGCAAGGTAATGAAAAGGAAAGTTCTGAGGTTGGCTTCACAGCATCCAATTTTGACAGATATTTAGATGATTCTTTTTCTCATGGACACATCTGTGGCTTCCAGAGACCTCCCCATGCTGGGCAGTATCTGAGTACAACAAATGCATATCTTCCCCAGCCCATCACTTTCTCTATTCAGCCTCAGCTCCCATCTGTTGAGGAAACGTCTGCTCTATAGAAGCATTTAGCTGCATTAAAGATGTTTGTTTTCAGGTTTTTGCCTTTTCTTAAGATAATTTTAATAACACATTTTTCCTCAAAATCCATTCTGCTTTATTTTCTGTTTACTCCAAGATTTAGTTAGAATTTTAAATAAAATCCAAGAGGATAGATTGGCTTATTCTTTGGTTGTTAAAAATCTTCCTCCCTTCCTCCCTCTCTCCTTCCTTCCCTCCCTCCCTTCCTTCCTTCTTTTCTTTTTTGTTTAATTGTCAGAGAATGTAGCCTGCATGAGTTCTAATTGTGAATACTTTAAGGGTGTTTGAAAATAATTTTCTATTGCTGATTACCAATCTTTGTTTCTCTCGTTCATGTGTGTGTTTCATATGTATATATACACACACATGCATATTTACCTATATGTGTAAAGTCATACATAGACTTCTATCCATAAGAGAATAAGCTTATAAACTATATTAACCAAATTCTTTCTTTTTCAATTTCTGAGAGAGTTTCTCACTGTCTTAATTAAGTTTTCAATATATCCCAGTATTTGTAGCAGATTTTTTCTTGTATATTTCAAAACTCTGTTGTTAGATGCACAAAAGTTCATGATTATAGTTTTGGTGGACTATAAGCTTTATTAATATGAGCTTATTCTTTGTCTTATTTGATGCTTTTTCCTTGTATTCATTTTTATATCATATTAATATTACTAAATCTACTTTATTTTTATCAGTACTTACATGTAAATATTTTTTTCCTCTTAATCTTTACCTTTGGTGAAACAGGACTGTTTAATGGATTTCTAATTTTTTTTTTTTTTTCGGTACGCGGGCCTCTCACTGTTGTGGCCTCTCCCGTTGCGGAGCACAGGCTCCGGACACGCAGGCTCAGCAGCCATGGCTCATGGGCCTAGCTGCTCCGCGGCATGTGGGATCTTCCTGGACCGGGGCATGAACCCATGTCCCCTGCATCGGCAGGTGGATTCTTAACCACTGCGCCACCAGGGAAGCCCTGGATTTATAATTTTTATGATTACCAATATGGTTCAACTTTTTTCTGCCATTTTATTATTTTATGTCTTCTAATGTGATAGTTTCCTTTTGCTTTGTCCTCCCTCTCTTCTGTCCTTTTCCCCTTCTCATTGTATGTTTCTTTACTCTTTTTCCCATCTCCTGCACTGTTTTCCAGTGGAGGTGCCGCTGGCAGTTGTTCTGGCCATTCCTTTGTGTGTGTGGCTGCTCTGTACTTAGCAGGACCTCTTATTGGCCCTGTCACTAAATATCAGCAGCATCCCAGTCACTGGCACAGTCAAAAGCACACGTGCATGTTTCCACATGCCTCCTTCCGTGACATGCCCTCCTACCTGCAAACAGGTGCTGACTAGTTTGGGACCTAGGTCTACCATTTTCCTTCGCTTTATTATCTTTATTTTTCTAACTTAACTTTTAGTTTTATCTTAGTAACATACGTGCATAGTTTAAAAACTCAGATAGTACTGTGAGAGTTATAATACCCAACAACAAAAAAGGTCTTTTATGTCACTCCTCTCTGCTTCTTATTTATTTTCCCCAAAGCCAATGCTTTTGAGTCTTTTCACTTTTTCTAGGATTTACTTTATGTTTCTAAAGAGCATGCCTATACAGCTATTATTTGATGTTCTAGTTGAAAATATAACATATTGACTTTCTATTATGTCAGATTAGATTTTTTTTTTAGGCCTGCTTACAGTATCTGCTCACAAAGCAAACTTTCTCTTCTCCATTTTCTAATGTGAGTATTTGGGAATTAAACAAATTTTGTTTAAATTATCATTTAGTTTTTGCATCACAGTTTTATGTAAATATGTAAATATTGTGTGTAAGTGAGCCTAACATACTATGACTTTCTTTTCTTGTACAGTTTTTATTTTTGCCTGAGAGTTAATACTTTGTTGTTGTTGGCTTCCTATTCTGTGATTCTTTCACTAATTCACCCCACACTGTCTGCCAGAAATGTAAATTACTTCTTGACATGTTCAAACACATCACATACTTCATCCGTTTCTTTTGTTTTTATTTTCTTGGAGACATCCTTCTGGAACCCTCCATCCTCCTGTGCCGTGATAGTGAAATGCGTTTCCACTTGGTATGGTGGTTTTTCTTATCACTTTTGGGGCCCTCATCCCTTCTGAATTAGCTTCAGGCACAGGGCACTGTTTCTAGATCAGGGAATCTTTGCTCCCTACAACCTCAAAGTTTCACATAGAATAGTTATGTCTAATATTCTTAATGAATGTTAGTTGTAAAAATGTATAAATGTTTTCATTTGAAAGTACATCAGGTCACAATTTTTGAATGGCAATTACTTGAATTTTTAACTATGTCTCCTCTTTCTTAAAAAATTTAATTAATTTATTTTCAGCTGCATTGGGTCTTTGCTGCTGCGCGCGGGCGTTCTCTAGTTGCGGCGAGTGGGGGCTACTCTTCGTTGCCATGCGTGGGCTTCTCGTTGTGGTGGCTTCTCTTGTTGTGGAGCATGGGCTCTATGAGCGCGGACTTCAGTAGTTGTGGCACGCGGGCTCAGTAGTTGTGGCTTGCAGGCTCTGGAGTGCAGGCCCAGTAGTTGTGGCTCATGGGCTTAGTTGCTCTGCGGCATGTGGGATCTTCCCGGACCAGGGCTAGAACCCATGTCCCCTGCACTGACAGGTGGATTCTTAACCACTGTGCCACCAGGGAAGTCCTATATATCCTCTTTCAAGTAAAGAATTTGCAATCACTTACAAACAGGGAGACAGCTTTTCCACATTTCTGTGAAGCAATGACATAGCAAACATCAATATTCCTATTTTATGTTAAGCATGCCACACAAAAAGCATTTTCCTAAGCACACACTGTTCCCATATGCCATTCTTGCTACTGGAGAAACAAAAATAAGTGAGTGACACCTGGACCCTGCCTTGACAGAGCTCAAAGTGCAAAGGAGGCAAAAGATGTTTTTAATGTTGACTCGACACTATGTGTTACTTGTCCAGTGTGTACCCTGAGGAGGGTGTGATCGTGAAGAGTTAGAGAATGCTCTTGAGAAGAGGTTGTAAAGTAATGTCATTTTGGGATTTTGAAGGAAAAGTATATATACACACACACACGTCAGACACTTATTTAGTTTTTGCTTGATGTGATTTCCTTTGTGCAGAGGACTGAGGTCTGTATAGATCTATGTCCTCACAAAGGGCATTGTCATGGAAAAAGTGAAAATGACATGACACCATTTGTAATGACGGCTTCTAAACCAGGTAGCTGAGGACCCCACAGACCCAACCATGCAGGTCCAGACACTGAATCTTCATCACAGGCAAGTTTGCAAATATGAGTTACAGTGCTTCCTACATGTGTGCTCTGGCATCAAGAGCTGGCCACAGAAGGAAGAAAAAAGAGCAAATGGTTGCTTTTTGTGTAAATTTTTAGTTAATATTTATTGCATTGAGTCTAGAAGGCTAGAAAACTAACACTTGCTGGACACATACTGTCTGCCACACACTCTGTAGACACTTTGGCTTTGGCTCAGTTGATCTTTATGAGAACCCTACAAAGTGGGTATTATCCTCTCACTTCATATACAGAGAAGTCAAGTAGAGATGGAGCTAAAACTCCTCTATGCCAGCTTTAGAGCCTGTGCTCTTTCCATAATCCTTTGCAGCCTTGGAAGTGTTTGATATTTTGATTTGTAGGTAATGTCAATATTTTACATTTTTTTGTGGGAATCCTTTCTATGTCCTCATATGGTAAGAATTTCAGAGGCAATTTTATTTTCTTCCAAATTACTAAAAAAACAAAATACAGGAATTTGTCATTTTTGCCAAAAATATTGCAACAACCTGCTAATAACTGGTCTTTGGGCTTCTAGTGCCTTCTTTCTGCAATTCACCCCCGCCATTGCCACCGAATTATGCGTTTGCTTTTCCCTTATCAGAGCCACTGTTATAACTCCTACTCATCTTTCAGCACCTGCCTTAAAATGTTTTCTCATGGGCAAGTCTACCTGCCTCCCAATGACGGAAGTAACTCTTGAGTGCTTGCTTCTTGGTTCTCCCGTAGTGCTTTTACATGATTTTAATATAGCTCTTATCTTAATGTAGTCTAAGACTTTATTTGTCTGATATCTACTAGACTGTGAGATCCTCAAAGGAAGGTAGATATGGCAGTTATTATTTGGGAAATGTGTAGAGGTGGAACAAAACATTAATTCACAAAGAAAGATTTCATTTTGTCTAAGACTCACCTAAGCTGTAAGTAATGAAGGAGTTTAAACTGTTGATGTCAATAAGGGTAGGACTGGGGTATCATGTTTTGATAGTCACAGTTATTAGCTATATGATATTGGAAAGTTACTTAATCTTTATACTTTTGTTCTTATTAGTAATAGTAGTACATCTTCTAAGGGTTGTCGTGAGGGGAAGAATGAGATGGCCGATGTAAGTTTTTGATATAGGAGTGATAGAAAGCTAAGGCTCAGTAAATGGCCCTTATTATGAACAATGAAATGTATTATAAGATTTGTTTGTTCAAAAAACAATAGCAGGCTTTGTGCAGTGGCAGTATCGTAGCCAATGATGTTTATCCGAGGCACAATTATTGCTAATTGAAAACTTTTCCCAAAAAACAATAGCCAAAAAGTTTATAATTTATGTGTATAGAATCAAAAATAAAACTGATATCCACATACTCATCATATTTCTAGGACCCCCCTTCAGTACTTTCTCCTATCCCTTTTCCCAGAGGTACCCACTAAGATGAGTTTTGCATTTATTCATTCCTTCCTTTTCTTTATGATTTTAGCATGGGAGACTAGCTAAACAATTTCTTGTTTAGCTTTACATGTTTTGGACATTGTATAAATGGAAATACATTGTGTGTATTTTTTGCTTCTTCCCTCTCAATATTATATTTGGGAAATTTATGCATGTAGATACAGGTGTGGTTCATTCATTCTTACCCCTGTATAGTCTTTCATTGTATGACTATTCCATAGTTTATTCATTCGTTCATTGATTTGTTGTCCTGACAAAGGAAATTTGGGCTGTTTCCAGTGATGGTTTTTGTTGCTGCTTTGCAATCATGGTTATATATGTCTCCTGGTCTACATTTGTAGAAACAGGATATATGGTGGTATGTGAGTTATGGGGTTTTGATATATGTGCTTCTTCAACTCTACTAGATATTTCTTTATTGTTCTCCTACCAGCATTGTATAAACATTCTTGCTTTGCAACAGTCTCTCTAATGCTTGATATTGCCCAACTTTTAAATTTGTGCGAACTGTGTGGTTGTAGAATAGTATGTCATTGTGGTTTTCATTTGCATTTCCCTGTTTTTTAATGATCTCCTATGTGTTTTTAAATATTTACTAGCCATGTTTTTCTCATCCTGTGAAGGAACTATTCACATCTTTTGTCCATTTTTTTTATAATCTTATTGGTCTTTTTAATTGAACTATCCAAATACAAATGTGGATCTGTCTATCTTTGCAGTTCAATCAGTATTTGCTTCATGTATTCTGAATCTCTGTTATTAGGTGAATAAACATTTAAGATTGTAAATCCCCTGAATATATTGACCCCTTTTAATATTATTAAATGGCTTTCCTTATACCTGGTAATATTCTTGCTCTGAAATCTACCCTGGTATTAATATAGCTACTCCAGTTTTCTTTGATTAGTGTTAGCATGGTACATCTTTTTAATCCTGTCACTTTTAACCTTCTTTTGTCTTTATATGTAAAGTGGGTTTCTTATAGTCAGTATATAGCTGAGTCTGGTGTTTTAACTGATCTGATAATCTCTGCCTTTCAATTGGGTTGTTTAGATTCATTCATCTTCAATGATATTATTTACATGGTTAGGTTTAAATCTACCATCTTGCTATTTGTTTTCTATTTGTCTCATCTGTCTTTATTCTCTTTCCCCTCTTTTTATCTCTTTTACAGATTATTTTTTATAATTCCATTATATATTCTTTTGGCTTTTAGCTATAACTTTTATTAAATTTTTAGCTATAAGTCTTGTTTTTTTTCTAATATATGCATTAACTAGATATCACAATATTTTACTATTTTTTGTGATTTAGTTTTTAGTATTTTCTGTTGACCACTATTATGCCTTCTTTTTTTTTTTTTTTTTTTTTTTTGCCGTACGCCAGCCTCTCAATGTTGTGGCCTCTCCCACTGCGGAGCACAGCCTCCGGACGTGCAGGCTCAGTGGCCATGGCTCACGGGCCCAGCCGCTCCACGGCATGTGGGATCCTCCCGGAACGGGGCACGAACCCGTGTCCCCTGCATCAGCAGGCGGACTCTCAACCACTGCGCCACCAGGGAAGCCCGCCTTCTTTATTTTTTAATTAATTATTTTTTAAAAAATTATTTTAGCACTAGCATTTTTTACATTTTATTTATTTATTTATTTATTTATTTATTTATTTATTTATTTATTTTAACATCTTTATTGGAGTATAATTGCTTTACAATGTTGTGTTAGCTTCTGCTGTATAACAAAGTGAATCAGCTATACATATACATATATCCCCTCATCCGCTCCTTCTTTAGCCTCCCTCTCACCCTCTGTATCCTACCCCTCTAGGTGGTCCCAAAGCATCAAACTGATCTCCCTTTGCTATGCAGCTGCTTTCCACTAGCTATCTATTTCACATTTGGTAGTGTATATATGTCAATGCTACTCTCTCACTTCGTCCCAGCTTACCTTTCCCCCTCCCCATGTCCTCAAGTCCATTCTTTACATTTGTCTGCATCTTTATTCCTGTCCTGCCCCTAGGTTCATTAGAACCATTTTTTTTTTTTTTTTTTAGATTTCATATACGTGTGTTAGCATGCCCCAGCATTTAAGAAAAAAATTTTTTTGGCTTTGCCACACGGCACGCGGGATCTTAGTTCCTGGACCAGGAATTGAATCCCTGCCCCTTGTAGTGGAAGTGTGAAGTCTTAACCACTGGACCACCAGGGAAGTCCCTATTATGCTGTCTTTGATTGTAAGCTATTCTGATGTTCCTTTTCAGATTTTTGAAGGAAAAAGCTAATGTTCTTTAGTTATTGAATTCTAACATTATTGGTCAAAGATTGCCGTCTGTATTTCTCCAGCTTTTTGAAATTTATGGCAACTTTATTTATGGACCAATTTGTGCTCAGCTTTCATGATGTTTTTGTTTGAATGAAAACAATGTATATTTTTCAATTGTAGCATTCATTATTGTGCAATGTCATATATATCAATTAGATCAAGTTTGTTAATAAATGCTATCCTTATTCTCTCTTGTTTCAGCTGCTGAGAGAGGTTTTAGTATCAAGGTTATTCTAACCATGTGAAATGAGTTGAAGAATTCTTTCTTACTTTTTGGAATAATTCATGAAAGAGTAGAATTTATTGGTTTTGTTCTTTAAATGTTTGCTAGAACTTGGGTTGATTAAAACCCAAGGTGGAGTTTTGGGTTATGGAGGTGGATTTGTCAAGTTTACATTTCAGTTGTGTCAATTTTTGCTTCACATGTTTTGAAACCAGATTCTTAGATGTGTACATATTTAAAACAGCATTGTTATTATGTGGTGACCCACCTTATCTCTAGTGCTTTTTTTCCCTCCTTGAAGTCCTTTGCTTTTTTGGGGGGTGGATATCTTTCTCTATATTTTGATTTTCAATGTTTTTATATTCTTATGTCTTAGGTGTGTTGGTTAACAGTATATCACTGAATTTAAAAAATATATATATAGTCTGACAATCTCTGTTTTCTATCTGGGGTGTATAGCCCATTGACATATTGTTATAAGTGATTATATATCTTGTCATACCATCTTATTTTATGCTTTTATTTTTCTTATTTCTTTGTTTACTTTTTATTATTTTCCTGCCCTCTTTTAAATGTATTTAGTTTTCCTCATTTAGCATAATGTTTAAGAGCATGGGCTCTGGAATTCAACTGTCTGAGTTAGAATCTCAGCTTTAGTACAAACTGATCTAGGCAAATTAATTTAACCTCTTCATTTCTCAGTTTCCTTACCCAAAAATGGGGATAATAATTGCAGTTACTCATAATATTGTTGCGAAGCATCAATATATATAAAATGCTTAGAACAGAGCCTGGCACAGACTTGATATATATGTGTTGGACTTGTCTTTAAAAATAAATTACATTTTTTTTCTTTAAGTGCTTACTCTAGAAATTTTAACCTGAATATAAAATATAACAAAGTAAAATGTTAATCAATATCTTTAGTCCCCTTCTAGACAGTATATGAATCTGAGAACACTTTAACTCTGATTTCTTACCTTGGTGCTCATATATCTAGATCTATATCTATATATATCTATATATATATATATATATATTCTTTTTTATGGGCCCAGCATTTTAGTTCTATCTAGTTATTCTTTTTAATTCTCACAAACAGACATTTTATTATTGTTTTATACTTTAATAGCTTGTTTAGATTATCCACATATTTAATAATGTCTATTTTTATGCCATCTTTTCTAATGTTTAATATAATTTCTTAAATTCATCTTCATGCTAACTAAAGTTAATATAGCAAAATAATTTAAAGAGTCATAACAAGACTGTTTCAGAAACCATTAATCCCTTGTTCTCTTCCATGTTCCTCTCTCTAGAAGAAATCCCTTTTAATTATTTTGGTTAATCCTTTTGGCATTGACTTCTATATCTTAAATATCATGCTTATATTACTAGTTTTTGAGTTTTTTTCCTCTTGTAGGCATAATCTATTGACTTCTCCCTGTGAAAGATGAAGATTTACCCATCTGTCCACTTTTTCTCCCTCTCCCTTCCCACTTTCACCACCCCCATGCACAATTAGAATGGGAATAATTGCTAAGTTGTTACAAAGTTTCAGTTTTGCTCAATGAAAAGAGTTCCAGAGATGGATGGTGATGATCGCCTAACAATGTGAATGCACTTAATGCCACATAACTGTACCCTTAAACATGGTTGAGGTGGTAAGCTTTATGTGATGTGTATTTTACCCCAATTAGAAATATTCTTGTCAGCTAGAGGGTATACTGAAATGTGTGTAGATTAAATGAAGAAGAGTGGGTGGGATAAAGATGAAACAAGGTTGGCAAAAGTTGGAAACTGCTGAAGCTGAACCAGGGGTACATGGGGCTTCACTGTACTATTGTGCATGTTGACAATTCTCTAGTAAATTTTTTAAAATTTGAAAAAATCAAACTAAATATTCTAGTAGTATAATATTCTTGAAGAAATATTTCCCATAGCCTATGGGAAATAGGCTGTTTTCCCATGGACTGGTTACTCCTTGGGTTTGCTGCACAGCTACATCATTCCACAGATTTCTTCTGCAAGATTCTTCATTTCCTGGATCCTGGATCTTTCTCTTTCTTGTTTTACATCATTGTTTTGGAGAAATTTATCCTCCAGTAATATCCAATGAGAGGAAAAATTTTTTCCAGTGTCCTGTGAGAGCTCGTATGTCTGCTAAAATCTTTTTCCATTCTCACACTTAATTAATGGTTTGAGAGCTGAGTTGTGGTTACAAATATTGAGGAGTAATTTCTCTCCCACAGGCTAGCTGCTTTGTTGTTTCTTAGGCAGAGCTTGTTGTTTATTCTGGCACTGTATGTGAAGACCTTGCATCATCATACCTATGTGAGCATCTTACCACAGGCTTCCCATTTTGGTGAGCTTTAGACTTTGTCTCTTTTCTCCCTTGTCCCACAGGCCATTAAAATGCAAGCTTACATCATCTGGGCTACTCAGATGCTCTCAGGACAAAAGCCTGTATCGCTACTCACTTACGCTTCTGAATTACCTCTCACTCTGATTTTGGGTTCCCTAACATCCTGCCAGATCGATGGCACATTTAACAATACATTTCCCATATTCCATCCGGCAATTGTTGTTTGAAGGATAGCTCAGGATATGTAGTCTGCCTGGAAATGGTAGTCTTGTTCCTCATAAAGAACAATGAACTTTTAATATGTGGACATAATTACATCTTGAGAAGATCCCTAATGAGCAAATGAGTTATTAATATCATTCATTCAGGAAAATTTACATTCAAGTACTAATGAGTACTGGCCACTATATAAATTTTTTTATTTTTTTAAAGGCCACTGTATATTTTTAAATCAAAATTTCACTTATAATGGTTAATTTGCAATTCATATTCTAGTTCTCATAGAAACAATGTTGTTTACCTATGCTTCATCTAGTATACATCTAGAATGAGCTACTCTACATAAGTACATTTTCCTGCTAAATGACATTTACCTCTTGAAATTGTCAAAACTTGTTTTAAGCACTTCAGATGGACTGTTTTCCAAAATGTGTAAGTCACGTTATGCATTTCTTAGGCTTCATAAATTGAGTAGCACGGGCATCAGTTGACTCTCCCTTCATTAGTCAGTCATTATTACTAAAAGCAGTGTGGTCCAATGGAAGGATTTGGACTTCAACATCAGACAGATCTGGAGACACATCTTGGTTCTACTTCTTACTAAGAGTGTGATCTTAGGCAAGTCACAATCAGTGATGTGGCAAAGCCAGCTTGTACTGGCTCACCAGTGCCTACTGTTAAGTTTTCAGCAATTTTATGAGCTAATTCTTAAACACAGCCAGCATTAAAAATTCAATTATATAAACTTATAAGTAAATGATTTATATTAAAAAGGGGTAATAAATACTCAAAATCCTTACTTCCTCAATATTTTACTATGTTTATTATTAGCTATGCCCTTGAAGCTGTTTAGATTTCTTGTATCTGTGTAGAAGAAATACTATATAATGATGTGCCACTGCCCATCTTTTTTGCAACTCTGCCTTCAGTGCTGTCACATTGGTTGCTTGAAATTGGTCATGTGTAAGTATTTATACCACAGATATTGGCAAGTGCTACAAGTCAATATTTGATGTATTGTTTTGTTGGTTGTCTGGACCTAAGAAAGTTATAGAAAAAATATTAATAATACAGAGTAAATGACTGTGTCATGTCTGTAACTGTTACATTGTGAGTAGGACAAAACATTCAAGGAAATATTCTTCCGCTGTTTGAAAACTATTATCCAATTCAGCAAAGAAGCTGCTCATGTCACTAATGAACAAGTGAAATTCTGGTACATCTTTGTTATTTTCCTTTCATTGTGCTTGTTAATTTAAGCAAAGATATCAGTCAACAGTCATGTGAGGACTACTCACATTTGTCAGATTGTATGTTGCAGTTTGGCTCCCGATACAAGAGTTTGGCAAAAATCTAAACAAGACTTGTATGAGAATCAATTGGCTATAAGGAATTTACAGTAAAGAGCATTGCATATTATTGTTTGGAGATGGTGTATTACACATCCTTTATATCAATAAAATTTATAATAAACATATATACATATAGGTGTATACATTTTTAACATATAGCCACTTGTTAATATTTACCAATACACTATGCCCAAACTCTCTGAGATTAAGCTTCTTCATTTATTGTAAATCTATTAACCCAAACTATAAGCACCATGCTTGACCAAAATTGCATTTTAATATTCATACCTATTTCATTCTAAGATTGAATACCAGTATTCTTTTTCTTCTTTCCTCTAAACCCTATATACAGACGTAACTTGAGAGCCATTGGGATGTATAAAACTTTTTGCCTCTATTTGACATGGCTCCAGAGTACAATTTTTTTTTTTTTTTTTTTTGTAGTACACGGGTCTCTCACTGTTGTGGCCTCTCCCATTGCAGAGCACAGGCTCCGGACGCACAGGCTCAGCGGCCATGGCTCACGGGCCCAGCTGCTCCACGGCATGTGGGATCTTCCCGGACCGGGGCACGAACCCGTGTCCCCTGCATCGGCAGGCGGACTCTCAACCACTGTGCCACCAGGTAAGCCCCCAGAGTACAATTTTTAATATTCATGATTTCTTTGTATAGATCTTTAGTACCCTGCCTTGATATCAACTGTCATTTTTGCTTTTGTCAGAGCTCCTTCTTTTAGCAGCCTCTCCTGTCTCCTCATGGTTCTCTCCCATAAGTTATAGCCCAGGTTGTCTTTTTGTTGGTCTGGAGACTACATCTAATCCTATTAGAATCGTGCAAAAAATATGAGTAAGTAAATGCTAAATGAGGATCTAAAAAACTTTTCTATAATTGCTTAAGTCTATTTACTCTAGCTGTGACTTCCTTTCTTACATGAAAGTCATTACGAACTATTTTAGGTATATAAAAAGGATTGTGGATAATGTAATCAACAGCCTCTCATATACCTGTTAGCCAGCTTAAGGAGTGAAACATAAGAGATGCAAAGGGATGGGCTTCCCTGGTGGTGCAGTGGTTGAGATTCCGCCTGCCGATGCAGGGGACATGGGTTCATGCCCTGGTCCGGGAAGATCCCACATGCCGTGGAGCGGCTGGGTCCGTGAGCCATGGCCGCTGAGCCTGCACATCTGGAGCCTGTGCTCTGCAATGGGAGAGGCCACAACAGTGAGAGGCCCGCGTACCGCAAAAACAATAAATAAATTTAAAAAAAAAAAGAGATGCAAAGGGCCCTCAGGCTCCTCCTTGTTTCCCTTTCTCTCCCTTTTCTACCCAAAGGCAACCACCAGCCTGAATTGATCATCCCCAGGCATGCTGTTGTATGTTTACCTCATATGTATATGTTCAGAACATCCATGTTTTGTTTTACATATTTTGCATAAAACATGATAAAAGTACTGTATATACTCTTTTTAAAATTAATAACCTTTATATTTTAGAACAATTTTAGATTTATAGAAAAATTGAGCAGAAAGTACAGAGTTCTCATATATCACATTCCTCCAATTTCCCCTACTGTTAACATCTAGCATTAGTGTGGGACGTTGGTTACAAATGATGGGCGAATATTGATACATTATTATTAAATAAAGTTCATAGTTTATGGGTTTTGTATGTATGATGTCATGTATCCACTATTACAGTATCATACAGTTCACCCATGAACAAGTCAGGGTTAGGGGAGCAGACCCACAGCACAGTGGAAAATCCGTATACAGTTTTAGTAGTTTCACTTCCTTAAAAATCTCCTGTGCTCCATGTATTCATTCCTGTATACATTCTTTTGAATCTTGATTTTTCGTTGTTGTTTAATATTATAGTTTCTAGGATGTCTTAGTCCATTTGGATGGGTCTAACAAAATACCATAGACTAGGGGGTTTATAAGCAACAAACATTTATTCTTCACAGTTCTGGATGCTGGATATTGGGGATTAGGGCGCCAGCATGGCCAGGTGAGGGCCCTCTTCCACATTACAGACTTCTTGTATCCTCATGGGGCAGAAGGAGCTAGGGAACCTGGTGGGGTCTCCTTTTAGGAGCACTAATCTCATTCAGGAGGGCTCCACTCTTATGACTTAAGCACCTCCCAAAGGCCGCACTTCCTAATACCATCACATTAGGTGTTAGGATTTCAGCCTCTGGATTTGAGGGGACACAGACATTCAGACCAGAGCAGAGGGGTATGTATGCTCTGATTCATTCACTTCAACAGCTGATTAGTGTTTCCTCTCTATGGATATACCCAAAATTAATGATCCGTTCTATTGTTGATAGGAAATAGGTTGTTTCCAGGATTTTGTTATTACAGAAAACTCTGCCTCAATAATCTCATATAATCTCTTTGTGAAAATACATGAGCGTTCCTCTAACATATGCCCTTAGAAGTAGAATTAGGGAGTCATGAGATTTTTAACATTACTCCTTTATACCATAAAATGGATTCTGACTACCATTTTAAACAAAATTTCTATGTGAACAGGGATTTCAAATCTAATGTAATTTTTTACCTTCTGTCCCTTTAATGTGTGGCACTCTCTCTTACCTCTGGGCTTATTCTGACCCTGGCTCCTCTTTTTAAAAATTTCCCCCCCACTCCCACCTCTGAGAAATTCACCTTGGTGAGTCAACATTTCCTTTAGATTTCAGTCTAGAAGCCATTTCTCTAAGAGGCTTCGGACTCCTGCCCACATCTGGATAAACGCCCCTCCCTGGCTCTCATGAAACGGTCCTTACGTTGGCTGTTTTATAATCGCGTGTAAGTTCTCCAAGGACCTGAGGCACAGCAGAGTTCACCATGATAGCCACCGTGCTTAGCATAGAGCCTGACACATTGCATTTGCTGAATTAAGAGAGGTATGAAGGAATGAGTGTAGGATACCAATATCATCCCAACCATGGCAAAAACTAATCTCCTCTCCACAATAGTTGACTAGACCATCTCAGGCTCCATGGTCAGATGACAGGAGGATAGGGTTCAGGTGTCAAGGGTCAAAGATAATGTCCCAAGACTGCTTTGTGCACAAAAAGGACAAGGCATGTCAGTCATGGCCAGGAGAAATGTTCACAAGGAGTAGATGTTTTCAATTCAGACACTCATGAGCTGAGCCCTGCCTCTGTCTACCAGCTGGGAGATCTTCAGATAATGAACCGTGAAAGCCTGCTATGCCACGGCATTATGCAACAATTTTTCATTTGCCACCAGTCAGCTTCAGGGATCAAGGACAGCTGAACACATAACCCACTCATGCATGTTATTTTAAAGGCATATTTTAAAGTTATCAATATGACACATTGAGTTAATGAGGGATGTTCTTTGGGTGACAAATATTTACATTCCACATATGCCTCTTGATGTCAAGAGTGTAACTGTTTCATTTTCTTCTTTTTCTCAGGAGGCTGGGATACAGATGGAAAAGGCCCTTGTGTCTGGGACACATTCACCCATCAGGGAAGAGACAGAGTTTTCAAGAACCAGACTGGCGATATAGCTTGTGGCAGCTACACTCTGTGGGAGGAAGATTTGAAATGTATCAAACAGCTTGGATTGACTCATTACCGCTTCTCTCTTTCCTGGTCACGTCTGTTACCTGATGGGACGACAGGTTTCATCAACCAGAAAGGCAAGTGTTTCTTAAAAATAGAAGGTTGCAGCTTTAATTCAAGGTTATTGCTGCAGCCTGGCATAATTAATCCAGGATGCTATTCTGCAGTGTAGCTTTGAAATTGCAAGTTTTTAGAGTGATTATAGGATAAATTTTTTGAAATGGGTTTGCATTAGCTTTCTCAGGACTATTCTGGCTTCCCTCAACTGGAGATCTTTGTTGGGAGGGGTGGAAATAGATGGGCAGGAAGGGGGTTGGAATAAGTGTTTTATTTATGCAAGAGGTTATTTGACTGTTGACCTGAAGGTGAATTTCCAAGAGTTGTGTATAAACGATTTTCAGTTGTGTTATGCTGTGATGAGTCATGAAGAGCCTTGCGGAACTTGAGAAGGTTCTGAGCATTTCAATTGAAGCTGAATTAGTGGAGCTAATTAACTAGCACAGAGGTTAGCACCAGAGCCCCTGGAATCTGTTTACTTGGGATTAAGTGCCAGCGACGTCACACTATCTATGTAAGCATCCCCTGAGCATGGCTTGGTGCCTCAGTTTCCCCATGAATAGAAAGGGACACTGTAATAGCTCCTACTTCAGAGCGTTGTTGGAAGATTAAATGAAATAATCTTTTAAAGTGCTTTACACAGTAGTAGCTGGTATAGCGTAAAAGCATTCAGTAAGTGTTAGTTATTATTCATATTATGCCTTGTAATGAAAAAGACTACTGTCCTATTTCAAAGCCTATTATTTATAAGGCATTTTACATACATTTTCTCTAAACCCCACAAATCAATGAGGAAGATATAAGTATCACATTTCACAGAGGTGCATGTTCAAATCCAGATATTTTGTAAATTTGTATTTTTTGGTGGATCTGGAATTTAAGCCTAAGGTCTGGCTAGCTCCTTCCACACAACAGGGTTGGCAGACTATGACCTGAGGCCAAACTTGGCCTGATTCCTATTTTTTAAAAATAAAGTTTTATTGCAATACAACCGTGCCCATTCATTACGTATAGTTGGTTGCTTTCCCAATGTAATGGTAGAATTGAATAGTTGGGGCAAAGACTGTACAGCGTGCAAAGCCTGAAATGTTTACTGTGTGGTCTTTTATAGGAAAAGCTTTGTAACCCCTGCATCACAATTTAAAGACTTCTTAATAAAGAACCGTTATGGCTCCTTTGTTCTGGAAAATATTTCACATTACTCCCAGGGTTGGGACTAGGTGAGGCAAGGAGGGAACTAACGTGGAAAATTTGAGAGGCATGTACTTTCAGCATCTCACAACTGCAAGGTTGTGTGTGAAGTCACCTGCTTGCCTTGCTGCACTTCCAGCCCAAAGGGCTGACATAGATATTGAGGGGTTCTTTTTGAGTAAGTTATCTGATTTCCTACGTAGTAAGAACAACCTGTGATAACAGTTCCTAGGTGGACTTGTGCACTTGCACTGTAAGGTGGGGAAATCTCTGCATTGTGAAATGGAACCACAATTTATGCACTCACCCGTAGCACATGGCCTTAAAGTAGCCTCCCCCAGATAAGGACAATGCAAGATTAGCAGGTTCATGACTTGATTCTAAAGACATTAGCCTCTTTTTTTTAACCACTCTTGGTTGAAGGTCTACTTTCTTGGCATCACCTGCCAGTTTTATTTTTTGACTTTGAGCCACATCCAAAAACTCTCTCTCTCACACATGCAGTGCTGGGAGAATCAGCTGAGAGCCAAGGGTAGCTGTGTATTCCCATGGACTATGTCAGAAATTTAGAGCAAACTCCCCAACTGAGCATTCCTTAATGTGCCACACCCCTGGATCACTGCCCTTGTAACCCACACTCTGGGACTGATGCTGAGCCCTTGTCCATGATCAGTGGGTCTCTTTTCCTAGACTTGTGAGACTGATGGGTCTGGAGAAGCACTAAGGCAGCCATTGGGTCCAATTTCTTTACTTATATTGAATACTTTTGAAATCTGTTCATTCATTCAACAACTATTTATTGAGTCTCTACTAAATTTCTGGGATTGTCCCAGGATTTGGGGGATCCAGAGATAAATTAGATAGATAAGGCCCTTATTATCAGGGGACTTGTATTCAAGTGGAGTTGATCTGCATACAAACAAGCAAATAAAATAATTTCTTTTTTTTAATATGAACACATAAATTTATAATTTTTAATTGAAGTAGATTTACAGTGTTGTGTTAGATACACAGCAAAGTGATTCAGTTATACGTATATATCTATTTTTTCAGATTAATTTCCCTTATAGGTTAGGATAAAATATTGAGTATAGTTCTCTGTGCTTCACAGTAGGTATTTGTTGGTTATCTGTTTTATATATAGTAGTGTGTATATGTTAATCCCAAACTCCTAATTTATCCTTCCCCCCTACAAATAAAATAATATCAATAAGCATGCCAATAACACAAAGTTAAGTGATACCGACTTGCCCAAGTGAATCCCTTTCAGAACATACATCTTCCACAATCGTGTTGCCCCATCACATTTCCCTCTCTGATCAGCCAGTCTTCCTTGGACTTCTTCATGTTTCCTCCCAGCCTTTAGTTGATTATAGGTAGAAAGTAATGAAACTTATTTTGGTTTAAAGTTATTTAGGATATTATTATTCCTGATCTTCTCCCAATCCTTATTTATTGTCAATGTACTAAAAATAACTTTTCTTATGCTTTCTTTTATTTTTATCCTAGGAATTGATTATTATAACAAGATCATTGATGATTTGTTAACAAATGGGGTCACGCCCATAGTGACCCTCTATCACTTTGATTTGCCTCAGGCCTTGGAAGACCAAGGAGGTTGGTTGTCAGAGGCAATCGTTGAACCCTTCGACAAATATGCCCAGTTTTGCTTCAGTACATTTGGGGATCGAGTCAAGCAGTGGATCACTATAAATGAGCCTAATGTTTTTGCCCTGCTGGCATATGAGTTTGGTGCATTTCCTCCTGGTGTGCCTTACGTTGGAACTAAAGTTTATCAGGCAGCTCATAATTTGATTTAAGCTCATGCCAGATCCTGGCACAGCTATGAATCTTTATTCTGAAAAGAGCAGAAAGGTATGGTGTCTCTCTCAATTTTTGCTGGCTGGGTGGAACCAGCAGATCCCAACTCAGTGTCTGACCAGGAAACAGCTAAAAGAGACATGGCTTTCCAATTGGATTTCTTTGCTAAGCCCATATTTATTGACGCCGATTATCCTGAAGTTGTCAAGTCGCAGGTTGCCCTCACGAGTAAAAAGCAAGGTTATCCTTCGTCCAGGCTTCCAGAATTTACAGAAGAAGAGAATAAAATGATCAAAGGCACTGCTCATTTCTTTGCTGTGCAGAATTATACGATTTGCTGAGTCAAGTACCAGGAGAACAAGAAAGGAGAACTGGGTTTACTCCAGGATGAGGAAGTTGAAGTTTTTCCAGACCCATCTTGTATAAGTTTGGCTTGGGTCTATGTGGTGCCATGGGGAATACGTAAACTACTGAAATACATTGAGGTAAATGCACCTTTTGTTTGCGTCCATGTGTATTCAAACATGGGAAGATGGGAAGACGGGCACATGTCTGTGTGTATAAGAACCCGAACAAAGAATGATTTAGGCAATAGCATATACATTTGTTGGCCTGGGAAGAGATGATTAGGATTTAAGTCGATGGGGGTTAACTAGCTGATAAAGGGCTTCAAAGCTATTATTAAACTTAGGATTAAATTAAATGCTAAATTAAATTAAATTCAGTTGTGGCTACAGTAGCTTGGACATATTTTTCAGGCTGGGGTCACAACTGGAATTACTAAAAGGGATAATAAGGGTTGAAATAGCTGGATCCTTTTTGGGTCTCTGTTACACTGGATGGCATCCAGGTAGCTGAAATTAAAAATTTTAAGTTATCAGTTTTTAGGATCCCTGCTGTGTTGGGGGGATAGAGGCTGTAGCTGCTGGGAGGGACCAAGGGGTTAAGGAGAAATGATAGTCAGCAGATGCTGATGGAAGAAAGATACTTCTGTCTTCTCATTATAACAAAAGTCATTTGACTGTCTTCATGGATATTTGCACAGTTTTTCTTTTCCATCGTTAGTTATAGAAGGTCAGCACGCAGAACATTAAGTTAATAGGGTCAGTGCAATTTGATGAAAACTAGTTTTGGGGTTGTAGTTTAGAGAAGGTAGAGGGGAATGCACCTGATATAATGAGCTTTTTTTTTTTTTTTTTTTTTAAACATCTGTCTGGAATAAAACTTCTGCTTTCTTGTTCCAGGATATGTATAATAACCCTGTAATTTACATCACAGAGAATGGATTTCCCCAGGGTGACCCGACATCTTTTGATGATGCTCAGCGCTAGGAGTATTTCAGACAGACGTTTCAGGAACTGTTCAAAGGTACCATTTGAAATGATGAAAGATCAATTGTGCAAGCTTAATATAATTTTCCCATGTGCCTATTTGCATTCAGCAAAGACCAATGATTTTGAAAGCTGAAATTCATGTAAATCAGTGTAAAGCCATGTAATTAAGAGAGAGGGGAGAAAAAAAGTATTTAGGAAAGCGGAAGGTGAGGATTTTGGTCTAGCTTCAACCTGCTGAAATTTAAGCAAGTAAAAAGCGACTGTCTTCCACATTTTGTGACTCCTGGGTGAAGGTGACATGAATAGAAGGAGTGGTGGCTGTTGGGAGAGAACCTCAGTTATTACAAAAAGATCAGCTGTGACCAACTAGAGCATGTTTATTTGCATATTTTAATATCCTAACTACCAAGAAATGAATTGACAGAATTCTTAAAGGACCAAAATTAAGTATTTGTTAAATAAACTTTAAAGGGGAATGTATCTTCAATCAATGCATGTTTCATTTAAACTGTTACCAAGCAGCAGAAACAGGTTTTTTTTTGTCATATAGAATCTGTGAATTTTGTTTCAAGACAATATTATTATTCTGGTATCTCCTTTTCCCTGATGGGATTCTTTTCATATTTGAAAACAAATGTGAAGGAATAATCTTTAACTGGTAACACACATTTCTACCCCAGTTAATTTCTCCCTTTTAGCTACCACTTGGAACACTGTTGCTTCGTAAATTTAATTTCTCCTCCCTATAAAGGAATAATATCATAGCAACAAAATTCAATGCAAAATTAGATTTACAATTTCCTTTTTTTTAACCATGATAGGCACAGTTATTTCTCATCATTCTGTTTGAGAGGTCCTGGAATGATTCTTTCCAAAATAAATCAGTAACATATTGGAATCAGCCAGAAGGAATTCTGGAAAGTGACATAAAGTGATTTCTTTCCCAAACCTAAAATATATTGACTCAGTCCCTCACCTGGGCCTGGAGTTTATTGACAGAGGGCAATTGGATTCCTACAAATTGATCCAAGCAAAATCATTTTTTTGTGTTACAGACAAAACGGATTCATCCTCTGTATGGGAATTCCCCATCTGATAAGAAAAAGAAATCTCTAGGTTTCTGAGATTCTCCCCACTTCTCCCTATAAATGACCCTATTCATAGTTAATACACTGATGTTCCCAGCTTCACCCCAAGAGGCAAGTAGGCTAGTTACCATCATAAGATTTATGGATGCCATAGGGACCACAAACGACTCGTCCAAGATTGTTCTGTGCATGTTAGGGAAAAGAGAGAAAAAATAGAAATTGGCTTTCTTCATTCCCAGCTTGGTGCTCTGTTTAGTGCTAACATAAGGACATTTCATTGCTCTCTGAAATTGTTTCAAGTGCTTTATACAGTCCCTTAGATCTTTAAGACCCTCAAACTAAGACAAGTTAAAAATAGAAAAGTTACTGAAGGCAAGAGTAGAAAATGTGAGAAGGTTTGGTTTGTGAGCGACCGGAGAGAAGAATAGGGTTAGGAACAAAATCCTAGTTTTGAACTTGTTGAATTTCTATTGTACTTTTGAATTGATGTAAAAAGTATCACATACTTAAACCATTAATTTTTCACAGCATCTACAATCTCTTCTGATTCTTAACATTAGATAATTTGTATTCAGTGTAATTAACACACAATATTCTATTTATTTTGATTTAAAAAAAATATGTAGCCTTCCAAAATGTGCAGAAATGTACACATTGACCAAAAACCCTATATTAAGTGTATTTTCTGGACTGGGTATAGTGATAGCTATTTTCCATATGTTGTTGTAGTGGACAACAATTTTTTCATCTGCAGTGAAACTTTCTTTTCTAGTAACGAATCCATTTTTTTCTATGAAATACCCACCTCCCCCCATCCTTAGACTTACCATACCGAGGGCCATGTAAGTAGAATAAAATACTTCTGTTTGTCAATAGATAATTGATTGGTCTAGATATAGGCACATGACATGAGCTGGGCCAATCCCAGTTCTTCCCTAGGATTTAAAACTTGGACCAATCAGTTTGTTTGTCTCATAGCTTGGATTGACCTTGGCAGGCCATTGGTGGCTATGCCTTGCCATATAAAGCTTAGGGGTAGTGAGAAGGTGAGCTGTAGGTGCCCCAAGGGAAATGGAGACAAGAAACAGGGAGAGATTCAGGAGGGCACTTGCACCTCTAATTCCAGTTTTTATTCAGAGCCAGTTGCATGCATGTTCTTGAGAAACATTACTTTTACTTACAACTAAGTGCTCTTTCTGCTTCATCTGCTTCTGACTGGATTTCTATCACTTGGAACAAAGAAAGTCTTAATTGATGCCATCATCTCATTTTATTTTCAAAACAGTGAGATGAGGTTATTGCTCCTAATTTACAGATGAGCAAACTGAGTTTCAAAGAAGCTAAGTCATTTGCTCAAGATCACAAAGTTACTAAGTAGTATTTACTAGAACAAGGCAGAATGTGTATATTATTATTATTATTACCACTACTGTTGGTATTGGGCTTTCTGACTCAGAGTGCTTGCTTGTCCCACCACACTTCTCCAAACTTTTCCTCACCTTTGGTGCCCTGGGCTTGCACAGATTCTTTGAAAGTGCTTCATGCTGCTTCTGCAACAGCCGACAGGTCCTACGACCTTGGACAAAACTCAGACACCCTGTATCTTGCCTGTTGTCAGAGGCACAGAGCTGAAGTTACTGATTGATTTCCTGAGACTGCCCCAAGGTAGCGCCAGTGATCTTGGTTGGTGAGAACCTTACTAGTAAGAAGCACCTTGTGCGCAATTAAAAATAATAACAGACCGAGGAAGACATTTGTGGGAAGCGCTGCAGGTGGGAGCCCTCCAGAACCCAGGGAGTCCATAGATGGACTATGGCTTTGTGATTCCCATGAAAAAAGCCCTCCCTCCAACATCACACATCGGACAGGCACATAATGACACCATAGTTGGATCAATGGCGGTGTCTGCCTGGAGGTCTTACTAATCTCTTCAGGTAAAATCCCACAACAGTTAATTGAGCAGTAAAAAGAAAGCTAATGTTTTTGTTTCCTTTGGGGAAAGAAAAAAAAAAAGAGGAAAAATGTCATTTCAAGAAAAAGAAATCAGCTAACACCTTTTTAATCATTGCATTATTTAAATGCCTTTAAAGAGATTGTGTTTTAATTAATGCAGATATAGATGAGAGAAAAACAACACAGTGGAGACAAAAACACTGTAAATAACATAGAACTAGGCTTGCATTCCAGTTCCAGTTATTCAAGGACGGGCAAAAGGTTCAAGCTACCAAACTCTCAGTTTGTTCAGCAATAAAAATGGGATAACACTTTCCCTGGCAGAGTTGTTGAAAAGATTTTGTTTAATAAGCTATTGTGTTAAACACCCCAAGCAATTGTCTGGCACATGGTAGGCCCTCAACAAATGGTATAATTATTATTATTACAAAATATGCATTTTTAATAACATATTTATCACCCTAAGTTATTTTCCTTATTATTTAAGAAATAGAATACCAAGACATTAAAAAAAATTCCATTCCCCCTCAAGTCTCTAAGTTATGGCAGCACATTCCCCCATGTCTGCAATTTTCTCCATCATTCTTTTTGGGAAACCTCTGAATGGGTGTTGTAACATTGGCCCTCTGGCTATTTATGATTGAACCCTGTGGAGGACAAAGCAGCCAGGACCTCCCTCCATTCGTTATTCCTTTGGAGAGGTTGCCAGGTTATGTGAAAAATCAAATCATTGCAGCAGAAACAACTGTCAATCAACTGGGTACCTGGAATTGTTCTGCCACAGGAATTTGGGAAAAGCTCAGGGAGCAGTAATCTTCAAAGAGTTAGGCTTTTCTCACATGATAGGAATCTTTATTATATTCATAAAATTTACACCAGTCCTTGCTGCTCTGGAGCCAGCAGGCAAGTTTAAGTTCGTATGTAATCACACACAAAGGGATACCTCAATAATCTGAATGTTGTTGAGCAGGTGAGAAAGTGTGAGAAATCAGGGGAAGTTATTCTCAATGGGCGATACTTGACCCATGACCTAAACTCTCCTAAAAGGGGATTCCAGTTGGGTTCAACCTGCTCCTCACACCTACTGAATATATGCCTGTTCTTGGCTTGGTTCCCAATCTTTCCTCAACTGGAATGTCATGGTCTTTGCCTTCCTCCTGGCCCAGTCCTGTTTGGAGTAGATCAACTAGCTTGAAGTCAGGCAAGACATGGGTTTGAAATTTAGTTCTTCCACTTACAAGTTCAATAATTTGGAGAAAAGTCTTAAGCAAACAATACTTCAGCCATCTAATTTTCAAAATGGGGATAATAAGAAAATCTGTCTTCTAAAACATGGTGTAAAATGAACAAGATAATGCGTATAAAGCCTACATACAGAGTCTGGTATAAGAAAGATTCCATAATGATGGTTAGTTTTGGGGGGCATCTCTGAGCCCTCTGAGAGTTGGAGCTGTGTCTTTTTTATAATTATATCTTCAGCCCAGAGCACCGTTTCTGTCATGTAGTAGCTTTCTACACGTTTGTTGAATTTGGTTGTTTCTGTCGGGGAAGAGTTAGTCAATGGATAATGAGAAATAAATGATGAAATGATTGGGAACTGTATTTTCTTTCCCTAAAGAAATATACCCCACACAGGAAAAAAAAAATGCAGCCTTCTGGAAAGTTTCTGAGCCAGCCCAACTTTCCAGTGAGATCCATGCCTGAGTTAGCACAGTAGTAGATGATTGCAGAGAAGATTTGTTAATGACCAGCTTTAGGCTTTTAATGACAAAACTCCTCAGCAAGATGTCATCAAATTTATTGAAGACTTCACTGAAAGTGTTGAAGCTGATGCATTGTAACAAGAAGGTTATAAATCTTGCAGCTTGCGTATACCACCAAGACAGGATGCTGAGCGCAGAATCACCCTGCTGTTGTCTGTCAGCATTCTCCCTCCCTCACTTCCCATGGAGAACCAGGAAAGGAGAAATACATCCATTTCTGAAAGTGGTGCAGACCTGGCAGCCACCTGCCTATGTCAGTTTCAGACCACAGAGGCCCATTTAACTGGACAAAATGTGTTAAGCACCTGTGTTTTTCTAAATGTGCATTTAAAAAATCCTAAGAATTAGGGAAAGATCTCAAAGTTTGACACATTGACCTTTTGAAAAAATGAACCTATTAAAAATCCATTGCAAGCTCAGAATAGAGACTCAGTTACTTGAATATAGAGTATCACTCCATGTCTATTGTTTTATTGCTTCTCAAAGTAAACCTTTGTCAACGTAGGCCTATGGAGCAGTTCATCTCATAGCTCACGGAGAACTCACAGCTTTGGGGACGTGTGGGGTGGAATGTCGGATGAACTTAATACTGTTGCTCCTGGCTGGACTGGATGGAGCTAGCGAAGAGGAGTCAAGATCGGAATAGAGAAGGAAGAATGAAATTCAAAGGCCGTGCACAAGAATTGTTTGTGTGTGCTAGTGTACGGACTTGTAGCATTTGAAAAGTCATGAAGAAAACAATTTCCAATATATCTGTATCCCACCAACCTACATATTCAGACCACACATAAACTCAGACAGCCAAAGATTACAGAGTAAACCTTAAACAGAGATATGCCAGATCACCTTCCCCTATTGCTTCTCCCCTACTTCTCCCCAAATTTCAGTAGCATACTTACCTTTGTCTTCCATTCTCCCATATGAAGGGTGGCAGAGTAGAAAGTCTGAAGGGTCTGAAGAGTGCAGACTAAGTCCTGGGTTCTGGTGGTGTGCCCTTGGGGAAGTTCTCATTAGGACTCTCTGAATGTCAACCTCCTCACCTGTTAAATGGGACAGATGCTAATTGCCATCCTGCCTAACCCAAAGTCAGTTGTGAAAATAAAATAATTTATGTATATATATGTCCTGAGCACCTTAAAATGTTAGATATTATTCTCATATTTGATATAGTTACTTTATACCTTTAAGGATATCATCACTCTGGCCAAAAATACATAATCTGGACCTTAGTGTTCTCCACTGCAAAGGGAAGTGTTTGGTGCCCGTTATCCAGATCCTGTCAACATTTACAATTCTCATATTCTATGGTTTTCAGTTTCCTGCACGTTTCTGAAGGGCTATGACAGTGGGATCAGATTAGGGGTTTGAGAGAACGTGTTCTATGACCAAGTGACTGGTGTGGTGCTTGGCAAAGCTCAGAATCAAACACACACAAACACACACACACACACACACACACACACACACACAGACACTGCTGTTGCTGAAATACTTCACCAGACTTATCCAGGTGAGGCCCATACTGATGTGATCGGGAACATACACCATTTAACAGGCACACCCTCTTAGAAACATAGAACCTGTTGCATCTGCTTCCTGGGAACAGGTTTCATGGAGTTGCCCATTTGAGAAGCAGCTCAATCACACATCTGCCCTTGTGCTTCCTGATTAGAAACCATTCTTTATCTTCTATTTCTATAACATTCTAATACATATGCTCTGCCCCCACAGATGGACATTCCCTTAGGCTTCTTTTTAATTCAGTCCCAACTGTTTTGAGGAGATAATTACTTAAGGTTCTCCACCACATCAGACCCAGTGAATTTTAATACTACTATACAGCCTTTAAAAAATTTATTTAGATGATTCCAAACTCATCCTCCATTTTTAGAACAATCTGTCCAGTAGTTTTTGTGTTGATGTAGCAGCAAACAGAAGTGCAGTTGTATTTTTATAACTGTAAAACAGACCTGTAAAATAATCAAAGCATAATTTATCTGAAGAAAATCTATTTTTCCAGTATAAAGAGTAGACTCAATAGAATCTTGAAAAAGGGGCAAAAATAAGGATTTGATAATGCTTTTTAAAATGAAGTATAATTGAGATATAACACTGTATAAGTTTAAGGTATACAACATGTTGATTTGATACATTTATATATTATGATATATATTATAATATCACCACCTTAGTGTTAACTAAAACCTCTAATATGTTACAGAGTTATTATTTCCTTTTTTTTTTGGCAGTAGGAACAATTAAGATCTAGTCTCTTAGCAACTTTGCAGTTTATAATACAGTATTGCTGACTATAATCACTATACTGTGCATTAGCTCTCCAGAACTTACCTATTTATCTATTAGTTCATAGTTTGTACCCTTAAACAACATCTCCCTCCACCCCCAGCCTCTGGTAACTACCATTATACTCTCTGTTTTTACAAGTTTGGCTTTTTTAGATTCCACATATAAGTGATTTTATACAATATTTGTATTTTTCTGTCTGACTTTTCACTTTGCATAATGCCCTCAAGTTCCAGCCATGTTGCAAATGGCAGGATTACTTTTCCTTCTTCTCGTGGCAGAATAATAGACCGCTGGGTGTTTGTGTGTGTGTGTGTGTGTGTGTGTGTGTATGTATGTATATATCAAAACTTCATTATTATACATTCATCTGTAGATCTGTTGATCATTTGTTGATGGACACTTAGGTTGTTTCCATATCTTGGTTATTGTCAATAATGCTGCAATAAACATAGGAGTTCACATATCTCTTGACTATCATCAAGAAGACTAGAGATAATTATTGGTGAGGATGTCGGGATAAAATAACTCTTGTACACTGTTGGTAGGAATGTAAATTGATTCAGCCACCATGGAAAACAGTATGGAGGTTCCTGAAAAAATTAAAAATAGAACTACTATATGATACAGCAAAATCCACTTCTGGGTATATATCCAAAGGAAATGGAAACAGGAGTTTGAAGAGTTGATGACTTTTTTCACCTGTCTGGGGAGAGAGCAATACTGGAATATTCAGGTGTTGAGAGGAGGGCTATTGGAGTTGAGAGAAGGTGAGCATCTCAGGTTTTCCCCAGGTGAAGTTGTCCTCAATTGACTCTCTACATAAGCTCTTATTTTCTGATCTCCAAAATAAACTGATTACCACCTGGCCTCTTAGTTATCTAAGAACCTGCTTTGGGGCAAGGCTAGTAGAATTTCTCTTAGTGTGATTGGCAGGGATTGCCTGGATAACTGTGTTAAGATGGATTCTGTTGGACAGCTGTGGGCTCTTGGAAGAGGGAGAAGTGGATGGCCAGGTGTTAGTCATTCCTACTCAGGAAACTCAGGAAACTTGGAGTTTTCCAAATCTTGGAAAAGGATATTCCCCACTATAAATTATTACATTGACATTATGTCTTTTAAATCAAAGTCTTGTGAGTTCATCAGTGGAGATTAGCTCTGGGTGCACTAAGCAAATGAGTCTCTGGATTTGCAGCGTTGCTAATTAGACCTTAAGCAGTGTTAATCTCACCAGTTCTATGGCGTTCCCCTCTGTGGTCTTATCTTACCTATTTATAACTTTGATATTACTTATGCTGGACAATTGCTCTACAGTGACATAAATATTGTTTCTGCCAGCTTTCCCAAGCTTGTCATTGAGTAAATTCCTGGTTAACTACACCCTATATTGTTTTTTCAATATTGAGCCTGACACTGTATACAAGAAAATCAACAATATTATGAATAATACATTAAACATTGGTGCCATAAACTGATTCATGAGACCCTCGTACAACTGCAGCCCTGTCACAATTGAATACTTGTTGAATAAGCCAACTGAATAGATGGAACTTGGGAAACACTTTGGTTTTTGAAGACAATGCCCATTATAATCCTTGAAAGGAAGGGAAAAAACATTTTTAGGAGAAAATGGAAGTTATTAAAAGGTATAAGCATTCACAGGCAAGAGCAGTGTGTAGTAAGATTTTATGCACCATTTTTTTACAGACAAAATTCTAACCAGAATACAGTTTTGGGGTTTTTAGTTCTATACTTAGCATTCAGTAAGTGTTAAGTAAATGTTTAATGAGTGACTAGGAGATTGAACCTACCTTAGTAGGAAAACTGAATTACTCTCCAGAATTTCAATGAATATTAGATTTATACCACCATTTTGTTTTTTAAAAGAATTTAAATAAATGGTAGATTGTTTTTACTATTATGAGAACAATTTTCATGCATCAGGATTAGGCATGAGTGCTAATTATACCCTTTTGACATTAAACTTGGGTGTGTTGTGACAATAATTGAAATCTATGCTAAAGTTTTTTAACCTTCTTTCTATAAATGCACTTAACCTCTCTGTGCCTCAGTTTCTTCATTTGAAGAATAAAAATCTTGAACTAGCTATTCTTTGGGGATCCTTCCAGTTTAAGAATTATATAACCCTCTAGATATTCTTTCTAGGCAGGTATGTCTAGGATCATATTTTATTAGAACTCTTGATAATTTCTTAGGCTATTTAAAAAAAATTAAGTCTAAGGAATTATAATTAATAGTCTTTTTAAAAGAATTTTCTTCATTCTTCTTATCCAGCTACTTAATTTGAAATGTGAACACCTTTTTTACCTGGGCATAAAATTAGACCTTGCTCTCCAATGAACTGATTCTATTGATATTGATTCAGTTTCCAGGTAACATTTTCTTGACCTTCAATCTGGGTGTTTCCTCCTTTATTCATTTGTATTGAAAATGAACCTCACTTTTCTTCCCCTGAGAAAGTTATCCCTTGGAGTTCAGAAACAGAAGGGTCACCTCAGATTCAAGTTTTACAAAGTTACTGTGGAGAGTGTAAAATCTCAGAGAGGAAATTGAATGAACAAATCAATTCAAAGCATTAGAGGAAAATTCTCAATTGAACAACTCCATGGCAGTTACAATCATGAGCAGCGAAATCACCTTCAAAACATGATCATGGCAAGCACCATGTAATCTATCAAGTTTTAAGACAGTTAAGTATGATTTTCAAGCTTCACCATAAATGCATAATTTAATTCAGTTAGGCAGTGCAGTAATTTTAACTTTCTTTAAATTTAACTTGAGCATGAAACTTTTGTCTCTGGGCAAGATCCTGAATTAGAAGGGAGGATCAGATTTCAGAATTACCTTCCCGCCATAATTCTGGGGAGAGGCTTCATATATGGGAAGTCTGTTTTTTTATTCTGAATTTTTGAGCAGAGAGATAACTCCAATCAGGGTTCCTTTGACCCCAAGTTACTGTTTAGGTAGCATTTTCTTCAATACAATGAAAATATCAGCATGGTGCTAGAGATGAAAATAGTTCCTTTTAAGGCTTCTTAAGGTTTATCTGGAAATGCTACATTCAGCAAGAAGGCCAGTCTCTTTGATGAGGGTCATCTCAGAAGTGCAATGTCCCCTTGATGTGAATGAGATTAGCTAATGAAACAGTATCATGGCCGGAGATTATTCCATGCCCTTCTAAAGTTTAGCCACTTTCCCCCCTTGTTTGTGATATTCCATTATAGGAATCACTGTCTGCTTTTGAGATAAGTGAAACCGTTATGTGTGGAGGAAGAAAAGGCATTTGAGCCTTGAAGAATGCTAATTGGCGCTTGTGAATACGGGTGAACAAGAAGCCATAAATGTCTCAGGTGAAATTGTGAATGAGTTTGGGACTAAAAAGATGATGGGAGAAGGAATGTACCACACCTGTTTATGAAATAACTTTTTTCTCCCCTAACAAGTTGAATTCATTTCTTTTATAGATGTAAATCCAGCCTAAAGTTTTAAATACTTTTAAATGACCATGTTCTTTTGCGAGGCAATTCAAATATTGGGTTGGCCAAAAAGCTCGTTCGTGTTTTCTTGTAAGATGTTATGGAAAAACCCTAACAAACTTTTTGGCCAACCCAATGTATTTTATAGTTAAGGATAAGTGTATTAACACAAAAATTAGATCACTGAATAAAATATGAGTAAATGAATGTATATTAAGTATATACATTTATTGGTAAATCATTTTGTTATGTGGCTGAGGCTGTGCTAATTTAGTCTCTTAAAATATTTTCTTCCAAAGATGTTCAGGCTATATTCTTCATGCTTTGAATGAGCAGTTGGCCTTTTATTAAAAAAAAAAAAAAAACTTACAAAAATATTTCATGCCCAGAGTTTGCTGCCCTCATGAATACATGGTAACAGTCTCAAGAATGGCTGAGAAAAATTCTTCAGCGTGTCTGGAAAAACAAAGGGTATGACCCACTGACTGTGCTTAAGTTTTATACAGACAGGCAGAAAATTTTATGACTACTTTTACATAACAAGAATTTGCTTGTTTGACATAGTGAAAGAACATATTCCTTAAAGACACAGATCTGCTCTCAAAATCTGTCTCTGACACCCTGTCTTGTTTTGTAACCTTGGACAAGTTATCCTAACTTTATGAGTCTCAGTTCATCATCTGTGAAATGTTATTTTTGGTGGGGATTAATGATATACTTCATATCCTAGAAAAATGCTTGGCACATAAGTCTCCCAAATGATAACGAATGCAGTGAATTCTTTGTTACCCAGCATCTGTTATCCAGGATTTTAGAAAAACTGTGACTTCCTGCACAATCATCAAGCACTGATAATTTATATTTCTCTTGATGACCCTGAAATGCATTCTGAATAATTAGAGAAAGATTAAATTATAATCAGTTTAGTTTCAGTGTTAAGTGTATTTTAATATTCTCATTCTTTAAAAATTTGTAATCCTTCTGCATGTGGTAACAATTAACAGAAAATATTTGATTAGCTGGAGCACTCCATTTCCTGACTATCTGACTAATAAAGAGTTTATTGTGTATTGCTGGAACCCAAACTCTGCCCTGTGGATCAACTGGGCATTTGCTATGTGGGTTCACTTCACACCAGCCTTATATCCATTCTCAGAGTCAATGTGTTGACTTTATTGCCTGGTGGAAATTCTAGAATTAACCATTAAATATTCTCAAACAATAGTCTGAGTCTACACAAGGCCCTTTTTTTGATCCCAAGGTCATAATACTGGTCATCCAGTCTGATTTTGTGAAGATGAGTAACTAAATCTTCCAGCCTTGAGCCTTGTCCGTTCTTTTCCTATGGATTTCTAGAGATGGACATCTCAACCAACATTAGTAACCAATCTGTCTTGGTGTTTCATCAACCTTTACTTTTATCCAATCGTGTTTTAGACATCTTCACCGGGCTTTTTAGGCTACATAACGTTCTAAATGAAAACTTCGCTGTGCATTTAATCATTTTTATGGTTCTTCTTGGAATTATCCACATTTCTCCCATTTGGCTGGTCCCCCACATAATGTCACATGCTTCTTTCAAAGATGGCTTAACAACTGACTTGTGTTAGAAATAGTCTTTAAAAATGTATCAATGGGACTTCCGGGTAAGATGGCGGAAGAGTAAGACGCGGAGATCACCTTCCTCCCCACGGATACACCAGAAATACAGCTACACGTGGAACAACTCCTACAGAACACCTACTGAACGCTGGCAGAAGACTCCAGACCTCCCAAAAGGCAAGAACTCCCCACATACCTGGGTAGGGCAAAGCGGAGAGATCCTCACACAGAGGATCGGTGCCGAGTGGCACTCACCAGCCCGAGAGGTTTGTCTGCTCGCCCACCGGGGCGCGCAGCGCTGGAAGCTGAGGCTCGGGCTTCGGTCAGAGCGCAGAGAGAGGACTGGGGCTGGCGGCGAGAACTCAGCGTGAAGGGGGCTAATGTGCCACAGCTAGCCGGGAGGGAGTCCGGGAAAACTCTGGAGCTGCCGAAGAGGCAAGAGACTTTTTCTTCCCTCTTGGTTTCCTGGTGCGCGAGGAGAGGGGATTAAGAGCGCTGCTTAAAGGGGCTCCACAGACGGGCGCGAGTCGCGACTGAAAGCGCGGAGCCCAGTGACGGGCGTGGGATGCTGGGGCTGCTGCTGCCGCCGCCAAGAAGCCTGTGTGCGAGCACAGGTCACTGCCCACACCGCACTTCCGGGAGCCTGTGCAGCCCGCCACTGCCGGGGTCCCGGGATCCAGGGGCGGCTTCCCTGGGAGAACGCACGGCGCGCCTCGGGCTGGTGCAACGTCACGCCGACCTCTGCCGCTGCAGGCTCGCCCCGCACTCCGTGCCCCTCCCTCCCGCCCGGCCTGAGTGAGCAAGAGTCCCCGAAGCGGCTGCTCCTTTAACCCTGTCCTGTCTGAGCGAAGAACAGACGCCCTCCGGCGACCTGACCTCAGAGGCGGGGCCAAATCCAAAGCTGAGACCCAGGAGCTGTGAGAACAAAGAAGAGAAAGGGAAACCTCTCCCAGCAGCCTCAGAAGCAGCGGATTAAAGCTCCACAATCAACTTGATGTACCCTGCATCTGTGGAATACATGAATAGACAACACATCATCCCAAATTGAGGAGCCCGGAGTCAGTGCTGTGCCTCTGAGGTGGGAGAGCCAACTTCAGGACACTGGTCCACAAGAGACCTCCCAGCTCCACATAATATCAAATGGCAAAAATCTTCCAGAGATCTCCATCTGAACACCAGCAGCCAGCTTCACTCAACGACCAGCAAGCTACAGTGCTGGACACCCTATGCCAAACAACTAGCAAGACAGGAACACAACGCCACCCATTAGCAGAGAGGTGTCCTAAAATCATAAAAAGTCCGCAGACACCCCAAAACACACCACCAGACGTGGACCTGCCCACCAGAAAGACAAGATCCAGCCTCATCCACCAGAACACAGGCACTAGTCCCCTCCACCAGGAAGCCTACACAACCCACTAAACCAACCTTAGCCACTGGGGACAGACACCAAAAACAACGGGAACTACGAACCTGCAGCCTGCAAAAAGGAGACCCCAAACACAGTAACATAAGCAAAATGAGAAGACAGAAAAACACACAGCAGGAGAAGGAGCAAGATAAAAACCCACCAGACCTAACAAATGAAGAGATAATAGGCAGTCTACCTGAAAAAGAATTCAGAATAATGATGGTAAAGATGATCCAAGATTCTATTTCCCAGATCCAAAATCTTGGAAATAGAATAGACAAAATGCAAGAAACAGTTAACAAGGACCTAGAAGAACTAAAGATGAATCAAGCATCGATTAAAAACACAATAAATGAAATGAAAAATACTCTAGATGGGATCAATAGCAGAATAACTGAGGCAGAAGAACGGATAAGTGATCTGGAAGATAAAATAGTGGAAATAACTGCTGCAGAGCAAAATAAAGAAAAAAGAATGAAAAGAACAGAGGACAGTCTCAGAGACCTCTGGGACAACATTAAATGCACCAACATTCGAATTATAGGGCTTCCAGAAGAAGAAGAGAAAAAGAAAGGGACTGAGAAAATATTTGAAGAGATTATAGTTGAAAACTTCCCTAATATGGGAAAGGAAATAGTTAATCAAGTCCAGGAGGCACAGAGAGTCCCATACAGAATAAATCCAAGGAGAAACATGCCAAGACACATATTAATCAAACTGTCAAAAATTAAACAAAAAGAAATCATATTAAAAGCAGCAAGGCAAAATCAACAAATAACACACAAGGGAATCCCCATCAGGATAACAGCTGATCTCTCAGCAGAAACTCTACAAGCCAGAAGGGAGTGGCAGGACATACTTAAAGTGATGAAGGAGAAAAACCTGCAACCAAGATTACTCTACCCAGCAAGGATCTCATTCAGATTTGATGGAGAAATTAAAACGTTTACAGACAAGCAAAAGCTGAGAGAGTTCAGCACCACCAAACCAGCTTTACAACAAATGCTAAAGGAACTTCTCTAGGCAAGAAACACAACAGAAGTAAAAGACCTACAATAACGAACCCAAAACAATTAAGAAAATGGGGATAGGAACATACATATCGATAATTACCTTAAATGTAAATGGACTAAATGCTCCCACCAAAAGACACAGAGTGGCTGAATGGATACAAAAACAAGACCCATATATATGCTGCCTACAAGAGACCCACTTCAGACCTAGAGACACATACAGACTGAAAGTAAGGGGATGGAAAAAGATATTCCATGCAAATGGAAATCAAAAGAAAGGTGGAGTAGCAATTCTCATATCAGACAAAATAGACTTTAAAATAAGGACTACTAGAAGAGACAAAGAAGGACACTACCTAATGATCAAGGGATCGATCCAAGAAGAAGATATAACAATTGTAAATATTTATGCACCAAACATAGGAGCACCTCAATACATAAGGCAAATACTAACAGCCATAAAAGGAGAAATCGACAGTAACACAATCATAGTAGGGGACTTTAACACCCCACATTCACCAATTGACAGATCATCCAAAATGAAAATCAATAAGGAAACACAAGCTTTAAATGATACATTAAACAAGATGGACTTAATTGATATTTATAGGACATTCCATCCAAAAACAACAGAATACACATTTTTCTCAAGTGCTCATGGAACATTCTCCAGGATAGATCATATCTTGGGTCACAAATCAAGCCTTGGTAAATTTAAGAAAATTGAAATTGTATCAAGTATCTTTTCCGACCACAATGCTATGAGACTAGATATCAATTACAGGAAAAGAGCTGTAAAAAATACAAACACATGGAGGCTAAACAATACACTACTCAATAACGAAGTGATCACTGAAGAAATCAAAGAGGAAATTAAAAAATACCTAGAAACAAATGACAATGGAGACACGACGACCCAAAAACTAAGGGATGCAGCAAAAGCAGTTCTAAGAGGGAAGTTTATAGCAATACAATCCCACCTTAAGAAACAGGAAACATCTCGAATAAACAACCTAACCTTGCACCTAAAGCAATTAGAGAAAGAAGAACAAAAACATCCCAAAGTTAGCAGAAGGAAAGAAATCATAAAAATCAGATCAGAAATAAATGAAAAAGAAATGAAGGAAACAATAGCAAAGATCAATAAAACTAAAAGCTGGTTCTTTGAGAAGATAAACAAAATTGATAAACCATTAGCCAGACTCATCAAGAAAAAAAGGGAGAAGACTCAAATCAATAGAATTAGAAATGAAAAAGGAGAAGTAACAACTGACACTGCAGAAATACAAAAGATCATGAGAGATTACTATAAGCAACTCTATGCCAATAAAATGGACAACCTGGCAGAAATGGACAAATTTTTAGAAATGCACAACCTGCCGAGACTGAACCAGGAAGAAATAGAAAATATGAACAGACCAATCACAAGCACTGAAATTGAAACTGTGATAAAAAATCTTCCAACAAACAAAAGCCCAGGACCAGATGGCTTCACGGGCGAATTCTATCAAGCATTTAGAGAAGAGCTAACACCTATCCTTCTGAAACTCTTCCAAAATATAGCAGAGGGAGGAACACTCCCAAACTCATTCTACGAGGCCACCATCACCTTGATACCAAAACCAGACAAGGATGTCACAAAGAAAGAAAACTACAGGCCAATATCACTGATGAACATAGATGCAAAAATCCTCAACAAAATACTAGCAAACAGAATCCAACAGCACATTAAAAGGATCATACACCATGATCAAGTGGGGTTTATTCCAGGAATGCAAGGATTCTTCAATATACACAAATCAATCAATGTGATACACCATATTAACAAATTGAAGGAGAAAAACCATATGATCATCTCAATCGATGCAGAGAAAGCTTTCGACAAAATTCAACACCCATTTATGATAAAAACCCTGCAGAAAGTAGGCATAGAGGGAACTTTCCTCAACATAATAAAGTCCATATATGACAAACCCACAGCCAGCATCGTCCTCAATGGTGAAAAGCTGAAACCATTTCCACTAAGATCAGGAACAAGACAAGGTTGCCCACTCTCACCACTCTTATTCAACATAGTTTTGGAAGTTTTAGCCACAGCAATCGGAGAAGAAAAGGAAATAAAAGGAATCCAAATTGGAAAAGAAGAAGTAAAGCTGTCACTGTTTGCAGATGACATGATACTATACATAGAGAATCCTAAAGATGCTACCAGAAAACTACTAGAGCTAATCAATGAATTTGGTAAAGTTGCAGGATACAAAATTAATGCACAGAAATCTCTGGCATTCCTATATACTAATGATGAAAAATCTGAAAGTGAAATCAAGGAAACACTCCCATTTACCATTGCAACAAAAAGAATAAAATATCTAGGAATAAACCTACCTAAGGAGACAAAAGACCTGTATGCAGAAAATTATAAGACACTGATGAAAGAAATTAAAGATGATACAAATAGATGGAGAGATGTACCATGTTCTTGGATTGGAAGAATCAACATTGTGAAAATGACTCTACTACCCAAAGCAATCTACAGATTCAATGCAATCCCTATCAAACTACCACTGGCATTTTTCACAGAACTAGAACAAAAAATTTCACAATTTGTATGGAAACACAAAAGACCCCGAATAGCCAAAGCAATCTTGAGAACGAAAAATGGAGCTGGAGGAATCAGGCTCCCTGACTTCAGACTATACTACAAAGCTACAGTAATCAAGACAGTATGGTACTGGCACAAAAACAGAAAGATAGATCAATGGAACAGGATAGAAAGCCCAGAGTTAAACGCACGGACATATGGTCACCTTATCTTTGATAAAGGAGGCAGGAATGTACAGTGGAGAAAGGACAGTCTCTTCAATAAGTGGTGCTGGGAAAACTGGATAGGGACATGTAAAAGTATGAGATTAGATCACTCCCTAACACCATACACAAAAATAAGCTCAAAATGGATTAAAGACCTAAATGTAAGGCCAGACACTATCAAACTCTTAGAGGAAAACATAGGCAGAACACTCTATGACATAAATCACAGCAAGATCCTTTTTGACCCACCTCCTAGAGAAATGGAAATAAAGACAAAAATAAACACATGGGACCTAATGAAACTTAAAAGCTTTTGCACAGCAAAGGAAACCATAAACAAGACCAAAAGACAACCCTCAGAATGGGAGAAAATATTTGCAAATGAAACAACTGACAAAGGATTAATCTCCAAAATTTATAAGCAGCTCAGGCAGCTCAATAACAAAACAACAAACAACCCAATCCAAAAATGGGCAGAAGACCTAAATAGACATTTCTCCACAGAAGATATACAGACTGCCAACAAACACATGAAAGGATGCTCAACATCTTTACTCATTAGAGAAATGCAAATCAAAACTACAATGAGATATCATCTCACACCAGTCAGAATGGCCATCATCAAGAAATCTAGAAACAATAAATGCTGGAGAGGGTGTGGAGAAAAGGGAACCCTCTTGCACTGCTGGTGGGAATGTGAATTGGTACAGCCGCTATGGAGAACGGTATGGAGGTTCCTTAAAAAACTACAAATAGAACTACCATATGACCCAGCAATCCCACTACTGGGCATATACCCTGAGAAAACCATAATTCAAAAAGAGACATGTACCAAAATGTTCATAGCAGCCCTATTTACAATAGCCCGGAGATGGAAACAACCTAAGTGTCCATTATCGGATGAATGGATAAAGAAGATGTGGCACATATATACAATGGAATATTACTCAGCCATAAAAAGAAATGAAATTGAGCTATTTGTAATGAGGTGGATAGACCTAGAGTCTGTCATACAGAGTGAAGTAAGTCAGAAAGAGAAAGACAAATACTGTATGCTAACACATATATATGGAATTTAAGAAAAAAAATGTCATGAAGAACATAGGGGTAAGACAGGAATAAAGACAGAGACCTACTAGAGAATGGACTTGAGGATATGGGGAGGGGGAAGGGTAAGCTGTGACAAAGTGAAAGAGCGGCATGGACATATATACACTACCAAACGTAAGGTAGATAGCTAGTGGGAAGCAGCCGCATAGCACAGGGAGATCAGCTCGGTGCTTTGTGACCGCCTGGAGGGGTGGGATAGGGAGGGTGGGAGGGAGACGCAAAAGGGAGGGGATATGGAAACATATGTATATGTATAACTGATTAAATTTGTTATAAAGCAAAAAAATAAAAAAAATAATAAAAAAACAATAAATGGGTAAAAAAAAAAGAAATAATTTTGAGATTTAATTGACAGTTTTTATTAATTGATTTGATGTTGGAGAATAAAAAAAAAAAAAACCCAAACCATGTGATGGGAGTTAAAGTTGACTCAGGGCTTCTAATTGATGGTGTACACTATTTTAAAAGATAAGGATTATAGAATGAGGACTAACCTGAGGAAGAGGATGCTTGTAGGTGAAAGACAAGTTCAGTGTGGGATAAAGTTTGACATTTCAATAGGCTGTTGGAAATATACTTTGTGGAACTCAGGAAAAAGGGTATAGGATAGTGATTTTCAACTAACAGTCCATGTATTTTTTTCTAAGAGATCAATAATATTAATTAGAATTTTTCTTCTTTCCCCAATAATAATGTAAAAGTGTAATAAAAGGATATCAGAAAATGAAGATAAGTATTTCAACATACCAGAATATGAGTGTGTGAAAAGCTGTCAATAAATATAATCATGACTACTTTAAAAAAAAATGTATCAATGTATAGTTTCTTCATGATCTCAGCTAGTAAGGTGGATTTTCAGGCAAGCAGATTGATTTTGGAGGTTTAATTGATCACTGTAAGACATAGTATTCATCTGTCCTTCTCTGTCTGGCCTCATGCTGCCTTCCTTTAACTCTGTCTTGCCCTGAAATCCCCCTTCCAACCAACAGTCTTCTCTTCCATAATATCCTTCACGTCCAAGCTGACATTCCCAGTACTTAGGGAATACAGTGATGGCTGCAGAAGGAGGCTGAAGGTTTCCTTTAAATAGGTAGCAAGGACAGGTAGCTGGTGAAGAGTTAATTTTGCTTTCCAAGATCAGGCGACTGTTGGTCCTGGTATGAAGCCAGGATTTGTGAGGAATACTCCTGTCAAAATATGGGGTCTTCCTTGGCAATGTCTGGGTGCGTGCCAGGTGGAGACAGGGAGCCTGGGTGACTAGCCAGAAAGCAACAGTTAGCACTCTAACCCTGCGCTGTCTCACACTAAACACACTAGGTAACCATAGATCAGTTGATAAGGTAAGCTACCTATTACTACTACTTGTGTAATTTCACCCCAAAGTGACTTTTTTTTCTCCTTATATAGACATATATTAAAACAAACAACTCAATGGTAATGCTATCACTGTTTCTCTAGGAACAAAAAACTTATATTTGTTTGGCTATTGCAAACATGTTTCATGTTTGACAAACCATACTTACATTATAGGGCTATGCTGAATCTTCTGAGAACCATGATTTTGAACTTTGGTATATTAGAATCGTCAACTGCAATCAATTGACCATTGACCAAAAAAATGGTAACTTTTTACTGAGGAGGCTTCTTTAAGAAAATGTGACATTTTTGTAATTATGGAATCAGAGCTCCTTGGCAGAACAAATGAATTTATGTTAACATAAAGTGTTAAAACTTAAGAATGTTCATTAAATTGAAGTTAAAATCTCTTCAATGTTTTTTTGTACCAATACATTCCAGAAATGTCATATTGAATATTTGTATTGGCCAGTAGTTGAGGAAAGTTTATATGAAGTTTCTTATTCTTTAACTTAATTTTTTGTTGTTGAGATATAATTGACATATAACATTATATTAGTTTCAAGTGTACAATATAATAATTCAATATTTGTATATATGTTGTGAAATGATTCCCCAAATAAGTCTAAGTTATGTTTTAACTCTTGATATTCCTGATGCTGGATTCTCTTATAAATTTGGGTAATTGCATTCAATCTAATCATTTATTGCTTTCCTTTTATTTAAGAGAGATCTGCTTCTTTAAAAAAATCTTCTTTTTGTATTTCTATTTTGAAAAACATTTTTTGAATAACACAAACACTGTTAAATCTCTCTTATTCAGAATAATGGTAGGGAGGACAGTTAAATGCCAGTTTAACTTGTTGAGAGGTATTAATTTTTGTCAGTTATCGAAGATAGGCCATTTTATTATATATTCAGGTTCCTGATGAAAAGAAATACAAGCTATTAAGCCAGAACCAGGAGGGAAAGGGAGAATACAAATGTTCTGACCATAGATGTTGACAGAAGGCTTGAAAACTGGCACATAGTTCCTGGCAAAGGGATTCACCATTCATTACAGCAGTAGTATTCAGAATGTGTGCTGTGGAGCCTTGGGTTCTGTGGAGATATCTCTGGGGACTCTGTTAGATTGTATTGAGAGAAAGTGAGAAATTAGGGCTCCGGGGCACATCAGTTTTCATTGGCTGTATATATCAGAAATCCATGAAAATTTTCATTTGAAAAGAAGACTCTGTTGCTAAAAAAGGAAAAACTGGATACCCACTGACTAATAGGGAACTCATTATCAGAGGGGAAAAAACATAGTAGCAAATTGGTTAAAGATAGTGGAGTAGAAGGTCATGTGCTCACTCCCTCCTGCAAGAGCACCGGAATCACAACTACCTGCTTAACAATCATCTATAGGAAGACACTGGAACTCACTAGAAAAGATACCCCACATCTAAAGACAAAGGAAAAGCTGCAATGAGATGGTAGGAAGGGCGCAATCACAATAAAATCAAATCCCATAACCACAGGATGGGTGACTCACAAACTGGAGGACAATTATACCACAGAAGTCTACCCACTGGAGTGAAAGTTGTGAGCCCCACATAAGGCTTCCCAACCTGGGGGTCTGGCAATGGGAGGAGGAATTCCCAGAGAGTCAGACCTTGAAGGCTAGCAGGATTTGATTGCAGGACTTTGACAGGACTGGGGGAAACACAGACTCCACTCTTGGAGGGCACACACAAAGCAGTGTGTGCATCACGACCCAGGGGAAGGAGCAGTGACCCCGTGGGAAACTGAACCAGACATACCTGCTACTGTTGGAGGGTCTCCTGCAGAGGCAGGCGTGGCTGTGGCCCACTGGGGGGACAAGGACACTGGCAGCAGGAGATCTGGGAAGTACTCCCTGGCATGAGCCCTCCCAGAAGCTGCCATTATCCCCACGAAAGAGCCTGCAGCCTCCAGTGCTGGGTCACCTCAGGCTAAACAACCAACAGAGAGGGAACACAGACCCATCCATTAGCAGACAAGTGGATTAAAGTTTTACTGAGCTCTGCCCACCAGAGCAACACCCAGCTCTACCCACCACCAGTCCCTCCCATCAGGACGCTTGCACAAGCCTCTTAGATAGCCTCATCCACCAGAGGACAGACAGCAGAAGTAAGAAGAACTACAATCCTGCAGCTGGTGGAACGAAGACCATATTCACAGAAAGACAGACAAAATGAAAAGGCAGAGGACTATGTACATGATGAAGGAACAGCATAAAACCCCTGAAAAACAATTAAATGAAGTGGAGACAGGCAACCTTCCAGAAAAAGAATTCAGAATGATGATAGTGAAGATGATCCAGGACCTCGGAAAAGAATGGAGGCAAAGATCGAGAAGATGCAAGAAATGTTTAACAAAGACCTAGAAGAATTAAAGAACAAACACCAAGAAGAATTAAAGAACAAGCAAACAGAGATGAACAATACAATGACTAAAATGAAAAATAAACTAGAAGGAATCAATAGCAGAATAACTGAGTCAGAAGAATGGATAAGTGACCTGGAAGACAGAATGGTGGAATTCACTGCTGCAGAACAGAATAAAGAAAAAAGAATGAAAAGAAATGAAGACAGCCTAAGAGACCTCTGGGACAACATTGAATGCAACAACATTCGCATTATAGGGGTCCCAGAAGGAGACAAGAGAGAGAAAGGACCCGAGAAAATATTTGAAGAAATTATAGTTGAAAACTTCCCTAGCATGGGAAAGGAAACAGCCACCCAAGTCCAGGAAGTGCAGAGAGTCCCAGGCAGGATAAACCCAAGGAGAAACATGCTGAGACAGAGAGTAATCAAACTGACAAAAATTGAAGACAAAGAAAAATTATTAAAAGCAACAAGGGAGGGCTTCCCTGGTGGCGCAGTGGTTGAGAGTCCGCCTGCCGATGCAGGGGACATGGGCTTGTGCCCCGGTCTGGGAAGATCCCACATGCCACGGAGCGGCTGGGCCCATGCGCGTCCGGAGCCTGTGCTCCGCAACAGGAGAGGCCACAACAGTGAGAGGCCCGCATACCGCAAAACAAAACAAAACAAAACAAAAAGCAACAAGGGAAAAATGACCAATAACATACAAGGGAACTCCCATAAGGTTCTCAGCAGAAACTCTACAAGCCAGAAGGGAGTGGCATGATATACTTAAAGTGATGAAAGGGAAGAACATACAACCCAGATTACCTGACAAGAATCTCATTCAGATTCAATGGAGAAATCAAAAGCTTTACAGACAAGCAAAAGCTAAGAGAATTCAGTACCACCAAACCAGCTCTACAACAAATGCTAAAGGAACTTCTCTAAATGGAAAACACAAAAGAAGAAAAGGAACTACAAAAACAAACCCAAAACAATTTAAAAAATGGTAATAGGAGCATACATATCAATAATTATCTTATATGTGAATGGATTAAATGCTTCAAGCAAAAGACACAGGCTCACTGAATGGATACAAAACAAGACCCATATATATGCCATGTACAAGAGACCAACTTCAGACCAAGGGACACATACAGACTGAAAATGAGGTGATGGAAAAAGATATTCCATGCAAATGGAAATCACAAGAAAGCTGGAGTAGCAATACTCATAACAAATAAAATAGACTTTAAAATAAAAATGTTACAAGAGACAAGGAAGGACACTACATAATAACCAAGAAGAAGATATAATAAAAATTATGAATATATATGTACCCAACATAGGTGCACTTCAATACATAAGGCAAATGCTAACAGCTATAAAAAAGGAAATCAACAGTAACACAATAATAGTGGGGAACTTTAACAGCTCAGTTACACCAATGAACAGATCATCCAGACATAAAATGAATAAGGAAATACAAGCCTTAAATGACACAATAGACCAGATAGATTTAATTGATATTTATAGGACATTCCATCTGAAAACAGCAGATTACACTTTCTTCTCAAGTGTGCATGAAACATTCTCCAGGATAGATCACATCTGGGGTCACAAATCAAGCCTCAGTAAATTTAAGAAAATTGAAATCATATCAAGCATCTTTTCCAACCACAAAGCTATGAGATTAGAAACCAATTACAGGGCAAAAATGTAAACAGCACAAATGCATGGAGGCTTAACAGTATGTTACTAAATAACCAAGAGATCCCTGAAGAAATCAAAGAGGAAATCAGAAAATACCTAGAGACAAATGACAATGAAAACACGATGATCCAAAACCTATGGGATGCAGCAAAAGCAGTTCTATAAAGGAAGTTTATAGCAATACAATCCTACCTCAAGAAACAAGAAAAATCCCAAATAAACAATCTAACCTTACACCTAAGGGAACTAGAGAAAGAAGAACAAATAAAGCCCAAAATTAGTAGAAGGAAGGAAATCATAGAGATCAGAGCAGAAATAAATGAAATAGAAACACAGAAAACAATAGCAAAGATCAATAAAACTAAAAGCTTGTTCTTTGAGAAGATAAACAAAATTGATAAACCTTTAGCCAGACTCATCAAGAAAAAGAGGGAGAGGACTCAAATCAATAATTTTAGAAATGAAAAGGAAATTACAACGGACACCACAAAAAATACAAAGCATCCAAAGAGACTACTACAAACAACTCTATGCCAATAAAATGGAAAACCTGGAAGAAATGAGCAAAGTCTTAGAAAGGTATAACCTTCCAAGACTGAACCAGGAAGAAATAGAAAATATGAAATGACCAATCACAAGTCATGGAATTGAAACTGTGATGAAAAATCTTCCAACAAACAAAATTCCAGGACCAGATGGCTTCACAGGTGAATTCTATCAAACATTTAGAGAAGAGCTAACACCCATCTTTCTCGTCCAAAAATTGCAGAGGAAGGAACACTCCCAAACTCATTCTACAAGGCAACCATCACCCTGAGAACAAAACCAGACAGAGATACTACAAAAAAAGAAAATTACAGGCTAATATCACTGATGAATATAGACGCAAAAATCCTCAACAAAATACTAGCAAACAGAATCCAACAACACATTAAAAGGATCATACACTATGATCAAGTGAGATTTATCCCAGGCATGCAAGGATTCTTCAATATATGCAAATCAATCAGTGTGATACACCATGTTTACAAAATGAAAAATACAAACCATACGATAATCTCAATAGATTCAGAAAAAGCTTTTGACAAAATTCAACATCGATTTATGACAAAAACTCTCCAGAAAGTGGGCATAGAGGTAACCTATCTCAACGTAATAAAGGCCATATATGACAAACCCACAGCAAACATCATTCTCAATGGTGAAAAACTGAAAGCATTTTCTCTAAGATCAGGAACAAGACAAGGATGTCCACTCTTGCCACTATTATTCAACATAGTTTTGGAAGTCCTAGCCATGGTAATCAGAGAAGAAAAAGAAATAAAATTAATACAAATTGGAAAGGAAGAAGTAAAACTTTCTCTGTTTACAGATGACATAATACTATATATAGGGAATCCTAAAGATACCACCAGAAAACTACTAGAGTTAATCAATGAATTTGGTAGTTACAGGATACCAAATTAATGCACAGAAACCTCTTGCATTCCTATACACTAACAATGAAAAATCAGAAAGAGAAATTAAGGAAACAATCCCATTCACCACTGCAACAACAAGAACAAAAATACCTAGGAATAAACCTACCTAAGGAGGTAAAAGACCTGTACTCAGAAAACTATAAGACACTGATGAAAGAAGTCAAAGATGACACAAACAGATGGAGAGATACACCATGTTCTTGGATTGGAAGAATCAATATTCTGAAAATGACTATACTACCCAGAGTAATCTACAGATTGAATGCAACCCTTATTAAATTACCAATGGAATTTTTTTACAGACACAAAGGAGACCAAATAGCCAAAGCAATCTTGAGGGGAAAAAATGGAGGTGGAAGAATCAGATTCCCTGCCTTTAGATTATACTACAAAGCTACAGTAATCAAGACAGTATGGTACTGGCACAAAAACAGAAATATAGATCAATGGAACAGGATAGAAATCCCAGAGATAAACCCACGCACCTATGCTCAACTAATCTATGACATAGGAGACAAGAATATACAATGCAGAAAAGACAGCCTCTTCAATACATGGTGCTGGGAAAACTGGATAGCCACTTGTAAAAGAATGAAATTAGAACACTTCCTAACACCATACACAAAAATAAACTCCAAATGGATTAAAGATTTAAATGTAAGACCAGACACTATAAAACTCTTAGAGGAAAACATAGGAAGAACACTCTTTGACATAAATCAAAAAGAGATCTTTTTTGACCCACCTCCTAGAGTAATGGAACGAAACAAAAATAAACAAATGGGACCTAATGAAACTTAAAAGCTTTTGCACAGCAAAGGGAACTATAACCAAGATGAAAAGACAACCCTCACAATGTGAGAAAATATTTGCAAATGAATCAACAGACAAAGGGTTAATCTCCAAAATATATAAACAACTCATGCAGCTGAATATTAAAAAAACAAACAACCCATTCCAAAAATGGGCAGAAGACCTAAATACACATTCCACCAGAGATACAGATGGCCAAGAGGCACCTGAAAAGCTGCTCAACATCACTAATTATTAGAGAAATGCAAATCAAAACTACAATGAGGTATCACCTCACACCAGTTAGGATGGGCATCATCAGAAAATCTACAAACAACAAATGCTGGAGAGGGTGTAGAGAAAAGGGAACCCTCTTGCACTGTTGGTGCGAATGTAAGTTGATACAGTCGCTATAGAGAACAGTATAGAGTTTCCTTTAAAAACTAAAAATAGACTTGGAGCTTCAAGAGGGTGGAAGAGTAAGGCACGGAGATCACCTTCCTCCCCACAAATACATCAGAAATACATCTACATGTGGAATAACTCCTACAGAACACCTACTGAACGCTGGCAGAAGACCTCAGACCTCCCAAAAGGCAAGAAACTCCCCACGTACCTGGGTAGGGCAAAAGAAAAAAGAAGAAACAGAGACAAAAGAATAGGGACGGGACCTGCACCTCTGGGAGAGAGCTGAGAAGAAGGAAAGGTATCCACACACTAGGAAGCCCCTTCACTGGCGGAGACAGGGGGTGGGCAGGGAGGAAGCTTCAGAGCCACAGAGGAGAGCACAGCAACAGGGGTGGAGAGGGCAAAGCGGAGAGATTCCCGCATAGACGATAGGTGCCGACCAGCACTCACCAGCTTGAGAGGCTTGTCTGCTCACCCGCAGGGATGGGCCGGGGCTGGGAGCTGAGGCTCGGGCTGCGGTCGGATCGCAGGGAGAGGACTGGGGTTGGCTGCGTGAACACAGCCTGAAGGGGTTAGTGCACCACGGCTAGATGGGAGGGAGTCTGGGAAAAGTCTGGAGCTGCCAAAGAGGCAAGAGACTTTTTCTTTCCTCTTTGCTTCCTGGTGCACAAGGAGAGGGGGTTAAGAGTGCTGCTTAATGGAGCTCCAGAGACTAGTGTGAGCCGCGGCTGTCACCGCGGACCCCAGAGACGGGCGTGGGAGGCTAAGGCTGCTGCTGCAGCCACCAAGAAGCCTGTGTGCGAGCACAGGTCACTGTCTATGCCCCCCTCCCGGGAGCCTGTGCAGTCCGCCACTGCCAGGGTCCTGTGATCCAGGGACAATTTCCCCGGGAGAACGCACGGTGAGCCCCAGGTTGGTGCAACCGGCCAGTCATGCCGGCATCTGCTGCCGCAGGCTCGCCCCGCATCTGTACCCCTCCCTCTCCCTGGCCTGAGTGAACCAGAACCCCCGAATCAGCGGCTCCTTTATCCCATCCTGTCTGAGGAAGAACAGATGCCCTCAGGCGACCTACACTCAGAGGGGGGTCCAAATCCAAAGCTGAACCCTGGGAGCTGTGCGAACAAAGAAGAGAAAAGGAAATCTCTCCCAGCAGCCTCAGGAGCGGTGGATTAAATCTCCACAGTCACCTTGATGTACCCTGCATCTGTGGAATAACTGAATAGAGAACAAATCATCCCAAATTGAGGAGGTAGACTTTGGGAGCAGTGATATATATATATATATATATATATATATATATATATATATATATGTATATATATATATATATATATATATATATATATATATATTTCCCTTTTTCTCTTTTTGTGAGTATGTATGCATATGCTTCTGTGTGTGATTTTGTCTGTATAGCTTTGCTTTTACCATTTGTCCTAGGATTGTGTCTGTTTTGTTTTTTTTTTTTTACTTAAAAATTATTTCTTTCTTAATATTATTTTTTTACTTTAAAGACTTTATTTCATTTTACTTTATTTTATTTTCTTCTCTTCTTCCTTTCTTCCTTTTTTCCCCCCTTTTATTCTGAGCCATGTGGAAGACAGGCTCTTGGTGCTCCAGCCAGGCATCAGGGCTGTACCACTGAGGTGGCAGAGCAAAGTTCAGGACCCTGGTCCACAAGAGACCTCCCAGTCCCATGTAATACCAAATGCGAAAATCTCCCAGAGATCTCAATCTCAACGCCAAAACCGAGCTCCACTCAACGACCAGCAAGGTACAGTGCAGGACACCCTATGCCAAACAACTAACAAGACAGGAACACAACCCTACCCATTTGCAGAGAGGCTGCCTAAAATCATAATAAGGCCACAGACACCCCAAAACACACCACCAGATGTGGACCTGCCCACCAGAAAGACAAGATCCAGCCTCATCCACCAGAACACAGGCACTAGTCCCCTCCACCAGGAAGCCTACACAACCCACTGAACCAACCTTAGCCACTGGGGACAGACACCAGAAACAACGGAAACTACAAACCTACAGCCTCCAAAAAGGAGACCGCAAACACAGTAAGTTAAGCAAAATGTGAAGACAGAGAAAAGCACAGCAGATGAAGGAGCAAGGCAAAAACCCACCAGACCTAACAAATGAAGAGGAAACAGGCAGTCTACCTGAAAAAGAATTCAGAATAATGATAGTAAAGATGATTCAAAATCTTGGAAATAGAATGGAAAAAATACAAGAAACGTTTAACAAGGACCTAGAAGAAGTAAAAGGCAAACAAACAGTGATGAACAACACAATAAATGAAATTAAAAATTCCCTAGAAGGGGTCAATATTAGAATAACTGAGGCAGAAGAACAGATAAGTAACCTCGAAGATAAAATAAGGAAGAGGAAATAACTACTGAAGAGCAGAATAAAGAAAAAAGAATGAAAAGAATTGAGGACAGTCTCTGAGACCTCTGGGACAACATTAAACACACCAACATTCGAATTATAGGGGTCCTAGAAGAAGAAGAGAAAAAAAAGGGACTGAAAAAATATTTGAAGAGATTATAGTTGAAAATTTCCCTAATATGGGAAAGGAGATAGTTAATCAAGTCCTGGAAGCACAGAGAGTCCCATTCAGGATAAACCCAAGGAGAAACATGCCAAGACACATATTAATCAAACTATCAAAAATTAAATACAAAGAACAAGTATTAAAAGCAGCAAGGGAAAAACAATAAATAACACATAAGGGAATCCCCATAAGGTTAACAGCTGATCTTTCAGCAGAAACTCTGCAAGCCAGAAGGGAGTGGCAGGACATATTTAAAGTGATGAAGGAGAAAAACCTACAACCAAGATTACTGTACCCAGCAAGGATCTCATTCAGATTTGACAGAGAAATTAAAAGTTTACAGACAAGCAAAAGCTAAGAGAATTCAGCACCACCAAACCAGCTTTACAGCAAATGCTAAGGGAACTTCTCTAGGCAGGAAACACAAGAGAAGGAAAAGACCTTCAATAATAAACCCAAAAAATTAAGAAAATGGTAATAGGAACATACATATCAATAATTACCTTAAATGTAAATGGATTAAATGCTCAAACCAAAAGACATAGACTGGCTGAGTGGATACAAAAAAAAAAGACCCATATATAGGCTGTCTACAAGAGACCCACGTCAGACCTAGGGACACATACAGACTGAAGTGAGGGGATGGAAAAAGATATTCCACAGAAAAGGAAATCTAAAGAAAGCTGGAGTAGCAATTTTCATATCAGACAAAATACACTTTAAAACAAAGACTTACAAGAGACAAAGAAGGATGCTACATAATGATCAAGGGACCAATCCAAGACGAAGATACTCCAACTGTAAATATTTATGCAGCCAACATAGGAGCATCTCAATACATAAGGCAAATACTAACAGCCATAAAAGGGGAAATCGACAGTAACACAATCATATTAGGTGACTTTAACAACCCACTTTCACCAATGGACAGATCATGCAAAATGAAAATAAATAAGGAAACACAAGCTTTAAATGATACATTAAAAAAGATGGACTAAATTGATACTTAAGGGCATTCCATCCAAAACCAACAGAATACACATTCTTCTCAAGTGGTCATGGTACATTCTCCAGGGTAGATCATATCTTGGGTCACAAATCAAACCTTGGTGAATTTAAGAAAATTGATATCATATCAAGTATCTTTTCTGACCACAACACTATGAGACTAGATATCAATTACAGAAAAAAATCTGTAAGAAATACAAGCACATGGAGGCTAAACAACACACTACTTAGTAAACAAGAGATCACTGAGGAAATCAAAGAGGAAATCAAAAAATACCTAGTAACAAATGACAATGAACACACAATGACCCAAAACCTATGGGATACAGCAAAAGCAGTTCTAAGAGGGAAGTTTATAGCTTTACAAACCTACCTTAAGAAACAAGAAACATCTCAAATAAACAACCTAACCTTACACCTAAAGCAACTAGAGAAAGAAGAAAAAAAAATCCCAAAGTTAGCAGAAGGAAAGAAATCATAAAGATCAGATCAGAAATAAATGAAAAAGAAAAGAAGGAAATGATAACAAAGATCAGTAAAACTAAAAGCTGGTTCTTTGAGAAGATAAGCAAAATTGATAAGCCATTAGCCAGACTCATCAAGAAAAAAAGGGAGAAGACTCAAATCAATCGAATTAGAAATGAAAAAAGGAGAAGTAACAACTGACACTGCAGAAATACAAAGGATCATGAGAGATTACTACAAGAAACTATATGTCAATAAAATGGACAACGTGGAAGAAATGGACAAATTCTTAGAAATGCACAACCTTCCAAGACTGAACCAGGAAGAAATAGAAAATATGAACAGACCAATCACAAGCACTGAAATGGAAATTGTGATTAAAAATCTTCCAACAAACAAAAGCCCAGGACCAGATGGCTTCACAGGCTAATTCTATCAAACATTTGGAGAAGAGCTAACACCCATCCGTCTCAAACTCTTCTGAAATGTAGCAGAGGGAGGAACACTCCCAAACTCATTGTACGAGGCCACCATCACTCTGATACCAAAACCAGACAAAGATGTCACAAGGAAAGAAAACTACAGGCCAATATCACTGATGAACATAGATGCAAATATCCTCAACAAAATACTAGCAAACAGAATCCAACAGCACATTAAAAGGATCATACATCTGGATCAAGTGGGGTTTATCCCAGGAATGCAAGGATTCTTCAATATACACAAATCAATCAATGTGATAAGCCATATTAACAAATTGAAGGAGAAAAAACATATGATTATCTCAATAGATGCAGAGAAAGCTTTTGACAAAATTCAACATGCATTTATGATAAAAACGCTCCAGAAACTAGGCATAGAGGGAAATTTCCTCAACATAATAAAGGCCACATATGACAAACCTACACCAAACATCATCCTCAATGGTGAAAAACTGAAACCATTTCCACTAAGATCAGGAATAAGACAAGGTTGCCCACTCTCACCACTATTATTCAACAGAGTTTTGGAAGTTTTAGCCACAGCAATCAGAGGAAAAAAAAAAATAAAAGGAATCCAAATCCGAAAAGAAGTAAAGCTGTCACTGTTTGCAGAAGACATGATACTACACAGAGAAACCTAAATATGCTACCAGAAAACTACTGCAGCTAAGTAAGGAATTTGGTAAAGTAGCAGGACACAAAATGAACGCACAGAAATCTCTTGCATTCCTATACACTAATGAGGAAAAATCTGAAAGTGAAATTAAGAAAACACTCCCATTTACCATTGCAACAAAAAGAATAAAATATCTAGGTATAAACCTACCTAAGGAGACAAAAGACCTGTATGCAGAAAATTGTAAGACAGTGATGAAAGAAATTAAAGATGATACAAATAGTTGAGAGATATAACAAGCTCTTTGATTGGAAGAATCAACACTGTGAAAATGACTCTACTACCCAAAGCAATCTACAGATTCAATGCATCTATAACAAACTACCACTGGCGATTTTCACAGAACTAGAATAAAAAATTTCACAATTTGTATGGAAACACAGAAGACCCCGAATAACCAAAGCAATCTTGAGAAAGAAAAACGGAACTGGAGGAACCAGGCTCCCAGACTTCAGACTATACTACAAAGGTACAGTAATCAAGACAGTATAGTACTGGCAGAAAAACAGAAATGTAGATCAATGGAACAGGATAGAAAGCCCAGAGTTAAACCGACGCACATATGGTCACCTTATCTTTGATAATGGAGGCAAGAATATACAGTGGAGAAAAGACAGGCTCTTCAATAAGTGGTTCTGGGAAAACTGGACAGCTACATGTAAAAGAATGAAATTAGAACACTCCCTAACACCATAAAAAAAATAAACTCAAAATGGATTAAAGACCTAAATGTAAGGCCAGACACCATCATACTCTTAGAGGAAAACATAGGCAGAACACTCTAGGACATAAATCACAGCAAGATCCTTTTTGACCCATCTCCTAGAGAAATGGAAATAAAAACAAAAATAAATGGGACCTAATGAAACTTAAAAGCTTTTACACAGCAAAGGAAACCATAAACAAGACAAAAAAACAATCCTCAGAATGGGAGAAAATATTTGCAAAGGAAGCAACTGACAAAGGTTTAGTCTCCAAGACATAGAAACAACTCATGCAGCTCAATATCAAAAAAACAAACAACCCAATCCAAAAATGGGCAGAAGACCTAAATAGACATTTCTCCAAAGAAGATATATAGATTGTCAACAAACACATGAAAGCATGCTCAACATCATTAATCATTAGAGAAATGCAAAGCAAAACTACAATGAGATATCATCTCACACCAATCAGAATGGCCATCATCAAAATATTTACAAACAGTAAATGCTGGAGAGGGTGTGGAGAAAAGGGAACCCTCTTGCACTGTTGGTGGGAATGTAAATTGATACAACCACTATGGAGAACAGTATGGAGGTTCCTTAAAAAAGTTAATAACTACCATACGACCCAGCAATCCCACTACTGGGTATATACCCTGAGAAAACCTTAATTCAAAAAGAGTCATGTAACAAAATGTTCATTTCAGCTCTATTTACAATAGCCAGGACATGGAAGCAACCTAGTGTCCATCAACAGATGAATGGATAAAGAAGATGTGGCACACATATACAATGGCATATTACTCAGCCATAAAAAGGAACGCCTCTGAGTTATTTGTGGTGAGGTTGATGGACCTAGAGGCTGTCATACAGAGTGAAGTAACTCTGAAAGAGAAAAACAAATACTGTATGCTAACACATATATATGGAATCCAAAAAAAGAAAAAAAATGGTTAGAAGAACCTAGTGGCAAGACGGGAATAAATATGCAGACCTACTAGAGAATGAACTTGAGGATACAGGGAAGGGGAAGGGTAAGCTGGGACAAAGTGAGAGAGTAGCATGGACATATATACACTACCATAGGTAAAATAGATAGCTAGTGGGAAGCAGCCGCATAGCACAGGGAGATCAGCTTGGTGGTTTGTGACTACCTAGAGGGGTGGGATAGGGAGGGTGGAAGGGAGGGAGATGCAAGAGGGAAGAGATATAGGGACATATATATATATGTATAACTGTTTCACTTTGTTATAAAGCAGAAACTAACACACCAATTAGAAGCTAACACAGAAACTAACAGACAGCAATTACACTCTAATAAAGATGTTAAAAAAAAAAAAACTAAAAATAGAATTACCATATAACCCAGCAGTCTCACTCTTGGGCATACCCAGAGAAAACCATAATTCAAAAAGACACATGCACGCCACTGTTCATTGCAGCACTGTTTACAATAGCCAGTTCATGGAGGTAACCTAAATGCCTATGGACAGGCAAATGAATAAAGAAGTTGTGGTACATATATACAGTGGAATATTACTCAGCCATAAAAGGGAACGAAATTGGGTCATTTGTAGAGACATGGATGGACCTAGACTGTCATACAGAGTGAAGTAATTCAGAAAAACAAATATTGTATATTAATGCATATATGTGGAATCTAGAAAAATGATAGAGATGAACCAGTTTGCAAGGCTGAAATAGAGACACAGATGTCGAGAACAAAGGTATGGACACCAAGCAGGGAAAACAGTGGGGACGGTGGTGGTGGGGGAATGAATTGGGAGATTGGGATTGACATATGTACACTAATATGCATAAAATAGATAACTAATAGTAACTTGCTGTATAAAAATAAGATAAATTAAAAATTCAATACCCCCCCAGAAAAAACCCCAAAACAACAAAAACAACAACAACAAAAAACAGTAGCTCGTTTGTGGAAATGAGGCTTCATTTCTTTTCTCTTTTACTTAAAAAAATATTTCAAATATACAGAAAAACACAAATACACATATAACTATGACCCAGATTTAACAAATGTTAATATTTTGCCCCATATATTCTACTTTAAAAAAAGAAATAAAATATGATTGACCCAGGTGAAACCGCTTTGTGCCCTTCCCAGATCTCCTGTCTTCCATCCCTTACCTGGGATAACCCTGCTTCTGAAGATGATGGGTATCAACTTGTGCACTAGATGTACATATTGCTACAAAATGCATCTACCCATAACCTATTTGTACATTGTTTTGTGCATCTTAGTATTTATATAAATGGTGTCACAGTAGACATAGCTGTTTTCAACATTACATTGTTTAAAATTTATCCATGTCAATACTTTTAGCTTGAATTCATTTTTTTAAATGGCCCTATGATAGTCTGATGTGTAACCAGACAACATTTATGTATCCATTTGCTTGCTGACAGACCTTGGGGTCCAAATGATGGATATTTTTTTCACTTTTACAAACAGTGCTGCCGTGGATGTCCTTGAGTAGCTCATATGTTTAAAAGGCATTTCCTACATGGGAGTTTAGGAAGCAGCCCCATGGTTAGACCACATGGTATCTTTGTACCATTTAGAATAAGGCTCCCTTTCCTCAAAACGTTTTCTGGAAAATGGTCGCAAAGACTAAACAAATATACAATGGCTTTATGTCAAGGGTGTTCTCTAGAGTTGTGCAAAGTACAACGTGTGTAAACATAAGCAGCAGTCCTTTATGTAGGGGATGCTATAGGTGTGAAAATCTGTAGGATGTGTAGAGTTTGGGTGAGTTAGTGTGCTTAAGAGTTTACAGCTGGAATCTAAATAGAAGATTTGTGTTTAGTATTTCCTCAAGGTCTTTCTAGCTAAAGGTGGGGACTGGGGAAAATTGCACCTTCTTTGGAGATGCTGTGTTGCAAATGGAGAACACAAGGAAGATGTACGAGCCTTTCGCTTTTTCCAGGTCACAGAGGACTGGTGGCCGGGACAAGTGATAATGTGTGGCGGCGTTGTGCGTATCTCCCCCTTTCTAGAATATTGCCCTCAAGCCTCTTCAGTGTAAACACATATACAGTGCAGGCTTTTACCAGGCTTCAGCTGCTAACTCAACAGTGTGCTACTAAGGCAGGCAAGTTGTGCAGGAAAGGTGTATCTGCCTTTGCTCTGGGAAAGGAAGTTTGAAGTGTATCAGGCTGAGGTACCAAGCTGTGAACCTCCCACTGAGGCTGGTGCTACAAGTATCAATACCTTGAAATGCGTTCATCTAAAGTTCCTTTGGTCCTCACTAGGTGGCTTTGCCTGGAGAGGGAAACAATCCCACAACAGGCAGTACGATGTTCTCTCTATTATTGATGGGAGTTTAGTAGGAGAGGAATTCCGCCCAGCTTTGGATATCCTGAAAGCTTATTATTCGCTTTACGAAGTCCTTGTAATTAGATGTTGCTACAAAACAGTCTAACAGGAAACTTGGAGGTGCCTAAAGCTTCTCTCTTCTTCTTTTTTTCTTTTAGCAATAAACTATTTTTTAATTAAATGTATGTACATTGTTTTTCAGACAGAATACTATTGCATGCTTATTAGACTACACTATAGTATGAACATATTTTTTTCCCACAACTTTATTGGAGTATAAATGCTTTACAATGTGCTTCTGTTGTACAACGAAGTGAATCAGCTATACGTATACATATATCCCCATAACCTCTCCCTCTTGAGCCTCCCTTCCACACTCCCTATCCCATCCCTCTAGGTCGTCACAAAGCATCGAGTTGATCTCCCTGTGCTATGCAGCAGCTTCCCACTAGCCATCCATTTTACATTTGGTAGTGTGTGTATGTCAATGCTACTTCCTCACTTCATCCAGGCTTCCCCTTCCCACCCAGTGCCCTCAAGTCCGTTCTCTACATGTGCATCTTTATTCTGGCCCTGCCACTAGGTTGATCAATACCGCTTTTTAAAATTCCATATATGTGTGTTAGCATACGGTATTTGTTTTTCTCTTTGTGACTTACTTCACTCTGTACGACAGATTCTAGGTCCATCCACCTCACTTCCTGACCCTGCCCCATGCAACATTTTAACCAATGATTTGGGTAAAGAGTTGAGGGAATGCATTTCAAATTTGCAGATGACAAAATTTGCAGATGACAAAAATCTCATTAGGAGTGAGCAAAAACACGCTTGCTGCTCCTTTTATGATGGTTTGTTCCTTTTCATCAAATAGGTCTTGGCTTAAATTTCACCTTCTCACAGAAGTTTTCCCTGTGCATCTGACTAATATATGGCCTCCATTTCCTATCAATTTTTACCTGTTTTCTTTACCTGAAATTGTATTTCTTATTTGTTTACTAGTTTCCTAACACATCTTCATAGACTATAAGCTTGATGAGAGAAGGGACAGGGCTTCCCTGCTCATTTCTGACAACCCAGGACATAGAATAGTTCCTGGCACATAATAGGAAGTTAATAAATTTCTGTTGATTGAAAGAAAGTTGGGGGAACCATCAAAGAATGTTAGGCAATAAAATGACATGATCACATTCCTGGTTTAGAAATGAAACTTGGTAGGAGTCAATCTAGAAGCTTGATAGAAATTGTTGAATATACTCCATGTATACTAAACATACATGTTTTAGTCATTTAAAATTTTGCTTCACTTGCATTCGCAGTGTCAAATCTCCTGATTATAAGATGTAATAGCCTCACTCTCAGTTTATATCTGGAATATTATCTTTTTTTTTTTTTTTTTTTTTTGCATTACACGGGCCTCTCACTGCTGTGGCCTCTCCCGTTGTGGAGCACAGGCTCCGGACGCGCAGGCTCAGCGGCCATGGCTCATGGGCCCAGCCGCTCTGCGGCACGTGGGATCTTCCTGGACCGGGGCACGAACCCGTGCCCCCTGCGTTGGCAGGCAGACTCTCAACCACTGCGCCACCAGGGAAGCCCTGGAATATTATCTTCTATCTGTGGCACCATTAAGCATTAATGTTAATATTAACAATCTAAATCATACCCAGAAGAGAACACCCAGGATAATCTCATGTAGGGAGAGGCCTGTTAATTTTTGTTAAAATTGTGTAAGAGCTATCACATAAAAGACTAAAAAGACTCATTTTGTGCTGTTGGAGAGGGCAGAGGTCAGGCCAGCGGGGGCCCATTACATGAAAGCAAGTTTCGATTCAACATAAGACAGGGCTTTCTAACAATTAGTGGGACTGAGTAAGGGAACGGATGTCCTCAGGAGTTCATTAGATACCTGTCAATAGATGGCATGAAAACAGATGCTAGATGCCCATCCGTCGAAGATGTCGTTCAGAGGATGTCTTCCCCATGTGGGATGGTCATTCCACAAGTGTGTGTAATCACCTAATATTTATTGAGTCCCCATGGTGTGCCTGTTTCTGTGGGGAATGCAGAAATATATAAGACACAGCTGCTGTCTAGATGTGATCACCTGCCAATCCTGAATTCTGTGAATCTCAGGGAGTTTTAACCAAGGCCCTGATGTCATTCTCACAAATTCCACATTAGAGCAGTCCAAAGTTATGAGGTCTCAAAATACCACCAACCTACCAGTAATACTTAAACTTATGCCCAGCAGGGAAGAACACGGTTCGGAGAACCACTTCATATAGCCAAGTCCTACTACTGTCCCTGAATTTAAGCTCTCACTTTGCTGGTTTTTCTTTTAAAAAAATTGCAGTCTATGTGACATATAACATCATGTAAATTTAATGTGCACAACACAACAATGATTTGAAACATTTATATATTGTACTACAGTTGCCAGGGTAGCAATAATTAGCACCCTCTATCAACTCACATAACTATTTCTTTTTAGTTTTTGGAAAAATTAAGATCTAGTAGCTTTTCTTTCATGACATGAAAGATTATAGCATATGAAAAGTGAGTTTCTTTCCTTTGGTTCATATCTCTTCTGGTCTTTAAAGTTAATATGAATCCCGAGCTCAGGATGACGTGTGTTGGTTTTATTTAATCAAACTCTGTCAGGATAGATATTTTTGCATTAGAATTGGATCTTAGGAATTCTCATTGATGGTAAAAAACATGAATTATAAAGCAGAGAGTTCATGGAATTATAAGTAAGCACACTTAATTCTTTAAAGTCAAGTCTGCCTCAATCAATCACAACGTGTTTGACTTGGAAACCTCCTTCAGGGCACTAGAACATTAATAAATAAATGTCTGGATGGAACAGTTTTGGGGGGTTATGTTTGGATATCACATTAAGAACCTAACATTTTGGTCTGAATTCTCTGTGCTGTGCCAAAGACCTGACCTTGGCTGTTGCATGGATCTGGCCTTTCTGTCTTTCACACACTTCAGAAAGGAGTGTTAGAATCTGATTAACATATTTCCTGCAGTGACTGGTCCACATGCTATCACAGTGACCTAAGAGATGAACATACTTCCTTAGGCTACTTATAATGTTGGGAGCCACTTTGACACTGAGTAGATTACAGCCTCAGATCTTTAATGTTTGCTTACCTTACTGTGTTAGTAAATATGCAAGATACTTGGGAAGGCTTTAAAAATATTCCTTTGCCATATAGTCTGGGAACCTAGTTACTTCCTCTATTGGAGAGTGTCCCTTTGTGTGTGTCTCTTTTCCATTTTTTGACCTTGAAATTAATCCAGTTTAAAATTATGTTTTCCCAATGTAGTTTAGATTAAAGTGCTGTGAGTAACAGATATAGTACAGAGGGAGTGTGTGATGGAGACAGCTTTCCCAAGCCTTTGCTTTGGAGTGGCTAAGAATGATCAGCCAACAGGGCCTAAAGCTTCCATTTAGGATGATATGCAAGTATTTTTAAAGGATCTTAGCTGGAAAAGTAAAAAAATTTGGGAAATTAAAAATATTAAAATAGAAGTTTGCATATTCTGACATTACTCTCTTTTTATTACTCTATTTTTTGCTATATACAGAGCAAACATTTGGAGCACTGCTTCTGAATCTCAGCTGCACACTGGAATAGCCTGGGGAGATTTCAAAAATAGTGAGTTCTACCTGGTTTCCCCCCCCACCCCAGTGATTATAATTTATTTTTTTCCCATTTTTTGAGATATAATTGACTTATAACCTTGTGTAATTTTAAGGTGTACAAGGTGATGTTTAGATACATATGTATATTGTAAAATGATTACCACAGTAGAGTTACTTAACACTTAAATCACCTCATATAATTGCCTTTTTTTGTGTTTTGGTGAGAACATTTAAGATCCACTGTCCTAGCAACTTTCAAATATATAATACAGTGTTATTAACTATAGTCACCATGCTGTACATTAACTCCCCAGAACTTATTCATCTTATAACTGGAAGTTTGTGCCCTTTGACCAAACTTCCATCCCCTCCCTCCCTGCCCCTGGCAACTATCATTCTATTTCTGTTTCTGTGAGTTAGGCTTTTTTTAGATTCCACATATAAGTGAGATCTTGACAATATTTGTCTTTCTCCTTCTGACTTATTTCACTTAGCATAATGCCTTCAAGGTCCATCCATGTTGTTGCAAATGGAAGGATTTTCTTCTTTCTCATGGCTGAATAATATTATAATATATATTATATGTATATGTATAATATATTTATATATATATATATATATAATAGTGTGTGTATATATATATTTTCTATATATATAGTGTATTATATACACATATGCACATATATGTGAGATCTGTATCTATATCACATCTTCTTTATTCATTCATTTGTAGACAGACACTTAGGTTGTTTCAATTTCTAGGCTATTATGAATAATGCTGCAATACACAGCAGAAACAGAGAGTCTAATTTAAATGCGGAGGGTGTGGCCTGGACATTAGGGATTTTACAAATTCCCCGGAGACTCTAATGTGCAGATAATGCTAAGAATCACTGATTTAGGGGCTTTGATCTCCTTATATTAAAGAGAAATCTAAAAATTTCCATGGTATTATTTGTGGAGCATCATTTGCATAGAACATAGACTCTCTGTGGATCTGAGAATTGAAAAAGACCTAGTTTCTAAGAGATACTTCAGACCAGTGTTCTCATTTATGCTGAGCTATTGTGAAGTGGTAGGATCTTTCTGAAAATTACTCAGGAATGAGTTTTATACAGGTGTAATGTTTTCAGAGCATTTCCGACATCTACTGTTTGAGAGTGCATTTCCGTTGCACTTACACATGAGTAGCAATGTGTATGCCTCTAAAAATCTCCTTCTCCTCTTTCTTTTCCAAATTAAAAGTTTGATCCATTTTCTTCTGGATGTTACTGTTGTGGAAGCGAAGTTTGTAAATTGATTTGTGTTTCTTTGTAGATGATCAAGCATCTGCATGGATGCTTATGAGAATAGCTGTTTTTTCTTGAGGTATGTAACCCATGATTCCTGTCTTTTCATTAATGTAGTCTGCCAATAAGCCATTTGCAATAAAAGTTTCAGGTTTTTCTTAAGCTCTCAAAAAATTTATGCTATTGTATCTTTGAGAGTTAGGTCTGTCTTATCTGTACCATAGCCTCTAATTGAGATTCTAATTTTTACAGATAGAATGTCAGCATTTCTGAATCTGTTCTCCATGTCTTTTATTTTTTCCCTTATAGTTAAATCTGCTTGCCCTTCGGTGAGATTTGGGCAGATTTCCAGTTGTGTCTTCCACCATACTAATTCAATTTTTGACTATGTCTGGTTATCTGATTTCTACCACCCTGGTGATTTTTGATTCAGTAATCTATTTTCTCCATGTGTTCTTCAGTAATTTATTTTTTCCATGTGTTCTTTCCTGATCTCATGACTACTTACTTTAGTTTCATAGATACAATAAACGCTCGTATAATTTTGAGACAAAAGGACAGAAATGTTTTAAACATGTGTACTTTTCTTGCAATAAGTCTCTTTTAGAGTAAAGCATTTTCTATAGTTTTTAGGGGTAGTTCTTTTCTTATGAAAGGCAATAACTTTTCAAGGGTCTAATTGTTTTCCTCCTCATTTATGTGGAATTCAGGCTGTGGTCTTCCTGCTGGGGTGTTCATCTTCCACAAGGGTGTTCTGTATTTACTTCTTGTCCACATCCATCTACCCTCTGTTCTTCCTTCAGTCTGGTGCCATCTGCCCTCTCTCTCCAGCAGACAAGCCAGAAAACTTAGTTTTTTTGGCAAATGGAGCAAATCCTGTATGGTTTCCAGAATTAATGCAGGTTTTACCTATTGTGTACTTTAAAATGTTTATAGGAATATGGAAATTGGGAGAATTAGGTGCTCATATTGACAGCTCATATAAAATCATGATAAATCATTGGAAAATATTTTTTTGATCCAGCTTCTGTTTATGTACTTAAAATATAATTCGAGATGGAAAATTACTGAGTCAAAAAGTATGAACTTTTAAAGGTGTTTAAATATATATTTTCAAATTGATTTGCAGAAATTAAATTTTTTCTTAAGACTTATTAGGATACCCATTTTGCCACATCTTCACCAATAGTAGATATTGTCTTTAAAATGCACACATACACACAACATACAATTTGATAATTTGAAATGATGTTTACATTTGCATGTATATTTCTCTTGTTTTCATTTACATTTATTTAATTTTAGAGAAGACAATGTTTTATTTATTTATTAGTTATCTGAAATTCTTCTGTAAGGCCTCTGTTCAAGTCCTCTAAACATTCTATTGTGGTTTTCATGTTTAGCATATGTTTTAAGAAAATACCAGCCATTATAATAGCTGATTGTCATTTCCCCTAGCAGTCTCCAGAAAGTATGTAGAGAATGATGATTTTAAAATATGTGGTAAAGTCTTCAATTTTCTTTATATATTTTTTAACATTGAATCCATTCTTTATAGTCTTAGATGCAGTTTTACACATTTTTTAAAGCTCAAAATGAGGTTTTAAGATGTAATTATATTAATGACATCATATGTAAGTGTCCAAAAGAGGATAAAGTGAGGGAGAGAGAGGAGGAGAGGGAGAGTTTCCCCTGTGGGATATGACACTCTAGTTCCATGAAGCGTAGTTTAAAAACCAAAGTTTAGAACTTTTCCTTTTCTGTTTATGCTAATCAAACACTTTGGTATCATTTTACTGTAACTTCATTTGCCTTCAATGTCAGCAAATCAAGTGACATATCCCCCTAGCTGCCTACTGCTACAGGGATACCTACATTACGGATGCCTATCATAAATTTAGTGATGATGATGATGGAGAAAAACATGCTGCTTGTTACATCCTGATTAAACCCAAAGTTAATTTTATGATTCCTTAAATCTAGGCCACACTTTAATCTCACAGACATATCTCATACTGAAGGCAAACAAATATACTGCATTATCTTTTTCTGGCTGTTTATGATTTATGCCCTTTCTGGGTGAAAATATGTTCATATGATTTTGCTATTGTGATACATTGAAGGTGTGATATTACAAACTAGGATTTGGAGCAAAAAAGACTATGAAAATTAAAGTTTCTGTTAACATGCAAGATGCTTTTTTAGTTGTTACTGAACTTTTTAGTCAACAGTCAAGATCTCTGTATAAAAGTTGTAAAAGTCCTTCAGTTTTCTGGAAAATGACAATTTTCCAAACCTCATTTTTATATCCCTTGCTTATTTTATGACAAGGCCTTTATTTCCTTGTTGTGCCTTGTTCTTTACCCTCTGTGTTTACTGCCATTCTTTCACCATTAATAGTCTTTCTACTTCAAAATGGGCAAACTGTAAGGTTTGAGGCTCAGTTCAGCCCGGCTTGAAATAGCTTTGTATAAATAAGAGAACTGTGTTATATGCTGTTCAATCTTAAGGAATAAAAATGACTTTCACTTGACTGAAAAGAAGCATCACCATGTTTTAAAATTACAGACTTTGAGAGCTGAGAGGAACCATGGAAATCGTCGAGTCCATCCTTCTTGTTTCATGGATTAAAAGCGATCGTGCAGGGCTTCCCTGGTGGTGCAGTGGTTGAGACTCCGCCTGCCGATGCAGGGGACACGGGTTCGTGCCCCGATCCCGGAAGATCCCACATGCCGCGGAGCGGCTGGGCCCGCGAGCCATGGCCGCGGAGCCTGTGTGTCCGGAGCCTGTGCTCCGCAACGGGAGAGGCCACAGCAGTGAGAGGCCTGCGTACAGCAAAAAAAAAAAAAAAAAAAGCGATCGTGCAATCATTCTGTCATAGGAAAACAGCTCCCTGTCCTCATGGGCCTGCTTCATATAGCCTGCCTCTCTTATTTCCTCAGATTAGGACAAGCCAGAGTTAGGCTCAAGTACAGTACCTAAGAGCATAAGTTTGAGGTTAAGAAGATATGGGTTCAAACCAATTCTCTATCTTTCAGCTCTCAGACCTTTGACAAGTCATTTTACTCTGCTGAGTTTCAGTTTTCTCATCTATAAAATAGGGTGAATTGTATCAACCACATGAAGTCATTATGAGGACTGAATTATGTCGTATTTGTAGAATATTTAGTTCAGTGTCTGGTACAAAGTAAGTGTTTAAGAAATGGAATTACTTTTATTGACATGTGTTTTCTTGTCCATCTCCTCATCTGGACAGTGGGTTCTCAAAGCCCCCATATCTTGTTCATGTCTGTGTGCCTAATGCCTTGACACAGCGTCTCATTTAGCAGCAACTCCCAGCTTCCAATGACTTGAGCTCAAAATCATGGAGTCATTTTTGTCTCCTCTCTTTTTTTTGTGCCCTCTCAACCAATAAATCTGCAGACACCTAGGTTTAAGCTACCATTATCTTTGCCTGGGCTAATGGACCAGGCTCTTACCTGGTTTCTCATTTCTCCATCTTACAGAAGCCAGAATTATCCTTTTAAAGTGTAAGTCAGATCATATAAATACTCTGCTTAGAGCTCCCCAATGGCTTTCCACATTACACAGAGTAATAGTGAAAATGCTTAACTGATTGACAGGGTCCTACACAGTCCCCTTCTTATTCAGACTCTTGGACCTCATCTCCCATTACTCTCTCTGCTTCATTCCACTCCAGCCACACTTGCCTTCTTTCTATTTCTCAACACTCCAGACATATGACTGTCCAGAGTTAGGATCAGAGTCATATTTTAAAAGAAAGATGGTTGCTAACCCATCCACATATAGTTTGTGCATTACCAGTTAGCTCCTGCAATCATCAGAGATTTTTAAAATAGCTAATTTACTTTGGCTACTTGCTTTCATATAGGAATAGACAGGGCTTAAAACAAAATTAACACATACAATTAGATTAGTAACAAAAGTGAAAATCTAAAGGAAGGTAACCCTTTAGGAATCTTAAGCTGGTCTAGGAAACCAATCAATATAATCACAAGGAAGATGGCAGAGCACTTGTGCTGAATTCACAGGAGTTTTGCCCTGACCAGTTCCTTTCTTTTCTAGATTTCATGATCTCTAGGCACCATATGTTTTACTTCTATTTTATTGTCTGTAGTTTCTTTCTCCAGTCTGAAACACTATTCTAATTCCCTGGCTTTTCATTTTGCTAAATTTTTAGTTAGTTAGCTCATCCTATAACATAGGTGACCCATCACTAAACTCTACAGTTTTCATGACCGCTATGTAGTTTCTTCTTGGGCAGCTCTGCCTGAATGTGGCTTGAGCCCAGCATGTCTGGCTTAGAGTGAAAGGCATGAATATACCAAAACATTGGTCTAGCAAAGTTCCTGTGATTGAGCATTATCTTTACTGCTGAGTCACCTATCAGCCAGGACGAAAAGAAAAATACTATGGACGGCATTGTTTTCTTCACCCAGTGGAAGGGTGCATGTGAGTTCTTCAAGATGCTAAATAGTATTATCTCCTGATAACAAAATAAATAACACTTGACAGTCTGTGACTTTATCAGTAACTCACTGTGTGGTATGTAAGAATTAGAACTCACGTTTAATTGACAATGTATTGAGATTGAGATTTCACTTGATCTATGTTGAAATTTTATATAAAATCTTAGGATCATTATAGTAAGGAAATGGAGGACATAAGAGCAGTTATAATTTGGTTACAAACTAATCAGAGTATTTCACCTTTGAAATGCAATCAAATTTCTACACTGAGGACATAGACTGGGATTGGCTATATTTTCAAATTTAATTCACTCAAGAATAATTATGAATTCAAATGATGTTGTAGAAACACGGTTTTTGGTGGATATGGTGATAACCTTGATGGTCTTTGGGGACCGTTGTGCTGCAATGGAAAAAAACCCTAGATTTAAACCAAGAATCTTCGGTTTTGTTTCTGCCAAAAATGTGTGGACATATACAAGTCATTTGATTTCTCTGAGATTCTTTGTCATCACTTGTGAAATGAGGACTCATTACAGCTCTTAAATTCTGTAGGGTGTTTTGCCTTTTGGCTGCTTTGAATAAGGTGGCCACAAAATTCCAACCTACAAAACTCTCATATTTCTAATTAGAGCGGAGGCTAATCCTTTGCGATGAAGTTGACCTTGCTGATGACCCTGCATTGCTATTGTAGCTTGAAAGGCATGAACAAAAGGAAGGAGACCCACAGAATCCAGCCAGTTAGTTGGAGGACGGCCATAGCCATGCTCTTCAGCTTTGCTTGTTCAGAAACTAAAGTGTCAGCATTTCCAGAGTATAGCAGTTTCTCATGGAATAGATTTGTAGCTAACAACTTGCAAGACACTGATATATAAACCAAAGTGTTGATTTATTAATTTATGACTTGAAATACAACTGTTGAGGACATAAGGTATTTGTGTCAATTAGTTAGCACATTCTCTTTCTGGAAAAAAGCTATAAGTAAAACATAGGAAGAGCTTAAAAGGTAGCTAGATGGTCATGTCAGGGCAAGGACTAACAGCCTCATCATCTTTTAGCCTAATGCATTCACATCTATTATAATAATATTCCTACATGGGGGCACAAAAATTGTACTTGTTGCCCAGGGCACCAATCCCTGGATGTGCTGGACACATATTGATAAATTCTGCCCAACTTCCTATGTTTTCATAGCTAAACTTCTCTTTTCTCTTGCTCCATTCTGTCTTTAGATGTAGCCACACCTTCATTATGGCTTTAATCAGCCCTGTTCTGTTCCAGCATGGGGGCAAGGGGGAACTGTGTTGCTCAAGAGAATTTCTGCAGCTGTCTTTGCTCATCCATGTTTACCTAATGGTGCTCTTCTAACTCACTGAGCACTGGGTACACTTTTTATTCCCCCTGTGTTCTGCCAACATCATACTGTGTGCTTCTCCCTACTATATATTTTGGCAGTAACAAGAGGAATTCTCTCCAGGATCTGCATTCCCATGGCATGAGATATCTCCAGGCCTAAATGCTAGGGAAGGGGACAGGAAAATGAGATGGGAGGGGGTGATGGGAAGGATGAGGGGAGTGGCTACTGCCAAAGCCAGATAATTTGGCTTTGCTTTGCCCTTGCTGGGCTCCAGCCCTGGAGGACGAACGCTTGGTATTTAGCAACACTCATAGTCATATCGGACTCTCTTTTTGCAGTCCTTGAATATTTTCCCCCCTCAGGGAAAACTGGATTCTCAAGAGTAAAATGAATTATCTACTTGGCTAATTAGCTAGGACATAACAGAATTCTCAGGAGGATCATCCCATCTGAGAATTTCTATAATGTATGCTTGTTTTTGCAGAGTCGATCTCTTCTTGTTTGGTAGCCTGCCTGTCCGATAGATAGCTCATGCCTCACAGAGAAGGCAAAATTGTCATGTAGGCAAAACCTCTTTCTCTTTCCTTCACCTTTCTGCCTTCCTGTTCTTGCTCTGCCTTGTAAATTCTGATGCTCACGGCTGACCTAAGGCACTGGGTCCTCTCGGTCTGACCCGGTTCTTGCATTTGCTTGCTCTACCAATTTCCTGCTGTAGGAGATGAAATGCACCCCCTTTATCCCACAACCCCCCAAACTCCCACACAGACTAACCCCCTTGCACACTCTTCTTCTTTCCTTGTACCAGGCTTGTACTGACAATCAGTGAAAGCACCAATACCCTGATTAAGTATTAAAAACTTGAAATGGTTTTACACCTTACCCTTTCCCAGTGGACATGTGTTACTTCTGACATTGTCCCACGTTTCCCCTGAGCAATTCATTTGGTCCCCATTTCAACCCCCTAATTTTGGCAAGAATGGTTCCATCTTAGCTTCAGAGATGAGCTCTAGTTAGTTCAAGTCAATAAGAGAATCCCTTTCCTGAGACACTGTTGATTGGAGCATGGAAAGGGATGTTACCCAAACAGAGCTAAAGGGATGCAGGAAGATATCGGTTGGCGTTTCTACAGAGATGGTTTCTGTCCCTTCCATTGGAGCACTTAAAGGAGACGCTTGGTCTTTCTCACGTGGTGTGAGAAAGGGAAGTCTAAATTCTGGCTGTTGTGTTACATTCACAAGAGGAGAGCCTGGAGCTTTGGGGGCACTGAGAGAATCCTGAAACTGCAGCAGATATCATGGATGTCAGAATAGACAGATGGAGAGAACCCGGATCCTTGGAGCATGCAGATAAATATTTTGGAGAGTAGATTGGAATTCTCTCATTTGCTGTTACCCAGTCTTTCCTAAAAAGCCACGCCCACATTTGTATAAAGGGAACCATGCTGACTTCACAGAATTGTTTGGCAGTTAAATGAGACAATGTACTAAGGGTGAGCACTGGCGTGGGGCTGTGGGCTGTGCCTAATGCATGGCTCACTCAGAAAACAGCATTTTCTGTGGTCATCATATCATAATATATACATATATAAAATCATTACATTGTACATCTTAAAATTACACAATGTTCTATGTCAATTATATCTCAGTAAAGCTGGGAAAAAATGGCAGTTCCTTCTCTCCCCACAAACATCTAGAGACAGTCTAATTGAATGATTAAGGGTTTGGAATTAGAGTAAGACAGCCTGGCTTCAAATTCTGGTCTCTTCTGGTCTCTTCAGACTTCGGGGATTCATGGGCAAAGGCATGGTAATGAAACCATCTGTTCCTCAGTTTCTTTATCTGTAAAATGGGGGTAATAATAGCATGTACTTCGTGGGGTTCCTGAGAGGACTGATGAGGTAAAGCAGGGGCAGGGGGACCAGAGATCCTGGGAGCAGAGGGTAGGGGTAGAGGTCGAGGGCTGGTTGCAGCATATATCTCATTGAGTAGGGGTCTTGTGAAGGTTGGCTTGGAGATGAGAGTGGAAACAGTCCTTCCATTTGGGAAGAAGCTCCCATGCAGAGGGAAGATCCAGCATAGAATTTCTGAGCTGGGATCTGGCCTGGCATGGCCCGGGAACAGCAAGGGGGCCAACATGGCTGGAACGACATGGCTGAGGGGAAAGAAATCACTGAGGGAGAGAGGAAACTTCTGCGAACAGATCCTGTAGGACAGGGTAGGCCTTTAATGGCATTGGCTTCTTCTTTGATACTTTGATGGAAATAGGAGTACTTGTAAGGTTCTGGGCAAAGGATGGAGAGAATTTAATGTGTGTTCTCAGTGGGTCCCTGAATACTCTATCAGGGAGAGATTTGGGTAGAGTATTAGTCTGCTAGGGCTGCCATAGTAAAATACCACTGGGTGGCTGAAACAATAGAAATTTATTTTCTTACATTTCTGGAGGCTAGAAATCCAAGATCAAGGTGCCAACAGGTTGGTTTCTCGTGAGGCCTCTCACCTTGGCTTACATAGCTGCCTTCTTGCTGTGTCCTCACATGGCCTTTCCTCTGTGTGGATGAGGAAGAAAGAGAGACATCTCTGCTGTCTCTTCCTCTTTTTATAAGGACACTAGTTTGATAAGATCAGGGCCCCACCCTTATGACTTCATTTAACCTTAATTACCTCCTTAAAGCCCATTCTCCAAATACAGTCACATTGGAAGTTAAAGCTTCAACATATGAATTTGGGGGTGGGGGTGGGGAAGTGATTCAAAATCTAGTCCATAACTAATATGATGGTTAATTTTATGTGTCAACTTGGCTACGCTATAGTGGCTGGATGTTTGATAAAACACCAGTCTAGATGTTGCAGTGAAGGTATTTTTTCAGTAGTTATTAACATTTAAAGTAAACTTTGAGTGAAGCAGATTACCCTCTATAATGTATGGATGGGCTTCATTCAATCAGTTGAGGAAATTAAAAGAAAAAGACTGAGGTTCCCTGAAGAAGAAGGAATTCTGTGTCCAGACTGCCTTTGGACTCAAGCTGCAACATCAGCTTTAGCCTGCCCTGAAGACTTTGTACTTGTCAGTCCCCACAAGCAAGTGAGCCAGTTCCTCAAAATAAATCTGCCTCTCTACAACCAACTCCCCCCCACTCCACCCCCCACCGCTCCATCCTACAGGATCTGTTTCTCTGGAGTGCTCTAATACAGGTAGCAGGGTTGCGATTAGGGGCACATGTCAGACAGCTGTTGTAGTGGTTCATCTAGACCAGGGTCAAGTGAGATATCTTACAATACTATACTGAGTTAATATGTATGATTTCTTATGTATAATAATATATCTAGATTTGGATTAAGTTATCATAATATGTAATATTATATAAATATAATATTGCAGTATGTATATCATATTATAGTCTGGGATATTTACATCTGCTATATAAGATATTTTATAATATTCATACTATATTCTACAAAAGAACTAGGATCCCAACATGAGAAAAACAATGGCCCATTTTAAGGAGGATGGCATGTACAGACTTACAGATATTTTGTTTTGAACCTTGTCCCTTCTGGGAGGTTTTAAAGTAGACTATGCTTATAGCTGAAACTTATGCACTGAGCTCATGGTAGGTGCTCAATGCGTATCACATAATACATAAAAGGTGGGAGCAGATGCTTGTTAGAAATGAACCTCTGGGGGCCCTCGTGGTGCTGAGAGCTGCCGGTGATGTCTCTTTGGCCCATTGCCTGTGGCGTCTTCAGGGTGGGTGGGGGGCCTGTTCTATTTTTTAGTTATTAGTTCCCCATGGTGCACCATTCAACCACTCTCTAATCCCTGTATTCATGGCAAGTTTATTCTTCAAGTAAATGTGTTTCAAAAGCCTCATAGCTTAATTGTTTTAAGGCAGGGGACAGAATCCCAGCTCTACTATTCTTACCAGTGAGAATTTGGACAAGTAGCTTCCCCTCTTTAAGACTGAATTTCCTCATTTTTAAAGTGGGGATGACATAGAGACAGAATGTAGATTGGTGATTTCCAGGGGCTGGGAGGAGGGATGGAGGGGGAGAAACTGCTTAATGGATATGGAGCTTCCCTTTAGGGTGATGAAAATATTTTGAGACTAGACAGAGGTGGTGGTTGTACAACTTTGTAAATGTACTAACTGCTTTTTCACTTTAAAATGGTTAATTTTTGTGCCATTTGCAAAGACATGGATGGACCTAGAGACTGTCATACAGAGTGAAGTAAGTCAGAAAGAGAAAAACAAATAACGTATATTATCGCTCATATGTGGAATCTAGAGAAAATGGTACAGATGAACTCATTTGCAAAGCAGAAATAGAGACACAGATATAGAGAACAAACTTATGGCTACCAAGTGGAGAAAGGGGGTGGAATGAATTGGAAGATTGGGATTGACATATATACACTACTATGTCTAAAATAGATAACTAATGAGAACGTACTGTATAGCACAGGGAACTCTACTCAATGCTCTGTGGTGACCTAAATGGGAAGGAAATCCAAAAAGGAGGGGATATATGTATACATATGGCTGGTTCAGTTTTCTGTACAACAGAAATTAACACAACATTATAAAGCAACTATACTCTGATAAAAAGTAATAAAAAAATTTAAAAAATGGTTAATTTTGTGTTATGTGAATCTCACTTCAATAGAAAAAAATGGACATGAAAATAGTACACCCCTCATAGGGTTATAATGAGACTATGGACATTAAATACTTAGTGCAACAGCTAATACTCAGCACGTGGTAACCAATCGAAGAATGTCAGTCTCCTCTTCCTCCTCCTTTTCTTTTCCATCATCATTGTTGTCTTCATTGTCATAGCCATTTTAGAACCAATTCCTTCTCAGATAAAAATGCTAATTTGTGTTAGGTCACCCGAAGAGGAATGCTGGGAGATAAGGCTAAAAGTTTAGGATATCTAATCTTGTGCCAACCTGAGATATCCAGAATGTAATTAATAGGCAGTGGGTAGCCACAGAAGATCCTTGAGCTGGTCAATGAAATGAGTCAGACTGTGCTTTGAATCAATCAGCCTGGAAGCCACATGTATAGTGGTTTAGAAGGATGAGGCTGAATGAAAGAGGGGACACAGTTAGCAGGTTACTCTCAACAGAGTCCTTAGATTTCACACCCTTATTTCCTCCTCAGCCACCTTGGATTTGGCTGGCTACATGGCAAACACTTAATAAATACTTGTAGATTAGTTATTTTAAACTTGTTTAATGCCTTCCTTTGAAGTGCTTCCAGTGGAGATTACTTCTACAAATCACATAATGCAAGATAAAATACCCCATATATCTGTCAGTTTTCTCTAAGACTGTTTTCTAAGTATTATATGTGCATGGTTCATGGACTGGGTGTTCAGTTGCTGGAAAAATAGAAATCACCCCATTAGTCATGCCTCTGCAAATTTCACATTTTATATTCCAAGTTTTGTGGTGGGTGTTATTTAAAGCCTTATTTTTTGCTGGCTATTGCATCACTACAACTGTATATAGCTTGTGGATACTTTGTGATCTCAGATCTAAGGAAAATGATGATGTTCCATATGTTATCACTTTGAGGGAAGCACAAAAAGACCTTAAAGTGAGAAACATAGTTTAATTAGCATGTTGGTGATTTATATTACCCAGAGTGAAATCTCCACCAGCACAAAAAGAAAGATGAAAACAAAAGGCATCTTTTGGATTTAAAAATTTTTTTGATCTTACTCAGAATCCACAACCTTATTTCCATGACTCTAATCAGCAAAACCCACAATGTAACATCATTGTCTCAAAGTTTTCACATTTCACAATACCAGGCAAATGTACACAGCTGCTTATTGATTAATCTTGGAGGACTAATGTCCCTATATCATTTATGAACAAGTTTATACCTTGATGTATGTAATGCAAAGACTTTTAAACATCATAGAGTTTTAGAACCCGAAAGGATGGCCAAAATTTTCTTTCTTTTTCTTTTTTTAATTAATTTTTATTGGAGTATAGTTGCTTTACAATGTTGTGTTAGTTTGTGCTGTACAGGAAAGTGAATCAGCCATACGTATACATATATCCCCTCCTTTTTGGATTTCCTTCCCATTTAGGTCACCACAGAGCATTGAGTTGAGTTCCCTGTGCTATACAGTACGTTCTCATTAGTTATCTATTTTAGACATAGTAGTGTATATATGTCAATCCCAATCTTCCAATTCATTCCACCCCCTTTCTCCACTTGGTAGCCATAAGTTTGTTCTCTATATCTGTGTCTCTATTTCTGCTTTGCAAATGAGTTCATCTGTACCATTTTTTCTAGATTCCACATATGAGCAATATTATACGATATTTGTTTTTCTCTTTCTGACTTACTTCACTCTGTATGATTCTCTAGGTCCATCCATGACTCTGCAAAATTTTCTAATGGTACCTTTACTATATATTGGTTGAGAAAATCCTACTAAAAACATGTAGAAAATTATTTTTATGCTGATTTTTATTTGGCTCATTATCTACATATATTATAAAAATATTTGTATATCACTGAATTAGACTGGATAAATAATTCAATGTATAGACTATATACATCAGATACATCTCTTTCAGTTACAAAAAACTTAACAGAAACTGGTTTCAGTTACAAAAAACTTAAGGGAGTTTATTTGCTCAAGTGGCTGAAATGTCCAAGGATAGTTTTAAAAATTAATTGTACTTAGAGGCTTAAAGAGATCTGTTCCTTCTCCATCTCTTGGTTCTACATTTTTCTGGTGAATTTTCTTCAACTCTCAGTCTCTCTCCTTGTGGTGGGTGCTAGCAGATCCAGGCTTGCATCAGTGGATACTTGTGTATGTATGGTTGAGTCCTTTTGCTGTGCACCTGAAATTATTGCAACATTCTTAATTGGCTATACACCAATATAAAATAAAACATAAAAAAAAAAAGATCAAAGGGAAGATTCCTGATTTGATTCTTTCCTTGGACTCGGGTGTTTTCTTCACATGCATGTTATGACCAAGGCAAAACTGAAGCCTGAAGGTTCAAGGAAAACCAGCCCTATTTGTATCACCAGCAAAACTATTGCCATTGAGAAGTAACACAGGACTGAAGCTGTGTGGCTGACAGGGTCTTGGTGTTCTGGCCAGTGTCAGGCCTGAGCCTCTGAGGTGGGAGAGCCGAGTTCAGGACATTGGACCACCAGAGACCTCCTGGTCCCATATAATATCAATCAGTGAGAGCTCTCCCAGAGATCTCCATCTCAATGCTAAGACCCATCTCCACTCAACGACCAGCAAGCTCTAGTGCTAGACACCCCATGCCAAACAACTAGCAAGACAGGAACACAAACCCACATGTTAGCTGAGAGGCTTCCTAAAATCACAATAACTTCAGAGACACTCCAAAACACACTACCAGATGTGGTCCTGTCCACCAGAAAGACAAGATCCAGCCTCATCCACCAGAACATAGGCACCAGTCCCAGGAAGCCTACACAAGCCACTGAACCAACCTTACCCACTGGGGACAGACACCAAAAACAACGGGAACTACGAAACTGCAGCCTGCAAAAGGAGACCCCAAACACAGTAAGTTAAGCAAAATGAGAAGACAGAGAAATACGCAGCAGATGAAGGAGCAAAGTAAAAACCCACAAGACCAAATAAATGAAGAAGAAATAGGCAGTCTACCTGAAAAAGAATTCAGAGTAATGATAGTAAAGATGATTCAAAATCTGGGAAATAGAATGGAGAAAATACAAGAAATGTGTAACAAGGACTTAGAAGAACTAAAGAGCAAACAAACAATGATGAAGAACACAATAAATGAAATTAAAAATTCTCTAGAAGGACTCAATAGCAGAATAACTGAAGCAGAAGAACTGATTAGTGACCTGGAAGATAAAATTGTGGAAATAACTACCACAGAGCAGAATAAAGAAAAAAGAATGAGAAGAATTGAGGACAGTCTCGGAGACCTCTGGGACAACATTAAATGCACCAACATTCGAATTATAGGGGTCCCAGAAGAAGAAGAGAAAAAGGGACTGAGAAAATATTTGAAGAGATTATAGTTGAAAATTTCCCTAATATGGGAAAGGAAATAGTTAATCAAGTCCAGGAGGCACAGAGAGTCCCATACAGGATAAATCCAAGCAGAAACATGCCAAGACACATATAAATCAAACTATCAAATATCAAATACAAAGAAAAAGTATTAAAAGCAGCAAGGGAAAAGCAACAAATAACCTATTAGGGAATCCCCATAAGGTTAACAGCTGATCTTTCAGCAGAAAATCTGCAAGCCAGAAGGGAGTGGCAGGACATATTGAAAGTGATGAAAAGGGAAAACCTACAACCAAGATCACTCTACCCAACAAAGATCTCATTCAGATTCGAGAGAGAAATTAAAACCTTTACAGACAAACAAAAGCTAAGAGAATTTAGCACCACCAAACCAGTTTTACAACAAATGCTAAAGAAACTTCTCTAGGCAGAAAACACAAGAGAAGGAAAAGACCTTCAATAATAAACCCAAAACAATTAAGAAAATTGTAATAGGAACATACATATCGATAACTACCTTAAATGTAAATGCATTAAATGCTCCAACCAGAAGACATAGACTGGCTGAATGGATACAGAATTAAGACCTGTATATATATTCTGTATACAAGCGTCCCACTTCAGACCTAGGGACACATACAGACTGAAAGTGAGGGGATGAGAAAAGATATTCCATGCAAATGGAAATCAGAAGAAAGCTGGAGTAGCAATTCTCATATCAGACAAAATAGACTTTAAAATAAAAACTATTAAAAGAGACACAGAAGGACACTACATAATGATCAAAGGATCAATCCGAGAAGCAGATATAATAATTATAAATATTTATGCACCCAACACAGGAGCACCTCAATATATAGGGCAAATGCTAACAGCCATAAAGGGGAAATTGACAGTAACACAATCATAGTAGGGGACTTTAACCCCCCACTTTCAGCAATGGACAGATCACCCAAAATGAAAATAAATAAGAAAAGACAAGTATTAAATGATACACTAAATAGGATGGACTTAATTAATATTTATAGGACATTCCTTCCAAAAACAACAGAGTACACTTTCTTCTGAAGTTCTCATGGTACATTCTCAAGGATAGATCATATCTTGGGTCATAAATCAAGCCTTGGTTAATTTAAGAAATTGAAATCATATCAAGTGTCTTTTCCTACCACAACACTATGAGACTAGATATCAGTTACAGGAAAAAGACTGTAAAAAATAAAAACACATGGAGGCTAAAGAGTACACTAATAAATAACCAAGAGATCACTGAAGAAATCAAAGAGGGTATCAAGAAATACCTAGAAACAAATGACAATGAAAACACGATGACCCCAAACCTATGGGATGCAGCAAAGGCAGTTCCAAGAGGGAAGTTTATAACAGTACAATCCTACCTCAAGAAACAAAAAAAATCTCAAAGAAACAATCTAACCTTACACCTAAAACAATCAGAGAAAGAAGAACAAAAAACCCCCCAAAGTTAGCAGAAGTAAAGAAATCATAAAAATCAGATCAGAAATAAATGAAAAAGAAGGAAACAATAGCAAAGATCAATAAAACTACAAGCTGATTCTTTGAGAAGATAAACAAAATTGATAAACCTTTAGCCAGACTCATCAAGAAAGAAAGGGAAAAGACTCAAATCAACAGAGTTGGAAATGAAAAAGGAGAAGTAACAACTGACACTGCAGAAATACAAGGATCATGAGAGATTACTACAAGCAGCTATATGGCAATAAAATGGACAACCTGGAAGAAATGGACAAATTCTTAGAAAAGCACAACCTTCCAAGAACGAACCAGGAAGAAATAGAAAATATGAACAGACCTATGACAAGCACTGAAATTGAAACTGTGATTAAAAATCTTCCAACAAACAAAAGCCCAAGAACAGATGGATTCACAGGTGACTTCTATCAAACATTTAGAGAAGAGCTAACACCTATCCTTCTCAACTCTTCCAAAATATAGCAGAGGGAGGAATACTCCCAAATTCATTCTACAAGGCCACCATCACCCTGATACAAAAACCAGACAAAGATGTCACAGAAAAAGAAAAGTATAAGCCAATATAACTAATGAACATAGATGCAAAAATCCTCCACAAAATACCAGCAAACGGAATCTAACAGCACATTAAAAGGCTCATACACCATGATCAAGTGGAGTTTATCCCAGGAATTCAAGGAGTCTTCAATATATGCAAATCAATCAATGTGATACACCATATTAATAAATTGGAGAGAGTTACCTGCGGACTTCCGGGTAAGATGGCGGAAGAGTAAGACGCGGAGATCACCTTCCTCCCCACGGATACACCAGAAATACAGCTACACGTGGAATAACTCCTACAGAACACCTACTGAACGCTGGCAGAGGACCCCAGACCTCCCAAAAGGCAAGAAACTCCCCACATACCTGGGTAGGGCAAAACGGAGAGATCCGCACACAGAGGATCGGTGCCGAGCGGCACTCACCAGCCCGAAAGGCTTGTCTGCTCGCCCGCCGGGGCGTGCAGCGTTGGAGGCTGAGGCTCGGGCTTCGGTCAGAGCGCAGGGAGAGGACTGGGGCTGGCGGCGAGAACTCAGCCTGAAGGGGGCTGGTGTGCCACAGCTAGCCGGGAGGGAGTCCGGGAAGACTCTGGAGCTGCCGAAGAGGCAAGAGACTTTTTCTTCCCTCTTGGTTTCCTGGTGCGCGAGGAGAGGGGATTAAGAGCGCTGCTTAAAGGGGCTCCACGGACGGGCGCGAGTCGCGACTGAAAGCGCGGAGCCCAGTGACAGGCGTGGGACGCTGGGCCTGCTGCTGCCGCCGCCAAGAAGCCTGTGTGCGAGCGCAGGTCACTGCCCACACCGCCCTTCCGGGAGCCTGTGCAGCCCGCCACTGCCGGGGTCCCGGGATCCAGAGGCGGCTTCCCTGGGAGAACGCACGGCGCGCCTCGGGCTGGTGCAACGTCACGCCGACCTCTGCCGCTGCAGGCTTGCCCCGCACTCCGCGCCCCTCCCTCCCTCCCGGCCTGAGTGAGCCAGAGTCCCCGAAGAGGCTGCTCCTTTAATCCTGTCCTATCTGAGCGAAGAACAGACGCCCTCCGGCGACCTACACGCAGAGGCGGGGCCAAATCCAAAGCTGAGACCCAGGAGCTGTGAGAACAAAGAAGAGAAAGGGAAACCTCTCCCAGCAGCCTCAGAAGCAGCGGATTAAAGCTCCACAATCAACTTGATGTACCCTGCATCTGCGGAATACATGAATAGACAACACATCATCCCAAATTGAGGAGCCCGGAGTCAGTGCTGTGCCTCTGAGGTGGGAGAGCCAACTTCAGGACACTGGTCCACAAGAGACCTCCCAGCTCCACATAATATCAAACGGCGAAAATCTTCCAGAGATCTCCATCTCAACACCAGCACCCAGCTTCACTCAACGACCAGCAGGCTACAGTGCTGGACACCCTGAGCCAAACAACTAGCAAGACAGGAACACAACGCCACCCATTAGCAGAGAGGTGGCCTAAAATCATAAAAAGTCCACAGACACCCCAAAACACACCACCAGACGTGGACCTGCCCACCAGAAAGACAAGATCCAGCCTCATCCACCAGAACACAGGCACTAGTCCCCTCCACCAGGAAGCCTACACAACCCACTAAACCAACCTTAGCCACTGGGGACAGACACCAAAAACAACGGGAACTACGAACCTGCAGCCTGCAAAAAGGAGACCCCAAACACAGTAACATAAGCAAAATGAGAAGACAGAAAAACACACAGCAGGAGAAGGAGCAAGATAAAAACCCACCAGACCTAACAAATGAAGAGGTAATAGGCAGTCTACCTGAAAAAGAATTCAGAATAATGATGGTAAAGATGATCCAAGATTCTATTTCCCAGATCCAAAATCTTGGAAATAGAATAGACAAAATGCAAGAAACAGTTAACAAGGACCTAGAAGAACTAAAGATGAATCAAGCATCGATTAAAAACACAATACATGAAATAAAAAATACTCTAGATGGGATCAATAGCAGAATAACTGAGGCAGAAGAACGGATAAGTGAGGTGGAAGATAAAATAGTGGAAATAACTGCTGCAGAGCAAAATAAAGAAAAAAGAATGAAAAGAACAGAGGACAGTCTCAGAGACCTCTGGGACAACATTAAACGCACCAACATTCGAATTATAGGGGTTCCAGAAGAAGAAGAGAAAAAGAAAGGGACTGAGAAAATATTTGAAGAGATTATAGTTGAAAACTTCCCTAATATGGGAAAGGAAATAGTTAATCAAGTCCAGGAGGCACAGAGAGTCCCATACAGAATAAATCCAAGGAGAAATACGCCAAGACACATATTAATCAAACTGTCAAAAATTAAACACAAAGAAATCATATTAAAAGCAGCAAGGCAAAAACAACAAATAACACACAAGGGAATCCCCATCAGGATAACAGCTGATCTCTCAGCAGAAACTCTACAAGCCAGAAGGGAGTGGCAGGACATACTTAAAGTGATGAAGGAGAAAAACCTGCAACCAAGATTACTCTACCCAGCAAGGATCTCATTCAGATTTGATGGAGAAATTAAAACGTTTACAGACAAGCAAAAGCTGAGAGAGTTCAGCACCACCAAACCAGCTTTACAACAAATGCTAAAGGAACTTCTCTAGGCAAGAAACACAACAGAAGGAAAAGACCTACAATAACGAACCCAAAACAATTAAGAAAATGGGAATAGGAACATACATATCGATAATTACCTTAAATGTAAATGGACTAAATGCTCCCACCAAAAGACACAGAGTGGCTGAATGGATACAAAAACAAGACCCATCTATATGCTGTCTACAAGAGACCCACTTCAGACCTAGAGACACATACAGACTGAAAGTAAGGGGATGGAAAAAGATATTCCATGCAAATGGAAACCAAAAGAAAGCTGGAGTAGCAATTCTCATATCAGACAAAATAGACTTTAAAATAAGGACTACTAGAAGAGACAAAGAAGGACACTACATAATGATCAAGGGATCGATCCAAGAAGAAGATATAACAATTGTAAATATTTATGCACCAAACATAGGAGCACCTCAATACATAAGGCAAATACTAACAGCCATAAAAGGAGAAATCGACAGTAACACAATCATAGTAGGGGACTTTAACACCCCACTTTCACCAATGGACAGATCATCCAAAATGAAAATAAATAAGGAAACACAAGCTTTAAATGATACATTAAACAAGATGGACTTAATTGATATTTATAGGACATTCCATCCAAAAACAACAGAATACACATTTTTCTCAAGTGCTCATGGAACATTCTCCAGGATAGATCATATCTTGGGTCACAAATCAAGCCTTGGTAAATTTAAGAAAATTGAAATTGTATCAAGTATCTTTTCCGACCACAATGCTATGAGACTAGATATCAATTACAGGAAAAGAGCTGTAAAAAATACAAACACATGGAGGCTAAACAATACACTACTTAATAACGAAGTGATCACTGAAGAAATCAAAGAGGAAATTAAAAAATACCTAGAAACAAATGACAATGGAGACACGACGACCCAAAACCTATGGGATGCAGCAAAAGCAGTTCTAAGAGGGAAGTTTATAGCAATACAATCCCACCTTAAGAAACAGGAAACATCTCGAATAAACAACCTAACCTTGCACCTAAAGCAATTAGAGAAAGAAGAACAAAAACATCCCAAAGTTAGCAGAAGGAAAGAAATCATAAAAATCAGATCAGAAATAAATGAAAAAGAAATGAAGGAAACGATAGCAAAGATCAATAAAACTAAAAGCTGGTTCTTTGAGAAGATAAACAAAATTGATAAACCATTAGCCAGACTCATCAAGAAAAAAAGGGAGAAGACTCAAATCAATAGAATTAGAAATGAAAAAGGAGAAGTAACAACTGACACTACAGAAATACAAAAGATCATGAGAGATTACTATAAGCAACTCTATGCCCATAAAATGGACAACCTGGAAGAAATGGACAAATTCTTAGAAATGCACAACCTGCCAAGACTGAATCAGGAAGAAATAGAAAATATGAACAGACCAATCACAAGCACTGAAATTGAAACTGTGATAAAAAGTCTTCCAACAAACAAAAGCCCAGGACCAGATGGCTTCACAGGCGAATTCTATCAAGCATTTAGAGAAGAGCTAACACCTATCCTTCTGAAACTCTTCCAAAATATAGCAGAGGGAGGAACACTCCCAAACTCATTCTACGAGGCCACCATCACCTTGATACCAAAACCAGGCAAGGATGTCACAAAGAAAGAAAACTACAGGCCAATATCACTGATGAACATAGATGCAAAAATCCTCAACAAAATACTAGCAAACAGAATCCAACAGCACATTAAAAGGATCATACACCATGATCAAGTGGGGTTTATTCCAGGAATGCAAGGATTCTTCAATATACGCAAATCAATCAACGTGATACACCATATTAACAAATTGAAGGAGAAAAACCATATGATCATCTCAATAGATGCAGAGAAAGCTTTCGACAAAATTCAACACCCATTTATGATAAAAACCCTGCAGAAAGTAGGCATAGAGGGAACTTTCCTCAACATAATAAAGGCCATATATGACAAACCCACAGCCAGCATCGTCCTCAATGGTGAAAAACTGAAACCATTTCCACTAAGATCAGGAAGTAGACAAGGTTGCCCACTTTCACCACTCTTATTCAACCTAGTTTTGGAAGTTTTAGCCACAGCAATCAGAGAAGAAAAGGAAATAAAAGGAATCCAAATTGGAAAAGAAGAAGTAAAGCTGTCACTGTTTGCAGATGACATGATACTATACATAGAGAATCCTAAAGATGCTACCAGAAAACTACTAGAGTTAATCAATGAATTTGGTAAAGTTGCAGGATACAAAATTAATGCACAGAAATCTCTGGCATTCCTATATACTGATGATGAAAAATCTGAAAGTGAAATCAAGGAAACACTCCCATTTACCATTGCAACAAAAAGAATAAAATATCTAGGAATAAACCTACCTAAGGAGACAAAAGACCTGTATGCAGAAAATTATAAGACACTGATGAAAGAAATTAAAGATGATACAAATAGATGGAGAGATGTACCATGTTCTTGGATTGGAAGAATCAACATTGTGAAAATGACTCTACTACCCAAAGCAATCTACAGGTTCAATGCAATCCCTATCAAACTACCACTGGCATTTTTCACAGAACTAGAACAAAAAATTTCACAATTTGTATGGAAACACAAAAGACCCCGAATAGCCAAAGCAATCTTGAGAACGAAAAATGGAGCTGGAGGAATCAGGCTCCCTGACTTCAGACTATACTACAAAGCTACAGTAATCAAGACAGTATGGTACTGGCACAAAAACAGAAAGATAGATCAATGGAACAGGATAGAAAGCCCAGAGTTAAACCCACGGACATATGGTCACCTTATCTTTGATAAAGGAGGCAGGAATGTACAGTGGAGAAAGGACAGTCTCTTCAATAAGTGGTGCTGGGAAAACTGGATAGGGACATGTAAAAGTATGAGATTAGATCACTCCCTAACACCATACACAAAAATAAGCTCAAAATGGATTAAAGACCTAAATGTAAGGCCAGACACTATCAAACTCTTAGAGGAAAACATAGGCAGAACACTCTATGACATAAATCACAGCAAGATCCTTTTTGACCCACCTCCTAGAGAAATGGAAATAAAGACAAAAATAAACACATGGGACCTAATGAAACTTAAAAGCTTTTGCACAGCAAAGGAAACCATAAAGAAGACCAAAAGACAACCCTCAGAATGGGAGAAAATATTTGCAAATGAAGCAACTGACAAAGGATTAATCTCCAAAATTTATAAGCAGCTCATGCAGCTCAATAACAAAAAAACAAAGAACCCAACCCAAAAATGGGCAGAAGACCTAAATAGACATTTCTCCACAGAAGATATACAGACTGCCAACAAACACATGAAAGGATGCTCAACATCTTTACACATTAGAGAAATGCAAATCAAAACTACAATGAGATATCATCTCACACCAGTCAGAATGGCCATCATCAAAAAATCTAGAAACAATAAATGCTGGAGAGGGTGTGGAAAAAAGGGAACACTCTTGCACTGCTGGTGGGAATGTGAATTGGTACAGCCGCTATGGAGAACGGTATGGAGGTTCCTTAAAAAACTACAAATAGAACTACCATATGACCCAGCAATCCCACTACTGGGCATATACCCTGAGAAAACCATAATTCAAAAAGAGACATGTACCAAAATGTTCATAGCAGCCCTATTTACAATAGCCCGGAGATGGAAACAACCTAAGTGTCCATCATCGGATGAATGGATAAAGAAGATGTGGCACATATATACAATGGAATATTACTCAGCCATAAAAAGAAATGAAATTGAGCTATTTGTAATGAGGTGGATAGACCTAGAGTCTGTCATACAGAGTGAAGTAAGTCAGAAAGAGAAAGACAAATACTGTATGCTAACACATATATATGGAATTTAAGAAAAAAAATGTCATGAAGAACATAGGGGTAAGACAGGAATAAAGACACAGACCTACTAGAGAATGGACTTGAGGATATGGGGAGGGGGAAGGGTAAGCTGTGACAAAGTGAAAGAGCGGCATGGACATATATACACTACCAAACGTGAGGTAGATAGCTAGTGGGAAGCAGCCGCATAGCACAGGGAGATCAGCTCGGTACTTTGTGACCGCCTGGAGGGGTGGGATAGGGAGGGTGGGAGGGAGACGCAAAAGGGAGGGGATATGGAAACATGTGTATATGTATAACTGATTAAATTTGTTATAAAGCAAAAAAATAAAATAAAATAAATTAAAAAAAAAAAAATAAAATAAATTGGAGAAAACCATATGATAATCTCAATAGAGGAAGAAAAAGCTTTTTCCAAAATTCAGCACCCATTTATGATAAAAACTCTCCAGAAAGTAGGCATAGAGGGAACCTACCTCAACATAATGAAGGCCATATATGACAAACCCACAGCCAACATCGTTCTCAGTGGTGAAAAAATGAAACTACTTCCACTAAGATCTGGAACAAGACAAGGTTGCCCACTCTCACCACTATTATTCAACATAGTTTTGGAAGTTTTAGCCACAGCAATCAGGGAAGAAAAAGAAATAAAAGGAATCCAAATTGGAAAAGAAGAAGTAAAACTGTCACTGTTTGCAAATGACGTGGTCCTGTACACAGAGAATCCTAAAGATGGTACCAGAAAACTACTAGAGCTAATCAGTAAAGTAGCAGGATACAAAGTTAATGCACAGAAATCTCTTGCATTCCTTTAATGATGAAAAATCTGAAAGAGAAATTAAGGAAACAACCCCATTTACCATTGCAGCAAAAAGAATAAAATACCTACGAATAAACCTACATAAGGAGACAAAAGACCTGTATCTAGGAAACTCTAAGACACCAATGAAATAAATAAATTAAAAATGATACAAACAGTTGGAGAGATATACCATGTTCTTGGATTGGAAAAATAAACATTGTGAAAATAACTATACTAACATAAAGCAATCTACAGATTCAATGCAATCCCTATCAAACTACCAATGGCAGTTTTCACAAAACTAGAACAAAAAATTTCACAATTTGTATGGAAACACAAAGATCCCGAATAGCTGAAGCAAACTTGTGAAAGAAAAAATGGAGCTGGAGGAATCATGCACCCTGACTTCAGACTATACTACAAAGCTACAGTAATCAAGACAGTATGGTACTGGCACAAAAACAGAAATATAGATCAATGGAACAGGATAGAAAGCCCAGAGATAAACCCACGCACATATGGTCACCTTATCTGTTGGTGGGAATGTAAATTGCTACAGCTACTATGGAGAACAGTATGGAGGTTCCTTAAAAAACTAAAAGTAGAACTACCATATGACCCAGCAATCCCACTACTGGGCATATACCTGGAGAAAACCATAATTCAAAAAGAGTCATGTACCACAATGTTCACTGCAGCACTATTTACAATAGCCAGGATATGGAAGCAACCTAAGTGTCCATCAACAGATGAATGGAGAAAGAAGATGTGGCACAAATATACAATGGAATATTACTCAGTGATAAAAAGAAATGAAATTGAGTTATTTGTAGTGATGGATGGACCTAGAGTCTGTCATACAGAGTGAGGTAAGTCAGAAAGAGGAAAACAAATACTGTATGTTGACAGATATATATGGATTCTAAAAAGAAAAAAAAAATGGTTCTGAAGAACCTAGGGGCAGGACAGGAATAAATATGCAGACCTAGAGAATGGACTTGAGGACACGGGGAGGGCGAAGGGTAAGCTGGGACTAAGTGAGAGAGTGTCATGGACATATCTACACTACCAAATGTATAACAGGTAGCTAGTGGGAAGCAGCCACATGGCACAGGGAGATCAGCTCGGTAAGCTTTGTGACCACCTAGGGGGTGGGATAAGGAGGGTGGGAGCGAGGGAGATGCAAGAGGGAGGGAATATGGGAATATATGTATATGTATAGCTGATTCACTTTGTTATAAAGCAGAAACTAACACACCACTGTATAGCAATTATACTCCAATAAAGATGTTAAAAAAAAATATGTAGGCTAGAAGAACTAGGCTAGCCTAGTCTAGGATATTCACCTGCAGGAAGAAATGTTGTATATAGTAGAAATATTCATAAAATTGTAGTGCCTACAACAGGGTCAGCATTCTAAATGTAAGTAATTGTTGGATTTTGCCTTATTTTCATAGCTATCATTAAAAAGGATAATACTATATAAATCATATTTTAAATATAAATTTCATATTCTATTATATCCTGTAATAGACCCATCAACTTATTCTAATTAAAATCTTTTGGAGAAAAAAAAAGATCAAATAGAAGAGAATAACATTCTCCCATTTCTCTAACCAATGTTTGGCTTAGCTCTGATTATGCAACTTGAATCAGGAGTTCATCCTTGGGCCAACATCATTATGACTTCAGTTTGGATAAAGGTTGATTGACCAGAAATAGATCTTGTGTCCAGACCTGGATCTAGGGGATGGAGCCAGTCCCATCCAAACATGTGCACTGAGTATGGAGAGTATGATTTTTCCAGAAAAACTGAGGTGTTCTTACTAGTGGTTGGTGGGAGGTAGATGCAAGGTAGGCAAAACTAACCAATGCCTGTGAGACGTTTACAGTGGATTCCAGGCTACCTTGCAGTAAAAACAGGATGGGAGGTAAGAAGTATTAGGAGGAACTCTCCCCAAAGGACTGTAAATGCATAGATTAGGAACTGTGTATTTCTATACGCGAACTCTTTAATGCGGATATCATCTCTGCAAAAGGATGTGACTTGTCCATAGAATCACAGTTTAAAAGGTAGAGGCAGGCTCACATCATTCTATTGCTCTACTTACAGACCACGCTATTTCTTAAGTTAATCATACACATGATTTAAAAAATAGTCAATTTTTGAAAGTGATATTTTTGCCTAATTTCAAAAATTTGGAAAATCCAAGAGCAAGTGAATATGACTTCATGAGAAAACTATTAAACATTTCTGTGTTGAATTGTTTTGAATTTAATTCTGTAAAAGGAGAATATATGTATAAGCTCTATTTAATCAGTCTCGTTATGGAATTTTTGAATGTAGAAAATTTTTACTGGGTGTTTTCACAATTTAAACCATATGTGTTTGCAAATTCCTCAGTGAGTTATCACCAGAATTACATTATTATCATATAAATGGCAACAGTTTTAGGGTAAGGGGCTTTTTAGGCTTTCTTAGAGCCCTTTAGTCTACTTTCCTTTATCAACTGTTTTTCACTCTTCTTTGTGGCAGGTTCCCCAAGAGTTACCTCTTATGGGTGCTCACGGGAGAGCTGTTGTCATACTTGCCCTACACAGTCACCTGGCCCAGGAGACCTGGGCCAGTCTTGATGTCTTCCTGCCAGCTTCAGTCCAGACTATGGGCAGGCCACTCACACACCATGAACTCTTGCTGCAGGGTCCCCTCATTTAACGAACAGCCCTTTTGGAAGTGCTTAAATTCCTCCATCTTCTGGCATCTGGTCGACCCATAAGAACTTTCTATATCTTTGCCATGGTAAACTGTGGTAGATGCAGGCTACTCTCCAACCATTGCCCATCTTACCTCTGCCATCCTGCTCTTGCCTTTAGTCCTGAGCAAAGGAATGCTCACCAGTCGCTGACTCAGAAGAGGTGGGGGAGGACATTTGGATCCCATCAGTATTACAGAAGGGGATGATGGAGAGGTCCAAGAAGAAAGGATATTTGCTGCTCTATGACCTGTAATAAGATGCCCTCTTTCCCTTCCTGGTTCTACTCATATCTCCTGGGTTGGGTGGACTGTTGGTAATGATTGTGGTGGTGGGTGATGAACTGAGGTCTTGAATGAAGCAAGCTCTGTGGGGAAGGGGCTGCCACTGCTTACAGGCGTTCTTTAAACTGCTCTGCTCTTGCTTCCTAGTGGTCACTTCTTTGCTCAGAACACTCTGATGACTTTCCATCTCACTTGGAATTAGATCCAGATTCCTTGCTGTGGCCTCCAAGACCCTACCTGATGGTCCTCATTTCCTCTCTCCCTCTTGCTCTACCACTCTTCCTCTGATCATTCAAATCTAGTCTGGCCTTCTTGTTACTTGTACATGTCAAAAATGTTTTCACCTGAGAGCCCTGAAATTGCTGTTTCCTTAGCCTGGAATGCTCATATTGTATACTCTCAGATTTGCTCCCTTTCTTTTGTAAATCTTGTCTCAAATATCATTTTATCAGCGAGGATTTCCTTGACCATTCTATATAAAATAGCATCTTCTGACAGTCTCAGCTCTTACCTGATTTCTTTTTCTTTGTATCATCTATCACCAGCTGATGTATACATGCCTGTACTTGTTTATTGACAGCCCTTTCCCAGGGACTTTTTCTGCTTGGTCCATTTTTCTACCCCTTCAGTCAAGGCAGTACCTGATACTTGGTAGCTCTCAGTAAATATTTGTTGACTTAATAAATGAATGCCTGATGAATTAATTAGGATATATAAAGTAAAACTGAGACAAAACAAAGAAACTTACTTGGATGTTTCAGCTGACTGGTTTTAACTAAATGCAAATTTCAAATCCCCAGCTAAAAAGGCAACTCCTCTCTTAATTTTGACACAGTAGTTTTGACTGTTTCCATTTTCGTGAAGAATAACTAGGTACCTGCACAAATGCTGAGAAGTCCCGTGGGCATTTGGCACTGTAGGTTCATTTCTTCTTTGCCAGTGGGGAAAGTTTTTGCATTCCATATTTTCACTCCCACACTCTGATGTAATGGAAGCTACAAGACCAGACTAGGTAATTGGTAAGGTCTCTTTCTGCTCTAAAATGTACACCTTATGCCTTTCTTTCTTTTCTGCATGCACTTTTGAGCAGCCATTGTTACTTCGCTCATGACTTGCAGGTGAGGTTATTGTCGTCCATAATTTGGATGACTGGTCCTGACTGTGTCTTTCAAATGTGAGCTAATGGTGGCTGCGGAGGATGCTAATTTAGGAAGATGATTCAGGTAGTGTGGATGATGCAGTTATTGTTCAGAGTAGGGCTCTGCTTGGGGCTATCAGTTTCTACCTGTAGAGCTATGTGGAGTGTAGGGTTTTGAAGGCCATTAAAAATGGCTTCTTTCCCTTTAGCCAAATAGATTTGCTGAAGTGATTTTACAGTTTCTGAAGCTGTTGACAAGAAACAAGGGGAAAGCTTTTTCTATAAACATTTCTCACCAAAATATTCAACTCTCATTCTTGGTATAGGATTTTAGTCCCACTTTTGCCTAAAATCAATACAGTTAAATTTTTCTGGGTCTAGTAGGATATTGTGTGTGTGTGTGTGTGTGTGTGTGTGTGTGTGTGTGTTGTTTTTATTTTTTTCTCCTTTTAATTCATGTAGCTGGGAGAAAAAGGATTTTGTGGCTAGACTGACAGAATGTTTGTGTTGTGCACATTCCCAGCAAAGAAAAGAAAAGAATGTAAAACAAAGGCCCCAACTTGGAAAGAGAAAGTTGTTTAGAATGGGAATTAACCTGTCTTGAACATGATGAACGCCATACTTTTCAAAGGTTTGTTACAGAATTGATTTCTTTCTCTATGTTTCTGGTGGTTTAATTTGATTGGTATAGCACAATACTGCTATTTGATGTGAGAGAAGTTATTTTTAATGCACAGGACTGTAGGTGTAAATTTTATTTGTGTTAATAATGTTAAATAAACTGCATTTATGTATTGGGTTTATTTCTGGCTACTGAGCTACTACATAATTTGATTGTCCAATGTTCAGACATGGATTTAAATCTTTACACAGCTGGGAATTAGCAGGTCACATTGTATTTGCTTCTGCTTGTGGAATCAGGAAAATGACCACACTGAAGAAAGGAAGGTACTTCAGGGTTTTCTTCTCTTTTTTAAAGCACAAAGTTATGTCCATAGAAACTTGATAATTTAACTCTTTACCTAAGTCTGTTTGAATGACAGGTCTGCAGGTATCCAGTTCTGACTTTTCCATTCAGCAGCTACCTATGTTTATCAAAAGACGTGACATGTTTTTTCTTATTTTTCCTTTAAACAAATCAATATATTATTTTTATGCCTTTAAGGAGATTAAATTAAAAACATAAAAGAGATTGAATAGCAATAATTGGCTTTTACAACATTATGAAGTTATTATGTTCAATACTTACCTTGACAATTATAATTTTCAATAAGTAATCATTAAGTACTCAAACCCATAAAATGTTTACCGGGTTAATGTTTTTTCAATAATATGATACATACTGTTTTCATCTATACTAAAATAGAGTTCAGATTTTGCAGACAATAAAATTATTTGATCAGGTTGGCACAGCTTCAATGACAATTACAGTTAATTCATGAAGAACTTCAATTTGCTTTTTATTTTATTTTAATTTTCGGTCGCGTGGAGCAGCTTTCAGGATCTTAGTTTTCCAACCAGGGATCAAACCCGGGCCCACAGCAGTGAAAGAGTGGAGTCCTAACCACTGGACCACGAGGGAATTTCCTCAATTTGCTTTTTAGGGTCTCTTCTACTTCTTAGGCTAAACTGTTGACCAACTCCAGTGGCATTAAGATCACGAAGGCTTTTGCATTCATCTACTTTAACTTTCGTATGATGTCCTCAGAAAATAAACTACCTGTGGCTCAGGAGAAGTATAAGTTCTTGCCTTGGCTTATTTTATTACCATTTCATTCTATGGGTCTGATTATATGTATATCTAATTTGACAGAACAACATGAATAGAGGTTAAATTGATTGGAATCTTTCAATCTTAAAGAATTAAATATTCATGGTAATAAAGCGAACAAACCAATATTCACTCTAGCTGATTTTCATCAGGAATGACAGAAATTTACTCAAGAACATCAATCAGCAAACAAATATCTGTTGAGTGTTTGGAAGGTATGAGCAGACATGAAGGTACATGGAACCTGTCTTCAAGGAGCATAAAATCAGATTGATGAGATAATTAATGCTTAGGTATAAGAAAAGTCACTTAGCAACACAGCGATACAAACTAATAATAAAGTATATCTTAATTGCCAAATGAGGGGTGTAGCAGACATCACAGATGCCCTTAGTAAGTTTACTTACTCAAACTTGAGTAATCAGGGAATTCCCTGGAGGTCCAGTGCTTAGGACTTTGTGCTTCTACTGCAGGGGGCCCAGGTTTGATCCTTGGTCAGGGAGCTAAGCTCCTGCAAGCCACACGGTGTGCTCCCACTTCCCAAAGACTTTAAAAAAACAACAACTGAGTAATCAAACTGGAGTAAGTTTATTCTTCCTCCTCTCACTTTTTAATACTGTATTCTTTGGAATAAGGTGGGGTTTTCCACACAAATAATCAAGGGCAGTAAATAAAAGCAGCTAACATGTACTGAATTGTTCTTATGTGCTGAGCACAGGGACATTACCACATTTGAGAGCTCCAAATCCACTGAAATAGGTCCTATGATCCTCATTTTACAGATGGGGAAACTGAGGCCAGAATAACTTGCTGAAGTCTGCACAGCTGGGCCAGAGCTGGGATTTAAATCCAGGCAGCCCAGGCTGAGTGCTTGTGGCTGCACCACTACACCATCTGCCTCTCCAGGACACCTGATTCCAGGTACACCAAGGGAGGAATCTGGCTACAGAGAACTAGCTTCTCGCTGCAAGTTTACTTTCACAGCACTCCAATTAATCCACAGAAAGTTCATTTACTAAATGGACTCTGAGTAATTAGCTAATGGGCTTTTGGTGAGCAGTGTTCTCCAGAGGGCTGTTTCCCTAGCCTGTCGCATTGGGCAATCAAGCCTGTGGTTGTTAATCCCACTCCAGGATAGCCCAGGCCTGCACACCAAAGTTGCTGGAAAATGGTTCCATATTGAAAACACAAACTGGATCCACAGTGCCTGGCTCTAGCTTTCAGAAGGCAACAGCCCAGCAAGTAGGGCCTGGATATCTGTGCTGGTAAACTCAAGAAACTGAGGATAGAGAGGGGGAAATGGCTCTCAACTTTCATATATCGGGTTAAAACAATGAGGGCTTGTGTTTGGATTTTTCCCTAGTTCACAGGCTTTGAAAGAACCATGGCTTCTGTTGAGGAACACAAAGATGTGTCAAGGCACTGACTTACAGCAGTGTGGTTCTGTTTGCTGTGGCACTAGACCCTCCCCATAGGGGAGATGGCAACAGGTAGATTCTTTGCCCCAATGGATACCACTTATTGCTGGCACCTCTTTGCGCCTCATTTGGTTCAGCTATAAAATGGAGCCAACAATAATACCTACTGGGTAGAATTGTCATGGGGATTAAATGAATTGATAAATATGAAGTTCTCAGAAGAGGGACTGGGTATTCAACACACACTTGCTATCGTCATTATTATTTTACTACTATTATTACATGTGTTTTGTAGTGGAAAGAAAATGAGATTTAGAAAGGGTTCAAGTTCTAATTCTTCCCTCTGCTATTTTGTGAGAGCTTGGACAAGTCACTTGATCTCTCTATTCAGGGCTCTTGTCTGAGATGAGGATAACACCAGCCTCATAGGGTTGTTTAAAGAAATAATAAAACATTATCTATCAATTTCATTTGTATACTGTAAAGCCTCATGTGCATTATCATTTTAAATTCTCCAAACCTGATTATTCTCTTGAATTCTCTTTCTTATTAACCCAGTTGACACAGGTATAAAACTGGGAGTCATATTAAACACTTCCTTTCAATGAGTTGGCTGTAAGATTTAATTCTTCTCTTAATATCTTTAGTATCTGGCCCCTACCTCCTATCCACTGCAACTTCCTCAAATATAAGGTTTTAGCATCCTCCTAACTGGCCTCCCAGGCTCCATTCTTTGGTCTGTTACCAGAATGATTGTCCTAAAGTGCAAATTCATTCTTCCCATTTTCCTACTTAAAACTCTCTAGTGGTTTCTCATTGCCTTCAACATAAAATTCCAGTTTATTAGCATGGTGAGCAAGCTCTCTCATGACATGGCTTTTTACACACTTTTTACACATTCCCCCAAGATCACTCTTGCCCTTTTGCCTTTATCGATGCCTGTGTCACATCAAATTAGGTATAGTTCCCCAGAACATGCCTTTTTCTTGTGCTTTCTGGCCTTTTCCTTCCCATTATCTTCTTACCTGCCCTTCAAGATTATTCATTCTAGCATCAGCTACTTTAAAGAACCTTCTCTGACATCCCTTTTCCCTGATTCCCTGAGTTAACAATTCCTCTTCTGTGCCCCCATGATGCCCAGTGTTTGCGCTGATTGCATTGTATCCCAACTACTCCTTTATGTATCTCTCTTCCTTCTAAGAAGGATGAACATGTGAGGATTAGGATCTCATCCAAGTTGTTTTTGTATTCCCAGTGGCTTGGGAAAAAAAAAACAATAAATGTTGATTGAATGGAAGAATAAATATTATGCTCAATGAGAATAAGATGATGTAGTTACCCTTCAAGAATCATCTCCAAGTTGCAAATCCACTCCACTCTACAAGAGATTTACAAAGATCATCTTTGACATGTATTGTCAGATGCATGATCTTGGGCAAATGACAGAGTATCCCTAAGTCATTTTTCTCATCTTGTAAAGGGGGAATAATGAGTATCTACCTTACAGTACTGTTGGAAAGAGCAAATTAAATATGCATATAAAACTCTTAAAAGGGTGCTTGTTATCCAGTAAACACACAGTAAACATGAATTGCTACTATCTTATTAGTTCCAAATGGAAGTGAATTCACCCCATCCTTCATTCAAGAAAGTTGCTCTTGGAGGTGGTCAATGAAAGTTTAGGGGGGAGAGGTGGTCTGTAGGTTTTCTTGACCTCAGTGAAGTAGCTCATAAAAGAGTGGATTTATTATCATCCAAATAAAGAAAAAAATCATCAAGAAAAACAATGGAGTTCAAAGACTTGTAGAGTTCTGGCATAAGCAAGAGAAAAACAAAACTCTGTTGACCCCATTCTCTCCTGGATTGATGATTTTCTTTGCCATACAGTTCACAGTAAAATAAAAGGGTTTCTATTCCCATGCATATTCTCTACACTTTCTGTGTTTCTGCTGATGCCGCTTAGGAATTTTTTTTTTTTAATACTCAAAACCAGAAATGATTAACTGATATATGAGAGACAGAGAGGTCAAATGAAGAGACATTGGTTGCCTGGCCCAAGCCAGTCGCATGCTCAGTGTCAGGCACCTGTCCAGAATTCCTTTGATACTTCATCTGCTATGGTCACCTACACGGCTGTGATCAGCAGTCTTTCAAAGTGTAAGTAAAATAGAGAAAAAAATGGCTATTTTCTACTTCCTAAACAGGGGTGTGAATGTTCATGAAGATGAATCAGGAAGAGGACAAGATAGAATCTTGGGAAGAACATGGATTTTGGAGGCAGAGAGCTGGGTTTTAATCTTTTCTCTGTTACCTGTTCTCTTATCACCTTGAACACATCTACTTTCCCTGCAATTCATTTTCTGTGTTCATATAATGGACAGAATTGCATCAGTCTTCAAGAATTGTTGTGAACAGCATGGTTTTAAGCAATAAATCATAGCTGTTCCTTTTCTTTTGTGCCTGGACAGTATCAGGTGTCATCTTTGATAATCCTCTGTTCTTCTCCTTGAGTCTGAAAAGGCTTGAAACCTAATGCCCTGGCTATATATTTGTGAATCATTGCTGAGAGCCTGGAAATAACAACAGTTTAGGGATACTGTTAATTGTTGGTCCTTCCTCCTTCCCTCTTTCCCTCTTTTCCTCTTGCCTCTGCTCTTCCTCTTTGCCTCCTCTCTCCTTTATTCCTCTCCTCTCTCCCTTCTTCCCTCCATCTTTCTCTCTTTTTTGCCCTCTATCCACTTGTCAAATAACAAGCCCTGGTTAAAGAAGCTCATCTTCTTGCAATTACTGATGGCATCATCATACCTCTAGGAAGCTAGTTACTTTTTTCATATGACTTCAGGTCTACCATGTAATCCTAGAGTAAAAATGTTCATATCATCTACCATCGTTAGCTTTACATTCTTTATTTTAAAGTCTGTATGATATAATCCTTCTAGGATACAAATCCATAGGCCCCATGTGATCAAATGGAATAAGATGTGATCTTAGCAGTCAAAACTCAATCACTCTAACACTCTGCGTAATGATTAGGCTAAGTGCCTTACATAAAATCCATTCCTAAAATCCTAAAATGTCTCACTGTGTACTATTTTGGGGTAGACTATTAGTTTCATGTAGACTTTTAGTTTGGAAAGAACCCTGGAGAGATTCTAATGCCATATAGACCTATAAAGATCACCCATTCCAAACCCGTCATTAGACCACATGAGCAATCTCAGACACACACGTTTTATTCATGCATAGGTTAATTAGAGGCAGAGATAGAAACAGGACTCTGGGCCTCAAACTGTTATCACCTTGCTGGTGGCCTTGGGAGAGGCCATTAAAATTGACACATGGACAAAGTTCCAACCTTCACTTACTTGGTAGCTAGTGAACTCATAGTTATCTTTCAAGTTTTGATTCAAATGCCTGTTCCTCTGGAAAGCTGTTTGTGAACTTCCCAGGGGAGCTAAGTCACCTCTTCTTTGTGCCGCCAGTGTCTCTTCGTATTCTCCAACCAGTTCTCTTTGGATCTGTCTTCCCAATGAGACCATCACCTCCTGAGGGCAGAAACTATATGCTATCCATCTCTGAATCACCACACCCTGCCTGGAGTCTGGCACATAATAGCTGCTCCGTGGATATTTGTTGAGTGAATAATGAACAAAGTTGACTTTTCAAATATTTGGATCAGTTGTGGAGTCACAGGGCTCACTTGTGAAGGGAAACTGTTCCTGCCCCCTCTGCTCTGGCCATTGCTGATGAATGAAGCCCTACCTCAATTTATGTCAAGTGCTCTCCTGTCTTTGAGGGGCTGCATGATTAAACTGCTGCTTTTATTTTTGGGCAGACTGGAGGGTTCAATAGGCAATAATGTTGGAGTCCCTAGAATTTAGGCAGAGATATATTTCATGGCCCTCACTCTGAGGTCTGTAAGAAGTTTTATTTTCTGAATAAGTATTGATTGCAGCTTAAAAAATACTGCAAACCTATTTAATTAAAAAGAATGAGAGAAGTCATTGGTGGGCAGTGCATGGGTGGGTGTAAGAGAAGACAAACTCTTCAGGTTCCTGGATTTTATAATTGTACTTGCTTAGGAAGCTTATTAAAGCCTTGCAGGTGCAATGTTTCATCACCGAGTAGTGAACCTTGGAAAGATATGCATAATAAACAGAGTTTGAAATATGCTTTTATTCCAGGCCATATGGTCCTGTCTGGAGCTTTCCTGGATCTTTGGGTCAGTTCATTGTTGAAAGATGGGCTTGCAAGCACCTACCTCTCGGAGCAGCTGTCAGAGGCCTATCAGAACGAATATGCTTTTGCATGATTATTTATTTTATGTGGCTCTCTGAAGTGAGCCCAGCCTTGCTCAGGAGCTGAAATGTGCTGAGCAAAGTCTCTTCCCTGAACAGCTTGTGGCCACATCACCAAGCAGTGTCCTTCTTTGTCCTTAAAAAGCAGACGAGTGAGACTTATACAATAGGCCAGGACAGGCAGTCTGGGTGAGGTGTATCCACCTGGGCTTGAACTTGGTGCCAGCAATATGAAACCGTACACGGTAGCATTTTAAAGATGTGCCACTGCTCTTTCTTCCCAACTCTCTGTTGCTCACTTTCCTGTATCCCTCAACTCTGAGCAATTACAGTGGCCACCAAACGCAAGCACTTGTGTTTTTGTGGTATTTTTATGGTGTGGAGAATGCTAACACTTGCTTTCTCTCCCTTTGTCATTAACAAAAGGAGACTTTAACTCCTCTGAGAATGGCTTTTTAAGGGGTATTTAATGTAATTTATTCAACATTTATTGTATAGGTATGGAAATACTAGTAACTGACAAGAGACATGGTCCTGAAGTCAAGTGACCACAGAAAAATATTCCAGCAACCAAAATGTGCAGTGAGTTGATCATATTGGAAGGAGGTATTTCTTTCTCTTTATTTGGACAAGGTGAATTTGGAGTTGAATTTTGTCATTTTGGCCAAGTAAATAATCTTGCCTTCTTGAGAATGACCTTTTCTCTACTCTCATCTTGCTAACATTATGTTTGGTATTCTGTATCTATTTGTAGTTATTCACTCATTTAAACAGTATTTATTGACAATTATCCTTCACCAGCCACTGTGCTAAGTTTTGGGAATATAAGATCCATGTGCTTCCTGCCCTCATGGAGCTTAGAGTCTGGAGTAGAAGACAGACACTGAACAAATAGTTAATTGCATGTCTTATTCATGTTACAAAAGGGAAGATAACTGTTGAGTGAATGCACATAACAGAGAAACTATATGGGGTCTTTGCTCTTGTATTTCATCTTGAGGGCAAGGTCTGCATTAGGTTCCATACTACCTCGCCCCCCCAAATGAGAATCACTATGCCTAAGACAATAACTTGTATATAGTAGATGCTATGTAGTATAAAGTATTTTGTGGATATAAGGGAGGAATTAAAGAAAGAAACTAAGAATGAAGTACTAACACTAGTCCATTTATTCAGAATACAGTTGGACAAATTGCAATTCTAGAGCTCTAAATTAGTTTTAGAGCAAAACTACACATTTTTCTTTTGCTCTCACATGCAGCTATACCATTTTTTATTTACCCATGGTGCCTATTTTTCCACCTCTAGAGCCCTAGAATATAGAACTTAGCCTTTCACCTGTGTATAGAAATACCGGACTCTGATATTTCTATCTGGGGAAACAGCTACTTTTTTTGAGGGCTGTTCTTAGGTCACTGTAGTTATTAGAAATAGGCTAGTTCTATATACAAGTAGATCAGCATTCTTATGATCTAAAAAATAATAGCTATTCCGAAGTGTGTACCTCAGGCCTAGGGAAAAGGTCATTTGATGAGAGATGTTTTCTTCTGAAGCTCTACTATGATACCCTAGGGGCTTCTGGGACCAAGGAGCCACCACTCAAGCTTAGTCTGTGTCCAGGAGAGTGTAGTGACATTGCTCAAGAGCACTGAGCACTTACAGTGATAATTCTCAAGAAGGGGAAAACACTCAAGAAGAGTACCCCAGAAATACAGCCAAGGGCCAAATAAAGGGTTCCTTGAGAGATATTGGTAATCAGAAGTGAAGTGTGGTAGCAGCAGCTGAGACAGCAGAGAAGCTTTTGGGAAATGTCAGAGAAGAGAGGCCAGTGGAAAGTGATGGGGAATCTTAGGTCTGAATGGCTAGAGAGTTGGAATAGCCAGGTTGGGAATGGAAGCAGAGGCTGGTTTCCCGTGGGACAGGAACATCCAACAGTGCAGTAGCAGGGATTCAGGTGTTGGATGGGGACTTGGAATCAATGGCATTGACATCTTGGCTGTTCAGCCTGAAGATAATATGATTCTGATACCCAGATGGGAATAGTGAGACCAGAGTCCTATTAAGATTATATTAAGATGACTCCCTTCCTCCCTTCCTTCCTTTCTTCCTTCCTTCTTCTCTCTTCCTCCCATATCTTTTTCCCTTCCTCATTTCCCTTTCTCCTTCATTCCTTCAACAAGTACTTATTTAGCATCTTCTCTGTGTTAAGTACTATTCTCAGGGTTAGGAACATTGAAAAGAATAGACAGACAAGGTCCCTTTTTTTCTCATGGGATTTTCAGTCTTCCAGGTAGGATCAATAATAAAAAATAAGTACATGAACAAGGCAATTTCACTTAATAATAGGGCCACAAAGAAAACAGTACAGGATAATATGAGACAGAATGAGGTAGTTGGGAATATAAATAGAGGCATCAAAAAAGACCTCTTATGGAGGTAAACTTGAATCAAGACCTGAATGGAAATAAGCCATAAGGTAAAGACAGAGAGGAGTGATTCAAGCAGAAGGGAAGTCTGTGTAAATGTAGTAAAATGCAAAACAGCTCAGTACATTTTAGGAAGTGAAAGAAGCCCAGTGTGCCTAGAGAATGGCCAGTGGAGAGCAGGAAGGAGAGGACGGGGGAGAGCTGTGCAGAAGCCTGATCATGTAGGACCTTAATGGTCAGATAAGGATTTAAAATTTTGCACTAAGTGAAATAGGAAGCCATTAAGTGGGGGAATTAGAAAAGGACATAAGGTAAATTGGTTTTTCGAAGATTTACACTTTCTGGCTACATTGTTTGCAAGCGTTGTGGCAGGGAGAGTAGTAAGGAAGCTATTGTAGTGGTGTAGAGGGATCAAGAGGTGGGTGGAGGGAGAGCCTGTTACAGATGGGCAGGTGAAAAGGATATGGAAAAGGGAGAAGCAGGCATGACGTCTAGGCGTTTGGTGTGAAGAACTGAGTGATGCCATTTTTTGAGATTTGAAAATAGAGTGGGGGCAGGTTTGAGGAATGGGTTATACATCAAGAGTTCTATTCTATATATGTTAAATTTTATTTATTTATTTTAAAATTTTAAAATAAATTTAAATTTACAGTTCACCTTGTTGTGCAACCATGATCTCCATCTATCTCCAGAACTTTTTCATATTCCTGTTGTACCTATTAAACTCCCTGTCACTCCTCCCCACCATCCCTTGTAACCATTATTCTACTTTTTGCCTTTGTGAACTTGACATTCTAGGTGCTTTATATAAGGGGAATCATACAGTATGTGTCTTCTAAGTTTGGCTTGTTTTACTTAGCCTGTCTTCAACATTCATCCATGTTGTAGAATGTATCAAAATTTTAATTTTTAAAAATATTGAATAATATTCCATTGTAGGTATACACCACATCTTGTTTATCCATTCATCCAATGATGGACATTTGCATTGTTTCCATCATTTGACTATTGTGAACAATGCTACATCAAACATTAGTGTACAAATACACCGTTCAATTTTAAATGTCATTTAGATCACAAGAGCAGAAGTAAAGTCATGAATTATATATAGATCTTGCAGGTAAGAGAGATGCTAGAGCTAGAGATATAAATTTTGGTGTCATCATATAGTATTTGACCAGAGGATCCATGAACCAAATTAGGTTGTGGCCCCAATTCTTTTTAGAAGCCTAATGAGCTAAGCTGAGCCACATGACATAGTTTTTGCCTAAGTAGAGGTGGGTTAGAGTTAGTCTAAAACCCAGTGTTAAAATAGGCTGAAAAGGCCATAATTTCCCCTAAATTTGTCTGAGCATCTCTGAACTTATCCTTCTAATAGGATAAAAAAAAGAACACACGACTGTTCCACACCCTAGGAAATGGAAGCAGTGCAACAGACAGCAGGAGAGAGTGCGTTCCCAGTGCTCCCTGCCCACTCTCCCCACCCCACAAGCCTGCCTCGGTCCTGGGCCTAAGCAAGCCCAGAAACTCTGTTTTCAAGTAGCAAAAAGAGAGACTTTGAACAAAATCTGAACATTGGCCAAGTGTGCTCCAGGGGGAAAGAATCTGTGCCATCTGACCGCTCTGACTTAAAGGTACATGAAGGAGAGACCCCTACTCATGCAGGCTATAACTCCATAAGGTGATCCCTTTTAAAACTCTCACCCCCTGGGCTTCCCTGGTGGTGCAGTGGTTGAGAGTCTGCCTGCCGATGCAGGGGACGTGGGTCCGTGCCCCGGTCCGGGAAGATCCGACATGCCACAGAGCGGCTGGGCCCGTGAGCCATGGCCGCTGAGCCTGCATGTCCGGAGCCTGTGCTCCACAATGGGAGAGGCCACAACAGTGAGAGGCCCGCGTACCACAAACAAACAAACAAACAAACAAAAAACTCACCCCAGAAAAACTTGGACCAATTACTGAGTACTTCTCTTTCTCAGTGGTGCTAGTTTTTTGGTTTTGATCTTGAATTTTCCCTGGAGAGGTATAAGAGGATTATAAAAGCGGTGGAGGAGACTTGAGAATTTTCCCTACATTACAAGCACTAGATTTTTGCTCTTAAGGAGTCAGTGCTACAGGTGTCACCCCCAGCTTTATGCTCTCCACATGCTTTTTATGCTCTGGCCATGTGATTCCCATAGTGGCTTTGACCCTTGCGTGTCACCCACAGTCCTAGATGTGCAATCTTTCTTGATTTGCAATGTTTCCATGTTATTCTTATAGAAGGATAATGGACTTTGGAGGCAGACAGTTTTAGTATTCATTTCCAAATTCTCCCCTTTTAGTTGTGTGACTTTGGTCAAATTACATCCACAGAAAGTGTCACCTATGGTTGTATCAGGTCAAGGACATGGGGCATTTCTGGCCCTCCTCATCAATCTCTCTTTCCAGCTTATCTTTAAATGTTGGGATAACATGAGGCTTGTACCAAGTCTTGTTTTCTTATTCTCTAAATTCTATTCAACAGCCATGATTTCAATTACCATCTTTACATGATGACTCCAAAATTTACATTTCCATGTCAGACCCTACTTTGAGCTCTTTAATTTGTCTGTCCAACTACCTGTTGAACTTTTCATTTAGAGGTCAAAGAAGCACCTTAATGTCATCATAACCAAAGCTTGATTCATTATCTTCCCTGCCTTTTCTCCAAAACTTGTCTATGCCCAATATTTCCTAACTTAGAGACTGACAATACTATCCATTAAATTGTGCTAACTTTATTACCTTAGCTCCTTCACCACTAATTTCCAATAAATTGTTCAGTCCTGTTGATTTTATCTGAGTATCTATTGAATCCATCTGATTCTTTGTCTTCACTTATGCCAACCCAGACCAAGCTCCTATCATCTCCCTCATGGTTTACTGCAATCACTCCTAAATGCTCTCTTGGATTCCACTCAAGTCTATTCTCCACAGAGGTCACAGTTCTCTTCTAAAAATGCAAATTAGCTAAACTCACTCCCTTGCTTAACTCCTTCCATGACTTTTCATTGCTGTTGAGATAAAGATTAAAATCTTTATAAGGCCCTGCATGTCTCAATCCCTGCCTCCTGGAGTGCGTGTTCTCTTTCTCTCTAATTATTTTTTCCCTACAGCTTTTTTGAGATACAATGACATACAACATTGTGTAACTTTAAGGTATACAACATGTTGATTTGACACACTTATGTATTGTGATATAATTCCCACCATAGCATTAGCTAAACCCTCCATCACCTTACATAATTATTATTTCTTTTTTGTGACAAGAACATTTAAGATCTACTCTCTTAGCAACTTTCAATCTCATAAGACAGTATTGTTAACTGACATTAGCATACTGTATGTTGGATCCTGCAAACTTATTCATTTTATAACTGAAATTTTGTACCCTTTGAGCAATGTCAACCTATTTCCCCCACTCCCCAGCCCTTGGTAACCACCATTCCAGTCTCCGTTTCTATGAGTTCCTGATAATTCTTTATGATCCATTGAACTATATTCTTTAAATTCCTTAAATGTGCTGTGAACTTTCCCATGCCTGATCTTTGACATATGTTGTTTATTTTTGTTGGATTTTCTTATTCTTCTCCATTTAGTGAAGTGGACATCTGTCAGGTTTTCTGACTGCTTAACACTTATTGAATACACTTGCTACATTTGAGGAATAGCCAGTCTTAAGAGCTGTGTCTAGTCAAGGTAGAGAATGACATTCCCCAGGTTTCTTTGGAGCAAGGGCATTCACGTGTGATGTAGTCTCCACCAATCAGACTGACTCATGTGAGAATTTAACCTGAAAGTAAACAGCTTGAAGAAGGCAGAACCTATCACGTGCTGGTGAGGATAGCAACAGAGGTATCCAGCTTTTGAGAATGACAGTGGTTATAAAGTCTAGTTTCTGGTTCAGAAGTAGTTGAGATGCTTGTGGCTGTGTGGCTGCAAGAAAGTTGGGTTTTGACAGCAACATGAACTATGGGACTTAGTGCCCATTAGGTCATTAGCAGTTAAGGAAGTTTCTTCCACCCACCAGTTCCGTGGTATGCTTTTGGGCACTGTTTCTGAAAGCTTTGTTTGAGCCAAGTTTTCCAGCTTGACACCTTTTTTGCTTCATCTGTCAAGGTCAGCTTCTGTTACTTACAAGTAAGAAAGAACCCTGGCTGGTAGCATTCAATAACTCCAACTAATCCTTGGGCTCTGAGCTCTAGTTCACTCTAGGAAACTGTTCCATTTACCCCATTCTCCAACCCTTGCTGACTTAGATAGATCTTTCACTACAGCATGTTGTCAAGACTCAATATAGTACTATTTTTAGTTTTCTGAGAAATCTCCGTACTGTTTTCTGCAGTGGCTGCACTAACTTACATTCCCACCAACAGTGTAAAAGGGTTCTCTTTTCTCCACAGTCTTGCTACCATATGAACCAGCAATTCTACTCCTGGGTATATATCTGAAAAAGACAAAAACACTAATTTGAAAAGATACATGCACCCCAATGTTCATAGAAGCATTATTTACAATTGCCAAAGAATGGAAGCAATCTAAGTGTCCATCAACAGATGAATGGATAAAGAAGATGTGGGGTGTGTGTGTGTATGTGTGTGTGTATATATATATATATATATATATATATATACACACACACACACATACACACACACAAGGGAATACTACTAAGCCAATAAAAAAGAACAAAACTTTGCCATTTGCAGCAACATGGATAGACTTGGAGGGCATATGCTAAGTGAAATAAGGCAGAGAAAGACAAATTTTGTATGATATCACTTACATGTGGAATCTAAAAATTACAACAAACTAGTGAATATAACAAAAAAAGAAGCAGACTTATAGATATAGAGAACAAACTAGTGGTTACCAATGGGGGGAGGGGAAATATAGGGGTGGAAGAGTGGGAGGTACAAATTATTGGGTATAAGACAGGCTACAGGGCTTCCCTGGTGGCGCAGTGGTTGGGAGTCCGCCTGCCGATGCAGGGGACGCGGGTTCGTGCCCCGATCCCGGGGGATCCCACATGCCGCGGAGCGGCTGGGCCCGCGAGCCATGGCCGCGGAGCCTGTGTGTCCGGAGCCTGTGCTCCGCAACGGGAGAGGCCACAGCAGTGAGAGGCCCGCGTACAGCTAAAAAAAAAAAAAAAAAAAAAAAAAAAAGACAGGCTACAAGGATGTATTGTACAACACAGGGAATATAGCCAATATTTTGTAATAACTGTAAATGGAAAGTAACCTTTAAAAAGTGTATAAAATTTTTTTAAAATTAAAAAAAAACTTGGAGTTGAAAGTAACCTTTAAAAAGTGTATAAAAATTTTTAAAAATTTAAAAAAAATCTTGGAGTTGTAAGCAAAACAAACAAACAAACAAAGAAACAAACGACTCAGTATAGTGTCCTGGCTTGGCATACAGTCTCTGCTGGTATCCTGCCTGAGTTCCAGTCTCAATGCTCCTACTGACCTGATATTTGCTCTCTGTGATCCCTTCCCTTCTCTGTAAAATGGAGACAATGGTAATATCCATCTAACTCACAGATTTACTGTAAAGATTAAATGAATTAATGCATACATGAAACCTGTAAAGTGGTACCTGAGTGCTCAATAAATGTTAGCTAATATGCTGTTATTACCCACAGTTCCCATGTCTTTCTTTTCATAATGTTTTTCACGGATTGTAATTAAAGGCTCACAGGGTGGTAATTTGATTAAGATATGTCTTCCATATAAGCTGTTAAGCTCTTCAAAAAGAGAGGCCACTTATTTTGCTCACCATTATAGTCCCAATTTGTAGCACAATATATATTTATTGAATAAGTGTAGGATGGATGCAGGATCCCAGAAACCTTAAGTTATGCCATTCCCAGCTCTGAGTGCCCCAGGGCAGGGAGGCTTCAGCAACACTCGGTGTTCCTGGCAGCCTCACCCCAAGATCCTTGTCTTTAGTAATTTATTTTTCATGACCCACAACTGACCCTTTCTGACTGAGCACAAACCCTGCCCCAGATGCTGCACTTTCCCTTGATGCCCTGATTTCTCTGGTTCTCAGCACTGAGCACTTTGTGCTGACTGTACACCCTCTGAAATCTGTTTGGAGCCAGATGGGAAGAAGAGAAAAAACAGATTTCATTCATTGCCCTTCCAGACTCTGAGAGAAATAACAAGAACAACAGTACCAACAAGCAGTGTATACTGAGTGTTTACTATAAACTAGGCATTATTCATAGAGCTTCATATGTATTAATTTATTTAATATCCCCAACAATCCTAGGAAGAAGATGCTATTGCCCCCATTTTACAGAAGGAAAAAGTAAGTCTCGGAAGGAAAGAAAGGAAGGAAGGGAGAAAAGGAGGGAATGGGGCAAGGAAGGAAGATTTTCTGGTAGAAGACAGATTTATTTGCTGAGAACTTTGGTTCTAATAAGAACTTCCCACTGTAGCAGAAGTAACCATAAAAATAATATTGATGTAGAAATTATAGAAGATGACAATGAATGTGTACCTATCCTCCAATCAGCTTTATAATTAAATAAAAATACGATTTTATATGATATCTTTCATCTGCTATTTACAGCTTCCACCCCCCTTCCCCCAATCTAATGTAAGTAATAGGAATGATGCAGATAATTAAGAAAACTTTACAGCTCATTTCTGGTTAATTGCCATTTTCCTATAAAATATTTATACATTAGCCTTTGCTTTTCAAAGACTCTCTTTTCAGAGAGTCATAGTTTTTGCTTCTGGGTTTTCCCATGTGCCGGTGGGGCCTCCTGCTTTGGGATTATTTGGGCATTTTCGCAGATGCTGTCCAGCCACTGATATTCACCTGGAGTTGTTAGGGGGGTAGGCTTATTGTGCATTTTCTATGTTTAAATCTTCCTGATGTTGTTTTATTTTATTTTTTTGAAAGAAAGGGGAAACAGCAGGCATGCCAGTTCTCTTTTAGGAACTCTTATACAGCTAAAGCTGTCCTCCAGTTGTAGTGCTCTTGTGCACTTGCTCCAGACTCAGAGAGGCTCAGTTAGTGTGGGGGCAATTGCCAGAAAATCGACTTCAAACTGTGTCCCCGGAAGGCTTTCTCTCTCCAGCTTTTCAGGCCTTGATAGAGATTAGTATAAGCATTCAGCCTGTTCAGATGGGTGGTTTGGGACTTGGAGCCCGGTTGGCATCCACACCAAAGAATCTGGTCCGTCTCGTTCCTGTGGCTACTGTAACAAATTACCACAAACTTGGTGGCTTAAACAGCAGAAATTTACTCTCTCAGAGTTCTGGAGACCAGAAGTCTGAAATGAAGGCTTATCAGTTGGATTGGTTCCTTTTGGAGGCTCTGAGGGAGAATATGTTCCATGCCCCCCTCAGCTTCTGGTGGCTTCCTTGGCATTCCTTGGCTTGTAGGCAGATCACTCCGGTCTCTACCTCTGTCTTCACATTGACTTCTTCCTTGTATATCTTCTCTCCTTCTCCTATCTTGTAGGGACACTTGTCATTGGATTTAGGACTCACCGTTATGCAGGATGATCTCATCTTGAGCTCCTTCACTTACATTTGCAAGGGCCCTTTTTCCAAATAAGGACACATTCACAGGTTTTGGATGGACAAATCTTTTAGAGGAGCCTCCAATCAAGCCATTACACATGGTGAACTGAGAGGATTTCTCATGATCCACTGGGATAAGTGTGGGCTTTGACTAAGCAGTGGGATGAAAAGGCATTTTGACACTCCTGAGCATGCAGCATCTTTCCCTTAGTGTCTTGTGGTCCTCATGCCTGAAAGGTGCTGTGACTTGGCCTGCACATAGCTGTGTCTCTGCACAGAGCTCCTCTACCTATGACTACTGGGGAGAGGGGCTGCTGGTGATTCTCTTACACTTATAAGCCTCCAGAGGGATGCCTCTGGGGTTGCAAGCTGTGTTTAAAAAATCGTAGTTGACCATCAGAACTTATCCTAGGCTTATCTGCCTCAAACTTGATTAAGTATAAAAATCACTCAGGGAGTTTATTGAAAATAGAAATTCTCAGTTCTCAACCTGTATTAGTTTGCTAAGCACTGCCGTAACACAATGCCATAGACTGGGTGGCTTGAACAACAGAAAGGTATTTCTCACAGTTCTGGAAGCTGGAAGTCCAAGATTGAGGTATCAGCAGGTTTGACTTCTCCTGAGGTCTCTGGCTTTCAGACAAGCACTTTCTCACCGTGTCCTCACTGGTTTTTCCTCTGTGCCCATGCACCCCTAGTGACTCTCTTCTTATGAAGACACCAGTCATATTGGATTAGGGCCCACCCTAATGACCTCATTTTAACTTAATCACCTCTTTAAAGACTTTATGTCCAAATAAGGTCATGTGCTGAGGTACTAGGGGTTCGGACCTCAACATGTGGATTTATGGGGGACATAATTTAGCCCATAACCCACAACCCAAGAGACTCTGATTTTAGTGGGTTTGGGATGAGGCTAACAAACTTTTTTAAAGCTATGCCCCAAGATCTAACTGGTTTAGGTGGTCAGAGTCAACATTTTGAGAAAATTCCTTGGTGGACTGGTAATCATTTTGACATTTGTTTTGGCTCCATGTCTTTATATTTTCTTGCTTTTTTCCATATGCAGCAACAAATTAATGCAAATAGAAGATACTCCATGATCCTCTGTGAACATTCCCCAAGACCTCTCCCCAACTCTGGTGTCTGTCTGAGACCTGTTCCCATTCTAGTTCAATAACCTTGAATCTGAGGTGGTTTTGCATCCTGTCTTTTGGACTTGTTATGACATTGACTTAGCCACATAGTATTTAAGGTTTCAACTCAGACCCACTCTACTAGTTTTTTTCACATCTCGGAAAGGATTTGCTGCTCGAGAAGTAAATCTCAGGATGCACCTGCTCAACTAACACACGAGTTTGAGAGCTTGGACATCAGAAACTCAGTGCTTTACGGGGGTCTTAGAAATGCTTCTCAGGGCTCAGGAAGGAAGGAAGCCAGGAAATGACTTGGAGATGTCACCCTGGAGCAAAGAAAGGAGTCTGTCAACTGATGTAAAGAGCCCTGCGTTCAGATTTACACAGCCTGTAACTCTCCCTTTGTCCTTACAGTCACCTTTCACAGACTGAATATTGTCCCTGTGACTCCCTTTTCCCTTTTACACAGTTGCAGATGTTCATTAAACACAATTTCTACTTTATCAAAATGTTTGGGGTGGGGAGAGGGCACATCAAAGTGTATTTTTACTTTGGCTTCTATATTCTTCTAAGGGGTGGCCAGAGGAAAAGAACAGAAACCCACCATGGGCTAGGTATTGTGCTGGGGTCCACACTATCCTGTTTCATCTTTACAATAGTCCTAGGAGTAAGTATTAGTGTCTCCACTGTACTCAGGAGAAATGAGAGTCCCCTTCAGCTAGTGACTGCTGGACCTGAGGTGCAAACCCAATCTTGCAGAGGTTTCTTTTTCAAAAGATATTCCAAGTTGGTCTCTATGATATAAACATAATGAATATGGTTATCTTATAGTCTGTCTGACAATTCTAATAACTGAGATCATTCTGGGTTTGTTTCTTATTGTCTGTTGATTCTGGTGATTTTTTTATGTCATTATTTTGCAGCAGTCTGTATGGTCATACATGTGCTGATGATTATACTTTAAAATGTTTGTAATAATAATTTGAGGTTTAGAATATAGGTATCTCCCTTTAGAAAGAATTTGAATGTGTATCTTTCCAGTATCTGGGTACTGTTAGTCTGGGATCACCTCAATCCAAGATCCAGACTTAACATTTTCTGAACCACCATGTGACTTAAGACTTTCCAGTGACTGGTATTCTTCTGGCTCACACTTACACTCAGGGTTTAGTCTTTTGGGATCTTAGTTTTCTGAGTGTGGGGTCTCATAGTAGATTTCTTTGACACTTATTCTCACCCCAGAAAATAGAAAATGTTTCTGATTTCCTAAGACTGGAAAATTCCATCAGGCAAAAATAGCTGCCATGCCCACGAATCTCAGTTCCCACTTCCTACTTTGGCCTGGTAATTCCCTATGAAATTAACAGCTTTCCACTGTTTTGAAGATATGTTTAAAAAATTTTAGTCAGCATGTTTACTTATTTTCATTACTTGATTGAATAGTGTAATCTGCCATTACCTGAACACAGAAATCTAGGGGCTTATAATTTCCTTTTTTTAAACAACTTTATTGGCGTATAATTGCTTGGCAAAGTTGTGTTAGTTTCTGCTGTATAACAAAGTGAACCAGCTATATGTATATATATATCCCCATATCCCCTCCCTCTTGTGTCTCCCTCCCACCCTCCCTATCCCACCCCTCTAGGTGCTCACAAAGCACCGAGCTGATCTCCCTGTGCTATGCAGCTGCTTTCCACTAGCTATCTATTTTACATTTGGTAGTGTATATATGTCCATTCCTCTCTCTCACCTCGTCCAGCTTACCCTTCCCTGTCCCCATGTCCTCAAGTCCATTCTCTACATCTGCCTCTTTATTTCTGTCCTGCCCCTAGGTTCATCAGAATTTTTTTTTTAGATTCCATATATATATGTTAGCATACAGTATGTGTTTTTCTCTTTCTGACTTACTTCACTCTGTATGACAGACTCTAGGCCCATCCACCTCACCACAAAAAACTCAATTTCGTTTCTTTTTATGGCTGAGGAATATTCCATTGTATATACGTGCCACATCTCCTTCATCCATTCATCTGTTGATGGACACTTAGGTTGCTTCCATGTCTTGGCCACTGTAAATAGTGCTGCAATGAACATTCTGGTACATGACTTTTTTTTTTAACATCTTTATTGGAGTATAATTGCTTTATAATGGTGTGTAAGTTTCTGCTTTATAACTAAGTGAATCAGTTATACATATACATATATCCCCATATCTCTTCCCTCTTGCGTCTCCCTCCCTCCCACCCTCCCTATCCCACCCCTCTAGGTGGTCACAAAGCACTGAGCTGATGTCCCTGTACTATGTGGCTGCTTCCCACTAGCTATCGGTTTTATGTTTGATAGTGTATATATGTCCATGCCACTCTCTCACTTTGTCGCGGCTTACCCTTCCCCCTCCCCATGTCCTCAAGTCCATTCTCTAGTAGGTCTACGTCTTTATTCCCATCCTGCACCTAGGTTCTTCATGACCATTTCTTTCTTTTTATTTTTTTTAGATTCCATATATATGTGATAGCATATGGTATTTGTTTTTCTCTTTTCGATTTCCTTCACTCTGTTATGACACACACTAGGTCCATCCACCTCATGAAAAATAACTCAATTTCATTTCTTTTTATGGCTGAGTAATATTCCATTGTATATATGTGCCACATCTTCTTTATCCATTCATCTGTCGATGGACACTTAGGTTGCTTCAGTGTCCTGGCTATTGTAAATAGTGCTGCAATGAACATTGTGGTACATGACTATTTTTAAATTATGGTTTTCTCAGGGTATATGTCCAGTAGTTGGATTGCTGGGTCCTATGGTAGTTCTACTTTTAGTTTTTTAAGGAACCTCCGTACTGTTCTCCATAGTAGCTGTATCAATTTACATTCCCACCAACAGTGCAGGAGAGTACCCTATTCTCCACACCCTCTCCAGCATTTATTTTTTGTAGATTTTTTGATGATGACCATTTTGACCGGTGTGAGGTAATATCTCATTGTAGTTTTTATTTGCATTTCTCTAATGATTAGTGATACTGAGCATCATTTCATGTGTTTGTTGGCAATCTGTATATCTTCTTTGGAGAAATGTCTACTTAGGTCCTCTGCCCACTTTTGGATTGAGTTGTTTGTTTTTTTTTTTGCTAATGAGCTACATGAGCTGCTTGTATATTTTGGAGATTAATCATTTGTCAGTTGCTTCATTTGCAAATATTTTCTCCCATTACGAGGGTTGTCTTTTCATCTTGTTTATGGTTTCCTTTGCTGTGCAAAAGCTTTTAAGTTTCATTAGGTCCCATTTGTTTATTTTTATTTCCATTTCTCTAGGAGGTGGGTCAAAAAGGATGTTGCTGTGATTTATGTCACAGAGTGTTCTGCCTATGTTTTCCTCTAAGAGTTTTATAGTGTCCAGCCTTACATTTAGGTCTTTAATCCATTTTGAGTTTATTTTTGTATATGGTGTTAAGGAGTGTTTTAATTTCATTCTCTTTCATGTAGCTGTCCAGTTTTCCCAGCACCACTTATTGAAAAGCCTGTCTTTTCTTCATTGTATATTCTTGCCTTCTTTAACAAAGATAAGGTGACGATATGTGTGTGGGTTTATCTCTGGGCTTTCTCTCCTGTTCCATTGATCTATATTTCTGTTTTTCTGCCAGTACCATACTGTCTTGATTACTGTAACTTTGTAGTAAAGTCTGAAGTCAGGGTGCCTGATTCCTCCAGCTCTGTTTTTCTTTCTCAAGATTGCTTTAGCTATTTGGGGTCTTTTGTGTTTCCACAAATTGTGAAATGTTTTGTTCTAGTTTTGTGAAAACTGCCATTAGTATTTTGATAGGGATTGCATTGAATTTGTAGATTGCTTTGGGTAGTAGAGTATTTTTCACAGTGCTGATTCTTCCAATCCAAGAATGTTGTATACCTCTTCATCTGTTTGTATCATCTTTAATTTCTTTCATCAGTGTCTTATACTTTTCTACATACAGGTCTTTTGTCTCCTTAGGTAGGTTTATTCCTAGGTGTTTTATTCTCTTTTGTTTCAATGGTAAATGGGATTGTTTCCTTAATTTCTCTTTCAGATTTTTCATCATTAGTGTATAGGAATGCAAGAGATTTCTGTGCATTAGTTTTGTGTCCTGCTACTCTACTAATTTCATTGATTAGCTCTAGTAGTTTTCTGGTAGCATCCTTGGGATTCTCTATGTATAGTATCATGTCATCTGCAAACAGTGACAGCTTTACTTCTTCTTTTCCAATTTTGATTGTTTTTATTTCTTTTTCTTCTCTGATTGCTGTGGCTAAAACTTCCAAAACAATGTTGAATAATAGTGGTGAGAGTGTACAACCTTGTCTTGTTCCTGATCTTAGTAGAAATGCTTTCAATTTTTCACCATTGAGAACGATGTTGGCTGTGGGTTTTTCATATATGGCCTTTATTATGGTGAGGTAGTTTCCCTCTCTGCCCACTTTCTGGAGAGTTTTTAGCATAAATGGGTGTTGAATTTTGTCAAAAGGTTTTACTGCATCTATTGAGATTATCATATGGTTTTTCTCCTTCAATTTGTTAATATGCTGTATCATATTGATTTGCATATATTGAAGAATCCTTGCATTCCTGGGGTAAACTCCACTTGATCATGGTGTGTGATCGTTTTAATGTGCTGTTGGATTCTGTTTGCTCATATTTTGTTCAGGATTTTTGCATGTATGTTCATTAGTGATATTGAACTGTAACTTTCTATTTTTTGTGGTATCTTTATCTGGTTCTGGTATCAGGGTGATGGTGGCCTCGTAGAATTAGTTTGGGAGTGTTCCTCTGTCTACTATATTTTGGAAGAATTTGAGAAGGATAGGTGTTAGCTCTTGTCTAAATGCTTGATAGAATTCACCTGTGAAGCCATCTGGTCCTGGCCTTTTGTTTATTGGAAGGTTTTTTTTTTTTTTTTTTTTTTTTGATACGTGGGTTTCTCACTGCTGTGGCCTCTCCCGTTGCAGAGCACAGGCTCCAGATGCGCAGGCTCAGCGGCCATGGCTCATGGGCCAAGCCACTCCACGGCATGTGGGATCCTCCTGCACCGGGGCCGAACCTGTGTCCCCTGCATCAGCAGGCAGACTCTCAACCACTGCGCCACCAGGGAAGCCCTGTTGGAAGATTTTTAATCACAGTTTCAATTTCAGTGATTGGTCTGTTAATATTTTCTATTTCTTCCTGGTTCAGTTTCAGAACATTGTGCTTTTCTAAGAATTTGTCCATTTTTTCCAGGTTGTCCATTTTATTGACATATAATTGCTTGTAGTAGTCTCTCATGATCCTTTGTATTTCTGTGGTGTCAGTTGTTACTTCTCCTTTTTCATTTCTAAGTCTGTTGATTTGAGTCTTCTCCCTTTTTTTCTTGATGAGTCTGGCTAATGGTTTATCAATTTTGTTTATCTTCTCAAAGAACCAGCTTGTAGTTTTCTTGATCTTTGTTATTGTTTTCTTCATTTCTTTTTCATTTATTTCTGATCAGATTTTTATGACTTCTTTCCTTCTGCTAACTTTGGGAATTTTTTGTTCTTCTTTCTCTAATTGCTTAAGATGTAAGGTTAGGCTGTTTATTTGAGATTTGCTTGTTTCTTGAGGTAGGATTGTATTGCTATAAACTTCCCTCTTAGAACTGCCTTTGCTGCATCCCATAGGTTTTGGGTCATTGTGTTTTCATTCTCATTTGTTTCTAGGTAGTTTTTGATTTCCTCTTTGATTTCTTCAGTGATCTCTTAGTTATTTAGTAGTGTATTGTTTAGTCCCCATATGTTTGTATTTTTTACAGTTGTTTTCCTGTATTTCATATCTAGTCTCATAGTGTTGTGGTCAGAAAAAATACTTGATACAATTTCAATTTTCTTAAATTCACCAAGGTTTGATTTGTGACCCAAGATATGATCTATCTTGGAGTATGTTCCATGAGCACTTGAGAAAAATGTGTATTCTGTTGTTTTTGGATGGAATATCCTATAAATATCAATTAACTCCATCTTGTTTAATGTATCATTTAAATCTTGTGTTTCCTTATTTATTTTAATTTTGGATGATCTGTCCATTAGTGAAAATGGGGTGTTAAAGTCCCCTACTATTATTGTGTTACAGTCGATTTCCCCTTTCATGGCTGTTAGCACTTGCCTTATGTATTGAGGTGCTCCTATGTTGGGTGCAAACATATTTATAATTGTTATATCTTCTTCTTGGATTCATCCCTTGATCATTATGTAGGGTCCTTTTTGTCTCTTGTAATAGTCTTTATTTTGAAGTCTATCTTGTCTGATATGAGAATTGCTAATCCAGCTTTCTTTTAATTTCCGTTTACATGGAATATCTTTTTCCATCCCCTCACTTTCATTCTGCATGAAGTGGGTCTCTTGTAGACAGCATATGTATGGGTCTTTTTTTTTGTAACCATTTGGCCAGTCTAAGTCTTTTGGTTGGAGCATTTAATGCATTTACATTTAAGGTAGCTATCACTATGTATGTTCCTATTACCATTTCTTAATTGTTTTGGGTTTGTTATTGTAGGTCTTTTCCTTCTCTTGTGTTTCCTGCCTAGAGAAATTTCTTTAGCATTTGTTTTAAAGCTGGTTTGGTGGTGCTTAATTCTCTTAACTTTTGCTTGTCTGTAAACGTTTTAGTTTCTCTGCCGAATCTGAATGAGATCCTTGGTGGGTAGAGTAATCTTGGTGGTAGGTTTTTCCCTTTCTTCACTTTAAATATGTCCTGCCACTCCTTTCTGGCTTGCAGAGTTTCTGCTGAAAGATTAGGTGTTAACCTTATGGTGATTCCATTGGATGTTATTTGTTGCTTTTCCCTTGCTGCTTTTAATATTTGTTCTTTGTATTCAATTTTTGATAGTTTGATTAATATGTATTTTGGCATGTTTCTCCTTGGATTTATCCTTTATGGGACTCTCTGCACTTCCTGGACTTGATTGACTATTTCCTTTCCCATGTTAGGGAAGCTTTTGACTCTAACCTCTTCAAATATTTTCTCAGACCCTTTCTTTTTCTCTTCCTCTTCTGGGACCCTTATAATTTGAATGTTGGTGTGTTTAATGTTGTCCCAGAGGTCTCTGAGACTGTCCTCAATTCTTTTCATTATTTTTTCTTTATTCTGCTCTGTGGTAGTTATTTCCACTATTTTATCTTCCAGGTCACTTATCCGTTCTGCTGCCTCAGTTATTCTGCTATTGAGTCCTTCTAGAGAATTTTTAATTTCAGTAATTGTGTTGTTCATCATTGTTTGTTTGCTCTTTAGTTCTTCTAGGTCCTTGTTAACCCTTTCTTTATTTTCTTCATTGTGTTTCTGAGATTTTGAGTCATCTTTACTATCATTATTCTGAATTCTTTTTCATGTAGACTACCTATTTCCTCTTCATTTGTTTGGTGTGGTGGGTTTTTACCTTGTTCCTTCATCTGCTGCATATTTCTTTGTCTTCTCATTTTGTTTACCTTATTGTGTTTGGGGTCTCCTTTTTCCAGGCTGCACATTCGTAGTTCCCATTTTTTTTTGTCTGCCCCCTGAGGGTGAAGTTGGTTCACTGGCTTGTGTAGCCTTCCTGGTGGAGAGGACTGGTGCCTGTGTTCTGGTGGTTAGGGCCTGGATCTTGTCTTTCTAGTGGGCAGGGCCATGTCTGGTTGTGTGTTTTGGGCATGTCTGTGAACTTAGTATGATTTTAGGCAGTCTCTCTGCTAATGGGTAGGGTTGTGTTCCTGTCTTGCTAGTTGTTCGGCATGGGATGTCCAGCACTGGAGCTTGTTTTTGGTTGGGTGGATCTGGGTCTTACCATTGAGACGGAGATCTCTGGCAGAGCTCTTGCTGATTGATATTACGTGGGGCCAGGAGGTCTCTGGTGGTTCAATGTCTGGAACTTGGCTCTCCCACCTCAGAGGCTCAGACCTGATACCAGACCAGAGCACCAAGACCTTGTCAGCCACACAGCTCTTATGCTGTAACCTCAGAGCCAGAACAGTACGCAGCACATAGGAGACAGTTAATGAACACTTGTTCAATGAATAAGTGAACTGTCTTGGTAAATATCTGCAGTGACCTGAACTTGAAGGCCTGACTGTTGCCTTTCTCTGGATGAGAAGTTTTAGATTTATTCTCTTGGGCACTAAACAGTTGAACCTAAAATGGTCTGATGGAAACATGTTTCTAATCAACCAAGAAATGCCTTTAAAAAGAGCAGCACAGAGATGTCTCAGGAGGAAAGTAGTCTCGCAGTCAGGTCGCTCCTGGGCCCTGCCTGGTGTCCAACTCACCCCCAGAGTCATGAGTTAAGGGCCTACAATTTTTCTTCTTATCCATTCATGGTGGTTTATCTCTCACTTTCTCTCTCTCTCTCTCTTTTTTTTTTTTTTTTTTTTTTTTTTTGTGAGGTGCTGCCTTTTACACTGTCCTGGACCTTTCCACTGTTTCATGTCCTGGCAGCTTGGGTCTGTGGATTAGTGGTATGTTTTATAGCTTCATAGTTATGTCACATTCATGGATGTCTTATATAAGTCCTAGGCAATCTTGAAAACACAGATTATCTATGTTTATAAACTGTGGGGAAATAAATCCTACTGATGCTGAGTGCCCCATTTCTAGACCTTTCTAACATGATAGACAGAGGCATAATCACGACACCTCGTTAAGTCAGTAAATTGAGAGGAATTTGCCCAATACCATGAAATAAGGTGTTTCTAAAATATGTGTGTTCATATGTGTGTGTGTAGTAAAGGGTTTGGTTTTGCCCAAAGCATGGATTGGCCTTTGCCCTTAGCTTCTGGGAGAAAATAATCTATTCCAACCTGATGAATGTCCTTGTTTAGGGTGAGTGCTAGTCACATTAGGAAGACCAATCACGTGACTGAGCGAGGGACTTTGGGTCACATGCTGTCACTTGACCTGGGGATTGAGACATCCACATGGGCAATCAATCAATCATGCCAATGTAACAAAGTCCCTATAAAAACTCTGGACATCAAAGCTCAGGTGACCTTCTCTGGTTGGCAATACTCTGTGTGTGTTGTCACATGTCAACACCAGGAGGACAACTTTTCCTGACTCCTAGGGAAAAAGACAATGTAAACTTTGTGTTTGAAGACATCAATTTCTGACCTATGTGTCTTTTCCTTTGGCTTATATTATTATGTATCCTTTGCTGTAATACACCATAACTGTGACTATAAGAGGTTTCTGTGAGTTCTGAGAGTTCTTCTAGCAAAAAATTGAAACTGAGCATGCAGTGAGAACAGTCTGGTGAAGGACTGTTTCCTCAACCTTTTCAGTTTGGCCAACACAGGGCAGTAAATGTATGTGTACATGCATAAGTATGTGTGTGTGTATGTGTGTGTGTATAGTACAACACTGACATGGATTTCTGATAAAGAGAACAGCTGAAGGATATAGTATATTAATAAGTCTTAGATAGTTTTCTCCTTGCATCTTTAAATTCAACCTGCTGACTGTGAGATCTTTCCTACTGACCTTTTATTCCAAAACCAAACTCTGACCCCGGGATGGGTATCATATTCATCCCCGTGTACTTTGTACACATCTGCAGTTCCTGTCAGTCTGTGTTTACTTTGCCTGCAACTCTGCTTAAAGAGAGTGAATTCACAGAAATGTTTTTTCCCTACTAAGATTTGGGACCCCATAAATCATGGTGACAAGAAATGTGATGATGGTCTCTTTCTGTTCTTGAGGAGGTAGGAACAGGAGAAGCATGCAGGTTCAGATACGGTTTTATAATTTTTACCAGTGGTAGCACCATCAGAAGGATTCCAGCAGGCTAGCTCCTCAGCCCTAACCAGGTAATTCTCTACTTGAATGTTCCTGCAATGAAAATTCAGAGACATCCACCAGTATCACTCAAGCCGTTTAGTACCTGCTATGGAACTCCTGGCAGTTAACCATGAAATTGTCAAGATTTCCTTTTTGCTCCCTTCCAAGCAGGCAGGGCATTGTTTTTATCTCCTGGTTTAGCACATGAATCAATCCTTTTGTACATGATTCGTGGGACTGTGCATGTTTTCAGAAACTGTCTGGCTTTATACCTGGCAGACTGCCTTGTTGAGAAGTAGTTCTGCAAATGAGAAAGAAGATATGCAGATTTTCACATGTCCCCACATTGAATTATAAGGCAGTCAAAAAAGATTGCCATTTTATGGCCTGGTATTTGGTTTTAGTCATTTTCATTCTTAGATATATTCCTTCCAGAAATTAAATTTAAAAAGATTATTTAAAAATATTGGTATTTTGCAGATTGTGGTTAACAAGAGAGGGGAGTAGACATGTGACAAGGTAGTCAAGTGGGAGGAGAAGGAATACCGAGTAAGTGTTTTAACTCCTGTAAAGCTTGGTGTGCTTGAATGGTATATATTTCATTTTCCAATAAGACTTTATTTAAAAAGAATCAATCCAGTTTGGTTTAATTTGTGCCTTGAGGCCATTCACAGGGCATTCTCTAAGTAAAGCACTTTGTATGCCTCCATGCACAAAGGTAGAGGGCTTATGCATCAATTAACCTGTCAGAAAACTTTTGTCGATGGACTATCCATAGTAAAAAAAAAAAAAAAAAAGTTCCATTTTTCTATAGAATATCCATACTAAAAGCAATTCCATTTGTGTACAGAATATCCATAGTAAAAAAAAAAATCCATTTGTCTATGGACTATCCATAGTTAAAAAAAAATTGTAAGATTTGGCAGTCAACACATGTGTAATAGTATATGGGTGTAGTAATTTTGAGAGACCTGAAAAATACAGTTTTATAGCAGAAAAAATTAAAAAGTGGATCTTGGTTTGCTGAAACTAGAAGAGTCATTTACATTGAAAGAAAGCCCCAATAAAATTAGATTTATTATATAAATGTTCATTTTCACCTAACTTATTTAGGATTATGTCTACCTTATAAAGAAAACTTGCCTTTTACTTTAATTTCTGCACCATGAAACAGATTTAAGTACATCCCATAGATAAGGTTTACTTGCTATGGTTTTAAAAAAAGAAAATGCTCAATGCAAAGATTCATGAAACCTAAAGCTTTTGCCAAACTTAAAATACTAATTAAAAAATGAGCTCAATTCCCTGACTAAAAGAGAGAAATTAGTGTAAAACTACTTAAAGAATTCTCCACACTTTGGCGTCTTAATACGGAGTCCACGGATGGTGTCTGGGGCATCCACAGATGAAATTATATAGAATATTGTGTTTGTGCATATATGCATTTGGAGGGGAAGTGGTCTAGTGCTTTGGCTCTTAGGGCTTAAGCACTACTCTGAGTTTAGATGTGGGGTAGAGAAGATGCTGTGGCATTTCTGTGCCTACTCAGTCTAGGATAAAGGCACAGCCAGAACCTGTGCTGATCCTTTTCATTTTGGAGATTCTATTTCCAGAATTATAAGATATACCTCAGTTTGGTCACAAGGTAAGTACTGGGACTTCCTCAGCTGTGTTTCTATCACTTTTTTCCAGTTTAACAATGGGCTTTCTTGATTATCTTGAAGTTGTATTTAGAATCTGGGTAGTATTTTTACTGAATACATTTCTAGGGTACTAGGGAGAAACTCTGTGTGTGTGTGTTTCTTCATGTCTGAAGAATAGTAGGTGTTGAAAAGATGTGTACTGAGTAAAAGACAATGAATAAAATGAATGTAATAATGAATGAATAACCAAATATTTAGAATTATGTAATTTAACTTCTTTTTTTACTGTCATAATTTATTTATTCATTTATTTACAATTTTAATAAAAATTAATTGGGGCCTATTATATTCTTGGACCTTGGCTGAAATTCAGAGATTAAAGAGCTCCCCAATCTAAAGAAGGGGGGGCAACAAATAAAAAGGCATGTAAGTTAACTTCTTGAATGAAGCCCTTGCTTGGTTAAAACAGGAAATTTAAAAAGGGGATTGAGACAAGGCTTTTTCTGTTCCCACTGTGATCCTCTGCAGGAGAAGGATACCCATCTACACTGGTCATCAGTGATTTTGTGTTCTCATAAAACCTTTGGGGAAATGGTAATTTTTTGTTTTTGTAATTTTAGCTATCCAACTTGATAAAGTCAATCTTTTTTTTTTTTTTTTTTTTTTTGCTGTACGCGGGCCTCTCACTGCCGTGGCCTCTCCCGTTGCGGAGCACAGGCTCCGGACACACAGGCTCCGCGGCCATGGCTCGCGGGCCCAGCCGCTCCGCGGCATGTGGGATCCTCCGGGATCAGGGCACGAACCCGTGTCCCCTGCATCGGCAGGCGGACTCCCAACCACTGCGCCACCAGGGAAGCCCGATAAAGTCAATCTTTAAATATATTGTGCCTGGTCTTTTCTGGACAACTTGAGTGGACCCACGGGTACAGCAGCTGGTTTGGTCGCTTCCACGTTGATTTTGAAGATCCAGCAAGACGCCAAGTGCCTCACACGTCAGCCAAGGAGTATGCTAAGATTATCCGAAACAATGGCCTGGAGGGACCTCTATAGGAAGGGTGTCTGGGCAATTTCACCTGGAGAAGGGGCCTCTGCTCTCGGAAAGGAAATCTGTTTTGGTAGATCCTTCAGACATCCTCAAGCCTTTGTAATAAATAGGTCCTACCAGCTGATCCGTGATCATGAAGTCTGAATATGTAACCCCTGGGGATGTATTTAATGATGGCTTTTACTCTATTTGTAGTTGATCAATGAAGCTTTTTAAAAAAATAGATTAGAAAACTGCTGCAATTGATTTTTATATTAAGAAATCAGATGGACTTGGAAACTTCGATTTAAATCCTTAGAATTTTTCTAGAAAAATAATGCAAAATTTATAAACACAGTGTGCTCATGATTTGCAACTCTAACGGCAGAACACTTATTATAAAAATACTTGTTTATGAGCCTATTTTTTTCTATTTACATAAGCTGTTCTTTGCTTTTGTAGGTCCATTGTCATGTGTTCCATAACTTTCTACTATTTAATCTAGTATAAAAATCAAAATTAAAAGTTAGTCCCATTGTATCATTATGCATTCTGTTCACCAAAGGGATTAACTGATAACCGACTTAATAAAATGGATTGGTTGATATATTTGGCACATAGTTTACCTATGCATGAACAAGTACATCTTTCTCTTGCCTGATAAACTTTTGGAAAATAAGAAAGTAATAAAACAAACCAGAATGTGAATGGCAAAAAAGAGTATTTGAGCGTTGATGTTTAAAGAAATTGGATTCCTACTCTATAACCACACCAGATTAAAAGCAAAAGAATGAGCAGGGCATGGTGTCTACTTTTGGATATTTTTAAAAATTAAGGATCCAGGGCTTCCCTGGTGGCGCAGTGGTTAAGAATCTGCCTGCCAATGCAGGGGACACGGGTTCAAGCCCTGGTCCAGGAAGATCCCACATGCCACAGAGCAACTAAACCCATGCCCCACAACTACTGAGCCTGCACTCTAGAGCCCGCAAGCCAAAACTACTGAAGCCCGTGTGCCACAACTACTGAAGCCCACGTGCCTAGAGCCTGTGCTCCACAGTAAGAGAAGCCACTGCAATGAGAAGCCCACGCACCGCAGCAAAGAGTAGCCCCTGCTCTCAGCAACTAGAGAAAACCTGCATGCAGCAGCGAAGACCCAATGCAGCCAAAAATTAAATAAAAGAATAAATAAGTAAATTTATATTAAAAAAAATTAAGGATCTGTCAGAACATTGATGACAGCCAGGAAATAAATACATGAGTTAATTGACTTACATGAGTGTAAGCAAAGGAGGGGAGGATTTCTTACCTCGGTGGTTGAAATGCCTGAGGTGTATGTGAGGTTGCTTGGACTTGGACATTTTACTCAGCTTCCTCAGTGGGGGGTCAGGAAGAGATATAGGGCTCCCTCTGGACTTCCTGTCTTCACTCCATCACATCTTCCACATATGTGGACTTTGTGCCCTCACATCCATATTTAAGTAATATTTACTAAACTTTCATGTGTCTATCAGGCTTGAAGAGAAGAGGTAAGTATTATCACCCCATTTTGCACACTGAGAAACTGAGGCTGCACTAATGTGCATCTTCCTCAAGTCACATCAATGCTTGTTTACTGGACCTGGCACCTCCTTGGCATCAGCTCTGTTATGACCAGCACAGTGTAGATTGTGGTGTCATCGAAGTCTTCTCTGCATTTTTTAAAAAGTAAAAAAGAAACAAGTGTGTGGAGTTACTTTATGCAGGAAGACATAGGAAAGGTGGTTTTCTATATTCTCCTCCTGCTTGCCTGAGGAAATGGAACATACTTTGCCATTCTCTTAAGGCTTTGGCCCCGAGCGGATGCTCTGCCATTTTTAAAAAACACTGTGGTCAGTTTCTGGATTGTTTTCATGTTCATAATCAGGGAATTATTTACAGCAAAGTACATTCTCTCAGTAACTTTGGACAGAGTGAGAAAGAAACCGTCATAGTAGTTCAATAAACGTGGATGCACTGGGGAAAATTATATTAAAATTAAAATGGTATACATAGGAATTTCTATTACATCTTTGCCACTCGTTTGTTATTTTTATTGTTTAATGAAACATTATCTCACAATTTGTGTTCATATTAAAAGCACATTTCCAAATCTTATTTCATTCTTCTCCTATCTAGCCTGTCTTTTTCATTTTTACCATGCATCTTATTTACAGTTTCTATGCCCTCCTTATATTATCTTGCAAGACAACTGAGTTTTCCTTTTAATTAGGATGTTGCTTTGAATACTACTTATCCTGCAGGGCATATTTACAAGTTTTACAGCAATACAAATGAGCATTGTATTTTTGTTACCAAAACTGGAAAATTAATATTCTTGCTGTAAATAAAACAATTTGTCACATTTGGTCTACCAATTGAAACAAACAATCTAGCATCAGTGGCTGGGCTGCCTCACAGTGCTGTGGCCTCCACAGACCTCTGCTGCATTTGAAAGGCCAGCTCTTTGTTCCAAGAGATGGATCAAACCAAAGGTACTTCTCTAATTAGCCCTGTAAATTAAAATTGTCATAGGTGGGGGATCTTCAAGATGGCAGAGGAGTAAGATGTGGAGATCACCTTCCTCCCCACAAACACATCAGAAGTACATCTACATGTGGAACAACTCCTACAGAACACCTACTGAACGCTGGCAGAAGACCTCAGACTTCCCAAAAGGCAAGAAAATCCCCACATACCTGGGTAGTGGAAAAGAAAAAAGGAAAAACAGAGACAAAAGAATATGGACAGAATCTGGGCCTCTACGAGGGAGCTGTGAAGGAGGAAAAGTTTCCACACACTAGGAGGACCCTTCACTGGAGGAGACATGGGTTGGGTGGGGGGGGAAGCTTCAGAGCCATGGAAGAGAGCACAGCAATAGGGGTGCAGAGGGCAAAGCAGAGAGATTCCCCCACAGAAGATTGGTGCCAACCAGCACTCACCAGCCTGAGAGGCTTGTCTGCTCACCAACTGGGGCAGGTGGGGGCTGAAAGCTGAGGCTCAGGCTTCGCAGTACAAATCCCAGGGAGAGGACAGGGGTTGGCTACATGAACACAGCCTGAAGGGGACTAGTGCACCACAGCTAGCCCGGTGGGAGTCCAGGAAAAAGTCTGGGCCTGTCTAAGAGGCAAGAGACTGTTGTTTCAAGGTGAACAAGGAGAGGGGATTCCTTCCCTGTCTGCCCACAGAAGGCAGAGCACCGCCTAAATGAGCTCCAGAGACGGGCGTGAGCCACAGCTATCAGCTTGGACACCAGAGACGGTCATGAAACATTAACGCAGCTGTTGCAGCCACCAAGAATCCTGTGTGCAAGCACAGATCACTATCCACACCCCCCACGACCCGCTGCCAAACGGAGCCTGTGCAGCCCGCCACTGCCAGGGTCCTGTGATCCAGGGACTACTTCCCTGGGAGAACACATGGCATGCCTCAGGCTGTTGCACTGTTATGTTGGCCTCTGCTGCCACAGGCTCACCCCACATTCCAATTAGGACTACTGTACCCCTCCCTCCCCCGGGCATGAGCAAGCAAAAGCTCCCTAATCAGCCGCTGCTTTAACCCCCTAATTTCTGGGCAGGGAACAGATGCCTAAGGGTGACCTACATGCAGAGGTGGGGCCCAAACCAAAGCTGAACCCCAGGGGCTCTAAGAACAAAGAAGAGAAAGAGAAATTTCTCCCAGCAGCCACAGGAGCAGTGGATTAAATTCCCACAATCAACCTGATCTGTGGAATACCTGAATAGAAAATGAATCATCCCAAAATTTAGGCAGTGGACATTAGGAGCAACTGTAGAATAGGGTTTGCTGTCTGCGACTGATTTGTTTCTGATTTTTATGTTTATCTTAGTATAGCTTTTAGCGCTTCTTATCACTGGTGGATTTGTTTATAGGTTTGGTTGCTCTCTTTTATTATTATTAATTAAAAATTTTTTATTTAAATAAATTTTTATTATTTTTCTTTCTTTTTTTCTTGCTCTTCTTCTGGGCCATGAGACTGACAGGGTTTTGGTGCTCTGGCCTGGTGTCAGGCCTGAGCTTCTGAGGTGGAAGAGCTGAGTTCAGGACACTGGACCACCAGAGAACTCACGGCACATAGTAATATCAATTGGCGGAGCTCTGCCAGAGATATCCATCTCAATGCTAAGACCCAGATCCACCCAACCAACAGCAAGCTCCAGTGCTGGATGCCCCATGCCAAACAACTAGCAAGAAAGGAACACGACACCACCCATTAGCAGACAGGTTGCCTAAAATCATACTAAGTTCACAGACACCCCCAAAACAGAAAACTGGACATGGTCCTGCCCACCCCAAAGACAAGATCCAACACCCACCCACCAGAACACAGGCACTAGTCACCTCCACCAGCAAGGCTACACAAGTCACTGAATCAACCTTATCCACTGGGGGCAGACACCAAAAACAACAGGAACTACGAACTGGTAGCATGCCAAAAGGAGACCCCAAACACAGTAAGTTTAACACAATGAGAAGACAGAGAAATATGCAGCAGATGAAGGAGCAAGGTAAAAACCCACCAGACCAAACAAATGAAGAGGAAATAGGCAGTCTACCTGAAAAAGAATTCAGAGTAAAGATGATCCAAAATCTCAGAAATACAATGGAGAAAATACAAGAAATGTTTAACAAGGACCTAAGAGAACTAAAGAGCAAACAATGATGAAGAACACAATAAATGAAATTAAAAATTCTCTAGAAGGACTCAATAGCAGAATAACTGTGGCAGAAGAACGGATAAGTGATCTGGAAGATAAAATAGTGGAAATAACTACCACAGAGCAGAATAAAGATAAAAGAATGAAAAGAATTGATGACAGTCTCAGAAACCTCTGGGACAACATTAAACACACCAACATTCAAATTATAGGGGTCCCAGAAGAAGAAGAGAAAAAGAAAGGGTTTGAGAAAATATTTGAAGAGCTTATAGTCAAAAGCTTCCCTAACATGGGAAAGGAAATAATCAAGTCCAGGAAGTGCAGAGAGTCCCATAAAGGATAAATCCAAGGAGAAACACACCAAGACACATATTAATCAAACTATCAAAAATTAAATACAAAGAAAAAATATTAAAAGCAGCAAGGGAAAAGCAACAAATAACATAGAAGGGAATCCCCGTAAGGTTAACAGCTGATCTTTCAGCAGAAACTCTGCAAGTCAGAAAGGAGTGGCAGGACATATTAAAAGTGAGGAAAGGGAAAAACCTACAACCAAGATTATTCTACCCAGCAAGAAGCTAATTCAGATTTGATGGACAAATTAAAATATTTACAGACAAGTAAAAGTTAAGAGAATTAAGCACCAGCAAACCAGCTTTACAACAAATGCTAAAGAAACTTCTTTAGACAGGAAACACAAGAGAAGGAAAAGACCTATAATAACAAACTCAAAACAATTAAGAAAATGGTAAAAGGAACATACATATCGATAATTACCATAAATATAAATGGATTAAATGCTCCAACCAAGAGACATAGACTGGCTGAATGGATACAAAAGCAAGACCTGTATATATGCTGTCTACAAGAGATCCACATCAGACCTAGGAACACATACAGACTGAAAGTGAGGGGCTGGAAAAAGATATTCCATGCAAATGGAAATCAAAAGAAAGCTGGAGTAGCAATTCTCATATCAGACAAAATAGACTTTAAAATAAAGACTATTACAAGAGACAAAGAAGGACACTACATAATGATCAAGGGATCAATCCAAGAAGAAGATACAACAATTATAAATATTTATGCACCCAACATAGGAGCACTTCAACACATAAGGCAAATGCTAACAGCCATTAACGGGGAAATCAACAGTAACACAATCATAGTAGGGGACTTTAACAATCCACTTTCACCAGTGGACAGGTCATCCAAAATGAAAATAATTGAGGAAACACAAGCTTTAAATGATATATTAAACAAGATGGACTTAATTGATATTTATAGGACATTCCATCCAAAAACAACAGAATACACATTTTTCTCAAGTGCTCATGGAACATTCTCCAGGATAGATCATATCTTGGGCCACAAATCAAGCCTTGGTAAATTTTAGAAAATTGAAATTGTATCAAGTATCTTTTCCGACCACAATGCTATGAGACTAGATATCAATTACAGGAAAAGAGCTGTAAAAAATACAAACACATGGAGGCTAAACAGTACACTATTAAATAACCAAGAGATCACTGGAGAAATCAAAGAGGAAATCAAAAAATACCTAGACACAAATGACAATGAAAACACGATGACCCAAAACCTATAGGATACAGCAAAAGCAGTTTTAAGAGGGAAGTTTATAGCAATACAATCCAACCTCAAGAAACAAGAAAAGTCTCAAATAAACAAACTTATCTTACACCTAAAGCAACTACAGAAAGAGGAACAAAAAAACCTCCAAAGTTAGCAAAAGGAAAAAAATCACAAAGATCAGATCAGAAATAAGTGAAAAAGAAATGAACAAAATGATAGCAAAGATCATTAAAACTAAAAGCTGGTTCTTTGAGAAGATAAATAAAATTGATAAACCATTAGCCAGACTCATCAAGAAAAAGAGGGAGAGAACTCTAATCAATAAAATTAGAAATGATAAAGAACAAGTTACAACAGACACCTCAGAAATACAAAGCATCCTAAGAGACTACTACAAGCAACTCCATGCCAATAAAATGGACAACCTGGAAGAAATGGACAAATTCCTAGAAAAGCACAACCTTCCAAGACTGAACCAGGAAGAAATAGAAAATATGAACAGACCTATGGCAAGCACTGAAATTGAAACTGTGATTAAAAATCTTCCAACAAACAAAAGCCCAGGACCAGATGGCTTCACAGGTGAATTCTATCAAACATTTAGACAAGAGCTAACACCTATCCTTCTCAAACTCTTCTAAAACATAGCAGATGGAGGAACACTCCAAAACTCATTTTATGAGGCCACCATCACCCTGATACCAACACCAGTCAAAGATGCCACAAAGAAAGAAAACTACAGGCCAATATCACTGACAAATATAGATGCAAAAGTCCTGAACAAGATACTAGCAAACATTAAAAGGATCACACACAATGATCAAGTGGAGTTTATCCCAGGAATGCAAGGATTCTTCAGTATATGCAAATCAATCAATGTGATAAACCATATTAACAAATTGAAGGAGAAAAACCATATGATCATCTCAATAGATGCAGAAAAAGCGTTCAGCAAAATTCAACACCTACTTATGATAAACACTCTCCAAAACTAGGCATAGAGGGAACCTACCTCAACATAATAAAGGCCATATATGACAAAACCCAAAGCCAACATCGTTCTCAATGGTGAAAAATTGAAACCATTTCATCTAAGATCAGGCATAAGACAAGGCTGCCCACTCTCAACACTATTATTCAACATAGTTTTGGAAGTTTTAGCCACAGCAATCAGAGAAGAAAAAGAAATAAAAACAATCAAAATTGGAAAAGAAGTAAAACTGTCACCATTTGCAGATGACATGATACTATACATACAGAATCCTAAAGATGCTACCAGAAAACTACTAGATCTAATTAATGAATTTGGTAGAGTAGCAGGATACAAAATTGATGCACAGAAATCTCTTGCATTCCTATACACTAATGATGAAAAATCTGAAAGAGAAATGAAGGGAACAATCCTATTTACCATTGCAACACAAAGAAAATATATAGGAATAAACCTACCTAAGGAGACAAAAAACTTGTATGCAGGAAACTATAAGACACCAATGAAAGAAATTAAAGATGGTATGAACAGATGGAGAGATATACCGTGTTCTTGGATTGGAAAAATCAACATTGTGAAAATGACTCTACTACCCAAAGCAATCTACAGATTCAGTGTAATCCCTGTCAAACTACCAATGGCATTCTTCACAGAACTAGAGCAAAAAACTTCACAATTTGTATGGATACACCAAAGACCCCGAATGGTGAAAACAAACTTGAGAAAGAAAAACAGAGCTGGAAGAATCAGGCGCCCTGATTTCGGACTATACTACAAACCTACAGTAATCGAGACAGTATGGTACTGACACAAAAACAGAAATATAGATCAGTGGAACAGGATAGAAAGCCCAGAAATAAACCCACACACATATGGTCACCTTATCTTTGATAAAGGAGGCAAGAATATACAGTGGAGAAAAGAGAGCCTCCTCAATAAGTGGTGCTTGGAAAACTGGACAGCTACATGTAAAAGAATGAAATGAGAACACTCCCTAACACCATATACAAAAATAAACTCAAAATGGATTAAAAACCTAAATATAAGACCAGACACTATAAAACTCTTAGAGGAAAACATAGGTAGGACACTCTATGACATAAATCACAGCAAGATCCTTTTTGACCCACCTCCTAGAGAAATGGAAATAAAAACAAAAATAAATAAATGGGACCTAATGAAACTTAAAAGCTTTTGCCCAGCAAAGGAAACCATAAACAAGATGAAAAGACAACCCTCGTAATGGGAGAAAATAGCTGCAAATGAAGCAACTGACAAACGATTAATCTCCAAAATATACAAGCAGCTCATGCAGCTCAATATCAAAAAAAACAAACAACCCAATCCAAAAGTGGGCAGAAGACCTAAATAGACATTTCTCCAAAGAAGATATACAGATTGCCAACAAACACATGAAAGGATGCTCAGCATCACTAATCATTAGAGAAAGGCAAATCAAAACTAAAATGGGGTATCGCCTCACACCAGTCAGAATGGCCATCATCAAAAAATCTACAAACAGTAAATGCTGGAAAGGGTGTGGAGAATAGGGTACTCTCCTGCACTGTTGGTGGGAATGTAAATTGATACAGCCACTATGGAGAACAGTATGGAGGTTCCTTAAAAAACTAAAAGTAGAACTACCATAGGACCCAGCAATCCCACTACTGGGCATATACCCTGAGAAAACCATAATTTAAAAATAGTCATGTACCACAATATTCATTGCAGCACTATTTACAATAGTCAGGACATGGAAGCAACCCAAGTGTCCATCGACAGATGAATGGATAAAGAATATGTGGCACATGTATACAATGGATTACTCAGGCATAATAACAAATGAAATTGAGTTATTTATAGTGAGGTGGATGGACCTGTAGTCTTTCATACAGAGTGAAGTAAGTTAGAAAGAGAAAAACAAGTACTGTATGCTAACACATGTGGAATCTAAAAAAAAAAAGAAATTGTTCTGATGAACCTATGGGCAAGACAGTAATAAAGACGCAGATGTAGAGAATGGATTTGAGGACACGGGGAGTGGGAGGGGTAAGCTGGACGAGGTGAGAGAGTGGCATGGACATATATACACTACCAAATATAAAATAGATAGCTAGTGGATAGCATCTGCATAGTAGAGGGAGATCAGCTCGGTGCTTTGTGACCACCTAGAGGGGTGGGATAAGGAGGGTGGGAGGGAGATGCAAGAGGGAGGAGATATGGGGATATATGTATACATATAGCTGATTCACTTTTTTATAGAGCTGAAAGTAACACAACAGTTTAAAGCAATTTTACTCCAATAATGATGTTAAAAATAATTAATTAATTAATTTAAAAAGTGTCAAAACAAACAAAACAAAATTGCCGTAAGTTAAGGTGAGGAAAAAAAAGTCCACCAGCCAAAACCCTATCAGACCTTGTAGTATTTTAATTAATCTTATTTTTAAATCCTTGTTTTAGCATTTGAGAACAGAATTGATTTGCTATTGCCTGTCAAAGAAACAGAACTTGTATTCTTTAAATGGAAAAACAAGAGTTGTTAATTATACTTAAAAATCCATATACACTGTACTTAGATGTTTTGAAAGTCATCTGAGGTTTGTATAGCACATTTTTTATGTCTGTTTTATCTAAGAAGAAACTTGGATATCACAATGATGGATTGGATCTACTTATATTTCTCTCTACCTTCCTTCCTTGATTTTTTTTTAAAAAAATGGCATTGTGAACACATGTTATTAACATCCTGGGGATCACTTTTAAAGAATTTTTTTTGATAGTTTTCATTTTAGTGTAAGTCATTTCTGAATTGCTAAAAACATGCAGAAAGTAATAGTAGTCCCTTTTCAGTTTGATGTATAGGACTTTTGTAACTCCTGCAAACAACACCAGGAAATGTCCACTTAAGTCCTTTATTGAATGAGCAGTACAATTTCTCGTTAAGAAACCTGTAAACTAAGATGCTGACAACCCTGGTATTTGGCAGTGGAGTGCCAGTCAGGCTTTTGTGTTCTGGGAATTTGTATTCTGCCTGTAGTTTTTAATTATTTTTATGAACGAGAGAGTAATGAATACATTTGTAATATATTGAAAAAATTCCCCAGCACTGGCTGACCAAAAAGTAGATTTATATGATAATCCTCAAACATCGATTCTGTTGCTTGGAGCAAGGCAGAAAGAAAATAGAAGATTGAGCTTCATTATGGAAAGAGCAGAATAAATCAAAACTGATGGAATTAATACTGTTTAATTACTAGCAATACTCCTTACCTGGAGAACACATATTCATCACTGATCATGATATTTTAGGCTGCAGTTGTCCTGGGAGGGATATAGTACAGAGCACAAAGCATGGTGAGCCTTAAAGAATGAAATCAGAAGACATTTTGACATGGAGACACTTTATGGTGGGCTTTAGAATTATGGGTTATGGCAGCAGGAAGGGAGAAGAAACCTTATAGACTGTGGCAGTAGATGAGATGGGGAGATGGTGGAAGCACTGGGTTAGATTCCCAATGGTGAGAGTTAATGAGTGTCTCTTGCAGAGAGTAAATGGAGCCCATTGTCCCAGAATTTCCCAGGGTCTCTAAGTGTCACCTGACCCACGACTGTCTTTTGTGATTTTGCCTGAGTGATGGTATTGGTACCTGTTTCGAGGTCAATATAGTGTAATCATTAAGAGCCAATTCACCCGCATTTAAATCCTGGTTCTGACATGTACTAGCCAAGTGACAGTAAGTACCTTACTGGGTGTCCCTGAGCCTCAGTTTCCCTATCTGTAACACGGGCTCCTCATGAGGCTGTTGTAAGAGTTAAACAAGCCGATCGATGTCACATGTTCAGAGAGGTTGGCCACAATGAGTGTGTGCCATTATGTTTAACTTTCATACCTGTTCACTCCCTCTGGTTCCTGCAGAGTTTTCTGCTCTGGGAACTTGTGATTCACCGTCTCTCCAATTTTTTGTGGCAACACTTTCCCCTGTTACCTCAACTGTCTGATGGATCTAAGAAGAATTGTTAAGTTTCAGTTTGTTTGACTTTCTTCTTGTCCTTAGGATGGGAACAATGACTTGCAAGCTCCTTACGTATTGGACTGGAAGCCAGTCAACATATTAGAATGGCAAACCAGTTGCCATTGTTTTTATAATTATTAGAAGTGAAGGTTTCTAACAGCCTAATCAGTACATATTTGTTAAACTAAACTGTGCAGTACATTGTAGAGATGCAGTACTGCAGACAAGACAGTTCTTCTCTAAAAGAAGCTCATGGTCTGGTTTGGGAACTAGGAGAGGGACATGAAATGATAACAAATGATGCTGGGTGAATTTTCCAGATGCTAAGAGCGAAGAGAGTTCTCTGCTACATAGCGTGGTCAGATATGACTCCATGGGCAAGGAAAATAACAATATAAAAATAATATAATATAAATATTACATGTAAAAATACAGAGGTGGAAAGCATAAAGCTTGTTGGAGGTGGGAGGCAGGGTCTACTCCAGCTATCCTTAGGGGAGAGGATGGGCAGGTTGGGACCAGAATGTGGAGAGTCTCTGATGTTCTTTAAAGACTTTCTGGTTTCCTCGTAGAGCAAGGCTAAAGATTTCTGGACAGGATGGTGATGATTTAAAAGCAACATGTTGAAAGATGGCACAGAACTGGGGATGTAGGAACCAGATAGAAAGCTTCTTTGCAGAAGAATACAGTTGATGTGTTAAGGGCCCTGGTTAAGGTGGGAAGTGCATAAATGAACAGTTAATGTATAATTATAATTAATGTATCAAAAGTACTCAGGAACTGAAATGCAACATGGTCCCTTGGATTGAGTCCTGGAACAGAAAAAAGGACATTAGTGGAAAAACCTGGAAATCCAAATAAAGTCTTCGGTTTAATTAATAGTACCTTTACCATTGTTAACTTCTTAGTTTTGATAAATATTCCATGGTTATATAAGAAGTTAACATTAGGGGAAGCTGGGTGAAGAATATAAAATTCTCTGGACTCTCTTTGCAACTCTTTTGTAAATCTAAAATTATTCCCTCCCCCCACCCTCGCCAAAAGTTTTAAAATTGTACATGGGAAGAGTTAATATATTCAGAGTATATATTAGCTATAGAAATATAATCAATGTATATGGAGATGATGGAAATAAAAGATAAGAAAGAAATAACCACTGTTAATGTCTTGATATTTCCTTTTATCTCTCTCTCTGGGTTGTGGTGTGAAATTTTTTCCTTCTTTATAATTTGTTTCTAAATTTTTTTCCTTAGCTTCTGTTTTCTTTTATTATTAGAACTTTTTTTTTTTTTTTTTTTTTTTTTTTTGCGGTACGTGGGCCTCTCACTGTTGTGGCCTCTCCTGTTGCGGAGCACAGGCTCTGGACGCGCAGGCTCAGTGGTCACGGCTCACGGGCCCAGCCGCTCTGCGGCATGTGGGATCTCCCTGGACGGGGGCACGAACCCGTGTCCCCTGCAGGGTGGGGACTCTCAACCTCTGCGCCACCAGGGAAGCCCTATTAGAACATAGTTTTAAAGACAAATGTCAGCGGTCAGATGATTCACTGGGTGTTGGAGTAATGGACATAGATAAGCCAGTGATGGCTCTGTAAGGAAACAATGATACAAGTGATAGAAATTGACAAGTATACACTTCACTCCTTCTAGGTGATACTTTAAACACATCATGGCAACAACTGTTCTTTAAGTACTTGTTACACTTTCTAGATATTTATAAACCAATTGTTACCACTAGTCTATACTCATCAATTTATTATATCTCTGTCACATGTAATGCTTTTTGTTTGCCCTTCTCGATGGCAAACAACTTTGAGGTCTTAATATTTCTAGTACCAAGCATGATATCTGGCATAGCTAAGCAACTTATAAATGTGTATTAAATCAGTGATGTAATGGATGTTAGGCAAATTCTTATTTGCAATGGAAACTTAAGATATAGATTAACTCCTTTAATCCTTTACTATGATGCAAATTCTACAACTATTATCCTCATTTTGCAGATGAATAAACTGAGGCAGAAAAAAAGGTAAGTAACTTGCCTGAACCATAGAGCTAGTAAGTAGTGGAGCCAGTGTTGCAACCAGACAGTCTGTTTCCAAACATCAAAATGCTACTTCATATTTTTAATGATAAAGTTGTGGCAGAATCAAGCCTGGCACCGGGGCTTTTGGCTCCCATTTATTTTCAGCGACACACGATTTAGCCAAACCATAACATTTCAGTATAAGATCTTCTGTGTCTCTGAAGCTTTAGTTGATTTTCCATATTTCACGGCCAGTCATTTCACAAAGTAGTAGATGTGTAGCTTCTTTCCTAAGACTTCTATTGTTTATACCAAACATTATGTTCTTTGTTTCTGCACTCATGCAGGCTGTTTTGTTTTTGAATCTCTTTTAATAAATTAGTTACTCTTCCCAGCAATGGCATTGACCAAACCAAAATTATTCCCACGATAAAACTGCTGCATTTCCAGTTGCCAGTTGAGCAGATGTGTTAAATGCATGGATAACACCAGCTAACCCAGGATTTCATCACAGCCCCAGCGTTTGTGGAACACATGCCCTCAAGTGACTAAATCCGACCTCTGATTTTTCTTTCCCTCATCTGTAAAGTGAGAATTAAAATAAAACTACCTACTTTATAGGACTGTAGTGAGAATTTAAATGAGGTGGTACAATAAGATAACTTAGGACACCCTCCACTAAGGGGTAATTACAATGTCCATTAAGTGGTAGCTATTATTATTTTTTTCTGTTAATATTAGTGCAAAGACTCGAAAGTTAGGGAAATAATTTTAGGCAGTCACCTCTTGCTACATGCCTACTTTGCTTCCTTATCCCTTCCATGTGTACTAGAGCAGTGATTCAGTGAAGGGCATCCATTGGCAGCTCCAAGAAAGCAAAAGCTCATCCTTCTGGCAGAGGAAGGTTATCCTTCCCTGGGCTAGAGTTCCAATCCAGTGCTCAATTCCTCCATTACTTTACCAGGTCCATCCTGCCCAGGGGATGGGGGGCTGCCTTCCAGAAGAGTGAATTGACTTCCTAAAGCTGCTGGCTGCTGAGTGATGATTTGAGAACTGTCCTGCTTCAAATATAATTCTGTGTTGGGCTCCAGGGGCCTCTTGTGGGTTCAGGTCACACATCAGGCAGAACCAAAAACATTTGATTTACCACTTGCGTAGCAACAAAGAAGACTGGTGTAGAAATCACTCTTGTTTTTTCCTCTCTCTCTCTTCTTTTCCTCCCCATAAATGACAATACACGGTTCTTACTATTTTAATAGACGGTGAATTGATTTGTGTGCAAGATGGAACTAGTGAAAGGGTTTGGCTGAGAATAAAATTTTTTTCTCTTCTCTGTGTTTCATTTTTACAGTAGAATGGGCTCTGAAAACCTTCCAGATCCTCTTACTTCTGATCACACTGTCTATTATAATTCTGCCCGATGGCAAACTTCTTATTGACTCTAAATTACATTTAATCCTGTTAAGATCACTTTTTATTGAAAGGCATGCATTGTGATGACATTGATGGGAGTCCAGAAGCCAAGATGCCCAGCCAGAGGAAAATAAACTCTTGAAGTTTTCTAATGCTTGTCATTTTCATGCTGGGCCCAGCTGTGTAGCCTCTTGGAGGATGTAGCAGGTTGGGGGTGTTTCGTGCAGATAATGGTGGGCTCCTGGGTGGTGTGGAAAACTTTCCAGCACAAGGAAATAATCTTTTGAACCCAGTGGACTAAGAACCAAAGGCCATCCTGAGCTAAGATAGTATAGTTCTATTAGTGAAAAGCCCTTGCATGGGGAAATTGCCTGTGCTAAAATCTGTGCACAAATTAAAATAACAAGGATAAGGGGGAAAATATCTCTATAAAAGGCTTTTTGACTAGTGGATAATAATATCCTTGTCACATTAGGACCTGGGGACCTAAAGATATAGGAGCTTTTTTCTACAGCATATGGGCCTTCCCTACTAAACTTTAGACTGTGCAATACAACCATTCTTGGGTGCTTATCTGATGAATTTGAATGCTGTGCCAAAGCATACTTTTGTTCTTATCAAGAAAAAGGAGAAAAACAAGGTCTGAATATCATTGCTGTGTATTTACACCTTATAAGATTGATGTCATCTAAAAGCCCCATTTTGGCTAAATGTTTTGCATGTGTAAGTTCCCTGTAATTTGCTTGGGGTTTTTTGGCAACAAGTACTGTTAACATTGCTGTTTTGATATGGCTGGTAAAATTTATTTAAATGCACACCTCAGTTTGGAATAGCTTCATTAGTAAGGGATGAATTGGGGAAAAAAAAAGCTGTCAGCACAAATGCTGTTCATTTTCCAGGGTGACAGAAATCAAAAGTGCCAAGGACTGTAACAGCTGAATAGCTAACTTTATGTATCACAGCGCTATCTGCACAGTGGGCCCTCCTCACTGATTGGACGGCAGCTGCAAATTTAATTCCATGACAAAGGCAATGTGAGCAACGGGCTGTCACGTATTTGAAAATTATGCCATGCAAGTAAATACCCAGTTCATAATTCTATAAAAGGATGAGGGCAACATTTATTCTGGAATTAAGCAATAGTGAACCAGATAATTCTTCGAGCTCTAACAATGGACTAGAGTGTCTAGTACCGGTACACCTTTTCTGTAAACTATAGCAGAATTAAGATAGTAACCAACTGTTTTTATTTCCTTCCTCTCTTCTGCCTTCTTTCTCTCTCTTCTGCCTCCTCACCCCCCTCTTTTCCTTTCCTCCTCCTTTTCTCCCTGTCACTTTATTTTTTCTACTTTATTCTCTTCCTACTGTTCTGTTCAACTCACTCATTCACTCACCCACTTGCTCACTCACTCATTCTTGTATCCTTTCATCAGATATTTATTAAGAACCTATCTTACCTCAGGCATTGTAAGACTACATTGTGACCAAGACAGATACAGCTTTGGTCCTCATGAAACTTAAAGTTTATGTGGAAATGGTGTGGGATTTTCCAAAGGAAGACCAATACATGCTTAGGGCACCAGCCAAGGAGCTGCCTTCTGGCACTCTTTTAAAAATTAAGCTTGGTATATGATATTTGGAGCAAAGCATCAAAGAAGTCATGATGGGAAATAAAACCTTGCTGGACATCTTAAACTTATTTGAAAGTTTTGATTTTTTTTTCTTAATTTCAAAATCCATATGGTGTTGGAGTAGACACCATTATCCTGTCAGAGCTTAGGGCCTCTAAAAGTCTTAATTGAGAACATGTGGGGAACAAGTAATTAGACAGTGACATTGAACAAGTAATTAGAAGTGTGATGAGGACTGTAAAGGAGAAGCACAGAGTCCTATGGAGCATGTGACAGGGGGGCCTAACCTCCCTTCTTTTTTCTTGATGAAATCCAAGGCATGAACATTTCAAACTACAGTGGAATAAAGCCCTTGAAAGAGTTTGTGTTTACAGTGCCCCTGAAGTGGGCAAGGGGTGGGGAGAAGTAATCACTCTTTCTGACTGCCTATGAATTGGATAAAAACACAGTTCTGGGCAGACTGAGAAAGAATTGAAGACCCTTGAAAAATAATTTGCATAGCTAGGATAAAGATTTTTTTACTTTGACAAAATTGAATAGTTGGATGATCTTGACTTCAAGAGATAAAAATAATTTTCTTTATCTCCAAATGGTAGGGAATAAGGGGAAGGGAAGCTACAAATAATGGCCATGTCACCTGCATTGTGTGGATAAGCTTTAAACATTCTTCTCCTCGTGGCTTTGAGGTTTCCTGGAGGCTTAATATAAAAACTATTGATATAGGGACTATTTCCTGGGATGGCTTTCTGATTACTGTAAGTACGAGCATATTGCTTGATCCTTAATAAGTTTGATGGAAAATTATACAGCAATCATAGTAATATGTGGGCTACAATGTTTAGCAAACGCCAGTGGTTCTCAAACATTAGTGGGCATTAGTATCACCTACAGGTCTTGTTAAAATATGGATTGCTGGACCCATCCCTGAATTTCTGATTCAGCACGTCTAGAGAAAGCCCTGAGAATTTGGATTTCTCAAGAGTTGCCAGATGCTGACCACTTTGAGAGGCCTTAGTATATTCCAGTGAGTCAACTAACATTAATGGTGGCAAGGTAGGTGGCAAGAGCACTGGCCTAAGAATCAGAAGATGCAAGTAGAGCTTCCAGTGCTACTGTTTAAATGCCTTGATCATCTTAGTCTTGCCATTGAACTGCTCTAAAGTTCTTCCCTCATTATAGAATGCGTGTTCTTATAACAAGGTTGTTACAAATCAAATTATATATCTGAAAGCATTTTGTAAACTGAAAAAAAAAACCCTCCGAGACCTAAAACTTTTTCTCAGCTCTCATCATGATCGTCCATCTCTAGCTAGTGTGTCCAATGAACAGATGCCCAAAGATTGGGGAAGGCTTCCCAGAAGGAGGAGAGACCAAATCTCTGACCTCCAATAATCTCGGTGACATGAAGAATGCAGTACAGACTATTGATAGGCCACAAATCAGACTTTACAGAAAAATTGGGTGAGAACAATTCTATGGTGTTTTGGCACTCTGTCATTTTTCGGGGGGAATCAGAGCTGCCATTTTTCTCAGTTGGTTCCAATTCTGGGTGGATGGATGAAGCCTTTTGGCCAAGAGGGGCTATACCTACTTCAAGAGTAATAGAGTGTAAGGAAAGAATGCTATAGTTTAAGTATTTAATGCTGTAAAAAATGAAACAAACAAACAAAAAAGCCAGAAAACAGGCAACACGATATCTTGGCTGCATGAAGCAACTCATTCCTGTTAGTTGAGGAAAGCTACATGTCATTTTTATTTTCTGGTGTATTTCCCCACTGTACAGTACCTATTATTCAAATTTATAAAGGCTTAAAAAATTTAGACCTTAAACGAAAAAGCTTTCTGTCCCCATAAGCTAAAACTGAGGCCTGTATTATATTGATTGTCAGCTTCCCAAGATTCTTTATCTCTAGTCTCAGCTGAGCTCTGCCAGTGCAAGCTGTTCCAAGAGAAATAGATGACTCTGAGCCCTGGTGAAAATTTGAACATCAACGTGTCCTCAACTCATACCTATGAGATGTACTGGGAGCACAGCAAAATTGAGAATCCCCTCCATGGGGTATCCAGAAATCCTTTATTTGGCCGTTAAACTGTTCATAGAACTTATCACTTTCAAGTGGTGACAGAAAATCATTGAGAAAGGTGTTTCCTGTCCAGCAATGACAAAGAAAACATCCCTGAGTATCATTTGTCCTAGTGGTGGTTGTTCTGAGCCCTGGGCACATGCAAAGCAGCTTGCCAGGAAGTCCTGAAAGTTTTACTTGAAATATGCTTTTTCCCTCAAGCTTTGGGGGTACATGTTTACTTGTGTTTTAATAATTATGGGTGGAAGATTTCCTGTAGGAGGCTGAAGAGTCTTACTATAACATTTCTAAAGGAGAATAATAGAGAAGGGAAGAAACCATAGTAAAAAGAGTCCAGGACTGAAGGACTACTAGCAGGAGATCACTGAGGGCACTTCTTAGTTCTCATAAGAGTGAAACATCAGCAGCTGAAAGATGCAAGTCCAAGTTAACAGTCTGGACTCCAGAGACAGACAGGGTTGAATTCCTTGCTCCACACTTTCTAACTCTCTGAACTTGGTTGGACAAATTAGCTTTTCAGAACCCCTGTTTCCCCAAGTACAAAATTAGCTTAAAAATATTTCCTTCCTTACAGAAGTATGGTGAACATTAGATGAGAGGATGTCTATTAATCTCACCTAGATTGCATGTTTCTTTAGGGAAAAGAATAAATTTATTTAAAATTATTGTATTGAGCAACTACTATATGCTGGGCAGTGGAGACATCTTTCTCCAGTATGTTACCGCATCCCATTGTGATTAATTTCATGCTCACAAAGCAGTTAACACTTAAGTATACTTCCTGAAATAATTGAATGAAAGTTTCCTGTTTTGCTCTTTTAAAATATGACCTAGTGTGGGTCAACTCTTTATTCACCTCTCACATCTTCCTTAAAATACATGGGACTTTTAATTTGGACTCCCTATTATTGAAAAGATGGAATGGTAAAATGTCTTCCCATGTCTCCCGTGTCACAGTTTTTCCTGGGGACATGCTTGATTAAAACTTGACACAAGGGACGTTTTATTTTATATGGGATAAAATATATGCAAAAGACCATGACTATGTTACTATCATAGTTTGCATTCTTGAAGTTTGTATCTAATTTTTGATTTAGGCATTTTGCCCCCAATGAAATATTGTATGTTATAATGTAGCAGCTAATAAGATCTGATATAGTGACTTTAGATTGAGTTTCATTAAAAAAATAAGAGCATAAAATGTCTTCCTAATAGTCTTAATTAGGGAAAATGGAAGATCATAGTATTTCTATATTAATGCATCAACTTAGATAATTGGGATAATATGAAATGTGTAGCGAGAAAAATAGGAAGTTTGGAAGCCAAGGGAAAAATAACCCACTACTTTCCAGTTTCAGGTATTTTTGGTATGGGACCAAGGAAGCTCACCAGATGTCAAACACAACGTCTGAAAGTAATTATTCTCTTTCATGTGTACAAGTCAGTACCGTCCTACTGCAGCCCTTGTTTTGTAGTGACTACTTCCCTGGGAAAGGCATTGTTCCCAACTCACTGCTTCATAACAACTACCACTCGCCTCCTGATTAGGGCATTGTATGAAAACAGTACATTCATCACAGGGTTCTCACTAATCTCTCTCCTTTCATCCAGAGCCTTCCAGTTTTTCAGAGAGCTCTGCCTTTGCATTTTTAATTGAATGCTCCTAAAAGATGATATTCATGAATTCTGCTTGCCTGAAATCTCTGTTCCTACCTCACTATGAAGGTCTTATCTGTCTCTTTTATATTTCAATCTGGTTGGGGAGTGAAATTAGTGTTGATTTCCTAACTGGAAGCTACATGGGGCATCCACATGATAATAATGGTATACAGAACTCAATCTACCCACCAGTCTGAAACAGAAGGTCGCCATTTTGTAAAACCATAGAAAATGCTACCAGGCATTTTACAGAATTGTGAATCAGGATAGAATGTACACTAATTGCTTCTCCCACAGCTGTTAACATTCCTCTTCAGTGGCCAAGTAACCCTTAAGACAGAACAAACTCTCTTAGACGTCTGAAAATTTCCTACAAACTGAAGTACAGGTTTCCAAGGTGACATCTGTGATGAGTTGTCCATTGATTAACATGAATGAAGAGCTAACATTTCTAAACAAATAAAATATTTTAGACAGAATGATCTGATTCTACTGAAAGGATAAAGTGATCAAATAAAATTCTATGTCTATAATTTTGGGGAGTGTTTGTGTTATTATGATATTATATGTTACTTTACGCAGTGTTCTGCAAAGTAGGCATGAAAAGTGAGCATATCAAGGAATGGATAAACCAATCCACAGGGTCCATACCCATAATGAGTTATTAAAACTTCCTTCTATATTTATTTTTATCTAAAAATTAAGAAAAAAATGTAAGCCTTACTAGAATTTAAAGTAAAAACTTGCAGTAGGAGATGTTTATAATTCATATGTAAATATACATATATTGGGACTACATGCCCTGAAAATTTTTACTAATGGGAGTATATGTTAGTTATCTATTGCTGGATAACAATTATCCCAGAACATAACATCTTAAAACAGCAAACATTTATTATCTCATTTTATGGGTCAGGAATCTGGAGGTAATTTAGCTGGCTGCCTCTAGCTCAAGGTCTCTTTATGAATTTGAAATAGAGCTGTTGACCAGGGCTGTGGTCACATGTGAAGACTGAACTAGAGGAGAGTGTTTTAAACTCACTCACCTGATTATTGGTAAAATTCAGTCCCTTTCAGACCGTTGGCCAGAAGGCCTTAGTCCTTCACTGGCTGTTAGCTGGAGACCTTTCTACTTTCCTTGCCTTTTTATAAAGTAGCTAGCAATATGGCAGCTGTCTTTCCTTAGAGCAGTTGAATGAGAGAGGGAGAGACAGTATCCAAGTCAGAAGCCAAAGTCTTTTACAACTTAATCTTAAAAGTGGCATTCCATCAATTTTGCCATATTCTATTCAGTGAAATAGAATAGAAAGAAGTCTGTTCAATAGAATAGAATAGAATAGAATAGAATAGAATAGAAGTGAGTTGCTAAATCTAGCTTATTCTCAAGGGGAGGGGATTATACAAGGACTTAAATACAAAGAGGTAGGGGTCTTTGGAAACTACCTTAGAGACTGCTTGCCACAGAGGGCATGATCAAATATTCTGGAGACAATTTTTTTTAGAGCACAGGTCTGTAGACTCTTTTGTAAAAGTCAAGATTGTAAATATTTTAGGTTGGGTGGGACATATATGATCACTACTGCATATTCTTCTTTTTAGTCTTTAAAAATTTTAAAAAATATTCTTAGCTTGAGGACCAGACAAAAATAGGCCACAGGGCAGATTTTTCCTTCCAACCATTGTTTGCTAACACATGCTCTAGTAGACTGAGGTAGATTTCAGCTCAAAATTCTAAAGATTTCCAACGATTAAGGCGAACCAATAACAGAACGTTTGCTCAAAAAATTGGATGAGCACTTATTGAATTGTTTAGGCAGAGTTACAAAGTTGTCTCTCACTGGGTTAAGAGTGGTGAGGTTGGGGGATAAAGCAAGGAAAATGGACCAGTTGAGGCCTTACCAAAGTCAGACATTAGTTTCACAATAAAAAAGCCCCTGGATGAATAAGGTTGGAAATGCTATGTGCTCTATCCGATTTTGAGAGAAATACAAAATTTTAGCTCATCAAAGTCTCTGGGAAGTAAAGAAACTTGTTTGATTCTGTTTCCTTTGAAATTATTTGACCAAGGAATCTCCCACCCCCTTTAATTTTAATAACATCCATTACTTTTATTCCATGGAACAAACCTAGATTTGTTCCATAAGGTTCAATGACATATATGATCTCTTCCAACTTTTTAATTTAATGTTTAATTTTTATTTTTTCTTTATTTTTTATTGAAGTATAATTGATACACAATGTTACATAAGTTACAGGAATGCAATATAGTGATTCACCATCTTTATAGGTTATATTCAATTTATAGTTCTTATAAAATATTGGCTATTATAAATAAACATTGTACGATATATTCTTATAGTTTATTTTATACCTAATAGTTTGTACTTCTTGATCCCCTACCCTCACATAGCTCCTCCCCCCTTCCCTCTCCCCACTGGCAACCACTAGTTTGTTCTCTATATCTATGAGTCTGCTGCTTTTTTGTTATATTTACTATTTTGTTGTATTTTTTAGATTCTACACACAAGTGATATCACACAATGTTAGTCTTTATCTGTCTGACTTATGTCACTTAGCATAATGCTCTCCAAGTCCATCCATGTTGCTGCAAGTGGCAAAATTTCATTCTTTTTTTGTAGCTGAGTAGTATTCCATTGAATATATATACCACAGCTTCTTTATCCATTCATCTGTTGATGGACACTTAGGTTGCTTCCGTATATTCCTCCAACTTTTTTAGTTCATGATTCTATACATTGTAAGATAATATTTAGTTCTCTTAGCTTATAGTTTTATGTATATCTGCTTCCCTAAAAGGTTTAGTTCATTTTAACATTTATCAACTACTTATATCAGGCCAGGCCCTCTTGGCAGGCATGGAAAGGTAAAGGTAATATAGCTCTTGTCCTCAAAAAACACGTTAATTTATTCTAACCTTTGGACTTTAGCACAATGCTTTTCACACAGACGGTACTTAGGAGAGGTTTGTTGAATGAATGAAGATTAAGAAACAGTGCCTTTTGAGTCATTTGGGATTATGGACACATAGAAGAACTCAATAAATGTATATAAAATGAATCAATGAATTCTGGACGAAAAGTAACAATGCATTCAGTCATCCTGAAGTTGCCATACATCTGCCACATATGTTCCTGAGCAATCAAACTAAACTTATCACCATTATAAATTGAGAAGCTTAAACTAAACTTGTACCCTAGAAATTTGGCGCCATATTAGAATATGCCACTTTAAAAATAACCCTTGCAGATTCAGTTGATGTCTTTCCACTAGATGGTTTGATACGACTGTGGCTTTCATCTTTGTATAATAGAGTGTTATCTGGTTACAACACATAATTCAATTAACATTATCCTTTAAATTTCTCCATCCTTTGTTGAAATGCTTAAATTTATTCCTCTTTTATCCTTGCCTCTCCTTTTTCAATCTTAGAAACTACTGTCATTAATCTATATCTTTTGAGGTTATCATTTCACTTTAGCTAAGAATCATTTCATTCTTATCATCCACAGTGCATCATCTGGGCTGTTCTTCTCTATCCTGCGTATTGCCATCAATATTCCAACCTTATATATTTTTAATCTCAGCCAAGAATGTTGTATCATCTTCAATTCTGGTCAGATAAAATAAATGTTCCATTGGATATGTAAACGATCCTCTGAGCCAGATGAATTAGGTGGTTTTGCTTTTAGTGCTGAAAAAAGATCTTTATCCTTAAATCAGACATTAGGGAAACAAACGAAATGTTACTTGCTTGCATATTTTTAAATGCTAATTTTGTTCACTTCCCCATGAAGAAAAAAATGGCATTTGCGACTCAGGATTTGCTCTGGAAAATGGAAGTCTTTTCATTTATTTACAAAAAAGGAGGAACAGGAGCACTTAGGGAAACTTTTATTCTTTGTCTATCTCTCCAGCTGTCAGGTTGTAACAGCATTGGCCTCTGTTTACCAGGGCTGGAAGCAAATGGATGCCCCCCAAACTAGCCTGGGAAATGAAATTCCAGAATGTTTTAACTGGAAGGAATCTAAAATGATACCTGGTCCAACTTTCTGTTTTTATAGTTGAGGACACTGGGGCTAAAGGAAATTAAATGAATTATTAAAGGCCACACAGCTCTCAAGACTAGACTGGAGACTAGGTTTTCTGGTTCCCAACTCAGGGCTCTTTCTACGTGTCAAAAACCAATCTCTGCACACTGAATAAAACAAAGGGAAAAGATGAGTTTATTGCAAATCTTTCCATCAACGAGCCAGGAAACTCAAGACGATGGGAGCAATGAGTTCCAAGTTGCTCACAGACTAGGGGATTTTTACGCAGTAAATGTAGAAGTCATTTAGTTTTTTTTTTTTTTTTTCAGATTATTGGTTGCCTAGAGGTCTTCTTCCCTATTGGATTAGGGACTCTGAGTTGGGAGGACAAGGAAGTCCGGAGATAGCATGAACACACATGGCATTTGGGGAGTAGCTGACTTGCTCTGCTGATTTCTGAGAAGAGTTGTAAGTTCCTGTATGGTTAGGTTAAGGTTCCATTATGCGCCTGCACTGACCATCTCCATTCTGTCTCTGACATAAGTGACTCCACTAATTTGGCTCTACATACTTCATATCATGGTACATTCTCTTCATCAGCTTTGCTGAATATTTAAGTGAAGACTTCATGAGCAAATCAGAGTCGTTAACAACAGACATTCACTGAGACCCCCAAGTGGAATATCAAAGCAAGATAGGCCTTAAAATAATATAATAAATGGAATTTTGACTTACAACTAGGTAATCTATGGTGGAGGAAGAAATATGAGCATGGGAGTTATTAGTGGGTGGGTCTCCCTTAGTGTTGAAATGACTAGTTGCATCAAGACAGAATAAAGTCCACAGAAAGGGAAAGCATACATGAGAGGTGAAATGTTTGGGAGTTTTAGATGCTCTGATGCTCCTCTTCAGAGGCCTAATCTGTATTTCATTTTCGTCGCATTTTACACAGAGATTTAAGATGTTCTGAATGTTTAAAGAAACAAAACAAGTGGCTTGGATGTCAATATATCTGAAGGGTACCTTCCTTTGTTATCTTTAAATTTAGTATTAAAGATTCAAAAGAAACTTCAGACAATTAATGGGATACAAAACAAAATCTATGATGATCAGCAATAAAAAATCAATAGAAATCATTCTGATATCAAAAGGTAAATTGTAATCAAAAATTCAGATGATAACCAAAGCAGTAACTTCCATTATGATTAGGTGTCCATCAAATCTACATCCTCTGTTTATGATTTTGGACAATGGACTAGCTTCTGGTATCTTATATTTCAAACTTTGTTTCTTCCCCAAAACCTACATAATTCCAGTTATGGGAGCCTGAGTTCATATTGTAATTTGGCCCTTTGCCCTGCATCTTTATGTCAGGAGGCAGGTTAACTCCAATTCCCAGTGGTAGAAGTTCCTTAAAGCCATCCCTACATCCCTGTGGCTATCAATAACTTAGCTATACATGAAAGTGACTGTGAATAGAACTATGTAAACCCATCCTCCTAAACCCAAAGTGTGTCCCCAAACAACTTTCCCATTTACTAAGAAAAGGAGAGACCCAGGGAGCCAAATGACATGACTTTGCTCACCCGCTAGTCTGCATACTGCTAGGGTTAGAACCCGCGTCTCTGGCTCCCAGTCTGGTGGCATTTTCCCTACTTCATTCTTGGATGCCTGGGTTTTCCTGGGCTTCTCACTACACTTCCCCCTGGGAGCTGGGAAAAGGAGGGCCTTAGGAATCGCCCCAGCTTTCCAAGGGGATGATTGTCAACGTTTCCTAAAAACAAATATTTCATTAGACTCTTCAAATGGAGGATTTTCAATGTATTCCCATAACTTGATGGTACAGTTGCAGAGAAATCCCTCTTTATGGAAACACATTTTTTTTTACAGTCTGGTCCCTGCCTTGCTTACCAGTGTTCTTTCTGGCCCTTCTTCTAGGTGCACTACAAGTTTTCTTTGTTTAGGAATTTTTGCCGTCCTCTGTTTTTTGTTTTTTTGGTTTTTTTTTCTGTTTTTCTCCTTGCTTTTATAATTGTGTGTCTCTGTGTGAAATGCCCTTCTGAATTTTTTTCCTGCCTGGCTAATTATTTCTAAGTTCAGATTGGGATATAGAGGAAAAAGTCATATATCTCTCACCAATTTTTCAGTTTCCACCAGCCCCTGAAACAAATTGTATGCAGCACCATGTACCTAAAACTTACCTTCAAATACCGCAAATGGTTACGTTAAAATATCACCTCTTAGCCCTAAGTGGGGACTATACAAATATTTCACAGACAGCGTCTGTAGTTAGTAGGCAATACAGTGCAAGCCAGCTCTTGTTGTTAAATATTATGCCCCGAAGAGATGAAATTTTATAAACAGATGGATTCTTTTTGCTTGATTCACTAACGTTTTATAATTAACTAATTAACAGGTTTATTGCCAAAATTAGCAACAAAAAGTGTTCAGGAGCTTTGACCAAAGCAGTACTTTGCAATTATATAGATACCAAAACAATCTGCATGATAGTTTGAGGCTAAATGTTGCTCAAATCAGGATTTCACCTGCTGTTTTCAAATAAAAGTTGACAAATACAAAAATGAACCCTGCAGATTTCCACACTCCTTTCATATACACCAGTCTCTGCCTTAATTAATAATTACAGGTAACACAAACTGTAGTTGTAAGGCCTAAATGTACCCAGATTGCTTTCAAGTGTGCAAAACTGCTTAACAAACACAGTTCTGCAGAACTATTAGAAACCTTTTTTATGTGATGTCCATCTGCTCTCCTCTAGCTGGCAGGACCTTATTTGACCTATTCAACTTTATCTCCTACTGTTCCTCAACCACCAGCTGGGTCAGTCTCCTGTCCTGTGAGTCAACACCGCACTGCTCCTCAGTTTCTACCCCTCATCCCTCTCCAGCACGTCCCGTTTCAGCTATGTTTAAATCCTTGTATTTCCTTGAATATACCACACTCCATATTTTGCTTTGGCATGAGCTATTTTTCTGCCTTGCCTGCCTTCTGGGCTCCTTTGTGATTTAGTTTGGGCATCAGCTCCTTTGGGATGTATTCCCTGATCAACTCCTTATTTCTGACTCCAGAAGATGGAATTAGATTTAGAGGGGAAGGAGAGCCAGTTATGTTCTCTTTTCTTGGTGTCCCTTCACTGAACTGTAAGCAATCTGCAGTAAGGGAATATGTTTTTGATTTTAAAAATAATTTTAGGTTCAATAAATATCTATGGAAGAAAGAAAGAAAGAAAGGAGGAAAGAGAGAGGGAGGGAGGGCAGAAGAAAGGGCAGGAGGAAGGGAAGTTAGGAAGGAAGGAAGGAAAAATACAATGCCATGTTTTTGCTTATTCCTAGACACTGTTTTCAGAGTATTTCCTCTGTCTGGAATTTCTCAGTTTATCTCTCATAATCCCCATGGAAGTTTCTGTTTGTATCGTACCACTCATTCTTACATTTTTATAAGCCTTGTTTTATACCTTTATTTTTTCTGGCATGAAAAAAATCTGCTTCATCTATTAGGTTATAAGCTTCTTAATGGTGGAAGAAATGGAACCTCAGTATTCAAAGGGACATAGTGGAATATGACCTATTCTAAGCCCTTTCCCATTGTGAGAATCCCATTGGTCATAGTTCTGGTACTTCTGAAAATTCTCCTGAAGCTTTTCTGGTGCCTAGACCTTGATAAACACTCTCTGTGCATGATTGATCAATGAAACATTCTTTGTGCTTAATAAGATTAAATACTGCTCTTATTATTTTGTTGATTTATTAAATTAATTGCTTTCATATTTATACCCTGCCATGTTCCCCAAAACACATGTGATTGGATAAGAATCAGTTATGATCTCTTAACCTTATGGTGTGACTTGAGCAGTGAGTTAAAGTACAGCATATGTGCCTTTATGTCCTGATTTTCTAGGCTCAGTTCAGCTGACACTTCCTCCTAGAAGCTTTCCCTGACTTCTCCACCATGAGGTAGGTAGTCCTCCTGTGTACTTCCAAAGCACCACTGTGTATAAATTCATCACAACACTTAGCCTTTGCTATTATCTGTCTCCTGATTTTACCTGCCTCCCTCACTAGGTGTCCACCACCTGGAAGGCAGTGACAGCATCTTCTTTATCTTTGTGTGGCCACTAACACAGGGCCTAAGACATGGCATTCATCTCCCAATCCAGCAACTGTTATGCTACAGGAGATCTCCTCTTTATAGAAACAAGCCTGCATACATACTCCCCTACAGAAAAACCTCTGAGGTCTCATTTTCTGTAGGAGCAACTACAAGCTCTTTAGTTTGGAATAGATGTCTTTTATTATATGGCCCATTCTACCTCCCAGTCTCATCTCTACCCTCATCCTCTGAACCTTTCAGGGCTTACGTGTCCATTTACCCCTACATTACCTTACATTTTAAATGGAAAAAAACAATCTTTCTTTCCATTGATCTCTTCCAGATGAATATTTCTCTTCTTGGGAATGCCCTGTCCTTCCTTAAAGATTCAGCTCAAACATCACCAACTCCTTGGTATTCTGAAAGCACTTTGACGCAACATACCACATAGTCATCATTTAAATAACATTTCAGTAAGCATCTACTAAGAGAGAACAGGAAACCAGGGACTCACTATGTGAGCATGGAGTCTCTTGACTTGTTTGCTTCACTCACCTGACTAGGCAGGAATCCTGATTGTTTTGTCTTTGTACTTCTAACAAAACAGTGTTTGGCTAATGATGACAGTTTGGATGAATTCACTTTTGGGCATTTCTTGGTTGTCAATTCATTATCTACCTAAAGTCAATATTGCATGTTAACAACTAGTCATGCTACAGATCATTTATGAAAATGTAAATGACTATAGGTAGAACTTCCATGAATGATATTTTTTTTCAGAGCACTACGTTAGAAAACTCTCTGTATTATTCTAGAAACTGAAGACATCTTTTTTTTTTAGACCATACTTCATTCAGATTTCTTTTGCTTTTTTTTTAAATTTTATTTATTTATTTATGGCTGTGTTGGGTGAAACTGAAGACATCTTAATGCTACCATCTCTCTAATCTGTTCATTTAGAATTCCATTCTTTCACTTTTGTGCATTCCTGTAGTTAATTTTTGCCTTAATGTTGTCTTTGACATTGTATTAGATAATAATGCTTTAATTTTTTAGTACAATGTATGGAGAATTAGGTATACAACTTCTCTACTGATAATGGTAATACTGATAACAGCAGTTTTAGTGTTCAAACTCCTTGCATATTTTATTAAAATGTATACTATTATTTCATCCCAGTTCCTTCAGGGAGCCGAGCAGACACTATTCAAGCAACTTTATAAGAAACACAAACCTTATAAACTATCATCGTTTTTTGTTGAACAGTAACCTATTGCTGTGCTTTTCATGGAGGAGAAAATGCAGTATAGAAAGATACAGCCCATTAAGAAGTGAAATTCAGTAGGCACACAATACAAATGCAGTTAACACATACAGAGTCCTACTGAAACAAGCATCACAGTCAGTTAAATCCACATCCAAGATCCAGAGCAGTCTCCAAGAAACCAAACCAAGAGCACTGAGTTCTACTAGGTTTTCTCTCCTCTTCTCTCCTCCCCTGGGAGAGCACATTTAAATAGTTGTATTTACCCAGAGTGAATTCACTCTTATCTGATCTCTACTTAATCAAATTGCTGGATTAATGCTTTTCTGGATTGATTTATTGCTTTAATTGACACTCTCCATTCCTTCTCTAAAATATATGTGCTGACAATTCATACTGACTAACACTCCTGGCACTTTGAATACTCAGTTAGCAGTCCACGTTTTTTTTAAGTATATTTTTTGATGAAATATATCACACATGCAAAAGAGTATTTAAAACATTTATGATTCCTTTAAAAGAGAATAATAAGGTAAATACCTGAGTGCCCACCCTCTAGCTTAAAAGTAGAAACGTTTATGCCCCTCCCTCACGGCACGCTCTCACTGTTCTCCCCCCTCCTGAACTCTCCACATGGTAAGCACTGCCTTGAATTTTCTCTAAATTACTCTCTAAATTTCCTTTATGATTTTATATGTACACACGAAAATATATTGTCTTATTTTTATCTATCCATAAGTAAAATAATATGATGTATCTCTGTCTATATCTGTCTTCTGTGACATACTTACTTGGCTAAGTCTTATTTTCTTTTCTTTGTTTTATTTTTCTCCTTTATATGGTTGGATGTTATGTGCTCAGTGTATTATTTTTTGTTACTCAAACACTTTTAACAGGTTTATTTAACAACCACCACCAATCACCACCACCTGCAAGATATTCAAGGACCTTAAATACTTTAACCTTGATCACTCCTCTTTCCAATTTAAGTCTTAATATTATGCATTTTAATTCTCCTTTATTTTCCACAACAAACTAAAATTTCTTATAGTTATTTTGAACAGTAATTTGATTTAAATTCACCCACATTTCCTATTTTTTTCTTATCATTCTATCTCAGGTACTCTGTGATTGTTTTCCTTCTGTTTAAAGTACATCCCATAGACTTTACTCTAGGGGGAAGCTGGGTTGAGCTTCTCATATATTATCTGTATAAATATGTCTTTACCCTTTTTCTTGGACAATAGTTAAACTTTTTTTCTCATAACATCGAGGGTATTATTCCATTACTCTCTGCCTTTCATTATTGTTATTGAAAAGCCATAAATTGGTCTAATATCCATTTCTTTGTGGGCGATTTGTCTTTTAAGATCTTCTCTTTTCTTGGTGATCTTCAGTATTATGATGATGATTGAGGTGTCTATTTCTTTTAATTTAATCTTCTTGGGATTTATTGTAATACCTAGACCTGAATATTGGTGTCTTTAAATAGTTCTGGAAAATTCTCAACAATTTTTGAACATTACCTTTTCTGTATTCTCTATTATCTCTGTGGCAGAGGCAAAGCTTTGAACATTCAGGCATAGAATAATATTAGCTTGTCTAGCTGTCTTTCAGTTAGAGTTTAAAGAGATGGAGTTATGGCCAGTGGAATGTGGGTGGAAGGGATGCTGGTTCCACTCAAGTTTGGCAGATATACAAATGGTGCACCTGGTTATCATTTTGTGCGACCAGAGGAGGGACCACCTCAGGATAAAATATATATGGATTCATGGGAAGATGTGAATGTCCTGAACAGGTGATCAGACATCTGAAAGGAGAAATAGTAGAAGTCTCGTGACAAGGTGATCTGGTATAGAGGCATGTAGGTGAATACACGGGAATAGATGCTAAGTGTGAAGATCTTTATAAGATGTTAATGTCCATAAGAGAGCATCTTCCATGAAAGAGGTACTGACTTGGCTGGTTGTCATTGGCCAGCATCTGTCCTTGGCCACCCATTGCTGGTATTATGGGCACATGAATGAGATATCCATGGTGACAGAGATGGAGACCATGAATGGCTTCAACAACATGGGCTTACACTCATCAAGGCTGATAGTGCTGTTGCCACTGCTGAATGATCAATTGATTGATAATAGATATCAATGATGAGACCCTAATACAGCACCACTCTTTGAATAAACCAATAACCAAGTGATGGTAAGTTGACTGCATTGGGTTCCTTCTACCATTGAAAGTCTAGTGATTGAGTCTCACAGGAATAAATACATATTCCATGTATGTGTTCTCTTTTTCCTGCCTTCAGGGGCTCAACCAGCACCACTTTTGAAGGGCTTCCAGATCTTTGACTCACTGGTCCATCCACATAATATTGTGCCAGTTTATAGCAAATAAACATGCAAGTGGGCCTACAAACATGACATCTGTGGATTGCATTGTATAGTGGAGGATGGAGACACTGAATATTAGTTATGGCCCAGAAACCATCTGCAGCAGTGGGGGCTGTCTTTTTGTTCCACTATCCTTCCTCTTCTAAGTTTCCTCCAGGAAAAGAGGCCTACTGGGGTTGTAGAGAAACTACTCCTCAAACATGCTAAGAAGTATTGTTGAGGGTCACAAGGGGTGGAATGTGATGGACAAGAAGATGTTTTGCTTAGATGTCTCTTCACAGGATTCACTCCCCTGTGTCTGGAAGTTCTATTACCAGTGATCCTTTAGATAACAGTCTTTTCACAGAATTTCTTGCCTGGAGATAGCCACCTTGCCCAAAGTCACAACCTTCCTGGAGTGGCTTATATCTACTGACTGATTAAAATTGATGTATAAACACCCAGTCATTTTGGCACAGTATGTGTCAATTTTCTTGGGCTATTTTAGTTCCAGAGTTTGCTGTGGGGTAGACTGAGGCTTTCATGGGCCTCCTTCATATTTCATTTTCTCCCTCTGTTTAACCCTCTTGTCTTTCCTTTTCTTTCACAGTTGCTGATTCAAAGGCCATTCATTAATAATCATCTTGTACATTAAACTCCTATTGAAATCTGCTTTCTGGAGAACCCAACCTGTGACAATGTTATAAAAATGGGATTTGTTCAAGAGAGGTAGGGTCAGTTTGCTAGTACAATAAAAGAAAATAGAGAGAATCTAGAAACTCAAAACCTTGCAAAATTGAAAAAGCCAAAGATCTAAAAGTGGCAACTAGCAAAGTAGAATTGACATATATACACTACCATGTGTAAAATAGATAGCTAGTGGGAAGCAGCCGCATAGCACAGGGAGATCAGCTTGGTGCTTTGTGACCACCTAGAGGGCTGGGATGGGGTGGATGGGAGGGAGGTTCAAGAGGGAGAGGATATATGTATACATATAGCTGATTCACTTTGTTGTGCAGCAGAAACTAACACAACATTGTAAGGCAATTATAATCCAATAAAGATGAAAAAAACCCTATCAACAGATAAAATGATCCAGGATAACATCACATTATAGGTTTGGCCACTTCATTCATTATTCCAAATAGCCTAAAAATATCTACCATTAAATTGAGAGAGAGAGGTATGTGGGACAAAAAAGCAAAGAAATAAATCATATCTGAAGATGATGTCTCTCAGGGTACTTCTGATATCATTATGGGCATGTGTAACTGACTGAAAGCAGATAGATCAGAAACTTAATTTTTTAGAAAACCTATATTGACAAAGAAACTATTAGCCTGGATTTTTAAAAAGCATATGACTTTTACAATTTAAACCAACTTTTGGGTTCCAAATTTTCATAAACAGAAAATCAGTTGTGAAATCTGTGCAGACCACAAGAGTGATTGACTCCCAAAGCCCTCTTTAGATGTGGCAAATGATAGTAAGTAAAAAGGAATAATTTACAGCATGACACCACAGGGCATAAGACCAACGGAAAAAGATTTTAAAATAGGAAAATTAGGGCTTACTCAAGGAAAATCTCCTTTGAATAAGGAGCATGCACTATGTCTGCCCAGTGGATTTTAGTGAAATATTATATTATATTATGTTATGTTATATTATATCTTTCATTCATTTCCTTTCAGAATGGAAATATTTATTGCAATTTTTTCCCTTTCATCATTGTTGATTTGATAGGATGGAGCATAATGATGACTTTTTATTTCACAGATCTCATGAAGAGAGAGCCCATGTTTGAAGAGACTAATATGATTATCAAAATCTTTGGATTTTGAGCTGAGAGTAGTAACTAGATGGGACTTTGGGTTTGGATTGAGTGTGTTCTATGTGTGGGTGGAAGAATGGAATGGTTTCATGACTGATGGGCAAACAGAGGCAGAGCTAATGCTATGCATTCACCTTATCATTTTTGATTATTCTGTGACCTTTCAGCTTTCTCTTCTCCTTTGGCAGAAACTGTGGGGACCACTCATTGAGATGGAAGATCCACAGTATCTCTGGGGCTCTTCACGGGAGAATATTTCCCTGAACAGTTGACTGATTCATACTGGACTTTAAGTGAGTGAGAAATACACTACTTTCGTTAAGCCATTAAAACTTGGGGCTTACTTTGTTGCTATGTCAAAGACTAGCCTATTTTGACTAATACCTTCTCTTTCTGGACCACCAATTAGGTTTATGCTGGACATTTTCCCTCTGTTCTTTATGACTCTTACCCCCTTTTATGTTTCCAATCAGTTTTCTTTCTGGGATGCATTCTAGATAATTTATTTGGATCTTTCAGCTCATTAACACTCTTGTCTGTTGTCTCCAATTTGCTGTTTAATTTACCCATTCTATGTTTAATTTTAATTAATTCATTTTTCATGTCTAGGAGTGTAATTTAGGTCTTTCCAAATCTATTTAGTTGCTCTTTAGAGTCTTTTCCCTCTGTTTTACTTTCAAGCTCCTCTTTTATTTCTTTAAACATATTGAATTTTTATATTTTATACTCTGCATCTGATATTGCAGTTACTGAAGACTTTCAGTTCTGATTTGCCATCTCATTGTTTCTGCTGGCTATCACTTTTGTGTTTTGTGATTTTTGGCTGTGGTCTGCTCATTTTCCTTGGCACTTTGTGACAATTTCTTGAGGCCAAGGCTGTAGTTGGAGCCCTCCAAACTACATTTGTGTTTGTTTAGGATATTTGGTAGCATTACTAACACAGGATCACTCTACTTGTTTAGAATTTTTTAAATTATTATTCAAATGGTAGCATGGATTTGGATTGTAAACTTCTATAATGATTGCTTATTGGTAACAAATTCTCAAATGAGAATTTTTCTCTCTCGACTCAGCATAAAATCAATAAATGCAATGAACTGATAAATGCAATTTTCCTTGTGTCTCTTTTTACCTTGAGTAAGCAGTCCTTGGAAGCTGAGCCTAGTGGAGTTTGTCTTCACAGGCCCCATCCTTGGGCAAATCCTAGATTTTAACTCAAGTCCCCTTACCTTTTACAGCATCAAAGCAGAGCTCAGGAACTCCAGAGTTTACTAGAAACCTCTATATATAACTTGATTTTGGTATCTTTTATCTTTCAAGGTTCCTGTTTCCACTTTTCCTTTGACCTCTGTGAAGGACTTCCTTTTATGCTGACTCAGCAGTTCTTTTTAGAAGATTGAATATATATGTTTTATCCAACAATTTAACTGTGCCAGTCAAGAAGGTTGTTCAGAAAGCCCTCATTTGCCATACTGCTAGAAACAGAAGTCATTATAGGCCACCCTCTAGAACTACACTCATGCACATGCACTTCTACCAGTCAGGTTGTATGCTTAGCAAAATTAGAGATGTCTGTTACCAAACTGCCTTACTACATATGTATTTTAGTATAAGTAATTAATTTATAGAAATATTATCCTAACTGATTAAATAATTGAGTAAGAAAACTTTTGTCTATTATGAAATAATAATAGCAAGTCTCCATAAAGATGAGTTGTTTAAAAACAGCATTAAATTAAAACTGGGGAAAATAACAGTAATAGATTTGGAAAAATTTAGAAGACTTTAGAAGGATTCTGTACTCAGATTATTTTGCAAGTGTCTTTAAGTTCTTGTTCCACTTTAGCAAAACCAAAATGGAAATTACTGCTGTATTATAGGTATGGTTTATGCAAGAAAGATGGCTGGGAAGCCAACTGAGAGAATTTTATTTGAGTAGAAGATACTAGATTCACATGCAAAAATTAGTAGATAAAAATATTTTAGATATGTATGCATCATTTTTTGTAATTCCTATATCTAACACGTTTTTTCAACAAACCAGTCCTGACTGTGGAAGGAAAAGAGCTGCTAGTAATCTTAAACCCATATATGTGTATCAGTTAACACACTTGATACTAGACTATGTGTACAGCAAAGATTTTTGGAGGTTTTTGTTTTTGTTCTCTAACTTTATTGAGGTATAATTGACAAATAAAATTGTAATATACTTAAAGTATACAATGTGATTCTTGATATATGTATACCTTGTGAAAAGATTACCTCAATCAAATTAATTAACACATTCATCACAGAGGTATTTGTTTTGTTGTAGTTCTAGAAATAGAAGGATGGGTTACATCTCAGCATTGCCCAGCAAATAACTTTTTTTCAAGAGAATATTTTTACTATTTCAATGTGGGGGAAGTCTTCGACTCCACTAAAAATAAAATATGCAACTTAAAACAATTATTAAATAAAAACAATTCACAAATCTTATTGTCAAAATTGAAGATGATAACACCCAATTTTGGTGAGCAGAAAAGTCACTTTTTTTTCCAGCTCCATTGAGGTATAATTGATAATATTCATATATTTAAGGTGAATGATATAATTATTTGATATACATATACATTGTGCGATGATGCCACAATCATTTTAATTAACATGTCCATCACCTCACATAGTTACCTTTTACATGTTTGGGTGTTGAGAACACAAAAGACTCTCAGCAAATTTCACTACACTCTTAGCAAATTTCAGGTATCATTTAATTAATTAATTAATTAATTAATTTATTTATTTTTGGCTGTGTTGGTCTTCGTTTCTGTGCAAGGGTTTTCTCCAGTTGCGGCAAGTGGGGGCCACTCTTCATCACGGTGCACGGGCCTCTCACTATCGTGGCCTCTCGTTGCGGAGCACAGGCTCCAGACACGCAGGCTCAGTAGTTGTGGCTCATGGGCCCAGTTGCTCTGCGGCATGTGGGATCCTCCCAGACCAGGGCTTGAACCCGTGTCCCCTGCATCAGCAGGCAGACTCTCAACCACTGCGCCACCAGGGAAGCCCTCAGTTATCATTAACTTTGGTCACCATGCAACAAACAACTTTTGAGTGGATGTTTCATATCCTTCATTCTTGAAAAAGTTGTTGGAACAGTTTCTCTTTAATCAGCCCTTTTTTTTTGGTTACTACTTTTTACCTTCTTCATAGTTCCTATCTTCTAGAGTCTTTCCTTCATTTTCAGACTCTGGTCTCCGGTCTATCTTTTCACAGTGAAATGTGACACTGATCTATTTTATGTAACAAAATACAATTCTCATCCTCAGAGGAATTTTGCCTTTGACTTTAAAAAAGCATTTACTTTTTTTCTTTATGATTTTTATTGGTTTTCTACTTTGTGCCATTGAATTTGTTAGGCTATTCCATACATGATCTTATTTGAAGTCACATAACAACTCTGTCAGGAAGGTATTATAATTTTCATTTCACAGATAAGAAATAGAGATCCAGAGAAGCTAACTTGCCCAAGGCCATAAACTAGAAGTGGTTGAATTCAGTTTTAAAACCAGGGTTGCCTGATTCTTATGCTCAGGTTTTCTTATTATAGTATCACATTACCATCTACCCCCTTTGATATCACTTGAGCTTAATCCAGTATGTCTAGCTCTAAACCATAAGCATTGTTTACTTTCTTTCATAGCCAAACTAAATGCAGTCCAAACAATCTATTTGTCTTAATCTAAAATGAGAGGATTTTGAACTAGTTTTTGCCCTTTCCAGTCAAACCATCCTCTAGGATGACTTTATTTCAGACATTTAGTTTCCTCTTCAGCATGATCACTAGACTATTAGCTCCAAGATGACATTTTCTATCTTTTTCATCTTTGGATCTTCAATATTTTCTAATGCACCCAGCAGGTAGCAGGCACCATATTTATTCAATTTAAGAGTTCCCTCTTGTTCCAACTCAAATCTTCCCTCTGAATTGCTTTCCACCCTCATTACCCAAATGGCCATCTTGTAGGGGGATTTGGCTTATGCTGTAGGGTATGTCTAACCCAGAGCTTCACAAAATTCTGAAAAGTATTGCTCTTCCATAAGAGACAGTTTCCAAAAGAGGAAATACTATAAATAAAAGAAATGCAAATTAGAGTAAAAAATCTATTCAACTCCCAAATTATCAAAAATACAAGTACAGATAATATCCAGTGTTGACAATGTTTCAATGAAAGAACAATTTCATATATTGTTAGTGGGACTATAAAATGGTACAGTCTTTTCCAGAAAGAAATTGGCCAATATGATCTAAAACTGAAAAAAAAAAAAAAAGATTCTTAGCTTTGACTCACTAATTCCATTTCTTAAATGAGGAAAAAGCTTTACATGTGAAGATGTTCTACATAGCTTTATTTGTAAGATTAAAAGCAACGAACCACTTAAACATTCAGTAATATTAAAATTATTACCTATCTATAGTAATTTATATTAGTAGAATACTATACAGCCATTAAATTTGTCTTCAATAATTTATAATAATGTATAAAAATTCTATTTTTCTTAGGCTGATTTCCTGTGAAGCAGAATCTGAGATGAAGGCTTTGTGCCAGTAGGATCTTTAGGATGGGATTCCATGGAACAGGCTTACAGAGCACAGGAGAGGAAAACAGGGAGAAACAAAATGAGGATGAGTTTTCATGTTGTCCATGGCTGATGAACTCAAACCATCAGGATCTTCAGAGAGGTTTATGAAATATATCTAAGAACCATCTTCATCAGGGATGAAAAGAGGATTTATCCACTGGCTCCTGGCTGTCATTGGTCAGGCATGGCTTATGGGCACACCTCCAGGTTATGCATAGGGTTCCCATGAGTCTCCCTGTCTGGGGAATGAGAGATGCCTTCAGGCTGGAAGCAAAAGTCTGTGGGAGGCATTCTCTAGCTTCATCAGGGCCTGCAGGGATCTGCCATTCCTGTAGTACTTGGATAAGTGGAGAGATTGGAGGGATTGTGTAGTGATGTACAGGATGTGCTTATTACACTGTTGCAGTGTTGGGAGAGAAATATGAGACCTAAAGTTACTTGCTCAATAGGATCTTAATGAATTGGTGCATTCACTAATCTATTGGGTACCCAAGAGGTCCCAGGTTCTGTGAAAGGAAAGAATAGGACACAAGTTTCCCTTTCAGAAACATACTTTCCAGGGCAGAAGGAGCATTTGGAGACAGGGGTGTGGTGAAAGACAATAAACAAATAAGCAAAGTCATTAAATGTTGTGATTAGGTAGAGGTTAGAAATGAACAGGTATAAAACAAATAGACAATGCAATTATGCGTATAAAAAGAACTTGGTAAAAATTTCTATCAAAATCTTATCAGTGATGGTCCCTGAGTAGTAGAACTTATTCCGTGACATCTCTGTATTTTCCAACTTTTCTATAACAGGCATAGATTTCTCTCAATAAGCCAAAAAACCACAGTAAGGTTATTATTAAAAATTATTAAAAGAGAATGAGGCATTCTCCATTACCTGGCTGGCACCTCGAAGCGACTCCGTATCCTAGTCTGTACTAGGTCTCTCTTCTGCATGGCTTTGGGCTTTGGATTCCCTTTCTACTTACTTTTCACAGGCTTTCTGAACTTTCACATAGGGGAAACAGATGTGTGGGTCTGTGAGGGTAGGTATGTGTGTAAATGAAAAGAAAATCCCTGAAAACAAGGACATTTCCAAAATTACCATGCCCTTAACAAGAACTTGGTGAGCCAGTGCTCCTGAAATATAACATACCCCAGTCGCTACTTGTTAACAAGGCCAGCCATCCATGAAGTTGATTCTTTTTTGAGTTTTAGTGTCTGAGCATTTAAATGAATGGTTTGGGAGCAAAGTCTATTACTGTATGCAGGATAGCCAGTGATTGTTTAAATTCAGGATAAACTATGGGTAGACTTAGGTTTTCAATTTTCAAGGTGCCCACTTAGCACTGCAATGGGCAACTCAAAGTTGCTTTCGTGCTCCCCATTACAAGGTGTTGCCAGAAACACAAATCTATAAGGGGCTGTGCCGCTTACCATCTGCTTGATACTCAGGGTCTCCAAATGGCCTCAAAAGGTGGTGGCTGTTTGCAGCGCTCAGTCTTTTGAATTGCATTAAGTACCCGTCTGAATTTTCTCTTTGGCTGACCTCTAAAGAATGGCAGAGGAGACCGATGCAGACGTCAAGTGCCCAGCAAAGGCACCTTCTGGGACAATCTTGCTCCCGTCCCGGATGCCAGTGTGACCAATTCAGCAGTTGTGTCTTTCCCCAGGATAAAATGAATATTGTGTCAGTGAAGCTAGAATCAGAGAGTGATGATCTGAGAATCAGTGAGAAGGAAGATGCTGACCTTGGAGTGGTTTAAGAATGCATTACGAATAGCTATCTGGAACATAATTAAAGGCATTTTTAACATCATAAGCCTTGAAGAATGCGAACCATCACGACTGCACACTGGGGAGTAAAAGATATTGCTTTTATAGCTGCAGAGCTTATGGTCAGAAGTGATAGGAAATATTAGAAATGTGACAGTTTTATAATAATTTTATTCTTGCTCATTGTGATAATTTTCATTTGAAGCTTTTTACCTTTGAATATCTTGAATTACATTAAGCCTTCCCCACTCCGTCCTTGTCCAGTAATACTAGAAGCTGAGGTTTTCATCTGAGGAATTACAGTAAATGTTACAGGCACAAGCAAACAGATAATGGTGTTTATGATGCCTGTTATTTGAAGAATTAAAAGTTCTAAGTGAATTTGTCTCCCAGTTAATAAAAGCAATAGAGCCCTGAGTGAAATATTGCCTCTTTTTTTTTTTTTTAATAGTGTCACTAGCTCTTCTTGTATCCTGTTCCTTCTCTTAGCTGCTTTTTATTTTGGGTGTGAGAGCAGGAGGCGGGATGCTTTCTGTCAAATAATTTACTCTCCTCAGTTTTTTTTCTTTGTCTATATTTTTCTTTCAAGTACCATATACATTTTCTTTACTGAATAAATAATATGAATATGAAAAACTCAGGTTAGAATTAGTGCTAGAGGTCATCTGGTTTAAATATTTAAATATTTCCATTTCTTAGACAAGGAAACAGAATCAAAAGGCTCAGTAGCAGCAGAGCTAGGACTACCATCTAGGTCTCCTGACACCACAAAAACAATGGCTAGCATTCACTGAGCGTTGGCTAGAGGGCAGGAAGTCTCTAAGCATTCACATGCATTAACTCTTTTGTGTGTGTGTTCCAATAAAACTTTATTTACAAAAGAAACACATAGTGAGCCAGATTTCAGCTGTGGGTGGTAGTTTGACAACCCCTAATTCTTTTAAGCCTCAGAGTGTCTGTATGAGATAGGGCCTGCTATTATTGTCACCTCCATTTTACAGAAGAGTAAACTGAGGCACAGAATGACTAGGTAACTTACCCAAAGCTGAATACTTAATGAGTGCCTCCATCTGAAGAAACCAAGCTGTTTGACCTGAACTTACATACTCTGCTGCACACAAGTGTCTGAAAATCTTCTCCATATTCTTTCCCTTCCCTTCTTTTCCTGGGATACTTTCTTGGAGGAAAAGTTATGGGTTAGCATGTAGAATCTCACACACAAGTATGTACTATGGACTTATTTGGATGATGATTTTTAAAAATTTTTTCTCTTTCTATGGTGGGCAATGCTGTTTAGCACTGTGCTTCGTCTTTTGTGGGGAATCCAAAAGAAGCAGCTGATAAGGCTCTTGCCTTTGAGAAGGTTAAAATTTAGTTCTGAAGTCAAAGAAATTAAAATCAGATATAAATTTACTGAGCACTTACTACATGCCAGTCCAAAATCATCTTTAACTTATGATCAAGTCAAGATTCAAAAGGCTGTTGATTAGCTTATTTGTTCAGAAGTCCCAGGATACCTGACAAGCAATCTCTCAGCATATTTCTGTCAAGTTTTGTAGAAGAACTGTGATTATTTGACAGCTCTGATTTTTAAAACCATCATAAACATTTTCTCCAAATATGCTTGCATTTTCATTTTTTATCAAAAATAAGTTGATAACATGATAACTGCTTCAGACATGCCATTAATTAATGAAAGACTTGGTCCCCACATCTCAGGGGACCATGTCCAACCATCTGTTGATGGCCAGCAGATTGCTTCACTTTTGCCTGAGTGAAAATCTTTGCTACTATGAAAATTTGTAAATTGACTGTTCATAAGTGAGGGGATTTCTGGATTATACATTACAGGTAATACAAAGATTACAAAAATATTTGAAACAGAAATTCTTTGTTTGAGGAATAGAGAATCCAGTTGAGATGAGGCATGATTGCATTTCTGAGATCCCTCTTGATTATTCTATGAATTCATACAAGCGTTAACTTACTTTCTCATAAGTGTAGTCATTCATGATCTGTCAATAGGTGAGCTGGCAAATATCGGATGGTATGGCTGTGAGCCATGTGATCACAGGGGAAGAATTGCCTGCCTAGGTGTCAGGAAAAGAACGTGTTTGAACTGAATCCTAAAAGTTGGTTAAGATTTAGAAATGTGGGCAGGAGTGAGGAAACAGGTTGACAATTCCATTTTGACATCAGAACCAATTGTGGAGTGAATCACAGCCAGAACGAACTTGGTCTCCCCTTCCGCTGCCCCTGCCCCATCCCTCTGTTCTGGCTGCGAGGAAGCAGTTGTTAATATGATTGGTCAGGTGAAAGTGCTCCTTAGGGCCATACCATTGTTACAGGCAGGCTTCCAGCTCTTACAGGTGGGAATGGCTTAGTTCCTTCTCCCTTGTGATATCTCTTCATATAATAAGCAGATCTAGGCAGAGCCTGCCATTCTAGAGAACCATGGCTAACTATTTTTCAGTCTCTCTCAGCGTATGATGTGGCAGGTGACTCAGGCCAGGGCCCGCCCTCTGTATTTACTCCTCATTCACTGACTCTTTCTCTCTTCTCTGTATCCTGGTGCCTGTCTTCCATTCCCCTCCACACAGATTTGACTTTGTATAATCGCCTCAGAAGTTAGATTTGCAGGAAGAGGGAGGGAATCTTAGGCCCTTCTTGGGTCTCTAGACAAAAACAAACTTGCTCCAATTCTGCCACGTAACAGAGTAAAATGGTAGGAGGCTCTTGTGCTGCTATTAATTTAGTGGTTCTTTTATTCTAAATGTCCTGCTTCTATATTTTGCATAGATCTCTCCTGGGAACCTTATGGGGAGATAAGTATATTTGTTAGGGTAAGATTAGAGGTGTCTTAAGTTCTTGGCTATCAAATCTTTACTCTTATTCTCTAACATTAATATAAGTGTTTATCCTGGAAGAGGACACCTCAAGTTGATCTTTTTTGTACCAATAGATATAAAACTATCAGATGACTGATTATAGCAGTTTGTGGTAGTCTTAAAATAATTATCATGTTCTTTACATTCTATTTCTTATAGATTTGATAGTTTATTTGCTAAGTGATGGAGATCAGATGCATTAATAGCTCTGATTCTGTCAGTCACTGGGCTGGTGTGTGTGTGTGTGTGTGTGTGTGTGTGTGTGTGTGTGTACACACATATACAGACCTCATGCTGGTCAACATAGTAATGCCATGTTGATTTTTCTGATGTCTAATCATTGGCCTACGTGATTTCAGTTTTAAAGGAATCCACTTTAGGCCAACGTCATAATTATTTACAAAGACTAAAATTGTATAACTCAACTTTGGAATAGTAGATGCCAACCAAGGAGCATCTAGAACATGTTTCTCAAATTATGGTCTGTGGTCTACTCTATCTGCATAGGAACCACCTGGGACTCATGTCAAATATGCAGATTCATTGACTTTAGCCCAGATCTACACAATACACAGTTTGGGATAAGATACAAGAATATATATTTTTAATATGTTCCTTAATGTGATTATTATGACTACACGGGTTTGAGAACCAATGATTCTGGGCTATGTTTGTGTTGAGCCTATACATATAGAAGTCTAGATGTAGCCAAGGCATGAGATTCTGCACAGCTGGCTAAACCACAGGCCTGGCTCCACCCTCGAGCCATGCTCCGTGATGAGGAATCCATCTAGTCTCACTGGACAATTCTTTCTACAAGTTTCTTCATTGCATGTGTAGTAGCTTCTACCATATCTGCAATCTGACCATTTGTTTGAGGGTGATGGGATGTAAGAGTGACAGTTTTAATAAAGTCTCCAAGCATTAATTCCTTAAACTCAGCAGATTTAAAGGCAAGCTCACAATCTACAGGAGAATGTGTAGCAATTTACGCATTGCAAGTAACTGGCAGAGTGCAAAACTGCAGCAAATATTTAAGCAAATTAGAAGAACTTTGAGACTTTTTGATAATTCCTGGAATGACCCTGGTAAGTCAGTCTAAATTCTTAACCAATGTCTCATTTCCCAAGGAGTGGTTGGTATGTTTGACAGGAAAATTCCGGATATGTTTTAGTTTTTCACTGTGTTTTCTGTCACCATTATCAGAATTGATTTGAAGCCATAGCTAAAAGCTAAGCCAACACTTTATGTAGTTTGGCTAAGGTAATAAGATGTCTGTTTTCTGCAATGTTGATTCTTGAACATATTGAAAATTGATTCACAGTGCCTTCTATCATCCAGCTTTATTGTTATTCATACTAAAATGCAGTGCTTTGGAAGGTAACAAGCAGATGACCAGCAATTTTCAGAAAGCATGCTTTATTAAATGATATAATGTGTATCAAGCATTCAATGCAGGGCCTGATGCATGGTAGAATTGAATTAAAAAATAGTTACAGATTTTTTTTTTAAAAAGTAATTAACCCTACTCTATTTCCTCTACAATTCAAGGGGACAACTCAACAAGAAGGTAGGGTATAAATAAACACATTTGGAGAAGAATTTCAGCAGTAACCTGCCCACATGAAAATTATAGAAAGCAAAGAAGCATTCCTATAAAGATTGATGCCTAACAGTACTGCTACCCTACTTCCACCTTTCCTGCAGAGCCCACCTTCCAAAGCTTATAAAGCCTAAAATATCAGTTCCTTGCTTGCCTGGCCTCCCTTGCTGCTAGGGCATTGGCATGTGTTCCAATCCTGACCAATGGGACCTGATAAGGACACTTGTCGAAGACTTTCCCTCCTGATGGAAGAGAAAGACAAACAGGGAGTACATCTTTCTCCATTTTTCTTGCTTTACATATTTTTGTGTGTGAGGATATGATGTTTGGTGGTGTGGCTGCTATCTTTACACCATGAGGACAGGTGCAAGAGCATCACAGAGAAGACGACACAGAGCCCTGTTATTGCTGAGCTACTGAATGAACTCCAGAACCACTCGAATTCTTTTTTGTTTGAGAGAAACAAACATTTATTTCACAAAATTTTAGTTTCTGGTTATTTTGTTTGCTGAAACTAAAAGTATCTTCTCTGATACAACTTTATAACAGCTATACTTTCCTTTTAGAATGCAAGCCCAGTGAAGACAGGGACCAGGTCTAGTTCACTCCAAATTATAGTGACTTTAACACAGTGGAAGTTTATTTCTCTCTTACACAAAGTCTGACCTGTTGTGACGGCTGTGTTATGTTGTCATGTGGGTTTCTTTTATGTTGTTGCTCTGCCATCCTGAAGGTGCTGCCTTCATCCATAAAGTTGAAGCTGGCTCCCCGTGATGTCTACATTCCAGCCAGCAGAAGGGAGAAAGGGAAGAGGAGAGGGTGCCCTGTTCTTTTAAAGGCACTAGCTGGAAATTGCTCCATCACTTGACTTATTATCCTATTGGTCAGAACTTAGTCTACTGGGTACAGATATAAGACAGATGAGAGATGAACTCATTACTCTGCATAGCCATGTGCCCAGCTAAAAATTATCATACTGGGGCTTCCCTGGTGGCGCAGTGGTTGAGAGTCCGCCTGCCGATGCAGGGGACACGGGTTCGTGCCCCGATCCCGGAAGATCCCACATGCCGCGGAGCGGCTGGGCCCGCGAGCCATGGCCGCTGAGCCTGTGTGTCCGGAGCCTGTGCTCCACAACGGGAGAGGCCACAGCAGTGAGAGGCCCGCGTACAGCAAAAAAAAAAAAAAAAAAAAATTATCATACTGAAAGAAAAGTGGATATTGGGACACAAATAACCGTTTCTTCCATAGCATCACTAAAGAGAATAATAAATGTAAATAGATTTGAAATATGTTAACAAAACAAAACAATGAGACCTTGGTTTATGCCATTCACTCCATTAAGCTCTTCTGCAAAACTATCTCATTCGCCCTTCACAATAACCTTACAACATAGATAGTGTTATCATCCCCACTTTTCAGGTGTAGACAAAGAAACTCAAAGAGTTTGAGCAAGTTGCCCAGGGTCCTACATTGAATAATTGATGGAACTTGTATTTAAATCAAAGTTCATGCCTCTGATGTTAAGATCCATCTGTCTCACTGCCACCTGTCCCCGCCCCAGTGGCCTCGCCCTAATCTTACATTCTGTGTTATGTTTACTCTCTCTTCAGATTTTGCTTGTGAAATCCAAAGGCTTACATTTTTTACCAATTACCTCTTGTTCCACTTTTTTGCTTCTCCTGAGTCTCATTCTCTACCCTCTGTCTTTATAGCACCGCCCCCCAAATGGTACATATCTCTTTCTCTCGTTGGTTATTTCCGAGGGCCAGTTATTAAGGAATTGTCTCTCCACTCCAAACTGACCCTTATCTTTTCCTCTTTGTCATGCTGGCACTGGGGCTCTGCAACCACATTTCTGCTTTGCTCTCTCCTCTCTGTTGTTTTGCCAAAAGGAGACACTAGAGGGAGACTGTGAGCAAGGCTGGAGGGGTGTAGGGACCTGCTACTTCCTGTTTTTTTCCTGCTTGCTTTATTCACCTTCCGGTCCCTGTCTGTATCACTCAGGGGATGCTGCTTCACCCCAGCAGCTGAAAGCATGTTGAAAATTTTCAAACCCTTGTAGGACCAATCCCGTCACATACCCTCAGAGACACCAGCTCTAGCTGCGCAGCACTCCCTCTTTGAAAGTCTCAGTTGAGTTTCAGCCTTACTGGGTCTTTGTTCTGTTTTAATGATGCTAATCTGTTCCCTTAGTTTTCCCATCCCGATGGGTGGTAGTTACTTGGTGCAATTGCTACCTCCACGATACTTCACAGTTTTTAAGTTATGCTAAGTCAGTTCTGGTTTAACATTTTTCCTTTTCAGTTATTCATTGGCTTCGTTTTATTTTTCTGGTTAGATCTATATTTCCATTTTCAGAAAAATCAAGAAACTGCAGAGACAATCCTTGATTGAGGACAGGATTCCATTCCTATGTCTCTGTCTACTCCATGTAGAGGTAACCACAGTCTGGGGAACAGAGTGGGAACTTGATGAACACAGCAGATGAATGGTTTCCCTTGTGTACACTCCTCCTAGCCCAGAAGCAAACCCGGTCCTCACTGACTGAGTTACTGTCCTGCTTGTGCTCTGGTAAACTCAGAAGTACTTCAAACCTGAAAGCACCTTTGTTTTCGAGTATCTCTCCTAGGAATAAAAATCTGAGTGACTCTGCCCACTCAACAGAAAGGAAAATTGAGGGGGAGCAAGGAAGTTGGCCAAGCTTTCAAATTAGACTGAAACAGGGAGAAGACACCATCTAATTTTTGGACTGTTTTCTCCTAAACTCCCTAGACAAGGGCGGGTGGGGAGCAGGCAAAATTGACCATTGACAGCAAGGTTGTTCCTCCTCTTTGACCTTTCTTATTGGCAAGTATAGTCCTTCATTTTCCTGGCCTGTTAGTCTGGCACTTTCCACAGGCAAAAAAGTTCACTTCAGAGAAAGAAAATAAAGTAAGATCAAAGGCTCGCATAATTTCACTTCTCAGGGAGGAGAGAAAACCTCATCTAGCAGCCTGCTTCTCAGGAGTTATCCAAACCACCCTGTCTCTGTGGTTCACAGTGACTTGGAAGCAGCGGAGTAGACTTGGCACTTCTTTCTGCAGTCACTAGTGATACAAGCAGTGGCTTAGGCAGCCAAGGTAAATAACCCCTTGGAGGCTCCGGGAGGTGAGAGTAAGTCATGGAACTCCCACCAGGACCATGGGAGCTGCACATCTAAGTTCTTTCATGTTGTGGCGAATCGGAGCCCTGTGTTTATTTGGCGCAAAGTACTAGTTTGGATATTCGTGGCCAAATGGCTATATCTGAGCCTTTCACCAGGTGACGTTTCTTTGATGATGTCCAGCACTACGGCTACCATAGCTCGGTAATTGTCTGACTGCATCTCCAAGCCTAGTATTTTTTCTTTTTCTTTTATTTTTTGATAGTAGGAGATCTTGCCAGAGGATAGGCTGGATGATACGATAAGTTGCTTTGAAGATGGAGTGATATTTAATATTTTGAGTGACTGCTTCTTGTTGAAGCAATTGGGTTCTTCAAGGACATACTATACATGTTTAAAATGGGATGTCTGGGGCTGCCACAGCATAATCGACTGTGAAATAAGCCTGTTGGAAAGGACAATTACTCCTGGGGCCTCAAATGCAAGTCAGGCCTCCCGAGGCAGTAAGGGGAGGGTCCTGTTCAGTTCTAGTCAGGAGTAAATTTGACTCTTACTTCTGTGCTTAGCATGGGCTGGAGCCTGCACTATAAGCTCACTACCCAGCATTACAGAGATATAGGTACAGCCCGGACAATCAACTAACAGTGGCTCATGGTATGAGTGGCTGCTGTGAGCAACCCACCTGTCCATCCTAACATTAACTAATTATCCAAAAACCAGTTATCAAAAACCTACTATATGCCAGGTATATATGTAGGTACTAGGAACAAGGGGACACACAGTATGCTCTTTAAGCACATAGTTAAGTAGAAAAGGAGAGAGAGAGAGAGAGAAAGCATGCATTAACATTTATTGAAACTATAACTGTATATAGTATAAACTATGTACTATATGCCAGAAATTATATATCATATTAATCCCTCAACCATCTTATAAAATAAGTGTCATGCCCATTTTACAGAAGATGAAACTGAGGTTTGGAGTAGTTAAATAACTAGCTGGTACAGAGCAGCTTTGGGATTCAGTCCAGGCTGAATACATGCGTCCCCACTGCCTGATGGTGCATTGGAGAGGAGCTTACTTGGAAAGTAGCTGTGAAGTGATGGAAACTTTGTTCTTTCACAACTACAAATCTTGAAAGCCTCGTGACTAATGTGGCCATTTTTATTTCTTTCTTTTAATGGAGAAACTTTTTTCTTTCCCTAAACTAATCAGGGATTCTAAAAGCTGCTCAGGAGATTTTAGTGAAAGGTACCTACTGAAGTCACATCAAATTAGATGCACAATTACAATGACAGTTCGCCAATACCCAAACCTGAGACACCACATTGAGCAAACCCCATAGAAACTGAAGCCAACGCTTGACCTAAAACTGCAGCTGATATTTGAAGTGCCAAATGAATTCAAGAAATCCCGTGGATGGCTCCAGGATCCAGTGAGCTACAGTGTAAGATGACAACAGTAGGCAGTCCTTCTGAGCTGAGGGACGCTTTTTCCTTATCAGCATTTCATTGTTCCCTACTGATAAATGCCCTTATCAGTCATAAAACAATTTCCTTAAAACACACACACACACACACACTCCAAAGCAGGAAAGATATTCTTTTAAAAAAGATTTTTGTCATCAACAAAATCTCTGATTAATATTTAGTTCACATTGTAAAATAAGTCTTTTCATTTGTTCATGTTGGTTTCTCTGTTTTCAGACTCTGTTTAATTCATCCTGGAAAAATTTCTCAAACCATCATTTTTATCATCAGCACTTTAATCCTGTAATAGATTTTCTGAATACTGTGGTTTTGATCACTCAAACCACCAGCTACCTTCTAGTTGAAGAGGTTAAAAAGCTGAAAACTACATTAAAATTACATTTCCTAGAATTCTTTATGGATAGGGCTCTGGGTTTGAATTAGGTGCTACCAATGAGTGATTTTGTGCGGTATCTGGAAGGTGCTATCTTCCTGCCCTTCTTGGACAAGGGCCTGGATAGGTGGGTGTTTCTGCAGAAACTTTCCACTGACCACCATCAGCTTCCTGGGCATTTGGAGGAAATCACGGTGGAGCATGAGAGGCAGTTCCAGCTTCCTGATTCTGGCATAGCTCCAGGGTTCTCAGGTATTCAAGCTTTCCTGGTGGCTAATTCTGTATAGATCAGCAGATGTTCCTGGAGATACAGTCCAGCAGCTCCAAGAATCCTATAAACTCCCAATTTCCTATGTTAAATCCCTCCCTGACTAAAACACCTAGGGTGTTTTCTCTTTCTAGATGGAACTCCAACTGATATTGAAGCCTGGAAGACAGTCTGGGATCACTTGCATGGGGCCACTCTATGTCTCCAGACAATTTTTTGGTCTTAACATCAAATTTACATTCTTTTTTTTTTTTTTGCAGTACACGGGCCTCTCACTGTTGTGGCCTCTCCCGTTGTGGAGCACAGGCTCTGGACGCGCAGGGTCAGCGGTCATGGCTCACGGGCCCAGCCGCTCCGTGGCATATGGGATCTTCCCAGACCGGGGCACGAACTTGTGTCCCCTGCATCGGCAGGCAGACTCTCAACCACTGCGCCACCAGGGAGGCCCCAAATTTATATTCTTCTAATCGTCACATCATGATTTCCTACTTCCGTGCCTTTGCTCATTTCATTTTCTCTGCTTGGAATGTCCTTTTATTCTTCCTTCAAACCGCAATTTGGATGTTATCTTCCCCAAGAGCTTTCTCTCCTAGAGTTAGGGGGACGTGAGATATTTGTGTGCCAGGTAAATTCATTCTTTGTGTTTTGATTAAACAGTGGCCCAGAGATATGGAAATGAAAGACAGCCCCTGCTTTTAGGGGGCTTTCAGTCTACGGTGGGAGATAGGTGAGTAAATATATAACACATATATTTATTTATGTTTTATATAACAGTGCCATACAACTACACTAGCTTATTGAATCTCAGAGGTTGGTACAGTGTTGGTGCTTCTAAATGTCTGCTAATGTGGCTTGATATGACATATGTGGGTGAAATTATATATAGTGAAATTCACATGGCAGTACTTGATGCCGTGAAAGAAACATTATCAGTTCCACTTTATGGATTCAAAGTGCACGCTTCATTTCAGGGGCACTAGGATAATGATTTGCCTACTGTTTGATCCCTGAAAGCCACTATGATTTCTTGTGGAAAGAGAATATTCCAGTTCTTTCTTTTCTACATAAAATTTGACATTCCTTGAATTAATTTCTTTCAGAAGACATCACATGAAGCTCCATCTGAATATTTTTTTAATGTATCTAGTTAATTCCAGGATTAGAGGCCCTCCCCCAGCTGAGAAAGGGAAAATGTTAGTAAGTTTGGATTATTGCTTACTGTCTCTGTTTAGTGAAATTAAGCATATATTCATGAAAGGTTTAAACTGAAGTTTTAGTAAAACAAAAACCAAAAAGGAAACCAACAAAGGATGAATTTTTTTTTTTAATTCTCCATTTTGTCTGCCTAGGAACAGGGCTACCTGCCAGACTGAGCCACCATCTAACACACATACAATTCAGAGTGACTTACAGTCTAATTTCTTTAGGGCTTCCACCTGTGCTCAATTAATGAACTGCAGAACTTGAAACCTGCTTTCCTTGAATCATTTTGCTTCTTATTGGGTAACATACTCTTTTCCTGACAAATGGAATGCCTTGGCAGTGTCCATTGTGTGTGGCAACTGCCCCCAGACCCCAGTTGTACCAGTTCAACTCTTCCTTTCCCCATAACAATGCTGGCATGTTCTCTGGTCCCTCTTTTCCTCAGTTCTTCCAACTTGACAACCCTCCTTAGGGCCACCAGATGGCTCCAGCTTAATTTTTAACCTTAACATCAAACTTATCCCATTTATCCCATCTACCAATGGTCCTATACCCTGGATTCTTGATTTTGCCTTCTTGCCAAGCTATCTCCCGCAACTCAAAACTGGGCATTGCTCTCTTGTTTAGCAAGATACCAAGATAGTCCAAATCTGCATATTTCCTTTTTGGTGTTCCTTTGAGTGATATGTTGAAGTCCTACTCCCTGATACCTGGTACCCTTTGAAAATAAGGTCTTTGCAGAAGTAATCAAGTTAAGATGAGGTCATACTCGGTTAAGGTGGGCCCTAATCTACTATGACTGTGTCCTTATAAGAAGAGAAAACAGAAACACAAGGAGCACACCTTGTGAAGACGGAGATACACAGACATCGAGGAGAGAGGGCCATGTGAAGATGGAGTCAAAGATTGGAGTAATGTTGCTCCAAACTACCAGCATTAGTTGGTGTTCTACCAGTGTAGAACGCCTGAGCTACCAGAAGTTTAAAGAGGCAAGGAAGAACTCTTCCTCAGAGTCTTTTGAGAGAGCATGGCACTGCTAGCACCTTGTTTTTGGACTTCTAGCTTCTGGAACTGTGAGAGAATAAATTTCTCTTATCTTTAGCCACCCAGTTTGTGTTAATTTGTTACTGCAGGCGTAGGAAACACATATAGAAACTCAAACAAGATGGGGGCCCAGTTGGCCCTACGCTTGGGCACCGAACATCAAGAAAAGCAGAAACCATCTGTTCCAGCTTTCTGTTTGGAAATACTTTCTTATATTTTAATACCACATTAAAGTTCACAGAACAGTTTCCACATACATTATCATCCACAATTCCATGAGTTTGGTATGACCCCCTCATATTACAGATGATGTAACAGTTGAGGCTGGACACTGACTGTCTTGATCAAAGTGACACAGCTGGTAGGTGGTGGAGTCCAGCTCATTCTTGGTTCTTTTGACTAAAAGCCCAGGGTATTTTCTTCTACCCTATGGTGCCTACTTGGCATAGTAAAAAGAAGTCCCTTGAATATACCTCTTTTCAACTCTCTCTATGTCTGTGTGAATGCTGCTGGACAGGTGATCTCATGACTGAAATTCAGAACCTGAGTGTAATCAGATCAGGGAAAGTAAGCAAGTGCCAGGCTGATAGAGATTGCTGTTCTAGAATATGGCTTGAATGCTGTCTACCTCTCTCCATCTTGCTGCTTCCACCTGGTCCAAGTCCCCATCACATCCCAACAAGTTCACAGCACCGGCCTCCTATTGGTGTGCTCCTGTTCTTGTCCATGACCTGTTCTCAAAGCAGCCAAGTAAGCATTTAAACATGAAAAATCACAAAACACCAGTTCCTCCCAGAGCCTTCCACAGTTTACAAAAGAACACTTACCTTGAACTACAAGGTCCTGCCAAATCCTCTGATTTCATCTCATGTCTCTCGTCCCTTGTTCACTATGTTCCAGCCTCACTGGTCTACCTTTTTCCCCTTGAACATGTCAAGGTCATTCCCACTACTGACCTTCATCGTAACTCTTTCCTATGCTTAAGCATTCAAGTTGCAATTCGAATATTTCCTCTTTAGGGAGGTCTTTCCTAAATATTCTATGTAAACTAGTAGTCCCTGTCTCCCTGTCTTAGTCTTTCTCTACTCCTCTACTTTGTTTTCTTTTCTTTTTCTGAAGTATAGCTGATTTACAATGTTGTGTTAGTTTCAGGTGTACAGCAAAGTGATTCAGTTATATAGACTCTTTTTCAGATTCTGTTCCCTATAGGTTATTACAAAATATTGAGTATAGTTCCTTGTGCTATAACAGTAGGTCCTCGTTGGTTATCTATTTTATATATAGTAGTGTGTATATGTTCATTCCAAACAGCTAATTTATCCCTCCCTCATCTTTTCCCCTTTGGTAAACATAGATTTGTTTTCTGTGTCTATGGATCTATTTCTGTTTTGTATGTAAGCTCATTATATAATTTTTTTTAGATTCCATGTATAAGTGATATCATGATATTTTCCTTTGTCTGGTCTATTTCACTTAGTGTGATAATCTCTAGACCCATCCACGTTGCTGCAAATGGCATTATTTCATTCTTTTTTATGGCTAGGTAATATTCCATTGTGTGTGTGTATATCACATTTTCTTTATCCATTCATCTGTCAATGGATATTTAGGTTGTTTTATTTTCATCATAGAAATTGTACTATTTCAAACAATATTTTTTACTAATTTATTTCCTTGCTTTATTGCCTGCCTCCCTTCCAAGTCTCTAAGATTCATGATTGCCAACCCTTGTCTATCTTTTTCTATGCTGTATTTCCAGAACATAAAGGAGTGCCTGATAGATAGGAAATGCTCAGTACAGGTTTGTTGAATGAACACCAAATGTAATAAGCAATAATAGTCCAGTGTTACAGAGCTTACTATGCATCAGAGACTGATGTAATCCTTACATGAACGATCCCATTCACAGCAACCCAGTGAGTTTGAAATTATTCTTCACTCCCATGTTAGAGATGAGACCCTGAGGCTGAGATTAAAGGACATGCTCAAGGTCACACAGCTGGTGAGTGTCAAGACTCAAACCCAGGTTCATGAATGACAAGTTTATTCTCTTGTACTCCCCGCTTGGACTATGCACAAACTTGAGAGGTTTATTTCACGGCATCAAGGACTATTTCAGAAAGCAAATGTTAGGTATTAAGGCAATGATTTTTCTTTTTTTAATGGAAGTTGACTGGCTCAGTACTTATATCCAGGGTCACAGTTTAGTACATGGAGTCAGGAAAATAGCCCTATTCTTGGCAGTGCCATTGTTTTTAGGGCTCCATTCTGATGTCATTTACTTTGGTGCTTTATGGATGGGGTTGGAGGCGGGGCACGTTCCAGACAAATCAGCGGATCCCCTGATAGTTGAGAATTCTTAGAAACAAAGAGATCATGGTAGAATATCGCTCAATGCTCCCCCTCCTCTTCATATGCCTCCCATTAATTTCTTCTCCTGCGTTAGCAAAGCTGGCTGGGACACAGGCTCCATTTAGCAAAACGATGAAACACAAACGTTTATGGAGACTGTGCTTTGAATCAACAGGGTTTTCCTCAGATTGAGTTGCCGCCAATTATCCATGCAATTATGGCGATCCCAGAAGCAAGCAGATGGGGAAGAGTTTTGTTTTCAAATGGAGGAGAAACCAATATGTAGGAAGAAAAGGCAGCTTGTTCATTTGAACAGACTCCAGGTGGCTGGTTGCCAAAAGGCAGAGAGCTGGGGAGCCAGGTCTGGCCCTGGATCAGTCTGGCTGCACACAGACCAGAGGAGCCAGTGAGGCGACAGGCTCTGCCCCCGCTCATCCCGCTTGTCTGCTGGCAGCCAGCGTGGCAGGGAGAGTGGAGGCCAAGGCAGAGGTCCTCGCAGTTCAGGCTTCCGACCTTGACGCGACTGGAACATCAAGTCCTGCTATTTTGTTGTCGTTCAACAGCAACATGTTGGTGTGTTTTATTAGAGAAGAAAATTCAAGAAAAGACATGCAAAAGCCCAAGCCATATGGCAAACCTCCTGGGAAAGGTTTGGTCATTTGGAGTTACAAAACCAAGAAGATATTTCCCCTTTCTTAAGGATCACATTGTCCTAAACTTCTTGCTGGACTCTGCCTCTTGAGGGTACCATTCATAAGAAAACCAAGGATGCTATTGAGTGACTACTGTAATTATTTCTGTCTGGGTTTTTATTTACAATTATACAGGGCACCTAGGGCTACATCAAAAATAGTCAGTATTGTCAGTTCCAGGATCATCAGTGCTTGGAGGGGACTTTTTCCCCCTTTGACAAGAAGGGACCATGCTCAAATTGAAACAAATCTGAGGCACATGACATGGAGTGTGGGAATGATTTACTCAATATATTAAGTAAGGTGAAAAAAGTATAATTAAATGAGGGATATTTCCATGCAAAAATTAGCCCACCCTACCAGCCAAATAAAGGTGGTTGGAATTTTAGTTATCACCCACATAGCAAATAAGGATTTGTGGTCCTGTTTCAAAAGAGTAGCCAATTTTCCTAGATTAAATAGGCAAAAATCATTTTATATGACCTCAGTTTTAGTCCCTGTTCAGCCACATATAGCTGTGTATCTCTGGTCAAATCATTTATACTGTCTGGGGCACGGTTTCTTCCTCTAGACGAACGTAGCACTCTCAAATTCTGGGGTGAATTTCTCTCATGGATTCTGAAATGTGCATTTTTGGTTAGAGGAGAAAAAAATACCCTGATAAATTTTGAGCTTTTTAAGGGGTGGATTCACTTGGTAAGCACCTAAATAATATTACCAGAGAGCATGTTGATGGTTTCACAAATGATCCCAACAATTGCACATCTTTTACCTGACTGAATATCATGGGGATATACGGGGGTATGCAAAACAGATTCTGGCCATACAACACGTACAAGATAGATGGTGTCTATTTTGAGGGTAAGGGAAAAACAGCCCAGGAAATCTCTTAGAGGCAGGAAGCAGATTTGGAAGGGCTACAAAAGACAGTGATATTGTTCTTGGTTTAACAGGTGATCTTCCCCATGAAATAAAGCTGCAGGGCCATGTTTGTCTTGGTTAATGATGTCAGTGGAATGAGGAGGGCTAGCTGTAATAACAGTAATAACTGTGTCGATGTAACTGCTGGGGCTGAATTTCCATCTGCAGCCTCATAATATACGACCTTTGTTATACCTCTACCTGTTGATTTTTTTTTTTTTTTTTTCCGTACGCGGGCCTCTCACTGTTGTGGCCTCTCCCGCTGCGGAGCACAGGCTCCGGACGCGCAGGCCCAGCGGCCATGGCCCACGGGCCCAGCCGCTCCGCGGCATATGGGATCCCCTCAGACCGGGGCACGAACCCGCATCCCCTGCATCGGCAGGCGGACTCCCAACCACTGTGCCACCAGGGAGGCCCTACCTGTTGATTTTTTTAAGGCAAAATTGGCTTGTCTGTTCTGCTCAGGGAATGGAGGCTGAAATAGTCCACTTTCCCTGGATAAATCAAGGTCTTGTGGGTGGTGATTTAATCTCACAAGTGTCTTTTAAGACTTGATTAAAATTGCAGAGAAAAAAAGTCGGACATTAATAAATACATTGTTACTCTGATACTGAATCAGGTGGGTTTAAAGCTGGACATTTTTATTTACTTCTTGTCTTTTCTTTCATCACTTTCCTTTTTTTTTCCCATAAAACAAATACTGATGCCTGTGTTTTCTTCTATGATGTTTTCCCTGCCATCCTCTGATAGAGTTAACCATTCCCTACTCTTGGAATGTGTTTTCTTATTACACCTGTCATAATGTTTTGTAGTACACTTGTTAATCCATCTTGTCTCCGTCCCTGGCTTGTGGGTCCTTTGAAGGTGGAGATGAGGTCTTGCCCATCTCTGGATCTCTAACACTCGGCATGGAGCATGGCTGATGTACATTACTTTCTAGAAGTGCAATGGAATATTCTGCCGAACACATTTTTCTCCCAAAATGTTTTCACACAACGTTTCACATGTTGCATAATTCCATTTGGGTCTTCCAGTCATCTAATGCAGTTGTCAGGAGAGGTAATGGAGTAGAAGAGACTGAGATTAAGTGAGATAGGTTGATTGGAAATTGGTTGAATTGCTAAAGATTTTCTAACTAATTAGTAGTGAATGCAGGGTCAGAGCTCTTGTTTTCTAATGACTAGCCTTGAGCTTGGGCCAGCCCATGTGAGTTGGGTAACCCATAGGATATGCATGGTAGCAGACACCTTTCTCATTCTTGTTTTCACTCTAACACACCCAGCTAATAAACTACTTGTATTTATTTTTCTTTCTATCCCATTTTCCTTTCCCTCTATTAGATTTTTTAAATCTTTTAATTTTGTTCCCCTCACCACCACTTTCTTTTGCCCTCTTTTATCTTGTTCCCCCTCATTGGAGGCCTTCAGGCTGTGACACATGCTGAAGCTTACTGCTTAGCTCAGACAATGTTAAGACTTTCCCTGGCAGGCCTAGTCATGTAGCTCTGTCCTTCTCAAACTTGAGGTCTTGGGATTGGGAGTTCTAGAGACCCTGGGGTAGGCAGGTTGACATAAAAATGTGAACGACAATATACTTAATACCATAAGGGGTATATGATTACAGAAGAGGATGGATGATAAATGAAGTGACTTCAGAGGACACTGAGCTCAGTGCATGGGATGTGGAGAGATCTGTGGAGGAGGAGAAACTTTGCTTGGGCCTTGAAGGATCCACCTGAGCTCTGGAGTGAGACAGCTTGGGTTTCAATCTTGTCTCCAGCACTGATTGGCTGAGTGTGCTTGGGTAAAGTAATTATTCTTTCCAAGCCTTCATTTCTCCACCTGTAAAAGGAGGAGGATGACAATAATAATCATACTGTTTCATACTGTGAGGATTAAAAAAGACCATGAAAGTAAAGGGCATAGATCAGAGCCTGGCTCATGATCAGTGTTGCATACAGATTAACTATTATTCTTAAAATATTAATTTTTTGTTAGTTTTTTGTTGCACTCATAGGCACAGGTCCATTATAGAGTGTAACACAAAATTCACCCGAGTCTCTGAATTTCCATGATAAAACATAAACCCTCAAAGAAGCTTTGAACCTTGATGATAGGTGGCTTCAGGCAATCTCCAGGCCTAGACATTCCTTTGACGTGATGGGCACTGGCTCCATGGGATGGTTTAGAAGCAGAGACCGGGATGGGCAAATCTCAGCCAAAGATATTGAAGAGGAGACTGCAGAGCTTGTAAGCCCAAACTGGAGAGTTAACTAGGCTTTCAGGGAGAGGGTGGTCATGTTGCATAATTCCTACTGACTGCAATGGCCACTTCCCATACAGCTATGTACAGTGGTCCTTCTTTCAAAGACAAAGTAATGAGAAGTGGAAGCTTGTGCTCACTGGTCCCCCCCTTGCTTCCTTTTAGAGTGTCTCACACTCAGAATCTCACACACCCGACTCTATCTAGCTGCTCCGCCTGACACCATCTCCCTCACTATTGTGCTAACCCATCTATGCTTGTCCATCTAGTTCAGGACACTGTCCGTCCATCCCATTCTTCACCTCTATCCCTGCCTCCAACTTCAATTTCATTCCCAAGAGGAGTTAGCAAACCCAGTAAATGAATTTGTGATATGTAACCATATCTGGATATATGATAAGAACTGGATTAATTTGCCAGTTATATGTTGCCCCTACCATTGGTCATCTTTTCTTTTCTTCAATAGCTAGCTAAACCTGATCTGTCCTTGAAAGCTCAGCTGAAGTTTCTCTTCCATAATTTCACTCCAGAATCCTTCGGGAGGGCTCAGTATCCTCTAAAGTTATAGCACTGACTATTCATACCCCTCACTAATCATATGCCACCTTTTAGAATCAGTTATATTATCATTTACATTCTTGTCTGTTTTTGCCCTGTTTTCTCTGTTACATGTGCATAAAACACATTTGAATATCTACAATGTGCAACACTCCATGCAATGCTCTTTGGTGTCTCCGACCTCAAACAGCTCATGACCTTGGAATCATTTCTGTTTATTTTCAGATTTGCTTAGTGCTTTCTCATGGCTTTCTTATGCATCTTTGCCTCATTTATTTATCCACATTTATGTCTCTTTACAAGGTGGGCGGGGCCATGGTCAACATCTCCATTTTATAGATGAGCGGGCTGATCTCAGAGAAGTGAAATAAGTTCTAGGTCACATGGCAACCCAAGTGCAGTGTTGGTGATGATGGTGATGATGTCTCCGCATTACTTGCAAGGAGACACCTGGTGGTGGTGTCGTGGTGCCTTGATGTTTGTGTGAATTTGTTTAATCAGTGAACTCCAATTTCCCTGAGAAAGGCCTTGAAAAATTCTTCTCTGCTCCAGGTTAGCCACCAGCTGATATGTTGGTTCCAGTTTATCATTACCACCCTGATATGACAGTGAACACTCCAGCAGGGAGATCTGCCAAAAGATGCCAACCAGACTCTTGACAGTAACTCTTTGAAATTCCAGTTCTAATGCTGATTTTCGCCATAAAAAACAACTCCAATATCATGGGCCATTGCACAGAAAGAAAGAAGGAGGCTGGAGAAAGAGCTGACAGCAGGAAACAGTTATGATGTAAGATATTTGTATCCGATGCCTCTGGTCATACCTTTTTGAGCTCATGTTGATAGGGCTTCCTCTGTCTCTGCATTCAGAGTTTTGTACTCTTCTAATAGCAGACATTAAACCTTTGTTTCAAATTAGGTCAGAATCACTCAAGCAGAACCCTGAGTTAATGTGTAAATTTCTCCCTAGTGTATCCCTCATTTTGGAATGAAAGGCTTAGTCCTGTCTTAAAAGAATTTCAGGCATTAGTGAGCAGGCTTGGGAGTGGGGATTAGCAAGGAGAATTTTCCAAGTATTATTCCAAGAAAATATCACACGTATCAATAGACTATACTCTGCTTTGTTATTTTTGCATCTCAAAGTTTGTAATAATCTCTGTTAGTCAACCATCTGTCCCTCAGTCTGTCATTTGTAAAGGAGGTAAGAGGGGAAAGACTGTTCTCCTGGGTCTCTTTTAGTCCTGATGTAACCGAAAGTGGGGTCCTGCTGCTTGCTGCCCAAGCCATTAAAGAGGCAAGTTGGTGGAAAGGAAAGTTTGCTTTATATTGGATGCCGGCCACAGGGGGTGGGGTGAGGGCAGAATCCTGTCCAAAGGCTCACTCCCCCTCACTGACAACCAGTGGGCAAGAGCTTTTATAGATGGAGGGAGGGGGCTACATGCAGAAACAGCACAGTCAGCTCTGACAGTCATCTTGAAATTGGTCATGCAGTGGTCTGACCAGTGTCATCTTGATTGTTGTAAGTACAGTTAATCTTCAGTTCCAGGGTCGGTTTGTTCCCTTTTCCTTGAGGCCAGTTCTCAGAATTGTGGCATCTTAGGTCATGGCTACAGTCTGATGATCATGTAGTTAACTTCTTCCACTTGATGGGGGTTTCAGCATCTATTAGACAGTTCACAAGTGAATAGGATATGGCTCAGAATATTATCTACAGCCCTTGAGAAGGAACTAAACATCCTTGACTTTGCTTACTGACTACACTATTATTATTTTGTCCAGTTTGACTGCTTTCTTTTGCTTCTGCATTTTCTCACTTCTCTTATTAAACTTATTCTTTGGCTTAAGTTTTTCCACAGACAAAAGGCAGGCAGAGGACATGGAGGGCGAGGACCAAAAGGTCCTGCCTTCTTTCACTGACATTCTAGGATTCCAGGTTTCCTCTTCCCTTCTTATCTGCTCACTATTCTTTCCAAACTCTTAACACCTTTGTGGTCATGTTATTATTAATTTTAAGTTATTACATAGAAAGGTTAAATAAAAGAGGGAAAATTCTCTCTTCTTGTCCTGTCACTCCATTCCCTATGTCCACTCTTTGTATCCATTGTTGACCAAAGTCTTGAACTACCAATATTGAGCAAAATCTATTGAAACCCCCTTCCCAACACCTTTAGAAAGGCAAGACATTGGTTTATTATCCATTCCCTCTGTATTTCTCTTCCCTGTTTTTAATTAGTAAGATATTCATCTTCAGTTTGTCTATTGGTTACCTTTGCAAATTTAAGTAATGTGCTTCATCATTTATTTCCTGGTCCATCCACTCTAGTGAGACAGGGACTTTTTTTTTTTTTTTTTTTTTTTTTTTTGCGGTACGCGGGCCTCTCACTGTTGTGGCTTCTCCTGTTGTGGAGCACAGGCTCCGGACGCGCAGGCTCAGCAGCCATGGCTCACGGGCCCAGCCGCTCCGTGGCATGTGGGATCTTCCTGGACCGGGGCACGAACCCACGTCCCCTGCATCGGCAGGCGGACTCTCAACCACTGCGCCACCAGGGAAGCCCAGGACTTTTGTTTTTGTTTTAGATGCCATTAGAAGAAACTTGTCCCTGCTGGAGTCATTTTGGTAAAAGACCAAGCCTGGTTTTTGCACTGTAAGAGCAGCACATCCAGGAAAACTACCTGTCATCAGGTTGGAGATAAAAACTTTGGGAACAAGACACATTGGAAGCCAATATCATAGAAGGTTTAGTAAAGTTAAAGCTGATAAACTCAGGGTAAAAACAAAAAATCAACATGATAAACAGTAATTGGGAAAATCACTCACTTAAAAAAGGAACACTATCCAACAATTAGCCGAATTAGCACCTCTATTGATTCTTGGAAGTATTTTCTCCCATTTAACCTACTCAATTAATCAATTAGCTTGGCATCTGCCTCCAACTTCATATATCAGTATAACTGTTTTCTCCCCAGCCTAGCTGCTACTTAGGAGATAATGGGAGGGGTGGCCCATTTTACAAGACAATAACATGGTTCCCGGAGAAAGAAATTGAGAGGCTGAAGGAATCAGATTTATTTCCAAAGAAAGTGGTACATCCCTCCCTTGGTGCCTGACACATCAGTGGTTAAACAATTAAGTTTATTTTTGGATACAAAGTTAAATACTATGAAAAGTCAGTGTGACTACCACTGACAAATACTACCCTTAAAACCCTTAGAAATAACAAGGCAGTCACTCAGAACTGCTAAAATGGCAGAATTTGGCATTTGTTATTGCAGGAATTATGGTCTTCCTGTGAAGTTACCTGATCATTCTCATCTTAACTGAACCTCAGCAGGGCAGGCTTTTGAAGTTATCTGGAGGTGGAGACTGAGAACCCCACCATTTTTCTTGTTAGACACAGTGAATATTCCCCAAATGCCTCCACTAGCTGTCAAGCACCTTTCTCTTAGTTCTTAAGTCCCTTGATTTTAAATTCTGTTTAGGATTGAGGCTGGCCCTAAATGTCAAAGAACACCATCACAATGGCCAAAGAGTGGACTGAAACTTGGTTTGCTTTCTGCAAAGTGTAGTTCCCTGCTAGAAGCCAAGGATCACAAACAATAGGGAAGAAGATGAACCCATGTGCTATACAATATAAGATTTATGTGGCCATTAAAAAAATCTCTACATATAATATTTAATGATAATGAAAATACTGCAATATATAGTTAGATGCAAAAAGGCAGAAAACCAACTACCCTGTTTCTTTAAAACAGCTGCATATGGAACACCTGAAAAAAAGGCTGGAAAGAAATAAGGTATGTTATTTTAGGAAAGTGGGATTATGAATTTTTAAAATTTTACTTCTTTATATTTTCCCACATTTTTCAAAAATTTATTTGACATCCATATCTCTATTAGCTGAAGAAATAGGCTATTTTTAAATAATTAAAGGGACACAAGGTTTAGAAATTTAAGGGCTCCAGACTCTTCTGCTCTCACCCTTTTCTACCTACTATTTCTTGACCTACCACAGGCAAGGAGCTGGATATCTCTACATTTCTCTTCTCTTTGCAGTTAAAAAAGGCTGATATCTACTTTTCTTTGCCATAGTGGGACACAATGAAGGATGATAAAATGATGTCTATCGAAACATTCACAACTTTAGAGAACAAAAGTTTATATACTCTTTTCTCTTCACTTAAAAAAATTGAAGTATAGTTGATTTACAATATTGTGTTAGTGTCAGGTGTACAAAAAAGTGATTCAGATATATATATATATTTTTTTCCAGATTCTTTTCTATTATAGGTTATTAAAAGATATTGAATATAGTTCCCTGTGCTATATAGTAGGTCCTTGCTGTTTATCTCTTTTATATATAGTAATGTGTGTATGTTCATCTCAAACTGCTAATTTATCCCTTCCCCACGCCTTCCACTTTGGTAACCATAAGATTGTTTTCTATGTCTGTGAGTCTGTTTCTAATTTGTAAATAAGTTCATTTGTGTCATTTTTTTTTGATTCCACATATAAGTGATATCATATGATATTTGTCTTTCTCTGACTTCACTTAGTATGATAATCTCTAGGTCCATCCATGTTGCTGTAAATGACATAATTTCATTCTTTTTATGACTGATTAATATTCCTTTGTGTATATGTACCATGTTGTCTTTATCCATTCACCTGTCGATGGACACTTATGTTGCTTCCATGTCTTGGCTATTGTAAACAGTGCTGCTATGAACGTTGTATATGCTCTTTTCATATCGTGTTTCCTACGTGATGGTGGTTCAATTAGAGGCCCAGCAGGAGACAGAGGGCATAGCCACAGGGGATCATTGATAAGAGTTTCATAAAGTGGTTCTTTAAAAAGATGGCAGAAGACTTAAGGGAAACCAAAAAGGGTGGTGGAACCAGGGAAAATATCAGTTGTAGGAGAACCTATATGAAAGTAGCCAATGTCCGTCTTTGTCGCGATAGGCCTGAAATGGAATACTACAATGCAATAACCTGTAATGAACTATTGATAGACTCAACAGCGTAGATAAATCTCAAAATAATTATATTGAACAAAAGAGTTCGTACTCTGTGATTCCATTTCCATTAAATTCTAATCAAGCTAAAACTAATCTATACAGACAGAAATCAGATCCATAGTCACCAGCACCCAGGAAGGCAGGGACTGACTGCAAGGGGAGACTACATAACATTTTGTGGTGATGGAAGGCTTTCTTTCTTGATTGCGGTGGTGGTTACACAGGTGGTAGTTACACATTTGTTAAGACGCATTGAACAGTACAAGTGAAAGGGGTTTCATAACAGGCAAATAAAGCTGATAAAAAGGAAGAGAGAGACAGGGAGAGACAGAGAGAGAGAAAAAAGAAAAAAGTGAGAGGAGAGAGTGAGAAAGGAAGGAAGGATTGAAGGAAGGAAGGAAGGAAGCCACATTTAATGATAGGTCCAGCAGAAAGGAAACTGGGGGGATAAAATACAATCTTCCTCCCCTCCCATCATCTCTCACAGGTAGGGTAGCTTCCCAGAAGCCAGGGGACCAGAAGTTCAGTGAGGCAGGGCTTAGAGGTCAGCCTTTTGGGGCCCAGAGCAGGGTGGGGGAGAGATCCGTAGGAACAAGTGGAGAATATCCAGCACAGGATGTTTTCATGCCATGGGAGATCCTTGAAGAACCACTGGGGAGAAAAATGTTAGGTAGGAAAATACTTCTTGGTTAAATGACTTGCAAATGGGACAATTGACAATACAGGGTAAATTGATTGAGGGACCCTGTCTATACCAGGAAAATACAGTGTGATATTGTAAAAGAGTCATCCATGGTGTGCCTCTGTATTTCCCATCACTGCACATAGAAAGAAAAATCCAGGCATCATAGTTTGAAACTTCTTTCTCACCTGCAGAACCCTCTGTCTGATAGTCCCAAGGGACATGTGAAACATAGATGTGCCCATCTTTCTGGATGTCAAAATCAAACATTAGGGGCTACTTCATGCAGCCTAGCATCCCTCAGTGATTCATTAGATGTCTGAGATCTTTTTTTAATGCATTTATTTAATATTTTATTTACCTGCTGTCACAAAGTTAGGGGGATTTATATTTGAATTCATTGGATGACTGAAATGTGGCATTGTATATAATTTTTAATGAAAAATAACAATAAAATTTTTTTTAAGTTATGGCACACTTTCACGTTTAGAGAGAGAAAATGCAAAACATAATTTTTTTCATCTTTGGAAAGATTCAGTTTAATCAGAATACTTATATACTTCTATAAAATAGAGATGCACTGATGTTATGTGTTAAGTAGGACTTCTTTCCTCTTCATTAAATGGCCTCGGAGTGCTCTCATTGTTGTTTTTCAGGTTTTGTCTGATTTTTGGTCTTTTGTCTTCTTTCTGTCAGACTAGTGCCTCCCAGTACTTCTAGCTTGTTTGACTATGCAACTGAGCCTAATCTAGAGAGGATTGAAAAATTACATTTCCATATTTGTTAGAATTGTGTGTAAACAAAAGCTAAACAGGCACCAAGACACTAAAAGTGACAAATTTTCATGAATAAACATTGTGACACATTCTTTCTTTTACTGGACTTTTCTTCTCTTTTTCTAAGATTTTCAGATAAGCTCTGCGTTTTCAAATCCCCTTTCAGTTCTATATTTCTGAATTTCCATTTCATCCCATGCCATTTCTCAGGTTTACTGGTTTCTTATGTTTATTACCTATTTTACACAGTCATTTTTAAAGTTTATTTTTCTGAAAATAAGTGACTCCTGCTTCCATATGGGCTTGGAGGATGTGGAGAAAAGTCTGAGATCTAAGTGTATCCCAATTCATTTTAAAGGTTTAGTTAAAGGTTTAGTTACAGTCATGCTTGGTCAGAAATTCCTGCCTATAGGTTTTCGATCTCCCAACATGAGTCACTTGCTTTTCTATGGGATCCTATTTTTCCTACTTGACGATACTGTTTTTATTTATGGCAAATGAGGCCATAAATCTTTTTTTTTTGTTTGCTTCTTTGGATTAGAAATTCTGAACCTGGGGTTTGGACCATATAAATCTTTAAAAAGGTAGATATCATGATACCTATTTTACAATGAAAGAAATAAGGAAGTTGAGGCCCTGGAGAGATTTATTCACTTCCTCCAGATATCTTTTTTAGTCAGTGGAGAGTCAAGTCTTATATACAGGCTTGTCTGGTTCAATATTCTTTTAAAATCATTATCAGATTTATTAAGTTCTCATTTGCTCAGAATTCTATAAAGGGTGCCACTATATGGAGTGATAAGAAGACTGTTGTGTTCCTTCTAGTTTGGAAGGTCCATTTTGGAGTCAGAGAATGTATCGTATTCACTTTCTAACACTTAGCGCCTTCAAAAATTTTGTTAATTGAATAAGAATCTCTGATTTCTATACTTATATTTTTGTAGTTTCAGATTGCAGAGTAAAGTAAAAAAAATTGCTTTTATAAATCTCTGAATTCATATGTCTTAATTGTCAATCAAGAGTCAGAAGATATTCATTTGGTTACTTGAAGAACATTGATTGAGCAACTACCAAGTGCCCTACATCAGTGTATTAGTTATCTATTGCTGTGTAATAGGTAATCCCCAAGCTTAGTGGCTGAAAAAAACACGTATTCATTATCTCAGAGTTTCTGTGGGTTAGGAATCTAGGAGTGGATTAGCTGGATGCCCCAGATTCAGGGTTTCCCACAAGACTGAAATGAAGGTATCTTTGGGGGCTGCAGTCCTCTCAGGCTCAGCTGGAGAAGGATCCACTTCCAGGTTCATTCACATGGCTGTTGACAGGTTCAAGAATGTCCACTGCCAAGCTCACTTACATGACCATGAGGAGGCCTCAGGTCCTAGATGTTGATGGGAGACATCAGTTCCATGCCATGTGGGCCTCTCCTTAGGGCTACCCAATAGATAAGGAGATTTTGTGTGGCAGTGATGAGTGGGCTCTATGGCAGCCAAAAGATGAGTGTGAGTCATTTCCATTTCCCAAGAGAATTGCAGTGGAGTTGAAGAGATGGCCTATAACCAACAGGAATTGTTAATTAATACAAGGCTGTGTGTAATTCTTTCTAAAAATAAGTGGCGTTGCTTATTATGATGAAGCATGTATCTGAATACCTGTGGTTTAAACTAAAAAATCACAAGATCTGCAAGAAAGAGATTGTATAGGAGTAAAAAGAAAGGGAAGATGACTGCAGCATTAAGGTACTAGTAAAATCTAAAAATTTACCTGGGAAGCCAGTCATAATTTTTAGGTTTCAAAGAAAGGCTCCTAATTACTTTCATAAATTTTAATTTATTAAGCATTTACTGTGTATGCCCTATGTATGAGACACTGTGCAAAATATTACAAACCAGAATCTTCTTTAATGCACATAACCCTGAAGGTAGTTATCATTGCTCCCATCTTTACAGGTGAGTTCACTGAGACTCAGTTATGCGAACTGGCATGCTCAATGATAGAGTTGGGATTTAAGTTTGCAATGCAATGTTGCAAGTACTGTATCATTCATTCTTTTTTTTCCTTTTATTTGTTCAATACTTTTATCTAAATAAAACTGTTCCAGGATCTTTTCAAGGCCTTGGAGATACAGAAATGAGCAAGGTAGAAGAGTGCCCTGATGTCTTATAGTTTACATTCTAGTGGGAGGAGCAGTGGGCTGGGCAGACAGTTAAGAAATGAATAAACCAGAAAAACATCAGGTAGGGATAAGTCACTTATATGTCTTTCCCCATTGGAAGGTAAACTTGAGAACAAAGACTTTATCAGTCCACGACAGTATTCCATAATACCTGGAAGAGTTCTCAGCACAGAGTAAGAGTTCAATCAGTATTCTCAATTAATCAAAAATAAATTACCAAGTAATAGAATATAACAAGTAGAGAACAAAATCAAGATGTGATCGAGGGGGATTGAGGGATTATTTCAGATTAGCTAGTCAGGGAGTACTTCACTGAAGAGTTCAACATTAGATCTGAGGTCTGAAAGGCAAGAGGAAGTCAGCCATGCAAATACCTGGACGAAGAACGTTCCATTCAGAAATGAACAGCTAGTGCAAAGGTCCTGAAATGGGAGTAGGTTTTGTGATTTTTTATCAACAGAAAAAGGTGAGCATGCTGAAGCATGAGGTATAAGGTGGGTAAGAGAGGAGGCCAGAGATGTGGGCAGGGCAAGGTCATGTGACGCCCAGGAGGCCACTGGGTAGAGTTTGGATTTTACTTGAAATGCAATAGAAGCCACTGGAAGGTTTTAAATAGGAAAATAAGACAATCTCTTGTAACAGCCCAGACAAGAAGTAATGGAAGCTTAGATTAGCAGATAACAGTGAAAATGGAGGAAAGGGGGTGATGTTACTCACTGACGGACTACTTATTGATTGGTGGTTGGAATACAGGGAGTTGTTGAAGAAAATGAACAAATCAAGGATGACTCTTAACTTTGTGACCTTGGGTTTTTGGGAAATACGGGTGATGTTTCCTCAGACATGCAAGACTGAGACAAAAATCTGTATGAGTTTGCTAGAGCTGTCTTAACAAAGTACTATAAACCAGGTGCCTTAAACAGCAGAACTGTATTGTCTCACAGTTTTGGAGACTAGAAGTCCTAGATCAAAGTCTGGTACGGATGGATCCTTCTGAGAACTGTGAGGGAGAATCTGGTCCATGCCTCTCCCCTAGCTTTTGGTGGTTCGTTGACAATCCTTGGTGTTCCTTGGCTTGTAGATGCATCTCCCTATCTCTGCATTTGTCTCCATATGGCATTAGCAGGCTGGGGGCAGGGAGGAGATCTCACAGTTTCTCTTTTGACTATGCTAACAAAGGTTTGACTACTCGATTCCAAGGAGTGATGCCAGTCACTTCAGGAGAGCACAGAAGAAAGAGGCAGATCATAGCCGGAAAGGTTTCATGGAAAAGTGCCTCGAGGATGGGTAGAGTTTTGGCAATATTAAATTCCAGGCTTCTCTGGGACTCCCTTGTCATTTGGATAAGTAAAGGGATAAGCAAATGTATTATAACCACAGAGAAGCATTTATATTGAACAGTTTTTCCTTTCACTGAGGGGAAGATTGCCAAGGAATTATTACACTTGTTATTCCAACAAATAAGTTTAGCCATTTCCAGATGGAGCTGACATCTGCCCAGGAGGGAACACTGACTTATAAATATCTCTTGCTTCCCAGTGACAGCGTCTCTCCTACAGTCTGGGTTAAGCGAGCAGGTCTCAACTGCTATTGGTTTAGGCTCACTCATGTCAAGGAATATGAAATGAAGATAATGGGGATCACAAAATCACTGGATTGGGAAAGACTCCCAGCTCTAACTTGGCATAGATATGATGTAAGGGACTGGCTAAAAATTCTAGTCTGAGCATGCTCCTTCCTTGATTAAAGACTTTTAATTGCTTCCCATTGCTTTTAGACAAAACTCCCCAATCCTAAACTTTGCCTAGAAGAGCTTGCATGTTCTGGCCCTGCTAATTTTCTTTCTTCTGTGAATTCCAGCCTCACTGGCCTTCCTTTATTCCCTCCTCCGGCCCACACATAGCTTACTCCCTTTTGCATCAGGGACTTTGAATGCACCATAAGGGCCTCCCCTGTAAATTTGAGTTTTCTTACCCTCCCCCTACTCCAACTTATGAATTCCACTTAGCCTCCAGATGACTGAAGTACCTATGTTTTTAGGGTGCCTCAGAAACCTGTTTCATCCTCATTTGACATTCCACACTCGTCTGCTGCTTCTTTTTTTAATATCTTTCAAAGAAGTAGGTAGGTTTTAACAAAACAACTCATTTGTAACGCAGGCAAATTTAGGATATTTCCTGCATCACCACTAGGGGGAGGGCTGCACTGCCCAAGTTTTCTGCTTCAGAACTTTGGTTATAGGTTATTTGATGGAATAAAGTGCAAAAGAGAAAAGTTCAGGGCAGATGCCCAGTTGCAGTGGAGAAGTGGGGGAGTGAAGGCAGTGCTGGTACTGGAGGACAACAAAACAAGACAACACAAGACAAAAATCAGAGAGGAATGTTTGGCGATTACTGGTGTTGAAGTGATGTGGCACCAGGTGTTAAAGATGTAATACTGACTGCATTTGAGAGGAAAAGACGTCTTTGCAGAGGGCACTGCTAGGGTATTTGGTGCTTGAGGGCTCTTTGCTTACTATTCCTTGTTGCCACCACTATGCAAAAACTGGAGATAATCAAGCAGAAGCGCTAAAATGGGGATTTTACAAAACTCTTGCTAGGTAATCTGCAGGTTTGAATTTTGTTGCACACAACAGGTCCGGAAGGTGGGGTTAAAAGCTTGGGCTGTGGTTCTGGAATCTCTGACTTTGAGTCCCAGGTCTGTCACCTACTTGTTGGGTTACTCTGGACAAGTGGCATTACTTCTCTGGGCCTCGGTTTCCTCATCTGCAAGTTGGGAATAATGTGAGTCCTAGGAGGGTTATTGTGAGAATGATTAACAATTAAAAACAACATCCTGCTTATTATGTGTCAGGTGTTACTCTAAGTCTTTTATGTCTGACTCCTTTGGTTCTCAGGGCAACCTATGATAAAGGTATTGTCATTATTACGATTATTATTATCCTTATTTTACAGCTGAGGAGTCTGAGGCATAGAGGAGTTTAGAAATTTGCCTGAAGTCGCACAGTCAGAAGTGGCAGAGTCAGGATTTGAACCCACCAGGCGCTTGGAACAATGCCTGGCTTACATTAGGTGCTCAGAAAGGGTGAGATGTTCCTCTGCTATTTCCTGGGAATCCCCTGCCTAGCTCTATTTGGGTTCAGGAGCTAGACATCTAGTTTTCATAATTTAATTTTGTGTGGGAGGGTAAGTCTGGTGGGAGTGAAGGGAGGCCGGGGAAAACCTCAGATGCTTTCTGTTGACTACTTTCTGTCGACTTTGAGAGGATTCTAGATGCCGGGGTCTCAGCAGCACTTGCGTGGATAACCTGGGTGGGTGATCCTTCTCTTCGTTTCTGTGTGAAACGTGGCTTGGTGCCTCTACCTCTGCGAAGCCTGAGAGGGTGGCAGTGCTGTTTTGGGACCCCTGAGCTCACAATGTAGGGAGGAGGGACATTCTGACTCTGACCCCCAGGTGGACATCTTTGATCCCACTGAGGACCCTGGATAAAGTGAAAATGGGAGAAGCTTCTAGAAGAATAGGGTGTCAAGTAATGGGCTGGAGTGAAGCAAGAAAATGCTTCAGAGGGTATGTTACACATCCGGGAGACCTCAAGAAATAACCAAGAGAGAATTTAGAGGACGGAAATTGAAATACCTTTTACATGCACGTCAGGTCATCAGGCATCCAAGAACGATTACTCTCAAAGGGAACATATTCACACTTAGTCTGCTATGTTTGGGGTTATGGGAGAAATGGGGATCTATTTCATTTTAATTCTCTCTATATTATAGAAATAATAGAACAATTCTCTCTATATTATAGAAAGGATATGCCTGATGTATTGTATGGTATTTATTCCCTGGGACATCCACCCCACATCGCTCAGAAATCTGCATCTTTGCACCGGAGTTTGATTGACGTGAAAGGAAGAGGCTGTAGATGGCACTGAGTTATAATTCAAGTTCAATTTATGGCTCAGTCTTGAAGCAAAATGGTAGTCAACACAAGTTTTAAGAACATACTCTCTTAGGAAAGCACTTAATACACTTCTACAGAATTTGCTATAAGTAAAGACCACAGTAATAAGTGCTGTTGAAACCCAATATTTTTATGCTATATAGCTGAGTGCTGTGTCTATCACATAGGAGCTAGAAGTGCACGCTTGAAGCCTATATGTATCCACAGACTTGGTATGAGTTTAAGCTCCTAGAGGGCAGGATGGCCTCTACTTATCTGGTTTTATATGATGCCCAGAGCTCTGCTGGGAGTAGATGGATACTCCATTGATGCTATTTAAAGCTACTGGTGCTGGTGATTTCTTTCTGTTCACTCACCAGAAAGCACAATTGGAAAATATATCTAACTCTCCTAAGAACTAATGACCCCATGAGATATGAAAGATTTAGATTCCCCTGCTAGAGGTATGGATCAGAAGGACTGGTAACCAGCCTCAGAGATCAGAGGGATGTCAACGTGTACTGTGGTCACTACAAATTAACATTATTTCCATCAAATTTATTACAGTCTGGTCAAGGTTAATAAACTTGTAGTTCATTTCTCATCAGGATATTAAAGATGTAGAACAATAAACGATCATTTCTGCCACCTTCCTTAGAAGATATAATGACAGTAACTGACTGTGGAAGGTGACAAGACATAGAGGTGGTGGGGGGGTATTGTAAGAAACACAGAGGGAGTAAGCTGCCACAACGACGAGTTTGTAAGTATTCTCTCAGATTGAGACAACTCTACTTGTGAAGGCGTTTTCAAATAATCACCCCTCCCCCCAGTGTTGCACAATGGCTTACTGTTACTGAGAGTAGATAAACAGGAAGTGATGCTCCCAAGTTTGAAAAGCTTTATTAGAGGTATACAGAGAAATGATTACTAAAGTTGGATCAGAAATGCTTAAAGGGTTTCACTCAGCTGTGTATGTTTTCCCAGAGTAGTTTTTTTTTTTAACATCTTTATTGGAGTATAATTGCTTTACAATGGTGTGTTACTTTCTGCTTTATAATAAAGTGAATCAGCTATACATATACATATATCCCCATATCTCCTCCAGAGTAGACTTAAAATGGTAAAACTCCAGTCCTAAGTATAACAATAATACCTAACATGTACTGAGGGTTTAAATCTGTGAAAGGAGACAGGTGCAAATGAGACATTAGCCAAACTTGATACCTTTGTTGTTTTGATTGTACACTAGGCAGGTGTGGATTTGCAGCTCTGAAACCAAGCAACCGGTTTTCGATTGGATGCTAGAAGGTCAAGCATCGGAGAAACGTCAGGTTGCTTGCTCTTTTGTGCACTGAAGTTTGGAGCCAAGGAAAGCTTGGCTATGGGACAGGATACAGTTTAAAATAGGGTCAAGAGATATAGATAAACAGTAATATAGATAATTATGTAGTAATATAGATAATATAGTAATAGAGCAATATAGGTAAAAAAGTAATAATGGGATTCAGCCACAAAAATTTTAATACTGCTTTGCTTTCCCTGAATTTTCTTTCTCAAATGGAGCTTTGTATCTAAAAGTACAATTTTAGCTATTTTTTAAAAGGTAAATAAGCTTGGAGATAGACTAGTATAATACAAAGAACCCAGGATTAGCTGTAGACCTTAATGACTAAATAGCTATGTGAAAAATAAAATCAAGTCAAACTCTTTCTGGGGTAGAATTGCCTTATTTGTAAAATATAGAGATGATGATGATGGTGATGTAAAATGGAGAAACTAGATGACGTCCAAGATGCTGATCAGTACTAAATTCTAGGATTTATACTATGAGATCATATATATTCTTGACAGTTTGGAACCCAGCAGCAGTGCTATGTGACTGGTTTGCCGGGACATCTGACAGTCCTAAACTGCAACTCCAAGAGGCTGCATGAATCCACTGTTAATATGTTAGAGGAGCAGTAACCAGATCTTAATTTACAACTAAAAGTGCAAACCCCGCATCGCAGGCAGAGACAGTTTTGGCAGAGATGCTTAAAAAAGTTGAAAAACAGTTATTTGATGCACTGAACTACATGTTACTGGGAGAGAAAAAATTGTATTTACATGTAAACTGACATCTTAAAAGTGGTTGGAGAGACGAAAGAATAAAAGAAAATGAGACATAAAGGAAGGAAGAGTAGGATGGGAAGGAGAAAGGAAAAGACAGGAAAGGGAAAAAGGCAGAAAGGAACAAAGTCGAGAAGGGAGAGAGGATGCTGGTGGTGATTAAGAGAATGACTTAAAACCAATGTATTGGACTCTCAGCTCTGTCTCCTACTAATTGTGTGACTTTGGGTGGTTACTTAGCCTCTCTGAACCTCAATTTCCTCATCCATAAAATGTGTCTAATAATGCTTGGTGTCTGCACTTTCCTTACCAGAGTGCACACTCCATCGTGATGCTGTAAGATGACACAGATGAGCTGCTTTGCTCAGCACCTGGTCAAATCTCTACAAACATTGGCTGTTACTGTATTATTATTGTGGTGGTAGTGGTGAGGATTAAATGGTAAAATGTATCTGAATTCTTGAAAACAATACCTGGCACCTGCTAAGCCGTAAATGGTAGAAAGAAAAAGGAATATAATTGTGCTTATGGAGACTATTGATAATGGTCTCTACTTGTTGAGAGCTTCGTTGTCACCATCATGACATGGCAAGGCTGTGTCATCCCTTTCCTTTGTGTGTGAAAAAAAATTGATGCTTGGAGGTTACCTGACCCACAACCATGATGCTGGGAGAGACACGTACTCAAAGATGTTCCAAGCCCTTTCTTCTACAGCATTGCCAGGCATCATCTTTGACTCTTTAATAGTTTATTCATTTATTGTTTACAATAACTCTGAGACATAGGCATTCTGCTTTTCATTTATAGAAAATCCCCGAAAGAGGATCTAAAGCCATAATTCTCAGATTCCAAAGCCTACTCTCTTTCCATACTGAGAACATACAGATGCAGGGACTTCCTTAATGGCGCAGTGGTTAAGGATCCGCCTGCCAGTTCAGGCCCTGGTCCGGGAGGATCCCACATGCCACGGGGCAGCTGAGCCCATGCACCACAACTACTGAAGCCCGTGCACCTAGAGCCCATGCTCCGCAACAAAGAGAAGCCACTGCAATGAGAAGCCTGCGCACCGCAATGAAAAGTAGCCCCTGCTCGCTGCAACTAGAGAAAGCCCACGCGCAGCAACGAAGACCCAACACAGCCAAAAAAAAATAAAAATAAATAAATAAATAAATAAATAAATAAATAAATAAATTTATTTAATAAAAAGAACACACAGATGCGTATTTTGTAAAATGTTGAGTGTATAGCCCTCTGCACACCACTATTGTCCAATGGAAATAGGATGTGAGCCCCAAAAACAGGACACAGATGTGATTTAAAATTGCCTAGTAGTCACCTTAAAACAAGTTAAAAAGAGAGAGGTGAAATTAACTTTAATATATTTTATTGAACTTAATATATCTGAAATATTTTTACATGTAATCACGCAATCAATATGGAGATGACTAATGAGGTGTTTGCATTCTGTTTTTCCCCCTTGTGCTTAGTCTTTGATATCCATTATGTATTTTATAGTTACAACACATCTCAGGGGCGGCTAACCACATTTCAAATAGTAATTGAAATCCTCAAGTGGCTCGTGGCTACCACATTGGATAGGGTAGCTTTAGACAGCAGCTCTGTAAATTTGGATGATTCTCCAAGCTATGGAAGGCACTGAAGTTGGTAGCCACAGCAAGATTGTCACAGTATAACTAGTAAAACTAACAAAAAGGAAAATGTGATCAAAGATTTTATGAATCAATCCTGTCAGTGAAATTTTGGACTACACTCGCTAAATTTACAAAGAAAAGAAGAGTCTAACTTATTTTGCTCTTAAGAAATAAAACTGATTTGTTCATTCAGAATAGGAACTCGGTTGCTTTTACTTTTTTAAAAGCAAACTTTAAAAAGGTAGTGAGGATTTTATGTGGAACAGGAGGAAATACTTAGAATTCTTTTTTTTTTTTTTTTTTTTTTTTTTTTTCGGTACGCGGGCCTCTCACCGTTGTGACCTCTCCCGTTGCGGAGCACAGACTCTGGACGCGCAGGCTCAGCGGCCATGGCTCACGGGCCCAGCCGCTCCACGGCATGTGGGATCTTCCTGGACCAGGGTACGAACCCGTGTCCCCTGCATCGGCAGGCAGACTCTCAACCACTGCGCCACCAGGGAAGCTCCACTTAGAATTCATTTACCGGATATTCAGGCAATACGAAACAGTGAGATGGGAGAATGAAAACTGTGAGGATGCCATCAAAGTCTTTTATCAGCAAAGCTGTCACTTTGTAGAGACATAATCTGACAGGCCCTAAGCTGAGTTTGCTTTGGTTGAAAGCATCCACTTGTAAGGTAATTTTATGAACTATACTCAGAAATTCATGGGAAAAGGCAAGAGGCAATATCACATGATTCTGCCTCTTTTATTTACTTATGTCACATGAACCAGACGTCAGAACTCTTAAATTTGGAGATTTTTAAGTCCCGATGAACTACATAATAAAGTTGACAGGGCCAAGGAGTTTCAAGAAAATGCTAAACTTCTGACATTCAGAAGCCACAGTTACATAATACTTCACTGGGGTATTTAATAGTTCCAGAGAGCTACAATGATGTTCTCAGAGCTTTCTCTACAAACCTGGACCATAATCAGCTCCATTTTTATGTCTATAGTTCACCCAACCAAAATACCTGTTTGTGCCTGGGTTGTATGTAATAATTTTAGGTGTATCCTCGTTTAAATGTTGTTTCTTCATTTCCTATCCCTTGCTTGATTTTTTTCATCTACACCATTGCTTTATCAAACTCTCCTTATTTTTATTATAATTCTAGAACAACTAGAAATACTAGTAATTAAATTGCTGAAATCTGCCTGGGTAGAGTAAGAACATTTCAATTCTATCAGGATGGGTGTTAATTATTTTAGGCAAGCTGTCATTTAGACTTTCTAAAGTGGATTTTGTTCTTGCAGTCAAGAACATTGCTTAGCGCAGAATTAATTAATCATTATAAATATAAAACCTGCAGTATCAGCTCCTGTTTTCAGAAAGGTTTCAAGAGGCAAGGTTGAAAGAGTCAATAGTCTGCTAAAGGGAATCTTATCAGGCACACCCACCCCCAATCTGATAAAAGGACAATTAAACTATGTACTTCATTTTTATACAGGCTTTTACTTCAAGGATCATTCCAGAAACTGGAAATGTGCTTTTCTAACACAGATTTTTTTTCTAAATATCTTCTTTTAAAAAGATTTTTAAAAGCAAGATTGACAAGGCAGTGACTGAAAATTAGAATTTATTTTGGTTGAAGGAGAATTCCTCCCACTCCGCCTTCCACAAAAACCATTTTTGTAGCACTACGCTAAATTGAACATACATCTTCTGTGGGCTCTGAATTTTCTCAGATATTCAGTGGCTACTTAAATGTACTCTACGATGACCACAATAATTGTATTCCTCGCATTAAAGCTCACAGTCATCTGCTACAAGAGAAAAAGTTCACATTTCCATTGCCTTTCCCACTGGTTTTTAAAATAATGATTCTACAATATTGTGTCATATCTCAGCTTTAAAATGGAAGCAAAATTCAGCCAAGTTATACTGGAATACATTGACCAAAATAGGGAGATCATGCCTATATGGGTAAAGAAACCAATTAGTATAATAGTCTAGATAATGATGTTATTAACTAGCATTTAATAAGCTCAATGATAGACACTTTAAGTGCTTTAAATGTAATTGCCTTGTATAAGCACATTATATGTAATTGTCTCACTTAATTCTTACCACTCAGAAGCAAAGGATGCCCTCAATATAGAAAAAAAATGGGCTCAATTTTTAAATGTAATTTTGCTAATACATCAAAATTTTTAAATAATTTATTTAAAATTGTACACTGAGAATTAGTTCTTTCCAAGGCACTCTCCTAAGAACAAGGCAAAGTGTACTGTCTCTCGAACTTGAATGTCTAGGCAAACTACCTGAGCATCTAGTCACACTGCTGATTCTGATTCAGCAGGTCTGAGTGTGTCCTGAGCCTCTGCATTTCTAACAGATTCCCAGGCGATGCTAATGCTACTGGTTTGAAGACAACCCTTTGAGAACAAGGACAGAGTCTATACTGGAAGCAATTTTGAAGTGATAAATGCCAAAGGACTGTGTTATGGTTGTTCTAAGAAGCCAACTAGTAACTGCAGCTGAGAGAAGCGGGCTTAGCTTTGTCAAAAGAACAACATTTGAGTTGGATCTTGAATAAAGTAAATAGAAGGGAGTGTTGCTTAGTATGTTTTAACTGGTTAATTAGTTGATAGAAAAGATGTAGAATGTGTCTGGAACCATGATGGGATATACATAAGGCTTTTGGCTCTCAGAAGAGAACCAGTGGGAATCTATACCTTTTATTGGTGTCCACACCTGCATTTGACATGCTCTTCCAGTTGCTCCTTCTTCAGTAAAGGAAGCATCTACCTGCATCTGGGCAGGTGGTGACTGAAAAATACAATGCTGTCCATGTGGTACCTAACCTTAATTATGCCAGCATCCCCCGTTTTTTAGTTTATTTTAAAAGATATGATTTTATGATTTGTATCACTACAATTATGTTCCTAATGGGATTTTAATTGATTTTGAATCCAATTAAAGAAAAGCTATTTTTAAAGCACATCTCAGCTGCTGCCACTCGGAAGTCATGCCAGGCTGGCACAGTGTAAGTCATCAGAGTGTAATTTGAATGCATTCGGTGTGATCGGCCAGGGAGATTTGTGAGTGACCTATATTTAATATTCTTTAAAAAAGTGTCTTGATGCGTTTTGTATTTCTCAAGGCTATGTTTATGCCTTAATGATATAAATAACTATTTTTACTAGAGAGAGTTCTACGGTCTTTTCAGTAAAAGTTATTGGTTCAGGTTTTGGGAAAAAGACATTTTCTAGGATGCAGTGCCCCTTTGTCCATATAATGTGTCTGTAAATTATGATTTTTTTCCCCAAAGTCACATCTATTCTGAGCTCCTACAGAGGACTGTTTCAGATCATTAAGTATTTTCTCCCAGACTTGGTTTAGTTATATTGCTCAAAAACCTAAACGTTTTAGTGGTTCCTCCTTGTCTATTGAATAAACTCTGTAATCATGGCCTTAACAGTATGGTCTAAACCTAAACTGAAGTCAAACTCTAGTTCTAGTCAAGTTCTAGTTCTTCCTCCCACCCCACTACTGTTTACTCAGTGTTGCCACTTTTATTCTTCCTGCCTAGAATAAGCCCTTTAATAGTCTGACTTGAAGATATTTTGAAAGACCAGTCAGAGCCAGCTTGAAACCATGTGGTGATTGGGAACAAGGAAAGGGGTGGATTGGTGGCATGGAAAGAGCAGGTAGCCCCTCCACAGTCCTTTCATTGGCCCTGTATACAGGGCCTGTATACAGGTGGTTCAAAAGGGATGGAAAGTTCCAGAACTTCAGGCAGCAAACTTAACACCAATTCTTTATCCCCAAAAATATCAGTTAAAGGCTCAAACCTCATAGAAATAAAGCAAAAATAAACAAATGGGACCTAATCAAACTTATAAGCTTTTGCACAGCAAAGGAAACTATAAATGAAACAAAAAGACAACCTATGGGCTGGGAGAAAATAATTGCAAATCATGCGGCTGACAAGGGCTTAATTTCCAAAATACACAAACAGCTCATACAACTCAATAATAAAAAAACAAGCAACCCAATCAAAAAATGAGCAGAAAGACCTAAATAGACATTTCTCCAAAGAAGACATACAGATGGCCACGAGGCACATGAGAAAATGATCAAAATCGCTAATTATTAGAGAAATGCAAATCAAAATTGCAATGAGGTACCACCTCACAACAGTCAGAATGGCTATCATTAAAAAGTCCACAGATAATAAATGCTGGAGAGAGTGTGGAGAAAAGGGAATCCTCCTACATGGTTGGCAGGAATGTAAATTGGTGTAGCCACTATGGAAAACAGTATGGGTGTTCCTAACAAAACTGAAAATAGAGTTGCCATATGACCTAGAAATCCCACTCCTGGGCATATATCTGGACATAACTATAATTTGAAAAGATACATGCACCCATACGTTCATAGCAGTGCTATTTACAGTAGCCAAGACATGGAAACAACCTATATGTCCATTAACAGATGAATGGATAAAGAAGATGTGGTACATGTATATAATGGAATACCACTCAGCCATAAAAAAAGAATGAAATAATGCCATTTGCAGTAACATGAATCGACTAGAGATTATCATACTAAGGGAAGTAAGTCAGAAAGAGAAAGACAAATACCGTATGATATCCCTCATATGTGGAATCTAAAATATGACACAAATGAACTTATCTACAAAACAAAAACAGACTCACAGACATAGAGAACAGACTTGTGGTTGCCAAGGGGAATGGGGACGTGAGGGAAGGATGGACTGGGAGTTTGGGTTTAGCAGATGCAAACTATTATATATAGAATGAATAAAGAACAAGGTTCTACTGTATAGCACAGGGAACTATATTCAATATCCTGTAATAAACCCAAATGGAAAAGAATATAAAAAAGGAAAGTACTTAATATTACATATCTGTATCCTTAAAATAAGGCTCAAACCTCAAAGGCCAGTAGTTTGTAGCCCAGTGGCACTTTCTACCCTTTGCAACTTAAAGTAGGGGCCTCAAATAATGTTTAAGAAACATAATAAAAGTGGCATTCGAAAAAAATAAAAAGAAAACAGTGTTCAAAAAGGCAACATACAGCAGCTCTGCCCATTTTGAGAGGAGCCTTAACTGGAATGAAAAAGTCCCTTACAATGAGTCCTTGCCTCAGCTGAGCCTGTTAGGCTAGGCATCCACAGAAGCCCACACAATTCCAAGTTTCCTAACCCCTGTACAGCCCCAAGCAGCCAGACAACTATAATTCTCCTGGTTTACCTTGCCACCAATGAGGCTCAGTGTTTCCATGAGCCTGGCTGTACTGAGATAAAGTGATTTTCCGCTTTATTGCCAAAGATGGGTTTTACATATGAAGAGGCAAGCCTGTCTCTCAGAGGTCATCAAGGCTACAGCTTGTAGAGGAGGCAGGCTATCACATCCAGTTGTCTCTTAATATCCCTGGGGGGATTGGTTCCAGTTTCCCCTGCCGACATCAAAATCCTGGGACGTTCAAACTCCTTATATAAAATGGCATAGCATTTGCATATAACCTAGCACATCTTCGCATCTACTTTAAATCATCTCTAGATTACTTACAATACTTAATAAAATGTAAATGCTATGTAAATAGTTGCCAGCACATGGCAAAATCAGAGTTTGTTTTGGTTGTAGGGAAATGTGGAGAAGACTGCTTGAGTGGGAGGGGCTTGAGGTGCGGATGAGGATGGATGCTCTGAGTGTAGGGCACAAAGGAGACCACGGACCACAGTGGTGGTGTTAGTGCCATTTCAAAAGGATTCAGGTGTATCCACCTACACCTCAGTGGATTCTGGGGCAGGACATCACATGGCCTGGTGGAATAGTTGGACCACGTGAGAGTGTGTGGATGAAAACAGACCCAACAACTGCTCCTTCTGGTAATACCATGAGGGTTGGACTTCCTAGGATTTTAGATCAAGTCCAAGGGGAAAAAGAAAGTAAAATGGTGGGCAGAGATGCTGAGAACAAAAGAAAATAACAAACAACAAAACAGACCATCCTTGAAGTTTGTTCAAACCAAAAGAAAGTGTTAAACTGGAAAAAATTGTTTCAATAAAAACTGATGGAACAACCTTGAAATGGTATGATTGAGTCTTTTGGCACCAAAACCATAGGAATTAGGGCTCATGAGCAAATTAAGTTGAGTTATAGATAGTTACATGCATCAAAGAGTGTAAACCTCTATCCACCCTGTCCTATTTCTAATGTCTCCTTCTCCCTGATATCTTGTCCATTCCTTCAGTTGAATATTTTCTCTTACTCATAAAGAAGTTTCCAACATAACCTACTTTTTATTGTCTTGGTTCATAGAAATTGGTAACCCTAAAATCATAGATTCTCAGAATTAAAAAGGGTCATCATTTAGAAGTATTGTCATTTCCACAAGATAATTCTTGAAGGAAGAAAAGTCTTTCATTTGTTCTTGTATAGCTCAAGGTACGAGTGTAGATCTTTGCTCATCCTCAGTATAATCAGTGTGTGTTCAGCTTGTGAAACAAAAGCTTGTGATTTTCTTGCCTGTAAAACCATGAGAGACAATGTCATCTTGAAAGTGGACAAGGTTAACTCTTCCTTCAACCTATCTTAATTCCTTTGGAAGGAATTGACCCTTTTTTTGTGATAGTAAGGCCCAGAGAGAACAACAAGTTTTAAAATTGTGTATCCTTGTTGTTGTTTTTGCTGTTGAAACTCACTTGAGCTGTGCTGAGCCTAGTCAACTGGGGATTGAATGAACTGACTTTTAAAGCTGACTTTGACCTTTCAGGCTTAACTGAGACAGTGATTAGATTATAAGGAAAAGGCTATTTTTATTTTTTGTTAAAGCTCACTTCAAATGAGTAGATCTGCAACAAGCTGACTTTTTATCTATCAGTATTTGTCACAATATCTTTATTGTTGTTGCTTTTATTGTGTTCTCACTTAGAACTTCAGAACAGGACTTGAAAATGCAAAGGGCAGCTAAGTTCCACTGGAACAGAAAAAAACTATATTTTATATTTGAGCCTTTAAATTATTTTTCCTAGGTATAAAGGACAATAAATTAGCTGTCCCAATTCTGTTTCTTTTCTCTCTCTCGCACTCTCTTTCCTCTTTTCTGTGAACTACCAATAAAGAGGGTCAATGATAGGACTCTGGAAGGGCCAACGTCTTGGTTGCATGTGGATTGTTCACAGAGTCCTAGAGTCATTAATTCTCTCCCCCCATGCCCCCCCCCATCACGTTGTTCCACTTTGGTTCTAGACTTTTAAATTATAGAAGTTCTGACAATGGTTTTTATTCCAGAAGCCTGGACACTGGCTTCAATCATGGAAAAGTTGTGTGTTTTATTGATAAATAAATTGAGATTAGTGGTGCTCTTGATCCACTGGAAAGGTTTCTATGAACAAAGGAGGAAAAGAGTTGCATGAGATCATCACAAACCCAAAGGCCACAAATTTACCAAAGATAGCTTTTATCTGGAATGTCTTCTCTCAGGAATCAGGTGAACATGGGAAGAGAGCAAAGACCTGAGAGAGCAGATAAACCAAATTGAAGATATTTTAGATGAACTTAGAACCAGAACTCAGGCAAAGTGTTTAGCTCTGGAAACAGCAGAGAAACTGAGGTAGAACCAAAAAGTTAAAAAAAAAAATAGAGGGAGCTGCTGAGAAGAGCTCTGTGATCACATGGTACAGGAGAAAAGGGGGGATGCCACAGGGTCTAATTGCTCTTAAAAGTGTTACTAGAAGAAGAACACAGAAGAGTTTGAGAATTCTGAATTCTAAGTTGACTTCCAGGTTGTATTTTTATCTAAGTAGGAGGATAGAACATATTGTATTTCATAGTTTGTTAACTTGATCTGTAATTTTTGAATGTTTAGACAATGGTATGAGGGCTTCCATTTGTATATATTCTTGCTCTGAGCCCCATAGTTATTAGGAGTGGACCTGCTGGAAAGCATAAAACATAGTAGTAACCATCTTACCACTAACATTCCTCTTTCACTTGGATGTCTTCTCTTATTTGGATATTTCCTCCTTTACTAGGATTATACCCACTGCTGGATTAGAAGAATGTAACTTTTCCTTTGGTACTAGGGATTGTCTTGTTCTCTAAATTGTGTGGACATGAGGGGTATTGTGATTATTTGTTTGCCCTATTGACTCTTCAGACTTTTGAGAGAAAAAAGCACACACACAAAAAACTGTATTGAACTAATTCTTTGTATTGAACTAATTCATGGTCGAATCACCTCCATTCCAGGTAGTACTATAGGACTCCTGGAGGAACAAATCATGGAGAGATGTTCTGGTTGAGATGCAGCAGAATGAGATAAATTTGGGACCTGAATTTCAGATTTTTTGGACTGTAATATCATTGGACATTAACTTGAAAGGCAAGAACATTTAATCTTGAAGCCTTAATTTTTCTCTAGGAATGGAAAGATTTGTTTAAATCTGGAGCTCTTTTGGGTAGGTTGCTGATGTTGCATCATCTTACTACCTTTATGTATTTATGTGATAACTTTGTGTTATGGGTTGAATTGTATACTTCCAAAATATGTGTGGAAGTTCTCTCAGTACTCAGAATGTGAACTTACTTGGAAGAGTCATTGCAGATGTGATTAGTTGAGTTAAGAAGAGGACATCCTGCAGTAGGTTAGGCACTTAATATGACTGGTGTCCTTATAACAAGAAGAAAGGGACTACAGAGAAGAGATCACCATGTGAAGACACAAGCACACAAATGGAGAAGACAGCCATTTAATGATGGGGAGAGAGATTGAAGTGGTGCATCTATAAGCCAAGGAACTTAAAGGATTGCCAGCAACACCAGAAACTGGAAGAAGAATGATTCCCTGTACAGGTTTCAGAGGGAGCATGGCTCTAACTGATTTCAGACTCCTATCCTTCAAAACTTCGAGAAAAGAAATTTCTGTTGTTTTAAGTCACCCAGTCTGTGGTAATTTGTTTTGGCAGCCTTAGGAAACTAATACACTTTGTATAGCTCTGGGAAGCCGTGCAGAATAATTTACTGGGCAAAATTTTGGATGATAAATAGACTAAGAAATGAGTTTGCAACCGTGGGTGGGACTTGGCTTTGGTGTTTAATCAATTAAAAAAGAAATATTTCAGAGCCTTCTCTAAGGAAAAACTCAGCTGTCCTCCTGCTCTTCCAAAGAAGCAATGGTGAGGGGAACCATCTCATGAAAGTGGAGTAAGTTTGTTCCAAATAAAATGCTAATCTTCCATTCATCCTTTATCTGCAGCCAGAAAGGTAGCTACATTCCGATTGACATTGTTGAAAGGTATGAGAAAGGGCTTCAATTCTCACTCCTTAAATTTCTGTGACTAGCAGGGTGAGGAATGCTGGTAGAGTGGGGTTCCAGTACACTTGCCAGAGGGAAAATTTTAAAAGGTATGCTTCTGATATTTCTCCATCACTCACTCACTCCTCTCCTTTGGAGAAGTGTGACTCTTCTGACTGCTGAGATTGGAAAGAGGGTAAACATGCATAGGCGAATCCATTTCTGGTTTCTCCCTTTGGATCTGCCTGCCTACAGCTTGGCTGTTTTCTGCCTTGGTTTTCCATATGACTAGTACATGTGAATCAGGGCTAAACCTGGTTTCTAAAAGGTGGGCTGGAGTTCTGACTCTTCCTACTAGTAAGAAAAAAGGCATGTGGTCCAAAGTTTCTGAGTAACAGTTTCTGATCTGCATGTCTACATTCTCCCTCAGGTGGGTCTTCCCAAGGTCCAGATTTGGGGGGTCAGTATTGGGAAGCCCTCATGTGGAGGCCCATTTAAGCTAGCTTCTCTCTTCCACTTTTACCTGTAATAAAGGGGATACTTATTCTCCATCTACCTAAAGTTTCTTCTCCTTTCTTAAGAAATGGATGTGGGAAATAGGTGTGATTATTTATGAACCCTAACCCAAACACATAATAAAGATTTTGTCCAGTAAAAAGTGTGATAGGGCTTCCCTGGTGGTGCAGTGGTTGAGAGTCCGCCTGCCGATGCAGGGGATACGGGTTCATGCCCCGGTCTGGGAGGATCCCATATGCCGCGGAGCGGCTGGGCCCGTGAGCCATGGCCGCTGAGCCTGTGCGTCCGGAGCCTGTGCTCCGCAATGGGAGAGGCCACAACAGTGAGAGGCCCGCGTACCGCAAAAAAAAAAAAAAAAAAAAAGTGTGATAAAATGCAAGGGAAACATTTATGTAATGAAAAGAGCATCAACCTTGGAGTCAGCCTTGAATTCAAACCTTGCCTCTTTGCCTAACCATTTATCTACCCAATTATTCAACCTATCTGAGCCTCATCTGTGAAATATCACAAACAAACCTATCTTACAGGATTGTAAAGATTAAATGATGTAAAATGTATAACTTCATTATCTCTCAATATCACCAAGGCTGGCATATAGTAGAACTCTACTTTGAATTATTTTCCTCATTTCTCTTCTCTTGAACAAGTAACATTTATTTATCTTCCACCCCCTCACATACACATCTTCTGTACATTCATAAGCCCATTTAACTTTATCATAATCACTTGACCTATTGTTGAGGGAGGACATGTTTGCTGGGAATACAAATGACCCAGGGCAGCATCTAACATATACACATTCAATGAAAATTATGTTGTTTTTCTTTTTTTCTCACCAACACAGCCCCATTGAAACTCTGGGTATTTTTCCTTATGATACACCTGCATTTTAGAGTGTGATAAATATGATTTAAAAGAAATTAATCTTAGTTACAAAATTATGGAATTTTATCATACGACTGGAAAGAAACCTTTCCGTTACAAAAGTATATAGTTATATAAAATGCCACGGTGTTATTACCCTTGAAACTATTTTGTTGTGCTTGTTCCATATAATTTCCCTAAAAATTAGCCAATGCTTGTGTTTATAGTGCTTTTATATTTTTCTTTCATTCCATAGAAGGATAGAGAAAAACAAAATTATTTTCTTTATCAGCAAAACCAGAAAAAATATGACCACAGTGGGTTATTTTAAAATCACACAGAGGCACAGAAAAGCATATTTAAATGTGCCTTTGTCATGGGTTCAGCCTATGTTGATTAATTATTTCATTCAATGTACATTTACTAAGCTAGAGTCTGCCAAGTCCCATAGGTACTGGGATCACCAACTTGAATGAGATTTGCTCCCTACCCTTCAAAGTCTCCTGATCAAAAAAGGCAAAATAAAGTGTAAGGTGGTGGCCACAGAAAACACATTACCTTGATATCAATTAGTGCTTAGTCAGAGAAGCAGAACTGGCAGGAGATACATATTAAAAGATTTATGACAAAGAATTGGCTTCTGAAGAAGTGGAGACTATCTAGGCAAGTCTCAAATGCATAGGATGGGCCATCAGGAAGGGCCTGCTGGAATCCATGGGATCAAGTGAAGCTGATGACACAGGTAGACTGATACTTCATCAAGGAGGCCCCAGCTGCAATTAAGACCTTTCAATGGATTAAATCAAGTCCACCCTGAAACAAAGTCTCTTACTTGAAGTCAACTGATTATAGACTTTTACCCCGTCTACAAAATACTCTCAGAGCAACACCTAGATTAGTGTTTGATTGAATAACCTGGGGTTAGAGCCAGCCAAACTGACACATAAAATTGATTATCACAATCATCATTTGCAAAATCCTCATGAATCAGAGATCTAATGTAAAGCTCTTGCAAAATCACAGTGACTGATGAGCAAATATGAGAATCTGTTACCTAAAGTGATAACAATTTTACCTCGAAATTACAATCACTAGTTTTACCTTGTCTTCAGAAGTTCAGGACTCTTGCTGGTATGTCTCTAGGGAGGAATTAGGTGGAGAAATGAGTTTTATATTACTCCCTTAATTCCATGTGTGTGTAGAGTGGGAGAAAAATACAAACATATGTTATTAAAAAAGAAATATAAATGGTTATTTCTAATAAAACATACTATTTTGTTATTAGAGTCAATGAATGTTACAGGGTCCACCTTTCCTAAAGTTGGTTCCCCAGAACACTAGTTTCTTTTTTAAAAATTTTTAAATTTTTATTTATTTATTTTTATACAGCAGATTCTTTTGAGTTATCCATTTTATACATATTAGTGTATATATTTCAATCTCAATCTCCCAATTCACCCCACCACCATCACCACCATCCCTGCCTGTTTGCCCCCTTGGTGTCCATGTGTTTGTTCCCTACATCTGTGCCTCTACTTTTGCCTCATAAACCAGTTCATTTGTACCATTTTTCTAGATTCCACATATATGCATTAATATACGATATTTGATTTTCTCTTTCTGAGTTACTTCAATCTGTAAGACATACTCTAGGTCTATCCACCTCAAGACAAATAACTCAATTTTGTTTCTTTATATGGTTAAGTAATATTCCATTGCATATATGTACCACAACTTCTTTACCTATTCCTCTGTTGATGGACATTTAGGTTGCTTCCATGTCCTGGCTATTTTAAATAGTGCTGCAATGAACATTGGGGAGCATGTGCTGTTTTGAATTATGGTTTTCTCTGGCTATGCCCAGCAGTGGGATTGCTGAGTCATATGATAGTTCTAGTTTTAGATTTTTAAGGAACCTCCGTACTGTTCTCCATAGTGGCTGTATCAATTTACATTCCCACCAGCAATGCATTTGGGTTCCCATCGCTCCACACCCTCTCCAACATTTATTGTTTGCAGAGTTTTTGTTAATGGCCATTCTGACTGGTGTGAGGTAATACCTCACTGTAGTTTTGACTTGCATTTCTCTAATAATTAGTGATGTTGAGCAACTTTTCATGTGTTTGTTGTACACCTGTGTGTCTTCTTTAAGGAAATGTCTATTTAGGTCTTCTGCACATTTTTGGATTGGTTGGTTTGTTTTTTTGATATTGAGCTGCATGAGCTGCTTGTATATTTTGGAGATAAACCCTTTGTCAGTTGCTTCATTTGCAAATATTTTCTCCCATTCTGAGGATTGTCTTTTCGTCTTGTTTATGGTTTCCTTTGCTGTGCAAAAGCTTTTAAGATTCATTAGGTCCCATTTGTTTATTTTTGTTTTTATTTCCATTTCTCTAGGAGGTGGGTTAAAAAGGATCTTGCTGTGTTTTATGTCAGAGAGTGCTCTGCCTATGTTTTTCTCTAAGAGTTTTATAGTATCTGGCCTTACATTTAGGTCTTTAATCTATTTTGAGTTTATTTTTGAGTATGGTGTTAGGGAGTGTTCTAATTTCATTCTTTTACATGTAGCTCTCTAGTTTTCCCAGCACCACTTATTGAAGGGGCTGTATTTTCCCCATTGTATATTCTTGCCTCCTTTATCAAAAATAAGGTGACCATATGTGTGTGTGTTTATCTCTGGGATTTCTGTCCTGTTCCATTGATCTATATTTCTGTTTTTGTGCCAGTACCATGCTGTCTTGATTACAGTAGGTTTGTAGTATAGTATGAAGTCCAGGAGCCTGAGTCCTCTAGCTCCGTTTTTCTTTCTCAAGATTGTTTTAGCTATTCGGGGTCTTTTGTGCTTCCATAAAATTTTTGAATTTTTTTGTTCTACTTCTGTGAGAAATACCATTAGTATTTTGATAGGTATTGCATTGAATCTGTAGATAGCTTTGGGTAGTATAGTCATTTTCACAATGTTGATTTTTCTAATCCAAGAACATGGTATATCTCTCCAGCTGTTTGTATCATCTTTAATTTCTTTCATCAGTGTCTTATAGTTTTCTGCATACAGGTTTTTGTCTCCTTAGGTAGGTTTATTCTTAGGTATCTTATTCTTTTTGTTGCAATGGTAAATGGGAGTGTTTACGTAAATTCTCTTCCAGATTTTTCATCATTAGTGTCTAGGAATGCTAGAGATTTCTGTGCTTAATTTTGTATCCTGCTACTTTACCAAATTCATTGATTAGCTCTAGTAGTTCTCTGGTAGCATCTTTAGGATTCTCTATGTATAGTATCATGCCATCTTCAAATAGTGTCAGCTTTACTTCTTCTTTTCCAATATGGATTCTTTTTATTTCTTTTTCTTCTCTGATTGCTGTGGCTAAAACCTCCAAATCTATGTTGAATAATGGTGGTGAGAGCAGACAACCTTGTCTTGTTCCTGATCTTAGAGGAAATGGTTTCAATTTTTCACCATTGAGAACAATGTTGGTTGTGGGTTTGTCATATATGGCCTTTAGTATGTTGATACAAGTTCCCTCTATGCCTACTCTCTGGAGGTTTTTATCATAAATGGGTGTTGAGTTTTGTTGAGGGCTTCTCCTGCATCTATTGAGATGATCATATGTTTTTTCTCCTTCAATTTGTTAATATGGCTTATCACACTGATTGATTTGTGTATAGTGAAGAATCCTTGCATTCCTGGGATAAACCCCACTTGATCATGGTGTATGATCCTTTTAATGTGCAATTGGATAATGTTTGCTAGTATTTTGTTCAGGACTTTTGCATCTATGTTCATTAGTGATATTGGCTTATAGTTTTCTTTCTTTGTGACATCTTTGTCTGGTTTGGTATTAGGGTGATGGTGGCCTCATAGAATGAGTTGGGGAGTGTTCCTCCCTTTGCTATATTTTGGAAGAGTTTGAGAAGGATAGGTGTTAGCTCTTGTCTAAATGTTTGATAGAATTCACCTGTGAAGCCATCTGGTCCTGGGCTTTTGTTTGTTGGAAGATTTTAAATCACAGTCTCAATTTCAGTGATTGTGATTGGTCTGTTTATATTTTCTATATCTTCCTGGTTTAGTCTTGGAAGGTTATGCTTTTCTAAGAATTTGTCCATTTCTTCCAGGTTGTCCAATTTATTGGCATACAATTGTTTGTAGTAATCTCTCAAGGTTCTTTGTAATTCTGCAGCGTCAGTTGTTACTTCTTTTAAATTTCTAATTCTATTGATTTGAGCCTTCTCCCTTTTTTTTTCCTGGATGAGTCTGGCTAACGAGTCAACTTTGTTTACCTTCTCAAAGAACCAGCTTTTAGTTTTTTTATTGATCTTTGCTATCATTTCCTTAATTTCTTTTTCATTTATTTCTGATCTGATCCTTATGATTTCTTTCCTTCTGCTAATGTTGGGGTTTTTTGTTCGTCTTTTTCTAATTGTTTTAGGTGTAAAGTTAGGTTGTTTATTTGAGATGTTTCTTGTTTCTTGAGGTAGGATTGTATTGTTATTTTCTTCCCTGTTATAACTGCTTTTGCTGAATCCCACTAGTTTTGGGTCATTGTGTTTTCATTGTCATTTGTTTTTAGGTATTTTTAAATTTCCTTTTTGATTTCTTCAGTGATCTCATTGTTATTTAGTAGTGTATTGTTTAGCCTCCATGTGTTTGGGGTTTTTTACAGATATTTTTCCTGTAATTGATACCTACTCTCAGCGTTGTGGTTGGAAAAGATACTTGATATGATTTCAATTTTCTTAAATTTTCCAAGACTTTATTTGTCACCCAAGATATGATCTATCCTGGAGAATGTTCCATAAGCACTTGAGAAGAAAGTGTATTCTGTTGTATTGGAATGAATGTTCTATAAATATGAATTAAATCCATCTTGTTTAATGTATCATTTAAAGCTTGTGTTTCCTTATTTATTTTCATTTTGGATGATCTGCCCATTGGTTAAAGTGGAGTGTTAAAGTCCCCGAATATGATTGTGTTATAGTCGATTTTCCCTTTTATGGCTGTTAGCATTTACCTTATGTATTGAGATGCTCCTATGTTGGGTGCATAAATATATGTAGTGTCCTTCTTTGTCTCCTGTAATATTCTTTATTTTAAAGTTATTTTATCTGATATGAGTATTGCTACTCCAGCTTTCTTTTGATTTCCATTTTCATGGAATATCTTTTTCCATCCCCTCACTTTCAGTCTGTATGTGTCTCTAGGTCTGAAGTTGGTCTTTTGTAGACTGTATATATACAGGTCTTGTTTTTGTATCCATTCAGCCAGTCTATGTCTTTTGGTTGGAACATTTAATCCATTAAAATTTAAAGTAGTTATCCATATGTATGTTCCTATTACCATTTTCTTAATTATTTTTGGTTTGTTATTGTAGGTCTTTTCCTTCTCTTGTGTTTCCTGCCTTTAGAAGTTCCTGTAGCATTTGTTGTAAAGCTGGTTTGGTGCTGCTGAATTCTGTTAGTTTTGATTATCTGTAAAGGTTTTAATTTCTCTGTCGAATCTGAATGAGATCCTTGCTGAGTAGAGTAATCTTGGTTGTAGGTTTTTCCCTTTCATCACTTTAAATATGTCCTGCCACTCCCTTCTGGCTTGCAGAATTTCTGAGGAAAGATTAGCTGTTAACCTTATGGGGATTCCCTTGTATGTTATTTGCTTTTCCCTTGTTGCTTTTAATATTTTTTCTTTGTATTTAATTTTTGATAGTTTGATTAATATGTGTCTTGGCGTGTTTCTCCTTGGATTTATCCTGTATGGGACTCTCTCTGTTTCTTGGACTTGATTAACTATTTCCTTTCCCATATTAGAGAAGTTTTCAACTATAATCTCTTCAAATATTTTCTCAGTCCCTTTCTTTTTCTCTTCTTCTTCTGGGACTCCTATAATTTGAATGTTGGTGCATTTAATGTTGTCCCAGAGGTCTCTGAGACTGTTGTCAATTCCTTTGATTCTTTTTTCTTTATTCTGCCCTGCAGTAGTTATTTCCACTATTTTATCTTCCAGGTCACTTATGTGTTCTTCTGACTCAGTTATTCTGCTATTGATTCCTTCTAGAGAATTTTTAATTTCATTTATTGTGTTGTTCATTATTGCTCATTTGATCTTTATTTCTTCTAGGTCCTTGTTAAACATTTGTTGTATTTTCTCCATTCTATTTCCAGATTTTGAATCATCTTTACTATCATTACTCTGAATTCTTTTTCAGGTAGACTGCCTATTTCCTCTTCATTTGTGTGGTCTGGTGGGTTTTTACCTTGCTCCTTCATCTGCTGTTTATTTCTCTGTCTTCTCATTTTCCTTAACTTAGTGTGTTTGGGGTCGCCTTTTTGCAGGCTGCAGGTGTGTAGTTCCCATTGTTTTTAGTATCTGCTCCCAGTGGCTAAGGTTGGTTCAGTGAGTTGTGGTGGCTACGTTGTGGAGAGGACTGGTGCCCATGTTCTGGTGGAGGAGGCTGAATCTTGTCTTTCTTGTGGGCAAGATTGCATCCAGTTGTGTGTTTTGGGGTGCCTGTGGCCTTATTATGATTTTAGGCAGCCTGTCTTCTAATGGGTGGGTTTGTGTTCCTGTCTTGCTAATTGTTTGGAATAAGGTGTCCAGTACTGTAGCTTGCTGGTCATTCTGTGTAGCTGGTTGTTAGTTTGAGATGATGATATCTGGGAGAGCTTTTGCTGTTTGGTATTATGTGGAGCTGGGAGGTCTCTGGTGGAGGTCTCTGGTCTCAGGAGTCAACCTCCTGAACTTGGCTCTCCCTCCTCAGAAGCACAGGCCTGACACCCAGCCAGAGCACCAAGACTCTGTCAGCCACAGGGCTGAGAAGAAAAGGGAGAAAAAAAGAATGAAAGAAAAAAATCTATAAATAAAATAAAGTTATTATAATAAAAAATATTTTAAAGTAAAAAAAGGAAACAAAAGAAAAAGAAAGGAGGAAGTGAGCTACCAAACCAAAGAACAAATCCACCCATAACAAGCAGTAAAAAATATACTGAAAAAAAAAAAAGGACAGACAGAACCCTAGGACAAATGGTAAAAGCAAATCTATATAGACGAAATCACACAAAGAAGCATACACATACACACTCACAAAAAGAGATAAAAGAAAAATATATTTTATCTATATACAAAAAAAAGGAATAGAGCAACCAAATCAATAAACAAATCTACCAATGATAATAAACTCTAAATACTAAACTAAGATAAACATAAAACCAGAATCAAATTAGATGTAGAAAGCAAACCAGAAGTCTACAGTTGCTCCCAAAGTCAACGGCCTCAATTTTGGGGTAATTCGTTTTCTATTCATGTATTCCAGAGATACAGGGTACATCAAGTTGGTTGTGGAGATTTAATCCACTGCTCCTGTGGCTGCTGGGAGAGATTTCCCTTTCTCTTCTTTGTTTGCACAGCTCCCGGGGTTCAAATTTGGATTTGGTCCCACCTCTGCATGTACGTCACCTGAGGGCATCTGTTCTTTGCTCAGACAGGACAGGGTTAAAGTAGCAGCTGATTAGGGGGCTCTGGCTCACTCAGGCCAGGGGGAAGGAAGGGGTACGAATGATGGGTGAGCATGTGGTGGCAGAGGCTGGGGTGATGTTGCAACAGCCTGAGGCATTCTGTGTGTTCTCCAGGGAAGTTGTCTCTGGATCACAGGACCCTGGCCATGGCAGGCTGCACAGGCTCTCAGGAGAGGAGGTGTGGATAGTGACCTGTGCTTGCACACAGGCTTCTTGGTGGATGCAGCTGCAGCCTTAGCATTTCAGGCCTGTCTCTTTTGTCCATGCTGATAGCCACAGTTCATGCCTGTCTCTGGAGCTCGTTTAGACAGTGCTCTGAATCCCCTCTCCTTGTGCACCCTGAAACAATTGTCTCTTGCCTCTTAGGCAGGTCCAGACCTTTTCCCGGACTCCCTCCCAGCTAGCTGTGGCACACCCGCCCCCTTCAGGCTGTGTTCATGCAGCCAACCGCAATCCTCCTCCTGGGATCTGACCCCCGAAGCTGGAGCCTCAGCTCCCAGCCCCCACCGACCCCGGCGGGTGAGCAGACAAGCCTCTCGGGCTGGTGAATGCTGGTCAGCACTGGTCTGTATGGGAATCTCTCCGCTTTGCCATCTGCACCCCTGTTGCTGTGCTCTCCTCCGTGGCTCTGATGTTTCCCCCCCACCACATTCCGTCTCTGCCAGTGAAGGGGCTTCCTAGTGTGTGGAAGCTTTTCCTCCTTCACAGCTCCCTCCTAGAGGTGTAGGCCCCTATTCTTTTGTCTCTGTTTTTCCTTTTGCCCTACCCAGGTATGTGGGGAGTTTCTTGCATTTTGGGAGGTCTGAGGTCTTCTGCCAGCGTTCAGTAGGTGTTCTGTAGGATTTGTTCCACATGTATATATATTTCTGATGTATTTGTGGGGAGGAAGGTGATCTCCACGTCTTACTCCTCTGCCATCCTGAAGGTCTCTGATCATATAGTTTTTATTCTTCAATTTGTTAATGTGGTGTGTCACATTGATTCATTTGCATATATTGAAGAATACTTGCATCCCTTGAATAAATCTCACTTGATGATGGTGTATGATCCTTTTATTGTGTTGTTGGATTCTGTTTGCTAGTATTTTGTTGAGGATTTTTGCATCATATTCATCAGTAATATTGGTCTGTAATTATCTTTTTTTGTAGTATTTCTGTCTGGTTTTGGTATCAGGGTGATGTTGGCCTTGTAGAATGAGTTTGGGAGTGCTCCTTCCTCTACAATTTTTTGGAAGAGTTTGAGAAGGATGGGCGTTAGCTCTTGTCTAAATGTTTGATAGAATTCACCTGTGCAGCCATCTGGTCCTGGACTGTTTGTTGGAATATTTTTAATCACCGTTTCAATTTCATTACTTGTTATTGGTCCGTTCGTATTTTCTATTTCTTACTGGTTCAGTCTTGGAAGTTTATACCTTCCTAAAAATCTGTCTGTTTCTTCCACTTTGTCCATTTCATTGACATAGAGTTGCTTGTATTAGTCTTTTCTGATGCGTTGTATTTCTGTGGTATCTGTTGTAACTTCTCCTTTTTCATTTCTAATTTTATTGATTTGAATCCTCTCCACCTTTTTCTTGATGAGTCTGGCTAAAGGTTTACAATCTTGTTTATTTTCTCAAAGAACCAGTTTTTATTTTTATTGATCTTTGCTGTTTTTTTCTTTGTTTCTGTTTCATTTACTTCTGCTCTGATCTTTATGATTTCTTTCCTTCTTCTAACTTTGGGGTTTGTTCTTTTTTCTCTAGTTCCTTTAGGTGTAATTTTAGATTGTTTATTTGAGATTTTTCTTGTTTCTTGAAGTAGGATTGTATTGTTATAAACTTCTCTCTCAGAACTGCTTTTGCTGCATCCCATAGGTTTTGGATCATCATGTTTTTGTTGTCATTTGTCTCTAGGTATTTTTTGATTTCCTCTTTGATTTCTTCATTGATTGCTTAGTTATTTAGTAACATATTGTTTAACATCCATGTACTTGTGTTTTCTACATTTTTTTCTCTGTAATTGATTTCTAATCTCATAGCATTGTGGTCGGAAAAGATGCTTGATATGATTTCAATTTTCTCAAATTTACCAAGTCTTGATTTGTGACCCAAGATTTGATCTATCCTAGAGACAGTTCCATTTGCACTTGAGAAGAAAGTGTAGTTTGGTGCTTTTGGATGGAATGTCCTATAAATGTGAATTAAATCTATCTGGTCTATTGTGTCATTTAAAGCTTGTATTTCCTTATTAGTTTTTCTATCTGGATGATCTGTCCATTGGTGTAACTGAGGTGTCAAAATCCCCCATTATTATTGTGTTACTGTTGATTTTCTCTTTTATGGCCATTAGCATTTGCCTTATGTATTGATGTGCTCCTATGTTGGGTCCATGTATCTTTAGAATTGTTATATCTTCTTCTTGGATTGATCCCTTGATCATTATGTAGTGTTCTTCCTTGTCTCTTGTAACATTCTTTATTTTAAAGTCTATTTTATCTGATATGAGTGTTGCTACTCCAGCTTTCTTTTGATTTCCATTTGCATGGAATATCTTTTCACATCCCCTCATTTTCAGTCTGTATGTGTCCCTTGGTCTGAAGTGGGTCTCTTGTAGACAACATATATATGGGTCTTGTTTTTGTATCCATTCATTGAGCTTGTGTCTTTTGGTTGGAGCATTAAATCCATTCACATTTCAGGTAATTATCAATATGTATGTTCCTAGTTTCTTAATTGTTTTGGGTTTGTTTTTGTAGGTCTTTTTCTTCTCTTGTGTTTCTTGCCTAGAGAAGTTCCTTTAGCATTTCTTGTAGAGCTGGTTTTGTGGTGCTGAATTCTCTCAGCTTTTTTTTTTGTCTGTAAGGCTTTTGATTTCTCTGTCGAATCTGAATGAGATCCTTGCTGGGTAGAGTAATCTTGGTTGTAGGTTCTTCCCTTTCATCACTTTAAATATATCATGCCACTCCCTTCTGGCTTGTAGAGTTTCTGCTGAGAAATCCTCTGTTAACCTTATGGAAGTTCCCTTGTATGTTATTTGTCGTTTTTCCCTTGTTGCTTTTAATAATTTTTCTTTGTCTTTAATTTCTGTCAATTTGATTGCTATTCGTCTCAGTGTGTTTCTTCTTGGGTTTATCTTGCCTGGGGCTCTCTGCACTTCCTGGACTTGGATGGCTATTTCCTTTCCCATGATAGGGACTTTTTCTACTATAGTCTCTTAAAATATGTTCTCCAGTCCTTTCCCTCTCTCGTCTCCTTCTGGGACCCCTATAATGTGAACCTTGGTGCGTTCAATGTTGTCCTAGAAGTCTCTTAGGCTCTCTTCATTTCTTTTCATTCTTTTTTCTTTATTTTGTTCTGCAGCATTGAATTACACCATTCTGTCTTCCAGGTCACTTATCCGTTCTTCTGCCTCAGTTATTCTGCTATTGATTCCTCCTAGTGTATTTTTCATTTCAGTTATTGTATTGTTCATCTCTGTTTGTTTGTTCTTTAATTCTTCTAGGTGTTTGTTCTTTAATTCTTCCAAGTCTATGTTAAATATTTCTTGCATCTTTTCGATCTCTGCCTCCATTCTTTTTCCGAGGTCCTGGATCATCTTCACTATCATTATTCTGAATTCTTTCTCTGGAGAGTTACCTATCTCCACTGCATTTAATTGTTTTTCTAGATTTTATCTTGTTCTTTCATCTGATACATAGTCCTCTGCCTTTTCATATTGTCTGTCTTTCTGTGAATGTGTTCTTCGTTCCACAGGCTGCAGGATTGTGCTTCTTCTTACTTCTGCTGTCTGCCCTCTGCTATATGAGGCTATCTAAGTGTTTTGTGCAATCTTCATGATGGAAGGGACTTGTGGTGGGTAGAGCTGGGTGTTGTTCTGCTGGGCAGACTTCAGTAAAACTTTAATCCTCTTTTCTGCTGATGGGCGGGACTGAGTTCCCTCCCTGTTTATTGTTTGGCCTGAGGCGACCCAGCACTTGAGGCTACAGGCTCTTTGGTAGGGCTAATGGTGGACTCCAGGAGGGCTTATACCAAGTAGCACTTCCCAGAACTTCTTTTGCCAGTGTCCTTGTTCCCATGGTGAGCCACAGCCATGCTGCCTCTGCAGGAGACCCTCCAACACTAGCAGGTAGGTCTGGTTCAGTCTCCTGCTCCTTTCCCTGGGTCCTGTGTGCCCTCCAAGAGTGGAGTCTCCATTTCCCTCAGTCCTGTTGAAGTCCTGCAATCAAATCCCGCTAGCCTGCAAAGTCTGATTCTCTGGGAATTCCTCCTCTCATTGCTGGACCCCCCAAGTTGGAAAGCCTGATGTGGAGTTCAGAACTTTCATTCCAATGGGTGGACTTCTGTGGTATAATTGTTCTCCAGTTTGTGAGTCACCCACCCAGTGGTTATGGGATTTGATTTTATTGTGATTGCGTCCCTCCTACCATCTCACTGTGGCTTCTCCTTTGTGTTTGGATGTGGGGTACCTTTTTTGGTAAGTTCCAGTGTCTTCCTGGTAATGATTGTTCAGCAGTTAGTTGTGATTCTGATGCTCTTGCAAGAGGGAGTGAGTTCACGTCCTTCTATTCTGCCATCTTGAACCAATCCAGAGCACTAGTTTCTTAAGATGAAATGTCTATTTGCAATATTGTTATTTATATATCTATCTGCATTTATATCTGCATTTACATACAAAACATGAATTTTATAATATAGGTAAATGCATGTGTATGTATTTACATACAAATAAACATTTTATAAATTTATGCATTATTTATATTTGTATATATATATTTATATATACAAAATTTTATGTAATCAAATACATGACAGAAATGTTGGAATACATTTAAAAAATCTTCTTTGATGCTGGATTTTTCAGAGTCTTTAATATGTTGACATCATTCTCATCTTCAAGAGGGAGATTTGGAATTTAACTTTAGTCAAACTCATTTGACCATGGAACACCTTTATTCATTGGCTAATGGTTTGGATTATTATTCATTGCCATGCATGTTTAAAAGCTGGGTAATAAAGTATTACTTATGGGGGTTATGGGATGGGTTAGTAATTAAACAGCTACATATTCATATCCAACTGAAATTTCTATCATAACATGGCAGGGATGGAAGAGAGCTTAAAGGTTGTCAAGTCCAACCACTCATCCAATGGATAATACTTTTATTTTCCTTCAATCACACAGCTGGTCAATACCTCATATATAAAAGAAACTGTAGAGTCTGACAACATGATTCATCACATTGTCTCCATTATCATTTTGATAGTGCCATTTGTCACTGTCTCCAAAAAAATATTTCTAAAAAGAAAACCAAAAAAGTAAGAGTAAAAGCAGTGCCATGCAGTGTGGTCCATCAAGCATTTATTGAGGGTTTACTACATGTAGAGCATGGAGCAGCTCACCACTCTCTATCTGGGGATATGGATGAGCCTCAAATTAATTAATACAATGCATTACAAGTCATGTCAACTTATAAACAAATTGCTACAAAAACACAAGTGGGTGAGGCCATTTCTTCCAATTGTAGATATGTGTGTATTGGGGGAGATAAAGGACTTTATAGAGGTCATGGCTTTTGAGATTGGCTTTTTTGGTGAGTAAGATTTCACCAAATTGAATAAGACATGAAGGAAATTCTATATGCAGAGAGAAAAGAATGGGGAAACCCCTGGTGCTGTTAAAGAGTATAGGATGATTTGGGGACCTGAATATTAAATGGGGTCAGAGCATAGGATAAGAAAATATTGAATGGGAGATGGGAGGTGTTATGGGTTGAAATGTGTCTTCCCCCCAATTTATATGCAGAAGTCATAAGCCCCAGTACCTCAGAAAGCAACCTTACTTGGAGATAGAACCCTACATAGGCAATCAAGTTAAAACAAAGTCATTAAGGTGGGCCCTAATCCAATATGACTGGTATGCTTCTAAGAAGAGGAGATTTGGACACAGATACACATAGAGAGAAAGTGACGTAAAGAGAAACAGGGAGAAGACAGGCATCTATAAGTCAAGGAAAGAGGTCTGGAACAGATCCTTCTCCCACAGCTCTCAAAAGGAACCAACTCTGTCAACACATTGGTTTTGGACTTCTAGCCTCCAGAACTGTGAGACAATAAAATTTGTTGTTAAAGCCACCCTGTCTGTGGTAGTTTGTTAGGGCCGCCTTAGGAAACTAATACAGGAGGTGAAGCAGGAAATGTAAATTGGGGCTAGGCTGTGAGAGCCCTTCATTTGTGTGCCCAGCAGTCTGAGCAGCTGGGAGCTTCTGAGGTTGTATGAGGCTGAGTAGCCTGGTTAGAGGTACCTTAACAAGCTAACTTTGCAGCAGAGTGGAAAAACTTTAGGCTGAAGCAGGAGAGGGTGACAGCAGGACGCCAGAGCCCAGGGCTTCTTCAATGGGCCAGGCGAAAAATGTTGAAGACCTAAATTAGGCCAGGAGATTTGGGTGGGATTTGTAAAACATTGCATAAGTAAACCTGATCAGCCATAAGACAGAGCTGACAAAAAAGGAGAAATCAAAACAGCTGCTAGATTCGTAGTAGTTTTCTCCTCAGATTGATCACAAGTGGGTAATGTGAAAATTAAGAAACAGAAACCTTATTTATTTATTTTTGTGGATACAGTTTTAAAAACTGAAGTACATTTTACAATATATTATAAATATTATAATTTACAATATTATATTAGTTTCAGGTGTGCAACATAGTGATTCAATATTTTTATGGATTATACTCCTTTTAAAGTTATTATAAAATATTGGTTATATTCCCTATGTTGTACAATATATCCTTGTAGCTTACTTATTTTATGCATAGTATTTTGTTCCTCTCAATCCCCTACTTTCCCTTTTCTCTCTCCTGACTGGTAACCACTAGTTGGTTCTCTATATCTATGAGTCAGTTTCAATTTTGTTATACTTATTCTTTTATTTTATAGATTCCACATATAAGTGATAACATACAGTATTTGTCTTTCTCTGTCTGACTTACTTTACTAAGAATAATACTCTCCATCCATGTTTTTTCAAGTGGCAAAATTTCATTCCTTTTTATGGCTGAGTACTATTCCATTGTATGTACATAGCACATCGTCTTTACCCATTCATCTGTTGATGGACAGTTTGGTTGCTTCCATATCTTGGCTATTATAAATAATGCTGCTATGAACATTGTGGTGTATGTATCTTTTCCAATTAGTGTTTTTGCTTCACAGAAACCTTATTTAAAATGTAGGCAGGAGGCCAGAAGGGGGAGCTGTCATGCCCTACCACTCCACCTCATTTGCAGACCCAACAGGAAGAGATATATCTTGCATCTCCAACAGAAAGAAGGTTACTACTTTACTGCTCAGCAGGATGAAGGAAGAATTTCCCTTGCCTGTCAAGACCCCAGCCAATGAGAGACTGTCACATCTCAGCCACTGAAAAGCCACTACACTTCAAACTCTCAGTTTCCTCCAATGGACTTATAATAACCCTTCCCAACTCCCCTTTCTCCTCTGTAAAGAATGTTCCTCTCCTTTGTTCTCCAGACTTGCCTGTGGTTCGCCATAGATTGCATGTTCCGAATTGCAATTCTTTGCTGTTGCTGAATAAACCCATTTTGCTGGTTAAAATACCTGGCTGTTTTATTGTTTTAGGTCAATAGCAAGAATCCTGGGTCCAAAGGTAATGGATTGATTTTGAGTATAACCCTCTCATTGGCCATGAGGCTTTTCAGATGCACTCTTACAGTCACTTTCTTTACATAAATACCCCACCCACTGGCTTACTTTGTGATATGTAAACATTCCAAGTACTCTCCCAGCCAGAGCCTTTGCATTTCCAAATCTCACTGCCTGGAAGATTCTTCCCTCACTCCCATCATCACCTGAATGGCTTATTCCCATCCTTCTGGTATTAAAACCATCTCCTAGAGGGTTTGCTTCCTTTCCTGAACGCTCTGCTCCCGGGGTCTTTGAGTCCCTACCCTGTTTGTTTTTTCCTCAAAGCACTTCTCATGCTCTGAAATCAAAATCTTTGTTTGTATATTTGTTTGTACTTATTGTCAGCCTCTCTTACTTCAACTCCCTGCCCCCCATTTATAATGCAAACTCTAAGCCTGTATAGACCCTGTCTATTTAGTTCTATTGCTTCTTCCTGGAGTCTAGAACAGTCTCTAACACCTAGTAGGTTCTCATTAAATAGTGGTTGAATAAATGAATGGATTACTATGTTTCAAACTGAATTATAGCATTGTAATTTCCTGAGAGTTAAAACCACTTCAATATTTTATATCATTTCACTTTCACTCAAAAAGAATGATGTTTTCAGTTAATAATTTTACAATTAAAGAGCTCATTCCTAATAATAATAATTTTAGAAAATATTTAAGTTTCAGAAGATGTAGCAACACATTGCAGTAATGGAAAAGGTGAGCTTTTAATTTCACATTTTTCATAGAAAATATTTTATATTATTAATATTTTTGAAAATTTGCATGAACATATGGACAAGACAAAGGAGAAGGAGTTTCATGATTGTATCTGTTGTTTACTCCCCCTCCCTTGATTCTAGGAGTCTGTAATTTGCATTAGGTTTTGCAACAGCAGATAAAGGCATCCTCTGACCTTTGGGTCGCTTAAGCATTTAGACACCTGATGGCAATCTTTCACTAACTTTGATATAGCAACAGTCATTCTGGCAGGTTGGAGAGAATTTGTTTTTCTTCAGCAATCTTCGTACCAAATTTCTGAAAATGTTTCCCAGTGACAGACAATACTGAGAGCTTAATGTTTTTTCTAGATGAGAATGGTGGCTTTCATCGAGAGAAAATGATGTGGGTGGATGAGCTCAATGAAAAGTAAAGAAAAGAGAAAGGGAAAATGAAGTTTATGCATGGTTCAGATACATTTACAGACTTGGGCAGCCTACTCAGAGAGAGAGCAGGATGCAATGTTAATAGGCAGGAAACAAGTTCCGTGAGATTTATGTTGTGTTAAAATGCAGTATAATCTAGTGAGCCAGTGTTTCCTCCCTCCTTCCTCCTTCCTTGGTTTCTCCCCACAGCTTTCCACTTGCCTTAGGCTGGGAATAAAAGGTACAGTTTTGGTAAAAGGGTGGATGTTTCTCTCCAGCAAGAATGAAAAGGGCAGAATTGAATAGGGTCGCTTTCTCTAGTCTCCTTACTTGTTCATTGGGTCAACATTTTCTGTGACCTTAATGAGTAATAATATTAGTTAAGGGCTACCTTTAATCAAGCACCAGCAATGTGCCTCAATTGCCTTTGTCTTCATGTAATGAAGAAACTAAGCCAGAGAGTATTTAGTAACTCTCCCAAGTCGTTCTGGCAGAGGATGGATTTGACTCTGAGACCTAGGCACTCACCACTGAACAAACAGCCTTCCTCTGTGCTTAGTACCCGCTGATCCCATCCACTCCCACAGCACGACATGTCATCTTCTTGCTGACCACTCCCTACTGAGTCCTCCTGTCTCAGTCTCTCTTCTGAACAAGACCTACATACTCAGTTGCCTAAAGCCATCTCCACCCAGGTATCTCACAGGCATCCCAAATTTACTCAGGACCAAACTCTGCTTCACTTCAAGTCGTCTCATTTTAAGAAATAATGCCTAATGCCCTGTATACCCAGTCTTCATTCCAAATCCTCAGGAGTCATCTTTGACACTCCCACCCCCAACATTAACATGCAAACCATCACAAAGTCCTGTCCCTTTTGCCTCTAAGATATATTACCAATCTGACCCCATATTTTAGTCTCCACCAGCTTGGACTAAGCCACAATCACTGGACCAAGACAATAGACTCTTTTTTAATTCTTCATTTTCATTGTGAAATATAGCATACACACATTCTATTTTATATAATAGAAGAACTTAGAGGACTTAAATGTATTGTTTAAAAGATAATAATAAAATGACGTCCCTGTATCCATCAACGAGTTTAAGGTTTTGGAATCACCAACATCTTTGAAGATGTTGATTGCATGAGCCCCTGCCTCCCGAGAAAACCTCTATCCTGCATTTTGTTAATGATCCCCTTTTTTTCTTTACAGTTCTGCCACATATATATGTATCTTTACAATATATTATACAGTCATCCCTTTCTATTGGCAGGGTATTTGTTCCAGGACCTGCTATAGTTACCAAAATCTGTGGAGGCTCAAGTCCCATAGTCTGCCTTCCCTATTCAGGGATTTTGCATCCAGGGTTTCAGCCAACCGTAAACATAGTAGTATGTTTTGAAAAAAATCCTCATGTATGTGGACTCACACAATTTAAACCCATGGTGTTCAAAGGTCAACTGTGTTATAAGGTTGGCCCTCCCTATTAGCTATTGTGCATTCGTAGATTCAATCAACCACAAATTGTATAGTGCTATGCTTACAATCCCTTCCAGGTTGGTTGAACCCTCAGATGCAGAATCAACAGATACGGAGAGAGGAGGACAGACTGTGGGACTTAAGCATCCCTGGATTTAGATATCCAAGGCACGTCTTGGAACCAATCCTCAGTGGATACCAAGAATTGGCTCTATTACAGTTTTGCTGGGTTTTGAAATGTAAACAAATGGAGTTATAACATGTTTTATTGCTACTTGTTCTTTTCATCTAAAGTTGTGACAGTCTCTCACTGGCTGGGGTGTTGCTAAGGAAGAAGAAATTCTTCCTTCCTCCTGCTAAGTAATAACCTTCTTTTTGTTGGAGATGCAAAATATATCTCCTCCTATTGGGTCTGCAATTGAGGTGGAGTGGTAGGGCATGACAACTCTCTTTTCTGGCCTCCTGCCTCCATTTTAAATAAGATTTTGATTAAACAAAAACACTAATTGGAAAAGATACATACGCCCCAATGTTCATAGAAGCATTATTTACAATAGCCAAGATATGGAAGCAATCTAAGTGTCCAACAACAGATGAATGGATAAAAAAGATGTGATACACACACACACACACACACACACATACACACTGGAATATTACTCAGTGGTAAAAAAAAAAAAATGAAATTTTGCCATTTGCAGCAACATGGATAGACCCAGAGGTTATTTTGCTTAGTGAAATAAGTTAGATAGAGAAAGACAAATACTATATACTATTACTTATATGTGGAATCTAAAAAATAAAAGAATGAATATAATAGTAACACACTCATAGATATAGAGAACAAACTAGATCAGAATAACTGAGAATGATGCTTTCTTTTTCTTTCTCAATCCCAACATTCATCTGGTTCTATTGATTTCACCTGTGTCCCACAGAGTTTTTTTTTTTTTTTAAAGCAACTAGAGATGTGGATGGACCTAGAGTCTGCCATACAGAGTGAAATAAGTCAGAAAGAGAAAAACAAACATCGTATATTAACGCATATATGTGGAATCTAGAAAAATGGTACAGATGAACCTACTTCCAGGGCAGGAATAGAGATTCAGATGTAGAGAACGGACGTGTGGACACGGAGGGTGGGGGGAAGGGAAGGTGGGACGAATTGGGAGATTAGGATTGACATATATACAGTACCATGTGTAAAATGGATACCTAGTGGGAACCTGTTGTATAGCACAAGGAGCTCAGCTCAGTGCTCTGTGATGACCTAGATGGGTAGGATTAGCGGTGGATGTGGCAGAAATATTCAAGAGGGAGGGGATATGGGGATATATGTATATGTATAGCCTATTCACTTCATTGTACAGCAGAAGCTAACACAACATTGTAAAGCAATTATACTCCAATAAAAAAAGCAACTCTAAGAACTGAAATCTCCTGATTCTTAGACGTTTAATTTCCATCTCACCGTAACATGATTTTTTTCTCCCCAATGTTGTGTTGTCCAGAACATCAAAAGGTCATTGTTCAGTGCTGAACAAGTCCTGGTTGCTTTGCAGGTTAACAAAATAGTTCTGTGTCCTTGAAACTAGAAGACGGAAGAAAAATATGAGGGAAGGTTAAACATTTTCTGCAGGGTAAGGATCTTACCCGTGACTGATCATACTTCATTGACTATTTTACCTTGTATCAGTCATTATCCTAAGGGGACAACAGATAAATAGGAATACTTTATAGGTAATACTGAGGTCGTTCAATGTTTCAAGCATAGTTGTTTGGATTTTCTGTACCTCATTCAGTTCTTATAACGACTCCATGATATAGGTACTACTATTATCCCCATTTTACACGAGGCAAATGAGGCATAGGAAGGTTAAGAAATTTGCCTGGGGGACCTCCCAGGCAGTCCAGTGGTTAAGATTCTGCGCTTCAGGGGCTTCCCTGGTCACGCAGTGGTTGAGAGTCCACCTGCCAATGCAGGGGACATGGGTTCGTGCCCCGGTCTGGGAAGATCCGACATGCCGCGGAGCGGCTGGGCCGGTGAGCCATGGCTGCTGAGCCTGTGCATCTGGAGCCTGTGCTCTGCAACGGGAGAGGCCACAACAGTGAGAGGCCCGTGTACCGCAAAAAAAAAAAAAAAAAAAGATTATGAGCTTCAACTGCAGGGGGTGCGGGTTCAATCGCTGGTTGGGGGGAACTAAGTTCCCACAGGCCATGAGGCCAAAAAAAAAAAAAAAAAAAAGAAAAGAAAAGAAAAAGAAATCTGCCCCAAATCTCATAGGAAGTGAAGGAACTCAGGTATTAAACCAGGAAGTTTGTATTTAAAGCCCACGATTTCAATCATGACACTTTGGAGCTCTCAAATGGAATAAAATATAATCCCTTTTTATGAGGATTTTATGGTTGGTGTGGAAGAGAGATACATAAATATATGACAATATGGTAAGCTGTGATTCATTCAAGATATGATTGAATTGAAGATATGATAAAATATGATTCATTCAACATACCTTTCTGATGACTGCTATGTAGTGAATATTTTGTAATGTGCTTTCATTTACATAGTATAGAGCAAAGAATATGAACTCAGAAGTTAGAGAGTTTGGGGAGAGTTATTTAATGCCTCAGAACAGTTTCCTCATAAGTAAAACATGGATACCAATACCTATTTCAAAGTTTTACTATTAGTGTTAAATATGTTAACATATATCAAATAGTCAGCACATAATAGGCCAACATGAAAACTTTTATGAGTTGTGGGAGTACTAATAAATAGGAAAGAGCTATGTATAATGAATCAGATGAGCATTAAGGCGGAAACTATTAGCTTCGTCTGGGGGATAGGGGGATTCCCCACAGCTGATGAGCTGAGACTTGAAAGATGCACTTAATTTATTTCTCTGTTTCTCCTTTCAACATCCAGATTTTTCTCTGGGGAACCACTCTTTCCTCAAGGTATCTATGTTCCATCCCATGTAGACCTTGTTGCTGCTGATATTCATCCTGTAACCCCAAGATGAACCTCCCAGGTACTGAAATAGATACTGTAGAAGACAGAGAAAAGGGATGGCAAGATATGAACACTTGATAATGCCGATGAGTCATTGGTTAAACCAACTTTGAATCCTGTCCACCTCTTGGTTTTCCAATCTGTGAGCTGATATATATGCTTCATTATTGAAGCCTGTTTGAGCTGAGTTTTCTGTTACTTGCAACTGATTTATCCTAACTGCAGGGAATTCTAGATAGGAGGGCTACATGTGCAAAGGTTCACAGAGAAGAGGGCATGATGGGTTTGGAAATGTTACATTAAGAAATGAGGCCAGAAAGTGGATGTCAGCTTTTCAAGACATTGACTTCCAGTTTAATGAGTTTGGACTCTAGCCTGTAGGCAGTGGGGAGCAACAGTTTCTGAGCAGAGAAGTGACACGATCAGATTTGCATTTTAGAAATATGACTCTGGCTGTGAAGTTGAGTTTGGATAAGAGTAGGGAAGGCTGAAAGTAGAGAAAAGAGTTAGGCAATAACGATAATGTCAAGACAATGGTAGTGGGGATACTGAGGAAAGAACCAGGTATCATTTTCTTTCTACACCCACCTTATTATTACATACTTACTTTCATGGATTCTCTTTGGCGTTTATTTATGAGTTCCAGATACCTCACCAGTTACAACTGCACAGTGGTAGACAGGGGACTCTGCTCTCCAGGTGCACTGAAGAGCCTTCAAAATCCAAGACATGAGGCATAGGACCTTTCTAATTTTTAATATTTCCTTGCTTTCCTTAGTTCTACATCATGGTGATGCTCTTCAGCTACACAGTTTTAAGGTCTGTGATCATCACAGACCAAAGTTCAGGAACACAAATTAAATATCTTTCTGAATGCATAATTAAGTTCCCTTGTTTCTTCCCTTTCAGGCAGGAGATGCCCCAGCAGCAAGTACCAAAATATTGTCATAAAATTCATGTTTATTGCCTCTTTTTCCTATATCAGAAAATCTCCAACTAGTTATCATGGAGTTAATTTTTGCTCCCACTCTCCTGAAATCTTTGCAATAGAAGAATGTTGCAATTGTATGGGGGCAGAGATGCATAAACAGTTGGGAGCTTGGTTTTAAGTGTATACATTTAAAAAAGCAGGACTTCGTATCTAGTCTCTCTGGCACTATGCTTTCATTTGCTTCATGCAGTTTGGTGCAAGTTTGAATAGTCAATTAAACATCTGTTAATAGGACCAGGGAAGAGTTATAACTCCATGGTTCCATGAGTAATACCTTCTATGTTATGCTAGTCTGCTGCTGAACTACAAAGTCATAGCCAGAATCACATTGGGGGACTTCTAGGGATTTAGGCCAGGAAAATCCTTTTCCAATCTCCTACTGTCAGCACCATCATCACCACCATGAATTAAACCCTTTCCTATTCCTCACCATGGATAGATGGGAAAATGATATCATTAAAAATTTTAAATTATAAGTACTGGAAATAACCTGAGAAATTATCTACTCTAGAATTATTAGTTAACCAGTTGAGTTGTTTTGGCTAAGGCTAAAGGTACTAGAAATCATACCCCAAAGAGTGGGGCTAGAATCCATCATGCAGGACTTGCCACAAAGGGGATGACTCAGTTCCTCATTTGTAAGATAGAAATGATTATAATACATACCTTTAATGGCTGTTAGAGGATTAAATAAATTAATATATTTAAAGCACTTCAAATGCAGCTGGCATATATTAAATACCAAATTAAGCTATTATGACATGGTTGTTTGGAGACTCTAGTTTGCTGTCAAGTTCCAGCAAGAATGGGCTTGCTGGCTGAATGATCAGTTTGGTAAAACAAAGGCAAGTTTGCTGCATTGAGCCACAGGCACTTAAGAGTTTGTGAGGGTAAAGGAAGAATTAATTTTTTTTTTTTTTTTTTTTTTTTGCTGTACGCGGGCCTCTCACTGCTGTGGCCTCTCCCGTTGCGGAGCACAGGCTCCGGACACACAGGCTCCGCGGCCATGGCTCGCGGGCCCAGCCGCTCCGCGGCATGTGGGATCTTCCGGGACCGGGGCACGAACCCGTGTCCCCTGCATCGGCAGGCGGACTCTCAACCACTGCGCCACCAGGGAAGCCCCAGAATTAATATTTTATATGAATCCATGTGGCTACACACAAGAGACATCTGCAAGGAACCGTCTTAAGTCTCGTCCAAAAGCGGTGAGCAGATCTAAGCAGAGAGAAGCTGGAGATGCTACAGGATTCCTAGGATCTGAGAAAAGGAGTAAGAGTCAGCTAAAACAGAAACACATTCACCCCATCTATGGAACTGCAGGTGAGATCCTCAGTGGTGGAAGGACACCAAATGACTCTTGAGAGCTTCATAAGAGAGTCAGTTGTCAACAGCTAACAACTTCAGAAAGAGTCAATGACAAGTCAACTTGATAGTGTCAGCTAATAAGAAATGTCCTTCTCCCTTTACTTTCTTCTCTTACGTCCCTAAATGTTGGATTTGGGGGGAAGCCATCAAAAACCCTGTATGGCAAATTGGGGAAGAGGGAAAAATACTGTGAAAGGGAAAAGTCTGAGGCAGAGGCGAGGGAGAAGCTTTAATTTTAATTGAAGATGTACTGTTTAATTGAAGATGTACATGGAACTACACATTTTAATTACTGAACTGAGAGAGTGTTTTGTTACATAAAATGAATAAAACTAATTATAAACTGAAGGATGACCAAAAAAAAAAAAAAAAGTCATGAATCCTGCAGAGGTTCCTGGCAGGACTAGAACCATGAGAGTGGGTTTAAAAGGGCAATGAGAGACAAAGCAAGGTTGTTTGGGGATTGAATACATAAATTTTGTCAGTTCAACATAATGGCTGAACAATTAGAAAATATTTATTGAATGCTACTATATGCCAGGCATTACTCTGGTGCTCAGGATATAGCAGTGAACAAAGACAAATCTCTACTATCTCGGGAATTAGATTCTACAGGGGAAAGTGGATGACAAAGCAATAAAGAAATGATGACATAAATAATCATTCTGTAATAATCAGGTCCTTGGTGGGACAACATGGGAATAAAAGAAAAGGAGTGAGGAGAGTGATAGTAGGAGCATAAGAAGTTCCCTTCTGATACTTCTATTTTCTCAGTGCACTTGGAAGTGACATCATTGTGGGGAGTAAAGACGAGGAAGGAGGCATTGAAATTTTAAAGAGAAGGTATAAAATTGTCACCTAGAATCATGGGAGAGAAAACCGAATTGGGACCTGTCGGGCAGCTTTAAGGACCCTCTTGAGAGCCATGGTAATGATTGTAAGTGACATGAGTGAGCATTTGTGTATGTTTTTCTCCAGCTAAGTTCAATTACCCTGGTGTAGGCACAGAGAAAGTGGGGGATTACATTTATTCAAGATTGGGGCTTGGCCCGGGAATCATGATGGAGGAAGATAGGGAAAGGGACTTGAGCTTGTTTGCAAAGAACCATGGAATTTAAGTTGGGGGACAGTGGGGAAATGAGGACAAAAGAAGAATGAGTGCTGGGATGGACAGTCTACTGGTTCCTGTGGGGGTTGTTAATTATTTGAGTCATGACATAAGAGTGAGTAAGCTGCACAGAGAGAATGTGTGGTATGAGAAGAGGATACTTGAAATGGAAACTATGGTGATGACTAACTTCAGGAAATAGCCTGAGGATTGGATGGCTGAAGTTGAGTAGACAATAGCATGGAGAGGGGAGGTCAAAAAACATCTAACCAAGAGGCTAGAGTAATAAAAGAACTCTCTAAATGGATATGGAAAGTCACCAAGAGTCATGACAGGAAGAATACTGGAGACTAATCTTGAGTCAGGTACTGAAATTGTTAAGGAGGAGTGACTAAGAGCGAGTGATTAAGAAGTGATTAAGAAGGTGGGTGGCAGTGGTAGCATTGTCCAACTGAGCTAAGTTCAAACCTGGGCATTTCAGTGAGAAGAAGAGACAATGTTCTAGAAATGGCTAGGAGGTACAAAGACAGCAGCCTGCCCCTAGGTTCAATTGTATAAGGAGTATGGGAGAGAAAGGAACAAGTACTTAAGAGTGCTATGAGGGGACTTCCCTGATAGCGCAGTGGTTGTGAGTCCGCCTGCTGATGCAGGAGACGCAGAGTTGTGCCCCGGTCTGGGAAGATCCCACATGCTGCGGAGAGGCTGGGCCTGTGAGCCATGGTCACTGAGCCTACGCGTCCGGAGCCTGTGCTCTGCAACGGGGGAGGCCACAACAATGAGAGGCCCAGGTACAGCAAAAAAAAAAAAAAAAAAAAAAAAAAAAGAGTGTTATGAGGGAGCTGGGGTCTTCAGCAAAGAGCAAGATTTCAGTTAGAGTAAGTAAGAGAAGCAGAAAGGAATGCAGATAAAAGGAAGGGTTTGCTGACAATGGGCCATGAATTCTAGAAGGCTCATGGGGAGGAGTGGTAGATGGAGTCACATAGAAGACATGAAGAATTATAGGGTGGTGAAAGATGACCTGGGAGATGGGGCATCTGGTGTGGACTGACATAAATACAGATGCAGGGTAAGATCAGTTCATCCAGATGTCCTGGTTTAGGCCAATTTGGGCAGTGAGGATGCTGGGCAGGAAGGAGTGGAGGTCTTGCTTAGAGAACTCACTGCTCTGGGTAGTGCCAAGGTCAAAAAGAACGTGATGATTTAGTCACGTTGGGCTGGACTAGTTGTAGTAGACCCTACTCATCTGAGGCAAGTGTTTCATCATATATATACATGCCCAGATCTAATTAATCAGAATAGCTGCCTGGAGGCTCAGTGTGAGAAAGGGCTGAGATGGATTAATGAGCTCAACCATGGACACCTGAGAGAGAACTGGTTTACGAGCTGTAAGTGGGTGACCTTTCATTGTTCCGTTTTAAAACACAGAGATACAGGGGCTTCCCTGGTGGCGCAGTGGTTGAGTGTCCGCCTGCCGATGCAGGGGACACGGGTTCGTGCCCCGGTCCACGAGGATCCCACATGACGTGGAGCGGCTGGGCCCATGAGCCATGGCTGCTGAGCCTGCATGTCCAGAGCCTGTGCTCTGCAACGGGAGAGGCCACAGCAGTGAAAACACACAGAGATACAGAAAGGTAAGTGGTTTGCTCAAAATCACAGCTGTTTAATGAGAGAATCAGAACCATTCCACCAGAAATACATGAAAATTCTTCTGAGGTAGCTCTCATCATCAAATATATCTTATTTTGTATTTTTGTTCAGTTGATGAAGATTCGTTGTGTAGATACAGTGTCTTGGGTTTGCCACCAGCTACCTGTGTAACTATGGGCAATTTATTTGCTGTGTCAGTTTGGGCTCTCTAACAAGTGAACACCAAATGGGATTAGATGTGCCAAAGATTCACTGGGGGGAAGTGTCTGTCATGGATAAGCGATGAGGAGCAGGAGTAGGTGGAGGAGCGAAGGACACATCTGATGTGTTAAAGAACAGAGAGAAGGGCTTCCCTGGTGGCGCAGTGGTTGAAAGTCCGCCTGCCGATACAGGGGACATGGGTTCGTGTCCTGGTCCGGGAAGATCCCACATGCCATGGAGCGGCTGGGCCCTTGAGCCATGGCCGCTGAGCCTGCGCGTCTGGAGCCTGTGCTCCTCAACGGGAGAGGCCACAATACTGAGAGGCCCGCATACCGAAAAAAAAAGAAGAGAGGGAAGTAAAAGTGAGTGGAAGGAACCTCAGCTTGCAGCTCAACTGTAAGCAAAGCTCGCCTGTGAGGGGGGTCCTGCATTGGGCAGCACTGGTGTAGCTCCAGTACCCCTGCTGTGCCTCATCATTGACTGGGAACAACCCACAGAGAGCATGGAGTTGGGGCATAAACACTGTGGTAACTGGAGGCTGTCAGCCAACCACCTCCCTTGCAGCAAGTCCTCTTAGAGCAAGAGCTGAGTGGAGTACCTCCATGGCCACCACAGACTCTGTCTCATTTAAAAACTTTTATTATTTTTAAAATGGAGGTGAAATTCACATAACATGAAATTAACCATTTAAAATTATATACTTCAGAGGCATTTATTACGTGCACAACTTGCATACAACCATCAACTCTACCTAGTTCCAAACATTTTTATCACCCACAAATGAAACCTTGTACCCATTAAGCAGTTACTCCCCATTTTCCCCTCCCCAACCCCCTGGCAACCACTAATGTACTTTCTATTGTTATGGATTTACTTATGATAGACATTTCATATAAATGGTGTAATAAAATATGTGATGTTTGTACCTGGTTTCTTTCACTTAGCACAATGTTTTTGAGGCTCATTCATATCGTATTCATGTGTATCAGTCCTTTGTTCCTTTTTGTGACTGAATAACATTCTGTTATGTGGCTACATCACACTTTGCTTATTCATTCATCCATTGACACACATTTGGGTTGTTCCACCTTTTGGCTATTGTGAATAATGCTGCTATAAACATTTGTGTAGGGATATTTGTTTGAATACCCATTTTCAAGCCATTTGGGTATATATACACCCAGGAGTGGAATTGCTAGGTCATATGGTGACTTTATGTTTAATGTTCTCAGGAACCACTAAATTGTATTTCATAGTTTATAAACCTCATTGTTCTCATCTGTAAAATGGGGTGTACAAAAGACTCCACCTCACAAGGTTGCTGACAGACTGAATGAGAAAATGCTCAGAGAACACTAGCACAATGGCAGGTACATGCCAGAAGTCAATGCCTCATAAATGGTGGCTATTATTTGTAAAGGATACAACATATTTACCCAAGAGACTTACTTCCAAAAAAAGATGTGAGACCTTCATTTTTTTTTCTTTCCTAAAGAGTGAAGGTGTGAAGCTGAGAATATTCTTTACTCTTAAAGAGAAACGAACAGTCATTCAACATGACTCACTGGGGTTTGTGAAAGTGAAGAGACCTCAGGATTAAAAGCATGATCACAGCCTGTGGCTAAGGGTTTCTATTAGGGATGAGTCTGTGGGCCCTTCTCTCACTGGAGACCACACTCTTTGAAAATGATTCCCTCCTAGCAGAGCCGTCCTTGAAATACCATTCTGGTTTGTCATGCTGGTCACTGCCTCTCACATCTCACCAAATTTGGGCAGGCCCTCACAGACTCTCATTTTGACACCTATTTTTTTAAGGAAGAAGAGGAAAGGAAATGTTAGGAGATTTAAAAAATCAGTCATCACTTAGGTCTCCAGGAAGGGAAAGAAAAAGAACAGAAGATTAACTTTTCCACAAGTGATCTGGGAAGAGCAGAGGGAGAGAGTCACTAGAGGTGAGATTTCTCAGTAACTGGGTGGATTACTGAGGAACATGGTCTAATTTTTTGTCTATAGGTATTTAAGATACTAAAAACAATACTGAAAGCATCCCTCTTGTTCCCCACATAAAATCTTTGCTTTCCTCACTGTGATTACTGATATCGTGATAGTGTAAGGGATGATCCCGCTGATGGACAGTTTTCCTTCCTACTTTTCTATTTTTGTTTGTTTTCTGATGTACTTGTTTGTATTCCAAGCAATGTTTGGCATTCAGAAGGAGCTCCGCGAATAGTGTTTGAATAAACTTTCCAGTGATGGCTGTCATTACCTCTTTTTGTCATCTCTGGTTACTTGAGACTGTTTAGAGTAGCAGTGGAATCCATGGGTTCCAGTATTGGACTAAGTGTGTTTGAATCCTGGCACTACCACTTAGGAATTCTGTGATTTGGAGGCACTTAAGGTACAAATGAAGATAATATTAGTCACTCTCTCTAGAGACTGATGTGAGGAATAAATGAGATACTTCATGTGACATGCTTGAAAAATGTCTAGCACATAATAAGTTAAGTTGGTGGATGTTAGCAACTAGACTTATTGTCTGTTGGCCCTTCTGGCTTTGTTTTTTTATCCCTTCATGTCTTATGTCTCCCAGTAGAAATCTTAATTCTTGAAAATAAAGAGTGTGGTTTAGAAATATTCAATACCTACATAGCAACAGACACACATACATGTAAATCTGATTTGATCAATGGATCTAATGCTAAAAAAGTGTCATGAAAGTAGTTAAATCCAGATTTTTCATAAGCCAAAAATTTACCAAAAAAAAATATAGAGATAAAACAGGAAACATCTGGGCAAACAGAAGTAATGCTTCAGTAGAATGTAATCCCCATAAGGGTAGGGTCATGTTCTCCAGCACTAAGAATGGTGTCTGGTCCAGGGGAGGCATTTAATAAATTCTGATGGAATGGATAAATAACATGATTAGCACAAATAAATTCCAGAAATTCTGCTCATGTTCATTTCAAGTCTCACAAAACCTTAAGATATAATTGTCCCTATGTTAGTTAAGAATTGAGTTTGGCTGCAAGTTGGTGAGACCTGACTATAATGATGGCAACAACAAAGGCTTAATGTCATCAGGAGTCCAAGTGTCACTGACTAGCGCTTACGAGCTCATAGTTCAAGACCAAGAGTTCTGCAATCCTTTCTGCTTTTCCTAGTAGTCCTGAGGTGGTTGCTGCTGTCCAGCCATCACACCCTGTTATAAATGGAAAGGAAAAAGACCAAGAGCACTTTTCCCACCTAGGGCATCTCCCTTTAAAGAGATATCCTTGATAAGCTTGTCTTTAAGGACTTCTACTTACTTCCCATTGGCCACCACCATCTGCAAGCAAATGGGGAAGATATAGGGCTCCTCCTTTTCCTCTCATTCTTCTACTCCTTTTCTTACCCTTCTTTTTTCTCCTTTTCATCCTGTTCCTGTTCCTGTTCTTGTTCTTGGCCTCCTCCTCCCCCTCTTCCTCCATACCTGGGTACATCGTTGCCTCCAAAAACCATGGTTCTTTTGCTAGGAAGTAAGGAAGGAGACACTGGTTATGGGGCAGGTACTAGCAATCTCTGCCATGGTCTCCATTTTATAGGTGTAGGTAAGAAACAAAAAGTTCATCCTGTAGGCCTCCTTCTTATTCTTACTGTGGCTTTAAGGATTTTGTTTATCACATCACACAGTGATCCCTTTGGAGAACCACAGAATAAAACCTTGTTGCTAGTGATTCACTGAGAAGTCAGTGGCTTATGGGAGCTGTATATTTTGCAAATGGTTGTGTGTCCCTCTTTACTTATCCTCATTGCTAAGAAGCTCTAGGAAGTGTAGAGGTCTATCTGACAACCATTAGGGAATATTCTACTCTTGCTTCATTTTTCTTTTCCCAAAGCTCCTTGCTATACTACATGTGTCTCTTTAAGGCACCTGCAGCTATTTTGAGGATTAAAAAAGGTGTTAGTGAATAATAACATACACATATATAAATATATCAATGCATAAAATGGAGGATCTGAGAGTTTGTATAATAAGCTTATGTTATAGACAGTTAGAGATGAGTCAGGAGTCCACTCTATCTCCCTAACTCCAAAATCTGGTCTTTTCCCTCTCCTGCAGCTGTTCTTAATCCTGGCTGCACATTGGAATCTGTTGGGAGCTTTACAAAACCTCATTGTTAAGGTCACAGACCAGGTGAGTTAAAAATCAGAATCTCTGGAGGTTGAACCTAGGCATCAGTATTTAAAAAAATCTCTCCAGATGATTTTAATGCACTTCTAAGGTTGAGGATCACTACACTTCAACTTCACTTAAGCAAAATAAATGAAGTGTAGGTTTTCTAAAGAGAGTGTTTTTAAAAAAATTATTTTAACTTATCCCAGTGGTTTTCTCGTCTGCTTCATTTTCTCCTGGTGGGATCATCACTGGGTAAGACGGATGAAAACAGAGCTTCCTTCACCAAAGAAGAAGGTGGTGGTGGGGACCCTGGCTCCCATTCATCACCCCTCAGGCCGCACATCCCTTGCAGATGGCCCTTGTGCCCACGCCCACCCCCAGGACAGTGACCGACCGACTTCAATACATCCCATGGAGTAGAATTTTAAACTATCCAACAGACAATCTGACCATCACAATAACATGCATGACTGGGAAAAGCCTTGGTCCTATTTGTGATTGTAGGGCCATCTTCTCTTCCTATGCAGGTAAGCTTCAATTTCCACCCCTTTACCTGTGGTTGTTCAGAAGACAAGTTTGCTAAAAAGAGCTCCAGGATCAATAGCAGAAACATACAAGTATTGTGAAGATTATGCTTTCTCTCAGCTCATGTGGCCTTGTGTGTGTGTGTGTGTGTGTGTGTGTGTATCCCCACAGCCCCAGGGGTGTAACTAATCATGTGGGCTCATAAAGCAGAGTGCTCAAACTCGAATGCCTACAGAGCCCAGGCCGAAAGCTCAGCTTCCACGTTTAGGTGAATCCCATGGAGAACAAGAGTGTATATATCCTTCCTAAAGGCATTTGTATTAAAAAAAAAAAAGTCTAAGCTCTGCATTGACAAACAGACAGACAGACACATACACATATTTTCTGGGCATAAGTAATTTTGGTGATGTGCCTGTGAGGGAAAATTTATTTTATTTTACTTAACTTTAGATTGTAGCTATAGGGGCTGTGAAGTGCTTTGTTAGGTGGACCCAGCTAGTGAGCTTAGAGCAACATTGTATTTTCAGGGAAGAGTTAGTTTTGCAACTGTGTGATGAGTGTGGATGCATTTGTGTGGGACTGAATATATTGAGTCCTGACCAAGGCTACCCCCTCCTAATGCAGAGTTGATCAGACAAGTGTGGGGCGGCAAGTTTACATAGGGGCCAAGGTATCTCCTAGAAGAGCAGATTGCAACTAGAATCTCTTTGATGGATCGAGATAGTCCCAACTGACTGGCAGAAAGGAGCCCCAAGGTCCTCAGAGAGACCACATTTTCCACAAAGAAAGAGGACGGGTGAGTGATGGAATCATCTGATGCCTAGGTGTTGCCATGTGACTGGCATGAGCCTGCATTTCACTGCCATTTGGAAGCAGAGCTGACCCACATCTTCAGATGAGTGCATCCCTCTAAACTGAAGCCTGTGGTGGAAGACAGCCTCCAGAGGAGACCCCCGGACTCACTGCTAATATAGGCACAGGGATATTTGAATAGTTGATTGGATGTGTGATGATATTTGTACCTTGAAATTGGGGAGGCAGGGCACAGGGGTGTCAGAATAAAGATTCTTAATGAAACGTGCTCCCTTTTGACAAACCTTGTCACAGGTACTGTAGGAACTGTGAAGATGATTTGAGTCCCCCATCATCCCTGAACTTGAAGCTCAGTCATGTGAAGAAGGGGATGAGGTTGGAGTTGATGGCATGGTGGTGTGTGGGTCGAGTTTAGCAGGGCAGATCAAATAAATTCTAAAACTACAACTCAAAGCAGAATGAAAACTGCCACAGAGTCACATTCACGACAAGCCACGATGTCAAGCCAGCATTAAAAAGAGCCTAAAAACGTTTCATAATGGAAACCTGGCAGGGAGGGCTGCAGAGTTAAGGAGATAAGAAGAGGCATGGAGCAATCCCAGTGGATAGTGCAGAAGCGAGTCAGTAAGGAGTGACTGTCTGAGGTGTTGGTAAATCACACCTGATATATTCCTTCCTGAGTTTGGAGCCAATGGAGAAGGAAATGCAGGAGTTAGAATCTGAATCAGCTTTGTGACTGATAAAGCTGATTGGTGGTGCAGCTTGGGTGTTTGTACCTCAACTGAATTCCTAAGACTTGCTTTTACTGAATTACAGTCACCCACTGAGTGGAAGGCAAAGGGGGCAGTTGCTGTCTTGCTCTGCCTCACCAGGATCTGGTTTCTTGCAGAAGTGCATCTTAAAAATAAACAGTTCTGAAAAACAGAGGACAGAAAGGACTAAGCCACACTTGCCTAGTGTCTTTGCCTAATTTATGAATCCCCTGTCTGTCCTTCTTCTGAAGGATCCATAAGAACAGGAAAGAGAGACCAGCATTTTCACCTTAATTGAATTTTTCTCATGAGAATACAAGGACAGGAGGATGGAGATTCTCTTCCGAACCTTTTACAGATTTCTTACCCCAAAACAAAGGAGCATCAGACTTTCATTACTTAATTGTACTCAAAGGCTCTCTTTCTCTCTCTCTCTCTTTCACTAAAGTGGACCTTTGCCATTTATCTGTGGTCCCTCATGGTGTCTTTTAAAATCTTCAGTTTCTACAATGACAATATTGAATAAGTTACTTGGTTTCTCTTAAATTCCATGTCTGTAGATGTTCTGGAATCTTTAGAAGCACAAGGCAAGTTATACGCCTTTTCAGCTCACACCAAAGTTTTATCTCAAAGAAACAAAGGTTTTATCACTCACTAGAGTAACTATGTGCACAAGATGAATAGAGAACAGTGAACCTGTATTGAGTTGCTGATGTTGGGCAGTTAGCTAGACTCACCCACCAAATAAACAACTAAACCTGACAATACAAATTTGTGTAAAAAGTGCCTTCATCTCATTCCTAAATATGTGAAACCTCAGTGAAGTCTAAGAATTCCCAAAGCCCATGCTCTAGCATTTATCTCCATGTGTTATAAATGAGTGTTTGTGTCTCTTCCTTCATACCCATACCTTGAGTCCCATGTCTTTTTTTAAAAAAGAATTAAGTCTCCAAAACAATGCACTTAAAAATATTTGTCATACAGATGGCCAACAGGCACATGAAAAAATGCTCACCATCACTAATTATTAAGAGAAATGCAAATCAAAACTATAATGAGGTACCACCTCACACTGGTCAGAATGTCCATCATTAAAGAGTCTACAAATAACAAATGCTGGAGAAAGTGTGGAGAAAAGGGAACATTACTACACTGTTGGCAGGAATGTAAATTGGTGCAGCCACTATGGAAAACAGTGTTGAGGTCCCTCAAAAAACTAAAAACAGAGCTACCATATGATCCTGCAATCGCACTCCTGGGCATATATCCAGAGAAAACTATAACTCAAAAAGACACATGCACCCCTATGTTCATAGCAGCACTAAAGACATGGAAACAACCTAAATGTCCATTGACAGATGAATGGATAAAGAAGATGTGGTATACATATATACAATGGAATACTTCTCAGCCATAAGAAGAAAACAATGAAATAATGCCATTTACAGCAACATGAATCGACTCAGAGATCATCATACTAAGGGAAGTAAGTCAGAAAGAGAAAGACAAATACCATATGATATCACTTACATGTGGAATCTAAAATATGACACAAATGAACTTATCTACAAAAAAGAAAGAGATTCACAGACATAGAGAACACACCTGTGGTTGCCAAGGGGTAGGGAGGGATGGATTGGGAGTTTGAGTTTAGCAGATGCAAACCACTATATACAGAATGGATAAACAACAAGGTCCTACGGTATAGCACAGGGAACTATATTCAATATCCTGTGATAAACCATAATGGAAAGGAAAAGAATATTTGTCAAATGGATGAAAGGAGTCACTTCTCAGAGCAGCATAGTATTTATCTTGTGCTCATCTCACATAACAATTCTTGGACTAGGTCATTTATGGAGATGTCCACATGCCAGAGCAACATCCTGACTCTAGGCAGTGTGCATTTATTGTCTGTCTGCAGGGTATGGAGTGAGCACATGTGAGTTCATGGACAGTGACAGTCCTATCATCTGTGTTTTCAAGTATAAATGAAGTTTGCCACATTGTATTTATTGTCTGTTAACATGACTGGGTTATTGAGTTCCTGTAGTGATTTTATCACTCAAGAGCCCTAAACCTCTGAAGAGTCCTGAGCTGTTATTATGTAGAGAATCAGAAAGCATTGTGATAGAAAAAAATATGTCTTATGGTTTTCCTTGTCAGGATCTTAGAAAAAACTAAACTCGTTCTGTATGGATCTCCACTGAATCCTCTCATTCTTTCAGGGTAGATCTGGCTAGAATTGGTCTGAGGCCTGGGACTGAGAAATATTGTCTTGTTGAGTATTGGGGGTTGCCAGAACCTCTGTTAGGAAATTAAGGGTCTATATTATTTCCTAGGGCTGCTCTAAGTGGGTGGCTTACAACAATAGGAATTTATTATCTCATAGTTCTGTAAGTCAGAAGTCTAAAATCAAGGTGTTGGCAGGTTTGGTTCCTCCTGGAAATGCTGAGGGAGGATTTGTTCAGTGCTTTTCTCCTACCTTCTGATGATTGCTGGAAATCTTGGCATTGCTTGACATGTAGACATACCGTTGCAATCTTTGCCTCCATTGTTAAACAGAGTTCTCCCTGAGTGTTAGTGCCCAAATTTCTCTCTTCTTACAAGGACATCAGTCACTGGATTAGGGCCCACCCTAATCCAGTATGACCTCACCTTTACTTGATTTCATGGGCAAAAAAACTTGTTTCCAAATCAGGTCACATTCTGAGGTTCTGACTGGGATACGAATATTTGGAGGACACTATTCAACCCAGGATAGAGCCCGAGAAGCTAAAAGAGAATTCCACCAATTCCGCATTCTAACAGTGGGGTCCAGGGTCAGGGCACTGGCCCTGTGATAAAGGAGCAGGAAGCCAAAGCCAAGGAGAAGAGAGTAAGTACAGGCACTTCTATACAAAGGAGTGGGCGTGGGGGGCAGATCCTGTGATCATCTTGAACAGCATCTGTCCTGTACTGTTAGCTTTAGTAAATCTCTTAGGTCCCCTCTAGCCTTCATGCTGTTCTTGGACTCTATTGCTCTGACACAGCAGTAAAATTGAGCATCTTTTTTTTCCCAGAAAAGTTCACTTACCTAAGATTATGAGTGATCAGTGTAGACCCTACTGAAGATTTCAGAGAGGAGGGCTATATACTATGTACCCACCAGTAAACAATTTGCAATTCACAGCTCACATTTTCCCCCCCTAAAACATTGCTATTGACAGTTTTTCTCTCTTGCCTTCTCATCTCAGTCCAGAGTCTATCTGGAATTCTCCTTCTGTTATTCATAGCAATTGAGTTCTCCCTCTGTCTCCCACTTATTCATCTAAGTACTCTCTAGAAAAAAAATCTCTGCTTTTATCATTATCTAACCTTTTCAGAAGGCAATCTGGATTAGCCAAAGCAAATACTGTTCTTCTTTGTTGTGCCCCTAAACTAGAGAGTAAGTTACTTTGATGGAAAAAAAAATTTGTTCATCTTGGTGTCCTTTACAGTACTTAGCATGGTATTGCTCACATATTAGGTCCTTAATAACTACTGTCTAATAATGACACTATTGATGCATAGTTTGTACTTTTATCTTTCTGTTAGAGCTTTGCTGTGGTGTGTATAGGCATCACCTCTGTTGTCTCTTTGAAGTGTCAAATTTATAAAGATGTTGGGAAGCAGAGACATAATTTTTAAAAAGTCACTTTTTCCCCCTCATGAACAAGTTTCTAAATATATTTGTATTTGTTCTAAGAGTGAGTCATCCTATCCAAAAATATTTATTAAATGACAACTTGGGTGAACATTAGAAAATTCAAAGAAATATGAGATGTAATTTCTTTCTTGCACAAGCTTACATTCTAATGATGATTATTTTTGTGCATGTAGGAGGAATATAAATCCTTGTGATTTGCTATGATAGACCTGGCATTCAAATTCTCAATCTACCACTAAATTGTTACTTCACTTTGAACATATTTTAACATGTCTGAGACTCATTTCTTTATCTAGAAAGTGGGAATGAAAATAGTACACAATAGAATTGTTGGGACAATAAAGTCAGATAATGTTTCCTATGCACCAATATAGTGTGCATTCAATGAATGCTAGTTATCATTGTGATTACTATTTGATATTGATGATGACAAAAGTGCTATGAGATTTCCAGAGGGAGGTCATTTTTATTGGGGGGGCTCAAAAAAGCTGCACAGAAGATGGAGTTTTTGAGGTGGTCTTGTAAGAATTGTTAAGATTTCCAAAGGCTGAAGTGAGATATTCTTGAAGGGATAGTGGTAACAGTGCCGAGATGCAGAGAAAGCTTGGTGTAGGCTCAGACCAAACTGGAGAAAGAAAAGAGTATTAGAGAAAAAGTAGCCATTCTCAAATGATGAGGCTAAAGTTCTGTGGTCACACAATTGCATCTTGTTTCCACTCTTCCCATATCCCAGGTCATACTGCAGTCATTAGTGATGTATTTCACATTCTATATGTGTAATCACCTGGTAGATACAAACTGGGAAGCATGAGGTTCAAAACTAGTTGGTCATCTCTAATTAACTAGTCCTAGATCTTGATGTCTTTCCTGTGAGTTGTTGCAAGCACACATTTGACTACCTTCTAAAAGTTCAGATTAAAAGGAAGCAAACTTCCAAAATTAGACTTGTAATTAAAATTTGACTTTGATCAGTAGCTGCTGAGAGGGTCATTAAGAGCCATGACTGTACTGACACAGGGGGTTGTTGGGCAGATGAGGTGAGGAGAGAAGCAGAGAGATTGGAAACAAATAAAAAATTGTTAAGAAGCACTATCAAATTGCAAATATCAATTATTATGGGTCTATGGATGAGCAATTATTACATTAAAAACATCCTTGGCAGGCAGCTTGTAGGGTCGTAGATAGCTGCATCTCCCTCAGAGCTGGGCTCTAATTTGATTTTTGCAAACATGTTTTTGGTTTCTTTTCTTTTGAATGGTTTCAGAGAACACTGGACAACACCTGGGTAGAAACTGCATCTAACTGTCTGTAAAACTTGTCAAAAGATGATTTCTGCCTCCTGCAAAGCTCGGAACATGTCATCTCTGAAGGAGTCATGTGAGGGAGAGTGGAAGGGGAAATTGGCGAAGGAGGAGGTGTTCTCACACTGAGTGTGGAAGAGATGAGGCTGTGTTTTACAGAACCAAGAAGCAGTGATCAAGGAGGGACAGACAAAGAAGCTCAGGGCTTGCTTTTGTTTCCTTGATTTAGAGTAATGACTCACTGGCATGAACGATGAGCATTGATATGGCAAAACAATGAAAGAAAGATGTGGTTTTAGCCTTCTGTGAGCCAGCCGTGTGTTGTGGCTGCCAAAAAGACTAATATGATCATAGGCTGCAATTATAGAGGATAGAAGAAAGTGATCATTCCCTTTTTTCTGCACACCTGGAGCAACACATTCCCTTTTAAGTGTATGGCATGTCCCCTTGTCTGCCTGGTAGATTCCTATTCATCTTTCCAAAGCCAGCTCAAGATCACCTCTTGTCTTCTATGACACTTTTCCTGACCCCATGCTCACCAGATTTAATCACTGCCATCTTGAGCAGACTCAGTTGTACTATTACATTCATCACTTTTCATTGCCATGTTGTTTATGTGTCCATCTGTCCTGGAGGCAGAATGCAGGTCTAATTCAATTTTTTACCCAGAGACCCTGACACTTAGTAGGGGCTCAGTACATATTTATGGACTTGAGAGAAACAGACCAGCTGGAGCATGTTTGGAGAAGATCAAGTAGAAAGGTGAAAGGACTTGAAGTCGTGTTGAAACCCAGCTGGAGTCAGGTCATGCTAAGTTAGCAAGTTGACCGGTAGTGGGCTTCTTCCTTGAAGGGGAGGATGAGATCATCCCCTCATAGGAAGTACTATGGAAAGGGTCTGTAAATTGACTGGGAAGAGAGACTCCAGGGGAAGCCGGGAGGTACTCTTTACCTTGTTCCAAGAGCAAGAATGAGAAAGCTATATGTAAAGGGATAAAGCAATTATGTGATGCAAAAAAAAGAAGTTATGAGATTACTTTCTTCTTCCCAGCCATTTGGCAATATGTGTCCATGTATTTTCAAAGGAATTCAGGTATCCAAACATACAATGGAATTTATGCCAAAAATGGAGGGATTTTCTTTGAGTCTTGGAAAATAATGCCAATGACTAAAGCCCCAAGGATAATGAAGGCCAGAAACACCACATTGTATACAGTGGAAGTCAAAGTGTAAGCAAGTCAAGGAAACTTGAGATACCTCAGTCACCAAGAGTTAAAAAAGGATGTACAGAACAGTGAAATTTTGTGGCATGGGGAATTCCATCCAGCCTCCACTCACTGTATGTCAACTCATTGGTTATTGTATTTATAGTTTTACAGTTTTTCCTGTACAACATTTACAAACCATTGCAAAAGTGCTGGAATAAAAATTGGGCAAGCATTTATCATCCTGTATTTCAGATATTTTCAGGAATACCTGACAGTGGGGGAGAAAAGAGAGAATGAAGGCAGAAAAGTAAACATATGACACATAGCAGAAGTTGAGGAAATGTGAGTTGGCCTCTTAAAAAGTCATACAAGGAAATAAAGCTGATTGAAGAACATGCTAACTAGTCACACATATGAAAGACTGTAATATTAAAGAGGGAGTATGCCTGTCTACATTTCTCCAGGTGGATAAACCAGTAGGGTAGCAAATACGTTTTTTGGTGGAAAATAATATAAATTGATTTTTACCTAGTTTTAGGCAAAAATCAAATTTATGAGAAAGTATTGCTTGCTCACAGATCTGAAATTTAAGTTGAAGAACCTGTTCTTTAAGGAAACCAGGCTCTTCAAGATACTGCCATTAGGATAAATTGGTTCCAACTATTTTTCTGTCTTAGCCCCTTACACTCAGAATTTAAATCCCTGGGGGGTAGATTTGGATTGTCATAGCTTGGATCACATGAGCACTCCTTGGCTAACAGAGAAGAGAACACCACAGCTGATGGTACTGTTAAGACAACATTAAATGCAGAAGGACAATTCCCCAAAGGAAAACCAAGGTGTATCCTTTGGAAGAAGAAGAAATGCAAGATGCAGAGCTAAAACATTAGTCATCTGCTGCAAATGCATAGACTGTTCCAGGAATTCCTTTTGATTCAAAGCACTTGGATGGGGGTTGAATGACTATTTGTCAAGCATATTGTAGGAAGAAAATTGAATAAATAATTGGATTGCATAACTTCCTCTCTACCCCTGAAATTTTTACATCTTTGTGATTTTGGAAAAAAGGATCAAATCATGAGACTCCCTTTAGGAGGAATAACAAAACCATCTTTACTATTCTTATTCACAAGTTTATTTGCAAATATCCAGGATCAACCTATATATACACAAACAAAAATACATCGATAAGCAACCCACAGTGCAAACAGCTTGTAATTAAAGAACCAGACTAATGCAACATTTTTCCACTTACAACTCTTCCCCACTGCTAGCATTTGGTAAGCCTTCTCTTATCAGATAAGTTAGTTATACACAATAAATACATACACATGTGTGAAGAGATTTAAATATATTTTTCCAAATGTAAATTAAGAATGTTTATCCAACCGCTCTGGATTTTGAGCCTGGTTTATAGTGGCTAAAAATTGCAGCTGAAAATAATTCCCCAAATAAGGTCCATTTCTTCTCATTTGAGAAATACTGGGAAGGCTATAATAGGATTCTTTAAAGTTTTGAGATATTTGGGTTCAGTTACTTGACAGATATTAATGATGTTTTCTATTCTGATTATATTATGGGATCATAGATATCTGAAGGTGGAGGACATGTTGAAATGTCCTCCTGTACATGTCCCTGGGACACCAAGAAAACTACTTTAGATGGAATGGAGAGACACAAAATTTGGAGCATTGGGCTCTACTCAGGGAAAGATAGAGAGCATAATATGGTTTGAAAATGGTTTCTCTCTTATTTTTAGTTGTAAGCAGCAGTCTTAGACATGTAGCCCAAGTCTCTGAAATATAAGATCTTCAGGGACCATTTATAATTGAGATATTGAAATAGTTCTCAACTTACCTGCAGAGTTTACCTGAAGAATATTTTAAATTACCCTTAGTAAGAGTAATTTACTAAGGCAATGTTTCTCAATGGTGTGGAAAGGGAACACTTAGGAATATCAAAATCTTGGGGGTTTGGAGGAGTGTGTTATAGCTCCCGTATAGTAACTCCCTCACTATACCTCATCACTTCCAAGTTGAGAATAAATGGTTTAGGGAGCAAATGATAGATGATTGAAATTGAGATAATTCCTGAACCTGCAGTTTGCTGATGCTGAGTGTCTGATTGGCTTACCACTAGGGAGAAAAATTGCAATAAATTATTCTCATATTCTTCTGCAAATCTTCAAAGAATTAGGAGAAACAAATGAACTAACCTTTATAATGTACATAACACATGACTAGAATACGTCCCTTTATCCCCATCATCAATACTGTTTCCTCAGTTATCTCTGAATGCATCTCAATGTCACATTTAAATTGGTGTCTCACTATGGTAACCAGATACTTAAGTTAAATCTTGATCCCTATCGCTGAGAAATTGTACATCTAGTCTTTGCATCTCTGTGTAGGGGAGGACAAAAATTCTTTTCTCTTTATCCCATCTTAGGTTCATTGGCTGGGGCCCTGTAAATTAGATTGTCAGGAGACAGGTTAACAAGAGAAAAACAAACAGAAGTTTATTAACATGTATGTCACACATACATGGGAGCCCTCAGTGATGAGTAACTCAAAGGGAATCATTAGAACTTGAGCTTATGTAGCATCTTAGCAAAGAATAATAATTTTGTAGAGAAGTGACAAGACAAAGAAAAAGGACTTTGATCTTCTAGGGGTGACACATTGTGGGAAAGAAAATATATAGGGAAACTAAGGGTAGATGAGGGCTGCTTTTAGGGAGGTTTGTTATGTAGCTTCCTCTGATGGGTGTCTGGGCTGGTAAAGTCCTAGAGTTGTCTCCAGTGATTTACTTCTGTCCCTCCTGATAGGGAAGAAGGGACACTTTTACAAATTATGTCCCACTGTTAGGCAAATAGAGGGAGATCAGAGAGCTTTTCTAGTATCTGATTCTTCTCAACTGGCTTCAGCTCAGAATAATCCTTATGTCAAAGTGACACATTTTGGGGTGGCATATCCTGCTACACTTCCTTGCATTGTCTAGTCTACCTGCGGCCATAGTGTTCCATTGTTCCAGTTTTTTGGAGAGTTGAAGTCTTTCCCTTTTGTAGCCCTGATGACTAGCAATAGCTGGATGCCACTTGAAGAGACAGACTGGCTGCCACAACTATTTTCATGCTTCATGACTGTCTGTTTCTAAAAGGAAAATGTTTTCCTAGAGTGCAGTATAAGTTTAGGAATATCAAAGGCAGTCAGATACTCAGCATAATTATAGGTTAGTTTTGCCAACCAGATATTCAAATCATCTTCTTTTCATGGGAGGAGTGTGTGGTTGATTAAAACATTTGAGGCAGCATCTGACACAAACATTCCAGAGAGCATGTCAAGGAGATCTGGTAGTGGAAAACAGCCCTGTGAAGTCAGGAAGTCAAACTTCATCCAAATGGTATTTGGGATGCCATTCATATATGAGGACCATGGGTATGAATGATTAATCTTTTATGGCACTTTTTTTGCCAGTTCATGGTTCTGAGACAATAGCTGGATTTAGGACAGAAATTCCTTGTCTCCTCTTACTCCTGGACACAGGTGAATGATGATGTTCACAACCCATGGCATTGGCAGGATTATTATTATAGAACTTCTGTGTGCTAACTGTAACTTCACACCTCTCTCTCTCACACACAAAATGTATCCATGTGCAAATGAGTAAAAGTGGCATTTTCCTTAGGGCCAGGTTTCGCAAAGAGTGATTTTAGGTAGTTCATAGATAGGAATCAAATAATATTGACACAAATAGCCACTTAACCCTATTTAAATTCTCTTTCAATTCTTAGATTACATCAAGGGGAAAAACTCAATTTGTTACCAGTGTTTCTTTAAACATCTCAGCTTTTACTATCTCCCTTTTGAACAGATCAAAACCCAGCTCTGACTCAGAGTTCTCAGATAGCAGCAGTCTCTAGTGAGTAACAGTATTTAAGTAAAACTTAACAACATTGTGTGGTAATTTTATTAATTTTAATTTAAATTTAATTTAATTTTTATTTTATTTTATTAATTTTTAATTAATTTTATTTATTTTAAATTTTATTTTCTATTTTGGCAAGTGATACTGGTTTTCCATTTATATTAGTGACATAAAGTTTCCTTCATAAATACATTTATTTAAGTCAAAAAGTGAGTCCATTTAAAGAAAAAGATTTAAGTAAATATCAGTAAAGATATATCCCATAATGCATAATAATGCAGATATGCTACAATAATAATATAGTTAGAGAGAAAATCCTGATAGTACTAATTGAATGATAGAAGTTTAGGAAATATTGCTATAGGAATAATCTTGAATTGGCTCTAATTTTTCAAAAATAAATTCTTTTCAACTTTTAATACATTGAAGATTATTACTAACAGATTCCTTATGATACATTTCACAAACATTTAAGATGTCCCAGTGTATTATTTCACTCTGGTTTAGAACTTCTAACCTATGTAAACTTATTACATAGAAAACGTTTAGAATGTTGGACTATCTCTATTTTAATTTTTTGGAACACATTTCACATTTATGACCTGTGCTTGTGTTCTTAAAAAAAAAAGTAGCAGCAAATGGTTCTAAAAGTCTCTTGTCGGGGAGATGGCTAGTTTTCTAGTCAATGTTTCCTTTTATCTTTTTCATTGTAACTAAGTTGTATCTGGATATGTGGATGACCAGTTACTTACACTTTTTCATATGGCAAAGTTCTTGCCCTTGAAATGTGAGTATGCCTCCTCCCTGTTCTCCATCTGCTTCCTGATGGCTGGAAACTGGATTTGGTAGAAACCCAGCTTCAATCATACAGGTAACAAGATGCCTAAGGAAAGATGGAGCAGCAAGGGGTAGGAGTCTGGATGTTGAGTGACTAAGTGGAGCAGAGCAGCTCCCCCTACCCAGATCATCCACACTGGAACTCTTGTGAGACAGAGGAATAAAGTCCTTTTTGCTTGAAGCCTCCATATTGCTTCCCATCCCCTTGTTATAGCAGCTTAGCTTTTAATCTAATATGGTACTCCTCCACTACCCAAAACACTCTCTGTTAATATTAGATGTAATTAGTTGGCATAATGAGAAAAGGTGGGAAAGAAGTTGTGTCACCTTGTGCCTTTGCCACTAAATTACTTTTGACTCCTTCCATGCCATCTCCTTCCTCGTAAGACTCAGAATGAGTCTGAGAGAGAGTGTTGTGGAGCAACTATTTAAATACACATTATCCCAAACTAATAAGTATGAAATCTGTTGCTTTACTCCTTGTCTAAGTCAGAGACTGACTCTAGGCAGATTAAGGGGAAACAAATCTATAAGAAGGATTTCAAAAAGCTCATAGAACCATGGAGAAACCTGGAAAATCCAGGTTTCATAAATAAGGTGGCCAAGAGCTTGGGCTCTGGGTGGGGCTGGGATGGAAGGCAGAAACTGTCAGGGATTTCTTCCAAGCACTTGTTCTTTAGTGTGCTCCACTCAAGATTCAGATTCCTGGGAGAGAGAATCTATTTGACCCACCTCAGTTCTATGATTACTCCTCAAGGCAGGGCAGGACACCTTCATTGTCAGGTCCACCATGCCCTGGAGGATGGATTGTTCTTCAAAGGAAACTTGAAGCTCTTTTACTCTGTCTGCCCTCAGTAGTGTGCTGGAACCAACGTGCACTGGTTCATGATAGCTGATGGCACAGCTTTTCAGCTCCATGTTTAGTGACATCTCCCCAGGGGCTTGAAAGCTGCCGTGCTGGTAATATTTACACCAGAGACGTGAGCAAAAGATACAAGCCAGGCCCTTCTCTTCAGACAGCTGGTTTTTAAACATTTGCATGTTCTCCATTACCTACACCCTTTTCCTTCTTTCCACTTGGTATTTTCTGTAGTATCCCATATTAGATAGGCTGGCCTTACATCAGACTCAAGAGAAATGGGATTTTTCCATTGACTTAGGAAACCTAGCTGATAGACATAAAAATGTTAATTTTTAAACATGCATCTAAAGCAACATATTGTATTACTTTATTTGAAAATTAATTTCATCTATGTAGAACAAAGGTCTAGGTAAAATGAGGTTCGGAGATATTGTTATAGCTTGTACAATTCTGAGAAAGATTCCAGAAAGGCATTCTGTTTTGGTTTGGGAACAAAAACAGCCCTGACTTAGTATCTGAGTAGCTGTCATCCCATATTCTTTAATTATTTAATACATGAGGGTAGCCTTCAAGTGCATAGAATACAATAGACAATCAATAAATGCAGGATGAATGAATGAATAACAAAATTACAAGAGTTTTAGGGAAAATATGGTATATTATACTCCTCTAGTGTTCTTTTTTTTTTAATTTTTGAATTTTTATTTATTTATTTATTTATTTATTTATTTATTTATTTATTTATTTATGTATTTATTTATACAGCAGGTTCCTCTAGTGTTCTTCCACAGAGTTTATCACAGTACTGAGAACATGATTTAATAAATACATACTTGGTTTTTAACTTGAATTAGAGAGTATTTCTCAGGTAGTATACCAAACTGTATTTAAATGAAATAGCTAGCTATTTTGTGAACTGATTTTAATTTTGAGACTACAGTGATCAGAATTTTTTGATCCCTTTTTTGGGGGGCATGGTATTTATTTCATTTATTCAATAAGTTTGTTTTGAACACCTATCTGTTGCCTAGGTTTTCAATTGTTTTGGATATATTTAGGGTAGAGTACATAAAAAATATATCCCTAGACAAAAACTTGAGGCTATGGTAATTTTTGTGTGTGTGTTTAATTTAAATTCCAGTTCCTGAACCATTAGATTTTTTAAAAAATTGCTCTTGAATAGAAGAAGTAGTTAACCTGTGTCATGTGAACTGTTCAAGATAAAGGCATCTTTCTAAATGCAGATGTGTTTCCATATAACTATTTAGTTATTGAGGAAATGCATATTTGTCGCTTACTATGTGCCAAGCACTGCTGTAAGTAGTTTACAAATATTAACTCAATTAATTCTATTATCCTGATTTTACAGATATGAAAATCAAGGTGTAGAAAAGGTAAGTAATTTATTTAAGATCACATAGATAGTAACGGGAGACCCAGATTTAAATCCAGGTGGCCTAGCTCCAAACTCTGAGCTCTTAACCTCACTCTGTTTTGTCTCCCTGAGATGACACTAGGATCTATAACCACAGAGAAGGAGACAACCAGAGGGAGGTGGATCATGTGGGAACTCAACTAAGTGGGAAAAGTGATTAGAGATGCCTTAAAAATGCATGTGTAAGAGCATTTAATGCAGAATTATTCACATTAATCCCAAATCATAAAAATATGCTAATGTCTACAAACAGTAAAATACATTAAAAAGGAAAACAAGATGCACAAACAATGGAGCTCTATACGGTAAGGAAAATGAAATGACTACTGTTACCTACAATCAAGTAGAAAAGTATCACAAGCCTAGTATTTAGCAAAAAAATGGTTACATGCTGAATTACTATATTTATTGATGTATAAAGATAAAAAATACATAAATGGCAAAAACAGTCTATGGGGCTAGAAGTAATGGATATGGCTACTTTTAAGGAAGAGAATAATGATTAGGAAGGCATATGGGGGCTTCTGATTTGTTGGCAATCTTCTGTTTCTTTACCTGGGTGGTAGTCACTTGAGTGTGCCCACTTAGTGATAATTCTTTGAACTCTACAGTTATGATTTTTGCTTCTTTTGTATCTGTTTTATAGTTCAATAATAAATTAAGAAATATTGACTAGAGGGTTAACAGGGAAAAGTGGTATAATTGAAGCCAGAAACAGGGTTGGGTGAAAAATAAGAATGAGTTAAGAAAAAAAATTATTTATACATAGTATATTTATGAAATCAACCAATTAATCTTGATTGTTTGATTTAGGTATGGAAGATTCACAAATTTTTCCATAAGAAGCCTGATATAGTAAATATTTTCAGCTTTGCTGGCCATGTACAGTCTCTTTCACATAATATTTTTCTTTTTTTTAGCAACTTTTAAAATATAAAAACCATTCTTAGCCTGATGGCTATATAAAACAGGCTACTTTGGGTCATTATTATGTTTCCATGTAGATTCATAAATTGTAACAAATGTACCAGGCTGGTGGGAGATGTTGATCATGGAGGAGGCTATGCATGGCTAGGCACAGGAGTATATGGGGAATATCTGTACCTTCTCCTCAGTTTTGCTGTGGGCCCAAACTGCTCTAAAAAATTAAAGTCTTAATTAAAAAACAAAACCAAAAACAAAACAGGTCACAGACCAGATTTTGTCCAAGGGCCATAGTTTGTTTACCCCTTAGCAAGTTCATGGTAATGCTAAAATGATTAAAATGCAGTTTTTGCCCTCCACATTTCATGCATTTATTCATTCACCATATTTTTACTGAATATCTCTTATGTGCTTTAAGTGGATGAGACAGCTGTATAAACCTGTAAATTACAGTACAATGTGATGAGTACCCTAACAGAGGTAAAAAGTGCTTGAGAAAAAAAAAAGCAAATTTCTCTTTTTGAAGTCAAATTTCAACTGCTCTTGAAGTAGGGAGGGATTTACCAGGTAGGGAAGAAGTGGAAGGAATCTAGTATAGTGGATACACCAAGGAGGAAATCCACATAGGCATGTTATAAACATACATTTATAAGTTGTTTATTATATTACTTCATGTGACTGGAGCATCACATGTGTAGGGTGACAGAAGACAAGGCTACAGCAGTGTTTCCCCAAATTTTTCACATCATGGCCCATATATGCCTTACATGTCTGTGAAACCATGCACTTCAGATTGGTACTTGAACCCATGTGCTAGGACTCCAACCCACACGGCTGGGACTTGAACCCAGCCAAAACTGAGATTGGTACTCTAACACATACGACGAGGACTCAAACACGGCCAAAACCCACATTCTTCCAACTGAGATCACACAATTGGTTTCAGGACTTAATGAAGCTCAGGCTTTTTTTTTTTTTTTTTTTTCCTTTTTAACATCTTTATTGGAGTATAATTGATTTACAATGTTGTGTTAGTTTCTTCTGTATAACAAAGTGAATCAGCTATACGTATACATATATCCCCATCTCCCTCCCAACCTCCCTATCCCATCCCTCTAGGTGGTCACAAAGCACTGAGCCGATCTCCCTGTGCTATGCAGCTGCTTCTCACTAGCTATCTATTTTACATACGGTAGTGTATATATGTCAATGTTACTCTGTCACTACATCCCAGTTTACGTTCCCCCTCCCCGTGTACTCAAGCCCATTCTTATGTCTGCATCTTTATTCCTGTCCTGCCCCTAGGTTCATCAGAACCGTTTACTTTATTTATTTAGTTTGTTTAGATTCCATATATATATGTTAGTATACGGTATTTGTTTTTCTCTTTCTGACTTACTTTACTCTGTATGGCAGACTCTAGTTCCATCCACCTCACTACAAGTTAGTCAATTTCATTTCTTTTTATGGCTGAGTAATATTCCATTGTATATATGGGCCACATCTTCTTTATCCATTCATCCGTCGAAGGACACCTAGGTTGCTTCCATCTCCTGCCTATTGTAAATAGTGCTACAATGAACCTTGAGGTACATGACTCTTTTTGAATTATGGTTTTCTCAGGGTATATGCCCAGTAGTGGGATTGCTGGATCGTATGGTAGTTTTATTTTTAGTTTTTTAAGGAACCTCCATACTGTTCTCCATAGTAGCTGTATTAATTTACATTCCTACCAACAGTACAAGAGGATTCCTTTTTCTCCAACATTCATTGTCTGTAGATTTTTTTTTTCCTTTTTGCGGTACGCGGGCCTCTCACTGTTGTGGCCTCTCCCGTTGCAGAGCACAGGCTCCGGACGCACAGGCCCAGTGGCCACGGCCCACGGGCCCAGTCGTTTTGCAGCACATGGGACCCTCCTGGACCGGGGCATGAACCCGCGTCCCCTGCATCAGCAGGCGGACTCTCAATCACTGCACCACCAGGGAAGCCCGGTAGACTTTTTGATGATGGCCATTGTGACTGATGTGAGGTGATACATCATTGTAGTCTTGATTTGCATTTCTCTAATGACTGGTGATGTTGAGCATCCTTTCATGTGTTTGTTGGCAATCTGTATATCTTCTCAGGAGAAATGTCTATTTAGATCTTCTGTGCATTTTTGGATTGAGTTGTTTGTTCTTTTGATATTGAGTTGCATGCACAGCTTGTATATTTTTGAGATTAATCCTTTGTCAGTTGCTTTGTTTGCACATATTTTCTCCATTCTGAGGGTTGTCTTTTTGTCGTGTTTATGGTTTCCTTTGCTGTGCAAAAGCTTTTAAGATTCATTAGGTCCTATTTGTTTATTTTTGTTTTCACTTCCATTTCTCTAGGAGGTGAGTCAAAAGGGATCTTGCTGTGATTTATGTCACAGAGTGTTCTGCCTATATTTTCCTCTAAGAGTTTTATAGTGTCTGGCCTTACATTTAGGTCTTTAATCCATTTTGAGTTTATTTTTGTGTATGGTGTTAGGGAGTATTCTAATTTCATTCTTTCACAAGCGGCTGTGCAGTTTTCCCAGCACCACTTATTGAAGAGACTGTCTTTTCTCCATTGTATATCCTTCTCTCCTTTGTCATAGATTACTTGACCATAGGTGCACGGGTTTATCTCTGGGCTTTCTATCCTGTTCCATTGATCTATACTTCTGTTTTTGTGTCAGTACCATACTGTCCTGATTACTGTACCTGTGTAGTATAGTCTGAAGTTAGGGAGCCTGATTCCTCCAGCTCCACTTTTCTTTCTCAAGATAGTTTTGGCTATTCAGGGTCTTTTGTGTCTCCATACAACATGTAAAATTTTTTGTTTTAATTCTGTGAAAAATGCCATTGGTAGCTTGATAGGGATTGGAATGAATCTGTAGATTGCTTTTGGTAGTATAGTCATTTTCACAATGCTGATTCTTCCAATCCAAGAGCATGGTATATCTCTCCCTCTGTTTGTAAGGTCTTTAATTTCTTTCATCAGTATCTTATATTTGAGCATACAGGTCTTTTGTCTCCTTAGGTAGGTTTATTCCTAGGTATTTTATTCTTTTTGTTGCAATGGTAAATGGTATTTTTTCCTTAATTTCTCTTTCAGATTTTTCATCATTAGTGCATAGGAATGCAAGAAATTTCTGTGCATTAATTCTGTATCCAGCTACTTTACCAAATTCATTGATTAGCTCTAGTAGTTTTCTGGTAGCATCTTTAGGATTCTCTATGCATAATATTATTTCATTGCAAACAGTGACAGCTTTACTTGTTTTTTGATTTGGATTCCTTTTTTTTTTTTCTCCTCTGATTGCCGTGCCTAAAACTTCCAGAACTATGTTGAATAATAGTGGTAAGAGTAGGTATCCTTGTCTTGTTCCTGATTTTAGAGGAAATGGTTTCCGTTTTTCACCAGTGAGAACAATGTTGGCTGTGGGTTTGTCATATATGGCCTTTATTATGTTGATATAATTTCCCTCTATGCCTACTTTCTGGAGAGTTTTTATCATAAATGGGTGTTGAATTTTGTTGAAAGTTTTCTTTTTTTGTGACATCTTCTTCTGGTTTTGGTATCAGGGTGATGGTGGTTTCTTAGAATGAGTTTGGGGATGTTTTTCCCTCTGCTATATTTTGGAAGAGTTTGAGAAGGATAGGTGTTAGCTCGTCTCTAAATGTTTGATAGAATTCATCTGTGAAGCCATCTGGTCCTGAGCTTTTGTTTGTTGGAAGATTTTTAATCACAGTTTCAATTTTAGTGCTTATGATTGGTCTGTTCATATTTTCTATTTCTTCCTGGTTCAGTCTTGGAGATTTGTGCTTTCCTAAGAATTTGTCCATTTCTTCCAGGTTGTCAATTTTATTGGCATATAATTGCTTGTAGTAGTCTCTCATGATCCTTTGTATCTCTGCAGTGTCAGTTGTTACTTCTCGTTTTTCATTTCTAATTTTGTTCATTTGAGTCTTCTCCCTTTTTTTCTTGATGAGTCTTGTTAATGGTTTATCAATTTTGTTTATTTTCTCAAAGAACCAACTTTTAGTTTTATTGATCTTTGCTATTGTTTTCTTCATTTCTTTTTCATTTATTTCTGATCAGATCTTTATGATTTCTTTCCTTCTGCTAACTTTGGTCTTTTTTTTTTGTTGTTTTTCTTCTTTCTCTAATTGCTATAGGTGCCAGGTTAGGTTGTTTATTTGAACTTTTTCTTTTTTCTTGAGGTAAGATTGTATTGCTATAAACTTCCCTCTTAAAACTGCTTTTGCTCCATCCCATAGGTTTTGACTCATCGTGTTTTCATTGCCATTTTTTTCTAGGCTTTTTTGATTTCTTCTTTGATTTCTTCAGTGATCTCTTTTTTATTTAGTAGTGTATTGTTTAGCCTCCATGTGTTTATATTTTTTACCATTGTTTTCCTGTTATTGATATCTAGTCTCATAGATCTATGTTTGGAAAAGATACTTGATACGATTTCAATTTTCTTAAATTTACCAAGGCTTGATTTGTGACCTGAGATATGATCTATCCTGGAGAATGTTCCATGAGTACTTGAGCAGAAAGTGTATTTTGTTGTTTTTGGATGGAATTTCCTATAAGTATCAATTAAATCTCTCTGTTCCATTGTGTCTTTTAAAGCATGTGTTTCCTTATTTATTTACATTGTGGATGGTCTGTCCATTGGTGAATGTGTGGTGTTAAATATCCCTACTATTATTTTGTTACTGTTGATTTCCTCTTTTATGGCTGTTAGTATCTGCCTTATGTATTGAGGTGCTCCTATGTTTGGTGCATAAATGTTTACAATTGTTTTATCTTCTCTTTGGTTGATCCCTTGATCATTATGTAGTGTCCTTCTTTGTCTCTTGTAATAGTCTTTATTTTAAAGTCTCTTTTGTCTGATATTAGAATTGCTACTCCAGCTTTCTTTGTTTTCCATTTGCATAGAATATCTTTTTCCATCCCCTCATTTTCAGTCTGTATGTGTCCCTAGGTCTGAAGTGGGTCTCCTGTAGACAGCATATATTCAGGTTTTGTTTTTGTATACATTCAGCCAGTCTATGTCTTTTGGTTGAAGCATTTAATCCATTTACATTTAAGGTAATTATCAATATGCATGTTCCTTTTACCATTTTCTTAATTGTGTTGGGTTTGTTATTGTAGGTCTTTTCTTTCTCTTGTGTTTCCTGCCTAGAGAAGTTCCTTTAGGGTTTGTTGTAAAGCTGGTTTGGTGGTGTTGAATTCTCTTAATTTTTCTTGTCTGCACAGGTTTTAATTTCTCTGTTGAATCTGAACAAGTTCCTTGCTGGGTAGAGTAATCTTTGTTGTAGGTTTTTCCCTTTCATCAGTTTAAATATGTCCTGTCATTCCCTTCTGGCTTGTAGAGTTTCTGCTGAAAGATCAGCTGTTAACCTTATAGGGATTCACTTGTGTGTTATTTGTTGTTTTACCTTTGCTGCTTTTAATATTTTTTCTTTGTATTTAATTTTTGATAGTTTAATTAATATGTGTCTTAGAATGTTTCTCTTTTGGATTTATCCTGTATGGGACTCTCTGTGCTTCCTGGACTTGATTAACTATGTCCTCTCCCATGTTAGGGAACTTTTCAACTATAATCTCTTCAAATATTTTATCAGACCCTTTCTTTTTCTCCTCTTCTTCTGGGACCCCTATAATCCAAAATCCAAGCATTTGTGCATTTAATATTGTCCTAGAGGTCTCTGAGACTGTCCTCAATTCTTTTCATTCTTTTTTCTTTATTCTGCTCTGTGGCAGTTATTTCCAGTATTTTATCTTCCAGGTTACTTATGTGTTCTTCTGCCTCAGTTTTTCTGCTATTGATTCCTTCTCGAGTATTTTTAATTTCATTTATTGTGTTGTTCATCATTGTTTATTTGCTCTTTAGTTCTTCTAGGTCCTTGTTAAACGTTTCTTGTATTTTCTCCATTCTATTTCTGAGATTTTGGATCACTTTTACTATCATTGCTCTTAATTCTTTTTCAGGTAAACTGCCTATTTCCTCTACATTTGTTTGGTCTGGTGGGTTTTTACCTTGTTCCTTCATCTGCTGCATATTTCTCTGTCTTCTCATTTTGCTTAACTTACTGTGTCTGGGATCTCCTTTTTGCAGGTTGCAGGTTCATAGTTCCCATTATTTTTGGTGTCTGCCCCCAGTGGTTGAGGTTGCTTTAGTGGCTTGTGTAGGTTTCCTGGTGGAGGGGGCTGGTGCTTGTGCTGTCATGGGTGGGGCTGTATCTTGTCCTTCTAGTGGGCAGAGCCACATCTGTTGGTGTGTTTTGGGGTGTCTGTGAACTTAATATGACTTTAGGCAGCCTCTCTGCTAATGGGTGGGTTTGTGCTTCCTGTTGCTAGTTGTTTGGCATGGGGCATCCAGCACTGGAGCTTGCTGGTGGTTGGGTGGAGCTGGGCCTTAGTGTTAAGACGAAGATCTCTGGAGATCTCTCTCTGATTGACATCATGTGGGGCCGGGTTGTTTCTGGTGGTCCAATATCCTGTTCTCAGCCCTCCCACCTTGGAGGCTCAGGCCTGACACCTGGCTGGAGCACCAAGACCCTGCCAGCCACATGGCTCAGAAGAAAAGGAAGAGAGGAGAAAAAAATATAACCAAAAACCATAAATGAACATACAGAAACCTAGGACAAATGATAAAAGCAAACCTATATAGATAAAATCACACAAAGAAGCATATACATACACACAAAAAGAGAAAAACAAAACAAAATGAAAAAAATGTATATATATTAAAAAAAAGGAAGAGAGCAACCAAACCAGTAAACAAATCCATCCATGATAATAAGCACTAAATACTAAACTAAGATAAACATAAAACCAGAAACAAATTAGATGCAAAAAGCAAACCCCAAGTGTACAGTTTCTCCCAAAGTCCACTGCCTCAGTTTTGGGAACATTCATTGTCTATTCAGGTATTCTTCAGATGCAAGGTTTATCAAGTTGATTGTGTGGATTTAACCTGCTCCTCCTGAGGCTGCATGGAGAAATTTCCCTTTCTCTTCTTTGTTTTCACAACTCCCGGTGTTTAGCTTTGGTTTTTGCCCCACTTCTGTGTGTACGCCACCCTGAGGGGTCTGTTCCCTTCCCAGACAGGAGGGGGTTAAAGCAGCGGCTGATTAGGGCTCTTTCTCACTCAGGCCAGGGGGAGGGAGGGGTACCGTAGTCATAATTGGAATGTGGCTGATCCTGAGGCGGCAGAGGCCAGTATGACATTAGGACAGTCTGAGGCACGCTGTGTGTTCTCCTGGGGAACTTGTCCTTGGATCACGGGCCCTGGCATTGGCATACTGCAGAGGCTTCCAGAGGTTGTGGATAGTGACCAGCTCTTGCACACATGATTCTTGGTGGCAGTGGCAGCAGCATTAGCAGTTCATGCCCATCACTGGGGTCCAAGCTGATAGCTGTGGCTTACGCCTCTCTCTGGAGCTCGTTTTGCAGTGCTCTGTCTTCTGTGGGCACACTGGGAAGGAATTCCTTCTCCTTTGCACCCCAAAACAAAGTTCTCTTGCCTCCCCAGCAGGTCCAGACTTTTTCCCGGTCTCCCTCCCATCTAGCTGTGGCACACTAGCCCCCTTCAGGCTGTCTTCACGCAGCCAACACCCGTTCTCTCCCTAGGGTCTGACCTCCGAATCCTGAGCCTCAGCTCCTAGCTCCCACCTTCCCCAGTGGGTGAGCAGACAAGCCTCTCAGGCTGGTCAGTGCTAGTTGGCACTGATCCTTTGTGTGGGAATCTTTCTGCTTTTGCCCTCTGCACCCCTGTTGCTGCACTCTCCTGCGTGGCTCTGAAGCTTACTCCTGCCCACCCCCTGTCTTCGCCAGTGAAGGAGCTCCTTAGTGTGTGAAAACTTTTCCTCTTTCACAGCTCCCTCCCAGAGGTCTGCGTCCTCTCCTAATTCTTTTATCTCTGTTTTTTCTTTTTCCTTTTGCCCTACCCATGTACATGGGGATTTTCTTGCCTTTTGGGAAGTCTGATGTCTTCTGCCTGCATTCAGTAGGTGTTCTGTAGGAGTTGTTTCACATATAGATGCATTTTTGATGTATTTATGGGGAGGAAGGTGATCTCCACGTCTTACTCCTCTTCCATCTTGAAGGTCTCTGACCAAAGCTCAGGTACTTGATGTCTCACTGCAGAAAGAATTCAGTGAGAGACAAAGTGATAGGTAAGAAGTGGCATTATTTAGAAAGAAACACACTCCACAGAGTGTGGGTCATCTCAGAAGGCAAGAGTGGCACCAGGGTATGGGGTTGTCAGTTTTTATAGGAGTGGGTAATTTCATAGGCTAAGGAGTGGGAGCAGTATTCCAGCTATTTCGGGAAGGTGCAGGGATTTCCAGGAATTGGGCCACTGCCCACTTTTTGATCTTTATGGTCAGCCTTGGAACTGTAATGGCACCTGTGGGTGTGTTGCTTAGCTTGCTAATATATTACAGTGAGCATATACTGAGGCTCAAGGTCTAGTGGAAGTAGACTTGTCCACCATCTTGGACCCATTTGGTTCTAATGAGTTTATGTCATGTCCTTAGGCTGTGTCATTCTTTCAAAGCTTGTGCCCTGACCTCTTCCCTCCTGTTTCATTTGGAGCACTGGGTTAAACAGATGAAGCCACTTGTGATGAAAGAATGGGCCCAGGGACTCATGCTTCCCTAGGCCCCGCTAGGCTTCTCTGAGATCTGAGTGTATCACTCCACTCACTTATAACCCTTGGCACCCAGGTGGACGTTTTGGAGTAACTAGGAAAGCAGTGATTGAGCAGGTGGGTTTTAGGTCAGGAGGAATTTTGGTGGTTTTGCACTCTCCATGGCTGAGGCTCAAATTCTGGTTTTGTCACTTTTTTACTGGATGACTTAAGCAATGTATTTTGAAACCCCTTTTCTTCCCTTTCCTCCTCCTTGTAAAATGATGATAGGACCTGGAAGGGATCTTATGAAGCTTAAAATTAATGAGATATTGTATATAAAGCTTTTGCTGCAGAGTCAACACTCGACAAATTAATTTCTTCTCCACACCTTTCCAACCTCCCTATGAACAATTAAAAATCCCTTGATGAGAAAACCTATGCCTTTTCCAATTTCTACACCCACTGCCTGTGGATACTGGTAGGGCTTTCTGGCCTGGAGGGAGGAATGATAAGTGAAGAGTAACCATAAAATAATGAATAAATTTTTTTTTGGCACTCTTACTTCAAATGATAATTCTTCTTTAGAAAGAGAGCGGTCATCAACTCTTGGAACACATGATACAAGTTGTACTCTCTGTTAGGAGATACCTTTCTCTTTTTCTCTTTCCATTCCTTCCTTCCTTCCTTCCTTCCTTCCTTCCTTCCTTCCTTCCTTTCTTCCTTCCTTCCTTCCTTCCTTCCTTCCTTCCTTCCTTCCTTCTCTTTTTTTATAAGCCAAAGGTGCAGGGCCTGAGTGGGCTGTGTCCTGGAGGTGAACTAAGGACTCTGGTTAACCATGGCTTTGAAGGAAACTCATCAGCTGAGTTCAACAGGAACATCTGTGGGTTCATACTGGCCAAGTCCCTAGATATTTTTTCACTGCTGAACATGCTACTTCCCAACTGTTTAGATAGTGGCTCAGAGCTGTGCACATATTTTGAGATGCATTCTGCTGATTGGATTATTTTTAAAGCCTATTTCTTATCTAAAGTATTTCCTTTAATTGCTTCTTTTTGGCTTGATGTTAGGTCTCAGTGAGGTTGTTCCAAGTCTAGAAACATAGAATACTGATTTCCAAAATTGGAACTAGCCACCCCATCACTTTCCAGATAAGGAAATTGATGGCCCTTGGGGTGAAAAATTGCTCAAGTCACACAGATCTCTCATTCTTTCTTCTTTCCCTTCTTCCTCCTTTCCTTATTTGCTGAATAACTCCCAGATGCCATGCACTATTTTCAATGTTAATGAGACAAAGAGACATATGACACAGACTGCTGAACTCCTAGTCTAGTGCAGATGGAGCTATGTAAACCAATTATTACTCTAGACATGATAAGTGATTGCATAGAGGGGCACAAGGATTCCAAGAACACAGAAGAGGGACAAGTAAATTAGACTTGGAGAGTCAGGGGTATTGATTGGAATCTCAAATGTTGTATTGGGTATGAATGGGCTGTATAAAGAGTGAGGTGTGAGAACACAGGTGAGAGAAATGATCTTGCAGACAGAGGGAAGAGTATAGTATAATAGCATCAGATATTCATTTCATTTTCCTGAATTTATTTATTTATGGAGACAGGAAGGAAGGGAGGGAGAAAATTAGAAAGAATATAAAATTCAACGTGGAATGTCACTCCTCCTGTTCTCCCAGGCTGTGCTTTTGTGATGTGCATTGCTCTCCAGCTCAAGGGAGTCATAATTGAGTCTCACACTCATGGAGGAAGAGGGGCAACTTCACAGCCATCAAAACCTCTCACAGGCATGTGTTAGCATCTCACCAAGCCAGTGCAACCCAGAACTGTTTTGGTTATATGTGATTTTATAAGTGAAGTGTAGAACTGAAAACCCTGTAAGATGTTCTTCCACTTATAAAGGCATTCCTACCACGTGCTTATCCATAGGGGTTTTTGTTAAGGTGAAATCGTTGCCTGGTCATCTTTAGGAAATGCAATTCTTTCTACTGATTTGATGAAGATAAATTTTATGGCTGCCATGAACCATATTCTCTGTTTTCTTTTATTGGAGGCAGTGTTGTTGAAAGAGCTGTGAAGTCAATAAACAAAGTTAACTAACTAACAAAGTTAACTAACACAACTTTTACTTTCCTAGCTCTGCATGGAACCCTAGAGTCAGTGTGATCCTGAGGTACAGCTTTCCCACGGGCCTCCATTATCTCTAAGCAGCACACACTCCAGAGCATCTTATTAATGATATTTAATTACATTAAAATTAATGATGTTTTTCATCTGATCCTGGGTTGATTTTACAGCTGGGAGATAAGCTGGGGCGACTTTGGCTTTTCCGTCTCTCCATCTCAGCAGTCAAGTGCCCCCCTTTTATTTCTGTTGACTCTCTGCTTTTTCCAGGTGCCCCATTTTTCCACCTGCATTTCCTTCTTTGACTACCACCCCTCTCTTTTCCAGGAATAATTAGCTACCCCAAGCCACACAAATGATCCATTTCCACATGAGGGTTTCTGATGATATGGACAATGCAGTATTTCTCAACATAGTTTAATTTGCATATATGCTGGCCACACTTCATTAGGTTTAAAACATAGAGATTGTCAAATGAGCACTATCTGAAAGCTCCAACAATGCAATAGTTTTAGCAGACTCTAATCTCATCATTGTATACTTGAGTGCTCTGGGTTTTGCTGATGAAAATCTTTACAGAAGTTGAATGGAGTATTCAATTCTCAGGTTCAGGAATTTTATTATTTCCCGATGAAAATAATGGGGATTATAGATAGGATTTACTGCACTTGAACTGTATTGATGGTTTTTGTTTTTGTTTTATTTGAGCAAAAACAGGTGTTTGGGGGAATAAGCATTCCTGTTGTGAACTGTAATACAATAGCATTGAGAATGAAATGTTTAAAAACTGAATATAGGGCTTGATGATGAACATGAATTGGATGGTGGAAATTCTTTCAGAGTTCACAGTCTTATGTTAGTTAAAGGATTCAAAGAGTAAATTAGAAATATACTCTATTTGGATTTTTTTATTCTTGGTAAATGGTAAGAAATGCAGTCCTTGAATAATGCTTCATTGTATTGACAACCTAACTATTGGTTTATTAGGGCAGAAAACCAGAAGTATTACATCAAATAATTTCCCTATTTATTTCTTTCTCTACTTACCTCAAATCTTTCTTAATCTACTCTCTGCTCCACCTCCCCCCAAAAAACCCCATAAAATAATATCAAAATGTAATATAATAAAAACAATAATGACTAAAATTAAAATATCTCATTGCATTCATTCAGGTAAGCTTCAACATATTGTATAATTGAAAATTCCCCAATTATCTCTGCAACTGATCCTAGGATGCATTTCTTCTTCCATATTCTCTTGGCTCATTCCTTCATTTATTCATTCACTGAACATGTAAACATATATTTGTAGAAATCTGCTATATACCAGATATTATGATAGGCACTAGAGAAACAATGATGGGCCACCCCTTGTCTCTACTCTGATGGATACTGTAATCCAGGAGAGAAGGCTGACATTAATCTGTAAATCACGCTAGAAGAGACGTAAAATTATAATCATGACACATGCTAGGAAGAACAGGTTTATAGTGTCAGGAAAGCTTAGAGAAGTGAGATTTGATCTATCCTGGAGGACCAGGAAAGACTTTTCTGTAGAAACTGCTATGGAGCTGAGATCTGAAGGAACTATAGGCATTTGTTGGCCAAGAGAAGGTGGTGAAGGTGAGTGTTTCCCAAATGGAAGATACGATGTATGCAATGATCCAGTGGTAAGAAAGAAAATGGCACCATAGCACAACAGCCTCACCTCTTTAGACAAGAGTTTGGGTCTTTGGTTATTTCTTTTTTCCTTTGTATTTCTTTTTTCTTTGTATTTCCTTTGTATTTCTTTTTTCCTTTGTACTTCAGATTTCTAGAGATGAAATCTTTCTCCTTAAGAACTTGGTCTGCAAAGGAGAAGAAGCAAAGGGTAGGGTTTTCTTCCTGATGCCAACCCTCTTGCCCTCTCATTCGCCTTCCTCAGCCTTGTCAGAATTGACAAAGGAGTGGTAGACTAAAGAGGTCTTGTCTGGACATGAGCTATGGGAAAGTGTGTGAGGGCCTTAAGTGTCCAGTTGTAATTTTCTAGTTGGCAGCAGGCTCAGTGGAAAGAGTCCTAGACCTAGACTCAAAAGATTGGACTTTGCAGGATGAGTCATTTAACTTCTCTGAATCTCAATTTTCCTCATCTAATGGGTGGCTGTGAGGTTCAAATGAGACAGCAGTGCCAGAGAATATAACACATTTATTTATATATGTGAGAAACAATTTTATTTTTATTACTTATTCAGAAGTTCTGGGAAGGTTCAGCACACTTTTCAAATAGAATCTCAGAACGAAAATTTTTCTCAGTGACCAGAATGTATATTTTAAAATGTATGTTCTAAAATAGTATAATGATACACTTTCTCCTCAAAATAAGAATAGGACTAAAGGATGGTGTTGACCACTTGAGCTAGGGTGCATCTTGCTGCTGTGTTTACTGGTGCAATGGATCATTTGGGCAGTTCTGCTCACCGATTTGACTCTATTTAAAGTCTAAGTTCAATTCAGTCACCATATGTGGACACAGCTGGTGCTGGCTGAAACAGAATTAGATCACTTTCTGAGATGATTCCGATCTTCAAAGTACTTCAGCTGAAATACCAGATAAGTGAAGCAAAGGGTCATCTATGCTCTAAACAAAGGGTCATCTATGCTCTAAACAGAGGCTTTATCAGAATGGATCTCCTCTAGATCTGACACAAACTAACAAGTTTTAAGATCTTCTGGTCCTCACTGTTCCTATCACTATAAGGACTGGAAAAGAGGGGACACCAAAAGTTCATTTTAGCTCTTCTTTAACCACTATCAGGAGGTGTTAGAGTCCAACAGACTTGAATTCTTTTTTTTTTTGACATAAAATACTTCAGTGTGCATATTATCTATAGAAAGAAGAGCAAATTATAAGCACCTGCCAGAAACTTCAGGGGAAATTTTCCATTGAGCAAGAAAGGATGAGCAGACATTATTTCTACAGTACCCATTATTTCTAATTTGAGATTTATGAGAGGTCATTGATAACACATTACTTTATGGGTCATACTAATTTTTTTTAGTCAACTTAAACGTTAAGGGCTTTTGTTTTCTCTTGTTTACAGAAATAACATTTTAAAGGAAAAATAACATTTGCAAACAAAAAGTATTTAGTGAGAAGAGTAGAATTATCATAATTTAAAAAATATACCTTATTGACATACAAAAAGCTGTACATATTTAATGTATACAACTTGATACCTTTGAAGGTAAGTGTGCACCCATGAAATCATAATCATGATTTATGCCATAGACTTATTCATTACCTCCAAAAGTTTTCTTCCACCCTTCTATACATTATTATTAATATTTTGTGATAAGAACACAACATAAGCTTTACCCTCTTAGCAAAATTTTAAGTATACAATGTAGTATTGTTAATAGTAGGCACCATGATATACAGTAGGTCTCTAGGACTTATTCATCTTGTATAATGGAAACTTCATATCCTTTGAACAATACCTCTCCTTTCCCTCTCCCCCCAACCCCTGGCAGCCCCCATTCCGTTCTCTTCTTCGATGATTAACAGACCTGAATTATTATCCTGGTTCTCTTACTTATTGTCTTTGTGACCTTAGGCAAGTTACCTAGGCTTTCTAAGCCTATTCACTATTTTGTAAACCAAAGGAAACCTCACTGGGTTTCCATGAAGATAAACTGACATAAATATGAGATACATTTATGAGAATCTCTCATGCATATTGAGCACTAAATAAATGTTTATGACCTTCCATTTTGTTTTCTTTTCCACTTAAGTTTGTAGGAGTGAATTTGGTCTACATGAGCTTTTGTACTTCAGTTGGCCTCATCTCACTGAGAACTTCTTGAATGTGATTAAGACCCACCAAATTCTGCACAGTTCAAAGCCAATAACTGTTTATTGAATAGAAAATGCTTGAATTTCCTCAACACTCTGAGAGAGAAATAAATTTCCATTACTTCCAGTTATTTCAGTTGTAATAATTAGATATCAATCTTATGATTCATGATATTGCCTTATATTGAAATATAAGGAAGACAAATTCTTAAGAAGGTAAGGAGAAAATGAGTGTGAGATATTAAAAAGTTCCTTATGCATTTCTGAAATAAATGTAGTGTGCTTGTTTTTGAAAGAATTGCTGCTTCAGGGGAGAAAGGTGAAAATCTATTAAAGGGAAAAAGTTTCTAAAAAAGTTGAGAGTTTCTTTTTATTTTCTTCAACAAATTCTTACTGCCAAGTATTGGCTCTTGGAAAATACAGCTAGCCACCTATAAAGTTGTAATAAAAAATAGTAAAAGCAATGAAATGTACAATTAAGGATTACACACCCTAGATATCTTCTAGTTCATTAGTCTTCCTATCTCTGCCCAGGAGTTTTCTCAATCTCTTGCTCTTTGCTCCCAGACTCAACTACAGTGAAACTGATGATAAGGTTCACTCTTCTTTATAGTGTTTCCTTGCACAAAGCAATGATCTCTTAAAGATGATGTATAATACCCCCTCAGGAAATGCTGTCCATTTTAGACTTTTTTCTGCATGGTAGCGTTCTGTTTTTCTCAGTGAATGTTGTAAGCTAGATCAGTAGTCATAGGGATTTTTACTGGATTCACCAGTAGAGAGAGTTCAAACCAAATTGTGTGTAATTTTGGGGAAGGGGTTGTTCTAGAATATTCGAGGGTGAATTCAGGGAACTGAAGGAATCAGTAACCAAGTGTAGATGAAAACATTTGTTGATTCAACAAACATTTACTGAGCTAGGATAGGTACTGGAGATGAAAAAAAAAGTAAGAGAATCTATACTCTCTTCAAAGAGTTTATGTTTATAGTTTTGTGGAGGAATGTCTATGTGAGCCCACTGACTACAATGCCCTTTTCTTGGTATAATTACACAATGTAAAAAAAAAAAAAAAAACTAGAACTTCTTAAATAACCAGATTGGTGGGGAGGGGGTGGGGAGAGGAAAGTCATTTGTTCAGTGTGGATCCCAGAGTGACGAGAAGTCAACCTTCTCTTCAAAGGCTCTGGTGAGCCAGGAAGGTGGGGCCATGGGTTCCATAAGTCTGGGAGCAGGATATTTATCAGAGACCCCAGAGACTCAGGGGCTTATAACTTTTTTTCCCCACTGAATGACTCTGTGACCTTAACCACTCAATTATTTAGAGGCTTATTCATCTATAACTGGAGTGGGATTGGTGGTTAAGTACCTTAAATTCCCTTCTATGATGGATGCCTAGAAGTATGGCAAGGGGAGATGGGGGTACAGAACATGGGACCCTGATTTGTTGCAACTTCACTGGTGGAGTTACCTCCTTCTTGCCTCCTTAAGTCACTGTCCAACACTGTGGTGCTCACAAACCAAAGTCCCCTTAAATCGCTCTTCCTCATTGATGTCCTGAGGAATCAGGATCGTTCTTAAATGTGGGTTAGGAATAGCCCACTAAAAACCCATATTCCCAGTTGGGACAGATTCATTCTGGTTTAGGGGACTTCCCTTTGTGTTTTCACAGGTATCTATGCTTACCTCTACTGTAAGAAGTGTAACTGTGTATCAAAACATGTTAGTTGTCTAGTCAGCTGTTTGGAGAGAGGAGGAAGTCTCAATAATCTCTCCACACCCAGCTCTCAGCACAGAGCTAGGAATGTAGTAAATGCTTAATATATGTTTGCCGGATGAATGGATGAATGAATGAATCAATGAGTGAATGAACTCACATTTTGCTGAAAGTCTGATAGTTATAGACAGTATACAATTTCCCCCAGGTTATGGTAATATTGAGCAGCCAGAAAGGTTAAGTTCCAGACATAACTATGATCTTTATTTCAAGTGCAAATAGCCTTTATTTTGTAGAAAAGTTTAGTATCATAAAGACCTTCTCCTGAGATTGATTTTTCTCTCAAATCTGTATCTGTGTCAAAATGCCACAAACAAAGTTCTGCAGAAAATGCAGTGAAAATTATTCAAGGTGAGCAAGGAGAAAATATCAAAGCAAGTCTTTCAGGTGGAAAGGTAACATGGCTTTAAGTAAAATCCTTTCTCCTTGCCCATCTTGAATAATTTTCACTGCCTTTTTCTGAACTTGTAATCCTTTCTAATTTGTACCATATTCTCTGACTAGGGGTATATGCTCATTGACCTGTCATCCAAGTTATGTTTACACAAATAACTTTAACATTAGTGATAATAACTGATATATTTGAATGCCAGGCTATGTGCTTTCAGTGATGTTATCACACTGAAGTTCTATATTCTTGTAAGAAAACATTATCCTCCTTATTTTTTTAATAATTAGAAAGTTAGAGGGTGAATAACTTTTCCAAGGTTTTGCACCTGGTAAGTGTCAGAGTTAGAAGTCACACCAAGATCTAATTTCATTATCTGTATTATTTTAATTATTTCTTGTTGTCCCTCATGATATTAAATTCTTGATAGAGGGAATATATTTTGTCTAATAATCAGAAAATCCAATGAAATAAAAAGACAATTGTAAATGGTGAGTACATGGAAAAAATCAGTCAGTTGCCTGCATTTTTCACCTATGAGGATCTTGTGAGGTATTATGATATATCACCAAATATTAGATTTTTCCATAATAAAATTAGAGATTCAAAGAATTTGGGAATTCATTTTTACAGAGAGCATTTATTGATCACCTACTGTGTACCTGCTTTTCTGAGCTTGGGGCATAGCAGAACTGAACAAAATCCTTACTCTCCAGAAAACTGGGAGAACAACACAGATAAAATCCATGATCTTATGGAATTCTCATTCCCATTATTGTCTCAATTACAGTTCAGGTAGAAACAAATTATCCCAAATTACACAGATAATCGCCTCTTTAGTCCATTTCACTGCTCCTGTAGACTTAACCAGCCTTAACTACCTATTGGGATCCCAAACATTCCTTTGAAAATGAATTAAATTTGTAGAATGGAGAATAAAGAAAAATATTTAAAATTGTTTTTTGATCTGTGCTCTGTTTCTCAGTGGATAATATTGAAGTAATATAATTTCTGCTTTGGTAGAATGGTAATGAGCTTTTATGCTCTAATATTATGTGGGAATTAGGGGATTGTTGACAATAATTGTGCCTCAAAAATTTGTGAATTATTTAGTGAATTAAAATTTACTTCATTAACTCACTCAAATTGCACAGGTGTGGACAATAGTCCCCAAGGTCATCGATGTATACAAGCTGAACCCCTGTGGACATGGTAGGTCAGTAACTCACCAAGACATGCCATGACCTTTATTTGGGAAAAAACTTTTTTTTTTTTTCAAAGAGAAAATTGGCCACCTATTGGGTTGGCCAAAAGTTTCCTTCATTTTTTTCTGTAAGACGGCTCTAGTAGTACTTAGTTGTCTTTAACTTCCTTCAAAACAATTGTGTTTGATTGCATATGACAGCTGTCATATCAGGGTGCATTTTAAAAAAGACATCAAAATTGGTGAATTTTTGTGTAGACATTTTAATATTGAAGATGGAAGAAAAAAGCAACTTTTTTGGCATATTATGCTTTATTATTTCAAGAAAGGAAAAAATCCAAGCTAAAGGTAAAAAAAAAAAAAAGATTTGTGCAGTGTATGGAGAAGGTGCTGTGACTGATCGAACATGTCAAAGGTGGTTTGCAAAGTTTCATGCTGGAGATTTCTCGCTGGATGATGCTCCACGGTTGGGTAGACCAGTTGAAGTTGATAGCGATCAAATTGAGACATTAACTGAGAACAATCAATGTTATATCATGCAGGAGACAGCAGAAATCCTCAAAATATCCAAATCAAATGCTGAAAATCATTTGCATCAGCTTGGTTATGTGAATCCCTTTGATGTCTGGTTTCCACATAAGTTAAGGGAAAAAAACCTTCTTGACTGTATTTCCGCATGCAATTCTCTAGTTAAACGTAATAAAAATGTTCTGTTTTTAAAACAAATGGTGATGGGGTATGAAAAGTGGATACTGTACAATAATATGGAACGGAAGAGATCATGGGGCAAGTGAAATGAACCACCACCAACCACACCAAAGGCCGGTCTTCATCCAAAGAAGGTGATGTTGGGATTGGAAGGGAGTATATGGTGGTATTGGAAGGGAGTCCTCTATTATGAGCTCCTTCTGGAAAACCAAACAATTAATTCCAACAAGTACTGCTCCCAATTAGACTAACTGAAAGCAGCACTCGATGAAAAGCATCCAGAATTAGTCAACAGAAAACTCATAATCTTCCATCAGGATAATGCAAGACCGCATGTTTCTTTGATGACCAGGCAAAAACTGTTACAGCTTCACTGGGAAGTTCTGATTCATCCACCACACTCACCAGACATTGCACCTTCAGCTTTCCATTTATTTAGGTCTTTAAAAAATTCTCTTAATGCAAAAAATTTCAATTCCCTGGAAGACTGTAAAAGACACCTGGAACAGTTCTTTGCTCAAAAAGATAAAAAGCTTTAGGAAGATGAAATTATGAAGTTGCCTGAAAAATGACAGAAGGTAGTGGAACAAAAGGGTGAATACATTGTTAATACATTGTTCAATAATGTTCTTGGTGAAAATGAAAAATGTGTCTTTTATTTTTACTTGAAAACCAAAGGCACTTTTTGGCCAACCCAATACTTTTCCTGCATTCATCAGCTAATTGCTCCTTCTGCTTCACATGCCTCATAGATGAGTTATCCCCAGAAGAAACTTTGAATCAAAGACTGGCTCCTTTTATCAAGCAGCATCACTTGGTAGACAGGATACTCGAATAGCTCCAGTTACTGGTAGTGACTGTACATTTTAGGTATTTAGTCCATTAGTCCATTACCTGTAACCTTTGGGAATCCTGGGACTTAAGCTTTGTGGCTTTGACATGTTGGGTGTGATCTTGGATATCCCTGAAATGTAGTAATAGCTCTTTTTTTTTTTCTGGTGTGAATTCACCTCAGCTGTCATTGAAGGCAAATGTGTAGGGTAATTAGGGAACTTATGGCAGTGACTTACTTTTATTCTACACATACATCACCAAAGGACTTTATGAAAATTCATATCCTGGTTTTCTAGGTCCAGAGAAGGGCCTGAGATTCTGCATTTTCTCCAAGAGTGCTGGTGATGCTGGTCCTTGGAGCACCCTTTAAATGGAGAGTGAACCTGATCGACTACCCATGAATCACAGCTCAAGTCAGCTGTGTTGTTTTCCTTTTATTGTTACACGCCCAGTAATTGTAATTAAGGTTTCAAAGAAGCAACTTAAAAATTTGTGGTTGCAATTGAATGTACTTTATGAAGAAAATATATGCTACACTGATGTTCACAATTCGGGATTAAGAAACTCTCACTTGAGATGGAAACCTCATCCATGTCAGGGGCTCATTTTGTATGTTTGGGGAACTCCTTCACATACGTTATCTTGTTTGGACCTTACTACCTCTTTGATGTTGACCAGCTGAATATTTTGCTAACTTATTTTTACAGATAATTCAAATGAGAAACATAGCAGTGAGTGACACCCCCAAGATCACACAAAGCATTGTGACAAAGCAGAGGTATGAAACCAAGGATCCCAGCTTTCAGTTTTGTGGTAGAGTCATCTAACAAAATGCTTTTCATTTTATCCTTCCAAAACCCTCTAAATTGATTGCCTTGCTTCACATATTGTATGTTCAAACTAAAGTGTTATATATGCTTATAATATACTTAGCTATCATCCATGTCATTACCATTATCACCCAAAACACTCCATGGCAGTGCTTCTGAAAAGCACTTATTATGTTTAAGGAATAGTTTGCGTGTACATTGGATATACAAAAGAACATAGGAGTCAAGGCCTGCTGTTCAAATACCACACAAATGATTTTCATGACAACATAAGAGAGGAGATTTGAAATATCAAATTACAGATATCAAATCAAATGAGCTAATACAGTTTTGTTAGATGCTTAATACCTAATGAACACTCAAATAATGTTACTATCAAACAGGTGTCTAAACAATAAAAGTTATAGAATATTGAAATATTTAGTGGTCAAGGAAATCTCAACAGATGAAGGAAGATTTTTACTGGCTCTTGAAAGAAGTAAAATCAAAGTGGTTAAGAGCAAGCCTCTGGAGTTTAGGTGCCTGGATTTGAATTACAGCCCAGCCAATCCCATGCTGTGTGAATTTGGGCTAAGTAACTTGACTCAGTTACTCTCAGAAGTAACTCTGAGCCTAAAGTTGCTCATTGGTAAACTGGGGAGAGAATAATTGGTTCTACCTCAAGTGTTGTTGAGAAAATTAAATAAGACATAAAAAAACACTTAGTATACTGCTTGATACGTGGAAAATGCTCTGTAATCAGAGCTAATTTTATTGATCACCTACTTGTTCTAAGCACTACTTACACGTGTCTACTCATTTCAGCTTGACAGCAATCCCATGAGGTCCTGCATTATTATTCCCATTTTAAATATATGAATACTAAAGTCCAGAGAGATTAAATGACTTGCCTTAACTCACACAATTTGGAATTGTGAGAAATGTGGTTAAAACCCAGGTACCTGGCCTTAAATCTGTGTTCTTTTCTAAACTATACCAACTGTACAGACATCAGTTCTATTATTACTTCTACTATACTACCACCACCACCACCACTATGACTATTTTTGTTGTTATTTTTGTGATTGCTGCAGTAGTTATTAATATTATTTGTATTGTATGCCATTACAGCTTTAGGAAAGCTGAACAAATTAAGGTGAAATGGGGTGCATTCTAGTGTGAGTAAAGGTAGAAAGGTGGAGATCCATCTGGCCTGATAGAGAGCTGCTGGGCCGGTATGACTGAGGTGGAGAGCTTGTGGGGTGAAGAACTAGGAAATTAGGTGGAAGAGGGAGGTTGGTGCCAGACTATAGGAGATCTTTAATCTCACTCTAACTTGATAGGGCTTTGTTCTGAGGAAAACGGGAGATTTTTTTTTTTTTATTGGAGTATAGTTGCTTTCCGCTACTGTATCAGTTTCAGCTGTACAGCAAAGTGAATCATGCATACGTATACATATATCCCCTCTTTTTTGGATTTCCTTCCCATTTAGGTTACCACAGAGTACCGAGTAGAATTCTCTGTGCTATACAGTAGGTTCTCATTAGTTATGAAAATGGGAGATTTTGAGTCTTTTTAATAAGGGAATGATTAAGTTGTGTCGCCCACCCATGTGCCCCACTCACTCTAATGCACATTAGGAATGTAGCTAAAAAGGTCTTAGCTATTCTCAGGACAAGAGATATGATCACAGACTCACAAACACATATGCTGTACACTAAGAAACCCACACATAAAATGTGGCTATAAAGTAATGATGCTAATTGCACAAGGCTCATGTGGAATCTATTTTATTACTCTATAGCTTTGGCTCCTATATAAGAAATATATTAGAAGATAAAACTGGGAGAATCAATCACATTGCTTAGAAGTTCTTCTATGTGACTCACTTAGCGAGTATATGATGGAAGAAACTTTTATGGTAGGGGAATTCCTATCAGTCACAGCTTTTATAACTGTTTATTGAAGATATACACAGCTCTACAATGGCAGTGCTAAAATTGGCTTTTACTTCCTTGAACCATCATTGTATTGAACCACGTAACCAGAAAATCACAATGTGGTGATCTTTCTCTACACTAATCCTTCCATGAGCGCTTAATGGCTTGTCTGTTCAGCTTGGAGATAATAAACCTTGCATTGAAGCAAGAGCTGTCTTGGTGACTTTGCATAAATCATTATTTGTAAAAGTGAAGGAAAACCTATAGATAGGAACCAAGGACTGGGATTGCTCAGCTTTTAAGAATTAGCTCTGGTAATTGCTGTGACTACATTAGAAATGCACTGAGAAAATAGACACAGACCAAAAAGTAAATCTTATCTCTCAAAGTGATCAATATAACAACTTCCAACACAGGAAGGGCAATTATTAAATATCCTAGCAAGGTTTGTCAGAGCAAAACAACATTGTAATAAAATGCCTGCTAGGTAGAAAATGGGAAACAAAGACCTATAGAAACATGGAGACATTCTTCTATAGCTAAAAATCAAGTTGACGTGTTATAAGAAAGTGTACATAGAAAATAGTTATGTTATTAAAATAGTACAACTTAAAATTTTAAAACTAGTTATTTCCGATGATTTTAAAATATTGCTTCAATTAAGATAGTTTTCTTAAAGCAGGAGACTGATTGGCTTCCCACATGGGATTTGTACCATCCTGTTTTTCAGCTTCTCCTGTCATACCTTGAGTCACTGTTGAATCACTCCATTTCTCAGCATCCTACTAGGCTAAGAGAACACAAGCATTTTCTTGAAGTAAAGGCAAATAGAATTTTCTCCCAAACACAGATTCACAAGAAAACAAGACAAAGAGAGATTGAAGAGAGAAGTAGGACACTATATTTAGGCCAGTTGCCTGATTTCCACCAAACTTTACCCTAATTTCTTTTAGGCTCTTGTCCCAGAGGCTGATTTTTTTTTGTTCAAGAAGCAGACACACCTACAGTGGATAGCCCAGCCAGCAAAAAATACTCTCAGATTAGTAACAGACCACTAAACAGCACACTGGTGAGTCTGAAGCTGATAGAATATCATCCTGATGTGTTAGCCAATGGTTCAAAGTTTGCACAGGGAGGCTTTGTTTGTTTGTTCATTTCTTTCTTTTTCCATTTTATTATTTCTGCTCTTTATACACTTTTTTGCTTTCTCCAAGTTACCTCCCACCCCTATTCCTCTTCCTTTCTTCCTTTCTTCATGCTTTTTTCATTCCTCCTACCTGGGCTTCTGCAATAGTCTCCTAACTGGTTTCCCTGATTCTACCCTTGCCCCTAAAGTCTGTGCTCAACCCTGTAGCCAGAGAGACCTTTTTAGGACATAAGTCAGGTCATACCCCTCTGCAAAACACCCTGCCCTGTCTTCCTATTTTACCCCAGTCCAAACCAAAGCCCGTGCAGAGGCTACAAGGTCCTACAAGATCCAGTCCTCTGTTTATTTGCAGAGCTTTTTTCTTCCTTATTTCTCCCAGACAAGACAGACCCACTCCCAACTTAGTGCTCTTTTATTGGATCTTCCCTCAATATCTGAATGACTGACTCTCACTTTCTGTGAGACTTTGCTTAAACCTCACCTTCTCAGTGACCATTGACTACCTTGTTTAAAACTGAAATCAACCCTCCTCCTCTCCTTCAACTCTGGCTATTTTTTTAAATTAATTTTTATTGGAGTATAGTTGATTTACAGTGTTGTGTTAGTTAACCCTGGCATTCTTAATTTCCTTTACCCTGTTCTTTTTAACATATTACACAATTTACATATTTATTATGTTTATTGTTAATTGTCTTTCTTCTTACACTAGAATGTAAGCTCTATTAGAAAGGGACATTTGCTTGTTCAGTGATTTATTCCCTGAGCCTAGAACAGTGTCTGAGAAAAGCAGGTACCTGATAAATATATTTTTCAAAAAATGAAAGTAACTATCTTCAAGATGGGAAACAGACAAGATAGTGAAATATAAAACAATTGGTAAGTGTGATCATGGAGGTCTGTAGTTATTTTAAAAGTAAAAATAGAAATTTTCCATCTCTGTTAGCATGAGGGTGAAGACAAGCTTGAGGAAATGATCAGAGAAATGGTAACATTAGTGCAGGATTTGGGAGCATGATGAGAATTTCACCAGGCAGACTAGAATATCACAGGTGAGAGAATGTGTTCTGGATAGAAAGAACAACATATGAGAAGGCACTGGTGTGTGAGAGCCACTTTGTGTATATATTTGCAGAAAGAAGGTGCAAGCAATACACTTAGATGTATTACAGGGAACATATAGGGTAGAAGTTGGAAATGAGGTTGTACAGGTAAAGCAATAGAGGAGCCAGTTGATCATGGGTCTCACTTGCAAAACAAAAGAGATTAGATTTGTACCAAAGACAACAGGTATTCACTGAAGGATTGAACAGGGGAGAAATGATGCAATTTAAATTTTTAAATATAGTGATAGCATAGGATGGATGGGAGAAAATGCCTCTGGTGTCTAAGAAACCATTTGCAGGATACTGGTGGAGACTTCAATTAAGACAATGGAATCAGAGAGCTGAGGGGTCATGTCTGAGAAAGATTTAAAAGGAAGACCTCTCACGAATCAGTAACTGATAGCTGATGAAGTGCAAGGAACAAGGATGAGTCTAATATAATTCTGACATTTTTAGTATGAGTGACCAATTGGATTGTGATGATATTAGCTATAAATGGAAAATTAAGAGATGAGCAGGTTTGGGGAAATAAAGTTTTTAATGAAATGTTGAGTTTTTTGTGCTAGGGAACTCCCAGAGGAGTCATAAAGTAATTAAAAATAAGTGAATTAAGTGGGTAGAACTTAGGATACAAGTTTAGAAAGGTGGTGATAGATATCTGAGCAGGAATAGTTAATGACAGTTAAACCATGATGAGTAGTGTCATTGTCCCACCAGAATCTGCCGAGTTATAAGAAAGCCAAGGTTGGTGTTCTGGGGAAAGTTATTAAAGTTACAGGTAGTATTGTTAGGTAGAGGAAATACTACCTGTGAATGGGATATTGCATAAATCAACAAAGATTTGGGAAGATAAGGAGGTGTAGTGGTGTCATGGAAGTCAAGAAAGAAAGGAATGACCCCCATGATTCGGTACTGTAGGGAGACCACTGAAGATAAGGAAAGGAGACCCAGGAGTTACCCACCTTACTAAGAAAAATTTTCAGAGGTGTTTTGGGAATGGAAGATAAACTACAGTGTATTGAAAAGTCTAAGGGATATAATGGGTAGAAGATTATGTTTATAGATGAGTCTTTTTTTTTTTTAAGCTGTGGTTTTCTTTTTTTTTTTAAGATGTTGGGGGTAGGAGTTTATTAATTAATTAATTTATTTTTGTTGTGTTGGGTCTTCGTTTCTGTGCGAGGGCTTTCTCTAGTTGCGGCGAGCGGGGGCCACTCTTCATTGCGGTGCATGGGCCTCTCACTATCGCGGCCTCTCTTGTTGCGGAGCACAGGCTCCAGACGCACAGGCTCAGTAGTTGTGGCTCATGGGCCTAGTTGCTCCACAGCATGTGGGATCCTCCCAGACCAGGCTCGAACCCATGTCCCTTGCATTAGCAGGCAGATTCTCAACCACTGCGCCACCAGGGAAGCCCTAGATGAGTCTTTAAGAAACCAGATATGAAGGGTAGCATAGAAATAAGGAAGCAATTTAAGGTGGATATAAGGTGAAGAGAAGATTATTTCTCATACAAGAGAGAATTGTTGGGCAGATAGATTCAATGCTGTCCAAGAGTTTGAAAATGAAGGAGAGAGACTAAGCTGTTCTCATCCCTGAAGGAAGGGACCCATTCTGTGTGGGGAGAAATAGGAGTTGGGATGCAGATCAAAAATGGAGGCATTAGCCCCCAAAAGAAAAAAAGAACATTATTTGTTCTTTGAAGTTGAGAGGAGAGGATGGTGGTGTTTACAAATAAACATATGGGGAACACTGGGGTATTAAGGAATCAATATATAACTCTCCCCACTCCACACCATGTTCCCTGAATTCAGAACCAAATGCAGAATCACACAATGAGGCAGAGAGATGAAACTCAATGTGGAAGCTTTATAAGTGATAGGTTGACTGGAAAACGCCCTGTGAGGTATGGGTCCAGAGACTTGTTAATATTCTAGCCATGAATTAGGTATTAGACAGGCATATAGAGCTGGACAGCTTGACATATCCAAGCTTCCCCAAAGAGAATGGGCCCCTTACTCTGGGGCCAAGAACAGTGAGCAGATGCCAATGTGTGCTCTCTGAAGATGGATCTCAAGGAGAGAAGGGGTTGAAGTGAGCATGTCCAGTCCTTTCTCCCATATGAACCAATCAGATACTTAATTCTGGCACCATGAGACTGTTGATACAGGAAGTCCCCTTTCCAACAGGGAAAATTGATGAGGTTAAGGGAATTCCCACTTTGATTTATTATTTGAAGCAGAAAGTGAGTTCTTCCTATGTTTGAGGGAGGTGAGAATAGGGGTAGGAGGGCTGAGGAAACATAGTGAATGTGTGTAATGGCTGCTGTGAGGAATGAAAGAGTGATCCAGGGACATATGGAAGAATTGTTCAGGGGAATCAAAGCCCAGCTGAGGACAGAGAAATACGTTTACTCTTCTCCAGAAGGTCCTGGAAGGTATTGTCTAGGAGATAAATGCTTTAATTTATACTGAATTGGGAACTTTCATGGGAGTTGAAGTGGTGGCAAAAGAATGGTTGAAATCATGAAGTCTAGACTTGTGTCTCGGTTCTCTATTTCTGCACAACAAATAACTACTAAAGTGAATGGCTTAAAATAACAGAGATTTATTTTTTCTTATGGTCAGGAATCCAGGCAAGATTCAGCTGAACAGTTCTTCTGGTGAAATGCCATCACTTAGGTTACTCATCTGACCTAGACTGGGCTGGAAGGTCTAAGGTTAATTCCTTTACAAGTCTGGCACCTCTACATGGTCTTTCTTTGTCTCTCTCTCTCTCTTTCTTTTTTCCTTCCCTTCCTTCTCTCTTTCTCTCTCTCCACATTGTGTGTTATCATTTAATAATCTTACTAGCTTCTTTATGGTGTGGAGGTTGGCTTCCTTGGAGAGCACAGAAGGGAAAGTTGCTAGACTTCTTCAAAGTGAGGACTGAAACTCAACAAAGACAGTTCTGCACATGCCAGTAATTACAAGGCCAGCCCAGATTCAAATAGAATGATTGAAGTAGACACACTCTCTCTTTCTTTTTGTAAAATCAGGGTATAGTTGTTTTACAATGTCGTGTTAGTGTCTACTGTACCGTGAAGTGAATTAGAGTTCCCTGTGTTATATAGCAGGTTCCCATAGACTCTCCCTCTTAATGAAGGGACAAGCTGCATATACAGGGAGAAGGGCAATTGATGACAGCCATCTTTGAAGACTATCTACCACCACAGGAGAGTGGGAAGAAAATGCATCCAGCTTCCTGATATGCAAAGAGAAAACCCAGGATTTCACTTGCCCATAGAAGAGGCTAATGGCTGGAGTTTATTTTATGGGTGAATTTCTCCTACCCATAGAGGGAACTGTAGTATTTCTGTTAGAAGGCAGAAAATCTTTCATAGTGCCATGGATTTTCTAGCAAAAGTTTCAGGGCTTAGGGGAAAAAACCCTAATGTATTTGAAATTTCATTTTGATGTTCTTTTTTTAAAACATCTTTATTGGAGTATAATTGCTTTACAATGGTGTGTTGGTTTCTGCTTTATAACAAATTGAATCAGTTATACATATACATATATCCCCATATCTCTTCCCTCTTGTGTCTCCCTCCCACCCTCCTTATCCCACCCCTTTAGGTGGTCACAAAGCACTGAGCTGATCTCCCTGTGCTATGTGGTTGCTTCCCGCTAGCTATCTATTGTACATTTGGTAGTATATATAAGTCCATGCCGCTCTCTCACTTCGTCCCAGCTTACCCTTCCCCCTCCCCATGTCCTCAAGTCCATTCTCTACGTCTGTGTCTTTATTCCTGTCCTGCCCAGCTCACTCTGAGGAGTAAAACTAGTTGGGACATGAAAGTGTCACACTAAATTAGGCTCTGCTTGGCCTTTGGGAAGATGGTAAAATTAGGATTTGCCATGAAAACATGCAAGAATTTGAATCTCATAGGTAAGGCTGCTGTTTAGGAACTATATGAGTCTGGTATAGGTGATGTAGGAAGCCCTCTTCCTCTGAGGGTTTACTCCTTCTATGGCAGTGCTTAGCTCCTTTTTGGACCCAGGATTATTCATTATCTAGGGCTTGTCATGTATGGGCTCATATCCTTTTAGAAACCCCTGGTTTTCCTTGGATTTTCTCACTAGAGTTTGCGTTTCCACTTTGACCTTCCATGCAGTTTCTCTACCTGTTCCTTAGGGCTTTAAATTCTGGAGTAGATGTGAAGCTCCTTCTCTATTCTTGTTAGGGGAACAAAATTTTTTTCATATTCTTTGACTTTAGACCAACTAAATTTTCACCTTTAGAGGCCCCACCTTATTTCCTATGGAAAATTGAGCTACACATTCTTGAGGTTTCCTATGACCACTTCCCTGAGGTTGTACCAAGGTTCTGGGATCATCACAAAGTACCAATGCACTGGTTCTATTGAGAAGTGTATGGTCCCAGCCTCCACAATGCACAGTGCATTTAAGGAATCTTTGGTAAGGTTGTGAGCCCTGGGCCCTAGTCTCTCTGGGACACTATGTGGTCATTCACTGAATTTTTGCCCACCATCTGGTACCACAAAGAGGTAGGTTGCAGGTATCCTCAGCACAGAGAACTATGTGACTTTTTTTTTCACCAACTCTCTTCCATCCAGGAAAATTGCTTTTAATTATTGGGTATCCCTCTTATTTCAAGCACTACTGTTCTTAATGAGTTTAGGCTTTTGACTATAAAAGCCAGGAGACTTGTCACAAATATCTCTTGATGTAAGCCTGTTGCCTGCTTGAATGTGGACAAAAGACATGGGAAAGACAGAGAAAACATAAATTAGTAATGCAAAACTCTTTCTGCCACGTTTCATGTCACTACCAATCAAAGATGATTTGTCCATGTGTCTCTACCTCCCAGAGGGACCACTAGGTAGTCTGTTAAACAGTTTCATCTAAGTGAACATGATAATTCAAAACAGTGATAGAAGCTGTCTGAGCTCCTACAATCCTCATCCTGGCATATGTGTCCGTTTCAATAGTGGCCCTCTGGAGAAAATGCCTAATTTTGTTAGTCATTCAAAGAAATGACATGCCTTTCAATGTAGGTAGAATCAGAGGGAAAGAATGAGACAGGTGAGTGTGGGCAGGACAGTACAGGATTATCTCATTACAATACTTAAGTATTGGATTATTCAGCCTATTGTAGAATAGGGTCTGTTGATGTGCCCACACTGACACAAATAACAAAGATGCTAACATTTGAATATCACTTTATAATATCTGCAGCACTTTTCTACCCACAATTTTATTTGAACCTGGATTCTAAACCCATAGAATATTGCCATTGAAAGGAATTACGTGACCTCTTTTCCCATCCAACACAAGAATCTCATTTAAAAACCTAATGGACACTTGCAGTTACTTGTCCTTGAAAAATTCAGGTGACGGAGAGCCCATGACTTCAGGCTGCCAAGTATTTTAAAAGTACAATTCTACTTGCTCAGAAGAATTTTTGTTTTGAACAGAGCTGATAGCTATATCATCCATAAATTCCATTCATTAGCCTCAGTGTGAGAAAAAGAGAGCTAGCCTTTGGAGTCAAAATCACAGCTTAGCCACTGACTGGTGATTTTGGGCAAGTGGCATGAACTCTCTGAGTATCCACTGGCTCATCTGTAAAATGCTGATAATCTGCTGACCACACAGAATTGCTTCGAGTATTAAAAGAAATGGTGAACTGTGAACCTTAAAGATAATACCTCATTTGGTCCTCACCCAATGTAGGGGATTTTATGACGAATATCACTTATTGTTTCATGCTATAATATACCAAGTTTCCTTTCAGGCTTAAGCCACTGCTTTAACTCTGAGTGTATCAGCTTCATGAAGCCTCTCCTTGCTCATGTACTGCTTCCAACATGCTAAAATCATGAAACATCATGCCTTCCACCTGAGGGTCAGTCAAGAGCCAATCTGTGCTGAGTGAACCTCACCAAAGCCTGTGTGAACTCAGACCTGACTTTTGCAGACATTATTTCTCTGGCTCAGGGGTCTTTTTCCTTTACTTCTGAGTTCTATTAAGCTCTTGATTATTGACCTTACTGTACATTTGATACTTTTTCTTTACAACCTACTCCTTCTTCTACGTATGACATCACCATGCACAGCACACCCATCTTCTCAGTAACTTGTGCCAGAAATTGGGAATCATATTTGCCTTCACCCTTGGCCCAAGTGCCACATTCAATCAGTCACTAAGTTCTGTCAATTCTACCTCCAAATTATATCTCAAACCTGTCCCCTTCTCTCCATTGCGCCTGCCCAGTCCAGATGCGCACCATCCCTTCCTGGAACTATTATAAGGGCTTTGCCAAATGGATGATGTCAAGTCATCTAAAAAACTTATAAAATTAAATGATAACCCAGCCTCTATTTAAGGAAACCAAGGTCTATGTAAAATACTTAGGACTATCTCTAGCCCACTCTCTCCTTTTTTTTTTCTTTTTTATTATTAAAGTTGTAAGTTTCAAGTTATCTGGAAAATTCAGTTATATGGAACCCCTTATTTCCTAACTGTGCTAAGTGAAAAAGAGGACTAATATAGTGTATTTATTCAAGATTGATTTTTGCAAAGATTGTTCCCAAATGGGGATTGTGCTTGTGACTCATGAAGTCTCTCTTTTTGTTCTGGCTGCTTTGAAAAGCCAAGCAAAAGTTCCTTCAAGCCTAGCAGTTAATTGTCACAGTGATGTCTGTTTGATGACTCCATATTTATTTTAAGAGGAACTGCATCCCGTTGGGCCTGCCAGGATGAGTTAGCTGCGAAATGCATTCCTAAATAGCTAAATGATTCAGCGCAGGATCCCATATATGAAATTGACTTTGTAATGTGGATGCATGTCTATCTGTTGGAAAATCTATCTATTTCGGTTCTGTGCTTTATTTTATAATTCAATATTGCATATGAATAGGTAATGGAGGGAAGCTTTCCTGCCTCACAAAACCCATGTTGCAACCAATATGTCGTTAAAACTATGGGCAGGTACTTGGAAGCTTCCTATGATGAGAACTCAGTCATATGGGGTCAATGTCTCTGAAAACATTCAGAATTGCACATTGCTGTTTGCAAATAACAACTAGGATGCTCTTGAACCGAGAAACCCCCAAGAGGGTACTTACCTCCTTTGCATCAATAAAGTACAACAGCTTCTTGTCAGAGGCTGACTTTTGCTTACAGCTAGAAATCTGGCTAAGCTCAGTTTCTAACCACTTAGAGGCTTCAAATAATTCCCAAATTATACATTCCTTCAAAGGGAATATGCTTTAAATCAAGTGTATAATGTTAGGAAAATAATAATTCACACACTTGCACAACTTAGCAGCCTGTTTAAACATAAAGAGAATAGAGAGAGGCACAGATTGTGCCTTGGCCACTGGCCTCCCCACTTCCCCACAAAGTGCTCAGGGAATGAGCTTCTTTTTAAAGAGAAAGAATTTAATCAGCACTGAAACCCAGAGTGGCTCAACTGGGCATTTTGTTCCCCAAATAATATATTGAGAATAAAAATGTTGGTGTTTTTCTGAGATAGCATGAACCCTGGTAAAGTAAGGTTGCTTGCTTGTGGCAAAGGGCCAGAGCACTAACTTGGTTTTCAGCAAATTCTCTAAGTGTGCTTCCCTCCATTTCTACCAAAGAACCCAAAGTCTACAAAATGACTGTGTATTCTACCTGTGGTTCACTCTATTCTGTGGACTGCCTGTTAATTCTGAGGGGGAAAACAATCCTTCATGTTGACAAAAGGAGTGACTTGGGTGGGGTAAGAGATGCAGCATGTTTCCAGGGACAGCCATCTCCACTAGGGGTCCAGGGGGAAACACCCAGAACTCTAGGTATCCAGGTACACATGAACCTGTCTTCTCTCCTTAGCATCTGAAATGGTGCTAGGTACCCTCTTTGGGAGAATCAAGAACATATTCATTCAAATGATTTTTCTGAGTTCTGTCGATTAGATAAGGAACCCCAGATGAGAAAGGCTGGTTAAGAGTCATGATACTCAATTTCTAATCTTTGTATGGCATAAATCTATGAGATTTTGAGAAATCCATTTAATCGAACTGGGTATCATTTTCTTTATCTGTCAAATAAGAGGAGCTGGTCGATTTCTGAGATGGCTTGTTACTCAGAGAATCTCAAGTGAATGAGAAGGGAGGTATTATGCAGAGGGGTTATTTATATTGATGGTTTGCTCAGGGGTTTTGAAGCTTCATAGTTTAAAATTTTTGTGCACACTTTTATGCTGAAGTATTTTTTCCTTAGATCAAAATTAAGAAGAAAGAAGTATCATGGAATCTAGTACAGTCTTGCAGCCAACATTTGAATTTCTTCTAAAACACTTTTACTAAATAACTATATATTCCATATTTGAGTGCCTCTAGTTACAGAATACCCACAGTCAGCAAATTTACTCATCTTTGAAGCACTCTAACTGTTCCACCTATGTAATATGTTCTTTCCCTCACCCTACAATGACTACAAAAGATTACATTCCTTTTATACAAAAAGCCCCCCACAAAACTATCGAAAAATGGTCTAGTTCATGGAAACTGACTGCACTCAGTACTTCCACTGTCAAAAGTACTCAAGTACTCACTTTTGTTTCAGTACTGCCTTATAAATACCCGGAGTACCCCCATCTGGAGTCTTCCATGCCAACAGACTTAGCTTGCAATGGTTCAAATTACCATGTTTTGGGGAGGGAAGCAAATTAACACCTAGCTTCCATACAAGAAGTACAGTATGGGGATCATACATGGGGGCATCCATGCCTGAAAGAAAATGTTCTCTACACCACCAAGTGGGACCTACATCAGTTGGGGGACATAAGTTGACAATGCCTCCAACGTGGCCCCCTGGACATCTAATAAGCCTAAAGTATCCTAGTTCAATTTGAATAAGTGTGTCTAGTCCTTTTTCCTGAAGGGACTACCCAAGAATAGTCCATCCAATCTGTCCTGTTTGTCTGCACCACCACCTGTTCAAGAGCTATGGCAACAGAGGTGGGGAAGACATCTTGAGTTACTGATGGTGGTTGTGTGTGGGGGAAACAGGGACTGGGGAATCTCCTGATGTTTCTGATAGACTCCTCAGTAAGGTTAAGGGAGATGTGATCAAATTGTGTTCAGAGCTGTCTGGCAGGGGATGGCAGGCCCAGCAGTCATTTAATCTGCTTGTAGTACTTTGGAAGAGCTGTACGAGGGTGTTTTCCTTAATGAGAAAAGTTCTAGAGGTGGCTATGAAAGACAAAAGACCATCAATGTCCCTCCCTCTGAGGTACCTCACAGAGTCTAAGCTGCTGGGTGCTGGGGTGTTGTTCTCTCTCCACTGCCACAAAGTCAGTGTGCTCCATTTCAGTAGCTGTAACTTCACACTTGTTACCAATCATTCTCTGTTCATGCCCAGACCTTTTGTTTGGAACAGACTGTTGTAAAAGGGCTAAGAATATTTTTATAAAATATACAGACACCTATTACATACTCAACATTTTTGGCTTACTTGGGTGATGGTAGAAAAACTCAGCAACCATGTATTTATTATCCTTATGATGCAGTTTCATGTCAGTACAACAGGAGAATCCAGGAGGCTGAACCAGAATTCACTGTGAGTCCTTTCGGCCTTTATGTGGTCAGACACCTTGAAGGTATATCATCTAGTTCATTATGAGATTGCTGTTAAGGGAAAGAAGGTAGCTTCATGGCTAGGAATGGTCAGGATGAAATCCTGAATTTTCAAAATAGGTCTATATAATTCCCACCACTTTCTTCCTGACAATTACCTTAGAAGAAGAGGAGAAAATCTTTTTCTGTGGACAGTTGCAGTGAACAAATTGACTTACTAAGGTGTGTGGACCAGGAGGAGTTAAGAAAGGTAGAGTCTGAAAGGTCTTTGTGTCAATTTTTGAGGAGGCCCTTGAAACCATCAACAATACCAGATGCATCGGGATGGGATGGAAAGGTCTATCAAATACCTTCACTATCAGCCATTGTTGAGTGGCTTCAGCAATAAGAAGTGCAACGTTGCCAGATTACAAATAGTCCAGAAAGCTGAAAACCCAACACAGATTAGTTTTATAGGTTGCAATGGGAGGAGTAGAGCTGACTGATTGACTGACAAGTGACTTACAACCTGAAATAGTGTCCGTATTTGTGAGGCATCGCCAATAGTCCTGAGAGGGTCAAAGGTCTGACATACTCGATCTATAGCAAACAGGTGGGGGCCACACCCTATGCAATGTGGTCTTCCTCACTTCAAAGCAAACTGGTCAACTTTTGGGAGGATTCACAAGTCTGGCATGCAATGGTATCTTCTGCTTGAAATATAGGGAATCCTTTGTGTTGTGCCCAGTTTGTGATGATGGATGCATTTCCAGTACTAGGATGGTATCTAGGCAGCACCAGTGGCAATCTGGGAATTGCTCAGCAGCTTTATTCCACTTGGTCTGACTGACCCTTACCATAGGCATCTTTGTGAGTGACTCATGTTTCCATCATCAGCTATGATTTGTCGCTACAGTTTGTGGTTCCAAAGAGGGCTGTCATTAATCTGCCAGTCTACAGTTTTCCAAGTGGTAGACCAGACAGCTAGGTTATTGGCAACAAGAGCCCCAAGCTCAAGAGTTAGTATAAGCTAAGAATGGCCTTGAGTTTTGGCCACTGAGCCAAAGAATCACATCTACTTTCTGTTCAGTTAGTGTTGATGAACTGCTGTGGTAGCCAGTGGACACCATTGAATTTCAGGTTAGCTGACCCATCAATAAACCACACTCAGGAATTTAGGGAAACTTTGGCACGTTGAAGTCCCATTGAATCACTAGTTTTGTGAGGTATAATATTCCCCTAAAGGGATAACTGCCACTTTTTCATGCAAAGTTGAGGTGCTACTGAGACCAAATTGGCTGCATTTTTGAATATATCATTGCAATTTGACAAGCATTGGGATTCTTCTACCTTCTACCATTTAGTCTAAGTAGACCCACTCTAAAATGGGAATGCCAGTCTGGAGAGTCACAAAGATTCTATGTGTCAGGAGTTCATTTATGTCAAGGGCCTAGTAGCAAGCTAAAAGATAGTTCTCAAAAGGAGTGTACTGTTAGTCTTTAGAGATAATGAGTCCAAACACCAGGGGGCTCTTCTGGGTTGTGGCTACCACCTATTGTCAGAGGCTCCACTTTACAGACTCTTCAGTCACAGAGACTTTAACTTAAATGGGTCATTAGGGTGGTGAGTCCCAAATTTATCAGTACTTCTCTTCATGTGGTTCTTCTAAATCTGGAGAATCTCCTGTGGCACTTACAGGATGGGGCAAATAAGCACGTAGATCATTTCTTTCTCTTATACATTTGGATGAAGAAGCAACAGCAACAGTACAGTAAATCAGCCCAAAGCCTCCATCCACAAGGTCATGTTCACTTTCTTTTTCCACTCTTAACCCAATCCAGTTGCCCCATCTCCACTACTGCACTGAATCAGATGATTAATTGAGTATCTTTATCCAAAAAAGCCATAGAAGCTTGTGCCCCTCTCTCCCCAAGGTTTTACTGTCTGCTCAAAGGTGAATATGGCCTTCAGTTTCCTTTGGAAACAGTGAGATCTTTGACCTACGCCTCATCATCTTTGTCCTTAAAGCAGCCAAGATCAGGGTAGGAGAGGATGGAGGAATAAGGCGCCATGGAGAGGGAATGGCTCTGCACCAGTAAAGAAGGCTTTGCAATTTTAGTTTTAAGTGGTATAGCAGCAGCTCATGGTTCATCCAAACAAAGGTCCAGCGTTTTCAGCCATAATACTTTATATCAGGTGGGGAGGTCATCATTACTGCCATAACCTACTTCAGCTTTGGATGTCCCTAGATCCAGTAGTCATAGCCACATTACTTTCTGATGTGGCCCATGGGGTTTGTACCTTGTGGTTGATTTGGAGTTTACTAGGACAGCATCAGTGTTCTTTTAAGGAGTTTATCTTGATCTGGGACATTGCTACCCCATCATCAAGATAACACCACTTAAATTCTGGACCACTTTCAGCATAAGGCCTAAGGGAGTTTTCCAAGGCAGTGTGTCTGACTTCAAAAATTTATCTAGGTTTATTTGAGTCAGTTTCCAATTCTCCAGTTGGGTCACGTTCATCAGTTCTATGAACCCAATCCAGCCATTAAAAGTCTTAATATTAGTCAGTGCTCCACCTATGGTTTTTCACAGGACGTTTTCATTCTCATGGAAATCTCCCTGAGGGGACCAAATCTTTCTTATAACAGCTGGGACCCACTGCAAAAATATCTGAGAACTTTTACTATCATTTCTGGTGGATTTTAGCTGGCATGATAAACTACATTAGGGGATGAACTGTAATATTGCCCATCCTTCTTTATCAAGTGATATTCATCAATCCCCACCCCCAATTTCCTAAGACAGTCAGGCAAAGTTCTAATGATTTCCTTGATTTCTGCCCACAATGGTCAGAATTTTTCTCCATTCACTTTCAGTGTAAGTTCCTGTCTTTTTTTTTCTTCTTTTTTTTTTTTTACAACTTTATTGGAGTATAATTGCTTCACAATGGTGTATTAGTTTCTGCTTTATAACAAAGTGAATCAGTTATACATATACATCTGTTCCCATATCCCTTCCCTCTTGCATCTCCCTTCCTCGCACCCTCCCTATCGCACCCCTCCAGGCGGTCACAAAGCAAGGATCTGATCTCCCTGTGCTATGCGGCTGCTTCCCACTAGCTGTCTACCTTAAGTTTGGTAGTGTATATATGTCCATGCCTGTCTCTCGCTTTGTCACAGCTTACCCTTCCCCCTCCCCATATCCTCAAGTCCATTCTCAAGTAGGTCTGGGTCTTTATTCCTGGTTTACCCCTAGGTTCTTCATGACATATTTTTTTCCCTTAAATTCCATATACATGTGTTAGCATATGGTATTTGTCTTTCTCTTTCTGACTTATTTCACTCTGTATGACAGACTCTAGGTCTATCCACATCATTACAAATAGCTCAATTTTGTTTCTTTTTATGGCAGAGTAATATTCCATTGTACATATGTACCACATCTTCTTTATCCATTCATCTGTTGATGGGCACTTAGGTTGTTTCCATCTCCAAGCTATTGTAAACAGAGCTGCCATGAAAAATTTGGTACATCACTCTTTTTGAATTATGGTTTTCTCAGGGTATATGCCAAGTAGAGGGATTGCTGGGTCATATGGTAGTTCTATTTGTAGTTTTTTAAGGAACCTCCATATTGTTCTCCATAGTGGCTCTACCAATTCACATTCCCACCAACAGTGCAAGAGTGCTGCCTTTTCTCCACACCCTCTCCAGCATTTATTGTTTCTAGATTTTTTGATGATGGCCATTCTGACTGGTGTGAGATGATATCTCATTGTAGTTTTGATTTGCATTTCTCTAATGATTAATGATGTTGAGCATTCTTTCATGTGTTTGTTGGCAGTTTGTATATCTTCTTCAGAGAAATGTCTATTTAGGTCTTCTGCCCATTTTTGGATTGGGTTGTTTGTTTTTTTGGTTATTGAGCTGCATGAGCTGCTTATAAATTTTGGAGATTAATCCTTTGTCAGTTGCTTCATTTGCAAATATTTTCTCCCATTCTGAGGGTTGTCTTTTCATATTGTTTATGGTTTCCTTTGCTGTGCAAAAGCTTTTAAGTTTCATTAGGTTCCATGTGTTTATTTTTGTTTTTATTTCCATTTCTCTAGGAGGTGGGTTAAAAAGGATCTTGCTGTGTTTTATGTCATAGAGTGTTCTGCCTATGTTTTCTTCTAAGAGTTTGATAGTGTCTGGCCTTACATTTAGGTCTTTAATCCATTTTGAGCTTATTTTTGTGTATGGTGTTAGGGAGTGATCTAAGCTCATACTTTTACATGTACCTGTCCAGTTTTCCCAGCACCACTTATTGAAGAGGCTGTCCTTTCTCCACTATACGTTCCTGCCTCCTTTATCAAGGATAAGGTGACCATATGTACATGGGTTTTTCTCTGTACTTTCTATCCTGTTCCATTAATCTATCTTTCTGTTTCTGTGCCAGTACCATACTGTCCTGATTACTGTAGCTTTATAGTATAGTCTGAAGTCCAGGAGCCTGATTCCTCCAGCTCCGTTTTTTGTTCTCAAGATTGCTTTGGCTATTTGGGGTCTTTTGTGTTTCCATACAAATTGTGAAATTTTTTGTTCCAGTTCTGTGAAAAATGCCAGTGGTAGTGTGATAGGGACTGCATTGAATCTGTAGATTGCTTTGGCTAGTATAGTCATTTTCACAATGTTGATTCTTCCAATCCAAGAACATGGTATATCTCTCCATCTATTTGTATCATCTTTAATTTCTTTCATCAGTGTCTTATAATTTTCTGCATACAGGTCTTTTGTCTCCTTAGGTAGGTTTATTCCTAGATATTTTATTTTTTTGTTGCAATGGTAAATGGGACTGTTTTCTTGATTTCACTTTCAGATTTTTCATCATTAGTGTATAGGAATACCAGAGATATCTGTACGTTAATTTTGTATCCTGCTACTTTACCAAATTCATTGATTAGCTCTAGTAGTTTTCTGGTAGCAACTTTAGGATTCTCTATGTATAGCATCATCTCATCTGCAAACAGTAACAGCTTTACTTCTTCTTTTCTGATTTGGATTCCTTTTATTTCCTCTTCCTCTCTGATTGCTGTGGCTAAAACTTCCAAAACTAGGTTGAATAAGAGTGGTGAGAGTGGGCAGCCTTGTCTTGTTCCTGATCATAGTGGAAATGGTTTCAGTTTTTCACCATTGAGGACGATGTTGGCTGTGGGTTTGTCATATATGGCCTTTATTATGTTGAGGAAATTTCCCTCTATGCCTACTTTCTGGAGGGTTTTTTTTTTTTTTTTTTTTCTTTATTTATGGCTGTGTTGGGTCTTCACTTCTGTGCGAAGGCTTTCTCCAGCTGCGGCGAGCAGGGGCCACTCTTCATCGCGGTGCGCGGGCCTCTAACCATCGCGGCCTCTCTTGTTGCGGAGCACAAGTTCCAGCCGTGCAGGCTCAGTAGTCGTGGCTCACGGGTCCAGCTGCTCCGTGGCATGTGGGATCTTCCCAGACCAGGGTTCGAACCAGTGTCCCCTGCATTGGCAGGCAGACTCTCAACCACTGCGCCACCAGGGAAGCCCCCACCCCAGCATTTTAATGTGAAAACGTTCAAACATACAGCAAAGCAAAAAGAATTTTACAGAGACAGCTCTCCTCCTAATTCTACCGCTAACACTTTGCTGTACTCTTTATTACATTTCTGTCTACCCATCCTTCTTGTCCTGCATTAATCCATCTTATTTTTTGGATGCATTTCAAAATAAATAGCACACATCTGTAGTCCTCCCCCTAAATGTTTTAGCACATATACCATTAACTAGACCTCAACATGTTTTATCTCCTTCATGTAAAATGAACACAGAATGTGTATTAGTTATCATGATTGCATAACGAATTCTGCCCAAACGTAGCAGCCTAAAGCAAAATCAAACATGTGTTATCATCTATACAGTTTCTGTGGGGTCAGGAATTTGGCAGCAGCTTAACAGGACGGCTGTGGCTCAGGGTCCCTCGTAAGGCTGCAGTCATCTGAAGGCTTGACCTGGGCCGCAGGATCCACTTGGAACACGGCTGCTCACATGGGTGTCAGCAGGAGGCCCCGGTTCCTCACCACATGGGTGGAGGGTTTTTATCATAAATGGGTGTTGAATTTTGTGGAAAGCTTTCTCTGAATCTATTGAGATTATCATATAGTTTTTCTCCTTCAGTTTGTTAATATGGTGTATCACGTTGATTGATTTGCATATATTGAAGAATCCTTGCATTCCTGGAATAAACCCCACTTGATCATGGTGTATGATCCTTTTAATGTGCTGTTGGATTCTGTTTGCTAGTATTTTGTTGAGGATTTTTGCATCTATGTTCATCAGTGATATTGGCCTGTAGTTTTTTTTTCTTTGTGACATCCTTGTCTGGCTTTGGTATCAAGGTAATGGTGGCCTCATAGAATGAGTTTGGGAGTGTTCCTCCCTCTGCTATATTTTGGAAGAGTTGGAGAAGGATAGGTGTTAACTCTTCTCTAAATGCTTGATAGAATTCGCCTGTGAAGCCATCTGGTCCTGGGCTTTTGTTTGTTGGAAGATTTTTAATCACAGTTTCAATTTCAGTGCTTGTGATTGGTCTGTTCATATTTTCTATTTCTTCCTGATTCAGTCTTGGCAGGTAGTGCATTTCTAAGAATTTGCCCGTTTCTTCCAGGTTGTCCATTTTATGGCATAGAGCTGCTTGTAGTAATCTCTCATGATCTTTTGTATTTCTGCAGTGTCAGTTGTTACTTCTCCTTTTTCATTTCTAACTCTATTGACTTGAGTCTTCTCCCCCCTTTTTTTTTTGATGAGTCTGGCTAATGATTTATCAATTTTGTTTATCTTCTCAAAGAACCACCTTTTAGTTTTATTGATCTTTGTTATCATTTCCTTCATTTCTTTTTCATTTATTTCTCATCTGAATTTTATGAATTTTTTCCTTCTGTTAACTTTGTTTTTTTTTTTTTGTTCTTCTTTCTCTAATGGCTTTAGGTGCAAGGTCAGGTTGTTTATTTGAGATTTTTCCTGTTTCTTAAGGTGGGTTTGTATTGCTATAAACTTTCCTCTTAGAACTGCTTTTCCTACATCCCATAGGTTTTGGGTCATCGTGTCTCCATTGTCATTTGTTTCTAGGTATTTTTTGATTTCCTCTTTGATTTCTTCAGTGATCACTTCGTTATTAAGTGGTGTATTGTTTAGCCTCCATGTGTTTGTATTTTTTACAGATCTTTTCCTGTAATTGATATCTAGTCTCATAGCATTGTGGTCGGAAAAAATACTTGAAACAATTTCCATTTTCTTAAATTTACCAAGGCTTGATTTGTGACCCAAGATATGATCTATCCTGGAGAATGTTCCATGAGCACTTGAGAAAAATGTGTATTCTGTTGTTTTTGGTTGGAATGTCCTATAAATATCAATTAAGTCCTTCTTGTTTAATGTATCACTTAAAGCTTGTGTTTCCTTATTTATTTTCATTTTGGATGATCTGTCCATTGGTGAAATTGGGGTGTTAAAGTCCCCTACTATGAGTGTGTTACTGTCGATTTCCCCTTTTATGGCTGTTAGTATTTGCCTTATGTATTGAGGTGCTCCTATGTTGGGTGCATAAATATTTACAATTGTTATATCTTCTTCTTGGATCGATCCCTTTATCATTATGTAGTGTCCTTCTTTATCTCTTCTAATAGTCTCTATTTTAAAGTCTATTTTTTCTGTTATGAGGATTGCTACTCCAGCTTTCTTTTGGTTTCCATTTGCATGGAATATCCTTTTCCATCCCCTTACTTTCAGTCTGTATGTGTCTCTAGGTCTGAAGTGGGTCTCTTGTAGACAGCATGTTTTTGTATCCATTCAGCCAATCTGTGTCTTTTGGTGGGAGCATTTAGTCCATTTACATTTAAGGTAATTATCGATATGTATGTTCCTATTCCCATTTTCTTAATTGTTTTGAGTTTGTTATTGTAGGTCTTTTCCTTCTGTTGTGTTTCATGCCTAGAGAAGTTCCTTTAGCATTTGCTGTAAAGCTGGTTTGGTGGTGCTGAACTCTCTCAGCTTTTGCTTGTCTGTAAATGTTTTAATTTCTCCATCAAATCTGAATGAGATCCTTGCTGGGTAGAGTAATCTTGGTTGCAGGTTTCTCTCCTTCATCACTTTAAATATGTCCTGCCAGTCCCTTCTGGCTTGCAGAGTTTCTGCTGAGAGATCAGCTGTTAACCTTATGGGGATTCCCTTGTGTGTTATTTGTTGTTTTCCCTTGCTGATTTTAATATGTTTTCTTTGTATTTAATTTTTGACAGTTTGATTAATATGTGTCTTGGCGTATTTCTCCTTAGATTTATTCTATATGGGACTCTCTGTGCCTCCTGTACTTGAGTAACTATTTCCTTTCCCATGTTAGGGACGTTTTCAACTATAATCTCTTCAAATATTTTCTCAGTCCCTTTCTTTTTCTCTTCTTCTTCTGGAACCCCTATAATTCGAATGTTGGTGCATTTAATGTTGTCCCAGAGGTCTCTGAGACTGTCCTCAGGTCTTTTCATTCGTTTTTCTTTATTCTGCTCTGCAGCAGTTATTTCCACTATTTTATCTTCCAGATCACTTATCCGTTCTTCTGCCTCAGTTATTCTGCTATTGATCCCATCTAGAGTATTTTTAATTTCATTTATTGTGTTGTTCATCATTGCTTGTTTCATCTTTAGTTCCTCTAGGTCTTTGTTAAATGTTTCTTGGATTTTGTCTATTCTATTTCCAAGATTTTGGATCATCTTTACTATCATTATTCTGCATTCTTTTTCATGTAGACTGCCTATTTCCTCTTCATTTGTTAGGTCTGGTGGGTTTTTATCTTGCTCCTTCACCTGCTGTGTGTTTTTCTGTCTTCTCATTTTGCTTATCTTACTGTGTTTGGGGTCTCCTTTTGCAGGCTGCAGGTTCGTAGTTCCTGTTGTTTTTGGTGTTGTCCCCAGTGGCTAAGGTTTGTTCAGTGGGTTGTGTAGGCTTCCTGGTGGAGGGGACTAGTGCCTGTGTTCTGGTGGATGAGGCTGGATTTTGTCTTTCTGGTGGGCAGGTCCACGTCTGGTGGTGTGTTTTGGGTGGTTTCTGGAGTTACTATGATTTTAGGCAGCCTCTGTGCTAATGGGTGGGGTTGCGTTCCTGTCTTGTTAATTGTTTGGCATAGGGTGTCCAGCACTGTAGCTTGCTGGTCGTTGAGTGAAGCTGGGTGCTGGTTTTGAGATGGAGATCTCTGGGAGATTTTCACCATTTGATATTATGTGGAGCTGGGGTTCTCTTGTGGACCAGTGTCCTGAAGTTGGCTCTCCCACCTCAGAGGCACAGCACTGACTCCTGGGTGCCACATCAAGAGCCTTTCATCCACACGACTCAGAATAAAAGGGAGAAAAAGTAGAAAGAAAGAATTAGTAGAAGTAGAAAGAAAAAAAAGAAAGAAAGAAGAGAGGGAGGGAGGGAGGGAGGAAGGAGGGAAGGAAGAAGGGAAGGAAGGACAAAAAGAAGATAAAGTAAAATAAAATAAAGTATGATAAAATATAATAAAGTTATTAAAAGAAAATCAATTATTAAGAAAAGACAAAGAAACAAACAAAAATGGATGGATAGAACCCTGGGACAAATGGTGGAAGCAAATCTATACAGACAAAATCTCACACAGAATCATACACATACACACTCACAAAAAGAGGAAAAGGGGAAAAAGTCATTAATCTTGCTCTCAAAGTCCACTTCCTCAATTTGGGATGATTCGTTGTGTAAAGGAGGGAAGGAAGGAAGGAAAGGAAGAAAGAAAGAAAGAAGAAAGAAAGAAAGAAAGAAAGAAAGAAAGAAAGAAAGAAAGAAAGAAAGAAAGAAAGAAGATAAAGTAAAATAAAATAAAGTAAGATAAAATAAAATAAAGTTATTAAAATAAAAAATAATTATGAAGGAAGAAAAACGGACGGATAGAACCTTAGGACAAATGGTGGAAGCAAAGCTGTACAGACAAAATCTCACACAGAAGCATACACATACACACTCACAAAAAGAGGAAAAGGGGAAAAAATCATAAATCTTGCCCTCCAAGTCCACCTCCTCAATTTGGGATGATTCGTTGTCTATTCATGTATTCCACAGATGCAGGGTACATCAAGTTGATTGTGGAGATTTAATCCGCGGCTCCTGAGGCTGCTGGGAGAGATTTCCCTTTCTCTTCTTTGTTCGCACAGCTCCCGGGGTTCAGCTTTGGATTTGGCCCCGCCTCTGCATGTAGGTCGCCGGAGGGCATCTGTTCTTCGCTCAGAGAGGATGGAGTGCTCAGACAGGATGGAGTTAAAGGAGCAGCCGCTTAGGGACTCTGGCTCACTCAGGCTGGGGGGAGGGAGTGGTACGGAGTGCGGGGCGAGCCTGCGGCTGCAGAGGCTGGCATGACGTTGCACCAACCTGAGGCGTGCTGTGCGTTCTACCGGGGAAGCCGTCCCTGGATCCCAGGACCCCAGCAGTGGCGGGCTGCATAGGCTCCCCAGACAGGGGGACGTGGACAGTGACCTGCGCTTGCACACAGGCCTCTTGGCGGTGGCAGCAGCAGCCCCAGCGTCCCACGCCCGTCTCTGGGGTCTGCGCTCTTAGCCGCGGCTCACGCCCTTCTCTGGAGCTCCTTTAAGCAGCGCTCTTAATCCCCTCTCCTCGCGCACCAGGAAACAAAGAGGGAAGAAAAAGTCTCTTGCCTCTTCGGCAGCTCCAGACATTTCCCTGGACTCCCTCCTGGCCAGCTGTGGTGCACTAGCCCCTTCAGGCTGTGTTCACGCCACCAATCCCAGTCCTCTCCCTGTGCTCCGACCGAAGCCCGAGCCTCAGCTCCCAGCCCCGCCTGCCCCGGTGGGTGAGCAGACAAGCCTCTTGGGCTGGTGAGTGCCGGTTGGCACCGATCCTCTGTGTGGGATTCTCTCTGCTTTGCCCTACCCAGGTACGTGGGGAGTTTCTTGCCTTTTGGGAGGTCTGAGGTCTTCTGCCAGCATTCAGTAGGTGTTCTGTAGGAGTTGTTCCATGTGTAGATGTATTTTAGTTCCTGTCTTTTTAACTGTGCCTAAAAGGAGGTAGAATCTTATGCCCAACTAGTGCAAATCTTATACTAGTTGCTGTAATGTTTTTACAGTGGGGTTAACCTAAGACTGATCACCAGATTGACCAGGAACCTCCCACATGTCCCAGAAGAGTCAGCAGCAACCAAGGCAGTTTGCAGGCAGTGCCAGGATTTTTATTCATTCATTCACAAGTACTTATTGTGTGTTTACTGTTGCTAGGCACTTTTCTGTGTACTGGGGATTTAGCAGTAAATGAAATAGTCAAAAATCTATTTGAAGAATCTAAGCTCCAAGTAAGTGAGTTGCAACAGATATTAGAAAGTTGCAAATATCTGTTGCTGTGAAAAAAAAATAAGAATAAGAAATGAAAAAGATAACAGGAGATTAGGACTCAGGTGTGACGATGAGGGTGGGATGTAATATGATGGAAGCAGGATGTAGTGTTCAGTTGGGAGGTCTGAGTCAGCTTTAGTGAGAAGGTGAGAATTGAGGAGTTTTTGATATTTGGGAAAATGGACTTTTGTGAGAAGAACATTTTGTTCCCTCTTTTAAACCTGCCATTTAGAATAGTGCCTGACACACAGTAGAAATTCAATAAAAAAGTGTGGACTGAATGGAGATGCAGGCATCATCTGATGAAGCCAGTCTTGTTCACAGGTTTACATGGAAGATTTAGATTTGATCCCCAACCTTCCTGTGAGCAAAGTGATGAGCAAGAACACATAAACCCATTGATCAAATAATTTTTAGTTGTCAGAAGAGCATTTAATGATTCAATCTGGGATATTTCAATCACATCAAGTATCACTTAGGAACAATCAGCAGATTCTTATCACCTGCATGACCAAAGGAACTTACCAGAGGGACCGCTCCCTGAACAAAAGATGGATCTGTTTCAAAGGCAAATTCCATTCTCTAACTCAGAGAGCAGAAATTGCTGGAAAGCTTCCAAATCGCAATTTTCTAATTTAAAAAATGTTGTGATTTGACCAACATGTGTCTCCCTGTATTTTACTCATTGGTCCAGTCCTACTTCTTGGGGCCATATGAGTAGAATCTCCCTTTCATATATGGATCCTAAAATGTTTGAGGTAGACTGTTATCTTCACTGAGTTTTCTCTTCTGGGTAAATAACTCCATTGCCCCCTCTGTCCCCCTTTTTAATTCTTTCACTTAAGACATTGGATTTTCTTCACCATCTTATACATTGTCTTCCAAAAATGTTCCAATTTGACTTAACATTGTGATACTTAGGATTGGATTAGTACCCTAAGTGTGTTATGAGTAGTACAGAGAAAACAATGTTGCCTTCTCTTTTTTCAAGATACATATTTTATTAATGTAGCTTAAGATCACATTAGCTCTTTGGGGGGGCAGTTTCATCTCATCATAAGCATTCCTTGAGCCTATTGCCAGCTACAACTATTATTTTCACCTGCTATATTAAGCCAAATCATCCCTGTGTTCTACTTGTGAAGTAGTTTATTGGGGAACCCCAATAGTAAGTAAATGTTTTTCTTCCTGTTAAATTTTAACTTACTAGATGTAATACAATGCTTCAGTCTGTCAAAATATTTTCCCTTTTGGTTTCATCAGCCAATGAATGGCTGTTCCCCCTCTCCCCAGTTTCATGTCATTCTCATATTTTGATAAGCCCATCTTTCTAATTATTATCTAAGGCAGTGGATTAAAATTTACATGAACAGAAAGTTTTTTTGAAGTAAACTGTTACACAACATCCTAAAATGTAAAAGAGACATTTGTCAGTATAATTTTATTTTGCAAGTTAAATAATTAATATTTATTCATTATGAAGTTCTCCATATTAGCTAAATGAGGAGGTTATTGTTGAACACAAAATTTCAAATCAGTGTTTATGGATGACAGCTGAAATCAGATCAATCTTATCATCTAATTTACTTGAATATTTTGTTTGGTTGCACAGTATTGAGAATATTGTGACTGAAGCAGAAGTAGTTGCAATAGTTTTTTGGTTAGTTTTTAACTCCATTGTTCTTACAACTACAAGATACTTTTCAAGTGAAAGAATCAGATGTTTGAAAGAAACAGTAGAAATTTTTGCTTTAAAACTAAAGCACTGGTAATATTTACCAATGGTTCTCATTCATTATTCAATATTCAAACATTTCTTGAGAATCTACCATAAGAACAGCATTATTTTAGTTGGTAGGGATATAGTGATGTATAAGATAGAAAAATATTTGGCTCATACAACTCAATAACAAAGCAAGAACAACCCAATCAAAAAATAGGCAGAAGACCTAAATAGATATTTCTCAAAAGAAGACATATAGATGGCCAATAAGCACATGAAAGGATGATCATCAGCACTAATTATTAGAGAAATGCAAATCAAAACTACAACGAGGTACCACCTCTCACCAGTCAGAATGGCCATCATTAAAATGTCTACAAATAACAAATGCAGGAGGGGGTGTAGAAAAAAGGGGACCCTCCTACACAGTTGGTGGGAATGTAAATTAGTACAGCCACTATGGAAAACAGTTTGGAGGTTCCTCAAAAAATGAAAAATAGAGTTGTCATATGATTTAGCAATCCCACTCCTGGGCATATATATGGACAAAACTATAATTTGAAAAAATACATGTATCTCTATGTTCATAGCTGCACTATTTACAATAGCCAAGGCATAGAAACAACCTAAATGTCCATTGGCAGATGAATGGATAAAGAAGATGTAGTATATATATATATACAATGTAATAGCACTCAGCCATAAAAATGAATGAAATAATGCCATTTGTGGCAACATGGATGGACCTAGAGATGATCATACCAAGTGAAGTAAGTCAGAAAGAGAAAGACAAATACCATATATCACTTACATGTGGATTCCAAAATATGACACAGATGAATTTATCTACAAAACAGACACAGACTCACAGATATAGAGAACAGACTTATAGATGCCATGTATGGGAGTGGGGGAGGGAAGGATTGGGAGTTTGGGATTAGTAGATGCAAACTATTATATATTGGATGAGTAAACAACAAAGTCATACTATATAGCACAGGGAACTATAATTAATATCCTGTATAAAAAATAATTGGCTCTTGTAGACTACATTCTGATAAGGTGAGACAGAAAATAAATACACACATATATGTACATAAGCATATAAGTGAATACATTTCAGTGTATACATGTGTGTGTAATAAAATCAAAACCTGCATCTGTGCAGTTGAATAGGGGCTGGAGAAAAATACACAATGTGCTGACTCTTCCCATTTTATATTTATTTCCATTAACTTGAAGAGGACTCACTGCTACTTGGTGTTTATACTACACTTCCTTAATCTTTTACTTTTTTACTTTTCACTCTTTTACTTTTCTAGAGAACTGTTTTACACTTTTTCTCTTCTCAATCCCTAACACAGTTTTTCTATCCTCCCTTTCAGCTAATGACCTTGCCTCTCACTTCTTTGATAAATTAGAATCTATCAGAAGCGAATATCTGTGGGGCACCATCACTTCAATTCACCTTCCAACATCTGTTTTCAGTACAACCTGCTTATTTCCAAAGATGAAGTAGCCATGCTTCTGTCTGAGACCAACCCTTCTACTTGAGCCCTGGATTCCATCTCTTTTTGCCTGTTCAAAAACCTTGCTTCAGAAATTCTCCTTTATTTCTTCTGCATTTTCTTTCTACAGAATAAATTTCTCCCATAAATCTTCCTCTTGAGTTCACTTCCCCCAAGAGCTACAGCCTAATTTCTTTACTCCCTTTTGAAATAGAACTCCTCAAATGTATAGTCTATGGTCATAACCTCTAATTCTTTTTTATTCATAATTAAAAAATAAATCCTTAGCACAAATCTGATTTCTTTTTCTATGAGGTTGTTTGTTTGTTTTTGAAGAATGATTGACCTACAACACTATGTTAGTTCTTGTTACACAGCGTTGTGATTTGGTATTTCTATATATTTCAAAATGATCACCAGAAGTCTAGTTACAATGTCACCATACAAAGATATTTTATAAGTAATGACTACTTTCCCCATACTGTACATTTTGTACCATGACTCATTTATTTTGCAACTGGAAGTTTGTACCTCTTAATATTCCTCACTTATTTATCTCCTCTCCCCATCCCCTCCCTTTTGGCAATCATCTGCTTATTTTCTGTATCTATGACTCTGTTTCCATTTGGTTATGTTGTTCATTTGTTTTGATTTTTTGGATTCCTCACATCAGAGATCAGATTTGTGGTATCACAGGTGGGAAGTGGGGGGATGGGGAATTGGATGAAGGCAGTCAAAAGGGACAAACTTAACAGTTATAAGATATATAAGTACTAGGGATGTAATGTACAACATGAATATAATGAACACAGCTGTATGTTATATATGAAAGTTGTTAAGAGAGTAAACCCTAAGAGATCTCATCACAAGGAAAATATTTTTTTTCTATTTCTTTAATGTTGCATCTATATGAGATGATGAATGTTCACTAAACTTGTGATAATCATTTCATGATGTATATATGTCAAATTATTATTCTATACACTTTAAACTTAGTGATGTATGTCAATCATATCTCAATAAAACTGGAAGAAAAAAATGAAAAAAATCTTATCTCTTTTGAAAAAAAATTAAGACTATTTTTTTAAGGGCAGTTTTAAGCTTACAACAAAATCGAGAGGAAGGTAGAGGGATGTCCCATATATTCTCCCTGCTCCCCAATTTTTAAAATTGCTTAAATTTTTAGTATCTTTCTAATGACTTCAGATATTTTATTATGAATATAATATGCAAAAATTAGCTAAAAGTGAATTGATAGCTTAATAAATTATTATAAAGAAACTCTCATGAAAACCATGAAGATCAAGAAATTAGATATTGCCATCATCTCAAAAGCCCTTCATGTGTGTCTTTCTAATTACTGCCCCAGTGTCTTCTAATAAGTAATCACTATTTGATTTTTCAAAAATATCAATCTGTTTGTGATATATACCACATACTAGTTGTACATATCTAAGCGGTTTAGTTTAGTTTTATCTGTTTCTGAACTTTGTATAAATAGGGCGATATGGTCTTTGTGCCTGTGTATTCTTTGTATCTGGCCTCTTTCCCTCATATTATGATTGTGATCCTATTACTTCTATGCAGTGTATAGTAGGAATTTGTTCATTTTCATTGTTGCACACTGCACTAACCACAGTTGATTTTTCCATTCTACCATTGATGGGCATTTGGTTTGCTTTTAGATTTGAATTATTTTGAATAGTGCTGTTGTGGACATTCTCATACATGTGTATTGATTGTTGTGTGTATTGCAATTCAGAGGTATATATAAATGGAAGTGAAATTAGGGATGCATATTTTCAGTTTTAATAATATCACACTACTTTCCAAAGTGTGTCAATTTACATTCTCACCAATCTGTATATGAAAGTTTCAGTTGTTCCAAAACCTTGAAAACACTTAGTAACTTTAGCCTTTAAATTTTTTGTCATTCTGTAGGCCTGCAGCCATAATCCATGTGTTTTAAATTTACATATATATTATGACTACTAAGGATGAACACCTTTTCATATGGCTATTTGGAGAGCCGCTTTTGTGAAGTACCTATTCCAATCTCCATTTCTTTCTATTTGGTTGCCATTACTTCCTATTGATTTGTGGAAGTTCTTTATATATTCTGGATACTAGTTTTATGTCAGTTATATTTGGTGAAATGTCTTTTCCAAGTCCATCCTTGTCTTTTTATTTGCTTAATGGTGACTTTGATGAACAAAATATAGTCAAATTTATTATCATTTCTCTTATAATTAGGGTTCTTATGTCCTCTTAAAAATTTCCCAACCTGATGTCATGAAGTTATTCTCCTATTTTGTCTTCTAAAAGCATTATTTATTTTGAATTTTATATTTATATCTTTACTCCATTCAAAACATTATTTTTGTTCATGGTATGAGGCATGAGTTATTAATTTTTTTCCCACGTGAGCATCCAGTTATCTTTCCCTTACATATCCATCTGGCTAACATCCTCACTTGCTTCAAGTTTCTGCTCTCATGTGATCTTTTCAATGGGACCTACCCTGACTGTTTAAAACTGCAACCTCCAATCACTCCCCAAACACAACTCTTGACTATCACACTTTATTCCTTTATGATAAACCATTCAATTTACTGTTTATTGTTAGTGTCTCCACTAGAATGTTAGCTCCATGAAGGCAGAAATATTTGTCTTTTTTATTTGCTGATATTTCCTAAGTACCTAGATGGTGCCTGGCACAGGGTAGCTGCTTAATCAATATTTGTTGAATTAAATGAATGAGTAAATGAAAGCACAGAAAATAGCAGGAAACACTATTCAAGTTAGCAACTACACTGGTGTTCACCTGACTGTATGATTCATTGTATTGCTGGTATCCAGTATGTGAAATTTTGAACTGTAATGCATGTGTGCTATTTTTATTACAGATTTTGAAATAATTAAAATGTTTAAAATAAATATTTATTAAAAATAAAATAAATTCTTATTAAAAATATTTCAGAAGTCCCAAAACTGCCCTGTGGACATCTAGATTTCTGTGGCATGTCCATTCATTCAACAAATATTTACAGAGTACTGCTAGGTGCCAAGTACTATGTTAAGTTCTGCAGAAGAAGATTGATGAAGTCCTTGCCTTCAAAGAGCTTGCAGTTTACTGAGAACACCACTTAAAACCACAAAATTAAGGAATTTAAATTTAACTCTATCATTTGATATTTAGGTTAGATGACTTCAAGAATGTTGGCTATTTCCAAAGAAGGCTTGAAGGAACCATTAAGAAAAGTTACTTAGAGTCATAGGATGAGTCCCTTAACCAGATCAGATCAGAATCTTCAATATATGCAAATCAAATGATGTGATACACCATATTAACAGATTAAAGAATAAAAACCATATGATCATCTCAATAGATGGAGAAAATGCTTTGGAACAAAATTCAACACCCATTTATGATAAAAACTCTATAGAAAGTGGGCATAGAGGGAACCTACCTCAATATAATAAAGGCCATATATGACAAACCCACAGAAAATTCACCAAATTCTCAATGGTGAAAAACTGAAAGCATTTCCTCTAAGATCAGGAACAAGACAAGGATGTCCACTCTCATCACTCTTATTCAACATAGCTTTGGAAGTACTAGACATAGCTATCAGAAAAGAAATAGAAATAAAAGGAATCCAAATTAGAAAAGAAGAAGTAAAACTCTCACTGTTTGCAGATGACATGATACTATACATAAGGAATCCTAAAGATGTCACCAGAAAACTACTGGAGCTAATCAATGAATTTGGTAAAGTTGTAGGATACAAAATTAATGCACAGAAATCTCTTGCATTCCTATGCACTAACAATGAAGATCAGAAAGAGAATTTAAGGAAACAATCCCATTTACCATAGCAACAAAAAGAATAAAATACCTAGGAATAAACCTACCTAAGGAGGCAAAAGACCTGTACTCAGAAAACTATAAAAAACTGATGAAAGAAATCAAGGATGATACAAACAGATGAAGAGATATACCATGTTCTTGGACTGGAAGAAACAATATTGTGAAAATGACTACACTACTCAAAGCAATCTACAGACTCAATGCAATCCCTATCAAATTACCAATGACATTTTTCACAGAACTAGAACAAAATATTTTACAATTTGTATGGAAACACAAAAGACCCTGATTACCCAAAGCAATGTTGAGAAAGAAAATCAGAGCTGGAGGAATCAGGCTCCCTGATTTCAGACTATACTACAAAGCTATAGTAATCAAGACAGTATGGTACTGGCACAAAAACAGAAATATAGATCAAAGGTACAGGATAGAAAGCCCAGAGATAAACCCATGCACATATGGTCACCTAATCTATGACAAATGAGGCAAGAATATACAGTGGAGAAAAGACAGCTTCTTCAATAAGTGTTGTTGGGAAAACTCGACAGCTACCTGTAAAAGAATGAAATTAGAACACTCCCTAACACCACACACAAAAATAAACTCAAAATGGATTAAAGACCTAAATGTAAGGCCAGAAACTATCAAACTCTTAGAGGAAAACATAGGCGGAACACTCTTTGACGTAAATCACAGCAACATCCTTTTTGACCCACTTCCTAGAGAAATGGAAATAAAACCAAAAATAAACACATGGGACCTAATGAACTTTAAAAGCTTTTGCACAGCAAAGGAAACCATAAACAAGACCAAAAGACAACCCTGAGAATGGGAGAAAATATTTGTAAATGAAGCAACTGATAAAGGATTAATCTCCAAAATATACAAGTGGCTCATGCAGCTCAATATCAGAAAAGCAAACAACCCAATCCAAAAATGTGTGGAAGACCTAAACAGACATTTCTCTAAAGAAGACACACAGATGTCCAACAAACACATGAAAAGATGCTCAACATCACTAATTATTAGAGAAATGCACACCAAAACTACAATGAGGTATTACCTCACACCAGTCAGAATGACCATGATCAAAAAATCTACAAACAATAAATGTTGGAGAGGGTGTAGAGAAAAGGGAACCCACATGCATTGGTGGTGGGATGTAAATTGATACAGTCACTATGGAGAACAGTATGGAGGTTCCTTAAAATACTAAAAATAGAACTACCATATGACCCAGCAATCCCACTGCTGGGCATATACCCAGAGAAAAGCATAATTCAAGAAAACACATGCACCCAATATTCATTGCAGCACTATTTACAATAGCTAGGACATGGAAGCAACCTAAATGTCCATCACAGAGGAATGGATAAAGAAGATGTGGTACATATATACAATGGAATATTACGCAGCCATAAAAAGGGACGAAATTGGGTCATTTGTAGAGATGTGGCTGAACCTAGAGTCTGTCGTACAGAGTGAAGTTAAGTCAGAAAGAGAAAAACAAATATCATATATTAACACATATATGTGGAATCTAGAAAAATGGTACAGATGAACCTATTTCTGGGGCAGGAATGGAGATGCAGCCATAGAGAATGGACATGTGGATATGGGAGGGGAAGGGGAGGGTAGGATGAACTGGGAGATTAGGATTGACATATATACACTACCATGTGTAAACTAGACAGCTGGTTGGAACCTGCTGTATAGCACAGGGATCTCAGCTTGGTGCTCTGTGATGACTAGATGTGTGGGATGGGGAGATGGGAGGGAGGTTCAAGAGGGAGGATATATATGTTTATACATATAGCTGATTCACTTCGTTGTATAGCAGAAACTAACACAACATTGTAAAGCAATTATACTCCAAGAAAAAAATCTATTAAGTACTTGGTCAAGTGTCTCGGTCAGTCCATTAGCACCATGGCTTTAAGTAAGTGCTCTGTGGGTGTATTTCAGAGGACTTAAATTGTTCTTGGGTGATAGGGTAATAGAAGGAGCCTGCACTGGATTCAGAGACTTGTTTTGAGTCTTAGTTCACTTAATAGTTGTATTTTTCATTTATTCACTAAATATATATTCAGCACCTACTATGTACCAGGCTCCACCCTGTGTACTTTTCATGCATTAGCTCATGCATCTTGCATCTTTTCATGAGGAGGTAGGTGCTGTTATCCCCATCATGAAGAAACTGACACTCAGAGGTGTTAGAAAACTTACCCAAAGTTACAAAATGTTTAAACGGCAGAGCTGGGCTTCATACCTGGACTGTCAGTCCAGAGATAAAAATTTTGATCTCTCATCCACACATCAACTCATTAAATAATTTATTCATTTATTTATTTAGCAGCTACTTATTGAGTGTGTCACATTCCAGATATTATGTTAAATGCTGGGGTACAGGAGTGAACAACAAAAATTTACTCCCATCTTTCAAGAGCTGACAGCCAAACAATTACTCACATGCAATATGATCATAATTACACTTGGACTTTCTTCATCACAGTATCATTTTAAGCCTCAAAACACAAATGAATTTGAAAACATTTTGTAAACCACAACGTTCTCTATGATCAGGGATTTATTATAATTATTGTTATTTATTCAAGGGTCATATGATTAAATAATACATTAAAATATTTTCTTCTTACAATTTGGCATTCCTTCTATCATTCTTCTTTGATGTCTTTCTTTCCTTTTTAACCAAGAAGGGTAAAAAAATCATTTACAAGGTGACATGCTTCATCCAAGCCCAGTTATGGGAATTTGAATTTCTAAAATGTACTTCAAAAAGTAATTTAAACAGTAGCTCTCTTAGTTCATTTAAAATGCTATTTATGTACAAAAGTATTGGATTTGCACAAACATTTTCAAGAATGTATATATTTGCTCTAGCTGGTAGATTGCTTATATTGGAGCCGTTTTAAAAAGATGGAACAACAGACAAAAAACACTTTGTCTAACACAAAAAAGTCTGGCATCTCTATTCAGAGTTTTGATTCCTTGATTAAAAATGAAGAAAAAAATGTTGGGTGAGGGGAACATATATTCTAGTTAGTTGGGCAATAAGTGCATGGAGTCTGGAGCAGATGTCAAAGCTATTAGCTACATGACCTTTGGTGAATCATTCAACTTCCTAATGCATTAGTTTCCTTATCTGCAAAATAGGAATAACCATAGTAAACTACTTCTCAAGGTTCTTGTGAAGATCAAGTGAGTCAATATAAGTAAACTCTTTGTAGCTGAGTCTAGTGCCTAGCAAGTGTTATTTTTATTTCTGCTAAAAAAAGAAAGCTTCAGTCTTTAAACAAAAAACTTACTATTAGATTTAGAAAAATTCTTTTCTGAGTTTTGGTTGTTAAATATCATTACTGTTTTTGGAGAGAGAGGGGAGGAGAGAGACAGAGACACAGAGAGAGAATAGCTACATGTGAGTATTCAAAGCTGAAAAGCCGAGTGCAAGTTAGCAGCCATGAATGCAATTGCCAGTTTTGAAAAGAAGCTTAAAACATAAGTGTCTGGACACATTTGTTAAATTGTCTTCAGCATTTCCTGTAGATCCTATTATTTCTACAAATTCCTTCATAATATTGTACATTTTGTCACAATGAACACAACATCTCTTATCTCAGAAGTGGAGTTTTCCAGCTGTTGGACTGAGAAAGCTCTATTCTTAGCATTTTTATATGGAAGCAGTGATAAGAGAGACAATGCTGCTGTATTTTGACTAGCTGCCCTGATGAAAAGCTTCCAATGTCAGGTGGTGTAACACCAATTGTTATTGTTAATCAAAGAGAATCTAATAGCTTAATGAAATCATTGGTATTAGATGTTCCTGGTCCTCCAGCAAATTGCTGACCACATTATAGAAGTTTATTTTTCACCTATTAGAGTAATTATCCTCAGCAAATATATTTATCATATTTTTGTTTTGTTAGGTACTAAAGGGATCCTCAGTTCCTATTTCATATACTGTATGTAGCTACTGCAGAGGTGAGGGAAACACTGTGTTTTAAGCTCTCCATTGATGTAAATCTTTGGCAAAACCCTATGGTCATACTGTTTCTTCCATTCTTCCATCTTAAGAGGAAAATATTAAAGGGGACATAAATTTATAACCTGAGAATTGTCAAGCTTCTATTTCAAATGTTAATTATATAAAATTTTGGTTATTGATTGATTACTGTATTAGCTCTCTTGTTTCTTTGGCATCTCATAAACCATTTCTAGGATAGTTTCTATAACCTTAAAATGTAAGCTGCCTATTAATGAGCCAGAAACCATTTATTAGTCAAACTTTACTGTAGGAATTAAATTTTCAAATTTTACTGTAGGAATTAAAGACCTAAAGATATAATCTTAATTTTTAAACACAATTTAAACTAATAAAGACTAATAAAACAATACATAATTTTTGATAACAGAAAATGGTGAGCAGCTGACTAACTTCATAGCTATTTCTTGAACTGCACAATCTAGCCTTTGTTAAAAGGTTATTATGTACTGGTCTCTAAGTTAATTAATGTTGCATTTTTGTATGTCAACTATATGGAAAGGAGAGTGTTTTCTTCATTTGTTATTATTATCTTTCCAATAAGATTGTAAGTTTTTTGTTAACCAGGAAGATGTAATTTATTATTTTTATTCCCCTGCTTCTAAAACATACATGCTTATTAAATAGCTGATAATTGCATTAGCTATTGCTGTGTAACAATGTACCTCAAAATTAAGTAAATTAAAACAGCTATGATTGTGAATCGTTCAACAAAATTAAGTAAATTAAAACAGCTATGATTGTGAATCATTCAACTTCCTGATGCATTAGTTTCTTTATCTGCAAAATAGGAATAATCAGAGCTATGATTGCAATTATTTTTTTATTGAGATATAATTGATGTATAACACTGTGTAAATTTAAGGTATACAAAGGGTTGATTTGATACATTTATATATTGCAATATGTTTACCACCTTAGTTAGCTAACACTTCTACTGTATTACATAAGTAACATTTTTTTTGTGATGAGAAAAATTTTAAGGTTTTATAATACTCAGTCACTCAGTTTTTTATCTATAAGAGAAAATTCAATCTATACTGGCTTAAATAAAGAGGATATTTTTTGCTTACATAAAGGGGAAGCCTAGGAATAAGATGGACTTAATCTAGGTACTCAACAATGTCATCTAGGACCTACTTTTTTAAAAGTTTATTTTTAATTAATTAATTTTTTAAATTTTGTTGTCATGCTTTCATCCTAAAATGGACTCCTTATACAGCGGCAGAATGGCTGCCGAATTCTCCTGGGAGTTTCATCTGTATCCACGTTCATTAGCTGAACATTTTTCTGGTTGGACCATCAGTGTGGTAAAGGGGAAGGGATTATTCTTAATGTGTCCATCATTTAAGACCCATCCCAATAAGCAGCTGCTTTGTGATGAGAAAAGTATGAAAAAAAATGTAGGAAGGAACCATAATGTCTGGTACAGGGACAAATATTCATGTTTATTAGAATTAGTAGCTCTGACTAATTTATTCTAATTTATTAGAATTAGTAGCTCTGACTTGATCTAACCAGATACATACACTCTACCAAAATGGGCATAACTTATACTGCTCTCCTCTTCTAAAAAAAAAAAAAAGAATAAAGGAAGAAAAGAAAAAAGTATTTTTCAAATTCTGGATGTCTCTCCTAAATACCTCCTAAAGAGTATATTTTTCTGTTTAATCACTTAACAAAATATAGAGATAAATTTATATTTGCAATGCTAATACCTTACTTTCAAAGGAAATCATCACTTAAATAAGTTTTCCATTATTTGAGGTTTATATATTTGGGCAGGGATGATTTTGGTCACTTGCCAATAAATAAGAAAGTTGAATTTGCAAGTAGAGAGATTCAACATTTTTCCATAAATGTAATTAGTTTGTTTGCTTGTCTTTCTTCTTCAGTTTACTGTAAGCTTCTTGAAGTCATATACTATGCCTTTCCTTTCTCTTTCCTAGAATCTGCTGTGTGCCTAGAGCATAGGAGAAAAATCAATAAATAATAGCAGAGTAGATAGATGAAGTTCATTATTATTATTAATACTATTATAGAACTCAATCCAATGTATGGTACTTGGGGTCAATAAATAGTGTCTGTCTCCTTAAATAATTGCATACTCACACATTAAAGACTAGGAATTGCAGTTGAAACCCATCACTTCCCAATTTTTTCATTTCCTAGGACTTAAGTGAATTTCTGTAAAGAGCTCGAAGATTCCTCCGACTCTAAATCCAAATTGTCAGGATAAAGCAGACCTGAGTTCAAATCTGTACTTTGCTACTTAGAAACTATACGACCTTTGACAAATCTGATGAACTCTCTAACTTGCTGTTTTCTCTATTGCAGAATAATTATGGTTCCTACCTCATAGGAGTGTCAACGGATTAATAAGGTAATGCACGTACCTCCCTGACAGTGGTTTCTCATACATGGTACACTCAATGAGAAGCAACTATTATTATTCTTATTCACACATGGAGATATTGTAAGCACTTCACATAGCAAACAAGCATATTTCATAATCAAGGTTCAAAGTTATTTGAAACTCTGAATTACTTTGTGAAACTTCTTGGTATTATCATGCTTTCACTAGTGGAGGACTGGGTACTATAGAGCAGAGGGGTGGTATTTAAAATAGAATATAAGTAAAGAACAAGGATTTGGAATTCAAATAGGTCTGATTTGGTTATTATTGTTGCCACTTCCTAGCTGTGTGAACTTATGCAACTTAATTTACCTCTTATGTCAGTTATCTCTTGCTGCATGACAAATCACCACAAACTTAGTGGCTTAAAAAAAAGCTACATTTCAGTTTCTGTGGGTCAGGGGCGTGGACACATTTTAACTGTGCTTTCTGCTTAGTGCCACACGATGCTGCAAATAAAGTTTAAGTCAGGATTGGGTTCTCATTGGAGCCTTGACTGGGAAAGGATCTATTTCCAAATTCCTTCAGCTGTTGTCAGTATTTCCTTGTGACTGTAGGATTCATGGCAACTTGCTTCTTCACAGCCACCAATAAAGTATGTTATTAAGATGGATAATATATTGTAATGTATATTGTATAATGCATTGTAATCATGGGAGTGATTCATCACCTTTGACATATTCTATTGGTTAAAAGCAAGTCACAGATGTCACTCACACTGAAGAGGAGGAAATTATACAGGGCACGGACACCAGGAAGCAGGGAACATGAAGGCTACCTTAAAGTCTGTCTCTCACAGTTTCTAAACTTTCATTTCTTCTTCTGTATAGTGGGAATAAATAATGCCAACCATGTGCAATAATCCATATAAAGTGCTTAACATTCTGCTTGGCACTTGATGGCAGATTATATATTAGTATCATCTATTAGTTGCTCATTTGCTGAAGGTAAAAATGAATAATTAGCCAGAGTGAGCTATTGAAAATCAGGGCAACTTGAATGTAATTTATCTTCATTGCCTCTACTACAAGTTTTTAAGTTTATGGTATTTCTCTTTCCATTTTGCAATACTTCTCAACAGTGTTGGTATTTTTGATGTCATAAACCCCTTTCTTCACACGTCAATGGGATAAGTTCCATTTTATTTCCTCAGATAATAAATATTCTGGTAAATTAATATATGAAAATGGGCAAAAGTTAAAGAAAATTGTTCTTCTGCCTTCTGTCCCTTCATCTGTCTCTTCCCTCCAAATAGAAAGCATATTTTAATCAGTGCCTTCTTTTCAGACAGAATTTAACAATTCACAAAGAGCTCTAGCACACTTTACACATTAGGACACAGAGCCTTTGAGAGGCTGAGTAGTCCTCTCTCAACTCTGAATCTTGAGCTTATGCAGCTATACTACTCTAAAACTCATATGGCCATCTGCAAAAATATGTGCCATACTGAATTTTAACTAGTGTGTCTTGAAGGGTATGTCCCTACATGTACTGCAACATTGAAAGAAATTAATGGGAATTTTGTACCAAGGGAAAAAACCATCAAGAGGCTTCATGATAGATGGGTCATGGATTCTTTAGAAACAAGCTTTTTTGGCGAATTTAAATCATACTGAGTAGGCAGAACCATTACAGTGACTCTCAAACCCAGACTAGGGCTTAGGAGTCAACGTAATATAATTAATTCACAAACATGAATAATCTGCATTGAAATTTCTTTACTTATAAATCATATTAAAATATAATAGAATACTAGATAAGACCATTACATCATAATCAACCGTAGACAACCATAAAATTGGACAAAATATATGAATTATTGGATTTGAGGCCTTCAACAATGGCAGAAAAATGACCCCTGAAAAAGGGAAATTTGTAAGGGGAATCCTGTGATTTCTCTGGTTCTCTGCCTGGGATAAATCCCCAACTGTGGAGCTAGAATCCAAGGAGCTAGATTCCAAGAAAATAAAATGGCTCCTGCTGAGCCAAAGAAGTTAAGATTTAAGTATGAGGATCCTGAAGAAGCTGGAATCTACAAGACAGGGCACTGGAGAGAAAGAAGCTCTTTGTGATAGACAAGTCCAGTATTTTCTAGGACAGGAGTTCCCCATGAGTTCCTGACCTAATCCTGGGTACACATACACAGCATAAGACTACCCAGTTTTACTAGAGAGCAGCTGCTATGGGTTTGATAGCAGAACAGAGATACAAGAGTTTGAATAGTGCCAGGGGACATTGGCATTCTGGCCCAGCTAGAGTAGAAAAATCTCATTAACATTTTTGGAACCTAGCTGAAAGTAAGACTCCTCAGGAGTAAGGCCCTTCAGGAATTACTTTCCTGCATAAATAAGGCCCACATCTTTAAGCTAAATCTATTCTGGACCAGCCTTATCCAAGCCAAAAAGAAGCCCTGACAAGATCTTTAGAGTTGAGAGTTTGGAAGTAGAGTCTATAATATAAGAGAGGCTAAAGAAAATGTCTTTGGTTTTCCATAGGTCCATTTAACAAAACATGAAATTAAGCTGATACAATTTAAAGATGAGAAACCACAATTAAAATGCCTAATGGAACAAAAATGAATAACTTTCAGAAGAAAATAAAAGAATCTGGTGTCTACAATATTATTCATAATGTCCAATATATGATAAAAATAACTAGACTGTGAAGAAGCAGGAAAATGCAATCCAGAGTTAAGTAGAGAAAAACAAACAAGCATTAGAAACCAAATCCGAGGTGCCCTGATATTAGACTTAGCAGACAAATACTGTAAAACAAATGAATAAATATGCTCAAAGAATTAAAATAAAATAAAATAATTAATAGAAATATGATCTAAATACATGAATAGATAGGACATCTTAGCAGAGAATGAAAACTACAGGAAGGAAAGAAACAGGAATAGGAGAATATAAAGGAAAATCTCATTTTTTTCTCATAAGTTTCTTAAAACTTACACTTCTATTTAGTGTCAAAATAATATTGAAGTCAGGGTTAAAATATATGTAGAGATAAAGAAATAATGCTTTAACGTATGCTGTATGGTACAAGAAGAGGCAAAAGGTTACTAGGTTTGTTAATTAGGAGCTGTGAAGTATAAAATAGGAAGTTCGTCAGTAGTGATGTGAGAAATGATAAAGCTGAATTATCAGGTATGAAGTGTGAGGTAATACAATATTGGCTCTAAATAGACTTTGGTAAGTTAAGCGGGGATATGGTAAATGCTAGAACAGTAATTAAAAATAAAAGAAATGTGGCTAATAAGCCAATAGAGGACATAAAATAGAATAATAAAATACATCCAATTAATCCAAAAGAAGGCATATAAGAGGAAAACAGAAACGAAGAACAAGTGAGATAAATAGAAAAATAATAGCAAGTATATAGACTTAGACTCAACCATATCTATTGCTACATTAAATACAAAGCGTTTAAACATTCTAGTTAAAAACAAAGATTTTTAGAAAGAATAAAACATAAGATAGCTATATTTTGTCTTCATGAAATGTACTTTAAATATAAAGATATAGGTAGTTTAAAAGAGACAAGATAGAAAAACATACTATGGACATACTAATCAAAGAAAAAACTTTATTGAGTTTATTTATATCAGACAATATAGACTTAAGGACAAGAAATATTATTAGAGATAAAGAGGGAAATTTTATAATGCAAAAGGAGCAATGCAACAGGAAGACATAACAATCCTAAAGATGTATGCACCTAATAACAGAACTTTAAATTTCATTACACAAAAATTGGCAGAAGTAAAGGGAGAGGTAATAATAGTTGAAAATTTTAACAACCCTCTCTCTTTAAGATGAAACAAGTAAAAAAATATCAGTAAGGTCATAGAAAATTTGAAGAACACTATCAACCAAATTAATTGATTTGTGGGAAGAAATATTAGAGATTTCTTAGAGGGAAATTTGAAGTATTAAATATTTATATTTGAAATGGAGACCTCTTTAAATTAATGACCTAATTTTCTACCTTGAGAAGTTAGGAAAAAATGGTAAATTAGTAGACAGTAAAAAGTAAAATAGGAAAAATAGTAAATATGTGAATGAAAAAAATAATGGAAATCCATGAATTAGAATAGGTAAACAATAGAGAAAATTAACAAAGCCAAAAGTTTATCCCTGAAAGGATTGCTAAAATTGAGAAACACCTGACTAGAATGATCAAACAAAAAACAAATAAAATACAAATTAGCAATGCCATAGATGAAAAAGGGAATATCATTACAGATCTTACAGACATTGAATGTAATATAAAGAATAGTATGGACAACTCTATGCCAATAGTTTCAATAACTTAGATGAAAGGGCCACCTACCTTGAAAAATATATTTTACCTAAACTGATAAAAATGAAGTAGAAAAATCTGAATAACACTATATCTGAACACACAGTAAGAAATGCACTCCTAAGGAAAATTTTAGTTCTATGTTATTTCACTGGTAAATGCTATGAAACATTTATGGAATAAATAATATCATTCTTAGAAAAAATTCTTTCACAAAATAGGGGTGGATAGAATGCTTTTCAACAAATTTTATGAGGTAAGAATAATGCTGATACCCAAACCTGACAAACAGATTATTAAAAAGATAAGTACACACCAGTATCCCTTATGAACCCAGACACATTCTCAAGAAATTATTATCAAATTGAAAACAACAATGAATTTAAAAAGATAACACATTATGGCGAAGTGGTATTTATTCCAGGAATGCAAGGTTGGTTTAAGCATTAAAAATTGCTCAGCCAACTAAGAATAGAAGAGAATTTCCTGAATTTGATAAAAAATATTTATGAATTTCTAAAAGTGACACCATGCTTAATGGTAAAAACAGAGTAAGAATGAGAATAAGGCAAAAATATCTGTTCTACTCAATTCTATTCAATATAATACTGGAGGTCCTTGCAAGTATAACAAGAAGGAGAAAACAAAACAAAACAAAACAGGAGCATACTTGTAACTTGGTAGCTAAACAGATAGGAAAGGAAGATTTAAAAATTGTATTTATTTACAGACCATATGAAGAAAAAGAAAGTACTAGGGAATTTTAGGTAATCTACAAAAAAGTCTTCTTCAATTGATAAGTGAATTTAGCAAGGTTTAGGATATAAGATTTATAACAAAACCAATTGTATGTCTATTATACCTGAAAAATAAAATAACAACGAAACAACAATAACTATGGCATCAGAATACCTAGAAATGAATGTAACAATGAGTTACATTGTAACAATGAGTCTTGCATTGAGATTAGTACATTGAGATTGTACTAATTGAGATTGAGCAAGACTAGTACATTGAGATTGACCCAAAAAAATTACAGAATAGAGAGTGTTACAATATTCATGGATAGGAAGACTATGTTTTTAAGATGTAGATTCTTCCTGAATTAAATTTAATGTAATCCTCATTCAAATCTCAGAAAGTTTTTATTTCATAGATTTTACTAGGCTTATTCTACAATTTATATCAAGAAGATAAACTATAATACTTCTAGGAGAAAACATAGAAAAGAATCTTCACAAACTTGTGGTAGGCAAGTATTTCTCGGACAGTTTCATAAAAAAAAGTTTTACCAACCATAAAAGGTGATAAGTAAAGCTCAATCTGTAGTAAAACAGTATTAAGAATAAATATCAAGCCACAGATGGGGGGAAATAATCACTGTATGTAATTCTGACAAAGGACTTTTATTAAGAACATATTAAAGAATTGACAACTCAATAATAAGAAGCTAACAAATCAATTAAAAATGGGTAAAAGAAAAAAAATGGGTAAAAGATTTGAACGAACACTTCACAAAGGTATACAAATAGCCAATAAGCTCGTGAAAAGTTTCTGAAAATTATTGGGCATCAGAAAAATGCAAATTAAACCATTATGAGATAACATTTCACACAAATTAGATTGGCAAAAATTTTAAAAAGACCAAGAATAGCAAGTATTGGCAAGGATGTTGAGCAAGTGGAATTATCATACCTTGTTTATGAGATTGTAAAATTATACTGGAAAACAGTTTTTAAATTTTTATAAAGCAAAGCATAAAGTTATGTTGTGACTGCTTCCACTCATAGATGTTTATTTAAGAGAACTGAAAGCATATACCCACAAAAAGAATCGTATACATATGTTCACAGTAGTTTTATTCATGGTTGCCAAAATTGGAAACTGCTCTAATATTGATCAATAGGTAAATGTATAAACCAATCAATTGTGGCATAACAATACAATGAAAAACTCCTCAGAAGTATACAGGAACACATTAAAGATACAACAACAAACTTTAGAAGAGACATACCACCACTTCTATCCTATTCAATTGGTCACACGGTTGATCTTATTACATGTAAGGAACTACACACAGTGTTTTGAAGTTGTGAATATCAGAAGGTTGGGATCATTTTGGAGACTGGCTGCTTCAGGTATTTTCCAGAGGTGGCTATCTGGTAGACATCTGATGGTGAATTGGTATACAGGATATTTGAAGTGGGATAGTCAAGTAAGACTGGGAAGAAAAGTTGTAGTCAGATTATGAAAATTTGACTTGTATGTGGCAGAAATAAAACTGACATTGTCCAACATAAATTGTAAAAGGAGCTCGACTGCAGCAATGAGACTGCAAATAATGTTGCATAAACCCTTTCAAAAGGACTTAATTTTGGAAGCAAGGCTAGGAGATACATGGTCTTCTTGTGTCCAAAGGTATCCAACTGGTTTGGCTCATTGCTGTATGTCTGTTGATGTTGATAGATAATTTGCAAATTGTGTTGTCAACACAACATTTAATCTGCTCTGAGCAGCTCATAAACAACACTTTGATTAATTCTTTCAGTCCATGTCTTCTGGACAAGATTTACAGAGCTCTGCTTATTTGGATGAAAAATAGAGAGAGAGAAGCTGTCAGTAGAAGGGGAAGGGGGATGGAAAGATTTCCTTTTCTCTCTTTTGGTTGAATTTGAGAAGTGTTTTTTAATTAGGATGATAAATGTTTGGTTCCACAAGGGAAGGATTTCTCAGTGGAACTCAGCAACTGGCATGAGGCAAGGCTCAGTGTTAAAGTGGAGCAAGTCAGGACAGACAGAGGCAGACTGGCAGTGGAACACTGCAGAGAGGGGAGAGTCAGCCAAGCCTAAGGCAGGAGATGCCTTTCTGAATGAGCCAAATAATTCCAGAAACCTGTTGGACAATTACAACTCAGAGAGCTTGCCATCCACACTCTCTATGGAACACTAAAATATTGTGTTGAATAGAATTCTGTTCAACAAGCACATTTAAAAAAAAGAAGTCTAATTAAAGAGAAACTTTTATCATATGAAATATAAAGAAAAACATGCATTGTTATTGAGCAATTCTGTGTGTGTGTGCATGTGTGTGTATGAGAAAGAGAGAGAAATAGAGAGATTGATTTTGTTGCTATCTTTTGTGTGTTATTATATGCCAGTTTTTCCCCAGGCCCCTAAATCTGTTTAGTTAAGCAGTTTCTATTAATTTTGGCTTTGAAATAATTTTCCATTGAAGCATGCCGTTTAATCAGCACCTCTCTACCTTTGTTGATTTTTCCTAGCCAAGATAAGTGAATAGAGTTCTAAAACACTGTTTCTGGAATACTCTTATATCACTTTGAAACATGGTGATCATCCAGCAACTTAGGCATAAAAATCTGGAAATGAATGTCATTTGGAATAAGGTCCTTTCATAGCAATTATGATACAAGATGTACAGTCTGTGGCTGATAGGGAAAAATAGATCCAAGAAAATAGCTAGCTAATAATTTCAGTACTATTAGCAATGTAAATAACCCAACACCACAATTCTTCCTTGAATTTGTCCCCTTTTATGCCTGTCTCCTCTCAAAGGGATAAATATGATTTTTATGAGCTGCGTTTTGAAATGCACATATTTCCAGCGATCATGCCAAGTGTTTCTTTTGTTGTTCACATCTGCATCTTTCGATATGATGAAGAGTCAACAAGAAAGTAGATTTGGTTTTGTTCCTTTGGCAAATAAAGTTCACTTTGGGACACAATTGTAAAAAAACAAACATTACATCCACACCAGAAAACCAAAGTTGAATTTTCCATTAGTGGTAGTTATATGTTGTAACTTATATTCAAGGTCCTTGGAAATATTAACCCAGATTCAGAAATTAGTAATTATATTGACCTTGACATCTGTCCTCATTACCTTGTTCCCAGCTCACACAATTAGTTTAGCTGAGACTGTCATCAAAACCCTGTGTTTTAGATTTATTTCTAGTAAGGAACTCCTTCAAATCATTGCCCCATGAAAATTACAATATTAAGGACACAAAGGTATACATATGTCTAACTGCAGTAATTGTGTTGTGAACAGAATTCACATAAATCTCCTTTAGGAGTTTCATTCCATTTGATGGCCTTAATGTACTCTCTTAAAGCTAAAATGATTTCAAAGTATTGTTCTACAAAAGATTGTCAGCAATTATTGTATATGAAAAGAGACAGGGTGAAAGAGAACAATTTGAGAGGTTCACATTGTGAAATAAACTTCAGGCTTTTAACTGAAGGATGGCAGGGACTGACTAAAGCCCTGTGATTCTGGAGCTCCCTTGTTTCCTGTGCTTACTCTGTTTCCTACCTCCTGGATCACAATTTGTTGGAAGCATCATTTTTGTACAAGCAATAAGCTGAGAGTGTCTACATGTAACACTACCCTCCTAAAAAATGAGGGAATCATGCACTCATACAAAGAGGCAACTACCTAGTGATTTTCAATATTCTGAAAAGAGCAATAGTCTATTGGGTTTATTTCATGATTATAAAAGCCTAATAATCTATGATAGCTGAAAGTAAATGTGATTTATTAGGGTCTCTCACAGGCAGAAGATAAACCCATAATGTGCCGGCAAACATTTTTTCTTTAAAGGAGTGCATTAAAAAGAAAATAGTCAACAGCTTGCTTACTCTGTAGCTCCAGAAAATGATGATTTGAGGCTCTGAAATATCAGAGTTGATGAATGGTAGAAGCAAAATTATAACTGTTGTTCTATGGTGAGATAAACTTTCACCTCCGTGAAGAAAATATAGATTACTGAAACTGATTGCAAGCAATCAGCACTGTATATTCTTCTTCCCTAACTGAGCAATGTTTGAATTTGTGCCTTTCAGACAAATGCATTAATAACATTTAGCCACTAGATATTTGTGGAAGAAATTGGAAATTGTTTTTAATTTGTTGGTTTGGTGAAGCGATAATATGTTGAGCCATAAGGGAGGGGGTAAAAAAAAAACTATTGGTATAGGATATCTATTTGCATATGTAAATATGTTAATACCCACAGAACTATGTTGTTCTTAGAAACTTTCCCACCCAAAGCAAATGGTTAATAGACAGGGAGATCTAAAAAACTGCATGACCATGTTGTGAAATATGGATTTAACACATAACTCATTGGAGGCCCAAATGAGTTATGGGCCTCATTTACTACATATTACAGACATTTTTTCCATATTCCTTTTCAACAAGGCATATGGTTTAAATTAGTTTCATCTTGGGTTTTCAGGATCTTTTGTGGGCTGTTTTCTACAACAAACTGTAATACTCTGGCTCTTTTAATTCTATAGTAAGATGATATTAGGTGCAGTTCTTTAATTACCATGTGAGGCAATGCCTCAGGAGCATATTCTGTAAGAGGCACAGCAGAGTAAGGGTCTGAATGAAGATTTCAGACTCAGCTGATGAAGTTAAAGAAGCTTAAAGTTCTGTATGGATGGGGGGAAATGGGTAAATGTCAGTGTTAGTTGGGGTGGAGTTAGGGGTAGTTTGGGCTGAAAACATTCAGACACACCTTCAGTTGAATCAGGTAAGGGGACTCTGTGATAGGTAACAACATTCAGAAAAACTAAGGATATTAAAGGGCCCCATTTCCCATAACTTAGCTCATAAATCATATTTTCAGGTACTTTACATGATTTATGAAAGGCTGGCTGTCTGCATGATCAGTAAGTTGCATTAAAATGGCAATTGGTCCTTCTAAAACAGAGCCTTATGATAACAATCCAAATCTCAGAGAAGGCAAATCTCAGCAGACAAGTCACCTGAATGCTGGGGTAAAAATGAGTCTACAGTTCATTCTCCATCTCTGAAATTCAAAATATAAAATCAAAATACTGAGTGGGAAAAACATTGGGCTGAAATCACTACACTCTGGCTTTTGTTTTATTTCTCACTACTGTAACCTTGATTAAGTTATGTATTGTCTTTGGACCTCAATTGCTTCTCAGTAAACTGAAGGATTCAGGTCCTTCCTGTTCCTAAATATACATTTTCATATGTATAAATTATATGTTCCTATTATGTATATATATTTATATGTTATTTCTTATCTGTGGGCATATTATATATTATGTGTCATATATCTGTGTATATATAGATGTGATATTTCCTTAAAAACATGAAAGGAGCTGTAGAAAACACATATATCTTTACATGTGCATACATAAGAAATATATATATGTATGTGTTCATATATATGTATGAAATATGTATGCATATTATGCATAGGAAGATTGGTCTGCTATTCCACACTATCAGCTTAGGGGTTCTTCTTACCTAATTTTACCTGTTATTCTGAAAATCATAAATTCTGGCTCCTAAGAATGTTACAATGGGGTTGTAAAGTATAATCAAGCACTCTATTAAGTACTATAGATGTTTAAAGGTACTATGTCGCTTTCCTTTAGAAATTAAAAAAAACTTACAGGAAATTGCTAGTTGACATTGATCTTGGGTAAATGGAAGATTAAAACAGAAGTTTATAAAGGGTGTCTTTTTACTTTATATTAGAGAATAAACTCCATTTCAAAAGTGAATTAAATTCAGTTTTGTTAGTAGACCTTTATTCTAATTCAACTCATCTGCATTTGGATTTTATGTTGGAAGACTGCTACATCTTTTGAAGCTTTCTCAGAAGGAGAAAATTCAGCATATATTGATCTCTTTGCAAAATACACTCTCTAACCCATTAGATTATATGGAAGTTGTGTTTTCCTGAGCACATGACCATGAATAAAACACAACAGGTCACTGATATGCTGGGAAGTAGAATATTTATGAGCTCAGAATTATTTGACACATTGAATCAGTTGAGAATGATGAAACCTAAACTTTTTATTATTAGGAGGAATTTAGACACAAGTTTTCCCCTTATAAACTGTCTATTGTCTTTGTAAGTCAAGAAAGTTGCTGACCTCTGGTGCCTATGCCCATTAGCTAGAACAATTGCCCCTATCTCAAGCTCTTAATCAGTCACCTTAGACCAATATTCCTTCAGATTTTGTTATTTGGGATTGTTTTAGTCAGTTCAGGCTGCTCTAACAAAATACCATAGACTGGGTGGCTTAAACAACAGAAATTTCATATTCACAATTCTGAAGGTTGGGGAGTCCAAGGTCAAGGTACCGGCCAATTCAACTTCTGGTTGGCAGAGGGACACCTTCTTGCTGTATCCTCACATAGTGGATAGAGAGAGAGAGGAAGCAGTTCTCTTGTGTCTCTTCTTATAAAGGCGCTACTCCACTTAGGAGGGCTCCATCCCCATGACCTAATTATGTCTCAAAGCTCTGTCTCCAGATACCATCATATTGAGGATTAAGGTTTTAACATGATTTGGGAGGGAACACAAGCACTCTGTCCATAGCAGGTAGCTGGCCCCTTCTTCTGGACAGACAACTCTACTGTTCCAGTTAGACTCCTATAGCTTCCTTACTCACAGCTCTCAGTTCCACTCACTGTCAGTCAAAAGTTTTCAATGTATGTGTTAGCATATGGTATTTGTCTTTCTCTTTCTGACTTACTTCACTCTGTATGACAGACTCTAGGTCTATCCACCTCATTACAAATAGCTCAATTTCATCGAGAGAGAGGAATGGACATATATACACTACCAAACGTAAGGTAGATTGGAAGCAGCCACATAGCACAGGGAGATCAGCTTGGTGCTTTGTGACCGCCTGGAGGGGTGGGATAGGGAGGGTGGGAGGGAGGGAGATGCAAGAGGGAAGAGATATGGGAACAGATGTATATGTATAACTGATTCACTTTGTTATAAAGCAGAAACTAATACACCATTGTGAAGCAATTATACTCCAATAAAGTTGTAAAAAAAAAGTTTTCAATGTGTTTTTCAACTGAGGATCTTGTTGGTCGTGATGTTAATCTTATTCATGACTTTGGCTCAAGCATGCTTGTCATCACTTTCTTTCATTAGAGTCTTGGGCAGGAAGAGCCAAATTTGAGTTTTCTACATGAAACCAGGAGCCATTAAATAACAATATATAATTGTTATATATATCATTGTTTTCATAAGTATAATACTGTACAATTTTTGGAGTTAGTAAGTAGAATTTATTAAATTTGTTTAATGTAGGATTTTACACAGTCTCTACTGTATTAAAGCATTCAGAATAAGAAATATAATAAATCAGAGACTGACAGATACCTACAAAAAAGAGATGAGCTGTAAATCCCTCAGGTCCTCCAGGCTTTTGGTATTTTTCAAAGGCTAGGTCACTGGTGGCCTGTATTGTATGTGTGTGTGTATAAAAAGTTTGGAAGTATAACTCCGAATGGTCAATAGTTATCTTTATCTGAATTGCAGAGGAAGAATGAGAGGAGCAAGAAGCATCCATCAAATACTATGTTTGCTTTTTAATTGATATACTTTTATATTGTTGGATTTAAAAAATAAGAGCACATTTGCATATTGTATGTTTATTTTTAAAATATGTATTGAGAATATATTGCTATTTCATAGAAGGATTTTGATCAGATGAATGATCTGGGTAGATCATCTAATGATGAATTTCCTATTTTTATTTTAATGCTTATTAATTTGTATTGAATATTTAAATAGCAGTGTTCTTTCTGAACCCTGTGCTTAAACAATTGTAATTTGGGGAATAAATTAAAACTATGTCAATATATATAATATAATTGAATGTTCATAACAGTCATGAATATCGTGCTGGCTATTAGGATTTAGCTGAGTGCTGTGTTTAAGACATGATGTATTCAACTGATTTCCACTCAAGTCTCCATTTGTTCAAATAGTACACACTAAGAAGTTCTCTGAATCTTTAGTGTTCATGATGGAGGTGGGATGGAATTTATGCTAGTGTTTTTTGTGTTTTAATTAAAAAAACCCAAAGAGGTGGGTATAAATATCATTTGTAGTAAGTGCTTTCAGTGCCTGACTTATATCCTCCTGGCCCTTACCATTTACATTAGTTATGGTTCTCCAGAGAATCAGAATATATATATATATATATATATATATATATATATATATATATATATATATAGAGAGAGAGAGAGAGAGAGAGAGAGAGAGAGAGAGAGAGAGAACTAATTGGATAATATAACCTAGAGAAGTTGACAACTAAGGCTAACCATCATATCTTTTCAATACTCAATGTTCAAATGTGAGCGTGTGCAAGGTTTTTCTAAGGGCTTCCTCTGACCTCTGCAGCCTTCTCTGAGTATGTGGCTAGAGTTATGGAGAATTAACACCCCCAGAAACCCCTCTTCCTTCTATGGCTAATGAAAGTTGGTGTTTAAATACCCCAGCTTCCTTGTATAACTCTAAGTCACGTGTTCTCCCCCTGCCAGTGTTTCATGAAACCATCTCTCATTTAAATTAGCTCCACTTCAATCTCAGCAATGACTGTTTCTGGTATAAGCAAAACTAACACACCATTACTTTAATAGGTGTGAATATTTTGGAATGATTTCTTGAAACCTAGGGTAGTACACAATTCACTAACTAGAAAATGCAGATCTGTATTAATGGTTCCTTTATTTATTTATTTATTTATTTATTTATTTATTGGTTTTCAGTGTCAAGAACTCTTTCATGTAACAAATGTTCAGTATCTTCAAAAGAGAGTAGCTGTATATTTTGTATCTATTAAATAAGAAAATTAAAATGCACATCGTTTTGAGAACATTTTGCAATAAATTCTCTTATTTGATTTTTTTTCTTTCCTTATAAAATTGAGGTTTTGTTAGGTCACAGTTGTTATTTTGTTCACTACTGAATTTCCAGAGGCTAGAACAGGGACCCATTATAAGCATTCAATAAATATTTCTGAATGAATGAACAATGTAGATGCCCAAGAGTTCTTCTTTGTGGTTTGGCTTAGCTCCAGTAATTTGTAAACATGGCTGCATGAAAATATCTGAGAAATATTTAAAAAATAAAAATCCTAGATACCATCTCCTCAAATAGTAAATCAGGAGGCATAGCGTAGGGCCCAGGAATCTAGCTGTACCCATTCATACATCTCATACATACATACATTTATATGTGCATATGTATTAAAGATTTCTGGTTTTTACTAAATAAATAAATTTATGGTTTTAAATAAATAATTTATGGTTTGGTAATCAAAGGGAATGCATTTTACATGTTTGCAAAATAGGACATTGTCAAATTTCCCTCCAAAAATCCCATACAACTCAATAATGAGAATGTTTGTTTTAAACACTCTGACCAACACTGGATATTAACAATCAATTTTTGTTTTTACCAGTTGGATGAATATATATCTTTATTGTTCTAATTTAATTTTTTTTCTAATTATTTAGAAAATAATTTTTTCTAATTATTTCTAATTATTTTAGAGTTAGATAACTTTTTCTGGTTTTTGATCATGTATATTTCTTCATCTATGAATTTTTTGTTTAAATGCTTTGCTTATTTTTCTATTGGATTATTTGGTTTTATTTATTTTAAAGACATTCTATTTTATTAATATAAATCCTTTGTTACATGTGTTGCTAATATTTTTGTGTATGTTTTATTTTGAGGCTTCTTATGATCATTTTCAATCATACAAAAAAGTTAGTGAATTAAAATTTACCTCTCCCCACCTCCTTCCTGCTATTTGTTCTTGAATTTTAAGATTTTCCTAAACCAAAGTGATAAAAATATTTGAAACTGGTGAACTAATTACTTCAACATTAATGAATTGTTTATACTCTGCCCACTAAATTTGATATAGTATCAAGTTTAACACATAACACAGGCATATATGTGTCAGTCTGTTTCTAGACTGTATAATTTTTTTTTTTTTTTTTTTGCAGTATACGGGCCTCTCACACTGTTGTGACTTCTCCCGTTGTGGAGCACAGGCTCCGGACGTGCAGGCTCAGCGGCCATGGCTCGGGCCCAGCCGCTCCGCGGCATGTGGGATCTTCCCGGACCGGGACACAGACCCGTGTCCCCTGCATCGGCAGGTGGACTCTCAACCACTGCGCCACCAGGGAAGCCCTAGACTGTATAATTTTTCTTCAATCTTCAATTTTTCTTCTATACTCATACCAATATCATACTATTTGAATTTCTGTAGGTGTAATATATCTTGTTATATGGTAAAACAAGATCTCATCATTATTCTACCTTAAATTTTTTTCCAATACCCCTTGTATAGTTTCTCTTCCAGAGATAGAATCACCTTATTAAGTTCTATAAAAAATATCTTGTTGGAGTTTTAATAAGTCTTTAACTGAAATTTTAGTTTGACGTGGGGGAAATTAATATATTTACACTATTAGGTTTTCCCTTCCAGGAACATAGCATATCTTTGAATTAATTCAGATATTCTTTTATGGCTTACCTGGCTGAAACTTGACGAGGTAGTGACAATTGAATACAATTTGGTTTTTGATTTATTGGAATAAAGAGTGTTTACATCTTCAGCCTGCTATTTGCCAACTGCTGGCAAAAAAAAAAAAAAAAAAAACCCAAAACAGTAACATTTATATCCCATCATGTAGAAAAAAATCATAAGCAAATTAAAAAATGAAACAGTTGTTTCTTTTAAATGGAGTTTTCAAAGACTCCACATTATAAGTCACCAAAAAGTTTTTTATCTTATGTTTTTATGGCATGAGGCATAGTTAAATTTTAATCTACATTTTAATACTCATTAGTTCTCCAAACAAAAACAATATATATCATTTTTGAATTTATTTGTTGACAATTCATGCTTTTCATTATATAATTAATTCAAAGTAAAGGAAACAGTATGCATCACTTGTTAAATGGGAAAAGTAAGAATTTGTCTTTATATAGCATGAATACTATTAAAGATTATATTAGCATCTTTATAGTATGATATTTAATAATATATGAATCCCTAGCCACTTATATCCTAAATCACTTTTCACACCCATGGAAAATGATAAAATGATACAAAATAATGAGAGGAGGCTCAGGAGGTGATAGGTGATAGGAATGGGTGTTTTGAAAGACATGGAAGATTGGATGTGTTTCTAGAATTTTCTTCCTGTTTCCTAATTTGGAGTTTAGTGCCCAGGGCACATCGTTTCTTCTTCTGCCTCCCTAGCTTTTCATTCAAGGTCTCCATCCATGCCATTCTTAGAATGCTAAGAAACTGGAGAATGGGCTGGACAGAAATTAAGGAACTTGGCAATCATATATGTGTTTTTCACTGAGTGAAGGTTGCTATTTTTCCTCCAGAGCCTAAGCTATCAGGCTAAACATAATAACTTTGGCTACTTTGCATTCCTATCTAGTGACTTAATTTGAGTAACAGTATTAATATTTTATCAGGAAGTCAGCATTTTCTTTTAAATATGTACTTTTAAAGCTTTATTCTACCCGCACATGGAATTTATGATATCTTGAGGATCAGATATTTTCCATTGGAATGGTGTTCCCAATCTTTCACAAAAGTCAATTGGTGAATGGAATTCAAAATACAGAACTTTCTTCTAGGCATACCAAGTGTCACTGCCACTTTTTGGAGAGTTCAAAAACTGCTCCTCAGATACAGCTTTCTGTAAGCCCAACTGTCATCAAGGAACCTTCCCCATTATTTGCATTAGGTCATGAAGAAGTCTTGCCCTGAGTCCTCTGAGTTTCTAACAGAAATTTCAGGATGGAACTTTAAAATTTTTATTTTATATTTCACAAGAATTTCAGTTCTTTTTCAAAGAAAAGTCAGAGAAAGCCTATGGGAGGGTGAGCTGAACATAATTTGATGTATTAACTATTTTCTCCCATTATTTTTTTCTTCTTCCATATGTTCAAGCTCTGTTCTTTAAAGCCCAAGAAGAAGAATGTGGCAAATCAGAAAAAGTAGCAACCTGCAAGACTTCCAGTTTTTTTGCATCCAAAAGACAAAGAGCATTAAAAAACAAACAAAACAAAAAATGAAAACAAAAACAAGGATGGGGTAAGATGGAATAAGATGGAGTGTTTCTAAAAAGCAAGAGAGAGGGAGAGTGCTAACCTCAGTCCAGAAAATCATTTCCTGAGGCTGTGGGGAGGGGAGGGGTAGGTGGGTCCCAAGGTAGTACCTTGGCACTACCCTGAAAAAGTAGCATACGGTTGGAAGTACTCAGTTGCTATCTTAGGCCTAGGCTCCCAATCTTTTTTTTTTTTTTTTTTTTTTTTGCTGTATGCGGGCCTCTCACTGTTGTGGCCTCTCCCGTTGTGGAGCACAGGCTCCGGACGCGCAGGCTCAGCCGTCACGGCTCACGGGCCCAGCCGCTCTGCGGCATGTGGGATCTTCCCGGACCGGGGTACGAACCTGTTTCCCCTGCATTGGCAGGCGGACTCTCAACCACTGCACCAGCAGGGAAGCCCTTAGGCTCCCAATCTTTACAAATGCTTGAACCTCAAAAGCAGTAGGGAAGTATATCAATGACTAACCTGAAAAGACCACATAAGCAGGGCTGATATTCATTTCATCCATAACCATTGTTGGCCAGTGGCTGAAGACTGCAGTGAGCCATCCAACGCTTGCCACTGGAATTGACCCTAGGATCTTGGCATTACCCTGGGGAAAGCCCCAACAATAGCTAAGGTTACTCCCATTAAAAAATGAAGAGAATTAAAGGAAATAAGTTGGTATTTTCCCGCACATATTCCTCTGCAAATTCTACTGATAATCTGGTAAACTCTTCCTCATCGGTGATTACTGTACTTGTTCTCACACAAGTCTAAAATTCTGAATATTTCTCCCCACAAACTGACCTCTTTTTCCATCTGTTACAATGTTTGTGTATGTGTTTATATCAGAGAGAGTTAAAGATGACCTTTACTCCCAGGCAGTGCATAATGGGGAGCAGGGCAATAACAATCTGTCTCTTGGGCTACCAGTAAGGGAAATCATTTTGAATTACTTTACATAATAAGGGAAAATTCTTTATAAGGATAAAGTGGTATTTTGGGAATTTTAGGGCATAAATGTAGATGGACCTTGAAATGGGACTGAAAACAGGAGATGGGCAGTTATTAGAAACTCTCTCTGCTTTCTTCTTTTGAATGTCTACCCTTCTCCTCTCCTCTCCTTCTCCATCTCCTCCTTCCCTTTCCCCTCCTCCATCCCCCCTCTTTCTCCTCCTCCTCCCCTTCCCCCTCTTTCCCCTCCCCTTCCTCCTGTTTTTCCCTCTCTCCCTCCTCCTTCTTTCTTCTTCTTCTTCTTCCTCTTCTTCTTCTCCCTCTCCTCCTCCTCCTCCCCTCCCCCTCCCCCTCCTCCTCCTCCTCCTCCTTCTTCTTCTCCTCCTTCTTCTTCTCTTTCTGCTTTTCCATCTCCATTGCAGAATCTTGCATCGTAGCTCTTCCTCATTCTGCAGCTGACTAAAGGAATCTAAGCTCTAAATTTTGAAGAAGTAAAATCTGATGAGACAGGAGGCCTTTCTCACTCTAGCACTTAGGAGTGTTCATGTATTTCTTCTCATTTTAATCTTGAGTTCTTCATGCAAACAGACCACTAACCATCCAGATCCTCATCCTTCTTGCTATGGCTAAAACTGCCTGATTTGGCTGCATATATTCATCTAAGGCTGTCATGTAAGGCTCCTTATTTGAGTATTGAGTATTACATTTAAGTAAAACCTTTGTAGCGGAACATATACCTATGAGAAACACATAAAAGCTCACATGAAAGAAACATGTAAAGCAATCAAGTTTATTGATTATGCCCATAGAATATAACCTTTTCTTTTATTTCCCTTACTTTTCCAAATTTTCTTCTATGTGGTACTTAATGGCATGCCTAACTTTCTTCTTTCATCTTCAAAACTAACCCCAAACATATCTCCACTGGTTTCTTTCTTAAAAACTATGCTTTTCTCCTTGCAATTGCACTTTTCAAAATTCCTGCCATGTATTATTCCAACATAGCTATGTAATGATGTTTGATGTGAATTTCTGTTCACCTTGCTCCTCTACCTCCCTGGCATTCTTCACAATGCACAGGAGGCTGATAGAGCCTATTTGCTAAATCAAGGCTTCATTAATCTCATTTCTTTACCTCAAATTTCACCCCCTTAACAATTTGAAATGGATCCTGAGTTTTCCACTTCCTACTGATTTGCATTTTTCTTGGTTGTGTGCTGTTGAACAGCTGCTGCTTTCTCCCCAGAAGGGGGTGGGGGGCTGGTTTCTATGGAGATGGTGATGACTCTGCTCAGATGTGGACCTCTCCAATATTCCTACTGCATTTGTAATTTCTAACATCTACTCCATGTGGAGCTCCTAAGTAGTTTCATTTCCTTTTGGCAATAAACTCCTTAGAATTCTGATGCTAAAACTCTTTAATTGGCCCTGGTTTGTGGCCACCAATTTATTTAATTGACATAAAGATATATTTATTTGTTATTGAATCTTTACATGGTTATGTGCTACATAAAGCAATTGAAACAGGCACAATATCTATTGTAAATAGGATACCTTGCCATAGTGCATAAGCCATAGTGGACATAAAAATGCATATTTATTGATTTATGGCAATATAAAGGAAACTTTTAATCCCATTATATTGCTGCAGAAAAAAAAAGAGACTAAATTAGAATCAGTTTGGGAACACTTTTAGCAAATTCATTGCTTACATTCTGTTTCAGTCTTATTGTAAGTCTTACAAAATGCTGAGTTTAGAGTGATTTTGCCTAACTCCATCATGAAAAATAATTCAATCATTTAGGCAAGACAGTTGGAATTATAGGAAAAGTCTGAATAGGAGAGAAGGCAATATTTGCTGAAGCATTGGCTGTTCAAAGAGTGAAAATATGTAGAAGTAAAGAAGAAATAAAATTAAGACCTATATTATAATCATTTATTTATTCATTCCTTTATTCATTCAACACATGTTTATTGAGGTCCTATTATGTACCAGATGCTGCTAGGCATTACAAATAAAGATGTGAGCAAAATATCACCTCTTTTCTGTGGAACTTAGAGTTTAATGGAGGATACAAATATTAAAATTATAAAAACTCGTAAGTGTATAATAAAAAGCAATAATCATATCTCTGAAAGAAAAGTGCTGAGTGATATGAAAGCTTTAACAGGAACGCAGATCTAGACTGAGGTGTGTGTGACCTAAAGAAATCTAAAAGCTGAGCTGGAGCTAACTGGACAAGGCTCAGAGTGGGATTTTAAGCAGAGTTAACATTCCAAGCAGAGCTTACAATTGTTAATATTTGGTGTTCACTTAGGATATTTTTGAGGCATACATCAAGTCCTTTACCATGAGCCAGGCTCTATCATTACCTCCACATATGAAGCAATGGAATGTAAAGAAGTTAAATACAAGGCGAGAGAGAGGTGAGGCCAAGATTTAAACCCAGGCAGTCTGAAAATAGAGCGTACATACCTAATAACTACTCTGTACTCTCTTACGTGGTGAGGAAAGACAATTATAGAGATTTTTGTTCTAACAATCTAGTGATTTATGTGACTATAGGTATGAGATCTGGACCCAACCAAAAGTTTTATAATGTTTGTTATTTGCTACGTAGGCATAAAATAAGTTGACTATTTATGCCAGTTGGCAGTGCACATATTAAATTTATCCTGGAACCGTAGAGGGATGTGAGGGGCTGTCACTCGTAGACTGTGCAAAGTGTTGATCTCACATCATTATTTCCAGATGTCTCAACTTTGCTCTCTTTCTGCCCTTTCTTGATAATTGATATAAGTAGAACAATATATTTTAGCAATGGACAATTTTATTTTTTGTCACTAGGAATTTTTTTTAAGTTATAAAAAGCCAGAAAATACTAATGATTGTTTTTTCCCCCCTAGGAGCCAAAGCAGGAATGGTAGAATGGGATGTTGTGGTTTAAATTTGGGCTCACCCATACTCAGGGCAAATATGTGATTCAGGTTGAGTAGAGGGAAACCCCAGTTTGATAATGATTATGTTTACACCATGTGGATGGATGAGGTCACAAGATGGAAATATACTTTGGTTGTAAAAAATTAAGTTACCAGTAATTAGTCTTAAAAATTCAATAGAAATAAGATATCTAAATGCAATGTCTTGAATATAATATGGTTATTACCTATGACATACCAAACTGAGCATATAAAAAAAAATAAAGACAGAAGTTGGGTTTATTTAGGCACATGGAGGTAGAATAATATCTACATGGATTTCATTCAGGAGAGTTAGTTTGGGAAACTCAAGTCCTCCCAACGTTCTTCTGCTCCCATAGTTGATGTTTTAGGCCATTATGTCCTAAGTGTCTGGATGTTTGCCTGCACTCCCCAGTCATTTGACCCAGGAATAGACATAGCCTAATGTTGTTATCACTCTCTTTTGGATACACTAATAGTTTAATTGTATTTTAAATTGATTTTTAATGCCCAGACTTTACTTAAGTGAATTTTTTAAATCTGGAAAATAAATACAAGTCTGCATTATAGCAGTGAAGTGTTCCCCTTTATAACACTGATGTGTCAGAAGACTGTTAAGAAATCTGATCATTTAATGTTTGTAAAATGCTTTAAGAACATTAACTACAGGGTTCAGACCAAAAACAACAAATAGTGACACGTATTTTTAAACACATTATCTCCTTTAGTATATATGGCACAAATATATAATTTGAAATGCTTTTATATAAAAAATATTAAAAACTAATTAAAATTGACATTTGGTAAACTACTGACAGATTGTCTTATATTTTGTACAATATAGAACTCTTCTACATTATAAAAAAATTTAAACCCAATTTGAACCTCACAGTAACACTTTGAAAAAGCAAGATTGGTAATTTTAATTTGCTGATCAGTGAGGAATTAAAGTTTGAAAAGGAGAATGAGTTTTGCAAAGGATGCACCTACAAAGTTGGAGATCTCAGTGCTCTACTCTACCATAAAACAAAAGAGTTACATATATTTTGGAAAATTTTGTGTTGTATTAATTCTTTACAAGGATCAACTTGACTACCATCAAGAATAATCTAGAAATAAGCCATCAAATCTCTAGATAAATCTCCAAGTCAGGGAGGACTGTGCCTTTTGGATAACAAATAAGTCACTACCAAACTAACTACTTATATAACTTTGGTGGAGCTCTGTTTTACTGGTTGTAAGTGTTAGAAGTACAATTCAAACTAACTTAAGCAGAAAGAGAATTGGTTGATTCCCATACCTGCTTATTCCAAAGATAGCATTGCCTTCAGTCTTATTTGAATCCATGGGTTCAAGAGACGTTATTAAGACTTTCTGATCTCCTCCACTTGGTTCAGGCTTCCTCTATATTTGGCTATATTCTCGAGCTAGTTGTGTTTGTATGACAGCCAAGGTAACTACTGGCAGATCTAAAGCTTTCATATATTTTCAGCTTGACATTCCAGAAGAAAGCAGCACTTCTGGGGAAGACATTGGACATTTGGATGATGTGATTATGGTGAACTAATCACTGTTGTGAGGGAGATAGAGCACTCTAAATGGGCAGTCTTGGGACATGTGACAATCCCAGGAGCAAGATTTTGTGAAGTCATCTCCTCAGGGTCTGAATGGGATTACTAAACATTACCTCAACCAAAGATGCTCTACTTTTATCTGTTTTACTTGTTGAAATCCTTTGGATTTTGTTTGAAGAAAGGGTTCTATGGCTTCAAAAATTTGTCAAGTACTGCTTTAGCAGAATGTTGCTTGAAAGTAAGTAGGATTTAATTCTTCTTATTTGATATAATAGAAGATATTTAGGATATGGAATTGGGAGACCTGGGTTTGATTTTTGGCTTTTCCATTTATTAACCATGTGCCTTTGTGCAGAAAACCTGAGTCCATATGAAAAGTTTTGCAAAGGTTTGTTGCTGCTCTTTTAGTTGTTATTTGTTTTGTTAATTTAAGCTGCATATCAGTCCAAGTTCTTAAATAGATGGAAATAGATGACACAGTCAAAAGGAGTAACTGGAGCTAATTTTATTAATAGAGTATTTACAAAGTTATGGGCAGGGTTAAGGGAACCAAGCAGGGAGAAACACCCTGGAACTAGCAAATATAGGAAACCATTACTTCTCCCAAAACTGAAAGAGCAGAGAGAAGGAAGTGTTGCCACGACGCAGTGAGAACTAGAGCTATTGGAAGGGCTGCCAGACAGAACCTGTGGCTTTAAGTACAGAAACATAACCACTAGCAAACCACAGCTCAGCAAGGAGAGATGAAAGGATAAAGACTCTAACATCTCTCTATTCTTTCGCTCCTCTCCTGATGGCGCTTCCCATTGGCCAAAACCAACTGGGATCTAGAGGGCAAAGGACCCTGATGAGGCATTCCTTAGGGGTCAGCCTCCTGGGTCAGAGAACTAGGTAGGGGAGGGTGGAGAGAGGGTCTGAAGGGAGAAAATGAAGGATATCTGGTACAGCTTCCCTTTCACCTTAATTGGTATATTTTATTTAAGAACATCAAATGCTTTAGTGTTTCATTTAGTTTCTAGATAATTAGAATTTAGTGATTGTAAAAAACATTTAAATATGAGTTCAACAAGAAATGTCATTTACTTTAAAACTTGTCCTATTTTATGATCTATATATGTGGTCTTAAAGAGTATTCTAAACATTCTTCAATGTCTTACGAAATTCCATCTTGGGTGGTTAAGACCATTGCTCATTGTGCTTGTGAAAGCAATGCAGGGTAAGCTGTGTAATTTTCTATAGTGATATTTTCAGTTGCACTTTAAATTGAGGATTTCAAATAAGGATTTAATTTAGGTTTAATGAGGGAGTTATTATATGTTAATTAAATATAAACTGATTATTGTGAATATCTATTGGTGCATAACAACCTCTTTTGTTAAGATGAATACCTCTTAAATAATCAAAGCTTAGTGAATATGCTACTGACAATTACTTTTAAACTAACATTCAATAGAAAAAATACATATAATAATTACGTTTAAACTAACATTCAATAGAAAGAATACATATAAAGACACTGCATTGGGTGTAATGTGGTTATTACCTATTAAACATCAATGGATTATTGAGAATACAGTTGTTGAGTTTCAACTCATAGATCTTAAGAAACTGCTAGTTATGCCTAAATAAAACTCCATAAGTCAGCTAGTATTTAATTAGCAGAAGTATTTATAGCATAGCATTTACATTAGCATATTTATAATCAAATAAATAATATAATAATGCTTTTATTAAATCTAAATTAAGTCCTTGCCAGAGGCATTTAAAGAGGAGTGAAACTACATTGGCTATGTGGTCTTTAATATTTATTACATGATTTTTAAACTTTACTAATATATTAAACAAAACCTTAATATATGATTCATTATCTAGGGACATTATGAAGTTGCCCATACTCTATTTGGGATGAAAAAATATTTAGGTTAAACTGGATAAGATAATTCTCTAAACCTTTTAGTTTGGTCCATTACAACTAGGCACAAATATGGGATACAGACAAAATATGTCATCATAGTTGACTATGTTTATTGTTGCTAAAGAAATTTAACCAATATGAGCAGTTGGCAGGGTTGGAATTGTGACATGTGAGGTGTCCATAAAAGTTTCTGTAAGCAAGAGTTTGGATGCCAAGTTGCACCCACAAGAAAAGAAGCCCTGAGCAGGTCCTGCATATGTACAGTTTGTTGAATGTGCACAAAAATAACACTGCTATCACTCCACAGATGAATCGGTAGTTGTCTTGCACAGTTAAAAATGGAGCATAATTTCCTGTCAAGAATGAGGAATATATTCCAAACTAATTTTATTTCAATATTGAAATGTCATAATTAAGTTTATTTTTCACCCGAAGAAGGCAAAGATGCACAGAGAGCATTAGAGTCAGGCTCATCTCTTCTGAGGAGTCTGGTTAGCTTTTCCATCATCCTTGCTCCAGGTGGAGGGCTTGTTTCAGGGAACTTGTTCATTTCACTTTCTCCTGGAAAAAAAACGTTGACTCTGAATACATGTATTTCAACACAAACACTAGGAAATAATTCTGTGAGGACACTAACAATGTGATATTGATTTGTGGAGATGTGTTTATATTGGCCAAAGAAATCAAGGAAATGCTACAAATAAGTGGGTCCAAAGTATGGATGAAGAACTCCACACTGTATTGGGTGCTGGTGAAACTCACACCTGCCCATGTTCCTTGTCCTTAGGTTGTTGTGAAGTGAAGGAGACATGGGTGAAGATGGTAATGACGATGATGGTAATAAAGAGGAAGAAGAAGAAGGAGGGAAGAGAGAAGTGGAGGAGGGGGAGGGGGAGGAGGAAGGGGAGGAGGAGAAGAGGGGAGAAGGAGAAAAAAGAAAAAGACTATGATGAAGAAGGCAATAGTGGTTCACATTTATTACACTCATGGGGTGCTAGGCGAATTTTCTGCCTGCTAGGCAGCATTCTAATTGTCTTCATGTGAACTATCTTATTCAATAACTCGGTCTCCACTCATAGGATATTAAAGATGTCTCTTGCTTCCTCTCAGTAATGCCTTCCTCTAAGACCAATGGCCATCAGATGATCTTTTGAAAATCACCATGCCTTTCCCAATTTTGTGTCCAAGTAACTTTACAAGGACAAGGTACAGAGAGAGACAGGAGGATGGATGAGGAAAAGCCCTGGTCTGGGAACCTACTGTCTTGATTTCTACTCTCACTGCTGCAGCTAACTAGCTGTATAACTTACCAGATTCTTCATATATGAAACACCAGGGTTTAGATCTCAGGATTTCAAAATCTCTTCAAATGCAGGGCTTTCATCCTTGTGGACATTAGGGGTTCAGTTGACCACACCTGTTGCTAGAATTTGGAATATAAAAAACCTTTAGAATATTAGTTGAACCATGTGTTTTTATTGCTCTGGTGAAAGCTAGTTATATATAGTCTTATTTTTTAGTAACATTAAAACAGTCTTTATGCATGTCCTGAAAGGAGAAATACGGATGATTATTATTGAATCTGTACACTGAATGTCTCAGAAGGGTTTAGTTACTTTCCACTCCATGTATACCAAAGGGAAAACTATTAGGATAAGGAAAGCTCAGCATTTTGAAGGAGGCTGAAATGTAGCAATCATACTATTTTACTTTTATATACCATATTTCTCTCCATGATCTACTGATAGAATCTTTCAAACTTTAGCTCCTGCAGAAATAAGAATTTTGATTCTTTGGTTCAGCATTATAGATATGAAGTTTTCCACTTTGTCTCTGCTAACGATTTGCTGAAACAGGGTTCTTTAAGAAGATAGGTGACCAAGAGTGTTTTTCTAGGTAGTTAAGCCAATGGGATCAAGTTCCCAATGTCAGGATTGGCTTCTTTATGTACAGAGGCAAAAAAACTCAGTGAACAGAAAGTCACGAGATTCTTGCTACCCCAAAGCTCAATGTTTCAATTCCAGACTACATGGCTAAGGGGATTTAGGGAGGAAAGAGACAGCTTAGATGGAGTCTTATTGGGAAACAGAGAAAGCAGCCTGGAATCAGTTTCTACCTTGAAATTTGGCTTTTGCATTTTTATTTCTTTCCATATCTTTGTTAGATAACTTCTTTAAGGGACTCTCAGTATCACTGTACTTTGAATTATAGTTTTATTTAGTGGTACATGAATAGCATTATCAGTTTAGATGTCTTATTCCGAAGTCAGATTAGGGATTTAAATATATATCAATTACATTGGTATGTCTCTTTGGCTGCTTTTCCTTCTGGTACTGATTAGTTATGGTTCTTCAAAATTACAAATCATGGGTGGGGTTAATTTTGCCATTTATATCCCATTTTATATCATTGTAGTTTCTCTAAGTTTAAGATGATCTTTGCCAGAACACTTGAACAAGGAAATCCAAGCTATCATTTAATTTTAAACCACATATGCTGATATAATGTTTCGTTAGCCACTATTTCAGTTATAAAAAGTATGTAAAATTAACCTGCTGTTTAAAAAAAATTGCTCAGCTTGGATCTGTTTGTACCAATCTTGGTTTAAATGCACATGTAATTTTAGCATATGTTATCCTGTAGTTTGAGTATTTGTTTTTTTGGACTTCATGGAATCTGTTGGAATCAACTTGGAAACTGAACATAAAAATAGATGAAAAAACCACCCTCACATCTAATTTCCAAAGAAAACAGGACATTGCATTTTATTAGAGGTCAGTCAACAACTACATACTCGTTTTAAGTCCAAAGCTCCTCTTGATCTCAACAATTTATATAGCTTGTATCTCAAATATGTGATATTAAATGACTTGATCAAACAGCTTGCCTGGCAAAAAGCAGATAAACCTCTCTTTAAGTGGTAAAGATGAACCTACTTTGAAAACACATTTACAGGGGGGAAGGGGAAGTTGGGATGAAGTGAGAAAGTAGCATTGACATATATACACTACCAAATGTAAAATGGTTGGCTACTGGGAAGCTGCTGCATAGCACAGGGAGATCAGCTCAGTCCTTTGTGACCAGTTAGAGTGGTGGGATAGGGAGGGTGGGGATATGGGGATATATGTATACATATAGCTAATTCACTTTGTTCTACAGCAGAAACTAACACAACATTGTAAAGCAATTATACTCCAATAAAGATATTTAAAAAAAAGAAATCAACTCATAGGATAAAGATTATTCCAATGTAGCTTGAGTATAGGAAAAAGATAAAGAGAGACTCGAGGAAGAGAGACAAGAAAGCTCTTGGACTGATTGAGAAGAAAATTAAAACACCTAAACTAAAGCATAATCTTGTGTTACATGACTTTGTTACAAAGGTCTTTTCTTAAAACTATAGCATCCAGATTTCCATATATTTCCTAGCATGCTCTTTCTGGGATGTGTGTTTTACCCACAGTGTTGTTGTTTTCTTTTTAACATCTTTATTGGAGTATAATTGCTTTACAATTGTGTGTTAGTTTCTGCTTTATAACGAAGTGAATCAACTTTACATATACATATATCTCCATATCTCCTCCCTCTTGCATCTCCCTTCCATCCTCCCTATCCCACCCCTCTAGGTGGTCACAAAGCACCAAGCTGATCTCCCTGTGCTATGCAGCTGCTTCCCACTAGCTATCTATTTTACATTTGGTAGTATAAATATGTCCATGCCACTCTCTCACTTCGCCCCAGCTTACCCTTCCCCCTCCCTGTGTCCTCAAGTCCATTCTCTACATCTGAGTGTTTATTCCTGTCCTGGCCCTAGGTTCTTCAGAGCAGTTTTTTTTTTTTTTTTTTTTTTAGATTCCATATATATGTGTTAGCATACACTGTTTTTCTCTTTCTGACTTACTTCACTCTGTATGACATACTCTATGTCCATCCACCTCACTACAAATAACTCAATTTCATTTCTTTTTATGGCTGAGAAATAGTCCATTGTATATATGTGCCACATTTTCTTTATCCATTCATTTGTCTGTGGATACTTAGGTTGCTTCCATGTCCTGGCTATTGTAAATAGAGCTGCAATGAACATTGTGATACATGACCCTTTTTGAATTATGGTTTACTCAGGGTATATGCCCAGTAGTGGGATTGCTGTGTCGTATGGTAGTTCTATTTTAAGTATTTTAAGAAACCTCCATACTGCTCTCCATAGTGGCTGTATCAATTTACATTCCCACCAACAGTGCAAGAGGGTTCCCTTTTCTCCACACCCACTTCAGCATTTATTGTTTGTAGATTTTTTGATGATAGCCATTCTGACTGGTGTGAGGTGATACCTCATTGTAGTTTTAGTTTGCATTTTTCTAATGATTAGTGATGTTGAGCATCCTTTCATTGTGTTTGTTGGCAATCTGTATATCTTCTTTGGAGAAATGTCTATTTAGGTCTTCTGCCCATTTTTGGATTGGGTTGTTTGTTTTTTTAATATTGAGCTCATAAGCTGCTTGTAAATTTTGGAGATTATTCCTTTGTCAGTTGCTTCATTTGCAAATATTTTCTCCCATTCTGAGGGTTGTCTTTTCATCTTGTTTATGGTTTCCTTTGCTGTGCAAAAGCTTTTAAGATTCATTAGGTCCCATTTGTTTATTTTTGTATTTATTTCCATTTCTTTAGGAGGTGGGTCAAAAGGGATCTTTCTGTGATTTACATCATAGAATGTCCTGCCTATGTTTTCCTCTAAGAGTTTTATAGTGTCTCACCTTACATTTAGGTCTTTAATCCATTTTGAGTTTCTTTTTGTGTATGGTGTTAGGGAGTGTTCTAATTTCATTCTTTTACGTGTAGCTGTCCAGTTTTCCCAACACCACTTATTGAAGAGGCTGTCTTTTCTTCATTTTATATTCTTGCCTCCTTTATCAAAGATAAGTTGACCGTATGTGTGTGGGTTAATCTCTGGGCTTTCTACCCTGTTCCATTGATCTGTATTTCTTTTTTTGTGCCACAACCATACTGTCTTGATTACTGTAGCTTTGTAGTATAGTCTGAAGTCCAGGAGCCTGAGTCCTCTAGCTCCATTTTTCTTTCTCAAGATTGCTTTGGCTATTCAGGGTCTTTTGTGTTTCCATACATATTGTGAAATTTTTTCTTCTAGTTCTGTGAAAAATGCCATTTGTGGGCTTCCCTGGTGGCAGAGTTGTTGAGAGTCTGCCTGCCAATGCAAGGTACACGGGTTCATGCCCCAGTCTGGGAAGATCCCACATGCTGCAGAGCAGCTGGGCCCGTGAGCCATGGCCTCTGGGCCTGCGCATCTGGAGCCTGTGCTCCGCAACAGGAGAAGCCACAACAGTGAAAAGCCCATATACTGCAAAAAAAAAAAAAAAAACAAATGCCATTTGTAGTTTGATAGGGATTGCATTGAATCTGTAGATTGTTTTTGGTAGTGTAGTCATTTTCAAAATATAGATTCCTCCAATCGAAGAACATGGTATATCTCTCCATCTGTTGGTATGATCTTTAATTTCTTTCATCAGTATCTTATAGTTTTCTGCATAAAGGTCTATTGTCTCCTTAGGTAGGTTTATTCCTAGGTACTTTATTCTTTTTGTTGCAGTGGTAAATGGGATTGTTTCCTTAATTTCTCTTTCAGATTTTTCATTATCAATGTATAGGAATGCAAGAGATTTCTGTGCATAAATTTTGTATCCTGCTACTTTACTGAATTCATTGATTAGCTCTAATAGTTTTTTGGTAGCATTTTAGGATTCTCTGTGTATAGTATCATGTCATCTGCAAACAGTGACAGCTTTGCTTCTTCTTCTCCGATTTGGATTCCCTTTATTTCTTTATCTTCTCTGATTGCTGTGGCTAAAACTTCCAAAACTCTGTTGAATGATAGTGGTGGGAGTTGACAGCCTTGTCTTGCTCCTGATCTTAGCGGAAATGCTTTCAGTTTTTCACCATTGAGAACGATGTTGGCTGTGCGTTTGTCATATGTGGCCTTTATTATGTTGAGGTAAGTTCCCTCTATGCTTACTTTCTGGAGGTTTTTTTTTTTATCATAAATGGGTATTGAATTTTGTGGAGGGTTTTTATCATAAATGGGTGTTGAATTTTGCTGAAACCATTTTCTGCATCTATTGAGATGATCATATGATTTTTCTCCTTCAGTTTGTTAATATGGTTTATCACATTGATTGATTTGCATATATTGAAGAATTCTTGCATTCCTGGGATAAACCCCACTTGATCATGGTGTATGATCCTTTTAATGTACTGTGGGATTCTGTTTGTTAGGATTTTCTTGAGGATTTTTGCATCTATATACATCAGAGATATTGGCCTGTAGTTTTCTTTCTTTGTGACATCTTTGTCTGGTTTGGTATTAGCGTGATGGGGACCTCATAGAATGGTTTGGGAGTGTTCCTTCCTCTGCTATATTTTGGAAAAGTTTGAGAAGTATAGGTGTTAGCTCTTCTCTAAATGTTTAATATAATTTGCCTGTGAAGCCATCTGGTCTGGGACTTTTGTTTATTGGAAGATTTTTAATCACAGTCTCAATTTCAGTGTTTGTGACTGGTCTTTTATATTTTCTATTTCTTCCTGGTTCAGTCTTGGAAGGTTGTGCTTTTCTAAGAATTTGTCCATTTCTTCCAGGTTGTCCATTTTATTGACATATACTTGCTTGTAGTAATCTCTTATGATCCTTTGTATCTCTGCAGTGTCAGTTGTTACTTCTTTTTAATTTCTAATTCTATTGATTTGAGTCTCTCCCTTTTTTTCTTGATTAGTCTGGCTAATAGCTTATCAATTTTGTTTATCTTGTCAAAGAACCAGCTTTTAGCTTTATTGATCTTTGTTATCATTTCCTTCATTTCCTTTTCATTTATTTCTGATCTGATCTTTATGATTTCTTTCCTTCTGCTAACTTTGGGTTTTTCTTTTTCTTCTTTCTCTAATTGCTTTAGGTCTAAAGTTGGGCTGTTTATTTGAGATGTTTCTTGTTTCTTGAGGTAGGAGTGTATTGCTCAAAACTTCCATCTTAGAACTGCTTTTGCTGCATCCCATAGGTTTTGGTTTGTCGTGTTTTCATTGTCATTTGTTTCTAGGTATTTTTTTATATTATCTTTGATTTCTTCAGTGATCCCTTGGTTATTTAGTAGCGTATTGTTTAGTCTGCATGTGTTTGTATTTTTTACAGATTTTTTTTTCTGTAATTGACATCTAGTCTCATAGCTTTGTGGTTGGAAAATATACTTGATACAATTCAATTTTCTTAAATTTACCAAGGCTTGATTTGTGACCCAAGATATGATCTATCCTGGAGAATGTTCCATGAGCACTTGAGAAAAAAGTGTATTCTGTTGTTTTTGGATGGAATGTCCTATAAATATCAATTAAGTCCATCTTGTTTAATGTATCATTTAAAGCTTGTGTTTCCTTATTTATTTTCATTTTGGATGATCTGTCCATTGGTGAAAATGGGGTGTTAAAGTCCACTACTATGATTGTGTTACTGTCGATTTCCCCTTTTATGGCTGTTAGCATTTGCCTTATGTATTGAAGTGCTCCAATATTGGGTGCATAAATATTTACAATTGTTATATCTTCTTCTTGGATTGATCCCTTGATCATTATGTAGTGCCCTTCTTTGTCTCTTGTAATAGTCTTTATTTTAAAGTCTATTTTGTCTGTTATGAGAATTGCTACTACAGCTTTCTTTTGATTTCCATTTGCATGGCCTATCTTTTTCCATCCCCTCACTTTCAGTCTGTATGTGTTGCTAGGTCTGAAGTGGGTCTCTTGTAGACTGCATATATATGAGTCTTGTTTTTGTTCCATTCAGCCAGTCTATGTCTTTTGGTTGGAGCATTTAATCCAGTTACATTTAAAGTAGTTATCCATATGTATGTTCCTATTACCATTTTCTTAATTGTTTTGAGTTTGTTATTGTAGGTCCTTTCCTTCTCTTGTGTTTCCTGCCTAGAGAATTCCTTTACATTTATTGTAAACTGGTTTGATGGTGCTGAATTCTGTTAGCTTTTGCTTGTCTGTAAAGGTTTTAATTTCTCTGTTGAATCTGAATGAGATCCTTGCTGGGTAGAGTAATCTTGGTTGTAGCTTTTTCCCTTTCATCACTTTAAATATGTCCTACCACTCCTTTCTGGCTTGCAGAGTTTCTGCTGAAAGATCAGCTGTTGACTTTATGGGGATTCCCTTGTATGTTATTTGTTGTTTTTCCCTTGTTGCTTTTAATATTTTTTTCTTTGTATTTAATTTTTGTAGTTTGATTAATATGTGTCTTGGCATTTTTCTCCTTGGATTTATCCTGTATGGAACTCTCTGCACTTCCTCTACTTGATTGACTATTTCCTTTCTTATATTAAGGAAGTTTTCAACTATAATCTTTTCAAGTATTTTCTCAGTCCCTTTCTTTTTCTCTTCTTTCTCTGAGACCCCTATAATTCGGATTTGGTTCATTTAATGTTGTCCCAGAGGTCTCTGAGATTGTCCTCAATTCTTTTCATTTTTTTTTTTCTTTATTCTGCTCTGCAGTAGTTATTTCCACTATTTTATCTTGAGGTCACTTATCCGTTCTTATGACTCAGTTATTCTACTATTGATTCCTTCTAGAGAATTTTAAATTTTTTTTATTGTGTTGTTCATCATTGTTTGTTTGCTCTTTAGTTCTTTTAGGTCCTTGTTAAACGTTTCTTGTATTTTCTGCATTTTATTTCCAAGATTTTGGAGCTCTTTAGTATCATTACTCTGAATTATTTTTCAGGTAGACTGCCTGTTTGTTTTTCATTTATTTGGTCTGATGGGTTTTTACTTTGCTCCTTCATCTTCTGTGTGTTTCTCTGTCTTTTCATTTTGCTTAACTTACTGTGTTTGGGGGCTCCTTTTCACAGGCTGCAGGTTTTTTGTTCCCATTGTTTTTGGTGTCTGCTCTCAGTGGCTAAGGTTGATTCAGTGGGTTGTATACATTTCCTGGTGGAGAGGACTGGTGCCTGTGTTCTGGTGGATGAGGCTGGATCTTGTCTTTCTGGTAGGCAGGACTGCATCTTGCGGTGTGTTTTGGGGTTTCTGAGACCTTATTATGATTTTAAGCAGCCTCTTTGTCAATGCGTGAGGTTTTGTTCCTGTGTTGCTAGTTGTTTGGCATAGAGTGTCTAGCACTGTACCTTACTGGTTGTTGAGTGTACCTGGGTCTTTGCATTGAGATGGAGATCTCTTGGAGAGCTTTTGCTATTTGATATTACATGGAGCCAGGAGTCTCTGGTGGACTAATGTGCTGAACTCAGCTCTCCCATCTCAGAGGCGCAGGCCTGACACCCAGCTGGAGCATGAATCCCGTGTCAGCCACACAGAATAGTCCAAGTCATAGAGGCAGAAAGCATTAAGTTTTTGCCAGAGGCTAGAAGGTCATCTGTTCATTTTCCATAGACAACTGATGTTGAATCTTTTCTTTTCCTTTATGCTTAGTCCAGCCTCACTTGCTTGTAGGACACTGTGTACAGAAGCTTCACACCCAGACCATCAGATACTAGATTACCCATAACTTTTGTATTTCTCCTGAGGCTATCAATTATTCTATACTTCCCCTTCTTTTCTGGAGTGAGAACGCATTTTGATTAACTTCTCTTAACTCATTCAGATCTTGTCTCTTCTGTTTGTCTTACTGCAATTTAATTCTTCTTGCTGATGTCCACTTGGATTATGGATACTTTCTTCCATTTGCTATAGGCCCTTCCTTTCATTTTACATCTATGAATCATTCACATGCAAGGTTGAGAAGAGATTTATAAGATCATAATGTAATAACTCAAAAGGTGTACTGCTATTAGATATCTGATTTTCAAGGGAATAACAAACAAGTTCACCTCATTATAAAATAAAACAGGATAAATGTAGGTTTAATCTTGACTTTATACTCTTTGTTTTATTGTCACCCTCAAAATTATTTTAAGGTTAGTTCAATGATCACTGTGGTTTAGAGAGAACATTTGGGTGTTTTATATTTACTTCAGCATTTGAATTTAATTATACAACTTTCCAAATGCATAGAATTTGTTTATTCTTCACAGATAAATGGGGTCAGCCTCAGTTTCAATTCTTCCAAGCAATTCCTTCCTGGAACATTTCAGCTGGATCCACTGAACTGGAATCCATACACTGAAACAGGCGGAATATAAAGTTCAGTATCTCTCATATAGTGGAGATTAGAATTTAGCCACTCATCCAGACAGAGTCAGATTCATCCAAGGGTCAGGTAACCCCTATAAGGATGCCATTCCATTCTCACTCTTCATGCTATATCTCTGTAGATGGTCATTTACATGTTCTTCATTTTGTCCATTTCCATTGCCAAAGTTAGCCTAAGTCACCATCACTTGAACTATGGTTACATTTTTATTCACTTGTATATTGGTTAACCAATTATTCAGATGCTAGCTTTGAGGTTGCTAAGATCTGGTCTATTCTTATTTTTTTCCACTGTATCTCCAATTCCGAGAACAATGAATACCCTTTGTTAGGCACAACCTATATATTGGGTCAACTCAACATATATTTGCTGAATTTCCTTTTAAAAAATGTCATTAAAAATATTATACACAGGGCTTCCCTGGTGGTGCAGTGGTTGAGAGTCTGCCTGCTGATGCAGGGGACGTGGGTTCATGCCCCGGTCTGGGAGGATCCCACATGCCATGGAGTGGCTGGGCCCATGAGCCATGGCCGCTGGGCCTGTGCATCCAGTGCCTGTGCTTCACAACTGGAGAGGCCACAGCAGTGAGAGGCCCGCATCTAGCCAAATATATATATATATATATATATATATATATATATATTATACACAGTCTTTCAAACAAACTTGTCTTCTATCACTTCAGACTTCTAATCTCTGTCATTCTGTTTTCTCTAGAATTCCACTTCCTTAAATGCTGAAGCTGTAGCATAAGTCTGGACCAACCTCTTTGCTCTTTTTACTTTCTACAACACTCTTTTTCCTCTTTCCATTTCCTATTTGTCATCTTTAACACATCCTTCCGTTTTGAGTTTAGATCTAACTCTCCTTATTTCATTAGTGAGGTAGACATTTCTTCATGTTTAACCATCGAAATTCAATTCTTCTGTATCATTATGTTTAGTAAGTTTCTCTCTCTCACTTCAATGTATGTTTCTGAAGGGCAGAGACCATCTTGCTCACTTGTATGTTTCTAGGCCCTAGTAGATGCTCAGTAAATATCCATAGAAGGCTGAATGAATGTTCTTTGATTCACTTCATGCCATCCATCATGTTGCCCCTGTGCACTGAGCCAAGATTTTCCCTTATTCCTTGCTTCTAAGTTTTAGGTTGTATTACTTTGTATTTACCTGGCTTTCTTATGGGGTCAAAAGCTTTATTCCACACTCAGAAAAATGACTGGGCTTCTGTTCCCTGAGGATAGACCTTTAGCATAAGGAAAACACTACTGCTTGGCCTCTGTGTTCTATCCACGTAATCAGAAATCCCCATGACTAACAAATTTTGGATGGTTTCTGCTGAGAATATAACTCTTATTCTTCCAAAATAGATCTTATGGCTGTAACTCAAAAATCATGGTGCTTGCTCAAGCCTTGGATAATAATATGCAGAGCAGAAAGGAATTTCTCACTGAACTCATTAGTTCTCTAATATGGCTGTGCATCTGAATCAACTGGGGAATGTTTGAAATGTACAAATCCTGGCTTTACCAATGAATTCAAAATTTTCAATGGTAGGCATCAGGAATTTAGAGTTTAAAAAAATGTCCCCTGGTGATTTTGATATACAGCCAAACTTGGAATCACTGATATTTATTTTTATTTTCTACCTGAAGGACCACTCTTATAATTCCTGAACTAGAAAAAAATCTAATTACATTTCCCCATGGTTTAAGAAAAAAATAATAAAATAGGGTGTAATTTTTCATGAGAAAGACAGATAAAAATATATGTGAAATAAAATTCAATCAAGATATCCTAGGAAACTCAAACAGTTAAGGGACATGGATACCCTCCACTTTTTTAAGGATAAAAACCAAAGTTTCCAGTGGCTTTCCTGTTTCACCTCATTTGTTCATTTATTCACGAACAATTATTTATCGAGTGCCTACTACTGATCAGACACTATTCTAGGTTTTAGGAACATAAGAATGAGCAAAAAACTGACAAAGTTCCTATTCCTATAGAGCTTACAAGTGGAGACAAGGGACCAATAAATGAATAAACATATAAATGATGACTTTTTCTTGACATATTAAATTCTTTGAAGAAGGATAAAGCAAGGTAAGGGGATAGAGTGATACTATTTTATCTGGGGTGATCAGGGAAGAAAGACTCTCTAAAAAAGTGGTGTTGAGTAGAGAGGCTTGAATGAGGTGAAGAAGAGAGATGGAAGATAGCTGAGAAAGTGTGGCAGGGAAGAGCAATCTCAAAGGAACTAAGGCAGCAATATACTTGGTACTTGGAACACATTAGGTAAGTCATTTATTCTTCTTAGCTTCCATTTTCTTCTTTTTCCCAGTGAGAATGATAATTTCATTTTGCCAGTCTTTAAGAACAATACTGTGTGTATTGGATTAGGCAATGTACATAAAAATACTTTGTCATAGGATATTGAATATAGTTGTCTGTGCTTTACAGTAGGAACTTGTTGTTTATCCAGTCTATATATAAAAGCTTATATCTGCTAACCCCAATCTCCCACTCCACCTCTCCCCCAACCACCTCCCCCTTGGCAACCACCAGTCTGTTCTCTACCTCCGTGATTCTGTTTCTGTTTCATAGATAGATTCATTTGTGTCATATTTTAGATTTTATATATAAGGGGTATCATATGGTACTTGTCTTTCTCTATAAACCATAATGGAAAAGGATATAAAAAATGTATATATATATATATGTATAACTGAGTCACTTTGCTGTACAGCAGAAATTAACACAACATTGTAAATCAACTATACTTCAATTAAAAAATAAAATAATCAAATAATCTTTTTTTTAGCCATCTACCCTTTTATTTATTTTTTGGCCACACCTCGTGGCATGTGGGATCTTAGTTCCCCAACCAGGGATCTAATGCGCGCCCCTGGTAGTGGAAGTGCACACTTAGTCTTAACCATTTGACTGCCAGGGAAGTACAAAAATAAAATAATCTTAAAAAATACTTTGTCAAATCAGAAGCACCATACAAAGGGAATCTATCAAGTGTTAATAGGCTGATAGTGATTAATGTTGCCTTTACCTAGAATAAAAAGCACAGTTTTAGATATAATAGTGCAGGAAAGAACCTCAGGAAATCGTTTTACTTTCTTTAGGCTTTAAAGTTAGAATGATATTATTAGCCCATTTTTCAGGTCACACAATTTCATCATGGAAAGATTAAGTGACTTGCCCAAGGTGACACTGATAGTTAGGACTGGAAGAGGTCTGATAACTCAGTTTTCTGCTTTCTAAGGCAGTGCTCTTTCTACTAGATTCATTTTCCATATCATTTTATTCAGTCATTTTGGCTAAGTACTTTCTAATATGTTTAAACATCAAACTCTGGTGAATAAAATGCAATCCAGTCTCTCCACAGGCACTGTCCAGACTCAAAAAGGGAGACAGAGAGCCTTCTGGTACCATTGTTAAGGTCATAAATATCTCTCTTGCCGAATTAGCACCGGGGCTGCAATCCTTGACTTCAGAAAATGGTTCTGCAGCCGGGCCTTCCATCACTGTGAAGTGACATATACATATATCATCACCCAATATGCATTGGCCAACATAAAAAAGCTCTTATGCACACAAATATTGAGACATTTTACTGAGAAGTGGAACTTGAGAAATTGCCCAATGTCATCCCTCCTCCAGCCCCCACTACCACCACCTCCCCTGCCTCCCCTGCCCCTCTCTTTCCCCCTGGGGGAAATGGATATACATGGCTTAGAGAAAGCTGTGTTTTAGGAGAACTCCATTGGCCTGAAACTAGGAGAGCTGACTGCATGATTTTGGGGGGATTGAAGTTGGCACTGAAATCCCTGCAGGGAAATGTCTTAGAGGGCAGATATCACATTGGTTTATCCTACATAGAGCTTCGTTGAGCAAACCACACAGAAAAGGCAGCATAATAATGCAATCTCTTTGTGCAAGAACTGGTCCATTTGGAAAGCTGTCTGAACTCATGCTGGCCACTTTGGGCCCTTTGAGTAAATTATTGCCTCACTGGGAGAAGCTGGCTCATTAGGCTGCCACATATATAGCAGCGATAGCTTTATATTTCCATTCCCAGGAATGTTTGATAGATATTAATGGACTCTATTAAAGACTGGAAGCAGAAAGGATGTCTATTAGAAAGATAGCCCTTTATTTTATTTCTACTGGCTGTGCTTTCAATCCCTCAACTGTGCAGGGGGAACAAACACATTCATTGAATGCCTACTATGTGCTGGCAATAATTGCATGGTTTTCTCACTGAATTCTCCTGATAATCCCTCTTTTATAAATTAGGGCATCAGGGCTCTGTATTAGGCTTCTCCAGAGATATGCGTGTGTGTGTGTGTGTGTGTGTGTGTGTGTGTGTATTATGAGGCATGGCACACAGTTATGGAGGTTGACAAATTCCAAGATCTGCAATTTGGAGACCCAGGAGAGCAGATGATGTACTTTCACTTTGAGTCTGAAGGTCTGAGAACTAGAAGAGCCAATGCTGTAAGCCCAGTTTGAAAGCCACCAGGCTTGAGAACCAAGAAGAGCCCTTGTTTTGCTTGGAGACCAAAGGCTAGGAAAGACCCATGTCCCAGCTCAACAGTCAGGCAGCAGTCCCTACTTACTTAGCCTTTTTGTTCTATTCAGGTGTTCGATTGATTGGGTGGGTCTGGTGGGTCCCACCCCCAACATTAGAGGTGGAAACCTGGGTGGGTCTCACCCCCAACATTAGAGGTGGAAACCTGCTTTACTCAGACTACCCATTGCAAATGTTAATCTTATCCAGAAACACCGTTGCAGACACACCCAGAATAATGTTTGACCAAATGTCTGGACACTCTGTGGTCCAGCCATGCTGACAAATGAAATTACACAGGCTCAGAGGGGAAAGAAACTTGCTCAAAGACATATAGACATGGGCGAACATGTTTCTATGTCTGGAAGCTTGAATCCTTCCCTTGCCTCTCACTACCCCTTACCACTTCTTAACTTGTCCCTCTATGTGGAACAGTAGATATTTTAATAGTGTGATTTTTGTTTTCTAAAGATTTCATGAACTCCCCCTGCAACTCCATTTCCTAGTATCCTCCAATGTTCATATTCCAACTCACTTAAACTCATGTCATTGTCAATTATGTGTTTATGATCAATTGTATATATATGACTACGACATAAAATATATTCTCCTTGAATTTCCCTAGAGTGAATGGGTCATCCTTTTTCTTAGAACCCTGGCTGATATATCATGGAATTCTTAAATCAACCTTCTCAGGAACATACCATTATTGCCTCATTTTACAAATGAGGAAAACAGTTGGGCTTCAGCAATCTGCAGAAGATCACAAATCTTGTGAGTAGAATAGTTGGGATTGGAACACAGGAAGTGTAGCTTTACCACATTATAATGCTTTAATAAAGAAAAAATCCTTATTCCAAATGAACACTCTACCTAGAAGAACAGCCCAGTTTAAGCCCCCTTTTCTTCTAAAACATTCTCATTTTATTTGACCACTATTGTTTTGTGATCCTTACCCCTCAAATTTATTGAGGATCATCCTCAAATCTTATGCTTGTATATTTGTTCTACAGTCACAGAAAGAACATACTCGTTGTTGGGGACAGAGACCACTGGTTCCCTTTTTAATTTTCAGCAAGTAGCTTGATCCTAGGAACAACATACATTTTTAATAAACATTTGCTGATTGATTCAGTTTCATTTACATACAATAACTCAACAAGGAATATCTTCTTGAATGTGTCAGAATATGGAAGGAAGTAAGCTGCTAAGGTCGAGTGGCAAAATCATGGGTTTGGAGGCAATTCTTTCTTCCCAGCTATATGACTTTGGATGAGCCACTTAATGTTTTTGTGTGTCAGTTATTTCCATGAGGGCAACTACCATCTTGTGCCCCTTACATCTAGCTTGGACCTTGGCATTTATCAGACATTTGAAAAATATGTGTTAAATGGAAGAATAAATGCATATTTTAAAAATAAACTTTATTTTTTAGAAGAGTTTTAGATTTACAGAAAACTTGTTAAGAGAACAAAGAGTTCTTATATATCCCACACCCAGTTTCCCTTATTATTAACATCTTACATTAGCATGGTACAGTGTTGCAATTAATGAACCAATACATTATTCGTTCCATACTTTATTCAAAATCCATACTTTATTCAAATTTCTTTAGTTTTTATCTAATGTCCTTTTTTTTCTTTCTTTTTTGATTTCAGTTTCCTATCCAGGATACCACATTACATTTTGTTGTCATGTCTCGTATTTCCTTTGTTCTTGATGCACTTGACAGTTTTGAGTAGTACTAGTCAGATGTTTTGTAGAATGTCCCCTTATTGGGATTTGACTGGTGTTTTGTCATAATTATCCTGGGGTTGTGGTATTTTCATCACATCATATCAAGGGCACATATTATCAAAATGACTTATCACTGTTGTTATTGACCTTGATCACTGTTGCTGAGGTGATGTTTGTAAGGTTTCTCCACTGTAAAGTTTTCTTCTTCTCCATACCATGAAAGAAGTCACTGTGCTCAATCTGCACTTAAGGAATGATGGTTATACTCCACCTTCCTGAGGATGAAGTATCTACATAAATGATTTGGAAGTCTTCTACTTTGGAGATTTGTCTTCTTCCTCATTTACTCAGTTATTTATTTTTTATCAGCATGGACTTATGGTTATTTATTCTATGCTTTTCTTTGTAATCCAATACTACTTGACTCAAATTGTTCCAGCTTTGACCATTGGAAGCTCTTTTGATTGGCTCCTGTGTCTCTTTGACATACCCCATCATCACAGTTTGATTTTTTTTTCAGAATATCCTTACTTTCTGGCACTACAAGATGCTCTAGGCTAATTTTGTATATTTTCTATCTCAGTCTTAGAATCACCAAGAATTCCTGGTTGCTTTTATCAGAAATGGTATTAGAAACCAAGATCTGGGCACATGGTATACTCAATAAGTGTGTCTTTGATGAGGGGAAAGGAATAGTAAATGCTTCCCAAGCAAGGGTTCCATGCCACTGAAAATACCAAAGTGATTTGTGATGCCTCAAAGGTGCAGTCTACTGCATGACATGCTGGAGGCATTTATACCTTTACAACTTTCTTCTAATCCTTCTGGTTCAAGGAGAAACCTTCCATTTGATCCTGGTAATCTCAAACTTGAGAATTTACTTTTCTAACAGAGTGAGTGAACCTCAGGCCCTGAGCTTCAGGCAGGCAAAAACATCAAGTTAGAATCTATTAATATCATTTTGTTTTGGTTATATTCATTTGCATTATCATCTTCTATAATGGCAGATTCAACTAGTTTTCTATTTGTAATAGCAATATATACATTCCTCAAATTATATGAGTAAAAATGTAAATACATTTACAGGAAAAAATAATAGTATGTCAACGGTTGGTGCAATGTGGTGAAAATGGTGAGTTTGGAAAATGATTCCAAATGATTGGGTTTGGAGAAAATTGGAAGAGATAATTTTGAAAACCTCTTGCAGCTCTAGAATTTGATATTCTGTCAGCCAGTATCTATTATCTCACACCCATAGCTGTGTGCAATACTTAAGAGTGGGCAAATTTTGAAATCTGAATCACAAAGAAAGCAAGAACACTGTTGAGAACATGAAAATACATGCAGTCATTTTCTTGTAGCTGTTCTTAGCTCCAGAAAAGATCTAACAGCCAGGCGTTGGCAGAGGGTCAGGTGAGAAATCCTGGGTGGTGCCTCAGGAGAGCTGTGGCACTGAGATCAGAGAACTACAAACTAAGGGGAAAGTTGATTTTAATAGCATCAATGTATATCCTCAAAATGTTCATGAAAAATGAAAATATAAAGCAAATAATTGTGACAAGCATATTGTCTAATTAAGATGAATGGGACACGCTTCTTATGCATTTTTAATCTGTTAAATAAACAGCATATTAATAAGGCTTAATTATATCACCACATACCTAAAGTGACTTTCTAAAATAAAGTTTATTTTGATTTAACATATGATTTTTGGTGTGCTTTTGTAGAACTTTTATAAGCATCTTACACAAATACCATCTTGAAATAAATCTCCTGGATATGACCATCATCTTGATCATAATTTCTTTTTAATTTCTTGGAAAATTCAGGACTTACAATTTCCATTTCTGTATGCTTGAGTATTGCAAAAATTATCCTCTTATCTTTGACTGTATTTCTTCATAATTCTTATCTTTTATTTCCATTCCACACACTGATGGACAACATATCCTGCTGATTCTTAGACATAGCTCCTTAATCTGTCCTCTACCCTTTATATATATGGAGGATAGCCACAGATTCCTTGACCCTCTTCCCTTCGTAAAGTAAGGTTAATTTCCCTTCCCTTTGAACCTGGACTGGATGTAACCAATTGACCAACGGAATGCAATAGACACATGAACTTCAGAGGACTGGCAGCCTCTGCCTCCATCTTTTGGAGCCCTGAGACATCAATAAGAAGTCTGACAACTCTGCTGGAGAAACCATGTGGAGAAGCTCTGAGACTACAGAGAAAGGGACAGGAACCCAGTTGAGCCTAACCTCGTAGCCAGCAATTCAGCAGGGCTTGTCTTAATTTTTTCACTTTTGGATGTATAGTTCATGCTGTTTGGCATTATACTTTCCCCTTTATCTACCTGGAATATCCACTTTAAGTGGATTCACATTTACTTTGTGAGACTTTCTTGGTTTTCTTAGACAAGATTAGCTCTTCTCACTTTAGTGTTTCCATAATGATGTAGATGATGGTGATGATGATGACAGTGAAGAGAATGGTGATGGCACAACCCTCTTTATATGCCAGGAATTGTTGTAAATATTTTACAATTTCCATAACCTCATGAAGCAATCTTAGTATTTCCATTTTATTAGTGGGGAAACCGAGACACAGAGAAGTTATATAAATCACTCAAGATCACACAACAATGAAATGCAGGAGACAGAATTTGGACTCTGGAGGTCTAGCTTCTGGGTCTATGATCTCTGTTGCCACACTGCACTGTACTTACCATTCAACTTGTTAAGGTAGCGTTTTATATTGTAATAAAGTAATCTGTTTTCATGTTTGTTTGAGTAGACTGTGCATTTCTGCAGTCCAGACACCATGTTAGTAATTTTTATATCCTTGAATATAACACAAAGTCAGGCACATAGAAATTCAGTAAATAATTTTCAATAGCTAAAGCAACGTTTGAATTTAGATCCTAGAACTTTAAGTCCAGTTTTTTTCTTTTTTCTCCATCACATTAGTCACCTTCATTTTATGTTGTTTTTCAACTTACTATTATAAATGAATTCTGGAAGTGCATCTGTTCTATTAGTTGAAATAGTAGCTAAGACATTTATTGAAGAAGACTACTAATTCATTTCAATTATTTCCTTTAATGTTACAATAATTATGATTCAAAAAGGAATTCTAATTTTATGGAAACTTGTTGTGCATGTTAAGATGTAGTCTAACCTCATAGCATCTCCTTCAAAGTCTCACATTTCTTTTCTGGATTGTTCCCCACTCCTCTATCCTAACTTATTTTCTCCATTACAAATTACCTGTGACCTTTTGGTTCATGGTTTTTAACTATTATCTTGTTTACAAAGCTATTCTTTTCACTGACAACCCTCTTTTTCACTAGGGCATATTGATTCTTCTCGTTCTATATCATTAAATTTCTCTGGAAATAAAAATTCTCCTAATACCAGTCATCATCATCACCATCGCCCTCCTCCCTTCTTCTATTCCCCCTCCTCTTCATCACCATCATCATCCAGGTATGAGCTGAGATTGATCACCTCCCTTTAATATTTCAGAAAAGTAAGATTCAGATCATGACCAAAACAAATTTTACACTTATCCTAAGGTTTTCACGTTCTAAAGTTTTTCATGTTCCACTGTGTTTCTGAGACCCTACTTTTTCTGAATTGTTTCAGTTTAGACAGTGTCTCATTTCTGGACTTTATTATCCTTCAATTCTAACACATGGACTGAGAAACAGAACTTTAACCATTTTCTATAATTTCTACTAAGAAGACTTACTCACCAGGATTTTGTATGTGAAGCAGGCTTTCTAGCATATAAGTTTGAGGGATTTACATTCAAGTCAAAGTGAAAATTATAACTTCAACTGAGGCTCCTGATGTCCATCGTATACTCTTTAGTCATGCAGCTTTCTTCCAACTTTACCCTTCTCTGCTTGACTATCCCTCAACACAACGTTTTGGTTCAATTCTGGCCCAGGTACCAGAATTCTGTTCAATTCCAGTTACTTCTCTTTTTACCTTGGTTTCTCCCAGCGTATGCCTCACCTTCTTCCAACAAGCAAACTTTTAAGGTATTTTCTCTGCACAGCTTCACTTCTACCCTAAGAGACATTCCTGTGTTAGTTATTAAGATATTTTATTTAGGTTTTCTACAATAATACATTTCCCCCTTATTTTTAGATAATTATTTCATAGATTTTTTTTTTTTTTTTTTTTTTTTGCTGTACGCAGGCCTCTCACTGCTGTGGCCTCTCCCGTTGCAGAGCACAGGCTCCGGACGTGCAGGCCCAGCGGCCACGGCTCACGGGCCCAGCCACTCCGTGGCACGTGGGATCCTCCCAGACCAGGACACGCACCCGCGCCCCCTGCATCGGCAGGCGGACTCCCAACCACTGCGCCACCAGGGAAGCCCTATTTCATAGATCTTTAAAGTGCTTTCATAGTATTCCTATGAAATAGGGAAGAGAAGGTCAAAATACAAAGTTTGAATTTGACAAGGCTTAAAGTTCTCTCCATATATTTCTATTGAAATGGAGCCTTAAAGTTGAAAGAGCATTCAGGGATCATCTAATTTTAGGAAGATAAGCTATGATGATCTCTACTTTACACATGAGATTCCTGGTGCCTAGAGAATTTCAGTGGTTTGCAGAAAGAGAGAATAAATGGTGAGGGTGGTCATAGAATGCATTGTCTTCTACTTTTTGGGCAGTACTCTTCTTATTTCTTCAGCAAATGTCTCAGTTCAGTGCAAAGTGTGGGATGAGACAGTAGGAAAGCAGCTGAGCATGCATATGGTGCCCAGATGTAGATTGTTGGGGGAGAGGATGTATTGGAGAAGGTTTAGAAATGATTCCAAGGAAGTAAATTGTTCATTTAAGTGTAGATGCAGCATAGGAAGTGTCTATGAAAATGAGGATTTGGGAACATGCATTATTAACGTCTTTATTAGACTTCCTGCTTCTTTTGCTTTGCTGCCAGCACCTTTAGGTGGTTAAAGTTACAACAGAAAGATAGAAAGTTATGCTCTCATATTAAGATACCAGATCTTGTGAAGACAGGAAGCTAAATGTTTTACCAAGAGATGCAGTCACCTCCATCAATATATATTTGTACATTGAAGACTTTTTTTTATTTCTGAAAAGGAATAAAATAAAATTTTTTATTTCTGCACTTTTTTTTATTTCTGTCAACAAATTTAGTTTATCAAAGTGAATTTCATTATCTCATTGACTTTAAACAATGAAGACCTTGAAACATTCAGTCAATACACATCTCAGAAAAGAACAAAGGAAGCATCTGAAAGGAGGATTAGTAAGTTACCTGCCTTCAAAGTTCAAATAAAACTGCACAAAAGCAGTTCTCTATATTTGCTGGTAATTCAACAAAGAATGCCAAATGAAGCCCATAGTTCCAGGTTATGTACAAATGTCCAGCAAGCTGAAGGTTGCACTCATGGATGTTCAAATAAGGATCATTTTAATGAATACAATTATGAGATGGCTGATATGCAAAATGAATAATTTTAAAAATATGGTGGTTTATGTATGATTTATGCATAATTACAGTAACACACCATTTGGGATTATAAAAATTAACTGAACTGAAATTGTCAGCTGGAGTTCACAGAAGGAATAAACAACCTCACAAAATTCTTTGAACACCTACTATGTTATAAATGTTCTCAGATATGTTATTATTATTTTTTTAATTCTTAACCAACCAGAGAACACTGTAGTTGAGGTCATTATGACTCAGTGGTTAATCAGAGAACTTCTTTCACTGTTCACATTTTCCTATTCCATTTTTTAATTTTTCCTTTATTGGAACAAGATTTAACAATGGGAAAAGCTAGAGATGAAGAGGAGGTACAGGAGCAGGGACAGAAAGGAAAAGAAAGCCAATTATTTTCTTTCTCCCTTTTCTTACCCTTCTAGAGTGATGGAGACTGTTAGAACACTGATCTTCAGAGGATGCACCTGAAACCAATTTAAGTAAAACAAAAATAAATATCTGAAGCCCAGAGGCAAACATCAGTTTATAAGACAAACATCTTTATAAGAATTGTACTAGGTTTCTGTTGAGGTAAGGGATTATTGAGAAAAAACAAAAACAAAAAGTTTGTGAGAAGAGTATGGAAATGTATTTGAAGCATGAACTTTACCTTGGCATGGAAACCAAATAATGGGTAAACATGGCCAGTTAAACTTTCTCTGGCTCAGTCACTGTATTTTTTAAAAGGCAATAATAAAATCTTTCTTTACCACCTCTCTTAGGATAAATAGGTTTCTTGGATACCTGATGATACATAAATCACATTTCCATTTCTTTTGTTATCATTATCTCTAGGAGTAGAAAGAGTAATGAATTGCAGGGTTGTCATGATCTTATTAAATATGTTAAGGTATTATTAGGTGATAAACAATAGAATTAGGACTATTTATAATATGGCTTTGAAAGATTGAAAAAAAGGCATGGAGCTGTAAATTTAGCAGACAAAGGTAGTCAGCAGCAGGTTAGAAAGGAAGGCAAATCCCAGATAAGTGTTGGGTGGAGGATATTGATGGGTTGTAAGGCAGGTAAGCCAGCGTGATACAGGTTAGGTAAGCATAATTAGCGACTTGAAGGTAGGAGGATAAAACGGGTAGTGAGGTTAGCACACTGGGTTCACGATAAGAGCATCATTTGGGGATGGCAAGTTGACTAGCTAAAGACAAAAGAGCCACCCAAGTACAAAGAACAGGTAAAGGGGTAGACAAGAAGCAAGAGCCATGTTTTAAAGCCATGTGACAGCCACTGCTTATTTTCTCCAATCCTTACAAGGTAATAATGTTGCTCGCGTAGTGGGCACTCAGATTTTTGCCGGACTCAACAAAAGAGAATCACACTACATTTCTAAAAGAGAAATGGTTGCTGTGGATTGGACTTACCCACTTTATAAAATAACTTGCACCTCAGAGAAAATGATCCCACTCAACACTTCTTCTCTGAATTGCTCTCAAAGGCTTAGTGCAAAGCAGGAGACTGTTTTTATCTCCAAGAATCACTTTCACAAACTAAATATCTCTTGAATTTCCAGCCAGAGCTTTGACTCTCATCAACTTTTATCTGTCTTATATTGCAATGGTCTCCGAATGGGTGACCCCACTAAATCTATTGTCCATATTTCCACCAGGGTTACCTTATAAGAAAGTGTATCTGATCATATCATTTTCTTGTTGAGAAAGCTTCACCAGTCCTTTTCTCCTGAGTTGCTCTTTGTTTGGCTTTAATCCTTCTTCAGGAACTTTTTCCCTTCCAGCTGCAAACCTGAGCCTTCAGTCATAAGAAATGCCTTACCAATGCCCCAAAATGCATGACTGTGTCTTTGAAGATGTATGTATTTTCTCTCCCTTTGTTGTATGAACTCTTAATTATATTTCAAGTTTCACATCTTCAAAGAAACACTTTCTATGTATGCCAATGTTTCCCCTTGGCACATCCAGGTGATTCTGAGACTTCCATAGGTTCTGGCACTCTTTCTTTTGGAGTCCCTACCCCACATTATATCAATCCTATAAACATGCATCCAAATCCTACATTCAAAATAGTATATTTTGCCAGTGAAAATTTTTATGAAGATACTTATAATGGGCCTCAAAATTTTGGGGCTACAAATATCCAATTTAATTTAAAATCAGCTACAATTTCTCAGCAGTCTTTGTGCACACTCAGAAATTTTTGTGAACCAAGAAAATCTAACCTACAAGTTGATTTCAAGTGTAAAGAAATGTTTATGAATGCTGGATATCATTGTGAATGAAGCTGACATAATATTATGTTTATAGACATCTGATTAAGCCATTGTAATTTTGACTTGGCAGTTTTGGTTTCGTCTTTTAGACCATAAATTTGATTGTTTAATTCAAGACTCAACTATTTTCTTGGTCTCTGAAAAGTTCATGGGCCTGAGCCATTGTGCGTGTAGTGCCTAATGAGTAGAGCTTTGTAGGTCATGTTGCTAGTTATTGTATGGCATTCTCTGTGTGTTCTGTTCTGTTGAGTTCCTTAATGCTTGATACTATACCAGCATTGATATATGACACATAATAGTTGTTGAATATATTTACATATATGTTAATAGACATAGATGACATAGGTAGGCACAGACATTGACATAGATATATGACATATGACATAGAATGGCATATGGCTGAAGCCAGCCAGTCTAGTCTATTGCTGTCTATTGGAACTCAAGCGTTCTTGATTTCCAGTCCCAGCTCTAGAACTTATGAAGCCCAATTTTTTCTCCCTTAAGAATTCCTCATTTGCTTCTTATGTTGTGTAGGTTATTTTCACTGTGCCAATTGAAATTGTTTTTGATCAGTCAGTTTGTGCTTTAGAATGAGGCAGTGAACTCTATGGATTTCAATGGATTATTTTCTTTTTACGTATTTTTCCTTCAAGAATTGCATGAGAAAGTATGCTTTGGTATGTTTCGCTTGATGAATGATGTGTTTTTCCTGTCTCATTATCTTTATACATTGAAAACATTTCCAGGAAATTCTTTGTACCACATGAAACCGATACACAGCACATATATTTTCAGATTTATTTGCCTTACTGCAATGTGATTATCTATTACCATCCTGTAGCATTTTAGAGTCTAGTGAAGTGTCAAAGCTTTTCCATTAGCTGATTAGCTTACATTGCTATCTTATATGGAGTTACATGAAAATTTGTCAGAAGTTCCCTGCTAATTATTAGTGAAGTCTAAATGACAGAGTTCATACTTTGACATCATGCTTGACAGTGAAAAGTAATTGAAAATCCTCTGACATAGAGACTAATTGAGGTACTATTTGCATTTTCTTATAATTTAAATATGATGTTTATAGTTTTTATGTGGTTAAGTTGTATATCTTTGTCTATTAACATGCAAAGGGTATTTACAATCTTAAATTTACAGCCTTAAATTTATCTTAACTGAGCCAGACTAAAAATTATTTGAGGCTGTATACTAACCCCATTTTTACCAGAAAGAAGCAGGTAAAACATTTTTTTTTCTGGATTGTACCTTTTTTTTTAAACACATTTATTGGAGTGTAATTGTTTTACAATGTTGTGTTAGTTTATGCTGTATAACAAAGTGAATCAGCTATACATATGGAATCTAAAAAAAAAACAAAAAAACCGGGCTCTGATTAACACAGGAGCAGGACAGGAATAAAGACACAGATATAGAGAATGGACTTGAGGACACAGGGAGGGGGAAGGGTAAGCTGGGATGAAGTGAGAGAGTGGCGTGGACATATATATGCTACCAAATGTAAAATAGATAGCTAGTGGGAAGCAGCCACATAGCACAGGGAGATGAGGTAAAATTTTGAAGTGAGTAGAAAATTCAGTATAGCTCTTGGTATATTTTTAGAATAGGTTGTGGGCAGCTGGATTATAACTCTCATTAATAATACTTGGATTTGAACATCTAAATTCCTATAAAAGGTGGTAAAATGATATTCAGACTTTCCCAGGGAATATTATTTAAGACTTAGCAAACAAGGCTGTTCATTTCCCAGCAAGTTAGCCAATTATGGACAGGCTTTGGTGTGTTACTGACTGCTGCATTGCATTTATCAGAACACTCATATCCATTAAGCACAAAAAACAAAGATTAAATAACATTATGGTTCTGACACAAACGAACAAAAGGAATTTGAGATTAAAGTCAATGATCTGTACTTTTATGATTTGCTAGCATAGGTAGAGTAAGTGAATAAGATAACTTAAATTGAAGACAGAATTTCTTTTTCTGACTTAGAGTTTCTGCCATGAATTATGATTCTTTTCAAGGGGAAATTTAAGTGAATAAGTGCCATATTTTTAAAGAGGCTTTAGACAATTCTCTATAGGAAATATGACTCTAGGGGTGTAGACCACAAGATCCATGAGGGCAGGGAATAGGTCTTGCTTAAATGCTGCTCAATTCCCAGTACCTAGTCATAGTAGACACTCCGTAAGTATTGCTGGACTTATAAACAATTCTATAAACATATGCTTAGTCACAATGCAACTTTTTCCACATATATTTTGGCATGTAATGCACAGTATTAAGTGTAGATGTGGAGGATGCAGCAGTGTATCTTATTTAAAAAATAGGATTTATTTCTGCTCTCATATAGTTTCCAATCTAGTAAGGTAGGTAGTCAGAAATCAAACAAATAATAATCACAAACTGTGTAATTACTAATTGTAAGGAACATGCTGTAGGAAACAAATTGGAACTTTGAATGATTATTACAAGGGGGCTTCATTTTCACTGAGGAATCAAAGAAGACTTCTCTGATGAAGCGCCATTTATGCTCAGGCCTGAAGGATAACTACGAGTTCACTCACTGCATGGTAGAGACTAGAACACTTCTAGCATAGGGAAAAACCTGAGCAAATGTCCTGAGGTTGGAAAAAATATGGCATGTTCAAGGAATTGAAGGAAAGCAAGCCAGTGTGTCTGGAGAACTCTGAAGGGGAGGGTAGCATGAGTAGAGAATGGAGGGGCATGAAGAAGTCCAGGATGTGCGTGTCATGCCCAAGTGTTGGGATTGATTCCAAGGTTTCTGAGCAAATATTGAATGGTTCTATGCACATGCAAAGGAATACTGTGGCCTACTGTGGATTTTATAAAGGTCCTTCTGGCAGCTTTGTGGACAATGGAACAGAGGGAGGCTAGAGAAGAAAAGGGTATCACTTAGGAAGCAATCACTGCACTCTGAGAAAGAAATGATGGTGGTTTGGACCAAGAAGGTGAACTTAGAGGTGGAGATAGTAGGCAGACTTGAATTTATAATTAGAAGGTAGAATCAATAAAACCTGCCCATGTTGGTACAGAAATGTTGAAAGAGAAGAAGGTACCAAGGACAACTCCTAGATTTATGATGCGATCATTTGGGTGAATAGAAGTTAGTTTCAGTTGAGGAGAGGTACATGTCTGTGGGAGGCATGCAAAGTTTGAGGCGCTTGTGAGATTGCTTTCCAAGTCTACATATTAGAAGAAATGTCCAGGCTAAAGATATATATTTGGAAACAGCAACATTTAGAGGCATTTAGAAGCACATTATTAGTGCAGTCCCTTAGAGAGGCAGTAGCATGGAAAGATAGATCTCAGGAGTGAGTCCTGACATTACCCAAGTTAGCATAGGAAGAGGAGCTAGACAATAGAAATTATTGCCAAAAAGTTTATATATTCATAGGCTATATGGACTATAGGCAATCCAGTTCAATGACTCTTAACCTGGGACTCAGGGTACTTAGGGAGTATGTCTGTGAACAAGCATCAGGAAGTTTTAACCGTGTGAAAATTCTATGAGAGAGTCTATAAATTTGTACACAGATACTTTTCTGAAACTAATATTAATCCATAAAAGCTCTCTAGGTTTCTGTTGACTGGATTCCTTGATTTCATTTATTTCCCAAATCTTACTTCTTTAAATTTTTCACTCTTCAATAAAAAAGAAGTTCCAGGACTTCCGTGGAAGATGGCGGAAGAGTAAGACGCGGAGATCACCTTCCTCCCCACAGATACACCAGAAATACAGCTACACGTGGAACAACTCCTACAGAGCACCTACTGAACGCTGGCAGACCTCAGACCTCCCAAAAGGCAAGAAACTCCCCACATACCTGGGTAGGGCAAAGAGGAGAGATTCCTGCACAGAGGATCAGTGCCAACTGGCATTCACCAGCCCGAGAGGCTTGTCTGCTCCCCCGCTGGGGCGGGCGACGCTGGAAGCTGAGGCTCGGGCTTCGGTCAGAGCGCAGGGAGAGGACTGGGGCTGGAGGCGAGAACTCAGCCTGAAGGGGGCTAATGTGCCACAGCTAGCCGGGAGGGAGTCCGGGAAAACTCTGGAGCTGCCGAAGAGGCAAGAGACTTTTTCTTCCCTTTTTGTTTCCTGGTGCGCGAGGAGAGGGGATTAAGAGCGCTGCTTAAAGGAACTCCACAGACGGGCGCGAGGAGGGGCTGAAAGCACGGAGCCCAGAGACGGGCGTGGGACCCTGGGGCCGCTGCTGCCGCCGCCAAGAGGCCTGTGTGCGAGCGCAGGTCACTGTCCATGCTGCCCTTCCGGGAGCCTGTGCAGCCCATCACTGCCGGGGTTCCGGGATCCAGAGACGGCTTCCCTGGGAGAACGCAAGGCGTGCCTCGGGCTGGTGCAATGTCACGCCGGCCACTGCCGTTGCAGGCTCGCCCCGCACTCCGTGCCCCTCCCTACCCCCCGGCCTGAGTGAGCCAGAGTCCCCGAAGCGGCTGCTCCTTTAACCCTGTCCTGTCTGAGCGAAGAATAGACGCCCTCCGGCGAACTACACACAGAGGCGGGGCCAAATCCAAAGCTGAGACCCGGGAGCTGTGAGAACAAAGAAGAGAAAGGGAAATCTCTCCCAGCAGCCTCAGAAGCAGAGGATTAAAGCTCCACAATCAACTTGATGTACCCTGCATCTGTGGAATACATGAATAGACAACAAATCATCCCAAATTGAGGAGCCCGGAGTCAGTGCTGTGCCTCTGAGGTGGGAGAGCCAACTTCAGGACACTGGTCCACAAGAGACCTCCCAGCTCCACATAATATCAAACGGCGAAAATCATCCAGAGATCTCCATCTCAACACCAGCAGCCAGCTTCACTCAACAACCAGCAAGCTACAGTGCTGGACACCCAATGCTAAACAACTAGCAAGACAGGAACACAATGCCACCCATTAGCAGAGAGGCTGCCTAAAATCATAAAAAGTCCACAGACACCCCAAAACACACCATCAGACGTGGACCTGCCAACCAGAAAGACAAGATCCAGCCTCATCCACCAGAACACAGGCACTAGTCCCCTCCACCAGGAAGCCTACACAACCCACTAAACCAACCTTAGCCACTGGGGACAGACACCAAAAACAACGGGAACTACGAACCTGCAGCCTGCAAAAAGGAGACCCCAAACACAGTAACATAAGCAAAATGAGAAGACAGAAAAACACACAACAGGAGAAGGAGCAAGATAAAAACCCACTAGACCTAACAAATGAAGAGGTAATAGGCAGGCTATATGAAAAAGAATTCAGAATAATGATAGTAAAGATGATCCAAGATTCTATTTCCAAGATCCAAAATCTTGGAAATAGAATAGACAAAATACAAGAAACAGTTAACAAGGACCTAGAAGAACTAAAGATGAATCAAGCATCAATTAAAAACACAATAAATGAAATGAAAAATACTCTAGATGGGATCAATAGCAGAATAGCTGAGGCAGAAGAACGGATAAGTGAGGTGGAAGATAAAATAGTGGAAATAACTGATGCAGAGCAAAATAAAGAATGAAAAGAACAGAGGACAGTCTCAGAGACTTCTGGGACAACATTAAATGCGCCAACATTCGAATTATAGGGGTTCCAGAAGAAGAAGAGAAAAAGAAAGGGACTGAGAAAATATTTGAAGAGATTATAGTTGAAAACTTCCCTAATATGGGAAAGGAAATAGTTAATCAAGTCCAGGAGGCACAGAGAGTCCCATACAGAATAAATCCAAGGAGAAATACGCCAAGACACATATTAATCAAACTGTCAAAAATTAAACACAAAGAAATCATATTAAAAGCAGCAAGGCAAAAACAACAAATAACACACAAGGGAATCCCCATCAGGATAACAGCTGATCTCTCAGCAGAAACTCTACAAGCCAGAAGGGGGTGGCAGGACATAATTAAAGTGATGAAGGAGAAAAACCTGCAACCAAGATTACTCTACCCAGAAAGGATCTCATTCAGATTTGATGGAGAAATTAAAACATTTACAGACAAGCAAAAGCTGAGAGAGTTCAGCACCACCAAACCAGCTTTACAACAAATACTAAAGGAACTTCTCTAGGCAAGAAACACAACAGAAGGAAAAGACCTCCAATAACGAACCCAAAACAATTAAGAAAATGGGAATAGGAACATACATATTGATAATTACCTTAAATGTAAATGGACTAAATGCTCCCACCAAAAGACACAGATTGGCTGAATGGATACAAAAACAAGACCCATATATATGCTGTCTACAAGAGACACACTTCAGACCTAGAGACACATACAGACTGAAAGTAAGGGGATGGAAAAAGATATTCCATGCAAATGGAAATCAAAAGAAAGCTGGAGTAGCAATTCTCATATCAGACAAAATAGACTTTAAAATAAAGACTACTAGAAGAGACAAAGAAGGACACTACATAATGATCAAGGGATCGATCCAAGAAGAAGATATAACAATTGTAAATATTTATGCACCCAACATAGGAGCACCTCAATACATAAGGCAAATGCTAACAGCCATAAAAGGAGAAATTGACAGTAACACAATCATAGTAGGGGATTTTAACACCCCACTTTCACCAATGGACAGATCATCCAAAATGAAAATAAATAAGGAAACACAAGCTTTAAATGATACATTAAACAAGATGGACTTAATTGATATTTATAGGACATTCCATCCAAAAACAACAGAATACACATTTTTCTCAAGTGCTCATGGAACATTCTCCAGGATAGATCATATCTTGGGTCACAAATCAAGCCTTGGTAAATTTAAGAAAATTGAAATTGTATCAAGTATCTTTTCTGACCACAATGCTATGAAACTAGATATCAATTACAGGAAAAGAGCTGTAAAAAATACAAACACATGGAGGCTAAACAATACACTACTTAATAACGAAGTGATCACTGAAGAAATCAAAAAGGAAATTAAAAAATACCTAGAAACAAATGACCATGGAGACACAACGCCCCAAAACCTATGGAATGCAGCAAAAGCAGTTCTAAGAGGGAAGTTTATAGCAATACAATCCTACCTTAAGATACAGGAAATATCTCGAATAAACAACCTAACCTTGCACCTAAAGCAATTAGAGAAAGAAGAACAAAAACATCCCAAAGTTAGCAGAAGGAAAGAAATCATAAAAACCAGATTGGAAATAAATGAAAAAGAAATGAAGGAAACGATAGCAAAGATCAATAAAACTAAAAGCTGGTTCTTTGAGATGATAAAAAAATTGATAAACCATTAGCCAGACTCATCAAGAAAAAAAGGGAGAAGACTCAAATCAATAGAATTAGAAATGAAAAAGGAGAAGTAACAACTGACACTGCAGAAATACAAAAGATCATGAGAGATTAGTACAAGCAACTCTATGCCAATAAAATGGACAACCTGGAAGAAATGGACAAATTCTTAGAAATGCACAACCTGCCAAGACTGACTCAGGAAGAAATAGAAAATATGAACAGACCAATCACAAGCACTGAAATTGAAACTGTGATAAAAAATCTTCCAGCAAACAAAAGCCCAGGACCAGATGGCCTCACAGGCGAATTCTATCAAGCACTTAGAGAAGACTTAACACCTATCCTTCTCAGACTCTTCCAAAATATAGCAGAGGGAGGAACACTCCCAAACTCATTCTATGAGGCCACCATCACCTTGATACTAAAACCAGACAAGGATGTCACAAAGAAAGAAAACTACAGGCCAATATCATTGATGAACATAGACGCAAAAATCCTCAACAAAATACTAGCAAACAGAATCCAACAGCACATTAAAAGGATCATACACCATGATCAAGTGGGGTTTATTCCAGGAATGCAAGGATTCTTCAATATATGCAAATCAATCAACGTGATACACCATATTAACAAATTGAAGGAGAAAAACCATATGATAATCTCAGTAGATGCAGAGAAAGCTTTCGACAAAATTCAACACCCATTTATGATAAAAACCCTGCAGAAAGTAGGCATAGAGGGAACTTTCCTCAACATAATAAAGGCCATATATGACAAACCCACAGCCAGCATCATCCTCAATGGTGAAAATCTGAAACCATTTCCACTAAGATCAGGAACAAGGCAAGGTTGCCCACTCTTACCACTCTTATTCAACATAGTTTTGGAAGTTTTAGCTACAGCAATCATAGAAGAAAAGGAAATAAAAGGAATCCAAATTGGAAAAGAAGAAGTAAAGCTGTCACTGTTTGCAGATGACATGATACTATACATAGAGAATCCTAAAGATGCTACCAGAAAACTACTAGAGCTAATCAATGAATTTGGTAATGTTGTAGGATACAAAATTAATGCACAGAAATCTCTGGCATTCCTATATACTAATGATGAAAAATCTGAAAGTGAAATCAAGGAAACACTCTCATTTACCACTGCAACAAAAAGAATAAAATATCTAGGAATAAACCTACCTAAGGAGACAAAAGACCTGTATGCAGAAAATTATAAGACACTGAGGAAAGAAATTAAAGATGATACAAATAGATGGAGAGATGTACCATGTTCTTGGATTGGAAGAATCAACATTGTGAAAATGGCTATACTAGCCAAAGCAATCTACAGATTCAATGCAATCCCTATCAAACTACCACTGGCATTTTTCACAGAACTAGAACAAAAAATTTCACAATTTGTATGGAAACACAAAAGACCCCAAATAGCCAAAGCAATCTTGAGAACGAAAAATGGAGTTGGAGGAATCAGGCTCCCTGACTTCAGACTATACTACAAAGCTACAGTAATCCAGACAGTATGGTGCTGGCACAAAAGCAGAAAGATAGATCAATGCAACAGGATAGAAATCCCAGAGATAAACCCACGCACATATGGTCACCTTATCTTTGATAAAGGAGGCAGGAACGTACAGTGGAGAAAGGACAGTCTCTTCAATAAATGGTGCTGGGAAAACTAGACAGGGACATGTAAAAGTATGAGATTAGATCACTCCCTAACACCATACACAAAAATAAGCTCAAAATGGATTAAAGATCTAAATGTAAGGCCAGAAACTATCAAGCTCTTAGAGGAAAACATAGGCAGAACACTCTATGACATAAATCAGAGCAAGATCCTTTTTGACCCACCTCCTAGAGAAATGGAAATAAAGACAAAAATAAACACATGGGACCTAATGAAACTTCAAAGCTTTTGCACAGCAAAGGAAACCATAAACAAGACCAAAAGACAACCCTCAGAATGGGAGAAAATATTTGCAAATGAAGCAACTGACAAAGGATTAATCTCCAAAGTTTATAAGCAGCTCATGCAGCTCAATAACAAATAAACAAACAACCCAATCCAAAAATGAGCAGAAGACCTAAATAGACATTTCCCCACAGAAGATATACAGACTGCCAACAAACACATGAAAGGATGCTCAACATCTTTACTCATTAGAGAAATGCAAATCAAAACTACAATGAGATATCATCTCACACCAGTCAGAATGGCCATCATCAAAAAATCTAGAAACAATAAATGCTGGAGAGGGTGTGGAAAAAAGGGAACACTCTTGCACTGCTGGTGGGAATGTGAATTGGTACAGCCACTATGGAGAACGGTATGGAGGTTCCTTAAAAAACTACAAATAGAACTACCATATGACCCAGCAATCCCACTACTGTGCATATACCCTGAGAAAACCATAATTCAAAAAGAGACATGTACCAAAATGTTCATAGCAGCCCTATTTACAATAGCCCAGAGATGGAAACAACCTAAGTGTCCATCATCGGATGAATGGATAAAGAAGATGTGGCACATATATACAATGGAATATTACTCAGCCATAAAAAGAAACAAAATTGAGCTATTTGTAATGATGTGGATGGACCTAGAGTCTGTCATACAGAGTAAAGTAAGTCAGAAAGAAAAAGACAAATACTGTATTCTGACACATATATATGGAATTTAAGAAAAAAATGTCATAAAGAACATAGGGGTAAGACAGGAATAAAGACACAGACCTACTAGAGAACGGACTTGAGAATATGGGGAGGGGGAAGGGTAAGCTGTGACAAAGCGAAAGAGTGGCATGGACATATATACACTACCAAATGTAAGGTAGATAACTAGTGGGAAGCAGCCGCATAGCACAGAGAGATCAGCTCGGTGCTTTGTGACCGCCTGGAGGGTTGGGATAGGGAGGGTGGGAGGGAGACGCAAAAGGGTGGGGATATGGGAACATATGTATATGTATAACTGATTAAATTTGTTAAAAAAATGTTCTACATCTTATGTATTCTTGTCTATAAAAATAATTTGCAAAACATGCTTGTGAATTAACACATATATTCTTTTGCTCAATGATGGTTTGGTAAATTATTAGGGAGAGCACTCAAGTCCCAGGACTTCTGTTTTTAAGAAAATTACTGAGCCATACTACTCACATAATTTTATAAACACCATTTAAAAAAAAATCCCAGCACTGTGATTTCATCTTGGATTGTGGCATATCACATTCTAACGCATATATAATATAAATATAAATTAAATATATATGATATATGTACATTTATATGATATATAGATATATTACCATTGCATTTTTCTTTGCAGAATTTTCTAAATGCTGCTATATTTCACCAAGTTACAGTCAATATATCAAATTGCACAATTCCCGTGTGCCATTATAAAATGCTAGATTTACTTTAAAATGATGCCTACAAATGAGATAAAGCAGCTTTAACATTTGGTACAACAATGGTGAGTTCCTTAATATGGCTGTCATAATTCTATTAAAAGTTTTGAATGAATTAAGGGTTAAGTAAGTCAGTCCTTTCCAGGCACAAAATGACTCAAGGGAAAAGGGACTAAGAGTGTGGTCCCTTGGACATTTGATTAGCTCTCTTAGGAGAGAGGAAAATCTGGAACAGAAATGAGATGTGGCTATTGGTGTATGAAGATGATTAGAGTCAAACAAACAAGTAAACAAAAGAGACACTAGCAAGGTATTTCAGAAAATTGAATTATCAAAGCTGCAGACAGCCTGGATGCAGGCTTTGAACAGATTATTACTGTTCAAAATATATAATTGCCTTTCAGTACACACTTCCCTACTGGGCTAAGATAGGGTTAAATGCAAATTCTTATTCATATATGGCCGACGTAGATAGTGAAACAGGAAGACTCTCCCAGACTTCAGAACTGCTTTGGACCAGCACTGCTGTGTTCTTCAAGGTTTTCTCCTTTTTGAAGGAGAGTGATCTTTGCATTCGTTGTCCCTTTTTGGCAAATAAGCATCAGATAGATGGTGAACGACCTTTTTTTTTTTGTTTGCTTGTTTATTTGTTTTCCGTTCACAGGACTGTGAATTAAGTGAAGCCACATTTATGCATTTTACAGACCAAGAGATCCAGTGCTGTGACTGCATGAGACCTTAAGAGTGTATTCCATGAATAGAGGTTAAGTGAATTTTGTTTTCCGGAAGGAAGCCTATATTCCTTGTATAAGTAGACTGAAATAGATTGTACTGTTACTCCTGACGATTTGTTCCTCCTTTCCCTGTAAGATGATTATACATCCTCATCCTCAGCCATGTGAGAAAGTGCACAGATTTCCCCACAGATGTTGGGAGTGGCCATATGGTGTGGGTTTTAAAAAAAATTTTATTGGCATATAGTTGATTTAAAATGTTGTGTTAGTTTCAGATGTACAGCAAAGTGAATCAGTTATGCATATGAATATATCCACTCTTTTTAAGAGTCTTTTCCCATATAGGCCATTACAGAGTACTGAGAAGAGTTCCCTGTGCTATACAGTAGGTTCTTATTAGTTACCTATTTTATATATAATAGTGTGTGTATGTCAATCCCAATCTCCCAATTTATCACTCCCCATCCCTTACCCCCTGGTAACCATACGTTTGTTTTCAATAAGCTATGTCATATAATGTTTGTCTTTCTCTGTCTGACTTACATCATTCAGTATGACAATCTCTAGGTTCATCCATGTTGCTGCATTATTTCATCCCTTTATATGGTTGAGTAATATTCCATTGTATATATGTACCATATCTTCTTTATCCATTCCTCTCTGTTGATAGACATTTAGGTTGTTTCCATGTCCTGGCTATTGTAAATAGTGCTGCAGTGAACACTGGGGTGCATGTATGTTTTTGAATTATGGTTTTCTCTGGATATATGCCCAGGAGTGGGATTGCTGGCTTATATGGTAGCTCTATTTTTAGTTTCTTAAGGAATCTCCATACTGTTCTCCATAGTGGCTGTACCTATTTACATTCCCACCAATAGTGTAGGAGGGTTCCCTTTTCTCCACACCCTCTCCAGAATTTACTGTTTGTGCATTTTTTGATGATGGTCATTCTAAGCATTATGAAGTGATACCTCACTGCAATTTTGATTTGCATTTCTCTAATAGTTAATGATGTTGAGCATTTTTCATGTGCTTTTTAGCCATCTGTATGTCTTCTTTGGAGAAATGTGTTTGGATTTTCCACCCATTTTTGGATTGGATTGTTTGGTTTCTTGATATTGAGCTGCATGTGTTTTGGTCAAGCAACACTAGCCAGATTGATTTAGACCACTTGCCAGCAGAGGCTTTTAGAGGTATCTTGCATTTCCTCCAACTCTCTTGCTCTTTTCCCTTCACCACAAGGAATATATATCCTAGCAAGAGACTGCTTGTTAACCTGGAGAATGGAATCAGAAGACACATGCCATAGAGACACAGTCACTGACCCACAGCCACCAACATATGAAGTGAGTGAGAGCTAAATCTTTTTGTAAGTTCTGGCGTGTTACATTGATCATTAAAGCTAATGGAAATGGATTAGTGTTAGGGTACCAGGATGCAGGATAAAATTTTTGAGCCTGAAAAACACTACTTGAATTTTAAATAATCAGGAAAGGAAAAAGTTCCCTATGGTATAGATGTCTTTTTCCCTCTGTGGTATTCTAATATTGCTCTGTTTTCATGTAAGAGGTTTTATTTATTTCATATTTCTTCCTTTCTGGACACAATTTCCCCCCAAGATTCTTACATAAGCTTATTTCCTCTGACATCATTTGCTTTCTTTTCGGTATTATACAGAAGAAATATTTGTAGGATTTATGCTTGGTTTTAAATCAATTTCTGCTACTTGCCAGCAGCATGACCACTGGGCCAACAGAGGGTGACACTGAGCTCACTCTAAGGACAGTATCACAGCAAAAGGTGGTTGATCAATATGTATAATTACTATTTTTCTTTTTCTAGGGACGACTTTCTATGCTTAGTAATCCTGGTGTACATTTAAGCATATCCCAAACTCTCTACTTTTCAGCAATCATTCCCACTGTAAATATTATATAAGGAGCACTTCTAAACTGTTTCTTCCTGAACTAAGCTTTTAAAAGTGGTACCTCTTCACCTCTATTCTCAGTATCTGATCTCCATTTTTTTCTTCAGTCCAGTTTCATTATAAGAAACAATGTGGTAGTGGTTCCTAGCTGTTTGGTGATTTTGGCTCTTAAATTTAGTCCTTTTATTTCTTCCCGATGAAGGCTTTTGTTCTGGGGTAAATCTTAGTCTATTGAGTCCCTGTATATCCATGTTTCTTTCTCTTTTTTCTTCCCTGCTTTATTAGCTCTGGAGACTCTGTGACACATACCTGTCAATACTCCCTGGAGGTTTTTGGCGAGATGCCCCGTGTTTCTGTACCAAGGTTTCTTTCCAGTGAGACAGTGTGAAGAAGCACTGTTGAGGGAAGGGGGAGCCATAAAGCCCCTAGTTTCTTAGCAAGGTAACTGGTTTTAATTCTGAAACTATTAACTCTGCTTTTTTCCATTCCTTTTCTCAGTCTGTTTTTCTCTCCGTATAATGGATGAGTCTCAGGATGTATAAGACTGAAAATAAAGTAATTTTTGGAATAATTCACTTAAAAATATAAAGTATGTGTATGACAGCTTTATTTTGACTCAATTAATGATAAATTGTCTACTTCAGTGATTTTTTTACACTTAATGGGCAAATCATATTTCCCCCCTTTGGCCTTTCTAAGAAGCACTTGAATTATATGTTCATTTAATTTATGTGAAGTCAGCTATTCTCATTCAGCAAGGATAGACACAAAGAAAGAGAGATGACACACAGACAAGACAGAGATGAAAAAAACCCTTCATCAATAGAAGAAACACTAATATATTACAATGCTTAAATGTTGCACTTGCTGAGAGATGATATGTCAACAACTTCCTAAAGGAATTTCAAGGGTACTTTTTAGCTTCATGAGATTTTCACTTGCTGTCTCAGTCCATATGGGCTGCTATAACAAAATATCACAGAATGAGTAGCTTATAAACAACAGAAATTTGTTTCTCACAGTTCTGGAAGCTGGAAGTTTAAAATCAGGGTGGCCAGCATGGTTGGGTTAGGGTTCTCTGCTGGATTGCACACTTCCTGTAGCCTCACATAATGGAAGGGGCACTAATCCCATTCATGAGGGCTCCACCCTTAAGACCTAACTGGCCTCTTAAAGTATCCACCTACAAATACCATCAACTTTGGTGGTTAGGATTTCAATGAAGGGGACACAAACATTCAAACTACAGCACCTGTTCAGGATAGGTCCCAACTCTACATAGGATGTAGGTCCTCTGCACTTCGTTGGCATCAGTGGAACCTTGGGCACATATGTGTCCTCTATTTCTCCATTCAGGCTGCTCACTATGTGTTTTGCAAGAATAAAGGTCATTTGTTGAATGTCTACAAGTTACCATGCACTTTACATATATGCATACACTGTTGCTTGTCTTGTAATGTAACTTATTTGTTCCATTTCCCCCTAATAAAATTGAAACTTAAAGATATTTAGTAACTTGCTCAATGTCACATGGAGCAAAATTCTTGCTCAAGTGGCATGTTTCAAATTCACATATCATCATTTTCAGGTCTGGCAGGATAAAGTGCAAGTTTTTTAGTGTGGCATGCAAGAATCTTCACAAATTCCCATTTCCTGCATCTCCACCTTCATTACCACCTGTTGCTACATCTCTGACATTATCTACTGCTGAGAAATAATCATCTTCTTTTCCCATACCATGCTATCCCTTTCTGTCTGCAGGGTATGCCTCATTCTGCATGGGTAACTGCCACAAGTCCTTTAGGGTTTAAGACACCAAAGATGCAATTAGAGTGATTAAGAAAACACTCAGGGCTTCCCTGGTGGCACAGTGGTTGAGAGTCTGCCTGCTGATGCAGGGGACATGGGTTGATGCCCCAGTCTGGGAGGATCCCACATGCCTTGGAGTAGCTGGGCCCATGAGCCATGGCCGCTGAGCCTGCACGTCTGGAGCCTGTGCTCCGCAACAGGAGAGGCCACAGCAGTGAGAGGCCCGTGTACCGCAAAACAAAAAAAAAAAAAAAAAAAAAAAGGAAGAAAAAGAAAACACTCAGTTCTGTCACTTTCTAGTTGTGTGTCTTTGGGCAAGTTATTTAATTTCCCCATGTCTCAGCTTCCCTGTTTGTAAACAGTGATAAAAGCACACTACAGGATTGTTGAGAGGATTAAATGAGTTAAAATATGCAAGTATGTGGAACAGTGAGTGGTATAGGGTAAAGCATTATACAAGTGTTTACTCTTACTAGATTTGCCTCAGACATAACCTCCTCCAGGAAGCTTTCCTTGATTCCCTCTCTTCTCTCTACCAAACTAGGTTTGGTACTTCTTTTATAATCAACTACAATATTAACTTGTTTTAAAATTATCTCTATAGATGTCTGTCTCTAACATTATATATGAGTTTCTTGAGGTCAGGGAAAAAATTATTTCTGAGCAGTCAATATCTAGCATATTAACTGATGCATAATAGGCATTCAAAGGTGATTCATAAATGAATTAAATAATTATTAATATTCTTCAAATAATTATTCATATTCTTCTTCTTCATCTGCTTATTATTGTTATTAAAGCTAACCTTTAAGGGCTACCTACTCTGTGTTAGGCACTATTTTAACTACTTTGCATGCATTCTCTAATTTAACCTTCATACAAATCCCATGCAGGAAGGTATCATGATTAACTCCATTTTACAGAAGAGAATACAGAGTGATTAAATAATTTGCACAGGGTCAATTACTAGTATACATGAGGCTAAGAATTTAAACCAAGTAATCTGATCCAAGAGTCCACATTGTTAGCTACTTTTAGTGGCTGTCTCCAAATGAGTTTAAAGAGAAAATGAAGGGAAGGAGGGAAAAATGAAAGAAAGGGAGAAAAGAGAACTGAACATCTACAGTGTTGGCTGATACCACTTGAGTCCTTATGAAATTGCCTTCACTTAGTTATGGATTTATGTTATATTCTTGGCTTTTCACAGAAGTCACTATAAAAACTAGTCATGTGGAATCTACTTCTCCATTTGATGTGAAAAATTATTTGTGAGTTTTACCCATTATATCATTTAATTCTTCTGCATAATACTCCACATAGGAAAAAACACTTTCAAGCTTGTTTCTGGTAAAACCCTAATATCTCTTGAGGAACTAGCCTGTCTCCTTCTGTCTGATGATTAAAGTTATGTAACTAGCTTTACTTTGGCTGCTGGAAAACTTAGAGCCAGAATTTATGCTTAGTCACAGAAATTGTACTGATCTTCTGATTGGAATGTTTGGCTTTTCTCCTTTGACCATCTTTCCGTCCTAAACTTTATTCTTATATAATTGTATTATATTTATCACTTCTGACAGCTGGCTATTATTATTATTTTTAGAAAGAGGTGTATATGGTGCAATTAAATGCAGTGAGGTAAATATCTGTATGAGATGATGACTTCCACTCTGTCACCTGTGGCTTGATGTCATGTAGAACAGTACATACAATATCCAATATACTATTTGTAACCATCTTAATAATAATTTGATGATAGCAATCTTTTGCAGATAAGGATCAGAGAGTTTCAGGACTTTGCCCCAAATCACAAAACTAATTAATAAGTTGCAGAGTCCAGGGAAAAATCGAGAATTTTCAACCCTATTTTGCTGCCATGGTGGCCATTATTTCTGGTCTCGAGGGCCATATCAAAATAGGTGACTATGCTTCCTACAACACATTAAAAAGTCACTGTTAGAACTGGTTTGCAAGGCAGAAATAGAGACAGATGTAGAGAACAAACATATGGACACCAAGGGGGTAAGTGGGGAGGCAGGTGGTGGTGGTGGGATGAATTGGGAGATTGGGATTGACATATATACACTAATATGTATAAAATAGATAACTAATAAGAACCTGCTGTATAAAAAATAAATTAAATAATTAAATTAAAAAGAAAGAAATGGGCTGTTAGGATCGATGGGACAATATTATGACTTAATATAGTGATATTTAAGCTCTTAAACAATTTAAATATATTAGTTAACTAATTTAACTCCTACTTTTGACTTTTTAAAAATTATTTTTGTATTGAGATATGATTGGCATATAATATTGTGTAAGTTTGAAGTGTACAAGGTTTTTGTTTGATAATTTATATATTGCAATATGATTCTACTTTTAGCTTTCAAAATTAAATTTATATTTCCTCCATCACAAAAGTTGTTAATGTCCTTTATTAAAAATATAGAAATCCAGTAAGGTAGAAAGAAGAGAGAAAAAAATTACTCAAAGCTTACCATTTAGGGTAAACGGGTGTTATGTTTAACATTTTAAGATTTTTTCTATGTATAATTATTTTTTAAACTTTTCTTGGTTTTGATCATACTATTTTCTACTCTCTTTTCCTCCTTAAATACCATAGATATTTCTCCATGTGATTCTCAGCACTTTGCAATAGAATTTCAAATAGCTGCAGACTAATTAGAAATGTAATACATGATAATTACCTTAACATTTCCTCTATTGTTGAGCTTGTCTTTAATATTACTCATAATGTTGCAGTAACTGTCTTGGTGCATGTAATTTTTTTGTATTTAATTTATTGTATTAGGTCAAATTAGCAAATATCTAATTACTTTACCAAAAGTGAGGTAGTGTGATGTGGTAGACAAAGCATGGGCTTGGTGCTAGAGAGACTTGGAATTCTGTTTCTGGTTCTCTGTAGCTCTGTGTCTTGGACAAATTACTTAACTCACAGATCCTTTGGGTTTACATTTACAAAATGGGGATACTCATATCTGCTTCACTGTGTTGTTTTAAATATTACATGAAATAATGTACATAAAGCTCTTAAATAGCTTGTAAGGTTTTGATGCTTGTTATTGAATCATTCTCCAAATGGTTGCTCCAAGTTACCGTCTTATAAGTAAAGTATGAAAAATTCCCATTTCATCACACTCTTCTTAGCATTTTTTTTTACAGTGATTCAATAGATAGAAGGAGTGTCTTGTTATTTTTCAAGTCCTGCTGCTTTGCTTCTCGGAGAGAATGAGTGTGTTCTCATAGACTTGTTGCCATGTTAATTGGGGTCACTTACTGACTTAGGAGAATTTTTTCCTCCTCAGAAAAGAATTTTATGTATGAAAGTGTTATTATTCTTGGTTTACTTTTTCCTTTATCACGAATTTTAAAATGTCTATTCCTTAACATACTCCACAGTTTTTCTTCATGTCTTTCTATAAAGCCTTTTGATTACAGGATAATTCAAAGAGCTGGTTCTTTTCCACATATGACATATTTCATGTCTATATTTAGTGGGACCTACAGGTGAGATTACAGGTGGGATCTAATGAAATCTTACCTTAATGACTCCAATCTTATCGGCTTACTCAGAGTAATTCACTATCTGCAAGAAATTCTACCTAATACTTTGTGTCTTTAGATATGGTTCTTTTGTCATGTTTATTTCAGTTTAGTGAATATTTATTGAATGTATACTACTTACCAGCCATTGAGTTACTATCTAGGTCAGGAGTTCCATGGACCCTGAACACTGTGGATGGAAACCAATGTGATCTGTGAACTTGGGTAGGAAAAATAAATCTATCTGCCCTAAAAATCTCTTACTAGCTAATCATTAATTCTCCAAGTTGCAAATGTAAAGCAGTTAATTCCAGCAATATTAGCAGTGTCTGTGATTTTTGTCATCATTAGAAATCACAAATATTTTATTATCATATTACAGTTATTGTTGAGATCTAGAAAAGTTACCTTTGTTACCATAGTTGACCTTTGAACAACACAGGGTGTTAATCTGAGTATAATTTATAGTCAGTCCTCTGCATTTATGGTTCCTCTATATCCAAGGATTCAATCAACCATGGATGATGTGGTACTGTAGTATTTACTATTGAAAAATATCTGTGTATTACTAGGCATATACCCTGAGAAAACCATAATTCAAAAAGAGACATGTACCAAAATGTTCATTGCAGCTCTATTCACAATAGCCCAGAGCTGGAAACAACCTAAGTGTCCATCATCGGATGAATGGATAAAGAAGATGTGGCACATATATACAATGGAATATTACTCAGCCATAAAAAGAAATGAAACTGAGCTATTTGTAATGAGGTGGATAGACCTAGAGTCTGTCATACAGAGTGAAGTAAGTCAGAAAGAGAAAGACAAATACTGTATGCTAACACATATATATGGAATTAAAAAAAAATGTCATGAAGAACCTAGGGGTAAAACGGGAATAAAGACACAGACCTACTTGAGAATGGACTTGAGGATATGGGGAGGGGGAAGGGTAAGCTGTGATAAAGCGAAAGAGAGGCATGGACATATATACACTACCAAATGTAAGGTAGATAGATAGTGGGAAGCAGCCGCAGAGCACAGGGAGATCAGCTCGGTGCTTTGTGACCGCCTGGAGGGGTGGGATAGGGAGGGTGGGAGGGAGGGGGATGCATGAGGGAAGGGATGTGGGAACAGATGTATATGTATGACTGATTCACTTTGTTATAAAGCAGAAACTAATAAAAAATAAATAAATTAATTAATTTTAAAAAAAGAAAGAAAAATATCTGTGTATAAGTGAATCTGAACACTTAAAACCTACACTGTTCAAAGATCAACTGTGTTTTAAAATTATGTTGGTTATTTGATTTACCATGAGATTTTATTTCATAATGTATTACTAAAAAAGAACACACATTACTATATCATATATTTTTCTCTCATTATTTCTATGATTGGTTAATATAAAATATGGAAATATTTCCATAATTGTTTTCACTTATAATCCTATAAATTTTATTTATGCATTTGAAAATTTTATTCTGAGAAAGTTATTTTCCACAGATTTCATCAGCTTGACAAAGGCATGGCACAGAAATGGTTAAAATCTCCTGAACGGGTGAATAAAGTATTTATAAAAATAAGGTCATCATAACTTAAATTCTTTGGGTTTTCCACATGCCTTCTCTACCTAATACAGATTTTCTTTGGGGAATGGTGCTCCTTGGGTATCCTTTATTCTTTCTAACATGACTTTAAAGTCATAAATGTCTATTGAACCATTACCACATGTGTCAGATGCTTCACTTTACCTCCATTGTCTCATTTAATTCTTCAGAGCTTGCTATGAGATGGATACTATTATTTCCCTCATTTAACGAATGATGAAACTGAAGCTCAGAGAAATTAAGTAACTTGCCTATTCACAGTGCTGTTGAGTGGAGGAAACAGCTTGGGCAGGTTCTGAGGTCCATGGTTTTAAATGTGGCCTTGTTAAGCCAAGTCACTAGTTAATTTTAATCAGAGACCACTGAATAACATAACCCCTATCCTATTACCACAAGAATCCTAAGAATTAATAGGAAAATGACATGCTTCCTTTCTTCATCATGTAGACGAGTTTCTGTGCTGATCATTCTCCATTTTCCCTCCAGATTCTTTTTTTTTTTTTTTTTACCTTTCTCATCCCTGTACTCTGCCCCAAAAATCTGACCTCAAGAATGGCGTAATTTGGGCTCCACTTTTCCCTACTTCTAATTGGCTTCTGCTAATGGAAAGCACTGGCGAGAAAATGGAGGAAGAGCTGGGGGAGAGCTACCAATATTTCTGTCTCTAGTTTCCCCTGCTGGGCCATGTTTTTTACAGTTACTGTGTTCCTTTTTCTATGGTTACATATCCTATGTGGAGTTTCCTTTTCTCTTGCTACAACTTTTTTTGAGTACCAGTAACATTTTTCCCTCCTCTGCCCCTTCAGGTCTCAGTTGATAACAGCTTCCTACTATTGCTAGTCCCTGGGTGCTCCACCATCTCTTGCTAGTTACCTTTATTTTCTTTTCCTCTCAGTAAATAATGACTTCACTGAACCTTCTTCAATTAACCCTTTGAATGGACCATCTGATTTTTACCAGCACCACCATTGATACAGTTTCCTGTTGTAGATGGAACGGCCAACTTGTCCATAGTTAAAGAAAGGTGAAAGCAGTTTCTCTTCACTAAACATTCACATTCCTCTGCATGAAGATTTTCATGTTTGACAAAAGTATGTTTTGATGGATGAGCAGTTGGACAAGGGAGAAACATCAGTGGAAAGATACTAGACTAAGTCCAAAAGCTATGTCTGCTTTTGTATCTGTCCATCTTCCTAATGTAAACCTGGGCAAATTCTAGAACCTCAGCAAGACTCAACTTCTTTTTCACAGCAAAGACAATAAGGATGCCTGTCAGAAGGCTGTATGAGGAACAAATGAGATGATCCAATGAAAAGACTGTATTCTATAAATATATGTATAAAGTGAGGTATTTTAAACTTGACTAATTGCTCACACACTGTGTCCATTAAAAAAAGATAATAGATATGGGAACACTACAATAATTGGGCATTTTATAAATGTGATTTAGTGGTGTATATTGTACATTTCAGAAATCTAGGGGCCTATCATATACATGGGTATCCTTTACTCTTTCTAATGGGACTTTAAAATATAAATGTGTAGTGACCTCTTACCATGTATGTCAGATACTTCACTTTACTTCCATTATCTCAATTAATTCTTCAGAAAATGCTATGAGATTACTGTTACTTCCCTCATTTAGCAGGTGATGAAACTGAGACTCAGGGAACTTGCCTATTCACAGTGCTCTTGAGTGGAAGAAACTAACTCCAGTGCTAGCAGACTGCCTGGATTGTATTAGCTACTCAGTAAATATTTCAACAGATAGTCACTAAGTGCCTAAGAAATGATGCCTAGTCTCAAATATCTATTTTTTTTGTCTTGAAAAAAAAAAAAAGGAAAAGAAAAAGAAAAAATGCTGACAAACACACACATGTAAAAAGAGTTACCTAAACAAGAGGGCACTTGACTCATTCTGACCAGGCAGGAGGAAAGACATGAGAGAATAAGATAGAATGGCAGGTGGAAAATGATCTGGTGTGACTCTAACATAGGATGACTATGAGAGGTGCTGGAAATGGTGCAAGCTCAGGCAAAAGTACTAAGGTGTAAATAGAAACATAGATACAAAATAGGTTTTAGGTCAAGATGGAAAAATTGGGTTGACTGCAAGTAAGTGAGAGGCAGATGGTATTGATATAATCAGGGAGAGGGTCTTGAAATTTCTGACTCATATTCCTGCATGGCTATTGGCACGCAACTGATGCAAGGATAAATTTTGAGGTTGGATGTCATAATATTAATTCAGACGTGTAATAAGAAAAATCACTGGGATACTTAAACAGAGATGTTCCCAAACTTTTTAAAGTCTGGATCTAAATGTTAGGAGACAGGTCAGGACCACAGAAATATAATGATATTTCATGAATAATGCAAAGAGTGAGTTATTTTTAAGAGTTGAATTTTTTGAATAGTAAGGATTCATTACTGTAAGCACTAAAACTTTAAAAAAGTAATCACTTGGATGATCGAAAATTTTATTGCGCTTTTTTCTGCCACCTTAAACGATGCATCTTGAACCAAATTTATTTTTTTCTTGATGGCTTAGGGTCATCACTATAATCATTTGTCATGATACCATGCTATAATTCAGTGATGTTGTTGGAATAATTGAGATAGATAGAACTGTTTCCCTTTGTTAAACAACTTCAGATCATTGTTGTGCTTTTTTTCCTTGAGTTTCATTTTTATCATTTCTATGATTTCTCATTTGCTGTCAGCTATCACTTGCTACAGCTATCAATGTGTCACCATGAACTGATATATTGTATCCTTTCAATCACTTGCTCTTCAGCTAACACTAGTTGGGAAACCAGATAATCATGTATACTGGAGCTATATGCAGAGCCTGCCCAGACAGTGTCAGAAGGAGGAACAGAGCATCTCTCTAAGAGGAAACTACATGAGCCTTAATGAAATAGATTTGGGATACTACCTTTGACGCTTCAAAGGACTTCTGTGTTTACTTTTTAGTTCTCAGGTGTGTTTCACAAAGGTAGCATTGCCAGAATTTGAGTTCTGGATTAGTAAAATGTTTTTGTATGCATCCCAAAAAGGATAAGATAAACCAATAATTCAGGACAGTACAGTTTAATGTATAGTTTTAATTCTCAGACATAGAACCTGCTCTGATTTTCATCAATTATATAGGATTAAGTGTTCATACTACTTTTTCAGTTCATTTGCTACAAGAAAAAAAATGTAGGGTCTAGTTGATTAGCAGGTCTTTGGTGGTGTTTAAATTGTGTAAGGTCAGTAATTTAAGTTAGAATAATTTGTTAATTTTTTCAAGGTGATTAGATCAAACCCAGTTGATTGAATATTCCAGTGTTTCTGCAGGTTGAACCCTCACGTGTTGGTCCATGTGCTTTTGCATTGTTTTCTAGGCAGGTTTTATTGTGCTCCCCTATGCTAACACCCTGGAATGCGTTGCTGTCTCCTTCTCTATTTAAAGTAGTCCTTCTCCATTTGTCACCGTGTGTCATCACAAATGTTGCTTTGAAGCTCTTTTTCTCTCCCACGTGCACATTTGTTAGCGGTTTCTTGATAGTGTCTACTGGGTTATTTGTCTCCGAGGAATATCATTTTCGGTTTATTTTTCTCTGATATTCATTTAATGACTTGTCACTTTAACTCAAGCTATAATTTCCTGTCAATTATATTGTAAATTTCTCATGCAACAGTCAGCATGTCTCTTGATGTTCCTCCTGTTATGTCTTGTCTACAGAAATTTTCTTCTCCCCATGACCTTTGATTTCCTGAGAGTAGCATCTTGTCCTCTCTCTACTGTATGGCCAGGAATCTATTGCCTATTTTTACTCTGGCAGCTAAAAAGATAGCAAGGTACATGCAAGCATACGAAGCAGCTCCCTCCACTCTCACCTTTTGTATCTTTTACTATCTAGACAGACATGCATGCACAGGTAGAATGCCAAGCAAAAATTGGAGTTATGTGGCCAAAAGCCAAGGAACTACCAGAAGCGAGGATTGAGGTCTGGAACAGATCCCTCCCTAGAAACTTCAGAGGGAATATGACCCTGCTGACACCTTGATTTATATGTGGAATCTAGAAAAATGGTACAGATGAACTTATTTGTAGGGCAGGAATAGAGACGTAGATGTAGAGAACGGATGTGTGGACACAGTGGGGGAAGGGGAGGGTGGGACGAATTGGGAGATGAAGTTTGACATAAATACACTACCATGTGTAAAATAGATAGCTAGTGGGAATCTGCTGTATAGCACAGGGAGCTCAGCTCGGTGCTCTGTGATGACCTAGAAGGGTGGGATGGTGGGGTGGGAGGGAGGTCCAGAGGGAGGGGTATAGTTATACATATTGCTGATTTACTTCATTGTACAGCAGAAACTGGCAGAACATTGGAAAGCAATTTTAACCCAAGAAAGAAGAAAAAAGACTCTGAGAGAATACATTTCTGTTTTTAAGTCAGTCAGTTTGTGATACTTGTTACAATAGTCCTAGATAATTAATCCAACCCCCATTATCTGACTTTTTTTTTTAAAGGCATAGATTAAATCAAAGAAAAATATTTTGGAGAATCTATCTGCCTTGCCCACCTCAAGAGAAAGCCACTATATTTTACGTATTAAAAAATGTAGGGCTTCCCTGGTGGCGCAGTGGTTGAGAGTCCGCCTGCCAATGCAGGGTACACAGGTTCGTGCCCCGGTCTGGGAAGATCCCACATGCCGCGGAGCGGCTGGGCCCGTGAGCCATGGCCGCTGAGCCTGCACGTCCGGAGCCTGTGCTCCGCAATGGGAGAGGCCACAACAGTGAGAGGCCCGCGTAATGCAAAAAAAAAAAAAAAAAAAAAAAAAAAAAAAAAAAAAATGTAGAAGGGCTTTCCATTCAGTTCAAAGAGCAACTTTCGAAGAAAGTGGTTCCCAAACCTGGCTATGTACCAGAAACACTTGGGGAAACTTTTAAAAAATGCAGATGTCTAAGTTTTACTTTTTGGAGATTCAGAGTCAGTATGTTTGGGAAAGAACCTGCTTTTCTATTTTGAACAATCTTTCTAGGTAATTTTAATGATTGGGTGAGTATAGGAAGCACTGATCTAAAGGGTTGAGTAATGAAGGATATATTTCAATACCTGGCCATATAATTCTTGGAAAAAGAGATCATCTAATAAACTTTTGAATCCCTTGCCTCCAATTTCATTGATTTTAAGATTGAATAAGCTAACCAGAAAACCTCTGCCCTGAACTTCATTCTTGTGAAGCAAAAGAGATAGAGACCTTGGGAGAGAGTGAATGTAATAAGCTTCTAGGGGCTTTAACAGCCAAGGAATGAAATTTGGGGGATAGTTGAGTACTTTAGGAAGTCAGTTTTCATTCACAATTCATTCAGCAGAGTTACAGAAGACCTACAATGGACCAGTTAATATAAAATAAACTCAGGCGAAGATGAGATATGCTTTGAGCAGAACTTCTAAAAAGAGATGGCTCAAGAAGTAATGACAGCAAGCTTTAAAATGTAACTCTGCAAATAGGACCTCAGGTAGCTACAGAAAAAAACATGACTACACAAGGAGCCCTTTCATGCATCCAGATTCTAAAAATCATGTGCAAAAATGGGAGAGGGACACATAAACAAAAATACAAAAGAAGAGCATGGGGCTATGAAAATTGTGTTAGAAAAGCTTGAAGTAGCAGAACAGGTAATATGGTTTCAATTTATACATAAATAAACTAAAATTAAGGAGGTAAAGCATCTTGGTTATATCTTGGACCTAACCAAATGGTACTGAGTCCTATTCCTTCATTTCCTCCACTGCTCTGCTGCTCAAAGCTAAAACGTGATGTTCCTTGTGGCATAAACCTAAAGGAGTCAACTGGAGGCTTTTTGCAGAAAATAAACCCAGAATTGCCACTTCACTTCTCATACATACAGACCTCTTATCCATAAAGGAGAAGGGAGTACTCATAAGTCTTCAAAATAATATTTTTAGCGAAAACCTGCCAGAAGATATTCTCTAAGAGAAAAGGGATATCAATGTCCCTTTTTCTGATGCCCCAAATCAGAATGTGTCACTATGTTTTAGTTTTTTCTAAGTCAATTTTTAAAACCTTCCATATTTTTTTGAATCACTGTAGTAAACTCCCTGATTTTGAAAGGATACTTTAATGTCTTTTAGTCTCAGGGCTCCTGGGTCCAGAGAGGAATCTCTTTTCATGACCAATTAATTACATCCTCTTTCTGTAGAGATACTGTTATAACTTAGGCTTTGAAAGCTACTCTTAGTTTAGTTTTGATGAAAATGATTGACACTGCAGTGAATATAGATTTTTGGCTGTAAATGTCCCAGTCCAGGGCTGTGAAAGACTAGGAGATAGACTTCTAAATCATTAGTTGACTGCTTGATGTATATTGGACAAGATCAAAGAGTTTGGTAATTACCTAATCAATCCTTCCAACTCTTTGAGGTAGGGGGCTAATAGCATTGAACTCATTTTGACAATGGGAAACTGAGGAATTGGGAGAATGTTTAGTGTTGACTTTTATTCCCGTGTTACAAGCAATTCTGGAGAAAAATACTTGTTTTCTTTCCCGCCTTCCATCTCTAGTCTAGAACAGGTTATTTTCCAACACATAATGGGAATCAGAATGAGAGAGAAAATACTAAATAGTAAGAAGCTAATACAGAACCTGTTGGACTAAGCTTGAACATAGAAATTGATTTTTTTTTTTTAGAAAATCCTTCTATCATCACAGATATATTTATAACGCTTGCCTAAAACATCAGAACTGACTGACATACTAAACTGTTGAATCATGATCTATTTTGGAAGGGAGAGAGAGCACAGTCAGGATGTCGACAAAAATGCAAGTGGATGTTCTGTTCTATTTGAAAGGAACAATGAGGGTCATGACCCATAACTTACAGAGAGTTCTATGCACTTTTGGCAGAATTTAAAGGGCATCTGAAATGTATCACGGGATTTCTGGGCAAAGAGCAAAGGAAGGATGTGCACAAAGAGATCTTTTTAAGGAGATGAGTGATCTGAACCCAATCAAGAGAGTCAAAGGGGACACGTAGGTGAGGCTGAAGGGTGGTTGTAAGGAACTAGTGAGAGTCCTTAGTGTTTCATTGAATTTCCCTGCTTGTACTAGTCAGTTGCAAGTGTACATAAAAATGCTGTGGCGAGGTCTGCTATTCACCACCATCTATTTCAGGTGTCCCTTAGAATCCTCTATGTGGGAGCCCACAGGGACCTTAGAGGTCACTTAGTTAAACACTGCCATTGTACAGATAAAGAAATCAGATACAGGTGAAAAGACTTGCCCAAGGTCACATAACTCATTCTTAATAGCCTATGGACTGGAGCCAAGGGTATTGAGTTCCAAAGTTTTTATTTCGTGTACTCTATATTGTCCCTACCTTTTATCAATTCATTCCTTCATGCGACAAAAAATTTCTCAAGTGATCAGTATGTTCCAGATGCTCTACTAGACACTGGAGATTCAAAGAAAAATAAAGCAGCTTCTGCCTTAAGCTGCCACAGCCCAGTGGAACAGTCATATTTGTGTTAAGATACAGCCACAAAATGATAAATATCATGAGAGTGACTATGGGAACAGAGAAGAGGGATGAGTTTAGAATTACACAGAATATTCTTTCTTTATAGGCTTGATTTTCCAAAATTAGTTATTTACATTGGAATTCTAATTCAGATCATTGATCATTTAAAAAACATAAGCTTAGATTTTTCTTTGCTTATGAATGTGAATCAGAGCCATCATATTTTTGGAGATTTGATTTTTTTCCAGGCTTCTATTGTGGATTGAATTGTGTCCCTCAAACAAGATATGTTGAAGTCTTAACCCCTAGTACCTCAAAGTGTGATTTTTTTTGGAAGTAAGTTCTTTACAGAGGTAATCAAGTTAAAATGAGGTCCTTAGAATGGCCCGTAATCCAATATATGGATTATAAAAAGGGGTGTCCTTATAAAAAGGGGAAATGTGGACATGCACAGAGGGAAGATGATGTGAAGGCACACAGAGAGAAGATGGCTGAGTGACTGGAGTGATGTATCTACAAGCCAAGAAATGCCAAGGAATGCCAAGGATCCACTAGAATTCCAGACTTTTTTGATTTTGGAATTCCAGCCTTTAGAAATGTGGGACAATAAATTTCTGTTGTTTAAAGTCATATAGCTTTTTTTTCTTTGTGACTGCAGCCCTAGGAAACTAATACAGCTTTCTGGACAGTGATCAAAGAGCAGGATTGATTTCTATTCCTAATATCTTTCTCCAAGACTTAAATACAAAATAGCTGGCAGCTGTGCAGCTATATTTGACCAACTCATGTGGACTCTTGACTCTAGATCCAGTGCAGTTGGACACTTGCACAGGGTTCTCTAAGGGCTGAATCGAGTTTTGGGACATTCACATCCTCCCACCTCGTTCAAATCACTATTAATATTCTTCCAATAAGCTTTTAACATTGAGTTCTTAATGTGGTCTCACAACTGTCTCAGGTTCATAAAAATTATAAAGAACTGACCTAGCTAAAAACACAAAAGCTCCTTCAGCTCTCTGGCTTTAGAATGCCAGGTTTTTCACACTGAAATGACTGGGCCGTTTCCATCAAAAACTTCTAACATGGCGATTGTCATCAAAGTAAACTGGTATTTAAAAAATGATTTAATGACTACGACTGCAGTACAGGGCATAGTGCTTTTTAAAACCATATAACCATGACTGCAGATGTCATTTCAAAGATATACTCCTCCAATTCATGTAAAAACATCTATGAAAGTTATTAGGCAGCATCTTTGAGAGCTGTGTAATTTTATATAGAAGAATGCTGCAATGGCTTAAGAACTAAATTGCTAGTGGGTTAGATTAGAAACATCAGCTCTCTATACCTTCTGCAACTGACCCGCTGTGCACCTTACACAATGCACTTCTACTCTCTGAGCTGACATTTCATCAAGCAGAAAACCTAGGCAATGATATTCATTTCCTCCTTCCTTAGAGTATGGTGAAGCTATAGAAATTTGTGTTTGGGGTTCTTTTGGAACTCAATAAGTGAAATAAAAACTTTTGTTTATAATTTTCAAAACTCACTCATACAGACTTGTTTTTAACTGATGGGGGTGAGGAGTGACACCCCATCCCCTCACATATAGAAGTCTTCCTTGAAAAGCCTGTTGCATTCATCCTCATGGATGTCCAAACTCACGGTGGGATATGCTGGTGAGCAATGAATCACAGTGAGGTCACAAGAATGGACTGGGATCTAAAGCCTTGGTCCCCAGACACAGCTAAAAATTGTGCCCAGCCAGTCCTAGATCTGGGAGACTCAAGCCTCATGTTTCTATAAGACCTGGACATGTGATAGAGTAGAATTTGAATATCAATGTTAATACCATGGGTCATCAATAGGAATACAAAAGCACAACTGGGAATACAATACTATTGAAGGTCTTCTTGGATGTATTACACGACCACACAGAAGATAGCCCGATTAGAAATTTCTTAAAGGGTAATTACTTACCTGTGTTACATATAGTGAGCATCCAAATCTTGATTTCCATCTTTAGGTAGAGCTCATCCTTTCCAGGTATATATCTATTTATATCTATAGATAATAATATTTAGATAGGCATGTTAACTTGAGATTTCATAAAGAAAAAGCTTTATTGAGAATGACTGAACCCATCCCTATGGTAGGGAATTGTATGCAGTTTATTCCATACACACACAATGAGCCGTACAGGCTGTTTCCAAGTGTTCTCATGTCAGTGTCTAACTCTTCTTGACTAACAGACTGGTGACACTGTTTACCCAGTGTAGGCAAGAATATCGTCTCTCTTCTGTCCTTATCTGGTCTACAAACTTTTGTGGGCATTCTAAGCCATCTTTGCTTTGTGCTTTCTGCCACGGGGCACAGTTTCTCATTTCAGTTCTCTTGGTACTAATCTCTCAAGCTTCTAGACTTTTTTATTTAAGTCTGCCAGATGCTGCAGCTCTCTGCCTCTTTAAACAGAATGCACTGAGACCAGGTTCTCCGGGGGCAGTTGGAGTCTTTTGGTAGGAATACTATTTTCTCTGAGCTTAGCAGCATTAAAATGGGGGCAATTAAAAATTATGGTGGAATTATTTAGTTTCTGATGCTGGCCATTTGACAGTACCATGACATTCCCTAGGCAGCACTATTATATTCTCACTCCATACCCCTAACAGCTCAGGGACATGACTGTTATAGCTCAAATCTGTGTTGCATTATAGTTCCTTTCCTAATAAACCTCTTCTATTTTCTTTCTTTCCTCTCTTTTTCTCTTTCTCCTTCTCTTTTTCCCTTTAATTCTCACTGAGCATTTAGTACATGCTAAACACTCTACTAAGCACCAGGCATACAAAGATAAAATAACCATATTTATTGCATCCTACTCCAAGCTCACCATCTAGTGAAGGTGATAGTCAAGTAGACAAAAAGCTATAAAAGAGTGTGGCACATGCTGAATGAGGTAAACTACCATGGAGTTAATATTGTTGGGGAATCAGGGATCTTTCATGGAAAGGATGTTACCTGAAATGACTCTTGAAGGGAAAGTACATTTTTCATCAGAGAGAAGGTATTAGGTAGAATAAGAACAAATTACAAGTGTATCTTTGTATGTGATGTGCTACCTACTGCTATTTTTCAGTCCAAGCCATCATCAGTAATAGTTATGGCAGGTGATTGTACATTGTGTATATTCCATGTAAAAAAAAAATTCTTTAAATATCAACTTTAAATTGTCTTGCCTCCAGGGTACTCATTCCCAATTTTTCATCTCTTTTTCATATGATGGTTTGTCTTCCCTCTTCCCTTCTATACCCCACAAATACATGTACATTCTCACTCTGTTCTCTGTGAACATGTTCAAGTTTCTCATCAGCCTTTGTCCGAGAATGTCTGTGAAGCAAAGAGAAGAATAATTCTACTTGCTAGCCTACAGAGGGCACACAAGTCTTCTTCTGCAGCAGTCTCCAGATAAACACTGATGGATCCTTCAGGTCAGTGCAATCTGTTTTGCCAGACAGTAGATGGATAGGTCCATGGGCTGTTACTAGACAAAACTGTAAGAAAATATCCTACAATATTGCTACACTTTGCTTGCTGCTACAAAATGGTCTCCAGCTCTCCACTTCTTAAATGTTTTCAGTTACTTAAGTCTAGAATGCAGAAGGTGGGGTCACTGTTAAAGGTCTCCATAGTTCATCATAATTATAGTTCTTATATTGGTTTTAAAATTCTTTTTGTTCCAAATAGAGTATAATGCAATTAAATATCTCACTTTGGGTCTTGGAAGAAATTCAAGCAGGCATCATTTGGCAAGATGCCTCAGACCATTACAAACTTTACTATAGCAACTAATTCAATGTAATTCAATAAATATTTGGAGATCTATTATATGGATAGACACTGTGCTAGGCTCTGAGGAAAGAGGGTTGTAAAGATGAATGAGGCATGGTCTCAACCTGCAAGGAGCTTATAATGCAGTGGCTAAAATAAATATTCACAGAGCAAATCATATCACAGATACATAAAGAGCTTTCTATGTGAAACAAAGAGGCAGAAACATTACTACATTTACTTAGTAAATGTGTACAGGAATCAACAAAATTACACCTTTTGAACTGAGAACATTCTAGAGGACTAATACTCATTTACAATTCTAGTAATCTCTGGATATATTTGTCTGAAAAAGGAGAATTTGAACCCTGACTTGACCACTTACTGCATTGCCTAACACAAATTGTTCAACCATTCTTTGCCTTAGTTTTGTTTTACTTTTTGTCTACATTTTTAATATGAAATAATAATAACCTCATAGGTTATTGAAAGGATTAAGTAGGATATATAGGGGAAAAGGGCTTTGCCAATGATACAGACATTAACAGTTTCTAATGTTATTATTTTTTTGGTTAACCTCCATGAGTGAAATAAGAAGCATCTTCTTATAGAATACTATACATAATCTACTTTAAGAGGTAGAATTCATTAGAATTGCAGTTCTAACCTAAACCAGTGCCTTCTCCATTATTTGTCTAATAGTAGAACAGTGACTGAGCCTGGGTAGTCCAGTTCTTGGCTTTTAATGGTGTGATACAAAAGCAATCAGTTGTATTCCTGAGATTTCCTGGGATGTTTCTGAGTTTAGCTGTATTGTTTGGAAAGCATTAGTGTGAAAAGAAAAATTATACCATGGTACTAGACAAATTTATTTTACATAGCATCTTCCAGAGCTCTAAAAATTGTTTCACACTGAGAAATGGAACACCATGCTCTCAATCACTAGTTGAGGTACCCAGGCAGGTCTTTATTCACTTCTTATTCTGTAGGCTAAACCAGAGCTTTTTTTATTTTCTCCATGACGATCATCAGAAACAAAGGCCTTTAGTAACTTCATTGAAGATTTGTAACTCTCTGAATTGTGCACATGTTACTGAAGCTTTCTTGCTCTCCAAAGTGAGCCTGTGGTATTGCTCTGAAGCCTCAAATTATCTCCCCTTGCTATAGAACAGAGATGCCAGGTACGATTTCATTGCTTCTTGCCACCTCTGAAGAACCAGCAGAGCAAAAAATGAATATCAAACTCATTAATGGGCTTTGAGGGTCACCAACTGAAATACTAGCTAAATCAGTTGGAGGACGAACAGGCTGAATTATAAGAAATGGGATGACATGCTGACGAGTCCTATCTCCATGAAAACAGATGATTCTGTAGGTTTCTGAACAGATGGACATTCATCTTATATTTTGCTGAGGCTATTGGCAAGTGACTCTGGCTGAACAGTTTAAAATAAAGGTGAAAAATCATTCTGGTTCAGTAAAATCTCTGCACGGACCTTTCTTGGTCTTCTCCAAAGAATCACTTTGTGAAAATACAGAGTATCAGTCCCTTGGGTCTTGGACCACTGAAAGTCTGATATAAACCAGGAGGACCCCGATCCCAGGAAATAATACCCACCTGTGAATACCTGGCCCGTGTTTAGTATATTTTAGTTTTATGCTTGTGGAATTAAAATCAGCATTGTGGGAATGCCCATTCTTCTGTCTTCACACCAACACAAACCAGTAGTTTTTCTCCTCTCCACAAGTGGATAGTTCCAGTTAAAAGAGATAATTTGGTGCCCTCCAGTGGCTCAACCTGACAGCCTTTTTCTTGACCTCTCAAGCTCTTTTATGCTTGTGGGAAGGGTGCATCTCAGTACATCTTTGGAGGGCTTCTTGGTTGCTTACATGTAACCACCACTCTTAGGAGAGGAATCCAACATCCCCTTAATACTCTGTAATTCTCAGAAGAGAAGGAGTTGGAGAACAAAGACAAACTTCCCAGGCTTTTCTTTGTCCAAAGAACTAAAAACAATGAAAATCAAGCATTAAAAAAAATCCCAGTCCTAGCACCATCACTTTTAATTATATGGTCTTATAAAAGCTACTTATCCTTTTGGCCCACATGTATTTTCTATGGAGTAAAGGGTGGGGCTAGATGATCTTTACCACTCAGTGATTCCAAAATCCTATGGAAGGGAAAAATGTTTCTAGATTACTTTTACTCTTCAACAATTGATAGAATGGCTTTTATGATTTTGACAACTTGATTTTCTTTAAGAGTTTAGAAAAGAAGTTGCAATAAAATGCCCACATAAGGCATGCATGGTACAAGTGAATATGCATCTAACATATCCAAAGATTCTTGTTGCTCCTGCCCTTTAGGATGATTAGATAGTACCTTGAAAATTCATCAAGAGAAAGCATTCTAATTTCTTTGTTTGTTGAGGATGGAGAACATATAATTGCATTCCTACAGCACTAAGTTAGTGCTTGGTCCATTGTGATCAATAGATCACTAAACTAATAAACAAATGAATGGGGGAAAAAGGAATATTTGTCTTAACTCCTGTAATGCATAAGCAGAGAAAGCAACAATATTTATGATATAAGGAGCAAGAAAAAAAAAAACACCTAGGCCTTAAATTATCATTTTTCTTTCTTTCCCTGACCCCAACTCAACTTGAATCTTGCCATCAGAGAGAAATGTATCCCTTAGGGTAACAGCAGTCTATTTCCAGCGATCCTCTTTATAGAAGCAGTTGTCTGGGAAGAATAATGAAACCAGTTGTTTTTCTCTTCTCCACAAGTTACCCACTATGGCGGGCACCAGAAGCTCAATAAAAGATTGTTGAATAAATAAAGGAATGTATCAGGTATTATTAGTCATGAGAATTCCTGCAAGAATTGAGATGGATATTAGCGGATCCGTCCCACGAACAGAGGTGCAAAGTGAGAAGAAGCTGGTGGTAGTGGTGGTTATAAAACTGGGGGCTTGGTGATGACAGTTGTAACCCCCTACAGCATGAAAACTTGTTTAAGGCAAGCAGCTCTGTTTGGAACAATGTCTGTGGGGACATTGGTTAGGCAGAAGAATACACTTTTATGCTAGACTTCTGCTGCATAATACAGTAGCTACTAACCACATGTGGCTATTGAACACTTGAATTATGGCTAGTTAAAATCGAGATGGCTAGTCCAAATTAAGATGTGCTCTAAGAATAAAGTACACACTGGGTTTTGAAGACCAGGTAGTAACAATGGTAAGAAGTGATTGGATTCTGAGTATATGTTGAAGTTGGCATCCACACGATTTCCTGACATATTGAATGTGGGGTTTGAGATGTAGGAGTCAAGAATGGACTCTAAGGATAGATTTTGCTATAATTGAGGTGAGGGAGTGTACTCCAGAGGAGGTATGAAGAGAGTCAGGCTGGAAGATGTTAAATGATTCCTCCAAGGCTACCCTAGTAAGACATAGAGAAATAGAGTTCTCCAGGATGAATAGGAACTCAGAGATCTGCTGTTTTATTTTTTTATTTTATAGATGAAGAATTTGAGGTCTAGTGAAGAGGAGTGACTTGATCAATGTCACACAGCAAATGAAGAACAGAGTTTCTGAAGTAGATTCCCTGAGGATAGGCTAGTTATTCTTTTCTTGTCATTATGCTACCCCTATAAAAATTAAAATGAGATGAGGTTTAACTATGTTTTTAAATACATGAAGGAAAGAAGAATCACTAAAGGCACTTTTAGGGAGAGTCTTAAAAATCTCCATGTAAAGCAAATGCCAGACTCTTGGTTGTTAGTACTAGCTAGGTAATTGGCTACCCCACTTGATTTTGGTATGAATGAATTACTCCCTCTTCAACACTTAAAGTCAAGGAGAACAATGGTAACTATCTCTTGGGAGAAAAAGTCTTCATAAAGAGTCACAAATTTCTGGAATTCCCTGGTGGTCCAGTGGTTAAGAGTCTGTGCTTCCACCGTAGGGGGGCACCAGTTGGTTCCCTGGTCAGAGAACTAAGATTCTGCAAGCTGTGCAGTGCAGCCAAAAAAAAAAAAAAAAAGAGTAACAAAAAATTTCATCCTCAGCCTTAAAAACTCTCATGACTTACATCAAAGTAAGGGAGACAGAAAAATAAAATAGATCATGGACTACAAAGCCATATTTTTAAAATCCAGAATGAGAGCTCAGTATATATTAAAGTGGTTGAGATTGTATATCTGCTTGAATGTGAGACCCAGATGTGTGGTTGTCTCTTCATCTGATCCTTATCCCCATTGACTTTTTCATTAAAAAGTTGAACCAGTATGGTATTTAGTGTTTTGTTTGTTTGTTTATAATGGACTTTTGGTATCAGTCAGCTATTGCTACAACTATGCTGCATAACAAACCACCTGAAAGATTCAGTGGCCTACTGTGTAATAAAGAATTTGGCTAGCCTTTGTTCCCAGTTCCTAGGAGGTAGACTCTTGCAATCCTCTGAGTGATAGGAGTGGCTTTGTTAGTCATGTTAGGTCCTGGTAGTATATGCTAACTCAGGATGGGAGCTGGTCATGCCAAAAAGACCAACCATGTGATTACAGGGTTGGGGAAGCCATGTGATACCAGCCGGACCTCTGGAGAAAGGCGAGAGACTGGAGAGTGAGCCCATAGGCAATGATTTAGTCAATCATGACTATGTGAACATCAAAGTTTGCCTGAGCTCCCCTGGTTGGCAATGTTCTGAGTATTGTCAAATGTCAGTGTGCCAGAAGGGCAATGCATTCTGACTCCATGGGGAGAGAGGACAATGAAAGTTACATGTTTGGAAACCTCCCAGACCTTACCCTATACATCAATCCCTTTAGCTGGTTCTGATTTGAATCCTCTTCTGTAATGAAACTGTAATCATAAATAAATTTGGGGGACCCCCAAATTTATAACAAGTTGATCAGACATGAGGGTATCCTAGGGATCCTCAAACAGGTGACTGGTGTCTAACATGAAGGCGTTCTTAGGGAGGATTGTGTCCTTAACCTGTGAAGTTTGGCTTAACTATAGGTAATTGGTGTCAGAAGTCATGGCAATTACAGACATAAACATTTTCATTTCTTGTCAACTGTGCATCTGAGGGTCAGCTGGGACAGCTCTGTTTTAGACTGTGGATTGTTCAGATCCAAGTGGCAGGTCTGACCCACATACCTCATTCTGGATTTCAGGCTGAAGAGCAGTGGATACCTACAGTATGTTCTCCTTGTGGTGATGACAAAAGCACAAAAGAATAAACCCAACTGCATAAGCACATTTTAAATATTTACTCATATCACATCTAATAACATTTCGTTGGTATAAACAATGTGGAAAATCCAAACGTTAGTGGGTGGGATATACAATTAAGCCTATGGTGAGGCCATGGCAAGGGTGTGGATGTGTAATTCTGTTATGAGGAGAATGGTGAATTGAAACAATTGTTTGATATTCCATACATTTACTGAGGATGTCATAGTGAGAGGAAGCCTGCATTGCATACTCAGAGCAAATGCTCTCCAACACTGTGTCATCTGATAACTCTGATCTCAAGTTTACCCTCTCCCAAGGCACTGCACATGTCTCTTCTCAGGAGTTCTCTCCCACAGTGCTCAGTGTCTCATTTGCTGCCCTGAGAAACTCTCTTCTTATTTTAAATATGCATATTCCAAAATAACAACAAAGACTCAAAGCTCTAGTGCTAACAGAGCTCATCTTTCTTTAGATGCAGTTTTGTGGTCATTTTGTAGCTGTTGTTGACTACCAATTGTTATCCATATGATCTCAAGCAAGTACATAACATTCCTATGCCTTGGTTTTCTTATCTGCAAAATGTACATAATATTACCTGCCTCACAGGATTGAAGTGACAATCCAATGAAATAGTACATTTAAACTCTTAGAACAATGACTGAGACAGTCATTGTTTACTTATTATTATTCTTAATAATAAAAAAGAAGTAAAGCTTACATAGAATTTGTGTGTTAGACATTCTTCTAAGACCTTTACATGCATGAATTCATTTAATCTTTAAAATAACACTATGAGATAGGTATTTTGCAGTTTGGTTTTTCTTCCTCATTTTACACAGGATGAAATTGAAACCCAGGTAAATTTAGTGATTGGCTTAAGTCACGTAGCCTGTGGGAGGCAGAGATGGAATTTGAACTCAAGCAGTTAGGTACCTCTATCCACACTCTTAACCTCCATACACTATGCTGTCATCTCGAGAGCTCAATGAATGTTGTTGTTGCTGTTGCTTTAATTTGAGTATGACTTTTAGATCTTGCCCCTGTATGAAGAGTCTTATAAAAGATGTTCTTTCAAGCACATTCAGTGATATTCATAAGAATACCTTAGGTAAATACATTTTTCCCCATCTCTTTGCATTTATTTATTTCCACTTGGTTATAAGCAGGGTTTCATGCTTTGAATATAAAAACATACAATATGACAGGAAAAAAAAAGAACTTTGGCTTAGAAAGGGACTACATTTTTCATTTAATAACAAATTTAACTAAAGTTCTTCCATGGGCTCTCAAAGGGAGATGTGTGTGATGTCTTGGAATATGCTATCAATGACACAACAGTACAAAAACAGTGGCAAGTAGTGATTGAACTTTTCTTATAGCATCTGTCAACCAAACCCTCCAGCAAAGTGCCAAACACAATACTGTATGAACAATTCTGTGAGAGGCTAAATCATAGCTGAGTGTTGTGCAGCCTTGTAACCCAGCTTGAAGCATCTAGCAACAATTCTTCTCAAGTTCCAAATGTAATTATAAAGTAGTATGATTTATTTTTTAATAAGGACATTGGAATTGTACATCCAAATGAGTGCTATCATTCCAAGTCATCACCTTTGGGAGGTTGTGAATCTGTGCTAATGATGCAACTGTGGCTCAAAACTCTTTCTGAAAATATGCATTCAGTGCCAGCTTAAGGAATCAAACAAAGTCCATGGTTTTGATTTTTTATAGTCCTAAATTGTGACATTCAATTCTGTCCCCAGTCATCTGACCCACCACACTCATCTCACCCAAAGATTTATAAAATATCTTTTGCTGTTTCAAAATATAAAGGCATCCTTAAAGAAGGTAGGCTTGCTGTCAATAAAGATGATCAAAATAACTTGATTGGAATTTCAAGGTGCCAATATATAACATCCCTATCTTCCATTGCTGAATTTGGAAGCAGCTAAGAGACAGATGTAGGAGTTCCATAGTTAGAGAGCAACTTACCACATTAGCAGTGTTAATGCTGATTGAAACATCTGACTTGAGATCTCTGGAAATGTGTTGCCTTGGTGATCTCTCAACCCTGGTATGAGACAGATGATCCACCCAATCCATGACTGATGGGGCAGAAGCAGATGTCTGGTGCAGGGGCAGGTTCCTCGCCTGTGGTGACCAGAACTGTATGCACATCTTGGGCTGCCCTGCAGTAATGGAGGGAGGAGAGAGAAGTATAAGAAGACAGTCCCCAGGGCCTCCAGGTTTGTATTAGATTCATTACAGCTAAATGAGAAACATGGGCCAATAAATGGCACCTAACAAACAAGGAATTCATCCCTGCTCCTGGGACACTGAGACACTGCACTGAGGTGAGCAGCCAGCACTTTGATGTTGATGTTGCCTCATGGAAACATGAGGCTAAGGGAAAGGAGGGGAACCCCTAAATAATATCTCTAAGAGTGTGAATGCAGAGAGGTTGTGAGAAAATGCTCCAGTTCTAGAATGAATACAGACACTCTGAAGGTGACCATTCTAAAGGGAATAAATTTATCTGGTTGAAGAGAGTTTAGCATTTTAGTAAAGTGATAATTGCAATGGCTTTATATAATCCGTTTTCAAAATCTAATACATTGTACATGTATACCATAGGTATGAAAGAAAGTCATGTGCAAAGCTTGCAAGTTAATTGGGCTGCAGTTTTGCAGGACCTAAAATGATACTCCAGCAGTGAGGGGTTCTGATCACCAGAAAAGAGTCTCAGGTGTTCATCCTCAGACATTAGCTGGGCTAATCACATCAGGGCACAAAACCATGACTCTAGAATGTGTCAGAAATGCACAGAGAGATTCCCTAGTCTGGTGAAATCAATGCTTGCAGGCCTAAAAATGTTTGTTTTTAACCCCATGGACAAGGTTATTGCACATGATGTAATTATTTATGAACATTTAAAATGCAATGATTAAGTAAAGGTATAAAGAGAGGAAGAAAAAATGAGAAATTATGAGAAAAGGCACCATTTCTCTTGTATAAAAGTTTTTAATGCATCCCAAATGGATAAACACATTTGATAACTCCAGCAAATATTTATCTATACCAATATACAGTAAATAGAAAAATGTAATTCTTGAATTGGATATTGTTTAATAAAACTATAAAATTAAGTACATGGTATATGTGTTCTAAATTGACTTCTGGCAGTTTATTTAAGATATCTCCTAGTGTTAACAAATATTATAGTATTTCTGAGTATTTGAAGACCGGTTTACTGATCACCTTCTAACTATTTCCAGTCCCTCTGTCCAACCCCTGTTTCCCTCTATTTTTAACCCCATTCTACTGTTTCCATCTAATCACACCTATATGAGCTCCTTTCCACTTCTAATTTAGTCATTTACAGGCAGGTATGGTGTTGTACTCTTTAGGTTATATAAACCTGACTCAGAAACAGGTACTTCTTTTAGTGAGATTATAATCTAGAAAGGGAAAAAGGATAAATTCCTCTGACCTAAGCAGAGTGTAGTCAATACTATGGATCAAAACAGAAAATGTGGTGTAGAACTTCAGAGATGAAAGCGGTTATTTCTATCTGGCAATATCAAGGAGGATTTCATGGAAGAAGTAACGTTGAAGCCGGATCTTGAATGGGTAAGGCCTGAGCATGAAGCGATGGGGAGAGGGAGGCACAACCAGCAGAAGGCACTCAGGTTGGGAAATAGAAACCTGTAGGACATTCCCTAAGATTAGGCAGTAATTGGTTTGCCAAAGGGTACAATGAGAAATAAAATTGGAAAGAGTGTAGGGTCAGGTTTTAGATGATGTCAAACGCTTAATAAGTAACCAGAATTAATAAGAGCAATCTAGCACCATCAGATAGGAGACCAGACCTGTGTGGTCAGACCAGATCTGTGGCCCAGGTAGAATAATCAAGCATCAATAAGAAAAATGCATAGAGTATCAAAAGGCTGAAGGTGAAGGGGAAACTTTGGAGGCTGTTGCAAATGTCAGGTTAGAGATAATATTCTTGGGTTTACTCAGAACTCTTTTTCTCCACTTATGGGTTGCTTCACCCAACACATGATAACCCAGCACAGAATTCTTCTCTGACTCAACTAGTTTGTGTCTCTCCTTTAACGTAAGTCAGATCTTCACTGGCTTCAATGTAATCAGCCATCTGTAGATTGAGATCCCCCGCCATCCAACACACATGTGTGCACGCACATCCATGTATGTGTGCACATAACCAGTTTTCTTCTGGACCTATGGATGTCTCCAAGAAAAGAGGCAAGCAATTATTCTGTTAAAGCATGACTTGAACCAGACTTATGTTCTCTGTTTTAATCTTTACAAATTGCAAAGTTTATCTCTCACCGTTTTTTCTTGTCCTGTGCCCCTACTATTCTCTGTTTTTGAAACTCATGACATATGCAAGTTACATAGAATGCCAAGTATAGGTCAGAAGCTATCCTTATGAAAAACAAGATAGAGTCTGCTGTTTAATACAAGGTAGTTTAGTATTTCAAATAACACATTTCAATTTTGTAGTGGAGAGACAATATGAAATGACTCTTGAATCTCTTATTTCTACTCAAAAAATTTGATCCTAACCAAAGTGTCCAATTCTAGTTTTCTTGAAGGAAAGACCAGGCCTATTCATCTTCATATTTCCAGTGTCTGGCACAGGCCTGGTACACAGTAGGTACCCTCAAAACACTGGCTGAATGAATGGATGGATAAATGAATGATTGTTTTCCATTATATTTTATAACATTATAAAAATAGCATTTTGTTGAACTGTTTATACTTTGGCTTGGGCCATAGAATCTTTCCAATTATGTCTGTTTTATTCCCTTATTATTATCTTGAACCATCTATTCACTCCTTTCCTTTGCTTTCCTCTCTCCCTCAATTTTCCACTTCCCCTTTAAAGAGCATGATGAATATTAATTATGTTTTAATATACAAAAATAGCACCCTCATTGCCTTTGACTTTTCTTTGACTTGTCCTTACTCTTTTCCATGTCTCTTTTGATTTCCCATTATTTTATGTGAAGTTAAATCTATGAGCCCCCTTTTCTTATTTTATCTTCTCTCTTCTTGCCTTTGCAGCTGCCTTTTCTTTCACTTTGCTTTAACTATTTTTTTTCTCATTGTCTTCAAATTGTTTATGGTCATATCCATCACTTTATACAGGTAACATCTAAATGCAAATATTCTCCCAGAAAAATTACAGGGTGGCAGAGGAAAATAATGTTTTGAAATAAACACTGTATATTCAATTGGCTTCTGAATTGGCTACAGCAAAACAAATGCCTAATAGCAGTCCTTAGAGAGACAAGATTAGTATGCTTTGAAATTAGAAGTTATCTTTTTCTTTTTCTCTAACTTCCCTTTCCTTTTTTTTCTTTTATGATATCATAAAGGATTCTTGCAAATGAAGGAGATTTTAGTTGAAACTTTTGGCTTCTTATCATGGAGTGCATGTGTGTCTTTAGACACACAGATAAAGAAATGGAATCTGGGAGGGGGGAAACATCAATTTAACTTGCACATAAGTCATTTTAGACCAAAGAAATGAAGATTTTCTATGCCATCCAGTCATTTTGTCATGTATGTGACTCATAAAAACATTCTTAAAGGGTTCAAAACAATGAGAATCATCAACTGTACTTGACTAAGGTAAACTTCTGGTTAATGATGGGGCCGGTATTGTCTAAAGTCGGATCGGAGTCTACCTATGGAAAGAGCACAGGTTTAGAGACACCAAACTAATTTAAATGTCATTTTGGCATTTACTAGCTCTGTGGCTTTGGGCAAGATGTAACCTGTTTGAACCCCCAAAACAGGGTGAATTCTAATGACCTCAAAGGATTTATGAGAGTGAAATTAAGCATTGCCTACAAAGAACTTATGAGAGTATCTAACACTTTTTGGAACTATAACTTGTAAAGTCGCACCACTACTATTATTGATAATAATATATATGTAATAACTATAAACACTCACTCTTCTTGAATATGCAGTGACATTTCTCACATTCTTGCCTTTGCACATGCAGCTTTCTTTTCCTAAATTGCTCTCCCCTGAGTTCATCATTTAACATAGTGAACTTTTATTCATCCTTCAAAACCCATCTGTTCATAAATGATATCTTCAGGAAGTTTGCCCTGACCTACTTGAGGAGAACTGATGACTTCACTCATTGAATCATTCAACCAATATTTACCCAGTGCCTTCTGTGTCCACACACTATTCTAGCAAATAAGGAAATAGTTGTGAACAAAACATTTTAAAAAATCCCTGCCTCATGGAGCTTACATTCCAGTGGGGGACATGAAAAATAATCAAAATAAGTAAGTGAAATGTAGAGAATGAAAGATAGTTATCAGTGCTATGGAGAAAATAAAGCAGGAAAGAGTACAGGATGCTAAGGCTGGGGGGAGGGGTAGTTTCAATTGAAACAGGTTGGTTGGCAAAGACATATGAACAAAGATGTGAAGGAGGAGAAAGAATGAACCACTTGGAAACTAGGGGAAGAATGTTCCAGAGAGAGAAACAGTAAATGCAAAGTCTCTGGAGAGCTACTTTTTCTTTATGTTACCTCTGTCCCATATCTAATTCCATAAGTACATTGATTAAAATATTTTGTAATTCTCGATTATTAAAATTGTAATTAAATATATTTTATATTATATAAAGTATATATTTTAAAATTATGTATTTAAGTGTCTGAGGCTATGAGGCCAAGGATTGTGTCTTATGGATCTCCATATTCTTATTATGTGGTATAGGATCTGGTATTCACCAGGTGCTCAAAAATGCCCATTCAATTAAACTTAATAATGATGCTAATCTTTCTTCACAGAGCGGGTTCAGCGTTTCAACTGCCGACCGATCAGGTCAGGAAGTTTTGTCATGAGGTGGTATTTTGCTATTGGTTACAAAGCAGTGGACATATTCCTTTGGGTTCTCTTGCATTTTCCTGGATATGCAAGGATATCTGGGATGCAATGGCAGCAGTTGGCGTTGTACAATAGAATAGACAATTGGTAGATTTTAGCTTGTTTTGGTAGCAGTTCTCACTAGTTTTGCTGTTTGCAGTAATTAAGTGGGAGGCATGGCATCTTAAGGATGGAAGGGACCTAGTAGCAGCTAGTTCAGGTGTCATGAACTCCCACGCCTTACAGAGTCAGGTAGGTGACGTAGAGTAATGGGATTCTGGCTAATGGAGAGCGACACGTTGTTTAAACATGTGAACTGTACATCAAATCCAGACATTTGGCCTCAAGCTTAAATGAAGGCTGAGTATGTTTAAGGTGTTCTGAAGCAGCTGTAAATCTGTATGTTGTGTAAAAACTCTTAATTTTTCAGTGTTGGCAACATATTTAATTTAAAAAATTATATACATATATATGCTAAAACAAAATGCCAAACAAAACATGCCTGGGTCCTGAATCCAGTCATTTTTAGTCTTATATTTAGTTAAACTCTCCCGTTTTATTGGTAGGGAAAATGAGATGTAGAAAAACCAAATGCCTTGTCCAGTCACAGAGCTCAGGCAGGGGCAGGGGCAGGACTGGAAGCTCCCCAAATCCAGGCAATAGTGGACATTATTTCATGTCCTCAAATGCAGATCATGTCTCCTTGTTTTAAAATAAACATGCAGCTCTGATGTTCAAATGCATTCATAAACCTCATATATCCTTTTGCTTTCAGTTTGTTTGAAGGCTTAGTGTAGAAACAGTTTCTGTTACATCAAAGATCAAAACATCGGGATTTGGAACATTATGTGCTCATTAGAGTTAGTGTCAAACCTATCTCCCAGGCTCATACCTACCTGCCGTTGAAGGGAACACATCTCATCAACTATTTATGGAAGACCCCAGGGGCTTCCCCTTGAGAGAAGCTGAACTTGTAATTTTCACCACTGCATGGCAACTGCCACACTTCCTCCACCTCTGCCTCTGCTCTCAAACAACCCTTTAATAGTCACTGGTATTAACACTGATGTAAGTTTGACCTAACAAATTCATGATTCTTAAATTGGCTCCCTTAATTTTGCTTGAGGCCAGTGTCTCTACACTAACAGCACACTATGGAAAAAGGGAGAATTCGGTCCCACTCACACATTCTGTCATGCCATTTTTTGTTATGCTGATACCAAGGAAATCTTTGTTGCCTTTCCAATGTTCCAGAAAACTGTGTGTGTGTATTTGTGTGTGTATGCATGTGTGTGTAACACAGAGAGAGATTGATCTTTCAGTTTTAATTTATAGACATTATCAGAGGATAATTTACTGATATGAGAAAATAATAATGATACAATATTAATTAAATATTTTTTGTAATTTCAGTTTTCATAATCTGAAAACATTTATTAGAAGTTAATTGTTTAATTAATTAATGCATTTCTTTGTCCATTTTTTTAAGAGTTAGGTTTTTTGCAATATAATTTACATTACTAAAAGTTACCCTCTTAAGTAGACAGTTTGATGAGTTTTGACAGATGTAAACAATCTATAACTACAATCATAATCAAGATATGGAACAATTTCTTCCCCCCAAAAGTTTCCTTGAATCCTTTTTCAGTCTATCTCTGTCTCTCACCTCAGACCCTGGCAACCAGTGATATATTTTGTATTCCTATAGTATTGTCTTTTCTAGAATGTCAAGTAAATGGGCTCATACAGTCATGGACTCCTATGTAGTCATTCACATATGCCTTTTTCCACATAACAAATGCTTTAGAAATTCCTCCACAATGTTGTATTATCAGTAGTTTGCTCCTACTGTTAAGTGGTATTCTATTGTATCACTATACCACAATTTATTTATCCATTACCAGTTAATAGAAATTTGAATTGTTCCCAGTAGTTGGCTATTATGAATATCACTCTTATGTGCATTTGCATGCAAGTCTTGGGGAACAAGTGTTTTCATATCTCTTAGAGTAGGATTGCTGGATTGTATGATAAAGGTATGTATAACTTACAAGAAATGACCCCACTATTTTCCACCATGGTTGTATCATGTCCACCAGCAATGTATGTGACTTGGAATTGCTCCACAAATTTACCCACATTTGGTATTATCAGTCTTTTAAATTTTAGATATGTGGGATGGTTAATTTTATGTCAAATTGATGAGGCCACAGTGCCCAGATATTTGGTCAAACATTATTGTGGGTGTTTCTGTGAGGGTGTTTTGAATGAGATTTACATTGAAAATGGTAGAATTTGAGTAAAGCAGATTTTTCTCCATGATGTGGGTGGGCCTCATCTAATCAGTTGAAGGCTGGGATAGACCAAAAGGCAGAACTGTACTGAGCAAAAAGGGGTTCTGCCAGGAGACTTTCTTCATCTGCAACATTAGCTCTTCTTGCTTTTCCAGCAGTGTGCCTTTGGACTTAAACTGCAACTTCTTCCTGAGTTTCAAGCCTGTTGTCTTCTTCCATCAGATTTTGGATTCATCAAGCCTTTGCAATTGCAAGACAAAATTTCTTAAAATAAATCTTTTTCTCTCTCTCCGTATACACATCGTATTGGTTCTGTTTATGTAGAGAACTCTAATACAATGTTGTGGTAGGCTTATAATGATATATTATTGTAGTTTTAATTTGAATTTCGCTGATGACTAGTGATGTTGAACATTTTTAATGTGCTCAGGGTCATTTGTATATCATCTTTTATGAAGTGACTCTTCAAATAATTATCCATGTATATTTTGGGAGCATGGAGACAGCAGGGTTGTTTGTCTTCCCATTAGTAACTTGCAAAAATTCTTTACATATTCTGGATACAATTCCTTTATATGATATGTTCCTTCCAATAATTTTCTCCCCCTGAGTGGCTTGTATTTTCATTTTCTTAATAGTGTCTTTAGAGGAACAGAAGTTTTAAATTTTGATGAAACCCAACAATCAATTTTCTTTTATCGTTCATATTTGTGTCCTATTTAAGGAATTTTTACTTATTCCAAGTTTGCAAAGACCTTCCCCTATATTTTCTTCTATGTAGTTTACAGTTTTAGCTCTTATATTTAGTTTATGATTCATTTAGAGATAATTTTTGTACATGTTGTAAGGTAAGGATTGAGATTCATTTGTGTGACATGGTTATTAAATTGTTCCAACACTATTGTTGAAATCAGGCTATCTTTTCCCACTGAATTACTTTTCACTTTTCAGAAAAAAAACAATTAATTGATATTTGTGGTTCTATATATAAATTCTCTATTCTATTTCATTGATCTGTATTTCTCTTCTTATACCAATGATACTGTAAATTTAGAGTGAATCTTGAGGTCAGAGAGTATGACTCTTCCAAAATTTTTCATTTTCCAAATTATTCTGGCTATGATAGATCTTTTGTATTCCCATATAAATTTTATATTCAACATGTAATTTTTGCAAAAACATGTTGTGTTTATTCCTGAGATTATGTTAACCATGTAGATATATTTGGAAATAATTGATTTCTTAACAATAATTAATCTTCCAATTCATGAGCTCTGTATTTCTCTCCATTTCTCTACAATTTCTTTAATTTCTCTCAGCAATGATTTGAAGTTTTCAGTGTTCATATCTTGCACATATTTTGTTGAATTAATCCCTAAATGTTTTATGTCTTTAATGCTATTGTAAATGGTATTAAAAAAATTGATTTCCAAGTGTTCACTTATTGTGTGGAGAATTATAATTGACTTTTGAATATTGAGCCTCTCTTCTGCAACCCTACTAAACTCATGTATTAGTTTTAGTAGTTTTTAAATTTCTTAGGATTCTGTAAATAAATGATTTTGTTGTCTGCAAGTGGCAATAGTTTAAAACAATTCTTTGATTAATTCTTTCACCATTAAGTATAATGTTATATATAGCTTTCCTGTATATACTCTTTTTCAGGCCCAACAAATACTCTTGTATTCTTAGATCACTGTGAATTTTTTTCATGATGAAAGCTAAATTTTTTAAAGTGTTTTTTCTGCATTTATTAAGATGATTTTTTTTTTTTTAAAAAAAAGCATCTTTATTGGGGTATAATTGTTTTACAATGGTGTGTTAGTTTCTGCTGTATAACAAAGTGAATCAGCTATACATATACATATATCCCCATATCTCCTCCCTCTTGCGTCTCCCTCCCACCCTCCCTATCCCACCCCTCTTGGTGGTCACAAAGCACTGAGCTGATCTCCCTGTACTATGCTGCTGTTTCCCACTAGCTATCTATTTTACCTTTGGTAGTGTATATATGTCCATGCCACTCTCTCACTTCGTCCCAGCTTACCCTTCACCCTCCCCGTATCCTCAAGTCCATTCTCTAGTAAGTCTGTGTCTTTATTCCTGTCTTGCCCCCAGGTTCTTCAGAACATTTTTTTATTCCATATACGTGTGTTAGCATACAGTATTTGTTTTTCTCTTTCTGACTTACTTCACTCTGTATGACAGACTCTAGGTCCATCCACCTCACTACAAATAACTCAGTTTCATTTCTTTTTATGGCTGAGTAATATTCCATTGTGTATATGTGCCACATCTTGTTTATCCATTCATCTGTTGATGGACACTTGGGTTGCTTCCATGGCCTGACTATTGTAAATAGAGCTGCAATGAACATTTTGGTACATGGCTCTTTTTGAATTATGGTTTTCTCAGAGTATATGCCCAGTAGTAGGATTGCTGGGTTGTATGGTAGTTCTATTTTTAGTTTTTTAAGGAACCTCCATAATGTTCTCCATAGTGGCTGTATCAATTTACATTCCCACCAACAGTGCAAGAGGGTTCCCTTTTCTCCACACCCTCGCCAGCATTTATAAGATAATCATTTGTTTTTTCTTTTCTTGTTTGTCAATTTAATCGTTTACATTGATTAAGTTTCAAATGTTGAACCAAACTTTCATCCTTAGCATAAACCTCACATGTTCATGATGTATTATCTTTTTTATGCATTGCTGGATTCAATTTGTTAATTTTTTGCTAATGATTGTTGTGTCTACATTCATAAGATATATTGATCTGTGTTTTTTTGTTTGTTGGATAATTTTTATTTGCTTTTGGTATTAAGGTAATATTAACTTAATGAGGTGGGGAGTATTCCATTTCTTCTATTTTCAGGAAGAGTTTGTGTCAAATTTGTAATATTTCTTCCTTAAATATTTGGTAGATTTCATTACTGAAGCCATCTAGGTTGGGAGTCTCCCCAACCCCTTTATACTTCTGATTGAAGGCTTTTAATTATAAATTTAATTTATTTAATAGATATAGGGCTATTTATATTATCTATTTCCTTTGGAATGAACTTTGGTAATTTGAATCTTTCAAAGACTTTGTCTATCACATCTAAGTTGTTTAATAAACAAACAGTTGTCATAAAATTCTCTTATTACCCTATTAACATCTGTAGGATCGATAATGATGTCCTCTCTTTTATATCTGACCTTGGAAATTTATGTCTTCTCTTGCCTTTTTAAAATAATTTATTAATATAGCTAGAGGTTTATTAAGTATTAAACTTTTTAAAAAACAGCTTTTGGTTTTACTAATTGTTTTTCTATTATTTTTCTTTTTTCTATTTCATTGATATATTTATATTTTTAAAATTTAATTACTTTATTTATTTATTTTGGGCTGTGTTGAGTCTTCGTTCCTCTGTGAGGGCTTTCTCTAGTTGTGGCAAGTGGGGGCCACTCTTCATCGTGGTGTGCAGGCCTCCCACTGTCATGGCCTCTCTTGTTGTGGAGCACAAGCCCCAGATGCGCAGGCTCAGTAGTTGTGGCTCATGGGCCTAGTTGCTCCGCAGCATGTGGGATCTTCCCAGACCAGGGATCGAACCTGTGTCCCCTGCATTGGCAGGCAGATTCTCCACCACTGCCCCACCAGGAAAGCCCGGTATATTCATACTTTTATCTATATTATTTTCTTTCTTCCCCTTACTTTGGATTTAATTTGCTTTTCTTTTCCTAGTTTCTTAAGATAGAAAATTACAGTATTGATTGCAAATTTTTCTTCTTTTTTTCATATAAACATTTCAGGCTGTAAAGTTCTCTTTGAGCACTGCTTTAGATGCATTTCCACAAAATTTGATATGTTTTCATTTTCATTCAGTTCAAAATATTTTTTAATGTTCATTGTTATTTTTTCTTCAAAATGCTTATGTGTTATTGGAAGTGTGTTGTTTATTTTTTAACCATTTATTTATTTTTTATTTTTATTATTATTATTTTTTTTGCGGTATGCGGGCCTCTCACTGTTGTGGCCTCTCCGATTGTGGAGCACAGGCTCCAGATGCGCAGGCTCAGTGGCCATGGCTCACAGGCCTAGCCACTCCACGGCATGTGAGATTTTCCCAGACTGGGGCATGAACCCGTGTCCCCTGCATTGGCAGGCGGACTCTCAACCACTGCGCCACCAGGGAAGCCCTAACCATTTATTTTTTTGAGACTTTCCTTGTATTTTTTCTGGTAATGATTTTTAGTTAATTCCATGTAGTCATAGAATATTTGTGTGTGTGTGTGTGTGTGTGTGTGTGTGTGTGATTTCAATTTATTTATACTGATTGATATTAGGTTTATTTTTTCAGAATATGGTCTATTTGAACGTCCATGGTCTATCTGAATGTCTATGGAATGTCTATTTACAGTGGAAAAGAATATGTATTCTGCTGTTACTGAGTGGCATGTCTTGTAAATGTTAATTAATTCAAGTAATTTCTTAGTATGGTTCAGAAATTTTATATCTTTACTCATTCTTTGTCTACTTATTCTTTCCATTACTGAAAGAAGAGTGTTGAAATTTCCAGCTACAGTGTTTCATTTATCTATTTCTCCTTTCAGGCCTGTCTTGCATTATGTATGCTAAACACTCGATATATATACATATATATATATATTTTTGCATTTGAGCTTTTTCTTTTCTTTTTTAATTTTTAAATTTTATTTTATTTATTTTTTTATACAGCATGTCCTTATTAGTCATCAGTTTTATACACATCAGTGTATATATGTCAATCCCAATCTCCCAATTCATCACACCACCACTCCCATCATCCCGCGGCTTTCCCCCCTTGGTGTCCATATGTTTGTTCTCTACATCTGTGTCTCAATTTCTGCCCTGTAAGCCAGTTCATCTGTACCATTTTTCTAGGTTCCACATATATGCATTAATATACAATATTTGTTTTTCTCTTTCTGACTTACTTCACTCTTTATGACAGTCTCTAGATCCATCCATGTCTCAACTCAATATATTTTATATTATTTATTCTTTAAAATAATTCTTTGTGTAAGGCCACTATTGTGAAAAGTATTATCATTATCTCCTCTTTGCAGGTAAGAAAACATACAGATGGAAAGGTTTTATAACTTGCCAAAATAGCATACAGCATTTAAGTGGTCTAGCTAGGATTTGAATCCAGACATTTTGACTCCAGAACTTATTTATACAGTAAAATATTAAGTAAAATTATAAAGCTAAATAACTATGTTAATTGTTTAAAAGAGAACAAGATAGAGCTAGGAAGCCAGTATTGGATATCTCTCTGTGATAGATCATGGGTGATTTACTTCTTCATTTTATAGTTCTGTATTTTATAAGGTTTCTACAATGAGCATATACAACTGTTACAAAAAGAAAATGTAATTAAATCATTATTTTATTTGTTTTTATTTTCTGGAATCATTATAAAGAAGGCAAGCCGTTGGATTTTAGTAAATTACCATGATATTTATTTGCCATAATCCATTTAACTATATCCTTAATTTTCTTTTTAAAATTCATCTAATTTTGCTATAAATAATGCTGTGCTAAATACTATTGCATATAGCATTTAACTATATTTCTGATTATTTCCTTGGTATAAGTTCCTAGGAATGTATTACTGGCTCAACTATACAAACAGTACTATAGTGTTTTTAAGTTTATTGAGCCACATCAGAGAGTAGATACACAGAATAATTTCCTATCTCAAACACCAGAAGTTACACTGTTTTCATAGTTTAAAGTAAAGGACCTACACAGGTGGACTAGGAGAAAAAAATATAGATTCTGAGATCTCATTATCTCTTAAATATTTAACTAATAACCATGCTTTGAGAATGTGATTTTATACAATTACCTAAAATATTTTCTTACAACATTTGATATCTACAATGATGTAGGGTTAGATGAAATTATTCTTAAAGTAGATTAAAAAAGAGGCTATACATAGTAGTGATCTCTCTAATTTCCTTGAGCCTTGAGGGCAAGTGGGCAAGGGCTTGTGAACATCATAAGAAATAAAAGAAAACAAACAGTACTTAGTCTGTGAAAACAAGATTGGAGATTCCTATGCTCATAAGGTGTTCAAAACATTCAAATCAGTGTCACTTATTGCACTGAGTGTGGATTAATCCAATGTTCCTGAGATTTCTTCAGATTTTCTCTTTAATTTATGCAGTTTTTATTCTTTTTTTAAACTTAAGTATAGTTGATTTACAACGTTGGGCCCATCTCTGCTGTACAGCAAAGTGACTCAGTTATACACATATTATTTTTATTTTTTTATATTATTTTTTCAGTATGATTTATCCCAGGAAATTGGATATAGTTCCCTGTGCTATACAGTAAGACCTTGTTGTTCATCCAGTCTAAATGTAATAGTTTGTATCTACCAACCCCAAACTCCCAGTCCATCCCCCTCTCTGCTCCCCTCCCCATGAGAGGTTGTGAGATCAATCACACATCTGACCTCTATGTCTGTGAGTCCATTTCTGTTTTGTAGATAAGTTTATTTGTGTCATATATTAGATTACACATATAAGTGATATCATATGTTATTTGCCTTCCTCTTTCTGATTTACTTCACTTAGTATGATAAGCTCTAGTTGCATCCATGTTGTTGTAAATGGCATTATTTTGTTCTTTTTTATTGCTGAGTAGTATTCCATTGTATACATGTACCACATCTTCTTTATCCATTCATCTGTCAATGGACATTTAAGTTGTTTCCATGTTTTGGCTATTGTGAATAGTGCTGCTATGAAAGAAAGCCTCATATTTCTTATTCCACATTTATTCTTTTTAGTAAGGAGGCTTATGTTATCCTATTTGTTAAAGAATAGTTGAAGAATTAGCAGAAAACAATTTTCTAATTGTTCTGTCACCCAAACAAATGCATTCAAGTTTTGCCATATTTTCTTCCATCTCTCTTTATGCCTTACCCACCCTCCGCCCCTGGCCAGGTGGCATCTGTTTGGTTTTCACAGGGTTGTAATGGCATTTATCTGTATTTCTGAATCTGACTCTAAAACAGAGAAATGTTAAATGTCTACTTTCTTTCATTATAAATACTCTTATGATGAAAGATAATGAATCAAAACAAAATTCTTTTCATTTGACTTTTTCTTTCCAGATGGTATTGTGAAATATCATCAGTGCCTCAATATTCTTGGAGATTCATTACTGGGACCAATTCAGTCAAATTTATTCAATAAATTGATGTTCCTTCTTAGCTTTGTGGTGAGCAGGTTAGTTTTTAAACTAGTGGATATTCATACAGGAAAATCCACAACCTTTTTATACTCAAATTTATTCACTATTCAGGTGTTAATTTTGTTCAACTTTTAGTTGGCTGATAAATACATGATGTCTTAGCTCAGGCTGCTATAACAAAATACTGTTGACTGGATGGCTTAAACAACAGATATTTATTTCTCACCGTTCTGGAGGCTTGTAAGTATGAGATTAGGGTGCTGGTATGGTGGAATTCTAGTGAGAACTCTCTTGTTTTGCAGACAGTTGCCTTCTTGCTGTATCTTCACAAGGCAGAAAGAGGAAAGAGAAAGTAAGCTCTGTGATCTCCTCTTATGAGGGAAATAATCTCATCATGAGGACTCCACCCTCATGACTTCTTCTAAACCTAATTATCTCCCAAAGTCCCCCCTTCCAAATAGCATCACATTCACGGTTAGGCCTTCAAGATATGAATTTTGGAAGGACACAAACATTCAGTGCATAACACACACATATATGAAGATATACATATATATATAGAGAGAAAGATATATATGAAGATATACCAATAGACAGATGAAGATACAACAACAAAGAAACCTATATATACATAATGTATCTATTTATATATTTCAAAAATGCATACATGTGTATATCTATACCTTCATATATATCGTCACATATATATCAGCCAACCAAAAGTTGGAGCACACACACACACAGTCATATGTAAATACAACTGTAATGGTTTCTGAGTTTTCATATAACTAAGAATGTATTTTTCTTTCAAGCATGAAAGGGAATGTGGTAGAAAACTTCTTGTAAAAACCCTTCTCCTGTAGCCCTGTAAGTGTTGCCACATTGCTGTCAGACTTTCACTGTTTTAGATGAGAAGCTGGAGGTTAATTATTTTTAATAAGTAAATTTAGTTTTGGTTCCTATATAAATAACTGCCCACCATTTTTTCTATGTAGGACATTTAAAAAAATAATTGTAATACAAAATTCCTGCTGGACTGTAATACAAAAATTTTGCCAAAGCAGATATGCTTAGTCTTTTCATTTGTTTTGCCAGTAACTTGATAAGCCTATCACCGTTGTATTACTTTTCTATTGCTGAATAACTAATGACAAACTTAGCATCTTAATACAATACCCATTTATTATCTCACAGTTTCCGTGGGTCAGGCGTCTGTACACAGCTTGATTGTGTCCTATCTTACGGGTTCACTAGGCTACGTCTAGTGTTGACCGCTTCCAACTCATTCAAGCTGTTGGCAGAATCCATTTTCCTACAGTGGGATGACTAAATGCTCTGGATTTTTGCTGCTTGTAGGCTGCAGGTTACCCCCAGCTCCTAGAAGATTTCTGGTTCCATAGGCCCTCTCACAACATGGCAGCTTTCTTCTTAAAACCAGCACAGAGAATCTCTCTTTATCTGCAAAAACAGGATTTTATATTATGAAGTGTAATCACGAGAGTGACATTTCATCACCTTTGCCACTTTCTTTTGGTTAGAAGTAAGTGATAGTTTCTGCAGGTACTCAAGGAAGAGGAGTATAGAAGAGCCACTTTAGGGTGTGTCCACCACAAACCCACTCAGGAAATATTTTCTTTAAGTCTAATGATTGGTTCTCCAAATATTTCATTTTCTTCCTTAGCAACAATAGTAATTCATAGTTTTCTTAGACTGGGATTCTGTATTTTTAAGGACCTTTTAGATGCTAGTGACAGAAATTCAGTTCTAACCAGTTTAAGCAAAAACAGGAGTTTAATGTAAGGATCCTGGGCTACGTTAAGGACCACAGGCTAGGCAGAGTTGAAGAGAGCAATGGAAAAGTAAAGAAGTAGCAGGAACAATGGAAGTGAGGAAAGTCGTTCTTTCAGTGGTTCTTGTCTCATCTCTGCCTTGCTCTAAATGTTGCCTGTCTGTTTCTCTCTCTTGCTACACACTGGCTTTCTTTGCCTCAGTTCTCAGGCTAGACAACAAAGGAATAAATGAATGAGCAAACATAATGTCATTGGAACACTGTTGGTAATGACTAGTGTCCAGCAACTGTGATCTACTCTTTTGTTCTCTTATTAGTGTTAGTTTTATTATTGTTGTATCTTACATATTCTGTTGCACCTGGGGAGAAGCTCCATTGCTAAGTAAGGCTGGAGAGGCAATCTCATAGCTCTTCAGGAGAATTTCAACTTTCTCTCCTTTTCAGAAAATTTTATTGTTTGCCTTTTTCTTGTGCATTCTCTAAGATCTCAAATCTTTCTTCTCTATCACCCATATTATTTTCTACTATATCAGTTATATTATTCACTCATTTCAATGCAGAATTTCTGTAATTAACTCTATCCTTCTTTCTCCCCAGACTTTCTTTTCCAGCTGTTTCCCCTTTCTTCACATGCTATTGGTCTTTCTATCACAGTTTATTCTCTCCTATGGCTTTCTGCTTTGCTTACATAGAGGCCATACTGTTTATATACTTGTAAGAATACAAAACATTTTCCAAAACTTGTTTCTAGCTATTATAATACATAGTTTTCAGAGATATGTTTCTTCTCTGTGCTCTTAAGAAGAAATTGTTTTGTTTCTTAATTTCAAAATACCCCACCTCCATGAGGTTGTGATTTTATGTTGAGTTCTCTTATGTAATGAAGATAGACCTTTCACAACAGGTACATAAAAGATGCTGCTGTATCCCTTCACTACTCTATCTCTGGGCTGTCTACTAGCTTCCTACTATAAGCATCTGGGATTCTGCACCTGAGGCTTCTCCAACATGCTTGGGTACAGAAATGCCAGAGAATTGGCATCCCTGAGGGTAGTTCTCATGGGGGTAGCCCAAGGTGGAATGGGAGTTGCCCAGCTTCTTAAATTCTCAGTTGGGACAACTTTAAGGCATGCTCTAAGCTCTTTCCCAGAGGTCTGCAGTGGGTCTGAGCACCAGTTTCTCATAGTAAAACTTGCTTGTTAATGCATTTGTATTGGTTGCCTTCCCTTTTGTTCATTACTTCTTCATTTCCTGATGGATGTTTCTTGGGACCTCCTCCCATATAATCTACTTGCACCCCAATCTTATCTCAGGCTCTTCTTCTAGGGGAGCCCATCTTAATTCAAGTCATCTGTCAACAAATCAGGTGAATAATTTCTTCTTGGGTGCTAATTAGATCATTGTTTTGGATTTAGAGCTGGAGAGCAAAGTGATTCACATTGTTCACAATCTCAAACAGATTTTCATTTGGCTCTACATTGGTCAATTACTGCTCCCTGCCAGTGAACAAACAAAGGTCAGGAAAGTTGTTCCACCAAATGTACTCTGTTTTCCCCATCTTTGCCTCATTCACAGTCCTTTACTTGTAGGGCTTATAAGTTGTAGTGCACTGAACCCTTTGTCTTCATGTTTCCTCTAGTTATTTTCTGAAAGTCTCCATCTAGGACTAGATACAGAACAAGATGTTGTTTAAGTTGGAATAACACTCTATCCAAAAGAGCAGAATCTACAGAGAGATGGTCTGAGACCCAGTATTTTTTTGTTTTTTTTAATTAATAATTTTTTTTGGCTGTGTTGGGTCTTCGTTTCTGTGTGAGGGCTTTCTCTAGTTGCGGCGAGCAGGGGCCACTCTCCATCGCAGTGCGCAGGCCTCTCGCTGTCGCGGCCTCTCTTGTTGCAGAGCACAGGCTCCAGACGCGCAGGCTCAGTAGTTGTGGCTTATGGGCCCAGTTGCTCCGTGGCATGTGGGATCTTCCCAGACCAGGGCTCAAACCTGTGCCCCCTGCATTGGCAGGCGGATTCTCAAACACTGCACCACCAGGGAAGCCCCAAGACCCAGTTTTTGAATGCATTCAATTCTTTATGAAAATGCTGTGTTCTGAATTTGCTGTGGTCAAGAGGAAAAACATCAATTCTGCTCCAAAGAAATGCACAATCTAGCATTGCTTAATATGTAGTCCATAGACCAGCTGCTTCAAAACGATTTGGGGAACAGATTCCTGGCCCTCATCTCAGAGCTACTAACCCATAATTTCAGAAGCCTGGGTACTTCTTGTGAATTCTAAAGTTTGTTAAATGACTGATCTAGTGGTTAGTGTAGACTTTTTATTTAATTAAGAGAAACTCAGAGTAAGAGAAAAATGATCTTCTAAGCAAATCATTTTTTGATTCATTTTCAACTAATGTTAAGTCATTTAAATTCAGTGTTTTAATTAAAAAGAGTACCTATCTCCATTCTCCACCCATCTTCTTTGAAGAGACCATTTTGGTGTTGATTTTTCTGTTGGTGTAATTCTGCAGCAATATATTCTCATGTAGCTTCTAAAAATGGTGTGTGGGAAACATTTCCTGAGTCCTTGCTTGAAAATATTTTACTTCCAAATTTTATGGATAATTTGGCTGGGTATAATACTCGAGGGTGAAAATAATTTTTTTCTTAGTATATTTCTGGCACCATTCTATTGCCTTCTAGCATATAGTGTTGCTGGAAAAATATCAGTCTGATTTTTCTTATTTTTGTGTGATCAGTTTTGTCTCTCTAAGAACTTTCAGAATCTTTCTTTTATCTTTGGGGTCTTAAAATTTTACAGATTTTAAAATTTAGTGTGGTTTTCTCTTTACTTATTGTGCTGGTACTCAGTAGGTTGTTTAATCTTAATGCCCTACATTCTTTTGTGTCTCTGGGGAAATGTCTGTCTCTTATTGCTCCAATAATTTATTTATTTATGTCTTTTTAAAAACTCCTTTTATTTTGGATGTTGAAACATCTATATTGGTATTCTATATATCATACGTTTGATTATGTGTTATCTCTCTCTTATCCTTTGTTTCGCTCTACAGTCTGGGGATTTCTGAATTTTTTTTTTTTTTTTTTTTCTTTTTGCGGTATGCGGGCCTCTCACTGTTGTGGCCTCTCCCGTTGCGGAGCACAGGCTCCGGATGCGCAGGCCCAGTGGCCATGGCTCACGGGCCCAGCCGCTCCGCGGCACATGGGATCCTCCCAGACCGGGGCACGAACCCGCATCCCCTGCATCGGCAGGCGGACTCTCAACCACTGCACCACCAGGGAGGCCCTGGGATTTCTGAATTTTATTGGTCATTCTTTATATAGAATTTTTTTTTATTTTGGCTTTTTCTTCTTCATGCTGCTTCTTTGGAAATTTTTGATTTTTAATTCATATTTTTAAAAAGCCCTGTTAATCCATGTGCATTTATTTTTCTTCTGTTGTATAGTTTGTATTCCCATTGACCTTACTGATAACATTAATTCTTCCAAGAGTCTAACAATAAGTTGACTTTAGTTTTAGATTTTGGTGATGTTGTGATACTGTTTTATATCTCTATTTGGAAATTTTCCTAAGAAACTTGGAGTGCCTACATCAAGAGCCACTAGTCATATGCCAATTAAAACCAGAATCAGATCCTGTGTTTTTCAAATTAAGTTTACAAACTTGGCTCTTAAATTAATAAACTATGTAATAACATTGGCAGTGTATCAATTCCTCCCAACTTGTGTTAAGTATTCCCTCACTGGTAATTTCCTCATCTACATATTGGCCCTAATTGAAAAAATTTCTACCTAACAAATGTGATGGATTCATACTTCCAAGCCATTATTTGCACATCTTGGGGGGTATTTTAAGTCAGAGGCTTAAAGCCAAGTAGTTTTAATGACCTGAAAAGGAAGTTATCCTGAGGTAATTTATTAAATGTATGTATGTGTTTTTTAATCTGTTTTTGTCCACTGGAATCCTTAAATAGAAGAGAAACCATCCAAGACAGGTATTTTCAGGCTAGAATACCATGGTGTGCATCTGCCTAATAAAGTTGTTGTTGAAGCCCTTCCTGTTGACTTTTAACCTCGGGGTCTGTGTAAAGTCCCTCATTCATTAAGCAGTTGATTCCATTAGCAGCAGGCTGTGTCTTGGATCCTGGGGACCTTGCACCTGGCCTGCTTTATTCCTGACAAATCATCTGATTTTATTGATAGCCACCTGGAAAATTACATTTAGGGCAGGGGGCTCAAGCACACAACTTAGAACCCACTCCTCCAAAAGAAGCAGCAAGAGGCAACCTACCCTGGTCACCTCTGCAGCCAGTCCATAGAAATAGGCATTTTTGAAGGAATGACTCAATATTACTCTGCCACGTTCACTTTGCTATTTCATCCTCTAAGGGGTATTTTAAATGAGGCAAGTTTCTCTTCCAGTTTGCATTGCAGAAGGGAAAGGACAGCTCCCAGCCTGCCATCAGAAGCCTTCAGCAGCCCCTTGACTGGAGTCCCTTGTCAACTCCTATATTATTCTGTCCCCCAGGCCTCACATGATGCTTGTGGGATGGTGCCTAGCAGTTCTGGAATAGCAATGCTTCTGACCCCACAGCAAGTCTTCTTTCTGGCTGCCACATTAGATCAAAAACTGTGTGGGATTATCCCTTCAGGAGGCAGTTCTCCTTTTTCAGTTGTTAGCAGGTGTTTCTGAACAGATTCACACTCTCTGGGGAGATGGGAAGCGTGTTGGTGTCAGAGGGAGAGATTTGCTTTGGGTTAGCAGTGATGATGGCACACCTCCACACACTTCATGTAGCTCCCCGAGTTTCATCCAGAGCTCAAAAAAGTCAGAGGCAAAATTGAAGAAAATGTTTTCCTTTTGGGGCAGAGGACCAGAAACTTCCTAATTACCACAGGAAAAGAAAGAGGCTTTGTCAATTATTTTTCCAAGAAGATGGAAAGCTTGAGGGCACTCCCTGAAGTTGAGTCAGGAAACTTATTTTGAACAGGAAAAAAAAAGATTGCACATAGTCTTAGAAATGAAACCATCTGTGACCCTGTTTCTTCAGATTTGAAAAGAATGGAGCTTGAGGTTTCTGTGGTTTTTTTAACAGCTTAGGTCTTAGGAGCTCAAATCCTCAAAAGTGTGCTTCTCCGTAGCACTCTACAGTTGCATGTAACTGGTCATCACTGATTGGAGGGGGGATTGACTTAGTAAGAAATCAGAATGGTTAAATACTATCAAGAAATAATAGCTTTTGCACAGATTATGCAGCCTTACTGCTTTCAAGAGCAAGCAATTACTCGAACTAGACCAAATAAAGTATTGCAAAGCAGAGCTCTTCAGGAAACCTGTTTTAACATATAACTTTAAAATGGTTTATAATTCATGCAGCAAATAGCAGTAATAAATGGTGTGATAATTGTTTGCATGCCATGCCTCTTGGAAAGAGTTTGGAGTGGAGGAAATTATACTTTCTTTGTACTGGATGGACCTGGGTTTAAATTCCTTTCATACTACCTATTCATTGTGAGATTTTTAATCCACTTAGCTGCTTAAAGATGTGTTACTCACATCTCAGTCTGACAAAACTGCAACTGTTATACATTACAGGGGTGTTAATAGGAGTAAATTTTTTAAAAGTACATCCACAATGGTTGAAAAATTTAAAAAATGCAAGTTAGATTCTCATTGCACTTAGAATGAAAGCTAAACTCCATGCTAGGAGCAAAGGACCTTACATGCTCTAGCTCCTGCCTCCAATTCCAACTCATCCACTCCATTCACTCTTTGCTTAGCTCCCCGTCCTCCTCAGCTTAGTTGATTCCCACTGTATTCTTCTGACATCAGTATCAATGGTTTCTTCTTATATATAGTGCAATATTGTGGTTTATAAGAAATATATACTTGGTCATTTAGATGATCAAAATATATTTCTCGGGCTTCCCTGGTGGCGCAGTGGTTGAGAGTCCGCCTGCCGATGCAGGGGACACGGGTTCGTGCCTCGGTCCGGGAAGATCCCACATGCCGTGGAGCGGCTGGGCCTGTGAGCCATGGTCGCTGAGCCTGTGCTCCGCAACGGTAGAGGCCACAGCAGTGAGAGGCACGCGTACCGCTAAAAAAAAAAAAAAAAAAAGCCTATCCTGGATTAGTTCCAGGGATGAAGTTAATATATATATATATATATATATATATATATATAATTTTTTTTTTCTCATAGATATTTGGTCTTAGTCCACAGTTCTGGCTCATAAGTTCCCCAAACCCTTGGAATTTCCTTTGAAGAGAGTAATAAATGTGTCTTCTGTTATGTTAATGTAGTGACTTTGGGACTGTACTTAGGGCTGGGGGAATGATTGTCCAGAGAATCAGCTGTATGTTTTAGGATCTTCAGGAGGGGAAGGAGCTGGAGATAAAATCAATCATCAATAGCCAATGACTTAATCAATCCTACTTATGCAAATAGGCTTCCATAAAAACTCAAAAGGAGAGGGTTCAGAGAGTTTCCGGGTGAACATGTGGAGATTTGGGGAGAGCAGGCATGCTCTGAGAGGGCATGAAAGCTCTCTCTGCACACTTTCCCCATAGCTTACCCTATGTAGCTCTTCTATCTGGCTCTTCCTGAGTTATATCCTTTTACAATAAACTGGCAACCTAGTAAGTAAAATGTTTCTCTGAGTTCTGTGAGTTGCTCTAGCAGATTACTCAAACCCAAAGAGAGGTTGTGGGAACCTCTGGTTTATAGCCAGTGAGTTGGAAGCACAGGTAGCAATCTGGACTTGTGACTGTTGTCTGAAGTCCAAGGAGAGAATCTTTGGATTCTCTAATTTATAGCCTGTAGATCAGAAGCACAGGTGATAACTTGGACTTGCAACTGGCATCTGAAGTTGGGGTGGTTAGTCGTTTAAAAATGAGCCCTTATCCTGTGAGACCTGATGGTATCTCCAGGTAGATAATGGCAGAATTTACTTGGAGTGTAGGGCACCCAGCTGGGGTCCAAGCATTGCTTGTTGATATAGGGGAACCACGTCCCACTCACATGTATCTTGAAACTGGGGACCAGAATTCAAATTAGATACCTTCCCTTACCACCTGTCTCTATGTAATATGGGGTCCACAAGCACTACCTCATCAATTCATTCATTTAACCATATTTATTGAGCACCTACTACATACTGGGCATTGTTCTAACAGAACAGTACTAAACAATACTGTACTAACTAATACAGTACTAAACAATCCCCAGTAGGTCCTTGCTTTCATAGAACATTCATTTGCATGGGGGAGGCAGATAAAAAAACAAGCAAATAGTAGGATGAGTTTACATAGTAAAAAGAACTATTAAGAGAACAAAATGAAGGAAGGAGCTGGTGTAGTTCAGGTAGTCAGTGTCTCCAATGAGGAAGTGATTTTGAGCTGAGACCCCAGCTCAAGCCAGAATCCTGTAACAAATAGGAGGTAAGTCCCTGTAAAAAGAGGAGCTTCCTATCCTGCTCTATGTTAAAGGAGCAGGAGGTTTTGTGAATAAAATAAGCATGGCTAAAAATGCACTTCTGCAAGACAGACTTGAGCTGTCACATCACTCTTTCTCACCGAGTTCCTTGTCTTTAGGTGGGCAATAAAACTTTCCCAGGAAATCATCGTGATGGCTGGGGGAAAGGACCTATAATGGGGTCCAAACTTATGAGGTTTTACTATACACCATCTCAAAAGGGGAACTTTTGAAAGCACAGAATTGGATGTGTGGCTGTTGTTCTTTTTCATTGTGAGGAAAGTTGCGTTCCCCTCTCCCCTTTCCTTGGATGCCTATGTCTCCAAGACAATCATTACAAGGCCAGCAGAAGGGTCCTCCTCACTGAATGTGCAGATGGGCTGTCCATGTGGTCTAACCCTGGTATCACTGCTTCTGGGTTCATATGGCATTTATTCAGTCAGAGCCATCCTCATTCTGACAGCTTCCAGCCAGTTGATCTGTCCACTGTGGCTATTTCTCCCTCCCTCCCTTAAAATCTCCCCCTCATCGCTTTAATATGTCTTCAGGGAGTTTCTTCTCTCCTCAGTGTGGTGCTGGGAGAGCATTTTTCTTGAGTTCTCACTTAAAGAGAATTATGAAGCACTGGAAAAAAGCTCTTCTGTTGATTAGGCTTTTTTTCTCCATTTTGGGGGAATCAAATGACTGAAATATAAATTTGATTTGAACAGATCTTCAATATATTTTTTTCAACACTGACAGGAATTTTGCCTCTGCATTTTGATTTTGTACATTTAAAAAGTGAACCAGAAAGACTCTTAACCACTAAAAGTATAAATTGCAAGAAGCAATCTAAATACAAACCAGCAAAAAGGATTATGATAAAATGTTTTTTTTGCATGTCTGATCCGTAAACACATTTAATGGCCCACTCAGAGGATGATGGTATTATTATTGCAAGTAACATTCTTGGAAGGTGAGTCCCAAATCAATTTTTAACTGTTCCAAAGATTTGAAAATTCTGTCAAATATGGTTTTAAAAATTGCAGCGCTCACATAGGCCTGTATTTTATATAAATAAAAAAATTGGAGAGAAAAAAAAGAAAGACAGGGAAAGCCTTTATACTTTTGCTAATGGGCTAGGCATGCATAAGTCTAAAGAAATATTCACATATTTCATAAAAAACATAATATGGTGTTGCTCCAGATTAGTGGTAGGTTTCAAAATTATTCTGTCTACTCTCACATTGTTCAGGAATAAAAGAATTCTTTTCCTATGCCATTGCTCCTAACATATTCTAAATACTCTCATCCTCTGGGTGGTACATTGGATGGGTTCCTTTCCACAGTTAGTTTGTGTAGAGCCCTGTATAAGTGTTAAAGCATAGACACATCACTCCAAGTGAGATGACCAACATGAGATGGACAGCTGAGGATGAAACTTGAAGGCAACTGAAAGATCCTCTAGATGATGACTCAGAATGCAGCCAGTTCCCTTGAACTGTGGTCTAATTCTCTTTCTGGCAAAACTCACTGTTTTTCAGTGTCATCTTTTCTTACCCGAGTGGCTCCTCTTTTTCACTTTTCTCCATTTTACAACATCTTAATACCTAGACATTGGGAGTGAGGGAAACCAGCTCTGCCAGAGTACATGGAAATCTTTCACCTCCCTTATATAGGCACCAACTGAACTTCATAGTGGAGTTTCTGGTTTTTGTGTCTCTGATTCTAATCTGTGGTACTCACATTTAGCTGTTTAGGTTTAAGGATTGGAGCTGAGCAGGATGAGGTCCCAACTGAACCCCAGCTGAATGTGGCTGTCACCAGGCACAGACCAGAAAGAACACCCAAATGACACCTGACTCTCAATAACTTTGGGTGGTTTATTATTCCAAAAGATGTCTTCTCTTAGGACTTATATGTTAACGTGTTTATAAACCTAAAACCAAAAAAAGTGGCATGCTTATTGATGGATGCATTAAAGAATATTGGTGCGTCAAAATACAAAGGTCATATCTAAGACAAAAGAGGAAGAAAAAAATCCTCTCAGGATTGTTGTAGCCCAATTTTTGTTTTCCTAAGAACTTGATAGTCACCAGTCCACAAATTTGAAGGGAGGGAAGATTTGGAATATGCTTATGTGAAGAATGTACTCATAAGGCCCTTGGTGGCAGCATCTTAAGTTTTGAAAATTTGGAATAATTATAAATGAAAGTCTTCTTGTCTATGGTGTTTACATAAATTGTAGGCTCCCCAATGATGTTGTGACAAAAACTGCTATTCTGTGTAAAAATAAGAAGAGATAGTTTGAGGATTTATAGCCAGGGGCTCACATACAAAAGTAGTGAATTAGATTCATTTGTCTCAACCTATTTAGCTACACTTCTGATGGTAATATTGCTACTTGATACATCATTTCTCTTTTTTGAAATTCTAAACTGTCACCTTAGAAACCTCACTATTTATTATTATGTGTCATCCTTCAAGACCAGAACAAATCACAAAAGGAGACATATAAGGTATTATTTTAATGCCAGGATTTAGTATAAATCACAATTTCTTCTTTTCTCTGGAAAAAGAAAGGGGCAGAAGACAGCGATGACAGGGGATACCTGTGCTTAGTTACATACGATTTGAGACGAGTTAATAGCATGAAATATATTCATACAGTGAACTTCTGCAAACGTGAAATTTCTGTGCTTCATGATCGAAATTCATTACCAATGGAAAGGTTTAAAACCAGAGAAAATGACTAGGGAAAGCTGCTTGAAAACATACCAGGCTTGAAAAAACAAGAGAAATGCAAGATAAAACTAAAAAGAATGATCTGGCACTAAGAGAGATTAGTAAAATTTTATACATATGTACATTTATAAAATCTTCACAGATGATCATGAATGTATGGATGAAACTATGATAGAAAAACTTAAACGCTGAAATTGTACACATATTAAAACAGAATAATGGCAGCATTTATGGAGGAAAAATACGGTATAGGCTCACATTTATGTTGGCACTAGCCATAAGACCTCTCTCCTTCCACAAATGTCACCATTTAAAAATCTTGGTTCAAATTCACATTACTTTAATTCTGACATGGAAACTAGTAAAAAAAAAATGTTTTAACTTGGATTAATTTGCAAGCGATCTAATTAAAGAAATGAGGTACATTTGAATAGGGACAATTTTATGACTTTTAAATTCACATAGTAATGAGAGTCAGGTTAACATGTGTCAACCCCCTTCCCCACTGTCTTTCTTCTAAAGACATTTATCAGTGTATTTGGCACTGTGTCTCATGTTCATTCATTCACTCAATTGTTTATTCCATAACTATTTATTGAGTACCTATTCTGTAAAAGGCATCATAGAAGGTGTTCATAAAGCCATGGCAAGAAACAAACAGACACCGTCCCTGTCTTCATGAAACAAACAATCTAGTGGAGGTGATGGACATTAACTAAAAATTAGAATTGTGATACATACTCTGAAGGAAAGGGACATAACTGTGCAAGATCAGAGTAGAACTTGACTTGAGAAATCAAGGATGATTTTCCTGAGGAACCAGCCTCCTGAAGCAACAGAAGAGTTAATCACTGTAAAGGAGGTGTGGGCAATTCACCAAGAAAGAGTGTCTCAGGCTCAGAGAACATCGTGTGCAAAAGCTGATCCTGTGATAAGAGGGGGAACTGTGCATAGGATGAACTAAAAGGAGAGTATGGCTGCCACTTGGACGTTCATTGGGATCATAGAATCATAAAATGTTAAGGCTGGAAGGACACTCAGAATGCTCTAGATCAATCTCTTTATTTTACAGGTGAGGAAACACTCAGAGGGGTTAAGTGACTGGACCAGGGTGACATTGTTAATAAGTGGTAGAGTTAGGATCAGAGCCCAGGGCTCCTAATTACCCTTTTAATGCTTTCCCACCACGCCATGCTGATTCTTTGCATCTGTGTTAATGAGTAGATCAAGATGCTGTGAAATTAGCATAATAATTATTTGTATATAAATACTGCATTTAAAATACTGCTGTATAACAGAGCTTACCCTTTGCCATACACACCTGCAAACTGTCAATGTATTAGTCCTAAATAAGTGAATAATAATTGACTTTTCATCATAAAAGGGGACAGATCACAACCTAGGCTTGAGATTTGCCTGAGTTAACACAAATCCTGAATTAAGGGATTCTAAATTAATGATATTTTACTATAACTCATTACCTTATTCAATAACTATAATGCTGGGTCCTAGGTATTGTGCTGGGGCTAAAATGGTCTCATTTTAGTGAATAAGGTCCAGTTACTACTTTCAAGGAGCTTGCAACCCAGTGATAGCACTTACACACAACTTCTTTTTTTTTTTTTTTTTTTTTTTTTGCATCCGAAATCTGGTATCAGTGTTTTGAGGTAAGGCCTGGCACCAAAAGGATGAGATTTCTGGTCAGAATTTTGAAAGACTACCTCCCAAAAGAATGTTTAGGGCAGATAACCATTCTAAGATGAGGAAGCTTCCAGCTTTGGGGTGGGGAGGGGGGTTAGGGAGAGAGGAGTGGGAGGAGATTACAATTGTTGCTTAATTAGACCTTGGTTAGGTCTCCAGATTGAAATTACCAATTGTATTCCTATGACAGATTGTACTACCCTGGAGAGCTGGTGATGAAATCCCGCGCTTGAATTACACTGCACTATAAACTTCATTTGTTCTTAGGTGCTTAGTGATTTGCTGTAATAATGATCATCCATTTGCTGGACAGCTGAGATTTTTTAAAAGCTTGATTGTTTTTGGCATTGTGTTATTAGTCCTGGAAGAATGCAACACATTTGTAGCAATTCTCAGTTTGTACAAGCTAGAATATCCATCTCTTACAAATGCTGGCCACTTAATACCTGTGCTTTAGACCCCTGTGTTTTTTCTGGCCATTCTACCACAGAGTATATACTTTTGTTTTTCATTAACACCACCAGGAATATGCCCATCTCTAAAATTTCAAGGGGATTAATCTGAGCTCTGTTTTATGGACAGAAAGGCCAAGAAAAGTCCCCAATGAAGGGTACATGCTGTCGATTTTCTTTGGTAGATGAAAGCCAAACAATTTCGACAAGCCCCTCTCTAAGAAATGCACTGCATACTTCGATCCAAATACTCATCTGATGAGAGTCTAAAACCCCTACTGAATTACACTGGATGAGAACCCTGATTCTTTCAAGATCACTGAAGAAATCGACTCTCATCTCTGATTCTGATACTTTTTAGCCCATCCATCTTGAAAATGTCTATGGAATGATTCTGTTGTACCTTCAGAAATGAAATTCATAGGCATGGATTTTCTCACACAGCAACTTTATATACAAAGATGAGAATAGCAGAAAGGTCATTTCCAAAGAAAGTGACATTTATTCTGTATTCACTGAAAAGCCAAAAGAGTTTTCTCATTCACCCATACCGACTGAGCCCTGCATCTCGCCCAGAAGAGGTGAAAGAGGCTGCTCCTATCTGCTCGTGCATCGAACTTCAGGCTCAAGACCTGTCCAGACAAAATGGCTTCTTTCAAGGATGAACCTGCTGTGCTCATCAGAGGCTTTATTTTGTTTATAGTTCAAGCTTGTTTGACAGGTTTTGTTTACTTTGTTCAATACAACTAAGCAAATGCCTGCCTCCTTTTTGGATTAGTTTTGCACTAGTGTTACCCTCCACTATTTTCTCTTATAGGATAAGGCATTAGCTGTGCAGATTTATACATATATATATGTATGTATATCATATATATGGATATATATGTATGTTAGTGTATATATATATGTGTGTTAGTGTATATATATATATATGCATGTATATGAATGTGCTGTGTATATATGTATGCATATATATGTATCATTCAAAATGAGTGATTTCAAAAGAAATGTAACCAGGCATCAATTATTGATGCTGATGGAGACAAAGACCAAGAATAGCTGCATAAAGTCAAATCAACAAAGACTGTCCAAACCTCATATTAACAATGGTTTTGACCTCATTTGCAACAAAATCTTATCCCAAAGCTCTTGCTGCCCAGACTACCTGCACCAAGTCTGGAACAGCAAGTGCTGCAGAGAAGTCACGCAAGTGCCTTATGTGAACTTGAGAGACAGTTCCTCTATTTCCACAGTGCTGCTGAGGGATGGGGGATGTGGGTGCTGGAGCAGAGAAAGGGGGAGAATGCCAATGGGGCGGAAGGGTCTCCTTGCATTCTAGTTTTTCCTAAATCAGAGCTTTATAGCCTCTATCCCCCATAATGAATAATTAAGAGTCTATTGTATTTTCCTCAATTGAAACTTACTTCACTAGAAGACAGTGTTGCAGAAAGATTTAGCATACAGACTCTGAGTGTAAAGCATGCCTGTGTACCCACCTACTAGCTGTGGAACTTTGGGGACACTGCTTAGCCTTTGTGCCTTTGAATCCTCATCTTTAAAACAAATTTCATAATGGTGCCTGCCTTACTGGGTTATTTTCATGATTAAATGAATTAATACACGTGAAGCAACTGTAACAAATCTTGACATATAGTAAGTGCTCAAAATTATGAACCATTTGGGAATGCCCCATCAGAGACAATTTAGGTTACTGAGAAACTAAAAAGTTTGAAATGTGAGAGACAATGTTGTTAAACTTAGGGCTGACCAGGACTATAAATCTGGCTGTTAAAATAATAGACAGAGTAATTATTAGAGAATTAACAGCAACTCTCACGAAATTACATTTGAGACTTGAACCTTGCTCAAAATTCTTTAATGTTTAAGACCTATAAATGTCAGAGCTCACTAAGTTCTTTGGCTTTCAATAAATGCCAGTGACTTTGAGAATTGCTATCCCTTTAGCTTATCTGGCAAGAGCACAAGCTTAAAGGGTATCCAGGAGGGCAGTGATTATACTGATGACCCATCCTCTTCTCAGCAGAAAATACAGGTTACTGAGTTCAACCAGCCTTTCAGACCACAGAACTTCTGGGGGAGCTTTGGTGTAGAGTCACTTGAACTAGGTGCTGAATGGGATTTCCAAGGGCAGAGAAGACACAGCCTCTTCTGTTAAAGAGTGCTCCATTCACTAGGAGAAATATGTTGACATACATATAAGTGTATGTATATACACACACTAATGTCTAATTCTTCTGGAATCTGCAGAGAACAAGATAACTTTATCCATTAAAATGTTTCAAGTAACCAAACTTGTCCCATTTGGGCCCCCAGAAAGTGATTTAAATATTTCAAATGGAAATCTTTCTAATAGAAGTTGAACACACTTGAGAAGAGACTCAGGGGAAGAATTTTGCATTCACTCAATAATGCAGGATCATCATTACAGACATCAGTTATTGAACTGTGCTGTAGTGTAGGGGGCTACTGTGGTATGAAGGACTGGTTGCCCCTGTCCTAAATGACACCAGATGGATATCCTTTTTATGGTGCTTCTGTTTCTTTTCTTACGGATACACAGTTAGCTTGCCTTCACTTTCTCTCTTTTCCTAGTGGGTTGGATATCCAGAAAAAAAAAAATGTAGATTTTCAGAATTCTGCCCATCAGAAATTAATTAGGTCTACAATTTTTTTCAAATAAAGGTAAATGCAAGGAGACCATTATCTCTTGAGTACCTCCTGTGTGCTAAGCATTTCTGCATACATCGTTGTCATTTCATCCTCTAACAATTATTGCAACATAAAGGATGTTACTGGGGTTCAAAGGATGTCCTAATTTGACCTAGATGAGTGCTTCTCAAAGTTCAGTGTACATAAGAGTCACAAGAAGAGCTTGGTAGGACAATTTCCTGGACACCATTTCCAGAGACACTGATTCAGTAGGGCTGGGGTGGGGCCCAAACACTTGCATTTCTAACAAGCTCCCAGATGATGCTACTGTTGATGGTCACTGATTAAACTGCCCTTTATGGTACAGCTGAGAAGTGTCAGATGGAATTCCAACCAATGAGTGTCTAACTTCAGAGAACATTATTTCATAAATCACACTGTCTTGACCAAGTTGCCATAAATTTTGGCTGGGGAGACATACTTTTGGCTTGGAGTCTGAATTATGCTACATATAGGTCCATTTGGTAAAAAAGTCAATAGCTCCAGACTCAGAGATTTGGTTACCTAATTAGCTCCTATGCTCTTACGCATATGTCAGTATTTATTTCATTTCCATACATATTGTTGGCCAGGTATTGCTGTAGGTGCTGGTGACACAGCAGGAAACAAGAGATGCACAAATTCTTTTTCCTCATGGAGCTTACATTCTTTAAAGGGGAGTTAGACATAAAAAGAAAAGCAAATAACAGAACAAGGTAATTTCAGAAAATGATAAATGCTATGAGACAACTAACAGGGGCTGGAAGGATAGAGAACGATGACTGTGGGGAATTTCCTCTGGACTGGGCAGACAGGAGAGGCCTCTCCGGGGAGGTGATATTTGAGCTTATATCTTAGTGACATGAAAGAAGCAGGACATTTGAAAATCTGCGAGCAAATTCTTTCAGCCAAAATGAAAGGTTTCTGATTTGGGGAATTAGCTTAGTGTGTTCAAGAGAGAGAAAGAAGTCCAGTGTGTCTGTGGGCTGTGCTGGTGGGGGTGTGGATGGGTGAGTTGGGGAGCAGTAGGAAACCAGGAGAGAATTAGAGAGCTGGCACAACAGAGCTGGAAAACTAATCTTTGTACAAGGGCTACATGATGGGAAGGAAGAAAGATAAAATCATGAATATGAATAGAATAAAAAAGAGATTAGGAGAAAGGCTTTGAGAAGGGCTTTTTTTATAAACAAGGACCTGAAGGCAGAGAAGGAGTACTTACTTGGTTGATATAGGTATGAAGGAAACAACTTGGAGAGATTCATTGAGAAAAACAAGCTTGGATAATGGAATGAGTGGAAAATTGAAGTATTAATTTCATTAGATATTAATATCTGTTTATGATCAGCGCTTATTTATAGACGCCTGGCAAAAGTTAAGGGCAATAGGAATGGCCTGGAATTTAGTTTGATTATATGTACATATGTAATTAAATAGGGCTTAATGACCGCTATGAATTAGAATCACCTGATGCTTAAAGGATACAGCTGCCTGGACCCCGTTCCAGATAAACTAAATTGGAATCTGTGGGCAGTTGGGCCTGGGGTGCTGTGTGTAGTTTTGAGGCACACACCACCCCCAGTGCAGAATCATTACCCTAGAGCAGGTGTTAGCAACCTTGACTGCACATTAGAATCACTTGGTTAAGCTTCAGAAAATAACCCATGCCCAGGTCTCACCCCAATCAATTCATTCAGAATCTTTGGAAGTTAGAGAGTATTAAAACAACAACAACAAACCTTCTGGCCAATTCTAACATGCTGCTGCCCTTAAGGGATACTTTTTAGGGCTACAAAGATAATGAAACCACCTCCTTGCCCTCTGAGTTTACACTCTAAAAGAGAAGGTGTGAATCAATGCAATGTAGTGTGTCCCTCATAGAAACATTAAAAGTAAAAAGTGGAGGAAAATTAGAGGTGAGAGAGATTAATTCTGTCAATGAGGGGTGGCATACTGTGACCAACCTGTCCCAGCTTGCTTGGAATTCTCCTGGTTTTAGCACTGAAATTCAGAGTCTCTACAAACCTCTTAGTCCCATGCAAACTGGGACGGTTTGTCTCCCTATGTGGTAGTAGAAGTTGCAGATGAGAGATTTGAATGGTAAAATGATCCATGTGCCAAGAGGGCCATATGGAGGTACAGGTAGGGGTGGGGAGTCAGTGGCAGGCTGTGAGGACAACGTGCAAAAAGGACAGCATGGGTTGAGGGCTTGGATGCATCAGGAGTTTAGTTTCATTGGTAGAAATGTATGAAGGGATTATGCAAGATGAGTCTGATGAGGCAGTTCAAAATCATCGAGGGTCGCCTTATGTGCCCAGAAGTTTTGCATTTTACCCCAAGGCATTGAGGAGGTTGTTGATAATGTTGAAGCAATTGGTGGGGGAATGTAGTTGTAGTTTTTGACTTTTGATTTTCATCTTAGAGAGATCCCTGGATGAAGGTTTGGTGTCACGTGCTTATTTCCATAGAACACTGCTGACTCATTGGGGGACTAACTCCTTTAACCTCTCTCAACATGCAGATTCATTAGGAAAATGCAGGGGTCACAGTGGCACAGGGCAAACTTCAGATGAAAGCGTTTTCATTACTTCTATGGATTCTTCAGATGAAACAGCCTAGAAGTTGCCACGTATTCAGACGCTGAATCCATGAGTTGGGTCTTAGCCCATCTTGGCTTAGCCACATGCCCTAATAAGCTCATCAACTTGAGTCTTGAGGTAGCAGCTCTGAAGAACAGAGCTTGTCCCCTAACACAGATGGTGCTGGGAAGATTAATGAAGGTTAGCTTCAAAGGGTTTTGTACTCTTGGAGGAAATTTCCTACATAGATGTTTCTTCTATAGTACAAATAATAGTAGAATTGAAGCAAAATAAAACATAACCAATTTTCTCAAGTCAATTATTTCCTTGCTGGAAAAGACCACGTGAATAATAATCCAATTTTAATACCTGAAGCATTGTAATATAACATTAATATTTGGTGGATGATACATTTTGGTGTCGCTATTTTACCAGTTTCTCTGCTTCTTCTCCATGCACTGGCCCATTTAATGGAATGGGTATTGAATACACTCCTTGTTGACTGTCAGCCATATCTCTTAGCTATGTTACTTTCCCTTAATTTAAAACAAAATAAATAAACAAACAATATATCATGCCCTTAGTTAACAACAATATCACAAATAACATAAACAGAAATAATAAAAATAAGTAAATAAATAAATACAAAGTTAAACATTAATCCTTGAAGGAGATATAGCTACATAATATAAATTATTTGGAATGCTTCTGTATGAGAGATTTGTTTCTTTTCCCCATTTACTTATTTATTCAATCACTTATTTATATCAGAATGGTCACATGGATATTTATTTTTCATTATTTTAGTCACATGAACCAGGAATAATGAGCTATATAGCCAGGTGAGGCTAGTCGCTATCATATTGGACTGAACAGTCACAGAGTCATTCCATGACTGCAGAAAATTCTACTGGGCAGCACCTGCTAGAGTATCAGCATCCTAGGAAACAAACAGCATCCTTCATGCCCAAGTTGGAAGGCACTTGTGCAGGAGATCAGCTTCTATGTCCTACCTCCTTCCCTCATCCCAGGTGAAGCTGTTGATTCTTCTTAGTATAACTGGACACCTCCCGAGGGAAATGTAGCTCTTACCAATAATTGCCATGGTATCCCAGGGATGCCCAAATAATACCTTCCTGTATAAGCAAGAAAAGCAACCCATGAGCCTAAGTTTCACTCTATCTTTTCCTTCAGCAGCAACTTAGAGTGGATGCGTTCTGTTTTTCGTTCTTGTCTCAGAATTCTTTCTTGTTAGTCTTGTAATATGGAAGCTTATCCAATTTACATCTGCCCTTCAAGGGCTTATATTTGGTTGAGTATTCTTTTTTTAATCTCTAATTTGATCTGGGACTAATGTCAGATCATTTTTTCACAGCTCCAGTATATATCTCTCGTAAATGCACATCACCCACATCTGAAGACTGAAACAAGGGGGCACGCTGTTGGATAATGCAGCCAAAGTTGCTTGTGCAGTTGTTAAGAGTACAGAGCTATCCTTTAAGAAGAATCTCAGTTTCTGAGTCAGAGCTTGTGTATACTTGGGGCTTATTCAGATAGTCAATGGAATTCTGAAATGCTCTCTGAATTTCTCAATGAAAGCCTCTCTCCACAGAGCTTCTCTTTGCAGGAGGGCAGAGGGGTATGAGTAGAGGGAGGAAAAAACATATGTGGTGTGTGTGTGTGTGTGTGTGTGTGTGCCTGAGCACATATCCAGGATCCAGGAAACAGACAGGGGGCAAGAAGCCACGTGCCTCACTCTCTTTTGCTGTTGTTATTGTTGTTTTGCTTTTCACATTTCCTTTTGAGCAACTTTGTGGCCAGAAGGCTGTATGCTCACGTTGGGCCTAGTTAGCACAGCGGAGAGTGGTCAGTATTGTAAAGACCTTTCCTGTTATGAGAAGTAGGAGGAGTGAATATGATGGATAAACTTGAGGAATGCTAGTGAAATGCCCTTGGAGGCTGAAAATGTTCAAGCCAGCTAGCTTACTGCACCTATCTTTAGGGCTTAGTAGAGCTATGCAGATTTCCCTGACATGACAGTCAAATACAAAGTGATTAGAAGCAGAGGAGAAACAATGACAACCAAAAAGATGAATTGCCTCAAGGAACTTAAATAGAACAATAAAGAAAGTCTCAAATATCGTATCATAGACCTTGGTTTCTGAATGCCCTTAAAGCGCCAGTTACCTGAGATGAGAGACTGAAACCCAGGAGTTTCTTATTAACAACTTAAAGCAAAGCTCAGACCCCTTTATAAATCTTTAATTCATTCAGGGCTTTCACTCTGAGATGGAGTGTTGTGTGATTCTTTCCCCTGATGGTACTGAAGAAGACCTGATTTGGAAACACCACAATAAAACTAACTCAAATTCCCAAAGCAGAAAATGCAGAAGCAGACATTAGTTCTTCTTCAATATAGTGGAGATTTTCTATAAATTTAACTTCTGATTAGAAAACTTCTTACATTGGAAAATTTCAGCAATGGACTTTCAGTAATAAGCCAAATAAAGGTCTGCTTGAGGTCGAATGAAATTTAGATGAAAAGTCTGGGATTATCAAAAAGAATGAGGGAACTTCAAGTTTCTGTACATTCAAGGTCAACGGGTTGGATTCTTTCGTTTTTGATTTTTATGGCAGCACATAATTTCTGTTCTTAGTTGGCTCCCTGCTTTTTTTTAAGCAATAAATTTTGGGTTATGATAGTAAACCTCACTTGTAATGAAGCCTGTATCTCTCCCTATCTGAATATTTCTATAGCACCTATCACTTTAGCACGCCAGAGATCACTTCCTTTTATAGAAAATAACAAAAAAAATGTAACATGATCATTTGATTTTCTGGTAATAGTTTATAGGAGGATGTTAATCCAGTCATTTAGCTATTGAGAAACTGAGGCATAAAGAAATAAAGTCAATAGTAAACAAGTCCTATTGAACTCATCCTCCTCTAAAATGGGATGCAATACTCATGAAGCATCAACTTCTATGCGTAGTTTGTCATTTAATTCATAGCACATACTCTTTGTACCCACTGTGGGAAAATCATTCTGGTACTGCCTGTGTTCCTCTCTGTGTTGTTGCCTTGAATTCTGATGTCATTACTATACCTTTCTTATTAACTCTTTTCAATCAGTTTGTGAATTATTTAAGGGCAGAGATAGCACTTTGAGCTTGTGTGTTTCTCTGTCATAATGCTTAGCATATATACTCAAACACCGTTCAATCCAAATGACAGTTGTGACAAGAGGTGCCCACTGGGCCATTGCTGGGGACCTCTAGTTTTTACTCAAGGGCTCTCACTTGTTCTGTGGTTTTATAAAGGAGTGAGTAGAGGCTGAAGGTTTTGGGGGAAACCAGAGAGAATTCTCATTCTACAAGATTTTTCCTGTAGAAAAATGGTGGATGATGTCTACATTGTTCCTCCTGTGGAAGACTTACCTTTTATTCATTCCATATTGAATAAAAGGAAGGACTCTATGGAAGGGATTTATGGCTGAAAGCTTCCTTAATTATAGGCTAGTATAATAAGTCCTTCCACTATCTTAATGATTGGGGAATTAAGAAGCTCCTTAATAGAAATTGACAGGATCCATTGTCATTGCAAAGAAGGTTCTGTTATGGTCTGGAGTACCCTCCTAACCATCCCAGGATTTAGCGTTCCCCAAAGGCTCATTAACATCTCAGACCATAAGGTCTCTGAAGGAAGCAGTAATGGTCCACCTCTTTATGATCTGAGGATAATGACTGCATGACATCCGTATCCACTGAGATGATAATAGCCCTGTAAAAACTGTTATGATGTCAGCAGAAGAAAAAGAAATCTCATTTACACTTTATAATCTTTGGTTTCTAATATACCACAGTATCTAAATTATACTAGAATTATTTTACAAATCTGGCTTAATAGTGGCAGTGCATATGATACTCTGAAAAAATCAAAATTCTCTCTTAAAACAGCTGTTATCACCCTTATATCACTGCATAAATGAAGGGGAAGATTACTAATGCTCTCATAGTACTGAAATACTTATGAGTAATGGAATAAAATACAAAGACTTAAATTTCCCTAATTTACATACTCATTTACTCCTGGGAGTGAAAAGCAGTTCTGTTTTTAGAACGTTCCAAAACAGCAGAGAGAAAAGCCCATAGTAGTAATAATCCTAATAGGAGTTATTGTCAACCCATACTGAATACATATTATGCATTATGTCCTATGATAAGTAATTTTCCTGCAGCATCTCCTTTTAATCCTTGCAAAAGCATCTCTGAGATGGGCACCCCCATTACCCCTACTGTACAGATAAGAATAGAAAAGTGCAGAGTGGTTAAGCATCTTGTCTATGATCATCCAGACGGTCCACAGTCAAGGTGGGATTCAAACTCATTCAGCCAGACTTCAGAGTCATGCCGTGATTACCAGGATTGTGTGTTAGGAAGAGTGGTAAATTTCTGAATCAGGAGAAATGGACTCATGCTTGGCCACTAACTGTGCGACTTAGGACAAATTCTTTCACCCCTCCAGACTTTCGGACTAGTAAATCTTTGGAAGCATTTTTCAACTCCAACATTTTTACTGACAAGGACATCACAATAGCAGAGCTGAAAACAGAATTTTCACATCATTCCCACTATGGCTGCCGGTATTTACCGGTAGTGATATCATTGTTTTCCCATTATAATCCAGTTCAGCTGAACAGTTTTCCCCTTTGGTGCCAAATTGTGGATTTTAACATAACCTAACTGTTTATAGGAAGCATATGAGAAAAGCTATCTTCTGTTACTGTTTAACTTTGTAAAGTACACAACACACCAGTTTTTCCATCAATCTCTATTTGACTCTGAACAAGGGAAAAATGGAGATGAATATAAACAGAAATCTATTAGTCAAATGCTAGTATTGCCTGTTTATAGCTCTAAGAATTTTCCGGTGTATAAACATAAGAAAGCAAGTGAACATTTTAAAGAGATTTCTCTTTTGACTTATATTTAATAAAATTAGTAGAAAAAGGGGAATCTTAGAATAAAAAAGCACTGTAGGGGTTCTTCCAGCCTTAAGCTCAGTTAGCTATTTGTCAGAACTCAATCTGCAATACCCACATCTTTCCACTAGAGGGGTGAATTGTTCCTAATGAATAAGGCCTCTGTTTGGGGAGGGTACAGCCTAGGGCTGATAACTTATTGTACGATAATATTGTGGGCTCTGAAGATACACTTGGAGTGGCTTTTACCATAACATTCCTACTCAGTGAAGCTAGCTAGAGGATAGAGAGTTCTTGAAAAGAGATTTTAAATATCAAGCCTTAATGGACATACAATCTATTTTGATATGAAATTATTTAGGCAATGGATGGAAAGAATTTGACCATTATACCCAAGATGTAGCAAAAGAAGATAATTTGGCTGCATGATGACCTGAAGATGGGGACTTCTGAATATCTGAGGAGAAGCTCACTGAGAACCTCAAAGCATTTACGGCTTCTACAATTGTTTTGCAGCAAAAGAGTCATTACAATTTTTACACAAAACATGGTTCATTAGGACAGCAATAGGTCCAGGAATAGAGTCCAAGATACTCTACTTTGTTTTTGAAGGTGAAGGGGATGCATTACTGCAGAGTTTATATCCTCTTTGCTACTGTGCTCACCAGAGACGATGAGCATCTGACTCCAGCAGGCAAAATGTTGAAGGATAGAAGTGCCATAATCTAAAGGATTGGTTAAAAATGTATATTAGTATATCCTGACAACCACTGTTTAAAAAGTAAAAACCAAAAGCTAGTTTCTAATGTTCTGGCAAAAGCAGAAATGCTTTAAACAAATTTCAAGGTCTTTCCAGTCCAGTGTTGTACTTTGGCTTTATGTGCACAGAATATAGTCATCCTTTTGACATGCTGCTGTTGAAAGAGATGCAAAGATATAAAAATTCATGGAAAGAAGGCAGTTCAAAGGAGACATATTATTAAAAGAAAAAAAAAGCAGGTCAAATGTTAGGAGTTTATTCTCTAGTAGTTTCCAAACTTCACAAGGTTTTCTAAGGATCCTTTCCCAAGGAAACTTCAAATGGAACTTTCCCTCAATACACAGTCCTTTCTGTTTGTGGCATGGGACAGTTTCTGATACATAAAGAAATATTAGCTGGAAGTCGGGATAGCTTTTAAATTTGTGACAAACACATACACACACAGAGCCAGTCCTCATTATTCACAGATTTTGTATTTTTGAACTTGTCAACTTGTTAAAATGTATTTGAAACCTCACAGTCAATACTTATGGTATATTTTGGTCATTCACAAACCTGCACAGAGTGGAGAAAATGTGAGTTGCTGATGTTCTGAGCTAAGTCTAACATGGTGATGCTTTGTTTCCTTGTTTCAACTCTCATACTATAAATAAGCGTCCTTTCATGGTCTATTTAGGGCCACGTTCTTCAAATTTTTGTGAGCTTTTTTTTGGTGATTTCGCCATTTAAAATCATCCCCAAGCACAGCACTGTCTAGCGTTCATGAGTGCAAGAAGGCCGTGATGTGCCACAGGGAGAAAATACATGTGTCAGGTAAGCTTCGTTCAGGCAGGAGTTGCAGTGCAGCTGGCTGTGAGTTCAGTGTTATTGAATCAACAATATTATTGGGTAAAGTGTTTTAAAACAGAAATACAGATAAAACATGGTAATGTATTTATGGGTTGACAAAAATATTGTGACCAGAGTCTCATAGGAACCTAACTCTGTATTTCTCCTAGGAGCAGTGGTTCATAATTGATTGATTCAGTTTTTGTGAAGATTTTATAGACATAGTGACGTGTGTATAATGAGAACCACCTGCAGAGAGAGAGAGAGAGGGAGAGAGAGGGAGTGAGGGAGAGAAAGAAAGAGAGAGGAAGAAGGGAAGAGAGAGGGAGGGAGAGGGAGAGCAGAGAACAGAGAAAAGAATGAAAAATGTGAGTATTAAAATGGTATTAAAATGTCTTTTGTTTTGGAATATTCATCTCTGCTGACAAAGGCATTTATTTTAATTTTTGCATTAAATCAAATTCAATTGAAGTAGATCAAATACTTCACAACCGTAAGAGAAGAAAAAAACAGCATGCCAGCAAAGGCTGGTTTGAAATCATTAACAGCAATTCAGTGTTTACTTCATAGCTGACTATGAAGGAATTCCCTTAAATATGAGTAGTGAAATATCAGAACAGAGAAGAAAGAAGCTGAAATACATCAGCAATTATAAAAAATGGAGATGTGGATTCCACATTAAGGATATGTCTGCCAATAGCAGAGACTTAGGTTCTAGGCTGACCTGAATTCCATCCCAGCGCTGCCAGTTACTACAAATGTGATCTTGGGTGATTGATATAAAATCTTTAGCCTCAATTTCTTCATATAAAAAATGGAAATAAGATAGTTTCTGTGAAGTTTATGTAATTTATGTAACACACGTAGCATAGTGATTATTTTACCTATGAGCATTGTTTCCCTTTTTTCCTTTTTGCTAATGTAGTGTTTGTTTGTTTTTTCATGTCTCACATTTGAAGGAAAATGAGACCATGATTCAAAACTTTTTATTTAGGATAAGTCATTTATTGTATCCAGCCTCATCCAGGTCTGCAGCAATTCCCTAAAATTCCTGTGTGGGTCCTTTGTCAGCTCCTGTACCCATTTCCTACAATAGCTATCTGGAACTATCTCCAATCTCCTCATGCTTCTCCCCTACCACTTCCTCTGCTCCTCTTTATAGATAGCCTGGATGCCTACTTCAGAGAAAATAAAGACTTTCAGAAGAGAATTCCTTCAGCTTCCCCTGCCCCATCTCTTATGACCAAATTATATGCATTCACCCTTATCATTTGTTATATATCTTTTACTAGGTTCTGGCCAATTTGTGGAGTGGTATGTTAACTGCTTCACATATTTATCTTGTTTAATCCACACAACAGCTTTTTGTAGTAGTTATGACCCTTGCTACTCCAAGTGTGCTGAGTTGAGGAAGATTCTAGGCTAAATCAGAGGATGAAGTGAAAGAGATCTGTGATGAATTACTAAGTGTGCTGTGGGCACATGAATAGGTTTTGGTGGTCCTTATGCCACGCAGCTAGCGTCTCAATTCTTGCCAATGTTTCAGTCTCCTAATTGAATTCTTCTCTCTCCGCCTGCCCCTTAAATGTTGGCATTACCCAGTGTCATGCCATACCTTTCCCTTTGTGACTACCACTTCAGTTGCATGGATTGACTCAATCACCAATGCCAGACACTTGGGAATCATTCTCAAATTGTAGCTTTCCCATTACCCTGCATAGTCAATCAGTCAAAAAGTCCTGTTGATGTGATGCAGACAATATCTCTGAGATCTGTCCTTTCTCTTCTTTTTCTCTACCATTAACTTTGCTCAGATTCATATCATTTCTTACATGGCTTATTGCCACAGGTTTCTAATGGGTCTTCCAGCTTTTTATCTTGATCCCTGCAATCTATTCTCCCCAGTACTATCAAATGTGAATCTTTCTGAAACAGAAATCTGATATCACTGCTTTGCTTAACTTCCCACAATGCCTCCTTATGACTCTTGCCTAAAGGAACATCTCCTTGGTTAGCTCATAAAAGTCTTTCTGGTCTGTCCCTTGCCTACCTCTACAGGCTTTCTTCTCATCATTTGCCCTTAATGCTCACTGTTTTGTTTTTTGTTTTTTTTTTAGGCACATCTGACCACTTTCAGCTCCTTAAACATGATAACATACTGTCTCTTGCCTCCAAGACTTTGTACTTGTAATTCCTCCTTACTGGAACCCTCCATCTTTTGGCTGTCTAGCTAACCTCTTCATACTTTCAAGAATGCACCTCGGGCTTCCCTGGTGGCACAGTTGTTGAGAGTCCTCCTGCCGATGCAGGGGACACAGGTTCGTGCCCCGGTCCGGGAAGATCCCACATGCCGTGGAGCAGCTGGGCCCATGAGCCATGGCCACTGAGCCTGAGCGTCCGGAGCCTGTGCTCCGCAATGGGAGAGGCCATAACAATGAGAGGCCCAGGTACCGCAAAAAATAATAAAAAAAAAAGAATGCACCTCAAGGGGAATTCCCTGGTGGTCCAGTTGTTAGGACTCTGTGTTTCTACTGCAGGGGCCGAGGTTCAATCCCTGTTCAGAGAACTAAGATCCTGCAAGCCATGCGGTGTGACAAAAAAAAAAAAAAAAAAAAAAAAAAAAGTCTTAAATACCACCTACACCAAGAAATGTTCTTTGAACAAAGCCCCTTACAACGTGTATTAAATATCAATATTTCTGAAAAATCCCACTCTTAACTCTCATGTGTATATATATATATATATATATATATATATATATATATATAATTTTATTGAAGTATAGTTGATTTACAATGTTAACTTTCTCATAGAACTTCACACATTGTTTTGTAATGGTCTATTCACTTGTTTGTCTCAGTCTTTGAGTTCACTCAGAAGCAGATGGTGACACAAGAATTTGAGTACAAATAGTTTATTAGGAAGCTGAGTCCAGGCAACTCTGGTAGGGGAGTGGAGAAGTGAGTCAGGGGAAGGAGGAAAGCCAATAAAGTGTGCGTCATCATACAAGTTACCATTTTGGCAACCAGAGCATAAATCAGCTGAGGAACTCTGGAAATCAATGTCAAACATATGTCTCAGTTGTTTCAAATGGAGGGTGAGGGAGCTGATTATTTATACACCAATATCCACTCATCACTGTTTTGAGGGGCTATTGCTAATGGTATGAGAGCGTTGGTTGACAGGAGGTAATTCCAGGGCACCATCAGCCTGCTGTGTACATAAGCCCTTAGCAAAAAGATGAAGATACTGAGTTAGAAGTTAGGCTGGTGTGCACAGAAATATAAGGCCTGAGAGAATATGGACAGAAACTGACAGCCCACGCAACTACTTGTATAATAACCTACTTGAGAACTAGGGCCAGATAACTGAATGTTTAATGTTAAAATATTAACTTCTCCAATGTAGCACATGTAGTAAATCTTAAGTAAATATTGCAGTCCAGTTTTGTCTGACTTCAAATTCTGAACTCCTTTGCTCACACCAGACAGCCACCCATCCCAACACAAAATAGGAGAGAGGATGAAAATGAAGAGTGTAAAAAGAAGCTTACTATATAAAACAGGTACACTTGGGTGCTTTAAGGATGCTAAAATGTGCTTAGAAAATTTCAGTTCAGCTTATTATGTGCAAGGAACTAGGTTCTTTCCTGTGGGATCACAAGGACTGAGAGACGGCCTCATCCTTCAGTATCTCACAACCATTTATGTGTGTTTGTATTTGTATATATGAGTGGGTAAGTGTGTGTGGGGGGTGGTATAGTAGGCAGGCAGATATGCCAGTTCAAGAAAATTTTCAAGAAAAAGATGCCCACTCCACCAATCCAATTTTTTTTTTAATCTTTTAATGCTTCACCATGGACATAAACACTTTTCTGGAATGAAATTGCTTATCAGGGATAAACCATAGTATAGTGAAAAGAGCAGTCAATCAGGTGTCAAAAGTCATGGATTCTCAGCTTGACTTTGCATCAAGTTGCTGTGTGACTTTGGATTCATACTGATTTTCCTGGCCTCAGTCTCCTTATCTGTGGAATGGAGTGGTGGTGAAGGGGCTTTATTATTTTAGGAGCTGTAAGGTGACTTCCAGATTTATAGCTGCTGTGCCATGCCTGAAAACAAGCTGTAAGCCAGGCAGTGTCAAATGAATATTTTTTCATTTCTTTTTTTCCAAAATGAGTTTTGTGACAGTTTAGTATTTACTTTTTCAAAGAATCTTTGCATTTTCCTTGTAATGATTAAAGGTAACTCATTGATATTCCAAAGAGGACATTTGTTAAGCTTTTATTTCACAGTATGACCCCTTGCACATTAATAGTCAGAAAACTAAGACTTAAATAAATAGAAATTACTGTTTGTCCCAAGGATTAAAGGAGAACAAGTTTGTTATTCTCAAATAGATTTCACAAAGAATATTAGAAGGCCATGTGTAAGCTTTATAATAGGACAGAACAAGTTCAATTTTCCAAATTAAGGCCTCAGAAGAGAAAGCTTAATATATAAATAATATATATTTTTAGAGTACATATATTAAATTATAATTAATTATGTGTATATTTATATAGTGTATAAAGTTTTTAAATAAAAGAATATACATATATGTAAATAAATACACCCAACAAGATGAGATTCAAATATTGCATCTTATGTTTGTCTGGTTTATTTCAGATCAGAGAATAGCAATAAATATCTAGTAGATTCCCCAAAATATTGTTGATTATTTATTGAGTTTTTTCTGCTGTTAGGAGCCCCCCCCCAAAAAAAAAATAAAAACTTTCTGTAGTAGGTTCACAACCTTTTAATTTCTTAGCATCTTGAGTTGAAAACAACTCAAAAATGAAAAACATAGAATTAGTCCCCAGAATAAGAGAAGGCATATACATGACTAGAAATATTGAAATTATCTATATCGTATATTAATTATATATTTAATAAATTATGTATGTTATGTATATGTTAATACATATTATTAAAAATGTATTAGAGGTGTTAAGATTGCTCTCATGTTACGAGCCAATCTTATGTGAGGTCTACTCCCCAACCTGTTTTCTGAAGTTTGTATTTCTTTCTCAGAGATGCTCAATAATCATTACGTTTTAATTGTAGTACAAGGCCCCAGCTGGAGGCTACATTTTGGTTCCTTTGGCAGAGGAAGCCCTGTCTGGGAGAAATAAAGTTTGGGAGAACATAAACATGGCTGCTGAGGCACTAATTTCTGCCTTGGACCCTAGAATTCTGTTTAAACCTTATGAGAGTGAAAATGCAGACAGAAATCTAAGACAGTGTTTTCACATGCTACTTCCTTTATTGAGGAGAGCCCTTCCACAAAATCCCTGATCTCCTAGGTAAAATTATGCATAATTCATGTTTAAGCTTTTGGGGTCACTTACTATGGGAAACATTTCCCTACATCCTTCCCAACTTCTGATCAGAACAGATATTTATGTTATTCACTCTATAGCTCGCTACACTTCTTCATAGTACTCATCACATTAATAATTGACTCTTAGAGTCTTTCTCCATGGCAGCAGCAACCAGGCTTATCTTGTTCCCTGATATATCCTCAGAACCCAACATGATGCTAAATTATATTTGTTAAATGAATGATGAATGGTCTAAGCCTGGCCCAAAGAAGAAACCCTATCAATTGAATATCTAATTAATCTTTGACCATTTCAAAAGTAAGGAGGTCACTAACTTGCAAATAGGTCATTTTGATTTTGAACATTTTATAATAACAGAAAGCAAAGGAAAATATAAAACAAGATCACCAGGAAATAAATTTTATAACAAGTTAATTGGCAAAAATTGTCTGTTAATACCAAGTGTCCGATAGATTATAAATCAACATGATCTCAAACACATTGCTCGTATAGGCATATTGGAAGACAAGTTGGCATTATCTCTCATGGCCCAGTAGTTCCACTCTTACATATAGACCCAAGAGAAATACTTCCACATTTACCATAAAAGGCATGTATGAGAATGTCCATAAGAAGTGCTATGCATAAAAGCAAAAGACCAGAAACAACTAAATGCCCCCTAGTAGGACAAAAAATAAATAAATAAATTATAATAAATATATTTATATAATGAAATATTAAACAGCAGCAAAATAAATAAACTCAGCTACATACAAAAACATGAATGAATTTCAATAATAGGATACTGAGCAAAAATGTCCCAGATGACATGCTGAAAAATACCCTTTATTATAGTTAAAATTAGGACCTAAAGGAAACACATATACTTGAGGTATATCTGCGTACATAATAATATAATTCTAAGAAACAAAAAAATGATAAACACAAGACCCAGGATAGTTCTTACATCAGAGAGTGGGCAAGTCAGAGGGCAAGGAGAGTGTTTCAAGTCTTAGGTTGGATACTGCATTCACAAATTTTCATTATAATACCACTACAATTGGATGCATGAATTCATGCATGAGTAGATGAATAAACCAACAAACAAATAAGCAAACAAGCAAATAAGTGAGTGACGAACATGAATATATTACTATTCACAATCCAAATGTACCAAGGTTTGTGGTTAACACCATTTTGTGCATCTGAAGTCCATTAATACTTAGAGCAAATTATGAGAGATGACATTTTTTTACTTTAATTGCCAAGATTTGATTATTTTTCTGAAAGAGACCAAGATCAAATACCAGTCTTTCAAACAAGCAGAAAAATTCCTGAATCATGGTCTTATTCTGTTGTTTTGGTTCATTCATCCATTTATTCAACCTCATTCTAGAAATATTTACTGAGCATTACTATGTACTGGCAACTATATTCAGTATACTGCCATCAAGAAGTTTAAAAACCCAATCCCTAAGACACAAACTAAGGTTCAATCCCAGAATCAGAATAAACAAATAATTATTGTAACGGTAAATGCTTCAAAAGTAGAAGTAAATCATATCTACTGTGGGAGGATTCTGAATGCTTCCAAAGTGAAACTCAAAGATAGAAACTAATCTTGGTTATCTGAGGAAACTTCTCAGGTGAAAGGACATTTGAATTGAGCCCTGAAGAATGCATAAAAGATATTTAGGTGAAAAGGAAAGTATTTCAAGTAAATAAACAGAATGCCAGAACACCTGGAAATGAGAGAATGACTCGTTAAATGAGAGAATGACTCATTAAATGAAATAAAGTAAGTCTGGTATGGTCAGAGACAATGAGAAGAATAACAAGAGACAAAATCAGTGAGGTAGGCTTAGTCACATTGATGAAAACCTTGAAAATTATGTTATAAAGTCTGAACCATACCCAGGAGAAATGGAAGTCCATTTAAATTTTACAGCAGAAGTATTGTAATAGTGGATTTCCACTTCTTAAAGATCTTACTTTCTTATAGATGAGGAAAGAATTGGAAGAGGGACAGGAGTGGAGGATAGGAGATCAGTTAGGAAGCTCTTTCAGTGTTTCATGGGAAGAATGACAGATGCTTTGATTTAGGGATTTGTGATGGAAACAGGAAAAAGTAGTCAACTTTGAGAGATATATCAAAGGAAGAATATATAGAACTTGGTTTCTGATTAAGATTATTCTTTACTTTTGTTGTTCTTTTATTGTTTTAGTCTGGTATACATAATATTTCTATTTATTTATTTATTTATTTATTTAGATTTATGGCTACATTGGGTCTTTGTTGCTGTATGCGGGCCTTCTTTAGTTTTGTTGAGCAGGAGCTACTCTTCGTTGCAGTGTGCGGGCTTCTTATTGTGGTGGCTTCTCATTGCAGAGCACGGGGTCCAGGTGCATGGACTGCAATAGTTGTGGCTCGTGGACTCTAGAGCACAGACTCAGTAGTTGTGGCACATGGGCTTAGTTTCTCCATGGCTTGTAGGATCTTCCCAGACCAGAGCTCAAACCCGTGTCCCCTTCATTGGCAGGTGGACTCTTAACTACTGTGCCACCAGGGAAGTCCCCATAAGTATTTCTTATTTACCATGCTTAAGATTCACTGGTTTTCCTGTGTCTCAGTTTATTAGTCAGGGTAATTAACACTAGCTGCTGTAAAAAATAACCTCCAGAGTCATTGATTTAACATACTACAAGTATTATTTCTTGCTCATGCAAGTTTAAATGCAGATGTTCCTGGGTAGTGGCTTTCCTTGGCTATTATCCTCTAAGGAAGAGCTCTGAAATCCAGGTTTCTTCAAGTTTGACATGATTTCATCATGTTTAGTGGAGAGAGAGAGAGAAATTGGGAATGGGAAATGTGCACCTACTTGTAGCTATATAAGTCAGAAAGTGACCATTTCATTTTTTTTTCTGCTTACGTTCTTTTTTTGAGAACTAGTTGAATGGCTCTCCTAAATGCAGGGGGGCTTGAAAAACTAGGTTACTGTGCCAAGAGCAGTCTCCCACACTGAGAATTAGAATTTTTGAGCATTTCACAGCTATTAACCCTCCAAATATTGTCTCTAGCTCATTCTTTGTATTCTCTCCTTCTGAAACTCCATTTAGAAGCACATGACTACATTACCTTCCATATTTTAAAACAATCTTTCATACTTGACACCTCTGCTCCTTTGTGCTGGATCTTAGGTATTTTTTTAAGGTTTCTTCCAGGTTACTAATTCTCTTTTCAGCTGTGATTAATCTTACATTTCACACTTTTACTGAGGTTTTTAATCTTAATGATTACACTTTTTTATTTTGAGAATTTCTATTTTTTCAACTCTGCTTTTGATAGTCTAACTTCTTGTTGTGTTTCAATTCTACTTTTTATTTATTTTTAAAAAATGTTTATTTAAATTTTGTAGCTGGGAATTTCAGTATCAGAAGTTCCTGGGAAGTCTACTTCTATTATTGGTTGATTCTTCTGACTTTTATTCTGGTGGCCTGTTTCCCTTTGTGTTATTAATTTTGAATTACAAATTCTTGTTCAAATGGTTGGGCTTTATCTGGAGAAATTCTGCAAGCGTTTTATTAGAGCACATTTTTCCAGAGAATATCTATGTTTGCTTCTGCTTGACACACTAGGGTTCTACTAACCTGAAGTCATTTTGAATTCATTATTTTTTAGCATATATTTTGTCAAATCATATAAATAGTATAAATAATTCCAACTCCACTTAAGGGATGGCTTGATTTTAATAAATTCTCAAGAGAAACTTTTGTGTTCATCTAAGTCTGAGCTAAAATATATGTTTCCTTTGTTTCTCCCTTTCCTTTCAGACAGATTTTTTCTTCTGGTCCATACTTTCACATGACCCCTTAAGGACTCTGGCTTCAAATTCTAAATCCTTAGCTTGAGTGAGCCCAACATCACTGAAACACAAGTCTCTGGGTGACAGAAGATTTTACATGCAGTCAGGGTAGGTATGCCTTCATCACCCCATTTATTTTCTTATTTTCAGCTTCTTTTATGATCTTGTCCCCATAGAGAAACTTCTTTTTACTTTCAAATTCAGCTATGTATTTTAAAAGATGATTATTATATTACAATTCAATACTCCTAGATGTTTCATAGCAGAAAACTTTTTGGGTATCTAGTTAGCCACGTTTCCATGTGTGGCAGTTCCTTGTAACTAATCAGAAAGATAGAAAATCCTCATATATATACTTCCACAGTTTCATTTATATTGCTGACTGCTAAAGCTATGTGTTTTTCTATTTTTCTAAACCACTGATTAGTGTTCCCAATTTCATCACAGTTACCTCAAACTCATTATATTTAAAATACTATGTCTTGTCTTCCTCTTTTCCCACTTTGATTCTCCCACATCTGTTTTTTGCCTGACTCTCACATCTCTTTCTCATAGTTAGGTCCATGAGAGCAAGCTCAGTTCTGCCACATTCTTTGAGGTTTTCTAGACTGAGCACTATGTATTTCCAGCAATCTAAGTGCCACCATCCAATGAAAATCATAATTAAGCCATATTTCCTAATCTTAGGATCAATAGCTCATTGCTAATGAAAGAACATTAAAGACACCCCTACACTGTGAGTTAGCCCAAAACACTGAGTTTTCTCTTAGTATTCATTGGTAATACTGGGTGGGGATGCAGACAGAGGGACCCCTTTATTTCAAAAAGGACCATTGGTACTGACAAAGGGAAGTGACAACAATGAGGGAAGTGATAGTAATGTCACATTCTAGCAGAAATGTCAAGGTCAAGTCACAAGGCAGAAAAGCAGCAGATTCAGGGTAGTTGGTAGGGATGAGGTTGGCACTAGTAGCTTTATCAGAATTTGAATGGCTGCCAAAGAAATCATATGAGGTACTTGGGACTCTGTCTGAAGAAAGAGGGAGTTAGAATGCTTATATATTAGAAATTACATTGAATGGAAACTCAGAGCCACAGACCATATTTATGACTATCACGGATGTTCTCTTTCAGGCTGGAATAATATGAGTTATCTAAATATTACTCAAGTACACTTCAAGAGGAAAATTGTAATATAAATAAATAGAGTAATACAAATAAATGCTGTAAGAGTATAGAGAGCTGGAGATGTAATTGTGGGTCCCTGAGAACAAAGAAAACTGATGCATTTTGGCCATTTCAATGAAGAATTAAATTACATGCATATAAAAAAACGTGGTTTGGGATTTCTCACACTGAGACTATTTGAAATGGTTATTCAAGGTAGGATTTTCCTAAAACAACAGTATTAGGATAGACATCATTATTTTGTAGTAGCCAAAAAAAAAAAATATTCAAAATCTCAGTGGCTAAGCTCAGCAAAGTTTATTTCTCATTCAGGCAAAGTCTACTGCAAGTCTAGCACTTTTTAAGGGCAGCTTTTCACAACAGAACTGTTTTTTTCAATTCTCTGTAAGATGATACATATGATCATCATTCTAGATGCATAAGAGAGAAGTCAATTTGCCCTCACAAATTAGGGCTTAATTGTCTCTTGGGGCCTCAACTGTAGGGCAACTGTCCTCCACTTACTAAGGCAACCATCTAGGCTGAGGAATATCCCATCATCCTATGCCTGTGTAGACACATGATCTACTCAGTCAATGTGGTAGAGGAAGAAGAGACAGTTGGAAAGGTATTGACCAGCTCTTTTCTACTTCTTCCCAGAAATTCACATGTTATATCTGACCACAGCCACTGGCCAGATCTAGTCTCATGAATTCCTCCAATTGCATGATGACTGAAAATTAGAATGAACCAGATATTGGTGAACACTAGTAATGTCTACCAAAACAAATTATGGTGATAGTTAGGAAATAATGAAGTCTGGCTTTGATTTGGGCAAGAAAAAAATCAGATATTGAATGTTTTTTAAAAGAATCATGAGAAGCAAATTCTTTAAAGATAATGTGATTTTCCTACCAACAGAGAGAAGGCAGTCTTAGGATTTTATATGACGGGAATAAGTAATATGGCTACAAACTACTAAAAATACTTTGTGAAACCACACTTTTAGAATTAGTACATAAAATGTCAATTTAAATATACATTCCTTGTGGAGTTACTAATCAACAAGTATAATGTCTCAGTTAAGCAAGTAATAGTGTTCTAGAGATCTGCTGTACAAAACCGCACCTGCAGTTAACGATACTGCATTGTACTCTTAAATTTCGTTGAGGGCTGATCTCATGTTAAGTGTTCTTACAGCAACAAAAAGAAAAAAAAAGAAAGAAAAAGAAAAAAGTTGGAGGATATATGCCAAAATATTGTCAATGTTTATTACTTCAATGATAGGATTAATTTTCTTCTAGTTCCTCTGTATTTTCTAAATTTTTGACAATGTTCATGTATTGGTACATATATAATGTATTCTTGTATGTAACACTACAATGTATATGTATTTCTATGATGTATATGTATTACTTTGCAAAGTAAATATATATATATGAAGAAATAAAAAAATACATTCTTGATTCAAACATTAGAAGTGTGCAAAAATCTTTTAAAATATGTTCTAAAAGTTGGCTTTATTTTAAAACTTTGAAAGTTACATTGATATTTATGCATTAGAAAACATAAATATTATAAAATATAAAGTGAAAATATCTTCCTATTTGATCATGTTATGTGGCAGTTCCATTTCTAAAATATGGAAAGTTTTGATTTGTGCAAGTGTGCGATTTACCAAAGATTGTACAATGAACACAAAACAAAGTCTGATGAAAATCTCAGTTAATTTTGACACAAAAACTTTGCTCTTTTCATTATAACATATATGTGTATAGAGTAAATTAAAATATGCAATTACTTTTTGTAATTGAAAAATGCTGTTCAAATTAAATGATGTACATAGATGCACTTCAAAAATTCTTAATACTGTATTAAAGACAAATATTATTCACATTTTCATATATTCCTTCATTACTAAGGAGCCTAATGGTATATGAGAATCAAACACAAAATATTCCCTGGTCTCTCTCTTTCCATATCTTTTCTCTATTTATTTCAGTCTTAAATCCAAGTTCAGCAATATTTCTTTATGGTCCTAAGATGTCTGCCTGCACCTCCAAGGGCTACTACACCCTTTGTATATATGTAGAAAAGCAGAGTGTACCTCTTCTCTCAACCATGGAGCCAAAAAGTCCAAAAAGTCTTGGACTTCATTTTGATTGGCTCTTAGGTCATGTACTCACCCCAAAATAATTTTGCTGTGGCCAAGTGGCTAAGATTTTACAAGGCCCACCTCTATGACAGGATAGAAGTCAGCTTCTCTGAGGCATGTGGGCTGTGAGGTGGAAGAATTAATATCTGAGCCAAAAGTAGGGTACTGTACCAAGAACAAGGGAATGGATGCTAAGTAGTCCGAAGTGGCCAACGTTAATAATACAGGTATACCGTGATGAGGACCTAGACTATGATAGGGAAAGTGGGATGACAGTGATAATTAATGCACTGGTTTTGATGATGGCTTGAAATGGGAAACAATATAGACACTGGACTTAGTGATTGATAAAGAGCATTTGAAAGCATAAAAGTTAGGGAAGATGACCATGTCCATTTGCAGATTGTCAGATATGTCACTTTGAAGACTCTTGAACAAGAGAAAAGGTAGCAATAATGCCCTCACTGGCGAATCATTTTTAAAGACAAATATCAATTTTCTAAGTAGTTGAAGTTTGCAAGTGACAGATTGTGTAAACTATTTTTAATATAAATCATTATAAAAATGAATTATTCACCTACTTATCTTCCTAAAAAGAGTTGTATTTATATGTAATTTAAGTCTTTCTCCATGATCTTGGGCCACCATTTCTAAGAGAAAAGGACATTCTAAGAGATAGGATATCTTCTACCCTCTTTTGTTTTCCTTTTATTTCTTCTATCTCGCTATGAGGCATTAGCTTTCTCTTTTTGCACCTGTCTCATGCAGTGTCCTACTCTCCTAATTTTCTGCCTCTAATATGGTACAAAAGGAAAAAATATAGCCATGCTTGCTGAAATTTTTTGTTAAACCAGTCAATAGGCAGCAAATTAGGGTCAATAAAGACTGGATTTAGGATTGGGGCTATGATACAGCTATTATGAGAGCCTTGAAGTATCTTAGACTTAACTCCAGATTCAAGCCTTCAGTTAAAGGTTAAGATACTAGAAGACTTCTGGCTAGATAAGAGAGATATTGAACTGAGTTAATACTGATTAATAATTAATATTTGTAACTGGAAACATTACTTCTTTCTATACCTCTGTTGGATATGTAGAGGGGATCTGCCAAGGCTAACATACAGGGTGTAGGGCAAACAAAACAAAACAAAACAAAAATAAAGAAGAAACAGTCCTACTAGGTTTCAGTATGGCTTTGCTACTTGCAAGCTGTGTGGCTGTAGACAAGTCACTTATCTTCTCTAAGCCTCAGTTTCCTCATCTGTAATGTTGGGAAAATAGGAAGATGCAGTGTACACAGAAACATTTTAAATGCACTCAGCCTCCAAGACAGTGTAGTGGATCATGGTATACTATTCTAGGTAATAAGAACATGGAGGCGAATGAATGCCCCTCATCAAGCTTACCTTCTAGTGTAGAAAACAGATATAAATGGCAAACACAGATCAAAAGACAAGTGTTGGCAAATATGTGGAGAAATTGGAGCCCTTTCGTACTGTTGATAAGGATGTAAAAATGGTGCAGCCACTATGAAAAATATTATGGAAGCTCCTCAAAAAATTAACAACAGGACTTCCCTATGATCTAGCGATCCTGCTTCTGGGTATTTATCCAAAAGTATTGAAATTAGGATCTCAAAGAGACATTAGCACTCCTTTGTTCATTGGAACACTGTTCTCCATGACCAAGATGTGGAAACAACCTAAATGTCCATCGACACATAAATGGCTACAGAAAAATATTTTGTATGCATGCAATGGAATGTGCCATTCAGCTTTAAAAAAGAAGGAAAGACTGCAATATGAAGCAACATGGATGAATCTGAAGACGTTATGCTAAGTGAAATAATTCAATCACAGAAAGACAAATACTGCATGATTCCACTTATATGAGATATCTAAAATAATTAAATTCACAGAAACAAAGAGTGGAATGGTGGTTTCCAGGGTTTGAGGGGTGAGTAGGGAGAAATGTGGAGCTAACAATCAATGATCATAACGTTTCAGTCAAGCAAGATAAATAAACTCTAGAGATCTGCTGTACAGGACTGTACTCTAGTCGACAACATTGTACTGTACACTTAAAAATTTAAGAGGGTAGGTCTCATGTTAAGGGTTCTTATCACAATAAAATCAAATTTTAAAAATAAACACACATAAATATAATTGCAAACTGTGATAACTGCAATGAAGTGTTAGATTTTCTATGCAATATTAACTATTTGGAAGTTGGCTGGAAAGAAAAAATTGTATGCAAGACATGATAATTTTGAGATACATATGAGGCTTCCAAGTGAAGATATAATGATATTTCAGAGAAAAGGAAAAGAAAAAAGCTATTGAAAAAAAAATTTTTAACTGTCGAGGGCTTCCCTGGTGGCACAGTGGTTGAGAGCCCACCCGCTGATGAAGGGGTCACGGGTTCGTGCCCCTGTCCGGGAAGATCCCACATGCCATGGAGCGGCTGGGCCCATGAGCCATGGTCGCTGAGCCTGAGCGTCCGGAGCCTGTGCTCCGCAACCGGAGAGGCCACAAGAGTGAAAGGCCCGCGTAACGCAAAAAAAAAAAAAAAAAAAAAAAAAGTCAAGATGTAGTAAATCAACTTTAAAGTTTGTGATAGCCTAATGCACCATTTTCTCTGATCTACATGAATGCAAATATTACAATTTTATTAAGATAGAAATTAAAACAAAGGTAGGCTGAGGAGTCATTTTATGGAGAGATTTAATGCCAAGTACACGTTGAGTCTCCTTTCCCTTTATCTGGTTTTCTATGCTTCCCCTATCCACCAGTCCAGTCACACGATAATTCTTGAACTTCAAAGTACATCAGAATCATCTGGGGAGTTTGTTAATAATCCAGACTCAGGGCCCACTCAAGAGATACTCTGCGGCTGGGGGTGGTTATTACACTTTAAAGAACTTTCCAGGAGATTCTGACTAATACATTCATTTGTCAAATCAGTCATTCATTCAACAAATATGTATTAAGCATTTAATATGTACCAGACACTGGAATATAGTAATAAACAAAGCAGGTGAAACTCCCTGATTTTCCCTTGGGATGGGGGTAGAGGAAGAAGTGACAGTTAAAAATATATAAATATAGTGTATTTAAAAATTGTAAGGTTGCCTTGCATATTGACTTGCATTCATGTTCTCCCACATTAAGTAGTATTTTGTCATCAATGAGATGGTCCTGAACAAGTATTTTATATTCTCATGCACTAAGTATAAAATTCACCATCACAACACTGTGAATGCAAAGTTCAAAGACTTACTTTTCATTATTTCTCTATGTCTGAAATACTTAGTTCTCAAGGCTCTATTTCTCCCACTGACTTAAAACTGAATTTTGTCAATTCACGGTCAGTTTAGGAATTTCCACTTTTAATGAAATCTCTCATTCAGGATTCTCCTGTCTTTCTTTCCTTTCCCTAAACTCTGTAGCAGGGTGTACCTATTATCCTGGCAAAAATGGAGGATTGTGTTCATTTTGGTTGCCTCTGGGTTGGACCTCCTCTGGTGAAATTAGTTTTCTTTGTATCAGCAAAGCTGGGTGAGGAGATCACTTTCTCCCCCTGCTGGCTGGGCTCCAGCTCCTGCTGACACTGGCTCTCTGAGATGCAAATCTCTGTAAATTTCATCTTGCACCAGGCATGAGTTGTTCATCCCAAAACTGATCACAGCAAGCCCATGGGGCATCCACTGAATCTCAGTTTTAACCACCATCTCTGCCACTCTGGACATGCAGGAACTTTTGTTAAATACCTCCCTCAGGGCAAGTATTCTTAATAAAAAAGTATGGAGGTGATCATTTAACTACAAAATAGGAAAGAATAATTCTTAGAGAATACTTTTTAAAGAATATCTTAATAAATTGTCTGAGTCAGTGATATTGATACTTGGAATATCCTCTGGGGTGTTTCATAAAGTAGGCCAGGCTATCCTTTGTGAAGGGAACTCATGCAAGTTTGGTGCTCTTAGTAACTGCTATTATGTTATTATCTTTGAGGTGACATTTCCCAGTGCTGTTGGAAATAGTTTAATTTAAAGTTTATTTTATGTTGCAGGTATGAATAATTTTCAGACCTTATTCAAAAAGAGAAAAAGAAAAATAAATGTTGTATTTTTGAGATCCATCGATAAGTACAGATTATACACCAATGTAAATAGACAAAATTTTTATGTTTATTTCTCTTCTGATGAATATAGTTAATAAACAAAGTATAATAAGAAATATTAATTGATTTAGGTATATCTTAAATGAAATTATTTAAAGCCAGACAAGCTTTTTTTTTTTTTTTTTTTCCATCAGTTTGAGTCTTTATCTGAGCTGAGAGTTCTGGAAATGTTTATACTCAGGCAGTGACCTGAGATGAAAGTTTGCCTGTGAGTAGTTATAATTCACATTTGTATTTTTGAAAGCCCCTCATAAACTAAAGTCATATTAGTTACTGACAACCTAGTTAAGCAGTTCTCAAAAATAGTCTTGGGATACCTGTGGATCCTTGACACTTTCAAGAGCACCAAAGCTATTTTCATAATAGTACTAAGATATTATTTACCTTTTTCACTCTTATTTTCTCATGAATGAATTGTGGAGTTTTCCAGAAGCTGCATGAAATGTGATGATATTGCTTTGATGGTGAAAGGCATGCACACATATATTCTAGTATTTTAAAATGTCTCTTTTAATTACTAATACAGTAAATATTGATAGATATAATCCACATAAACAAAAACTTTTAGGGAGTCTCATTATTTTTTATTTATTTATTTATTTTTTGCAGTATGTGGGCCTCTCACTGCTGTGGCCTCTCCCGCCACATACCACAGGCTCCAGACGCGCAGGCTCAGCGGCCATGGCTCATGGGCCCAGCCGCTTCACGGCACGCGGGATCCTCCCGGACCGGGGCACGAACCCGCATCCCCCGCATCAGCAGGCGGACTCCTAACCACTGCGCCACCAGGGAAGCCCAAGTCTCATTAATTTTTAAGAGTTTAAAATTTGACCAAAATGTTTGAGAACTGATGAACCTAATTCATTGAGTTGACATTCTTTTCCCCTTAAATTAACAGTGATCATATATTTTCTTTGGAGCTGGTAAACTCAGGGCTTGTTTTTTGTTGTAGTTGTTTGCTTGTTTTTCTTTCTTTCCCATTCCATGTATCTTCTAGACTTTGTTGTTTTTCTCTAGCTTTTCTCCTTTGCTTGGTGTTTCAAAATACAAAACAAAAGTGGGATCTGAGGAAGGAGTTCTTTTTCTGAGGAAGAAAATATAATAGTTATAAAAAAATTTTAAAGGTGCTGAATTATTAGAGAAGAGATTTGGGTTAAGATGGAAACTTGCACATATCAGGTAATATCATGAGATGTGAGACTGAGCATCAAATAGAACTTATAGTAGTGCCTGGGTACTAACTAGCAAACTCTTCCACACTTCACTTGAGGTGTACAAAGGTATCAGGGGAATAATGGAGATGGGAGACAAGACGTCTTTGGGGAACACTGAGGTATTAGGCCCATCCAACCCCCCAGGGTGAGAGATGGGGTTCCTTCACCCTTCACCTCCAGTCAAGAGAGAGCAACTTAAATGGACCACTAAGAGCCTGATGTGAAACTCCTGAATTTTGAAGATGATGTAATTAATGATATCTGACTTTTTTTTTTTCTTTTTTTTTCTTTTTTTTTTTTTTGCGGTATGCGGGCCTCTCACTGTTGTGGCCTCCCCCGTTGCGGAGCACAGGCTCCGGATGCGCAGGCCCAGCGGCCATGGCTCACGGGCCCAGCCGCTCCGCGGCATATGGGATCCTCCCAGACCGGGGCACGAACCCGTATCCCCTGCATCGGCAGGCGGACTCTCAACCACTGCGCCACCAGGGAGGCCCGATATATGACTTTTGTAATAGAAATCTGGGAGACCTGAGATTCATTAACCACTGCTATCCTGCTGGATGGACCAAAGCAGAGATATTCAAGATGAAGATGAACCTTCACACCTTGGGGGAAGTATGTGTGAGTGATTCTACTGGCCGAGACATGAACATGTGTATGTCATATATATCATCTATTATACTATGATATGCTGTATTATGAAGAAAACAAATCTTGATGATAGAGATTGAGTTTGACTGATGGGGACTTACTCCAAAACAGTTGATCAGAAGACCAATATGAACACGTAATATTTCTGTTAAACTATGAATAACAAGAAGGAGTGAGCCATGAAATGATCAATGCAAAGAACATTCCAAGTGGAGTGAATAGCCAAAATATGCATGGGTTCTGCATGCTCAAACACTCTGGTCTTTGATATCCACTGAGGCTAGAGCCCAAGCTGACTCGTGCAAGATGAGATTGGAAATGGAGGCAGGGACCAGATCATGCAGGGTCTTATAAGCCAAAGTAAGACCACACAGCTCTGCTGACATATTCTTCATGCTTTATGTAAGTGCTACAATAATTTTCCAGACCCTCAATAAATTGGAGGTTCCATATTCTTTTTTTTTAGAGTTTTCAAGGAAAGTCATGGGAGCTATAATCTGATGGGTTATGGAAAGGCTGAGAGTGTCTGCCTCTTAAGTTTTATTAATATCTAGTTAATACCATAAAGTCCTCTAATAATTGTCCAAAACATTAATTTTAGCAAAGGTTGTATTCACTACACGAATGCCCCAAGTAGCAGCAGAGATTTGGGACCAGATTTTATAATTCTTAATCTATTTTTATTTCCCTGATCACCATATTAACTCTTGATTTTAATAATGCTTCTACTAGAAAGCATCCTGTACATTTGGCTGGTACATCCAGTTTAGAAAAATTAATCCAAGTCAATCAATTTCCTTGGTAATATCATGATTATAACTTTACTTTTTATATTGAAGTTCTTCTATATAATCTTTTTGAAAGATCTGAAGCATTCTTCATTTGGTATTATTTTATCCAATCAACAAATATCTCTTATCTATTCTTTCAGGTGATATTAAATATGTATTAAGTATACATTAAAAAATATATCAAATAAATATAAATATATAAAAACACGGTATTTATAGCTATATATAAAATAATCTAGTATAATGGTATAAAGATCAAGGATACTATAGCTAATAAAACCTGTAGAAATTGAGAGACAATGGAACATCTTCCTTCAGGAGGAAAAATTTGAACTTGGCCTTGAAGAAATGATAGGAGTTGGATTAGGAGACTGTGAGATGGATGAAGCATGTAGCATGAGTTGATATAAAGGGTGAAGATGAAATCACATGAAGCTTATTTTGGAACACTGAGAATGTCAATTTGGAACACTGAGAATGTCAGTTTGGAAAGATGAATATATTAGTGAAAAGAATTGTAAGTAATAAGAAAATTGGAAAGAGTGTTTCAAGCAGAAATAAGTTATCTTCCCTGATTTAACTATGGATGTGACAGAACATTTAGAAGTTACTCCGAAGAAATATTTTGGATCTTCTTGGAAATTCCTCCTTTTTAGTAATATATCAGTCACCATGAACAGCCTTTAAAATATTCAATTAAGATTTCCCATTTACCCGTGACCTTTCTGAGAAGCATGTTCACAAAATAACATTTAAAAGATTATGGACCATACTGCAGAACCAGCAAAATTTTGTGGGATTATCATTTTAGTCCGACCATTATAAAGTCATGATTCAGCTTTGGAATTGACCAGAATTGTTTATAATTGCCACAGATATTAACACCTGCTCTCATGGCAATTCATCATTAAATGTCACATGGGGAGAAGGAGGATGAAGAAATCTTGTTTTCTTTAAAGTCAACCTATATCCCTTTAAACCAACATTTTTGATTTGACAGAAAACTCTATAACATCATCACAAATTGGAAGAAAGTAATACTTTTAAATTTAGGGTCCAGCTCTCAGAGCTAGATTTGAAGGGACAATCACACACAGCTCTCTACCTGTGTCTTGCCTCAATTCTTGGCAATGCAAAGTTTAAGCACTATTGTATCTCCTACTATTCCTGCTGAAAATTAGTTCCACTTGTTTTGTCTTACAAGGAATATTAATGTTGCTTTCAGCTTTGCTCTCCTTCAACTCTTTCTCTATACTTTCAACAGAATGGTCTTTCTGAAATCTGAGGCAAATACAGATCTGGTTATGCTATATCTTGTTTAAAATCTTCCAGTGATTCTTGATTCTTTTCAGGAAGAAAGTTAGACTGATCATGGCAAAAAAGATCACCTCACTAGCTTTTAGATTTCAGCTTATTTATTACATCCTCAGGGAGGCTTTCCCTGATCTCTTCAACCAGGTGAGTTTCACAGCACCCTGCATGTTTTACAGTTTTAGCACTTATCACAATTGTAAATGTACAGCTGTGGCTGTGATAGATAAATGTCTGTTTTCTTCACTAGAGTGCAAGTTCTATGAAGACAGGAACAATATATGCTTTTTAAACCCATTCCATCCTTAGCCACTATCACATCACTTTGACAAACTGAAGAAACTCAGTACATAGTTATTAATATTGTTGATGATGTTTCATGAGTGACTGAATGGATGAGCCTATGACATGTGCAAAAACTATAGTCATCACCTATTACATTCACAGAATCATAGTGTGTTTGGGAAAAAATTACTTTTGAAAACTTTTATTTTAAATCTCTCATTAGTTAGGGAAATTGAAGCCTAGAAACCAAATGACTTGCTCAAGATTGTACAGTTAATCACAATGACAGAACTGGACTTAGAATATAGGTTTTCACTACTACTCTGAACTCTTTTTATTATGTTATAGCACCTCTCATCTAACCTCCTCATTCCAAAAGTGCAAGCTCTGAGCCAGAATTGCAGGGAATTAGTGCAGGAGTTGGGTGGCTTCAGTGTCTCCACACTCCTTTTTACTCAGGGACTATCAAGCAAATATTTGAATGTTGGTGGTCTGGGAGAGTGGTTTTTGGCTTACTGACTTCATGGTTCCATGAACTCTTACCCTATGCTTTACTAGTCTAGTCATTCCTAATGTACATATATCATGGTCATGGAAGAACTAGGAAACTGAGTCTCAATAGAACAGAGAAATATCCATACTTCCAGCCAAAGAGCTCAACGGTCAGGTCCAGTGATGGTAATCCCAGTCCAGGCTGTTCATATACAAAGAGCAACAGTCATACGTGAGAACTTGGACCTATTAATTCACATCTTCAGCTTTAGTTTATCCATCTTTAAATCCATTAAGGATATTCTTAATTCTAAGATGCTTTGATTGTGAAAATGTTTCAAGAAATTCTCTTCCTCATCATTGCTTTTTATTTAACTTTGCCTTTTCTGGGTCAATTTCCATAAATTTGTTGCCTCTTAATTATAGCAGTGGAGCTCATTGCGATGGAAACACCACACAATGAGTCCCCCATTCATCATAATGTCCCATTACTGCGAGGGTCAGATCACCTAATGTCTTTGCTCCCTTGGGTAGCTCAGGGTTACCCCTAGGTAGTCAGGTAGAGTAGCAGGTTGACCATTTAATCTCACCCCATTCTCCATTTCACTCCCTTTCTTGTGAACACAAAAGAACTTTAAGCGATCTATCCAGCAGCATTGAAATGCCAACCTTGGTTGGTACTTTGAAAACTCAAAGCCTTTTACAAGATGAATAGCAAACTGTGGATGATAGCTCCTGTGGAGCCATTATGGAATTGCAGCCCTTATGACTGCATTACTTTGGATTTAGATAAAAGACTCCATACAAGACAAATGGTGGGAGAACATCAAACAAGATTGTGTCCATACAGTGACAGAAGCAATCCAATTGAAGAAGCTGTTGATTTCCCCAAGGCTCCATACTATTTCTTCCTGAGTAATTTATATTAAAGAAGTAAAGATTGTATATTCATCTTTTATTTATATTTTTCTCTAAAAATACGAATGTCCAGTTGTCAAGTCGAAGTCTCACTTCTGCTCTTGCCTGGAAGAGAAATATCGATATAGGAACATGTTAATTATTTTGTATTGTGTTTTATTTAACCACAAAAGCAGTGTGTGTAAAGGTTATAGACTGAGAGTTACAATCTATAATGATCAGATAAAAAGATTAGTCAGCAAATCTATAGTTCCCTGTACCAACAGGAAGCTCGGTATATTCAAGGCAACAATGAGTACAAAGGGTACAGATAAACATCGGGCACCTTTATTTAGATGAAAACTAATTCTTGAGAACTTCCACTACCTCATTAATTATGTACCAAGCTTCAGAGGCTGAATTGGGTGAAGTATCATTAGGGGCTTTTGGAATGTGTTGAAAATGCTTCTGGCTCTATGAAAATTACGTGAAACAAGAGCTTTTCTTTCTGTTGGTCTGGCAGATGTTCACACAAACCCAGTTCCTCAAAGGGGCAAGGGTTTCATGGATAGAACTTGCACACATTTTTTATATCCTAAACCTTGGGAACAACAATGCACCAGGCTTTATTTTTCGAAGTACCATCAACATTGTATAAAACAGAGATTTAAATCTTAATCTACTTAATAAAGAAATAGCACCCTTCATGTAAGTTTTATCCTAAAAAAGCTATGTTGACATCCTTTTTTTAAATTTAATTTTATGCTTTTGTGATGACACTACTCTCGTGAACTTTTACACTAAGTGTGTCCTTTGCTTTTCCTGTTTTTTTTTTTATTTTATTTATTTTTTTTTTTTCTGTACGCGGGCCTCTCACTGCTGTGGCCTCTCCCGTTGCGGAGCACAGGCTCCGGACACACAGGCTCCGCGGCCATGGCTCGCGGGCCCAGCCGCTCCGCGGCATGTGGGATCTTCCGGGATCGGGGCACGAACCCGTGTCCCCTGCATCGGCAGGCGGACTCTCAACCACTGCGCCACCAGGGAAGCCCCGCTTTTCCTGTTTTATTTGGGATTATCTACATTTCTCTTACCCTTCCATTATGTAAAAACTAATCTATTGATAAGTGGATTTGGATTTGGATTTGCTGAATTGTGAACTTTGAATAGAACCTTTGTTGTTGAATGGGGAGAGTTGTTTAAGTTCTCTTCTGGAATTACATGTAACTTCATTCATTTGCATAGCCACGTGTTTTGAATGGGGACTCCCCTCTTAGCATCTTTGACTTGGAGTATTTTCCAAAATCATACTCGCTCTCTTCTGGACAATTATTCAATTACTCAGGAATTCATCAAGATGAAAGCAGAATGTCATTTGTTTGGAATAGAGTCATGTAGAAGAACAAATTTCAATAACCTAACAACTCAAAAATAGCCTCAGTGGTGTCTAATAGGTGATTCCTGCTTGACATCAATAATTAATATAAAAAAGGAAAGAAAAAGAACTGAAGAATTAACATAATTGAGCTCATAAGAACTGTTTGGTTCTCTTGAAGACATCTTCAGATATTACTTTGTGTGGTTACTTTTAGAATATATTTTTCCATTTGAATTTTCTATATTAGAATGAGCAAATATTAATTTACTTCTTCTGGGTCAGAATATACCCTTAGATGTGCTCCTGCAACTCCCTCATACCGAATCTACTATGAAATACAGCCTATATTATGTTCCTTAAATACAAAATTCCAGAACTGTGTGTATATGTGTGTGCTGTCAGTCTCTGGGAACTTGTAAACAAACCTAGCTACTGCTGACTGTCAAAAAAGAAACTGTGCCACCTTTCCTGTTTCCTTTTGGATGTGTATTTGGGAACATGTTCTGTTCAGTGAGCTCACCTGGGCTGTGGATATTTGCACAGTAATTGAACCACTGAAGAAGGTTCTGATTAGTTTTCAGTAGAACCAATCAGTGGCCTTCTGGCTGATTGGCTGAGACCTGGCGTACTAGCAATCCTATCGCACCTCAGGGCAGACTAACAGTTGTGACTGTAGTTTAATGAAACACTTTGACTTCAAATGTCAACTTAGCTGAAAACTCAATTCCTCTGTCTCCCTTCTCTCCCTTACTGTTTTCCTTCTGTTTCCCTCCTTTTCTTTCTTTCTTTCTTTCTTTCTTTCTTTCTTTCTTTCTTTCTTTCTTTCTTTCTTTCTTTCTTTCCTCCCTCCCTCCCTCCCTCCCTCCCTTCCTTCCTTCCTTCCTTCTCTCAATGCCACTGTGACATTTCACGCTCTACAAAGTAATTTCACACTCTGCCACTGCCATGCTTCAGGCCCTCATTGTTTCTTGTCTGGATTCCTACGGAAGGCTCATAACAGCTCTTGTTCCTCCCCTGACACCCTCCTGCTTCCACCCATACAATTGCTATGCCCCAGTATTCCATCCTCCACAATACAGTCAGAGTGATCTTTCTAAAACACAAATCTGCTGACAACATCCTTCTGCTAAAAACACTGCCGTGGTCCCACACCTCATCTAGGGTAATGATCAGACTCCTTCACAAGGTATCCAGATCCTTGCCTGGTCTGGCCCTTGCTGATCTCCCTGGCTTTATCTCCTGTGCTGTTGCATGTACACGTTGCCAGGTACACCCAGCCTTCTCACACATCCCTCTTTTACACTTGCTGTGCAATGTCCATCTTCCCTCCCTCATACCTTAATCTCACCCGACCTTCTATTTGGCCTGGCTAATTCTAACCTCCTCGTCAAGGCTTAGCTAAAGCATTATTTAACCATTGAGATCTTCCAAGACTAACCTCCCAGGACTGCTCTCTCCAAAACTCCCATCTCACAAATACACACACACACACACACACACACACACACACACTGACCCAGACTGTGACATTATTCCTACCACAACATTAACTACACTGCTGCGATAACATTAATTACAATGTATTAGAATTGTTAATTTACTTAAATATCACTTTTTCTAGAGCCAGGATTCTTAACCCTTTCATACTATGGACCCCTTTGGCGATTTGATGAAGCCTGTAGACCCATCCTCAGAACCATGTTTTTAAACACATAAAGCAACAAAAAAATTTGATTACAAAGAAAAAATTATAATGATATAAAGTTACCAAAATATTAACAAAACATATTCTAATATATTATATGTTTTAAATATATTTAATAAAAATATTAAAGTATTAATTAAGAAAGCCTAGCAGCAAGTCCACTAACTATTGTACTTTAGAAGTGGTGGTTAGTAAAAACAATATTTCAGGATATCTTCTGCCACTCTAATATGATATTTGTAATTTCTACTTGTGCCAAAGTACTACTATGGTTTGTTGTCTACATTCTTAACTTTAACAAATGCTAAATTTTACTAAAGGTAAGCAAAACAAAATATATAATTATTATTTCAAACCAAGTTCATGGAGAACCTGAATTCTAGAATCTTTTTTTCAATTTTAGACCATAAGTTCTTTAAGGGTTTCATTTTAATATACCCAGGACTTGTATAGTACTGGAACATAGAAAAAACTTAAAATGTTTGTCAGCCAAATGTATGAAGGAAGAAATAGTTTAACATTCATCTAACTTAAATTTTACAGGCCCATTCCCCCATTAATTAGGCTTTATTCTTCTGATCACATATTCAAAAATTGAAACTCAGAAAAGTTAAGTGTATTTCCCTAGGTCACAGAGCTTAAAAATGTCTATTCCACCATAAAGTGGCCTCCCAGAATGTTGTGTCCAACTTATCTGGTAATCAAGAGAAAGAGAGCAAGTGTGGAAATGTTATGCTATCAGTTCCTACAAGGAGAAGTGATTTCATACCTTTGATAACTCTTGGCTTCCATTATATTAATGTTCCATCAAGTTGGCCAGTGGACTACGTGATATTCATCTGGACTTGATGAGAAAAGCCAGGAACTTGGAGAAGATGATCCTGCCATCTAGGAGAATCTGTCTCACCAAGAGAAATTCTTACTTGGGCTCAGAAACAATCTGAGAATAGCAGGACTAAGGATGGAAATGTCACTTCCCCCGCAGCTCGCTCAGAGAACAGCACTTGTATAGACCTCGCTTTTTGTTTCATTAGCTCCCTTTGAGCCGAAGAAGAAAAGCAAATGACTGAAACTAGGACAACCCTTTTCATGTTTCAGGATATGAGCAAAGGACAGTTTGGGGCATTCTGTTCTGCCCTGTGCATTGAAATCCTCGGACCATTGTGGGACACAATGGCTCTCCTTTCAGGAAGGTAGCTTGTTACTGTGTCTTTCTGTTGCTCTGTTTCTCTCCTATCCTTTTGCCTGCTTTAGTTTTTTTCAGTGTCTAGTCTACAAAGAAACTACTCAGTAGCAATGCCTGGGCAGGCTCCTTAAGGAAAAGAGAAAGAGAAATTCTCTCTCCACTCCCCAACACACACACGAGGGAAAAGAAAGAGAGGGAAGCAGTGTCAGCCCTGGGATGTACAAAGTATGAGGATGCAGCAGTATAAAGTCACTTTAAATACTCCAAACCCTTGTTTCCCTGGCAGTGATAAATCAGACCAAACAAGGAACAGCTTATATTGTCAAGCTCTGGGAACCTGCTATAAGAATAGGTAAGCTCTTGACATCTGAAATGTCTCTGGTTTAGGTATTTCCTGATCTTTTACTTTATGCCTGTATATTTGATGAGTCAAAATACATATATCAGAAATCATACCACAGTTCCTGAGGGACTCCCACAATAAGATGTGTTGTATATTATTTATATAAGGCAGTGAGACCCTGAATAATTAAGATACTTTAGAACAACACTAATTTATTTGTGAAGCCTTAAGATAACCTCTCTTAGCATCTTCTCATGCTATTACAATTTTTAAAAATATTTTACATTATCTTTTTATATTTTACTACTCATAATACTCACATTTTTTTAAATTCTAAGGCATCTTACTATAATTCATGTGCATAATTATTGCTTAGCAATCATGGTACTATAGATCAAGACTTAGATAAAGTTATGATGCTAGAAAATACAGTGAAAATTGTTTTCTTCTCCCAGAGAAGGAATTGTGCTGGGGTTAAGAAAGTCCATGAAGTCAGATAGCTCTGAGTGTGAACCACAGGCACGGGACACTGTGTGTCCTATAACAAATGGCTTAACTTTTATCTAATTTTCTCTTTCAAAAATTGTGGTGATACAATTTTACAGCCTCGTTAATATGGTTGTCTTGAAAGTTAAATAGGATAATGTATGTACTATGCTTAACTCAGTGTCTGGCACACACTATGAATCTAGTAAATACAGAGTAGCTGGTATTACCCGGGTCCTGTTGTAAATTTGTTTCATTGTGATCTGTCCTTAAATGGCATGCCCAATAAGGATTATTAATATACAACTAATATTGTCTACACTTTACTGTTTACAAAGTATATTTAAATACATCAATACCTTTAAGTTTCATAAATTCCAAGATCCATTATCTTTCTTATTTTACCAATCGGGTGGCTGAATCTTGGATAGGATGTGATTTCCTGAAGGTCCAAGCAAATACACAGTAGAGTAAGAACTAAAATTATCTTTAGGATTCCACTTAATTGGTTCTCGTTAACTGAAGTTTTACCTTAGATGCAACTGAATCTCTGATAAGTAGAATTATTTTTCTTTTCTCATTTCTTATAGTCACTTGCATGGGCTACTAAAGGCTACAGCCTTAGTGTGCAGAATAGCAAACTGGCAAGCTGATTAAAACATAGATTTTTCTCCCCCTTCCCCTTCCAGACCCTAGAAATTCTGGTTCTAGAGATCTGGGATGGAGCAGAGAATTTGCATGCCTAATAAGCTCTCAGGGGATGGATAGCCTCTTGTTTCAGAATCCACATCTTCAACAGCACAGACACAGCTGATTTCACCATCAGTGGATGTCTCGAGATATGCTTGTCACAATCCAGAAACCCATCTGCAGAAGAAACTTCACAACCATGCTGTATTGTATATATCTTAAAAATTTTTTTGTATATCATGATACTTTGCCATATTAAAACATCTTTCTGGCTGGGGAGAGACTGTCCTTCCTGAGGCTAGTCAGTGCTTAGAGACAGCAAAGGACTCAGCTGGGAGCATACCTTTGATATATAAACTAACTAGTCCAGATCCAAATCACCTCTATCTGGCCCATACACCGAAGAAAGCAATATTCCTCTGATTGAATCGTCCCAGGGTTAGGTACCAGGCAGTTAGAGACCACCATTATGACCCAAAGCCCAACAAAACTATTCAAACTAGCCAATCCTAACTGTTTTCTCTACCCTGTTTTGACTTTCTCATGGAAATTCCAATAAAGCTTTTTGCCTAAGCTTTCTGCTTACTCCTGTCTTTTGCTATTTGATCAAAACGTGGCACTTCCCCTGTGACTTCACATGGCATGCAGTGATCCCCTCTTTAGGACCTAGGAATAGAATAAACTTGTTTTCTTCTGTTACTTCTGTGTCCCCTCTTGTGGCTACACCTAACTGCCCATCAACTAAAAGAACACAGAATACATGCTATCTTCAGGCAAGAAAGGAAGATGCAGCTCTCTTTTCCAAATGAATTATCCTGAGTTGTGCATTTTCAGCAGTCATTCTGTCCAGCTCGCAATCAGGCACCTATAGAATAATGTCATTAAGGACACTGGTGATCAAGGCACCCCTGCAGATTTCAGGAGTGGTTTTAGCACATAGGACTTTCCATTGTCTTCTGACGGCAATTTCAGCCTCCTGCTGCCCAGCCCCTATCTCTCATTAAACCTCTTTGAATAGCCCTGCTGCAGCCATGAATCATACACTGAGGGCTTCACACAGGCTGGGTTTATTGAGCTGCATTATAGGAGACTATATCTCAGATGGCCCCGGTGCAACCAAAACAATCTGTCTCTTTTAATTCTTCCTGTCACCTCATTAAGTATATGGCAACGTTGACAATAAAACACATTTTCGCACAAACACAACACACACACTATCCCCAAAATGTAACATTTCCTCCTCTTGTACTCAGATGTGGTTGTAAATATCCAGTCATTGAAAGATTCATTAAGCAAACATATGTGCCAGGGTACTGTATATAACTGACAGAGGCAAAGAACAGTCTCTACGGACACATAAAGCAATTAAAAATAACTGTGCTTCAAAGTAGGCTACTATAATACAAAGGTCAGGCCCATAAATATGAACAGGATGGCAGTAATGTCTCTATCCAAATATACCCCCAAACACACAACTACAACAGGTCAGAACTCAAAGGTTAATGTAAAAAAAAAAAAAAATCTGAAATTATGCCATATTCTTCTTATGCCTTTTTCTTCTTGTCTTTTCATCAAAGCTTAATATATGTGAATCCAGTGGGAAAATTGTATCAGGGCCAAATATGTGTCATCAGCCAGTATTTTATTCAATGCAAAATATTTATCCTTGTACACATGACAAAATGAAGGAGCTCTAGCAAATTTTCTGTGGAAGGTAAATGTCTGTCGCTTTCTCTCTCATTTACCAGGTTGCTTGTTTTTACATGAACTGCACTGAAGTTTGAATTCCACTCAAAGCTGTAGAGAGACTGTTCTGAGGACCGGGATAATTTTTGCAGTAACACACAGAGTGTGATAATAAGGTTTTAATGCATGATTGTAAAGAATGTGCTGACAGATGGAAAGGGAGCCACCTTGGTCTGCACAGCATTCACTTTTATATATATTTAAAAAATCATACTTCACCTGACTCTGGTTCAAACAGCAGTTCTTCCTCCTGCTGTCTTCCAGGAACAGAAATATTTCAGAGTATATAGAAAAAGTCCAACCCCCAGTGGACTGATTCACTAAAATTTCTAGTTCTATGCACATCAGAGTATCATATGTCCTGTATTACCATTCAAGATGTCATGTGCAATGAAAAACTTATTCCCTCCAACATGAATCTCTGTGTAGTAAGTGCTTTAGATAATGAGCAAATAAATGCAGCAAGGAAAAAAGATATGAACAGAATGGTTCCCACAATGGAGAGGCACTTTCCCTCTGAAAAGCAAAATGCCAGCTTATTTGCCAAGGATTAGTTTGCACCAAAGGAAATTAAAATATGAACGCAGATTGCATTAGAAAATTCAGGTCATCTCTACCCCTGCATGATGTTGTGACATCTCAGAGCATATTGATTAAAGGAAAAGAGCACCGTGAGGTAAATTCCTTACTTTTTTTTTTTAACATCTTTATTGGAGTATAACTCTTTTACAACGGTGTGTTAGTTTCTGGTTTATAACAGAGTGAATCAGTTATACATATACATATGTCCCCATATCTCTTCCCTCTTGCGTTTCCCTCCTTCCCACCCCCCTAGGTGGTCACAAAGCACCGAGCTGATCTCCCTGTGCTATGCGGCTGCTTCCCTCTAGCTATCTATTTTACATTTGGTAGTGTATATATGTCCATGCCACTCTCTCGCTTTGTCACAGCTTACCCTTCCCCCCCCCATATCCTCAAGTCCATTCTCTAGTAGGTCTGTCTTTATTCCTGTCTTACCACTGGGTTCTTCATGACCTTTTTTTTCCCTTAGATTCCTTACTCTTAAGGATAAGGAAGCAACAATGACCAGCCCATCCAATCCCACCTCCTTGCTTCTCCAAGGTGTGGTGTCAGCTTTCTGAGGGAGAGAAAACCAGCTCCTGCTGGCTATCTTCTCTCTTAGACCTTATAACTATGTTCTTGGAAAAACCCATTCCATGCTTAAAAAAAAAAATAGGAAAAACAAGAAAACTCAACCACTTTCCATTCATCCTTTTGACCAAATATACCTATATTCTCTAGGGCTGCCATTACAAAATGCCACAAATTGAATAGCTTAAACAACAGAAATTTCTTGTCTCATAGCTCTGAAGGTCAGAAGTCTAAAATGAGTATATTGCCAGAGTTTGTTCCTTCTGAGGGCCATGAAAAAGGATCTATTCCAGGCCACTCTCCTTAGCTTGTAGATGGCTGGCATTTCCCTATATGTCTTTTCACATCACCTTTCCTCTGTGTCCAAATTTCCCTTTTTCATAAGGATATCAGTCTCAGTAGTATTGGATGAAGGTCCATCCTAATAACTCCATTTTCACCTCTGTAAAGACCCGATTTCCAAATAAGTTCACATTCTGAGGTACTGGGGGATTAGAACTTCAATATGAATTTTGAGGACACACAGTTCAACCCGTGATGACTACTGGATGCCAGGTTACCTTTGTATGTGTGTGGCAGGGAGGAACCATCCAACGACAATTAGCTCCTGATTTCTTCAACTCAAGTGACCTTCAGCTGCAATCCACTTACACTGCCTAATCATTTGCATGCTCTATCTGTACACTCTGTACACCCATCACATCTAAAAATTTAAATTCAAATACTCCATCCTTTGACCACTATCTGCTCATACCAGTTTTCTCATTTCTCTACTTCCTTTACATCATCAGTTACAACTTATGTTATTGTATGGAACGTTAGTGTTTTAGTATGGTTAATGGTACACAGGGGAAGATAAATGGTGTGTGGGCAAATACATTTAGAAGAATAGGGTTAATAAAAGTAGAAATACTTTACTGAAGAAATTTAGTACACTAACATTTATTCTGAATAACCAAGATTTGTGACAGCTTTAAACTAATTTATATGAGCAATTAAAAAAATAGCAATGAGGTCTAGTGATCCACAGAACATCAGTTTGTAAATTAGTGGATTACAACTGTTCTTTAATCCAGAACCCCTATTTCACTCTTTCCCTTCATTCTAATTATGTTTCTAGTTTTGTTTCTTCTCCTTAGGATTCTTGGATATATCACTTACCTCATTTGTTTGCTAAATAGTCCTTCCATTTAGTCTTATTTTCAAAGCCACCAAGCAACTCTGTGCCGTGTCTATTACCACATGCACACTCATGTTCTCCAAACTTCAATGGGCCTCCAGAACTGCAAGCAAGAATATCCATGCTACAACCTTTTCCCCCCAGATAGAATATATTTATCACTATTTACTGGGTCACCTGTTCACCTACCTCACTCTCATCTCCTACATCACAGGGAAAAATGATAGCAGTCGTTGCCATTAGTTTGGGATTTGCTCAGCTCACAGACTTCTCACTTTCTGTCTATAAACAGTAAAAACAACATGCATGGACACAGAGCTTCTTCCACTGCTCCCTCCATTATCAGTGAAAAGCCATTCATCCCTGAAGGCAAATGAATCCTCCTTGTCTTTATCCCTATTACTCCTGACATCTCAGGGATCACCTCCATCTCTTTCCCATCTTTTTCTCCTGTATCTTCAATTATACTAGTTCTTTCGCCTAGTGTATTAAACCAGATCAAAGGGTCTTGTTTTAATTTTGTTTTCCTTTTTTCACAACTCCCTTCTTGAGTTCTGATTTCATCTTCCATTTTTTATTGTTGTTTTATAAAAAAATTTCTTGTCTTTTTTAAAATTTTCTATTTTTTTTTTTGGTCTTTTTATCTCCCTTTTTTTTTTCAGTTTAAAAAGCCAGTCTTTTTTTTTTTTTTGAATCAGCTATACATATACATATATCCCCATATCTCCTCCCTCTTGCGTCTCCCTCCCTCCTACCCTCCCTATCCCACCCCTCTAAGTGGTCACAAAGCACCAAGCTCATCATCCTGTGCTATGCGGCTGCTTCCCACTAGCTATCAGTTTTACATGTGTCTACCTCTTTTTTTTTTTAAAGATCTACCTTCATAATTTCCATGTTCTCACCTCCAATAACTTTCTCAATTTTCTGAAAAATCTAGGCTTTTCCATCAACATTAGAACTGTTTTCTAAAGATGTCTCTTATTTGCCATATTCACTGGGCACAGAGAAGAAAGTGTGGACCTTGGGTTTACAGTCTAGGATTTCAATTTTTTTTTAGCTTCTTAGAGTTGTGATCACTGATGGTGTTTTTAGACTCCTTCAGCTTTGTATGCATAAGGTAATTTTAGGTGCTATATGACCATAGCAATAGGTACCATTTAATTAGATAATAAAACTAGTATTCACTTTTCATTTCTTAAATTCAAATCCTTCAAGCTACATCAAAGAGGAAGCTTCTGTTTTGGACTTAATATGTCTTTAGTGCTTCTATAGTATTTCAGAAACTCCCATTTTAACAAATAGAGATGTTTCAGAAACTTTAACAAGTCGGACTTTGAGAGAGTAGATTTTGTCAATTTTATGTTTAAATTCTATCTATGAGAAATTATTCTCATTTTACACTTATAGTTTGGATATGTTTTTAATCAAAATGTATTTAAATTACAGTCAATTTAAAGGAAGATAATAAATAATATTACATTACTATACTAATATAGGGAAAATCATGAGGAGGATATGCAAATGATGGTGTTTGGGAAACATAGTATAACTTACCTTTGTCTCTCAAGACCCACTAACATTGCCTTAGCTTAATTTTCCATAAGTTTTTATGTGAGATACTGCAATGATTTTCTACTTGGAATCCTTTCCTCTTGTCTCACTTTCTTCCTATTTACCTTCTAAGTCACTGCCTGGGTAAGTACTGAAAAGCCTGGATTACAACACCGTGCTTTCTGTGATTAATATCCTTCATTGAGGACTTATTGAGTTTTTTTCTTCTCAGCACCCTACAGCATTTTGGTCAGACTGTTTCCTGCACTTTACACGTCCTTATGCCCCAATGTGTCTGCCTGTCTCCCATTGGTTCTTTAGTGCTTCAGTCAGAATTCCTGAATAAAGATGATGGGATAAATGCATCCATATCTTATCCCATCCCAGATTCTCACTAAAATGATCAAAGAAAAACCTAAGTAGAAAACTTTTTTTTGTTGTTGTTGTAGAATAAAAATAATTGGAAAATATGTAAAGGACTCAGAAAATGACACCACCCTCAGAAGTACTCCTACTGACATATGAACCAACTTCCTCAAGACATAGGATTAGCTAAACAGCTGTGAGCAATAAACCAGTAAAAGTTTCCCAAACTGCTACTTTAATATGGGTTTTAAATTGCAAATATGAAAATACATTCTTGAAAGAGGCAATTTTGATACTGTAAAATGTCAAATAATAATCATAATCTAAAACACTAGATTATAAGAAAAAAGAAGGTAATAAAAGAAAGTAATTTTGTTTTAATTATCAGGTGATAGTGATTAGAAACATCATTTAAAAAATAACCTTTTTATTTTAGAACAGTTTATACTTACAGAAAAATTATAAAGATAGTACAGAGGATTTCCATAGAATGTGCATGTTGTCCTCTATTATTAGCATCTTACATTTACTATGTTTAATGGTATTTGTTATAATTCATAAACCAATATTGTATATTATCATTTAAGTCCCACACTTTATTCATATTTCCTTGGGCATTACCTAATGTTCTTTTTTTTTTGGTTCCAGGATCCCATTCTGGTACCATATTACATTTACTTACTGTATCTCCTTAGAGTCCTTTTGACTGGGATTGTTTCTATGATTTTCCTTGTTTTTGAAGACCTTGACAGTTTTGAGCAGTGCTGGTCAGATTTTTTTTTTTTTTTTTTTTGATGTGGACCATTTTTAGTCTTTTTTTAAATTGAATTTGTTACAATATTGCTTCTGTTTTATATTTTGCTTTTTTGGCTGTGAGACATATGGGATCTTAGCTCCTCGACCAAGGATTGAACCCGCACCCCCTGCATTGGAAGGTGAAGTCTTAACCACTGGATCACCAAGGAAGTCTCCTGGTCAGATATTTTGTAGAAAGTCCTTCAAAGGGATTTGTCTGATGTTCCGTTCATGACTAGATTAGGGTTCCTTTCATGACTAGTTGAGGGCATCACTATGTGGGTTTTGGGGAGGAAGACCACAGAGGTAGAGTACCATTTTCATCACATGATATCAAAGATACATTCTATCCACAGGACTTACCATTGTTGATGTTAACTTTGGTCATCTGGCTAAGATAGTGTTTGTCAGGTTTCTCCACTGTAAAGACTTTTTTTCTACCCCTCATTCAATACTATATTCTTTGAAAGGAAGTTGGAATGTACAGCCCACAGTCAAGACGTGAGGAGTTATGGTCCACTTACTTAAGGGTGGGTAATCTACATAATGTATGCAAATAAAAAAGTCATTTAGGTGGTTAGGAAAATCCCAGGATGGAATGCAGAATATGACAAAACAATCTGACTGTATTAAAAATTTAGGAAACAACCTTACTAAAGGAGATGAGAGAAATATTTGCTGATCTAAGTAACTTTGGAAATTAATGGAATCTGTAAAACTAAAGTCAAAAACAGTACATAATTACTGTAATTTAGTTGATAATGTTGTTTCCTACAGGGTTATTAGTTTAAAATGATCATACTTCTATACATGTATACAGGAATTGAACAATGAAGTAAATAGATGGTAGATGGTGAGAGCCAGGTGGGAAGTGAGAATTTACAGGTAAGAATGTTTTAATGGATTAGAGTTGAGGGCATCACTATGTACTCATATTTATCTTAATATACACAGATAATAGAATATAGAAATATTTACAGAGAGGCACACATACACTGGTTAGTATACACATATATATTTCCTTGTTCTGTCAGCTGAGACAGTCTAGAAGCAGCAATGTCCCAGTATCAACAAGTATATCTGGTACCCAGGTCTTAGTTCCTAAGTATTATTTTTCGATAAAAGAATGTAGAGTTCCTTGGAGAAATGGCTGATTCGTGGACTGGAAATAGAAAAGATGAGCCTGAAGTATTTTGCAGTGCCAGTGGTAAGGAAATGCTAAGAAAACAATATTTTAAACCCTATTATGATGGGACCATGTCAAAGGAAACAAGACACATTAAAAGAATTCCCAGTGGCCAAAGTTGTAACCATGTGAGCAAAGAAAATAATGTTGGACTATAAAATAAATATCTGTGAGTATACATGGGTATAAATTTTTGAATAAATAAATAAATGGGGAGAAGAGACAAGTCTCTTATGCAGAAGAATTCGAAATAAGATATGTGTGATTTTGGCATTTGTAATTTTGTGAAAGAAAAGTCCAATGTTTTTTTCTCAAATATTTTAAAGTTAATCTGGGGGAAAATATATGATGAAAACAAGATTTCCAAATTCCAAATCAGCATTAAAAATAACAAAAAAGTAATCATAGGCAGCAAAAAAGAATACTCATAAAAGAAATTTAAAATGGAGGACAAAAGATCAAATTCAATATTCATTTTATTTTCCCATATCAAAAATATTAATTCACTAGTTCTATGATTGAGCTCAGAGAAGTTTACATTGAAAAATTGTCCAGGCTATTACAAAGTATATTGGACATTGTGAGCTACTGACATTGAGAAAATTTTGACAAGGATAATGAAGACACAGAGATAATGCACTTATATTGCATTAAGAAATAAAAGGAATGCAGTCTCAAATATGGAGGACATTAAAGATAATTTAAAATTCTATATATTTTTGAAAGTATCAATGAAATAGAAAATTTTCCAGAAAAGAATTTATTATAAAAATTGGTATTTTATGAAGAAGCTTAAAAATAATCTCATAAACATTAATGAAATAGAAAATATTATCTAGGAAATAATTACCAAAAGATTATTCTTACCAATAATTTTATGCTGAGTTCTTTGAAACCAGTTTTAAACTATTTCTTATTACAGTAGTTGATGAAAAGCTTCCCAATTTCAATTATAAACCAAGCAAAATTCTCTATCAAAACATGAGAAAAATGAGTCAATTAATAAAAAAGACTAAAGATATTTAGAACTATCACTGCAATATATTAGCAAATCAAATGTAGCTGGTTATTAAAAGATAAGACACTGTGAACAAATAGGTTTTTATTCCAGGAATGCACTAACAATTCAATATTAGGAAGCCAAGTAATAATTCATAACAATAATTGATCAATGGAGAAGAAAGAAAAATTTATCTTGATAGGTGTTGAAAAGGCATTTAAAAATAATTCAACATCAATTACTGATAAAAAATGTTAGTTAACTAAGAATAGGAGATAAGAATAAATCCCCAAGGTGATGAAGGCTATTTCAAACAACATTATAGCTAATTGTAAAAAAAATAGAATCTTTCCTCATAAAGTTAAGAATAAGACAAAGATCGTTATTACTGTTTATTTAATTTTTAAAAAGTTGTTTATTGATGTATATTTTATAAACAATAAAATTCACTCTTTTAAGTGTTTAGTTTAATGAGTTTAAATGTGTAGTTACACAATCATCAGAATAGTAAAAAAGGAGTATTTTCTTCACTACATATGTTTTCTCTTGTCTGTTTCTCTCCCTCTGCTCCCAGACCTGATGACTACTCTTCTACTGTATGTCCCTGTATATTTATCATTTCCAAATTCCCTGTAAATGGAATCATATAGTATATATGTTCTATACATAATGCACAATGCTTTTAAAATCCATCCATGTTGTCCATCCATATATCACTAGTTCATTTTTATTGCTTAATAGTATTCTACTATACATATATATTACAAATTATTTGTTCATATGTAAATGATGCATATTTGGGTTATTCTAGTGCTTGGTTGCTATAAATAAAACTGTTTTAGACATTTGCATACATGTCCATAAGAGAACATAGGTTTTCAGTTCTCTCTGCTAAATATCCATAAGTAGGATTGCTGGAGTTTTTAAAATTTTATCTCTCTATCTCTGTCTCTGTCTATCTCTATATCTGTATCTTTAAGAAAAATTGCCAAACTATTTTCTAGAGTGGTGTACTATTTTTCCTTTCACAAGCAATATATGAGGAATTCTAGTTTTCCATATCATCATCAACATTTAACATTGTCAGTCTTTTTAGTTTTACTATTTCTGTAGGAGGTAGTGATATCTCATTGTGTTTTTAATTTATACTTCCACAGTGACTAATGATGATGAACTCTTTTCCTGTGCATATTTGCCCTCTGTGATTTTCTGTGTTCACAATTATCCTAATTGTGAATAAATATAGTTATTTTTCCCTTACTGTATCTTTATCTTATAATCTTGACATCAGGTAATGAGAATTATCTTTTTCTTCTCATTGAATTTATGCACAAATTTTAGAATCACCTCAATTTCTAACAATAAAACAAAACAAAAACAAACCTTATGTAATTTGAATTGAGATTGCCTTTAATCTTTTGATTAATTTGGCAAGAACTTACATATTAACAATATTTAGTCTTTGGACCATGAATAGTGTATTTTTTCATTATTTAGGTCTTTAATTTTTCTCAGTAATATTTTATAGTTTGTAGTGTACAGGCTTTGCACATATTTTGTTAAATTTATCCCTAGTAAATAATGTCTTATGATGCTACTAAAAATGTATTCAATTTTATTTTTCAATTTCCAATTATAGACTGTGAGTATATAGAAATACAATTGCCTTTGTTCCTATTGACCTTGTATCATGTGATCTTGCTAAAGTCAGTCATTTCTTTTTTGTGATATCTTTATTGGAGTATAACTGATTTATGATGTTGTGTTAGTTTCTGTTGTACAACTAAGTGAATCAGCAATAGGTATACATATATCTCCATACCCTCTCCCTCTTAAGCCTCCCTCCCATCCTCCCTATCTCACCTCTCTAGGTCAAGAAGAGACATCTACCACAATGTTCATTGCAGCACTATTTACAATTGCCAGGACATGGAAGCAACCTAAATGTCCATTGACAGAGGAACAGATAAAGAAGATGTGGCATATATATACAATGGAATATTACTCAACCATAAAAAGGAACAAAATTGACTTATTTGTAAAGAGGTGGAAGGACCCAGAGTCTGCCATATAGAGTGAAGTAAGTCAGAAATAAAAAAACAAATACCGTGTGCTAACGAACATATATGGAATCTAAAAAACGATACTGATGAACCTAGTGGCAGGACAGGAATAAAGACGCAGTCATTTCTTTTTGGAATGCTTTTTTTTTTGTAGATTTGTGGTGATTTTCTGTGTATAAAATTATGTTATTTTTGAATAAATATAGGTTTTCTTTTTCTTTTTGTGAGCATTTTGTTTCTTTTTCTTACCTTATACTCTTTGCTAGAACTTCTGGTTCAATGTTAATTAGAAGTGGTAAGGCCAGACATATTTGTCTTGTCCATGATCTTAGGGCAGTATCAGTTTTCCACAATTAATATAATGGTATCTGTGGATTATTAATAAAAGCCAATTTTTAGTGTTAAAACTTCTAACATTAATTGTTAATTCAAATATATTTTTTTATATTTCTATGATTTTTATGTATTTATTTTAAACTCATTAGAGTTTTTATTATATTTTTGCTATATTTTCTTGATAAATTCAACCCATTATTTTTATGTAGTGTAATATTTCTTTTTCTCAAGTCTAGTTTGTCTGATATTAATAAGCTACTCCAAATTACTTTCGATTAGAGTTTGTGATGTATATTTGTGCATTTTTCTACTTTTAACAAATTTCTGTATTTATATTTAAAATTGATTTCTTTTAACAAATTTATGTCTTTATATTTAACATTAGATATTGTTTTTTGATCTGCTCTACAGTCTATGTCTTTTAATTTAGTGTTTATAAAATTTGCATTTAATATAATCTATTATCTGGCACTTTTTTTCTATTTGTCCCATATATATATATATTTTTTTATTTTCACTTTCTGACTTATTTTAGATTGACCCCTTTTAATATTTTTTATCTTCAATATTAACTTATTTATTATACTTATTTTATCAGATGCTGTCATGTTTACAATATATGTCTTTAATTTATCATAGTATGCTGCCAGATCATATTATATAACTTTATGTAAAACATAAGAAACTTAAAATGGAGTATGTCAATTTACTCCCTCCTACATTTTGTGCTATTTTTTGTCATATATTTTATTTCTACATAAGCTATAAGCTCCATGATACTTTGGTATTATTTTTACCTTAGATAGTCAGTTATCACTTAAAAAGATTAAAAATAATGAAAAAATATTTTATATTTACCCACATATTTATTCCTTTTCAAATGCATTCTTTTTTTGTGTAGATCCATATATTCTTCTGGTCTCATTATCCTTCTGCCTGAGAACTTACTTTAAAATGTCTTGTAGTGCAAGTCTGTGATAAATTTTTTTAGCTTGCACATTCCTTAACACGTCTTTATGTCACCTTCATTTTAAAAATTGTATTAATAAACTTTATTTTTAGAATCATTTTAGATTAAGAGACATTTTTAGACTTACAGAAAAATTGAGTGAATAGATAGAGATTCCCCATGTACTCTCACACAAAGTTTCTCCTATTATTAGCATCTACATTACTTTGGTATATTTATGATTCATGAACCAGTGTTAATACACTATGGTTCATAGTTTATTCAGATTTCTTTAGTTTTCAATCTACTATTCTTTTTCTGCTCCAGAATCCCATCTAAGATGCCACATTACATTTAGTTGCTATGTCTCCTTAGACTCCTTTTGGTTGTGACAGTTTCTCAAACTTTCCTTGTTTCTTGATGACCTTAACAATTTTGAGGGGTGCTGGTCAGGTTTTGTAAAATATCCTTCAATTTGTTTTATCTGATGTTTTTCTCATGATTAGACTGAGGTTGTAGCACTTGGGGAGGAAGATCACAGAGGTAAAGTGTCATTTTATCACATCATTTCAAGAGTACATTCTATCAACATGACTTCTTATCACTCTTGTTGTTAGTTTTGATCACCTTGCCGACATAGTGCTTTTCAGGTTTCTCTGCTGTAAAGTTACTTTTTTTCTCCCCTGTTTTCATACTGTCCCCTTTGGAAGGCAGGCATTTTGTGCCATGTACTCTGAAAGAGTGAGGAATCAGGATCCACCTCCTTTAGAGTGGATTATCTACTTGGAATTCTTCTGCATGGGAGATGCTTCTCTTTCCCAGTTATTAATTTATTCAATCATTTATTCATATGTGTATGGATACACTGATATTTGTTTTATACTTTGGTTTATAATCTAATACTATTTTATTTTTTTTTGGTCAAATTATTCCAAATTTGGCCATTGGAATCTTTTTCAGATAGCTCCAGTACCCTTTTGACATCCACATCAATTTAAAAATGTTTTATTTTATGCACTTTCTTACTTTCTGCCATTATAAGATGCCCCAGGCTCATTTTGTACATTTCCCATCCCAGTCCAAGAACCAATAAACCCTGTTTCCTTTTATTGGAATGGCATTAGAAACCAGTATTTGGAGGTTAGATATACTCATTGCTACTAGAGAGTTGTTTTGTTTTGTTTTGTTTTTGCCTTCTTAACTGACAAAGCAAGGAAGTATATGTGTATATGCTAACCCGTGTATGCACATACACCTATAAATATTTCTTTATGTAGGCATTTGTATTTATATTAAGTTAAACACGAATTCATACTGATGGCTCCAAATCTAACTATTAAAACATGGATCATTCTAGCTTTTTCCCTTAGCCAACATAAATTTCCACTCCAATAGTTGCAAATCTAGCTTCTGCCATCCTTCACTCATTTACTTAATTGTTTAGTTCCAGTATACACTTATAGCAGTATCATATTTGTTAACCTATACTTCCATGGAAAACTACTTTAACTACTAAGGGACTTATGTACAGTTCCTTTTGCCTTTAGCCTTGTGGACTTCATTCATTTCTAGTGTGGTTTAGGGCAGCACCTTTCCCTACTTTCTTCATTGAGGTCATTTCATACATTTTTAATATAATTAGATTCTCTTGTCATCCTCTGTATTTTCTACTAGGATTCTCTGACCTCTTAAAAGATTTTTTAAATTTTTCATACAATACTTTTTGTGTGTCTTAAACTATTATTGATTTTAATAATGTATAATGTAATGTGTTCATAATTACAGCATCCTAGAGTTTCACCACACTAAAAATCTCATATTTATTTCCTCAAATCTCCTATTTATCTCCTTCATCTATTTATTTCCTCAAACTCGAACTCCTGGCAACCACTGATCTTTTTACCAACTCTATACATTTGTCTTTTTCAGAATGTCATATAATTGGAATCATGCAGGTTATAGCACTTTCAGAATGGCTTCTTTCACTTAGCAATGAATTCAAGGTTCCTCCATGTCCTTTTATGTGGCTTAATAGCTTTTTCTTTTACTATTTAATAATGTCTTATTGTATGGATATGTCACAGTTTATTTATTTATTGGAGAAATATTGGTTGCATTAATTTTTAGCAAATAAAGCTGTTATTCATGTGCAGGCCTTTTTGTGGACAATTTTTCAACTCATTTGTACGAATATCTAGGAACATGATTATTGGTTCACATGTATGGTAAAAATATGTTTAGATTTGTAAGAAACTGCCAAACTCTCTTGGAAAGTGGCTGTACTATTTTGCATTTCCACCACCAAAGTTCTTCTTGTGCCTCATCCCCATCAGCATTTGGTATTGTCAGGTTTTTTTGGATTTTAGTCATTCTAATAGGTTTGTAGTACTACCTCATTGTAGTAATTTGTGATTCCATATTGTAGGTATTTGGAAACTTTTATATGCTTAATTTTTATCTGTTTAACTCCTTTGCAGAAGTCAGTTCAAATATTTTGCCCATTTTTAAGTTGAATTGTTTTCTTATTGTTGAGTTTCAAGTTCTTTGCATATTTTGGACATCAGTCCTTTATCAAATATGTGTTTTGTCAATATTTTCTTACACTTTGTGGCTTGTCTTTTCATTCTTTTAACAGTGTCCTTTGCAGAGCAAACATTTTATATTTTAATAAAGTCCAACTTATTAATTTTTTTCTATATGGTTTATACTTTTGGTTGTATCTGAAAAAGTGTTAGGAAATCTAAGTTCACCTAAATTTTATTCTATGTTTTTTCTAGAGGTTTAAAAGTTTTAGATTTTTAAATTAGGTCCATGATTAATTTTGAGTTAATTTTTGTAAGAGGTATAAGTTATGTGGCTAGATTAAGTTTTTGTTTTTCTGGATATGGATAGCCAGTACTATTTGTTGAAAAAAAAAAAAGGTTCTTTCTTAATTATATTATCATTGCTCCTTTATCAAAGTTCATTTAATTATATTTATGTGGGACAAATTCTAGACTCTCTATTCTATTTCCTAATCTTTTGTTAAAACCATGCTGTCTTTATCACTGTAGCTTTATAGTAAGTTTGAGGCTGGGTTATGTCAGTCCTCCACTTTGTTCTTTGTCCTCAATACTGTTTTGGTTACTCTTGTTCTTTTACATTCTCACAATAAACCTTAGAAGCATTTTGTCAATATCCACAAAACACCTTACTGATATTTTGCATGGATTGTGTTGAATCAATAGATCAAGTTGGGAAGAATTGACATCTCAAAAATATTGAGTCTTCCAACCCATGAACATGGACTATATCTCCATTTATTTAGATTTTTAAAAATTCTTTCATCAGAGTTTTACAATTTTCACATATAGATCCTGTGTGTATTTTGTTAAATGTGTACCTAAATATTTTATTTCTGATGTTAATGTAAATGACATGGTATTTTACATTCAACTGCCAATATTGTGTATTGACCTTGTATCCTATGACCTTGGTGTAATCACTTATTAGTTCCTGAATTTTTTCAATGCATTGGGTTTTTCTACGTAGACAACCTGTCATCTGTAAAAAAAAAAAAAAAAAAAAGAAAGAAAAGAAAAGAAAAAACAGTTTTCTTTCTGTTCTATTTGTATACCTTTATTACCTTTCCTTGTCCTAGGTAGGACTCCTACTATAATGTGGAAAAACAAGTAGGGAGAAGAAGACATTCTTGCTTTATTCCAGATCTTAAGGGGAAATTATCCTGGTAACTCACTATTAAGTAAATGTTAGCTGAAGGTGGTTTGTAGATGTTACTTATGAAAGTTATCATCTATTATTACTTTTCTGAGAGTTTTTATCATGAATACATGTTGGATTTTGTCCAATGTATTTTCTGCCTCAATTGATATAATTTTTCTTCTTTAGCCTATTGATATAGTAAATTACATAAATTGATTTTCAAATGTGGAACTGGCCTTGCATAACTTGAATAAATCCCACTTTGTCATTTTGTATAATTATTTTTGTACATTATTGAATTCAATTTGCTAATATTTTGTTGAGGATTTTTCATCTATGTTCATAAAAGATATTGACATGTAGTATTCCTTTTTGTAATGTCTTTATCTGGTTTTGGTATTAGTATAATGTCAGCATTGTAGCATTAGGAAATCTTTCTTCTGTTTCTATTCTCTGAAAGAGATTGTAAAGAATTGGAATTGTTTTATTCTTAAATGTTTAGTAGAATTCACCAGTGAAACTGTCTTGGTCAGGTGCTCTTTGTTTTAGAAGGTTTTTAATTATTTGTTTAATTTCTTTAATAATTATAGGCTAATTCTATTATCTATTTCTGCTTTTGTGAGAGCTTTTGTAGTGTGTGTCTTTCAAAGAATTGGTCCATTTCATCTAAATTATGAAATCTGTGGGCCTAGAGTTGCTCAGAATATTTCCTTATTGTCATCTTAACTGAGAGGATCCATGGGATCTGTGGTGATGACACTTACTTCATTCATGATATTAGTACATCTGTGCCTTCTTTTTTCTTCATTATTTAGTGTGGCATCTGTTTCTCCATCCTTTTTCTTTTAACCTATTTATGTCTTTATATTTAAAGCAAGTTCTTGTAGACTACATATAGATAGGCCTTTTACAAAAAGTCAGTTTGAATCTCTCTTTTAGTTGTATTTAGACCACTCACATTAAAATTGATTACTGATATATTTTGATTATTATCTACCATGTTTATAATTGTTTTATGTTTGTTGTATTTGCCTTTTTCCTATCATTTTATTTTCTCCTCTTTTATTTTTGTGCCTTCTCTGGTTTTAATTGAGCATTTTATATTAGTCTACTTTTCTCTTAGCATATCAAGTACAATTCTTTTAAAAGTTTTTTAGTGTCTAACCTAGAATTTGCAATGTATATTTACAACTATTCTAAGTCCACCTTCAAATAATACTATACCAACTTCATGGATAACGTCAAGTACCTTGTAACAGACTTTCCCCAATTTCTCTCTTCTGCCCCATATAAATTGCTCTAGTTTCTTTCACCTATCCATATGTTATTAGCACTGAGTATATTGGTACTCTTATTTCTTTGAATAAACATTTATCTATTAAGAATTTTAAAGTATATGATTTTATTTTACCTAAGTTTATTCCTTTGCCACCACTGTTTCTTTACGTAGTTCCCATTTTCTGCCTATGTATTCCCCTTCTATCTGAGGAACTTCTTTTAATATTGATTGCAGTGTGGGTCCACTGACAATGAATCCCATTATTTCTTGTTTGTCTGAGAAAGTCTATTTATTCCTGACTTTTGAAGGATAATTTCTCTAGATATAGCATTCTAGATCAGTGGTTTTGTTTTCCTTTTGACACCTTAAATATTATATTTTACTCTACTCTCTTCTTGTTTGCATTGTTTCTGATGGGAGGTCCACTGTAATTCTTAAGCCTGTTTCTCTATAAGTCAGGCATATTTTTTCTCTTGGGCTTTTGATTTTTTGCAAGATTTTCTCTGTCTTTGGTTTCCTGTTATTTTAATATTATTTATCTTCACGTAGGGCTTTATGTTTGTTTGCTTTCTTTTTATATTTTTCTTGCTTGGAGTTATCTGAACTACCTGGATCTACTGTTTGGTGTCTGCCATTATTCTGGAAAGTTTTCAGTCATTATTAATTCAAATAGTTGTTCTGGGTATATTTCAAATGGTTACGCTTATCCTTTCCCTGCCTAAAACCCAAGGGGATGTTTCTTGGTTCTTCAGTTCAAGAAACTGATGGAGTTCCTGGAGGTAAATACCATGAAAATATATGTTTATGTGTGAGTAGTAGAGGGGTCTAAGACCACAATCCCTAGGAGTTTCTCATTCCCACACTAGGGAATTAGCAGTTTGTTAAAATTCAAACATTCCTACCACTGTATGGCTCCAGTGGCTTCTGCTAAGGGTTAGGTGATCTTGCTTGTAATTTTCTATCTTCTTCTGTCTCTCCTCTTTGAGGGTGGCAGTTTTCTCTATGACCCCAATTCTATGATGGGTCTAAGAAAAGTCATTGATTTTCAGTTTCTTCAGTTTTTTCCTGTTGTAAGAATTAGAGGGCTTCCCTGGTGGTGCAGTGGTTGAGAGTCTGCCTGCCGATGCAGGGGACACGGGTTTGTGCCCTGGACCAGGAGGATTCCACATGCCGTGGAGCGGCTGGGCTCGTGAGCCATGGCCGCTGAGCCTGCACGTCCGGAACCTGTGCTCCACAACGGGAGAGGCCACAACAGTGAGAGTCCTGTGTACTGCAAAAAAAAAAAAAAAAAAAAAAAAAAAAGAATTAGAGTGATGACTTCCAAGCTCTTTACATGTTGGATCAGAACCAGAAGTCTTGCCTTTGTTTTGCAAAGGTATTTTCACTGGATATAAATTTCCAGGTTGATAGTTTTCTCTCCCAGTTCTTTAAAGATGTTCCACTATCCTCTTACTTGATTTATTTCCAATGAGAAATATATTCTCACCCTTATCTTTGAACATATGAGGAGAAATAAAACAATCTGGGGTCTGAGAATAGGGAGAAAAAGCTTTAAGATCACACAAAGCTTTTATTTAAAGATGAATTACCACATGTGGAACAAGAAAGATGGGATAATATGTCATTTTGAGGAGGACAACTGTGGTAGATGAGCTGCTAGTCTTGGGATGATTTTGTCACCTTAAATACACTTTGGGTCCACAGGACTGAGTAAAAAGTGAGGTTAAACATAGTTTTCTTCCCATGCCTTCATGGATAAGATGGTGAGAGCCACTGATACCTGGGGAAGTAGAGCACTCTTCTAAAAGAAGTGATAAAGAAATGTATAATAAAATATGGTCAGCTTTAGGAGAAGTCTCAGTAAGTCAAATATTAAGGCCCTAAGTTCAAGAACATGGCAGGAGAAATGACAGATATGACAGTGGCATTAAAAACTCTGGTTTTCCCTGAGAGAAAAAGCAGACTCCTATAAATCAAGCATACACTAAATAGTACTTAATCACAACTGAAACTTGGGAAGTAAGCAGAGGCACCCCAAAGAATCTGGATACTTAAAAAAATTCTTGCATTAGATGATATTTCCAATTATTTACCTATAAGTGAATTCCTTCAGTTACAGGATTAAGTCCCAGAGATTTCAAACAAACTCATAAGCAAAGCCTCTTAGACCAGTGATATTAAAGGGCACAACATGTTTCATTCAATCATTAGTGGCCATTCTCTTAATGAGTTAAATGCACGCCACATAGAATGCAATCATGATATGCTTAATTTATTATAACCTTTTACTTGATGGCAGGGAAAGTTTGACATAATCTCCACTTTGGCCTCCAAAAACTTACACACTAAGAACAAACAAAACTGACATAGAAAGCCTAAAAATTTTGGAGGCATAATAAATATATTATACTAATGTATAACCTGCAAGCAGAGTATTGTAATATGGGTCTTATGGCATGAAGGCATCCAAGTGAGAAATAAGTCCAAAGTAGAGTATAACTCAAGAGGAAAATGGATCTAAGTGTTTAGATTGGGTATACAAATCATGGTTCTCTTTGTGGGTGATTTATTTATTCAGTCAAAGTTATTGAAAATTGGATATATCACATGCATTTCACTGGGAAAAATAATGATTCCAGATCTATTGCTTTTTTTGCAAGGAATTTACACTCTGAAGGGATAGATTAGTAAACAGGTGGTTAAATACAGAGGGTCATGTTCCCTAATAGGGATAGTTACAGGTTGCCATGAAAGTGCATAAGAAACCCTGTGTGAATGAGGAAGTAGGAAAGAAGGTCACCTAATTAAAAGAATAAATGTCAAAATGAAGACTGTATAAAAATATACATATCTCCCCATCATATTATCTTTAAATGTTTTGGGGTAAGGATAGGGAGATTTATAAAGATTGTCCCATGTTTCTCAAGGTCCACTCATCATCAAGCCAGCTTTCAAATTTGGCAGTGTCCTGTGCCAACTGTACTGGTACTTAATATTTTTCTTTATATTGATTTATTTTGTGTTTAAATCATTTTGTATAAAAAAAGAAAGTTTATATTTCCAGGATAAAAGGAAGTCAATTACACATTAAGTAATCACATAAAAGGTGAAATGAAGACAAAATAATATTTTAGATATTATTGTTAGATATTATTGTTTTGCCTAGGAAGACTGAATACAAGAAGATGGGTAAGAATTTAAAATGTATTAAAGGGAGACATTCAAGATGGTGGAGTAAGACATGGAGATTACATTCCTCCCCACAAATACATCAGAAATACATCTACATGTGGAACAACTCCTACAGAACACATACTGAATGCTGGTAGAAGACCTCAGGCTTCCCAAAAGGCAAGAAACTCCCTACATAGCTGGGTAGGGCATAAGAAAAAAAGAAAACACAGAGACAAAAAAATAGGGCCAGGACTTGCACCTCTGGGATGGAGCTGTGAAGGAGGAAAACTTTCCACACACTAGGAAGCCCCTTCACTAGCAGAGATGAGAGGTGGCAGGGGCGAAGCTTCAGAGACACGGAGGAGAGTGCAGTAATAGGGCTGCAGAGGGCAAGGTGGAGAGATTCCCACACAGGGGATCTGTGCTGACCAGCATTCACCAGCCTGAGAAGATTGTCTGCTCACCCACCAGGGCAGGTGGGGGCTGGGAGATGAGGCTCGGGATTCAGAGATCAGATCCCAGGGAGAGGACTGGGGTTGACTGCATAAACACAGCCTGAGGGGGGCTAGTGCACCACAGCTAGCTGGGAGGGAGTCCAGGAAAACGTCTGGAACTGCTTAAGAGGCAAGAGACCATTGTTTCGGGGTGCTTGAAGAGAGGGGATTCAGAGTCTGCCTAAATGAGCTCCAGAGACAGGCACGAGCATGGCTATCAGCATGGACCCCAGAGACGGTCATGAAATGCTAACACTGCTGTTGCAGCCACCAAGAAGCCTGTGTACAAGCACAGGTCACTATCCAAACCTCCCCTCCTGGGAACCTGTGCAGCCCGCCACTGCCAGGGTCCCGTGATCCAGGGACAACTTTCCCGGGAGAACACATGGCATGCCTCAGGCTGTTGCAACATTATGCTGGCCTCTGTTGCTGCAAGCTTGCCCCACTTTCTGTACCCCTCCCTTCCCCCTGGCCTGAGTGAGCCAGAGCCCCCTAATCAGCTGCTACTTTAACCCCATCCTGTGTGAGCAAAGAAAAGACACCCTCAGGTGACCTATAGGCAGAGGTGGGGACAAATCCAAAGCTGAACCCCAGGAGCTCTGCGAAAAAAGAAGAGAAAAGGAAATTTCTCCCAGCAGTCTCAGGAGCAGCAGATTAAATCTCCACAATCAACTTTATGTACGCTGCATCACTGGAATACCTGAATAGATAACAGCTCATCCCAAAATTGAGGTGGTGGACTTTGGGAGCAACTGTAGACTTGGGGTTTGCTATCGGCATCTGATTTGTTTCTGGTTTTATGTTTATCATAGTTTAGTATTTAGAATTTATTACCATTGGCAGATTTGTTTATTGATTTGGTTGTTCTCTTCCTTTTTTTTCTATCTATAGATATAAAAATTTTTTCTATTTTCTCTTTTTGTGAGTGTGTATGTGTATGCTTCTTTGTGTGATTTTGTCTGTATAGCTTTGCTTTTACCATTTGTCCTAGGATTCACTCTGTCTGTTTTTTTTTTCCTTTATGTATAGTTTTTAGTGCTTGTTATAATTGGTGAACTTGTTTCATGGTTTGCGGGCTCTCTTCTTTCTTTTTATTGTTACTTTATTTTTTTATTTTTAATAATTGTTTTCATTTTTTATTCTAATAACTTCATTTTCTTTTCTTTTCTTTCTTTCTTTCTCCCTTTAATTCTGAGCCATGTGGCTGACAGGGTATTGGAGTTCTGGCCAGGTGTCAGGCCTGTGGCTCTGAGATGAGAGAGCCCAATTCAGGACAGTGGTCCACCAGAGACCTCCTGGCTCCACATAATATCAAACAGCAAAAGCTGTCCCAGAGATCTCGATCTCAATGCTAAGACCCAGCTCCATTCAACAATCAGCAAGCTACAGTGATGGGCATCTTATGCCAAACAACTAAAAGACAGTAACACAACCTGACACATTAGCAGAGAGGCTGCCTAAAATCATAATAAGGTCACAGACACCTCAAAACACACCACTGGAGGTGGTCCTGCCCACCAGAAAGACAAGATTCAGCCTCATCCACCAGAACACAGGCACCATTCCCCTCCACCAGGAAGCCTACACAACCCACTGAACAAACCTAAGCCACTGGGGGCAGACACCAAAAACAACGGAAGCTATGAACCTGCAGCCTGCGAAAAGGAGACTCCAAACACAGTAAGTTAAGCAAAATGAGAAGACAGAGAAACACACAGCAGATGAAGGAGCAAGGTAAAAACCCACCAGACTAAACAAATGACGAAGAAACAGGCAGTCTATCTGAAAAAGAATTCAGAGCAATGATAGTAAAGGTGATCCAAAATCTTGGAAATAAAATGGAGAAAATACAAGGATCATTTAACAAGGACCTAGAAGAACAAAAGAGCAAACAAACAATGATAAACAACAAAATAACAGAAATTTAAAATTCTCTAGGATGAGTCAATAGCAGAATGACTGAGGTAGAAGAAGGGATAAGTGACCTGGAAGATAAAATAGTGGAAATAACTACTGCAGAGCTGAATAAAGAAAAAAAGAATAAAAAGAATTGAGGACAGTCTCAGAGACCTCTGGAACAACATTAAATGCACCAACATCCGAATAATATGGGTCTCAGAGGAAGAAGAGAAAAAGAAAGGGACTGAGAAAATATTTGAAGAGATTATAGTTGAAAACTTCCTTAATATGAGAAAGGAAATAGTCAATCAAGTCCAGAAAGTGCAGAGAGTCCCATACGGGATAAATCCAAGGAGAAACATGCCAAGACACAAATTAATCAAACTATCAAAATTAAACACAAAGAAAAAATATTAAAAGCAGCAAGGGAAAAACAACAAATAACATTCAAGGGAATCCCCATAAAGTTAACAGCTGATCTTTCAGCAGAAACTCTGCAAGTCAGAAGGGAGTGATAGTACAGATTTAAAGTGATGAAAGGGAAAAACCTACAATCAAGATTACTCTAGCCAGCAAGGATCTCATTCAGATTTGATGGACAAATTAAAACTTTTACAGACAAGCAAAACCTAAAAGAATTCAGCACCACCAAACCAGCTTTACAATAAATGTAAAGGAATTTCTCTAGGCAGGAAACACAAGAGAAGGAGAAGACCTACAATAACAAACCCAAAACAATTAAGAAAATGGGAATAGGAACATACATTTCGATAACTACCTTAAATGTAAATGGAATAAATGCTCCAAGCAAAAGGCATAGACAGGCTAAATGGATACAAAAACAAGACCCATATATATGCTGCCTACAAGAGACCCACTTCACACCTAGGGACACATACAGAGTGAAAGTGAGGGGAGGAAAAAAGATATTCCATGTAAATAGAAATCAAAAGAAAGCTGGAGTACCAATTCTCATATCAGACAAATTAGATTTTATAATAAAGACTATTGCAAGAGACAGAGAAGGACACTACATAATGATCTAGGGATCAATCAAAGAAGAAGATATAAAAATTGTAAATATTTCTGCACCCAACATAGAAGCATGTCAATACATAAGGCAAATACTAACAGCCAAAAAAGGGGAAATCTACAGTAACATAATAATAGTAGGGGACTTAAACACCCCACATTCACTAATGGACAGATCTTCCAAAATGAAAATAAATAAGAAAACAAAAGCTTTAAATGATACATTAAACAAGATGGACTTAATTGATATTTATAGGATATTCCATCCAAAAACAACAGAATACAATTTCTTCCCAAGTGCACATGGAACGTTCTCCAGGATAGATCATATCTTGGGTCACAAATCAAGCCTTGGTAAATTTAAGACAATTGAAATCTTATCAAGTATATTCTCTGACCACAAGGCTATGAGACTAGATATCAATTACAGGAAAAATTCTGTAAAAAATAAAAACACATGGATACTAAACAGTACACTACTTAATAACCAAGAGATGACTGAAAAAATCAAAGAGGAAATCAAAAAAATACCTAAAAACAAATGACAATGAAAACACGGGAACCCAAAACCTATGGGATGCAGCAAAAGCAGTTCTAAGAGGGAAGTTTATAGCAGTACAATCCTACCTGAAGAAACATCTCAAATAAACAACCTAACCTTACACCTAAAGCAATTAGAGAAAGAAAAAACAAACAAAAAAACCCAAAAAAACCCAAAACCACAAATTTAGCAGAAGGAAAGAAATCATAAAGATCAGATCTCCAATAAATGAAAAAGAAATGAAGGAAAGAAGAGCAAAGATCAATAAAACTAAAAGCTCGTTCTTTGAGAAGATAAACAAAATTGATAAACCATTAGCCAAACTCATCAAGAAAAAAAGGGAGAAGACTCAAATCAATAGAATTAGAAATGAAGAAGGAGAAGTAACAACTGACACTGCAAAGATAAAAAGGCTCATGAGAGATTACTACAGCAACTATATGCCAATAAAATGGACAACCTGGAAGAAATGGAAAAATTTCTAGAAAAGTACAACCTTCTGAAACTGAACCCGGAAGAAATAGAAAATATAAACAGACCTATAACAAGCACTGAAACTCAGAATGTGATTAAAAATGATCCAAGAAACAAAAGCCTAGGACCAGATGGATTCAAAGGAGAATTCTATCAAACATTTAGAGAAGAGCTAACACCTATCATTCTCAAACTTTTCCAAAATATCACAGAGGGAGAAACACTCCCAAACTCATTCTACAAGACCACCATCACCCTGACACCAAAACCAGACAGTGATGTCACAAAGAAAGAAAACTACAGGCCAATATCACTGATGAACATAGATGCAAATATTGTCAACAAAATACTAGCAAACATAATACTAGCAAAACAAAATCCAGCAGCATATTAAAATGATCATAAACCATGATCAGGTGGGGGTTATCCCAGGAATGCCAGGATTCTTCAATATTTGCAAATCAGTCAATGGACAAACCATATTAACAAATTGAAGGAGAAAAATCATATGATTATCTCAGCAGATGCAGAAAAGGCTTTCAACAAAATTCAACACCCATTTATGATAAAAACCCTCCAGAAAGTAAGCATAGAGGGAACTTACCTCAACATAATAAAGGCCATATATGACAAACCCACAGCCAACATCATTCTCAATGGTGAAAAATTGAAATCATTTCCTCTAAGATCAGGAGCAAGACAAAGTTGTCCCATGTCACCAGTATTATTCAACGTAGCTTCAGAAGTTTTAGCCACAGCAATCAGAGGAAAAGAAAGAAAGAAAAGGAGTCCAAATCAGAAAAGAAGAAGTAAAGCTATCACTGTTTGCAGATGACATGATACTATACATCAAGAATGCTAAAGATGCTACCAGAAAACTACTAGAGCTAATCAATGAATTTGGTAAAGGAGCAGGATACAAAATTAATGCACAGAAATCTCTTGCATTCCTATACACCTATGAGGAAAATGTGAAAGAGAAATTAAGGAAACACTCCCATTTACCATTGCAACAAAAATAATAAAATTCCTAGGAATAAACCTACCACACGAGACAAAAGACCTGTATGCAGAAAACTGCAAGACACTGATGAAAGAACTTAAAGGTGATACAAACAGTTGGAGAGATATACCATGTTGCTGGATTGGAAGAATCAACATTGTGAAAATGACTCTACTACCCAAAGCAATCTACAGATTCAATGCAATACGTATCAAACTACCAATGGCATTTTTCACAGAACTAGAATTAAAATTTTCACAATTTGTATGGAAACAAAAAAGACCCTGAATAGCCAAAGCAATCTTGAGAAAAGAAAATGGAGATGGAGGAATCAGGCTCTTGGGCTTCAGACTATACTACAAAGCTACAGTAATCAAGACAGTATGGTACTGGCACAAAAACAGAAATATAGATCAATAGAACAGGATAGAAAGCCCACAGATAAACCCATGAACCTATGGTCATTTTATTTTTGATAAAGGAGACAAGAGTATGCAATGGAGGAAAGATAGCCTCTTCAATAAGTGGAGCTGTGAAAACTGGACAGCTACACATAACAGAATGAAATTAGAAAACTCCCTAACACCATATACAAAAATAAATTCACAGTGTATTAAAGACCTAAATGTAAAGCCAGACACTATAAAACTCTTAGAGGAAAACATAGGCAGAACACTCTATGACATAAATCACAGCAATATGCTCTTTTGACCCACCTCCTACAGAAATGGAAATGAAAACAAAATAAACAAATGGGACCTAGTGAAACTTAAAAGCTTTTGCACAGCAAAGAAAACCATAAATAAGACGAAAACACAATCCTCTGAATGGGAGAAAATATTTGCAAATGAGGCAACTGACAAAGGAGTAATCTCTGAAATTTACAAGCAGCCCATGCAGCTCAATTTAAAAAAAAACAAAGAACCCAACCCGAAAATGGGCAGAAGACCTAAATAGACATTTCTTCCAAGAAGATATACAGATTGCCAACAAACAAATGAAAGGATGCTGAACATCACTAATCATTAGAGAAATGCAAATGAAAACTGCAATGTGGTATCACCTCACACCAGTCAAAATGGCCACCATCAAAAAATCTACAAACAATAAATGCTGGAGAGGGTGTGGAGGAAAGGGAACCCTCTTGCACCGTTGCTGGGAATGTAAATTGATACAGCCACTATGGAGAACAGTATGGAGGTTCCTTAAAAATCTAAAAATAGAACTACCATAGGACCCAGCAATCCCACTACTGGACATATACCCTGAGAAAACCATAATTCAAAAAGAGTCCTGTACCACAATGTTCATTGCAGCTCTATTTACAATAGCCAGGACATGGAAGCAACCTAAGTGTCCATCAACAGATGAATGGATAAAGAAGATGTGGCACATGCATACAATGGAATACTACTCAGCCAAAAAAGAAACAAGATCGAGTTATTTGTAGTGAGGTGGATGGACTTAGAGTCTGTCATACAGAGTGAAGTAAGTCAGAAAGAGAAAAACAAATACCGTATACTAACACATATATATGTTTTATATGTGTATATAAAAAAATGTGGTTCTGAAGAACCTAGGGGCAAGACAGGAATAAAGCCACAGATATAGAGAATAGACTTGAGGTCCCAGGGAGTGGAAAGTTTAAGCTGGGACGAAGTGAAAGAGTGGCATGGATATACAAGCACTACCAAATGTAAAATAGATAGCTAGTGGGAAGCAGCCGCATAGCGCAGGGAGATCGTCTTGGTGCTCTGTGACCACCTGGAGGGGTGGGATAGGGAGGGTGAGAGGGAGATGCAAGTGGGAGGGGATATATGCATAGCTGATTCACTTTGTTATATAGCAGAAACTAACACACCATTGTAAAGCAATTATACTCCAATAAAGATGTTAAAATAAATAAATAAATAAAATGTATTAAAGATGGACAGAATTAAACTGAGAATTTCTCCTTGACTTAATCAGACTGAAAGAGTTAAGATGACTGTATCTTTCTACTTGATTTGCAGCTTAGGTACCACAAACTAAAGCCATTACATATGCTTGCTAAAATCTTAAGTCACATAGTAAGTGTTCCACATTTTGGGAAAGGCTGGCATACACACAAAAAATAGTTAGGAGGAGTAGGTAAATCCTAAAGCTAAAGGAAGGAAAGAAAGTCAGAAATTCTGATTTTTTAAACTAAAAAACATATCTCTTTGGAAGTTAGTCATCGAGTCCAGCCACATACTGAGTATCCGGCTCCATTTAATAGCATCTGTATATTTTCATGTTACATACTGACCTTTCCATTATTAGATCCTATATCATTATATTGAATTGAAGTCAGGCTCTATGTAATTCCCAGACACTGGTTCTATTGATAACTTCCTGAGTGACTCACAGTCCCTTGAGGATAATGGAGTGTAATTCCTCTTATACTGGATATAAATTCACCTGTATCTCTCTCAATAACAAATGAATGAAAGTATGTTATAAGAATAGCCCCAATCTTCTCTAGTTTATAACAGGTAAGACTCAATCCCAGACTAGTGGTTCTTAATTATTTTTCATCCTTTGGGATTCACCTACCAACTGGAAAACAGTGTGTCCCACTGGGAGATGCATGGGAGAATTATAGTTTCAGGGCACGAAGCAAGTCTATTTTTGGTTTCTCACTGCTTTATAAAGATCTGGAGATCAGTATCATTTTCTTTAGTTTTCTCTTTTCTGGTATAAACATCCTCAGATACTTCAAGCTCTAATTTGAAGTTGTTTTTTTTTTTTTTACCCTTATCACTTGGATTGTCCTCATTTTAGTGGACTTTGGTTTGCTAGTATCTCTGAATTCATGTGATCATTTGAGCTACTACATTTCATTGTTGTCTCATACAAAAATTGTAGTCAATGAAAGCCTTAAATATTTTCTTTTCTTTTCTCTTTTTTTCCATATGAATTGCTGGTTTCCGATAGCTCTTTTAGGATAAGCTTGGTTCCATGTCTGCTGGAATTTCCATACAAGAAATAGGGTAAAAGTAGAGGGAGGCTGACAAAATGGTTGAGAATAAAAGAAAATAAAGCAGTGAATTCCAAGTGTGGTATATATTAAATTATATACTTATTTAATGTGCATTAAAATATAACTAATTAAGATGGTGTAGTAGAAGAACGTGGAACTCACCTCCTCCCAAAAATACATCTACAAATGGAACAGTTCTCACAGAACACCTACTGAGCACCAGCAGAAGACCTCAAATACCTGAAAGGACAAACTGGTTAGGACAAAAGGAAAAAAAGCAAAGAGGAAGCAAAATGGGACCTGTGCCCCTGGGAGGGAGCTGAAAAAGAGGAAAGGGTCCCGCACCCTGGGAAGCCCTCTCACTGGTGGGGAGACCAGCTGGGAAAGAAAGGGAGCTTCAGAGGCTCAGAGGAGAGCACAACAAATGGTTTGTGGCAGGCAAAACAGAAAGAGACATGCACAAATGGTCCATCCCACTGACCTGTGTGCCCCAGTCTGAGAAGTGTGTCCAGTGGTACAGGCAGGGGCTGGGTGCTGGAATTCAGGATTCAGAGGACAGACGCAAGGAGAGGACTGGTGTTGGCTGAACCAAGACAGCCTGAAGGGGCTGGTATGGTACTGCTGCAACCAGGGTTGTTCATGGAAGAAGCCCGGGCCCACCATTAGGAACAAAGCACCATTGTTAACTAGTGCACAAAGCTGGGGGGGTAGCACCATAGCAGCCTCTTTCTCCATATGCCAGCCCCCACTTAGCCTCTGTGGACTCCAGGAGAGTGAGCCCCAGCCATCTATTTGGGGGTTCCTGCACCAACCTCCACTTTGGCAGGACCTGGGAGTAGACACCAGTGGGCCACCCATGTGCCGAGGTGGGGCTGAAACCACAGCTGAGCCCCAGGAGCCATGCAACTTAGGAAGCAGGGCTGAAATCTCTCCTCATGGCTGTGTGAGCCATTGATTTACACCTCCACTGCCAGCTTTGTAAATTCAGCGCCTGTGGGACATTCCAAGTGGAAAACGAGTGTTCCTGCAGCTGTGACAGGTCTGGCATTAGCAGTTGTGGACTTTGTGTGTGTGTGTATGCAGGGGCTGGGCCAGGCCAGAGTCTGAGCCACCTCCATAGCTCTCACAGTGGGTCCAGATGCGCAACTACTGCAGTCCTGGGACCCGACTTCAGTGGAACTGTATTGATGGCCTTGTGAAAACAATGCCTGAGGGAGACCAGGGCCAACTGCCATCATTCTCATGGTTGAGGAGGAGCCAAGGACAATGCCAACAACAGCGTACTTTGTGAACCTGCACAACAGGTGACAGGTGACACCACAGAGCACACACACAGGTGAACAGCTCCAGCAGAGGAATACTAGACCCACGCAGGTTACACAGGGACTTTCCCACATAAAAATAGCCCTCCAAGACCACAGTAGGTAAACTCATAGAGCAAGAAAAATGTATAAAGAAACAGATGAACCACTCCCAATTAAAAGATCAAGATAATTCCCCTGAAATAACAATGAAACAGACCTCTTCAGTCTAAAAGATGCTGAGTTCAAAAAGGAGATAATGAAAATACTAAAGGAATTAAGAAAGGCTATCGACAGAAATGCAGATTACTGTAAAAAGGAACCAGAAACTATAAGGAGGAGCCAAGAAAAATTAGAAAATTCATTTGCAGAAATGAAAGCTGAACTAAAGGCAATGAATAGCAGAATGAATACCGCAGAAGAAGGAATAAGTGATCTGGAAGATAGAATAATGGAAATCACCCAATTAGAACAGCAGACAGAAACCCAAATAAAAAAAAATGAAAGCAATATAAGACTAATATAAAGCATGCTAACCTATGCATAATAGGGTTCCCAGGATGAGAGGAAAGAGAAAAGGGGATTGAAAATGTATATGAAAAAATTATGGCTGAAGACTTCCCAAACCTAAAGGAGGAAACAGATATCCAGGTACAGGAAGCACAATGGTCCCAAGAAAGATAAACCCAAACAGACCTAAAACAAGACATATTATAAATAAAACGGCAAACATTATAAAGAGAGGATTCTAAAGGCAGCAAGAGAAAAACAAAGAGTTAATTACAAGGGTGCCTCCATAAGGCTATGAGCTGATTTCTCTACAGAAACGTTGCAGGGCAGAAGGGAGTGGCAAGATATATTCAAAGTCCTGAAAAGGAAAAATCTGCAACCTAGGATACTCTATCCAGCAAGATTATCATTTTGAACAGAAGGAAAGATAAAGAATTTCTCAGACAAGCAAAAACTAAAGGAATACAGCAATATTAAACCTATCCTAAAGGAAATATTGAAAGGTCTTCTCTAAATAGGAAAGAAGTAAGAATCTATAGGAAAGAGAAAATCACAATTGGAAACTAAATTGTTTAAATAAGCCAGTATACAGATTAAAATAAAATCAAATAATTTCTGTGAAAATGATGATAACCACAATGAACAGCAAAAGGATGAACATGAAGATGTAAAAGAGGACATCAAAATCATAAAATGTGGGGGAGGAGAGTAAGAAAATGTAATTTTTTTTTTGTAGAGTATGCTCGAGGCTGTATGACTACTAGTCTGAAGCACATAGATATAGGAAGGGGTTAACATACTTGAAAAACGGGGCAATCACAAATAAAAAACGTATAATAGATTCACAAAAACCAAAAAGAAGAGAACATAAGCATAGTACAAAATAAAATCATAAAATATAACTATCAGAGAAATCTGTGGTTTCATAGACATTTTTAGTTAGGATGAGTCTATGTTTAAAAAGATAATTGAATCATTAGCTATCAAAAAAATGAAAATCAAAACCACAATGAAGTAGTACTTTACACCTGCTAGGAAGACTGTAATCAAAAAGTCAGATAATAACAAATATTGGTGAGGATGTGGCAAAACTGTTACCCTCATATACACTGCTGATGAGAATATAAAATAGACAAGGAAAGTAGACTCAAGGTTTTCAGGGGGACCAGTTGATGAATGACTGCTAATGGGTATAGGATTTCTTTTGAGGATGGTAAAATATTTAAAATTGATTGCAGAGCTCTGAATGTACTTTAAAAAGATTGAGTTATATACTTTAAATGAGTAAATTGTATGATATGTGAATTATATCTCAAAAAGTCATAAAAAGTAAGTTGATTTTAAGTTGATATAAATAACATAACATACAAATATATTATATATATAAAATAAATTAAATGCATACATAGTATACATTTGCAGCTGTTCAGAGATGTTTCACTGCAGTGTGAGAAAACCCAAATAGTGGTGGTCTAACAAGTGGTCCAAACAAGTAGGAATTGATATTTATACATAAGAAGAATTGCTGGTGCTAGGTGGTTCAGATCTTGGTTCACTTACTTAAATTCTATCAACAAGAACCCAAGAACCCTTTTGTTTTTCAATTTTTGGTGTGTTGATGGTTCATCCCTTAGGTCATTACCTCATGGCTGCAAAGTGGCCACCAGATATTAAAACGCTCCTGGTTAAGCAACTATATTCCAATAAAAATTAATAAAAAAATAAAATGCTTCACGTTGTCCATACGTTGTCTCCTTCCTGTTCACTTGACTGATGGGAAAAGAGTTCATGAAACTATATATGTGAGTCTCTGCTCAGAAAGAGTCCACCCAGGAGGACAGCCCAACCAGGAATAGCCACATTGGACTTTGTGAGAATGAGAAATACATTTTTGTTTGCTAAGCTACTGAGCCTTAAAATTTTAAGTTTTTCTGTGACATCATGTAGCCTTCTTGACCAGTGCAGCATGGGGAACATGAGTAGAGAAGAAGTGCTTCTGCCTTGACTGGGCTCCTTGACATCATGAGCATGGGCTTTGACAAAATTTTACCACTTTGGTCATTAGAATGATTTTTTTCTTTCTGGAATAATGAATAAGATAAAGCTTGCTTTTCCTACTCCTCTCCACTTTATTTTTCCAGGGCATCATTTTTCTTTATTAATAGAGTCTTGCTATTAGAACATTGCCTAGATTCTAGAAGACATACAATAAGCAAATGGTGGAAGAAAGAAGGAAAAAAGGAGGTGATGATAAGGGATGAGTTGAGCATACCAAGGCATGAAAGCATGATAGTCAAGAACACCAGTTCTACAGCCAGTTGGCTGGGTTCAAAAATCCAGTTCTTATATTTACTAGCTGTTTGGCCTTGGAAAAATAACCTCTCCATGCCTTTGCTTCCTCATTTATAAAATAGTTAAAATAATTGTGCCTGCTTCATAAAATTGTTTTGAAGAAGTGAGTTGTATATAACATGCTTGGAACAGAACTTGGCATGTAGCAATGTTATGCAAGTGTTAGCTACTATTATTATGGTGTGAAACCCAGAAGTACCCTTTCTACCCTAACTCCAATAGACTACTCCATAAGGTTTCTTATAGATCAATTTCTCCTCTTATTGTACCAATAAAGCCATAATATAAAATTAGTACTGAAAATACTACTTCTAAAATTTTAATCATGTATGCTCATTATATGTAAGCTTATTTCCCTTTCTTCATTCTGTCTGCAATTAAAGCTAAGTCATCAGGTTTAAGGCCTCCAGAAAGAGAGAGACAGAGACAGAGACAGAGAGAGAGAGACAGAAATAGAGAGAGAGAGAATGAGTAAGCAAGGTAAAAGTCATTGCCAGAGAGTAAGAGAAACAGGAAAATTCTGGCCTGGCAATTGTGGGAAGGAAAAGGAAGAGTTAGTAGGAAAAAGTCTCCTGATCTTCCTCCCAAAGAAAAGAGACATCATAATCGAGGAAATGATAAAAGCAACAGTGCTTTGATGAGCTCCTCCTTATATTCCTGGCAGAAGCTCTCTGAAGATGTGGAATGAGCAGGGATAGGCAAGGATGAAGATGTGGAATGAGCAGGGGTGGGCAAGGATGAGCCCAGGTTAATAACCCAGAGCTGGACACTGAGATCCTGAGTGGAAAGGGCCTGACAAAGTGTGGGAGATGGGTGTGATGGATCTGGGGATGAAGAAAGCTGATAGATTGGTTGGGAAACTTAACAGGGAGTATTTCTGTGACAGGAGGATGTTAGCCTATAACTGAAGGCAACTGAGTAGCACCCAGATTAGGGATGGTTTAGTTGTCAAAGTCTGGACTCTGGAGCCACTACAAGAAGTAAGATGGGGCTGAGAATCTGACCAAGTCAAATGGACAGACCACAGAGCCCCAGGGGCAGACAGCAGGAGCACATCCCACCAGGAACTCCAGAGATGCAGCCAAATGTACATTTCAAAAGATGCCTGACAGATAGTGCTCACTCAGAGACCAGCTGCCTGGATGTGGAGGACAGGAGCCAGATGTGAGATATCACCTCTTTACCTGCACATATAGGCTGAAAGCTTTCTCCTACTCTCAGATACTATCTTGGTAAGGAGCAAAGAAAAGGAGGGTGGTCTTGATGGGATATTTGCAAGATATAGATGGGTTTAAATTGAGAAAGAGGAATATATTCATAATTGGTAAGTTCTGTAAACCTCCCTGACTATCCATTGGTCAGTGTCTTCTGAAAAAGATTAGATGTTTACAGAAAAATAAAGCTTTACTTATCATCCATTTATTTGTTTAGCATCTTTTATAATAAAGTGATAAATTGAATGTGCTTATTTCACATGCTTGTATTTAATTTTCATATTCATTTTATTGAAGGCTGATAGACCATAGCAACACTCACTTTTTACACCTTTCTCGAGGTATCTGGATATTACCTTTTCATCACCAAATGGGAAGCAGGTCTGCTGTTAGGTAAGACTCAGCAAAGCCTCCCAAGGGAGAGCTAAAGTAAAGGTATTCTGTGTGCTGCCTCAATGGCAAGAAGAGGGCTTGTCCTGCTTGGAGGGATGGGAAGGACCAGAGGAAGTAGCAGTTCACAGAGAAGACCCAAGGATGAGATCCTTCCTTCTCCAAATAAGACTGGAGAAGACTCTGGAGAACTGAGATAAGGTGGAAATGGTGATGAGGATCTGTTGAAACCAGTAGTGGTAGCTCCATTGAACAGGAAGCAGGGCCTACAGTACAGGGCCAAGGTGGGAGAGTGGGGAACAGCTGGGAGGATGCAGAGCAGAAGAAGCCACTGAGTTCTCTGAGCACCTGGAGTGAGTTCGTGGATCTGCCACAAAGAATGTTCCTTGAGGGAGATTTTCAATTTTTGAGGTAATCTACAGAATTAATATTTGTTACATTATATTCTATTGATTAAACCTCTGTGATAAATTGTGTTTCATGAGTTTGCAAGCAGAGTGCTTCAAGATAACCTGGTAGATTTTATTTTCTTAGCTCAGCTTGGTGGGGACTCTGCGAATTGAATTGTAAAAATCTCTTTTATAAAGCAATGCATTAAATCTCCATATTCTTACAACGTAGTTCTTATTGAAAATGTTAAACTATTGATACGGCATTACCACTTACTAATCCAAGTGAATGCCAGCAGATATGCAATTTGAATGCACAGCAGTTAAATACTAGACTTGCCTTGGAGCTAGTGAGTCCATTTTTTGAGATCCACTTTAAGGTCACAATGTAAATTAGACAAAAGTTTATAATATATAGGGTACACCATTAATACTAAGAGAGAAAAAATTGGAAACAATCTAATAGATTATACACACACACACACCAGACTTTATCAGCTATTTATATAGGCATGCATTTTATATACACATACATTTATGTATAGGTGTGTACATATACGTCAGGTGTGCATGTATATGTATTTTTTTGCACATTTCTACATATTTGTAAATGTATATATATGTTTACATATGGGTATATTACATGTTTTATATATGTGTATGGTTGTATTTATAAGTATTTATATCCATCTGTTTATATATAGGTATGTATGGATAAGTAGGTAGGTAGGTAGATAGATACATAGATAGATAGATAGATAGATAGATAGATAGATAGATAGATAGATAGAAAGAAAGAAAAACAAAGACCAGAAAGAAATATATCAGTGATGTAAACTGTGGAATTATGGACAAGTTTTGTTTTCTTTATACTTATTTTTTCATCTAAATTTACAGTATTTAGCAAGCAATAACTTTATTATGAGAAAAAGAGTGACAACAAAGTTATTGTAAAAACTAACTCGGAATACTGTGGTAGGAGTTTCTCCAATCCACAGCTATACCAAGAGTATGAATGTAAAAACTAATGCACCAGAGGACCCAGTTCCAAAGCCAGAAGGTGAATCATTCCTAGTGATGAGCAGGACCTAGAATTTCCACCCATTTTATCTCTCAACCCAACACACATCTTTATCTTGCTAAAGCCAAGGCATCATGAATGTCAAAGGGTGAAGACATAAGGGTGAGGTGTCATAAACAAACAGAAAGGGAGTCCAGAAGCTGACTGTGTGCTATACTTCCAGCCCTGTGGCAGGCATTGTTTCAAACTCACAACCCGCTGGGAAGTAAACATTTCTCATAGGATGTGAAGTAAAGTGCAAAGTACCCAAGGCCACATGCCACAGCAAGTGGCCAGGATGTTTTTCTTTTGTTTTTTCCATTTCCCTTGGGATAATACAAAGAGGGGAGCAGTAAGTGCACCTCCTGCTTTGGGGCAATGGGAGGGAGCTTGTACCAACTTTGTGTATTAGCTTTCATTTCCTTTGTTTGTTTGTTTGTTTTGTTTTGAAAATGATCCCTGTGTTTTCCATTCATTTTATTTTTATGTTTTACATATTATTTTTCATATTCCTTTCCATTATGGTTTATTATTGGATATTAAATATAGTTCCCTGTGCTATACAATAGGACCTTGTTGTTTATCCATTCTAAATATATATAATACTTTGCATTTGCTAGTCCCAAACTCTGAATCCAACCCTCCATTGCTCCCCTTCCCCCAGCTTTCATATCCTTTTAACACCTCTTGAATCATTTGCTCCCATTCCAGAAACTCCCCTTCTGTCCAAGAAGAAATAGAGTATTATGCAATGATGTTCTACTGCAGCTATGTATGAATTTGTACTTACCAGCTGACAGTGAATGAAATAAGACAAGATGCACTTATTATAGGAAGTAATTTCTGGTACTTGGCATGTGACTTATTGATTGCTGTTAAATTTTGACTGAAGCTTATATGTGAAATAAATGTATATATTTTTAACCAGTTTCCTCCTAATCTGACTGAATTACTTATTAAAAGTCTAATGGTTAATAACTTAGATACTCAAAAGATTCTCATACCTAAGGTTCTAAAATTTATCTGACTGGATTTTCTTTTGAATACCTTGTTCTTCCTAATGGCATTTCCCTAATATTAATGCTGAACTGAAACCAAAAATAGCAAGGGGGTAAGGAATCAGAATAGCAGGAACTGAGAAGATCAGTGTAATCAGCAAATTAGGGCTATGTACAAATCATGCAATTGGCATCATGGGAGCAGCAAGGACCATGCCATGTGGAGAAGAGAACACTCAACGTTGATAACTTTGATTAGCATTAACATTGATCGCATAATTCAGTCACTTCCAGGATGTTTCATGATGCTAATAAATAAAAGATGACACTTTTTAAGAATGGTGGCTTCTATAGTATTGTAGCCAGAGACAGCTGAAATGTGGGGTAGGGGTGTGATTTATTTCACCAGAATTCTCTTGACTGAGCTCTGACTGGGAAACCCAGACAGAGCTGTTTCTCAAAAAAGGGTGGCAGAGATGTTGCTAGAGGTCTCAGGGGGATTTATGCAGCAACCAATTTTGTTTTCAAGATCTGTATGTTCTCCATTTCTGTGCTTTAATATCCTGTTCAACCCAACACCTCCATCAAACCAGTGTTCTCCTGATTTTCTGCTGCCTTAGCTCTAGATCATCCTGGGTGGTGTTTCACACTCAAGGCCTTTGTTGATTCCTTCTCTCTCATGTTAAATGAAACCCTTATCTATAGTTCTTCATAAGTTCTAGGTACAGAACCTCTCTTTCTCTCTTTAAAATTCAAAGAAGTTAAGGAATTTCCCCAGATCGCAAGGTCAAATACTCTGCTGACTTAAGCCTTTGTTTCTTTCCTGTATACCTCACTATGCTAACTCCTTTAGTTCTTCATTCTCATGTACTAACTGGCACTTATGTGATCATCATTGATAAAGATTACAAAGGGTCATAGAAGCACAAAACCTCCTAATTAAAAGTCAGTTTCTAGCGAGCTGGCCTGACAGTGATCCATTGAGTAACTAGACCTTTTGGAATTTACACCAAATCCAGGTTCCTTGGATGCTTCTAATGATGAGGAGTTCATCTTTGTACAGTCTTTTAAAGCAGTTCTTAGAGTGTTGAAATCTGTTTCCAGAATGCTCTACCTTATGATTCTAGCTTTGCATGTGGAGCCAAATGATGATATTAACTAATCTATATATTGCTTACTATGTCAGGACTGGTTTTAAATACTTTAAGCACATTAATTTATATTAACTCAGAGAAATCTCTGAGAAGATACTAATATGCTCATTTTAAGACAAGGAAGTTGAGCTAGAAAAGAGAAGTAATTGCTAAGAAGTGGCAGAGCTGGATGTAAAACAAAGTATGTAGCTCCAGAGCCAACACACTTAACCATGACCAATCACTACTCTCTTGTGATTTCTTTTAATGTCTACTTAAACCAGACTTCCACTTTTGACACATAAAACACAACCACTTTCTTTCATGCTTTGAAGTTAACCAAAGAGTCAACACAGTTAAACTTTTTTTTTTTAATAGACACATCAACGTTTAGATAAAAGGCAAGGTATGAGGTGAAGACAGAATGCTTTTTGGTGAATTTACGCATTAGGGTCTATACTTGAATTGGGCTGTCCAAATTCCTAATCTGGTTCTGCTATTTACTAACAACAAAGCACTGGACAAAATAGCCCGTCTGTGCCTCATTTTTAAGGTGAATATAATAACATCTCTACCTCATAGGATTTTTTTTAGCTTAAATCAAACATTTGGAATATTGTCTGGCACACTGTCAGCACTCAGTAAATATTAGCTATTGCTTTTAATATTGACATGATTAAATAAAGTAATATTGGTAAGTATCCTATGAGAGTTCCTGCTGCTTAGAAATCACTCAATCTATATTAACTTTCATCATCCCATTTACTATTTTTATTTGATGTTTTTACATATGTACTTTAATATCCAAGGGCATAAGAAATATGAATTTGGAATTTCAGGGTCCATAGCACACCTAGTGGGTAAACAGCTTCAGGTATACCGGGCAGACTTTGTGTTATCCTCCCAGTAAACTCCCAATACCTCTTAACAACTTAGTTTATCGAATCACTATTTAGGTTCAGTTAAGATACCTGTACCCATTTTTTCTTTCCTTTAAGCGTCAGAGATTCAGCCTCTTTTCTTCAACCATCTAAAGTGACAGCTACCCACAATAAGTTCTTAACATACTCTACTGTTTTGATTAGTATGGCAACACTGTAATGTATGTCCTTTCAACCCATTTCACACCTGAGAAAACTGAGGGATGGAGAGTCTATCCAACTGGTTTAGGAAGTAACTCAGTGGAAATTCAGACTAATTAACTTCAAAAACCAGATTCTTAATAGCATACTTCATGTTTCCAAGTACCATCAGAAAAACAGTTCTCAGTGCCTATCTTAACTGGAATTCCAGTGACTGAGTCCGATACTGTGCTCTCTCTCCTGTAGAACTAGAAACCAGGTACATAGAAAATCTGTCTGGAGCTTCTATCCTAGTGATATACACTTTAGATATCCCAAAATAAAAATACAGCAAAATAAAGATACAGTATAATATGGAATAAAAATGAGTGTATCCTGAAGATTACAGATAATGAGATGTGCTTATATTTCCACCAAATTAATGGGCATCTTTATTAACCATTGATAAGACCAGATTTCAGATCTAGGAGAAGAGTTTAGACACTGAGCAGTTGAACTTAGTGAACTACCCAAGGTAGTAAAGTGATATAAACTTGTGTACAACCTTCTCCCTTCCTGCTCTATCACTCTCCAAGTCCCAAGTATTGTGAATAAAAATATTCAAGCTTAAAGACCAGAAATAACAATTTTCAGGCCACTTTAAATGAAACTGAAAGACTTTTCAGGAGCTCCAAAATTTACATAAATTATAAACAGGTATTAGAGGGATACTGATAGTTAATTGGCTGGTTTGCCAAAAAATATATAATTTGATTAGATATTTCTGTGTACCTAAAAGAGAGGTACTGGATAACATTTGTGATTAGCCATGCTAGTACACACACACAAACATACACACAGACATTAAAATTGATTAAATCTTCTGGAGGCATGTTTTCACATTCCTTGAACAACATTTAAATACCAATTTGCTTGATTCCCTCAGAGGGTTAAAAATGACTCCCTTATATCTGATAATGGACATGTACTTAGAAGTTCTTTTATACTCTGAGAATCTCAGGCTATACTATTAAAGCTGCATAACACACCACAGAATACCAGGAGATCAAACCAAGTAGCAGTTACCGAAAACATTTTTCTGCTACCTCCCCAGATTTTCCTATGGGGAGTGCTAACTCAGTAAGTGTTCACTATACATAAACAAAGCATAGGCTATAACTCTGCAAAGAACTTACTACAATCTTTTCTAAAGTGTTTTGCTTTGTTTGATAAAATAGTCTTTAGGGGAAGCTCTAATGGATAGAAGTTAAAGATCCAAAGAAAGGAAACCTGATCCATTTGAAAGTGAATAGGGGGCTGCAGAGCAAAGTAAAAAATATGCTGGTGCTGACTCAAAAAGTGCTGACTTCCTCTGGTAGGTCATCTTATAGGTCTATCTTATACCACAGAAGAGTGTAATTTAAAAGCGCTGATGTTGGGTACCAGGAAGAATCTGCCCTCTCCAACCCTTGTTGAAGCTGAGATGGGAGTCACTGTGTTGAATCTGTGGCATTGCAATTGTATCAGTAGCCCAGGACACAATCAAACCCCATTAGCTCAGGTTCCACTGGTTCTGAATTTATAAGAATTCAGATACGACCTAAGAACTGATTCTTGCTGAGCTAAAAATCTCCAGATAATTTCTTCTTTTGTGAGTATCAGGGTCTTTTTCACAAGACCAAGATTGTCAAATGCTGTAGTGGTTGCATCAACAAAGAGCTTCCTATTCGAAGTTTTGCTGAAGTTTTGGATTCCTCATGTCCCATAGAAACTCATTACTATGGGAAGTAGAAATGTTAGGCAGGCCTAGTTACGTCAAGCACAAAAACTGGTGTTATTGAAATGATGGCTGAATACAATACAAGGTAATTTAGCGTTTGAGTTTAGATAATGAGATTATGGATAATTTTAGATTCTACATTTCTTTATTTTCCAATTAAAAATATAGGTGTCATTGTATAATGTGTAAAGTCATCAAAAAGCATTATTTAGGAGTTGGAAAATAGCAAACATTTACAAATGTGACTAATTAGTGTTGTGATCCCCTCCTGCTTAAATTCAATAATTATATCAATTTCACCTTAGTTTATAAAAATAATTTTAAGTGATAAAATACATTTTTATTAGTTGTATTTATAAATATGTCATAAAGTAGTTTATTAAATTTGTCTTTCCTTTATAGAGGATGGCACCTAGGATATGATCTGACTTGATATTGTTGATAATCTTTGGGAGTAAAATGAATAATTATAAAAGCAGTAGTAACTTTTTCAACAAAGTGATTAGAAAGTATTCTCTTTCATATATATTAGGATATATAGGGTACTAAATTACTACCCTATAGCTACTACTACCATTGATCCCTTACTCTACTGCCAATTAGAAATCTAAATATCTCCATTTATGTTCCTATCTGAGTTTCATAAAGGCAAGTTGAAAGCTTCCTCCCTTAACTTTACCACACAACAGCTGCACAGCTTTTTCATTTGCTGGGTAGGGTTCAGTGGAGCCAAATGATAGAGCACTTTATTTGCTGTGGATATAGATGCACATTAATGTCCCCAGTATGAACAGGGTGCAAATGATACACAGTTTATCTAACACACATGCCATTAAAATGGGAAGATTTCTCCTCCTCCACCCCTTTGCAGTAGCTTCTATGAACACACTAAGCTTATTCCCATATTAGTGTAACTTACATCACAGCTGCTAGTCATGTGATCTGTGGACAGGATTTGGTACACAGTTTGTTGCTGGTATACAAATAAAAAGAGTCTAGAAACTTTTATGGCAATTTGCCATCACTGTGACATTCAAGCTCATAGTCTATGGACTTACGTCATTACACTGGTTACTAATTTGTTTTAATGTTGTCTATCTTGTGCAATGGATTGTGTGTGGTATGAGCTGTCTATTAATATCAGTGCAACAGGTTAGAAAAAGAACTGATCCTTCAACCCTGATAGTTTGAGAAACATTGGTCCACACACAGAGGATATGATGTACATACAAAGTACAATTTCAAGTGGTATCTGAAAAGGCCACCTACAATAATAGTGAACATAGGGGAAGGAGATCAAGATGGTGCAGTAGGAGGACACAGAGGTCACTGCCACCCATGAATACATCAAAAATGCATTTACATGTAGAGCAATTCTCACTGAAAATTAACTGGAGACTGGCAGAAAGACTCTTGTATAACCAAGGCTACAAGAAATATCCACATGGAGTCAGGTGGAAAAAGAGCAACAACTAGGCTGGGATCTGTGCCCCAGGAGGGGACACAGAAAGGGGGGGTGTGTTACACAGTCTTGGACATCCTCCTTGGGTAGTGAGAGGTTCAAACCACATATTGGGCATACCAGCTATGGGGTCCAACACCAGGAAGATGATTCCTCTTGGCTGGTTTGAAGACCAGTGGAATTGGCAGGGTGACTGTGAGAAACTCAAACTCTGCTCATGAAGAGTATGTTCACACTTGCTTGCTCTGAAAACAAGGTGGAGGAATTAAATTGAGACTGCCTGTTACTCTGGTTGATTTCCCCTGACTACCCCAGCATGCACCCTGGCCCAGGCCAAGTTCTTGCTCTGGCCCCTCTTGCTCTGCTGTGCAGCTCCCAGCTAAGGTGAAGCCTGCCATTGGTGAGGATAGTGCACATTTGTGGGGAAAAAACCTGCTTGGACCTGGCACCATATCTGAACAGGGCAAGGGCAACCATTACTGGAATGGAACAAGCTAGAACCCAACACTTGGGGCTTCTGCTCCAGTACCTTGGGACCCAACCTCACCTCTGATAAGGTGGTGTTGGCCACTGAGCATAGCAAAAGCCTGAGCTCACACTGGGCTCTGGTTCTAGGTTCTCCACTTCCACCCCTACCTCTCAACCAGGTGATAGCTGTCAACACACCTTGAAAGAAGACATGACTCATTTCCACTTCTGATCCAGGTCTCCCACCAAAGCCAGCAGTCATGCGCAGACTGCAGAGGGATGCATACACACAAAAACACCACTTCAAGACCAGAATAGGTAACTGTTTCACCTAATTTACTGGAAACAAAGAAAGTTAAGCAAAATGCAAAGACAGAGAAATTTGTTTCAAATGAAAGAACAAGGAAAAGAAATGGAAAATACAACTGATGAAACAGAGGTAAATAATTTACCAGATAAAGAATTCAAAGCATTAGTATTAAGAATGCTAACTGAACTAGGGAAAACAATAGATGAACCCAGTGAGAATTTAAACAAGGAACTAGAAAATAAAAAAAGAACCAGTCAGAGCTGAAAAATACAACAGCTGAAATGAAAAACACACTAGAAACAATGAAGAGCAGACTATGTGATACAGAAGAACACATAAGTGATCTGGAAGATAGAGTAATGGAGATCACGCAATCAGAACAGCAAAAAGAAAAACAAATTAAAAGAAAAACAAGAACAGTTTAAGGGACCTCTGAGTATTAACATCCACATTATAGGGGTCTCAGAGGGAGAAGAAAAAGTTTGAAAATATATTTGATGAAATTATGGCTGAAAAATTCCTGAACCTGAAGAAGGAAACACATATCAAGGTACAGGAAGCCTAGAGAGTCTCAAACAAGATGAACTCCAAGAGACCCACATCAAGACATATCATAATTAAATGCAAAAGTTAAAGAGAGAATTCTAAAGGCAGCAGGAGAAAAATAAATAGTCACATACAAGGAAACTCCAGCAAAAATATCAACTGATTTTTCTGCAGAAACTTTGCAGGCCAGAAGGGAGTGGAATGATATATTTAAAGTGCTAAAAGGGAAAAACCTACAACCTAGGATTCTCTACCAGCAAGATTATCATTCAGAATTGAAGGAGAGACAATGAACTTCTCAGAGAAGCAAAAACTAAAAGAGCTAATCAATAATAAACCTATCCTAAAAGAAATGTTAAAGGGTCTTCTCTAAGTGGAAAATAAAAGGCTATAGTAAGAAGCAAGAATTTATAGGAAAGGAAAATATTGCACTACTGAAAGCCAGTATCTAGTAAAGAATGCGGATCAACTACTTAAATAAGCTACTTTAAATATTAAAAAACAAAAATTTGCAAAATCGACCATAACTACAATAAACAGTCAAGAGATAAACATGAAGATGTACAATATGACATCAAAGCCACAAAATGCGTGTGAGGGGAGTAAGGAAAATGTAGATATTTTAGAATGTGTTTGAACTTAAATGACTTCCAGTTTAAAACAAGTAGATATATTTATAGGTGAACATGCATGAACCAGATGGCAAACACAAATCAAAAACCTACTATAGATGCACAAAAACTAGAGAGAAGAAAACACAAGCATGCTACTAAAGAAAATCATCAAACCACAAGGGAAGAAACTAAAATAAGAAGAGAGGAATAGAGAAGAAATACAAAACAATCAGAAAATAGGTAACAAAATAGCAATAAGTACATACCTGTCAACAATCACTTTAAAAATCAATGGACTAAATGCTCCAATCAAAATGCATAGGGTGACTAATTAGATTAAAAACAAGACCCATCTATATGCTGCTTATAGGAGACTCACATCAGAACTAAAGTCACACACAGTCTGAAAGGGAGAAAATGGAAATGACAAGAAAGTAGGGGTAGCAATACTCATATCAGACAAAATGGACTTTAAAACAAATTCTGTAACAAAAGACAGAGAAAGGCATTTATTATGGTAAAGGGATTAATACAAGAAGAGGATAAAACATTTGCTAACACATAGACACCCAACATAGGAGCACTTAAACATATAAAGCAAATATTAACAGACATAAAAGGAGAAATTGACAATAATACAATAATAATAGCAGACTTTTAACACCATATGTCAATGGACAGATCATCCAGACAGAAAAGCAATAAGGAAACATTAGTATAATTACACACCAGATTAGCTGAAGTTAATAGATATCTACAGGACATTACATCCAAAAACAGCAGAATACATTCTTTTCAAGTGCATATGGAACATTCTCCAGGATATGCTAGGCCATAAAAAATGTTCAACAAATTTAAGAGGATAGAAAATACATCAAGCATTTTTTTCTGACCACTATTGTTATGAAACTAGAAATGAATTATAGGAAGAAAATTAAGAAAAACACAAACGTGTAGAGAGTAAACAACATGCTACTAAAAATCCAATGGTCAGTGAAGAAATCAAAGAGGAAAACAGAAAATACCTGGAGACAAATGAAAATAAAAAACTGTTTTCCAAAATCTATGAGATGAAGCAAAAGCAGTTCTAAGATGGGAATTTATAGTGATACAGGCCTACTTCAAGAAACAAGAAAAATATCAAATAAACAACTTAACCTACCATCTAAAAGCATTAGAAAAAGAAGAATAAACAAAGCCCAAAGTCAGCAGATGGAAAAAAATATTAAAGACCAGAGAGAAAATAAATAAAATAGAGATCAAAAATTAATAGAGAAAAGATCAATGAAACCAAGAGCTGGTTTTTGAAAGATAAACAAAATTGATAAGCCTTCAGCCAGGCTCATCAAGAATAAGAGAGGAGAACCCAAATAAACAAAATAAGAAATGAAAGAGGAGAAATTATAACTGATTTCACAGAGTTACAAAAAATTGTAAGAGAACACTACAAGCAGTTATATGTCAACAGACTGGACAACCTAGAATAAATGGATAAATTTCTAGAAAGATACAAGACTGAATAAGGAAATAGACAATTAGAACAGACAATTAGAAATAGGCAATCTGAACAGACAAATCGCTAATAGTGAAATTGAATTAGTAATCAAAAAGTCCCAGCATACATAAGTCCAGAACTGGACAGCTTCATGGGGGAATTCTATCAAACAAAAAGTGATAATACCTATCCCTCTCAAACTATTCCAAAAAATTAAAGAGGAGGGAACTCTTCCAAATTCATCCTACGAGGCCACTATTACACTGATATCAAAACCAGACAAAGACACTAAAAAAAGGAAAATTACAGGACAATGTCTCTTATGAGTATAGATGCAAAAATCCTCAACAAAATATTAGCAAACCAAATTCAATAGTATATAAAAAGGATTATACACCATATCAAGTTGCATTTATTCCAAGAATTCAAGGATGACTAAATATCAGCAAATCAATCAATATGATACACCACATTAACAAAAGAAAGGATAAAAATCACATGATCATCTCAATAGTCACAGGAAAAGCATTTGACACAATTCAACATCCATTTATGATAAAAACTCATCTAAGTTGGAATAGAGAGAACATACCTCAACATAATAAAAACCATATATGACAAACGCACAGTTAGCATCATACTCAATGGTGAAAAACTGATAGCTTTTCCCACTAAAACTCAGAAACAGGACAAGGATGCTCACTCTAGCTACTTCTATTAACATAGTATTGGGAGTTATAGCCACAGCAATTAGAAAAGAAAAAGAAGTAAAAGGAATCCAAATTGGAAGAGAAGAAGTAAAACTGTCACTGTTTGCAGATGGCATGATACTGTACATAGAAAATCCTAAAGATGCTACCAGAAAACTTCTAGAGCTCATCAAAGAATTTGATAAAGTTGCAGGATACAAAATTAATATACAGAAATCTGTCATATTTCTATACAATAACAACAAACTATCAGGAAGAGAAATTAAGGAAACCATCTCATTTATCATTGCATCAAAAAAATAAAGTACATAGGAATAAACCTACCTAAGATGGCAAAATACCTGTACTCCAAAAGCTGTGAGACACTGATGAAAGAAATTGAAGACAACACAAACAGATGGAAAGATATACCACGTTCTTGGATTGGAAGAATGAATATTGTTAAGATGACCATACTAACCAAGGCAAGCCACAGATTCAAAACAATTCCTATTAAAATACCAATGACATTTTCATAGTACTAGAACAAATAATTTCAAAATTTGTGTGGAAATACAAAGGGCCCAAATAGCCAAAGCAATCTTGAGAAAGAAGTACAGAGCTAGAGAAAGCATGATCTCTGACTTCAGACTATACTACAAAGTTACAGTAATCAAAACAGTATGGTACTGGCACAAAAACAGACCCATTAATGGAACAGAATATAGGGTTCAGAATAAATCCACATACTTATGGTCATCAATTAACCTATGACAAATGAGGCAAGAATATACAATGGAGAAAAGACAGTCTCTTCAATAAGTGGTGCTGGGAAAACTGGACAGCTACACATAAAAGAATGAAATTGCAACATTCTCTAATACCAGATACAAAAATAAACTAAGATTGATTGAAAATCTAAATGTATTTCCAGAAATCATAAAACTCCTAGAGGAAATCATAGGCAGAACACTCTTTGATGTAAATGGTGGTAATATATTTTTTGGATCTATCTCCTAAGGTAAAGGAAACAAAAGCAAAAATAAACAAATGGGACCTAATGAAACTTAAAAGCCTTTGCATAGCAAAGGAAACCATCAGCAAAATATAAAAACAACATACTGAATGGGTGAAAATATTTGCAAATAACATAACTGATAAGGAGTTAATGTCTGTAAAACATAAACAGCTCATATGACTCAATATCAAAAAAACAAACCACCTAATTAAAAAAAAGGACAGAAGATCTAAATAAACATTTCCAAAGAAGATATATAGATGGCCAACAGGCACCCAAGAAGATGTTCAACATTGCAAGTCATCAGGGAAATGCAAATCAAAACCACAACGAAATAGCACCTCACACCTGCTCAAACGACTATCTTCAAAAAGGTCAGAAATAAGAAACATTAGTAAAGATATGGAGGAAAGGGAACCCTTGTACACTGTTGGTGAGAATGTAAATTGGTACATCCACTGTATAAAACAATATGGAATTTCCTCAAAATACTAAGAAAAAGGACTAGTATGCAATCCAGCAATTCCACCCCTGGATATTTTTCCAAAGAAAATAAAAATACCAATTCCAAAAGATATATGCACCCCAATGTTCATTATTTACAACTACCAAGACATGGAAGCAACCTAAGTAGTCATCAACAGAGGACTGGATAAAGAAAATGTGGTGCATATATACAGTGCAGTACTACCTGGTCATAAGAAAGAATGAAATTTTGTCATTTGCAGGAACATCCATGCACATGAAGGGTATTATATTTCACGAAATAAGTCAGACAGAGAAAGACAAATACTGCATGTTATCACTTATATGTGGAATCTAAAAAATAAAACTAATGAATGAGTATAACAAAACAGAAACAGACTCAGTGATGTAGAGAATGTATTAGTGGTTACCAGTAGGGAGAAAAAGTGGGGAGGAGCAAGATAGGGTTAGAGGATTAAGAGACACAAAGTCCTATGTATAAAATAATTACGATACAAGGATATTGTACAGCACAGGGAATATAGCCAATATTTTATAATAACTTTAACTGGAGTAAAATCTATACAAATACTGACTCACTACATTATACATCTGAAACTAATATAATATTGTAAATCACCTATACTTCAATAAAGAAATAATATGGTGAACACAGATAATAAGCCACACACTAGATTCTAAGCACCATGAGGGTAGGAGTCTCATCTGATTTATTCACCATTACGTCTTGCAGATTGCACAGTGTTTGGTGTGTTAGATACTCAGTAAGTCATTATTGACTAAATGCATAAATAAATGACACTACAACTTATGATTAAACAATTTTGAGTCTTTGGATTAATATACACTCCTGAAAATAGCTAAAATCAGCAAAAATATGAAAAACAAAGGAAAACAAAAGCCAAAAAAAAAGAGAAACAAAACCATTTAAGTTCAATTGTGAATGAGTCCTAACTTCCTAGGACTTGACTGTATACAAAATTTCCAAGGTTACACTAGCAGAATTTGAGGAGTGTTTAATTCTTTTTCCAGGAAACCTTCTCTGACCTCCTTAGCATCTTCTTATAGAGCCCAAAATTTACCCAATCATAGCACATATCAACATAGAGTCAGGGGTTGGGGTATAGGTGGAATTGCCCACTAAACTGTCAGCTCCATGCTACATTCCTCAGCCTTTAGCACACTTGGTAGGGGCTCAAAAATTTAGTTGATATGAATTAATGCTTACTTTATATTATAAACCATGCTTTGTGTTTTATATGTACAGCCCCACAGTAACTCAGAGAGGAAAGCACTTTTTAAAACTTGTTTTATAAATGAAGAGACTGAGACTTAAGAAGGGTAAATCATTTGCCCATGATCATCCAGTTAGTAATTGATTGAATGGTTTTTCACATGTATTCTATTTCACTGGAGACTGTATTTCCAGCCATGCTATTATACTGCTTAATGGTATCCAAAACTTTAGCCCAGTGGGGGACCTAATTTGTTAGACTCAAGGTGCAGTTACTCTTTATGCCAAGAAATGAGATATAAAATTCCTTTCTTCCCACAGAGGCAGTGTGGACTCACACAGAAGCAGTTAGATAAGAAAAGGAACTGAGGACTTTGGGATTATTTTGACAGAGGTCATTCCCAGGGTAAAACAATTGGCTAGCATCTCACACCAACCTGGATGAGAACTACATGGCTTCCAAAGCATAAGATCAGTCACAGATAAAAGAAAAAACAAAACAAAACAAAACTGCATGAGCAAATGTAGGGAAGAAAAATAATAGCTGAAGATAGTGGTGGTGGTTTGAGCCATTTGGGAGTTACTCAATATTCCTGGGTATCTCTGAAGTTTATAGGAAGTGTACATGTTATTAAATTTCTATTTGTTTTTCTCTTGTTAATGCATTTTATTACAGGAGGGTTTCAGCCAAGAACCTAGAAAGAGAGAGGGGAAATTGTTTTCCTTTTTCTACAATAACAAGCTAAGAGAATATCCAGAATCTCACAACTCCTTAGTGAAGTGGAATTAAAAATAAATATCAGAGACTGATTTGCCATATTTAGTATATATATTTTCACTTATTCCAACTCAGTATCATTTATCATTTTTACTCTATGAATATCATTTTTAGGTAACCATTAATCCTTTTGTCATGATAAAGTTCCAAGTTAAATCATCTCTTAGAGTCTTGTGATAAATAGCTATAAAAATCCAATGAACCCTAAGTTAAAATTAAAAGCTAGTTCTATGTTATTCATTTCGTTAGCTCCCAGGCATGTGTATTCACATTTAAATTAATTAAATTTAAATAAATTAAATATTTAGTTCCTTAGTCATATTAGCCACATTTCAAGAGGTCAATAACCATATGTGGTTAATGGCTGCCACACTTTGGACAGATTCCACATACTGGACACGTGGAAATAGAACATTTCCATCATTGTCAAAATTTCTATTGGTCAGCACTGTACCTGTTTCTTCTGCCTGAAGTGGACAAAGCCAGTAAGCAGTGTCCTTCATAGACTGTTGTCATTCTCAGGATTATTGCATTCTGATATGCCAAGGATATGATCAACCAGGGATACTCCTGTTTAAGTCTGTTGTCCTGGCATAAATATTAATGACGATCTCAAAAATGTTCCAGTTTGGTCAACAAATTAGGGCCACCCTAATTGCCTAATTGGACATTACTCATGATTTTCATTTCTTTCCATTCAAGCTGTGTAATATGTGGCATGTTATTTTACCTTTCTAGGCATCTCCTTCCTCATATGTAAAACGAGGATAGTAGTAGCTCCTTCTTTTGGTTCTATCTTGTACTGCTCTCTCTTACTTCCTGCAGTGATTAAAAGTATCAAATAAATTCCTAAAAGGCAGAACTTTTGCATCCTAGTGCTTTGTGGTATTTATTATATAATAATATTATATGTATAATATATAATATTATTATATAACAGACACTCAAAAGTGTCTATTACATAATAGGCATTATAAAGCACATGATTCCTGAGGAAAGTTTCAAGGTACATATTCTGCCTCTCTCTGTCCCAGTACAATGACGTGTGTACCTTCAATCTTCCATCAACCAATCAGGTGTTCTCTCCCGGTACCTTGACTCTTGATCATGTGGTAGATACTGGTTAGAAAGTGTGTATTACAGCTGAAATGAGGGTGCATTATCCAAGGATGTTCCTGCTGCTTTTCCCTACTCCTTTTTCCAGTCCTAACATTTCACTTCCCAGTAATCCTGTGAGCCTCTCACATCCCTCCATTAAATTCTATTTTTGCTTAACATAGACAGAATTTCTTTCTTTTATTTGCACCCAAGACCCTAAACAGTACAACAACCTTGAAGAGAACTTTTAACTTGAAACTGTCAGTGATACTAACTGTACTAAGCAACTCTACACATTTTTATTGCAATTTACTCAATGCTGAGGCTCACAGAGACATCTCACTAACTCCATTCCAGATGTACATAATAACATCTAGGTAATCATATGTTCCTCCACAAATTAAGATTGTAAGGTTAAAATTAGAGAGTTCCCTTCTTCAGAATAATCTTCTTCAGATATCGTCACAGTTTCTCCAGATGTTTATTAAGCAAAGATTCCCTTTATAATCTGCTTCCAAATGCAAGGCAACTTTTCTCTTGGCTGATGCTCAGCTGTATTATTATGTGGGTCACAGTTAACTCTCCACATTTTCACTATCTAATTATTGTTTATGGTTTTACTTTGGATCCTGTACTTCAATTACCTACTCTATATTGAACAAACATACTAAGTTTCCCTCTATTTATTGTATCTTCCATAAATTGTATTGCCTATCTAGGATAATGCGTATTGCTTGCACATTTGTAACATTTCAAATAGCCTAAATTTCCTGATAGTTTAAGTATAGGGTGTGCTACTGTGGGGCTTGAATACTGCATATTGGAAAAATAATAGACTTCTTGAGTTCTCCTAGATGTGTGTTTTTATATTAAAGTTAATTTCCCCCTTGGTGGAGACTGACACACAGTCATGACTATATCATTGAAAAGTCTATGAAATAAAGCGTACTATCATCTCAACTGAAAACTCTTACTAAACATTTCCATTTTAAAGGAAAAATCTAACTACTGAGCAAACCAAATTTGCAAAGAGAATTTTCATTAGCATTTGGCTGGTGGAGGGGGGGGTCATTTCTTTCTTTGAAGGAGGGAAACATGGCCACAGAGACTCAGGGCATCGCATCATCCTCCTTATTCTTGAGATTTGTAAAGGCAGATCTGTAACTGCCAGGAAGTCCCTGGGTTGCTTATTATAAACCGTAATCAGCTAGAACTGATTACTCAACTCTGGTCATTTTCATCTACAAACAAATTCACAAGTTTCCCAGACAAATATGGATGGGCTGGCAAATTTAAATTTCAAATGAAAAAATATCTTCCTGTAATGAGTTCACCTACCTTTTATTTAGACTTCCAAATGCCAGCATAATGTGATTAATTTTGATGTTGTTTCTTTCCACCACTTATGAGAAATCACATCATCAATCATATTATCAAAATTAGATGTGGAGAAGACCTAGCATGTCACCAGGATCCTTCCCTGTGCCAGTACAGACTTGTTTTAGCCAGTCTGCTGTACTTTTTAATATTTTCTTCAATCTAATATTAAACTTCCCTTGTGATCATGCATCTACCATTTCCATTGTAATGACATAAATATAAAGAATGAGAGTTGGTTTTCTTAAGAGGATGCATCTATGTTTATATTCTCTGGCTTTTCAATAAAGAAAGCTAATGGTGAACATTTAGGAAATAAAAATAAATCCAATACTTTGTGATCAATAATTTCAATTATGATTAATAATGATCTCTAACATTTTCATAGAATTTGCACATATGTTATGCAAATTATACACAGTACAGTAGTTGTTATATGAGTAACTTTATTTTTAACACCTTTATTGGAGTATAATTGCTTTACAATGGTGTCTTAGTTTCTGCTTTACATCAAAGTGAATCAGCTCTACATATACAAGTAACATTCTTTTTTTTTTTTTTTTGCTGTACGCGGGCCTCTCACTGTTGTGGCCTCTCCCGTTGTGGAGCACAGGCTCCGGACGCGCAGACTTAGCAGCCATGGGTCACAGGCCCAGCCGCTCCACGGCATGTGGGATATTCCCAGACCGGGGCATGAACCCGTATCCCCTGCATCAGCAGGTGGACTCTCAAGCAATGCACCACCAGGGAAGCCCCAAGTAACATTCTTTTAACAAAAATTTACTGGGTGCCCTTACAAGCCTTCAATTTGTTCTCTCTCTCTCTCTCTCTCTCTCTCTCTCTCTATATATATATATATATATATATATATATATCAATGTATATATATATACACACGTATATATACATACACACACATATAAAAAATATATATATTTTGTATATCATATATATTTACTTATGCTTTTAGAATCAGTTTATTGAGAGTTTATCAAGCAGTTTTAACTTGTTGAGGTATAAAGCTAAGGTGTTTCTATTTTTCTCTGGTATCTGTATTTAGACTTGCTCTGTCTAATTCTCTTCTCACATCCTTCAGTGAAAATTTGCGTACATTTTGATTTTTAAAATTTCAGTCCAGATTACAATTTTGAGCTCCAGTCTAGGAGTGCAGATGCTGGAGCCATATTCTATTGATTTCAATGCCAGAACCACCAACTACTAGCTTTAGTTCCTTGACTTAGTCACTCAAACTCAAATGGACTTCATTACCTCAGCAATCAAATGGAGATAATAAAATAACCTACATTATATGGCTCTTCTATATGTAGAGAACTTGGAATATTGCCTGAAATAGAGTGAAAGAAATATGTATTATCTATTAATATAATAATTGTTATTTTCATTATCATTTTATCACTTCCATCAACACATTCTTATGTCTCAAAGAGATCTGATTTTAGGAAGGACCATTATTTTCCCTCTTCATTCTATTCTAGCATCTGCCCCTTTTCAAACTCTCAGGAATCAGAAATGGGAAGGGAGGTAAGTGAGAAACCATTTTCTCAGACTTGGTTGCAGGAAAGTTTCCCTTATCTCACTCTGGCTTGGTACCTACAATTCACTGTTGGTGTCTCTGCCAATGTATTGGTCTCCACATGGAGAGTGTGTATAATTTTACTGAGTCAGTGATCAGTTTTAACCTAACACTTTCTATTATGGTTAGTCCATTTAGAGGGGGAAGTCATGCCTCTCTCCAGCTCTTACCAGCAATTCATGCCTCTAACACGTTCTCTTAGTTTTGAACACTTGGCCAACCCAGGTTATCTGCTTCTACCTCAAAGCTTTGGGCTCTTTGGAATCGGAATAGCCATTTTCTTTTTCATTGTTTTTTGAGGGCTGCGGAAAACTGGGATAGGGTGGAAAGCTGCCCCGTTGTCTTCCTAGGCATACTATATTGCGATCCCTTTTTGTTGTGTTGTCAACCCTCTCACTTTTAGAAATCTCCAGACAATAACCAGACCTCAGTATCAGTGCTCTTGTAAACCCCTAACCTTCAGAAAATGCAAGTCATTCTCTCCCAACAACTCTTTTACACTAATTAATTAATCATCTAGCAGGAAACAGAGATGTAAGTTCTTCCTCTTTTCACACAATGCCAATCTCTAAGAAGAGGTTTCTTCCTAACACCATGACTTAGCTTTGCGAAGGAGTGGAAGGGCACTTTCTTTTTAACCATAAACACTACCTTGCCTAGGATGACAACTAACTTTTCCTCTTTCCAGTATTATTTTTTAATCTGAAACGAATTGTGGAGCATTCTGTTTTTGGCAATTGGTAGTAGGGCCAGTTCTGCTGCTTTAAAGAAAGACTTGGGAGGAGCTGTCAGGATACAGTTGTTGTAAGTTCTCTTTTGCATGTAGGGGACTCGGTACAGATTTTCCTTCAGCTTTGGGCATCAAGCACTAAATCCAGGGAAAAGGAAAAATCCCACTCAATTTTGTGTTATACATTTATGTGTGACTTATAAATCATAGCATGCAATCATTAAGCATATGTCATATATTTGTCCAGATTAATACCAACATTTTAAAGATTATTAGATGGCTGGCATTGTAGTAGACTCTCTACATATGTTTCCTGCTTAATCATCCAAACAATGTTATTAATCCTTTTTATACAGAAGAGAAAGCTAAAGCTGAAGAGTGCCCAGTTACAAAATTCAGATTTAGTATAGCACTTCCATATATATGTAAAAAATGGACAAGAATAATATATGGGGATAGACTTAAAAATTCTGTAGCTAATGTGCCATAACTAATATTTGTATTTTGAGATTCACAGAAAAGAATCAAGTCAATGGATCAAATCAAGATCCTTGGTTCTGCTGAGTTTCTCAGTGGCCTTTAGTAAGCACTGCAGGAGCAACCTCTTAGGCCTTGACAATTGAAATTGTAGTATCTGTGTTCTCAGGCACCATAATCACCATAAAAATGAACACAAGACCCAGTCTCCTCCTTTTTCAGAAACAGAACATAGGAAGGACTTTTCTTCCTAATCATAGCAAGTCAACCATATTGGGAGAGGCGAAGAGGGGAAAAGTTTCCATCTGGCAAAATAGAAGCACTATCAGGAAATGTGTTGGGGTGTGAGAGTGAAGGGGATTTTTCTTATTGTCAGCAAATGTGACACTTTTTATAAATAAATAAATGCACATATACTTATGACCAATGTAAATATCACATATTATCCCTTGGGACAGAGAGAAAATGCAGCTCCAAAGCTTTGTAAGCCCGGTGATTTTCAAAAAAATCATAATTATACAAGTAAATTTGTGAATAAATTGTAGGTAAACAGTCAAGCAACAAATACTCTTTCATGTGTACTTGAGTGCTCAAAAGTGGTCATAATCCCCAGCCTAGGGTCAAAAAATTGTTTGGTGGCTCTCACCAAAGTAAGAGTTAATTTCATTTCTCGTGGGTCCCACCTGCTAGAAATGCTGGCGTGGTGGCAGAATACAATCATGTGCCCAATTAGGCAAGCAATTGCCAGCTTTAACCAATGCAGTACAGATGCACCATCTCTAAAACACAACAATTATGTAGTTTACTTACATCACAAGGATACTGTTGAAATTCAGTTGAAAAAATGAAGAGGGTAGAAAAGGCTATCAGAAGGCCAAACAATGAAGTGAAAGGAATCTCAAAGTGGGGTGGGTTTTAACTATGTAAGGATTAGAAATAATTTATCAATATGTAGCACACCTAGCATACAGTAGTTCCTTAACAAATGATGGCTGCATTATTATCACGTTAATTGTTCTTGAGCTTATATAACCTAAGTGACATAAATGTACATTTTTGTTTTAAAAGAAATGATTACAGAAGGCCACTTCGTTGCCTTTTTTGGGCAATCCAAAGGTAAATCACAGAGGAAACTGCTGTGTGAAAGAGTACTGCTCGCTCCATTTTACTGACGAGAAAACTTTGTAGGGGTCTGTTTAGTCCTTTAGGGCCCCTATAACAAATTACCATAGAGAAGGTAGCTTATAAATAACAGACACTTAAATCTCATATTTTTGGAGACTGGAAGATCAGGGTGCCATCATAGTCAGGGACTGGCGAAGGCCCTGTCCCAGGATCAGACTGCTGAATTTTCACTGTGTCCTCACATGGGGAAGGCAGGAGGGAGCTCTGTGGGGTCTCTTTCATAAGAACATGAATCCCACTCAGTGACTCCCATTTATGTGCAGAATTAGCACTCCAGGGTGGTGTAGAGAAGTCTTCATACTCTGGCCTTGCTTTCCTTCTAAAATAGTCATCACCTCCCTTCTATGCCATAATCATAACCCTCTGTATTTCTCACCTGTGTCTTTGACTGTGACAAAGTAGCTGGTGTCGACTTAAGCTCCTATTCCTCCATGCACAGTATATAGTTATCACTAGGTGTCACTTCCCAGACAAAGTCTACATCTCCCAGTCCATCTGCATCAAGGTACAGTGGGAGACCAGTTTTTATCTACGGAACGTAAGCAGAAGTGACTGGTATCACTTCTCGGCTAAAGCTCTTAGAAGCAGATGTGCCTTCTCCAAGCTCTTTCCCCTTCCACTTGCTGGATGCAGAGTCCTCGAAGTCCCAGATGTTGAAGTCACCAGTTGGAAGGACCTTTCATTTTAGAAATGTCAAGTTAAAGATAGTGAATTCCTGATCAGGAATGTCCACTGTTGATTGTAATGTAAGTGAGAAATTAATTTCTATTTTGTTAAGCTCCTGAAAATTTAGGGTGTATATTTAGTTACAATAGCTGGTATGACATAACTAATACCTTGTTCCATCTATCCAATCTATCTAGCATGTTCTTGCCACTCCAGGTATCCATCATTTAAAGATGAGCTTAAATGCAACTTCTTTGGCATCTCCTCCTAAATCCCTCAGTCACAGTTCATACCTTCCTTCATTACGTTTCCCTAGCTGTTTGTCTTAGGTTATAATTAATTCTGTCCATGGAAGTATTCATCATAAATTATGAGCTTCTGTGGGTAGGAACTCTATCTTAATCACTCCATACCCTCCAGAGTGCCACACACAGTATCTCACAAACAGTAGGTGCTCAATAAATGTCTGTTACATTCAACTGAATGAAATCGAATTCATATATCTGAAAGATTAATATGTTTCTTTCATTCAAGATCTTAGGGCTGGTATGAAAAAAAGAAATCTATTACTTCAGTCTGACTCTTTAACTTGGCAAATTAGAGTGAAATAAAAATATGTCCTGGATAAAATGAAAATGCATTGTTTTACATAAGATATAGCAATTTTGAGAAATACATTGATTTAATGTACTTGGGTCTGTGAAAAATCTGTTGGTTTAAGCTAACTGCCGTTAGTTTCGATTAAAATGCATCGATTTGGGTAAATGTTGGTTAGGATAAATGTTACCTGACTGTGGAAAAAAAAAAAAAGCACAACATTTGCTTAAGCTGACGTTGGAGCACAGGCAAAGGGAACGGAGGTGGCAGAGCAGTTGTGGGGGAGTGGGAGGGGGATGGGGTGGGTGGAGCGTGGTAGGCAGCCAGGTAGAATTCCTCCCTGTGCCCTGCTCCACGGGAAGAGAGACAGCTGGGTTGGCCAGTTAGAGGGTCACTGAACTTTGACTTTATGTTATCTACAATCCATATGTGAGTAGAGTAGCAACGAAACAAAAGTTTACTGAAGTTAAAGTGCTTCTGAAAAAGGCCCAATAAGGTCAATTCCATTAATTCACTTAAAAAGTGTAATCATTCAGCTGAGTTCATAATGACAAAACAACCAGGTGTAGTTGGGAGAGAGCATTTCTCACTTTTTGACAAATGGTTTTAATGCTTTTATTAGATTGAACAATATGACAAAGCCATTTTTTGTGGTTATAAAAAGTTGAATATTGGCAATTTCATATGGTTCAGCCCAGTAGATACTGCCTAAGGGTCATTAGAGAAAGAAATAGATTGTACTTTGGGTTTTTTTTTTTTTGATATTCTTAATTATTTGTTTCCCCTTCTGATCTTTGAGGGCAGGGAATACACACATACACACAAGCACATGATACATGCACATGTACTCACAGACATATGCAGACTCTATTTATCCATCATCCATCATCAATTTATCATCTCTGCATTTACCAATCCAAGGAAGTAAGGGTCTGGAACATAACAGGTACTCAGTAAATATCTGTGGAAGGAAGACAGAAATGCAAGCATAGAGATGTTAAGTGATGGCAGATAAGATTAGAACAAAGGGAACAAAAAAAATAATGAAGAATTTCAATTAATTTATTTAACCATTTAAATGCTTTTCATTGGAAAAATGAATTTTCTTCTTTTTCTATGTGTTTTTCATGACTGGAAGGAACCAGATGTCTTGGCAATGAATACTGTGTAAAACATACATAAATTAAGCAAGTGCATAACAAGGAAGTCTCATTTTTAAGGGTGCAGAGAAGATGTCAATGAAGATTGGGGAAAGGGATGAAGACATCTGGGTAATGCAGAAGTAGGAAGTGGGAGGGTAGTAATTGTAAGGATGTATATGTGGGGTATCTGGACAGGCAAGGGTCATTCAGAGGGAGGAGTCAAAAAATACTCAAAATATATGAAGTAACATATTTCAAATAAAAAAGGAGAACATTTCAAAATATAAATAGGAAAAGAAAAAATTAAAGGCAATATGTCAATAAATTTCATTTCTTTCCTCTTTATCTTCTCCTGTTTCTGAAATGGGATACAGTTATTGTTTTAGTTTATTTATTTTAGTTTATTTTTGTTCTGTTTAACTGCAGAGACTATTTTACCTGCAAATCTTTCAAGCCTACAAAAAAGGTGTTATCTTAACTGTTTGTAAATGTCAAAATGGTTCATCTGGCCCAAAGTTTATCTCCATAGTTACTAAACAGCAACAACCCTCTCTTCTGAACACTGATGAGACTTAAGTTCTACCATTTTAGGTTCTGACTACCTATTCCTTGTTAAAAATTACTCCACTGTAATTTCTACAGTGGAGTAGAAGTTAGGAGAACTAACTTTTTTATCATAGTTTCTGTTGCTAATTTCTGGGCAACATTTGACAGGAGCCCTTTAAACTTTCTGAAGTTTTTGATCTAAAATTTAGATATAAGAATAATCATTTTGTTTTATGACTGTTGTAAAAATAAGATAAAATGGTGTTCAGTATTCAATACATATGAAAAATCATCACTGAGATCCCACAATGAGCAGGTGATAATGCAGGGCAATTTCACATACTTTATCTTATTTAATCCTAATGGTAGCCCTCTGATAGACATTATCTTCATGTTTAAAGAAATGAGGCTCACCTGTCAGAAGTTAAGCGATTTGTCCAAATGTAAGATAGGCACTTAGCAAATATTTTATGAATCAACTGATGAATTACTCCCTAGTCCTCTCCTTTGGCATTCCTCATACTTAATTATTTACATAAAGTAGAACCTTGCCAATGTAACAAAGTGTGTCTAGGGGGAGATCTATGCTAAATAGAAAAAGTCTGAATTATGAAATATTTGATGAGTATAAATTCACCCAAATTTCCTTGCAACTTTAGAGTTCTCCTTATTTGATCAACTTTATGGAGTACATGGTCTTAGGGTGTACATAGTACACAGTGATACCAAATTTGAGAGTTTATCATTATAATTATTATCTAAAATTATTTGATATCCATTCATTCATTCAGCCAATCAACAAATGTTTAAGGGGTTAAGTAGTGGGAATTCAGTGGGGAACAACACTAGATAGTCCTTGTCTTTGGAAGTTTTCTAGAATAGTGAAAGAGATGGATATTATTCAAATTGTTACCAAAAATTTGTGAACTTGCCATTGTGGTAAGTGTGACTCTGCTGACAAAGGCTATAAGAGAAAGGTTTACCTCAGTGAAAGAGACAAGGAAAAACTTGAAGTGAAATATGAGAAGTGATATGAGAAGAGAAGTATGTCCAGGGCAGAAGGAACAGCATAGAAAATAATCTCTAGCAAGAGAGAAAGCTGGAGTGGTGAGAATAAAGAAATTTATCCTACAGCAACATAGGGGGTCAACATTGGCTCCCTCTGTCTATTCCTTTTCCACAGAACCAATCAAGAGATGCAGAGGCAGCAGATAGATGGAGATCAGAATGAGTAGGGGTAGCACAAAAGGCTAAGAGTGTCACTCAAAATGAAATACCATTCACAAGGAAACAGATGGAGTAGGGGATAAATAATCCCCTCCCCCAAAAGTTGAAGAAAATTGTTTTCAGGTAGAGGACAAAGATGGAGGCAGGGCTGGATTGCAAAAAGCTGGTCTTATAGGTGACTTTAAAGAAATCTATCTTTATCTTAGGAGTAATAATAAATTAGTGAAGGATTTAAGAATATAAGTTGTAGATGACATTTTGAAAATCTATTTCTAGCTGTCGCAAGGAAAAAGATTGGAAAAGGAGAATAGTTAGGAAATGATTGTGGAAATATAGGCAAAGAGAGTAGTTGGACTAGGGTGGTGATGGTCATAGTTGCAATGGGAGACAGAGAGGCATGAGAGCTATTTAGTACATAAAATGGACAGGATTTGTTAAAGGCTTTTGAAATGGGGAGTAATGGAGATATCGAAAATGACATGTCATGGAGAATGATGAATGGTGGTTTGATTTAATGAAATTGAGGAAACTGAAAGAGAACCAAGTTTGGGGAGAGAAGATTTCAAGTTAGTGTTTGAGTTGACTGAGTACTAGATGCCTTTGAAAGGTACCAATCATTTGCCTCCATATTAATGTTTCAAAATTAATTCATACACTTGATTTATCTCAGCCATATTGTTTATACTACCTAATTACATGGCAAACTTTTTTCAAGTCTACCTGTCAAGTAATCATTATAAATTTCATAATAGTGGAATATAAATCAACGTGACTTTTGTGTTTATAACTCTAAACCGCTGCTCTATTCAGAGATTATTTTAGATTTTTGAAAAGTGATTTTTTTTCTGCATTTATTATTTATGTGCTTTGTTTCTGTGAAGTAATTGCCATGCCTTCTGGGCAGCTCTTAAGGAAACCCTATTTGAAACAGCATAGTGGGCAATCTTTCTTGAGTCTAAACAGAAGTGAGTTCTTTACGCTATCATCACGTGCAGGCAAGTTTTTCAAGAAAAGAGGCTTGGAATGATTTGCATAGGACCACTGAGTTTAGAAGGAGCTGTGATTTCATTAAGCTCACCTTGCCTTCCAGTAAGGCCAGAAGAAAAACATCTCATTAAAGAAGAATGTGCCCTGTGTTTAAATAAAGCTTATAAGAAAACTCCTTTACTTCTATCCCTAGGTCTTCCCCAAAATTTATCCACTATTTTTCACCTCAAAAGTTTTTTTTACTTTAAATCTAAGATCTACCTACTGGTGGTGAAATTTACTTCTTTTTCTTCTCCTTTTCCTTCTATTTTTTTTCCTGAATGAGTGGTTTTATAGAGGTAATTTTCGAAGTTTAAATCTATCAACTGTTTAAGGAAAATACACAGAGCTAAAGACTATTGCATTTTAAGTGGAATCTAAAGAAAAATATTCACTCACAGTAGTAGCTTAAAATATTTTCACGGAATTTTGGGGGGAATATTCAAGTGTAAAGAAACATCATAATTTCTAAAGTAGTTCATGGAACTCAGACATAGATAACCCTCAATTATACCTACTAATGGAGGAAAGTCTGCATAGAGATATGAAACCTCCAACCAGTAATTTCAAATGTCTTCACTAAAATTTTATGAGGGCAATATCTGAACTGATTTTCACTACTGTTCTTTTCTTTAGCCTCTGCCCTTCTGGTTAAGGAGCTTCTAACAATCACATTGACATGGTTAATGTCAAGAAGAATAAAAGAAGGAAAATGAAAAATGGGCAGAAGACCTACATAGACATTTCTCCAAAGAAGATATACAGATTGCCAACAAAAACATGAAAGAATGCTCAACATCATTAATCATTAGAGAAATGCAAATCAAAACTACAGTGAGATATCATCTCACACCTGTCAGAATGGCCATCATCAAAAAATCTACAGGACTTTCCTGGTGGCGGGGTGGCTGAGAGTCCACCTGCCGATGCAGGGGACGCGGGTTCGTGCCCCGGTCCGGGAGGATTCCACATGCCGTGGAGTGGCTGGGCCCGTGAGCCATGGGCACTGAGCCTGCGTGTCAGGAACCAGTGCTCCGCAATGGGAGAGACCACAACAGTGAGAGGCCTGCGTACCCCCCCCCAAAAAAAATCTACAAACAATAAATGCTGGAGAGGCTGTGGAGAAAAGCGAACCCTCTTGCACTGTTGGTGGCTATGTAACTTGATACAGCCACTATAGAGAACAGTATGGAGGTTCCTTAAAAAACTAAAAATAGAACTAGCATACGACCCAGCAATCCCACTACTGGGCATATACCTTGAGAAAACCATAATTCAAAAAGAGTCATGTACCACAATGTTCATTGCAGCTCTATTTACAATAGCCAGGCCATGGAAGCAACCTAAGTGTCCATCAACAGATGAATGGATAAACAAGATGTGGCACATATATACAATGGAATATTACTCAGCCATAAAAAGAAACGAAATTGAGATATTTGTAGTGAGGTGGATAGACCTAGAGTCTGTCATGCAAAGTGAAGTAAGTCAGTAAGAGAAAAACAAATACCGTATGCTAACATATATATATGGAATCTAAAAAAAAAAAAGGTCATGAAGAACCTAGGGGCAAGACGGGAATAAAGACACTGACCTACTAGAGAATGGACTTGAGGATATGGGGAGGGGGAAGTGTAACCTGAGACAAAGTGAGAGAGTGGCATGGACATATATATACTACCAAACGTAAAATAGATAGCTAGCGGGAAGCAGCTGCATAGCACAAGGAGGTCAGCTCGGGGCTTTGTGACCACCTAGAGGGGTGGGATAGGGAGGGTGGGAGGGAGGGAGATGCAAGAGGGAAGAGATATGGGGACATATGTATATGTATAACTGTTTCACTTTGTTATAAAGCAGAAACTAACACACCATTGTAAAACAATTATACTCCAATAAAGATGTTAAAAAAAAAGGAAAGTGAAAGAAGATAAAAGATGACTGTAGAAGGTGTACAACCCACAGATTGAATTCTATACAAAAATCAAGCCTCAGATTTATTTACAATATATTCAAAAATACAATTTTGTGTTTTTGTATTAACTACAAAATATATTACAACATTCTTCTCTATCACATAGAGATTGATGTGAGAAGACACCTTACTGGGCCTAGTAATTCCCACTCGATGCCCTGAAACTTAAAAAACACTCAGCTCTGCTGTAAAAATAATTCTACATTGGACTCATGTAACACTTCCTCTGACAGTCTTCCATGGCTGAAAAATTTATGGTATCTTTGTTGTTCTATTGGGATAAACACATTTTAGAAACACTTCAGCTTTGCTTTTGTTTTTGTTGTGTCAAACAACAACAAGGACAACAAGAAACAAAAATGCAAAGTGTGAGTACAAGATTACTCAGCATCCAATCATTCTGAGTTATTTCAAGGGCTAAGATAACTTATCTGCAGCTATATGGAGACTGTATGGCTACATGGACCAGGAGATTTGGTCTGTCTTAAATATACCTTTACATTTGTAGTGAAAGCCATTTCCATGAAAATGATAATGAAACAGTACTATTTTATTCTACTGGTATTGATTAATGTGCATCATATGTCACATTTGATTCCCATTAAGATTTGAAACACGTGAAATCTAAGATTTCAAGCTTTAACAACACAGAATCATGATATCTTAGAAACAGAGAAGGCCAATCTCCCTTCAGTGCAGCAATTCTTTGTGTAACTTCCAGGACAAAACATAGCTGAAGCCTCTGTTTGATACTCCCACTGATGGAGAACTTACTACTTCACCATGCTAATTGTTTCTCTGCAATATTGCTATGTCTCAAACAGTCTACTTCATATGTATGCAAGTTTATCCTATCTGTTGGTCCTATTCCACTGGGGCATCACAGAGTACATTCTTATTTCCATAGTCACATTTTCAAATGTCAGAAGACAGCTAGACTTGTTCCTCCAATCATTTCCTAGAAAAATAAACACTGTTCCTTCCAGGACTTTATGTAAGACATGATTTTCAGCTTCTTGGTCATTCAGTTTTTTCTGATCTAAACATGCTTTATTTGGTCAATAACCCTCATGGGACAAAATAATACCCTAGAGGTGGCTCTAATTACAGGCAGTATTTTGAAGGTATCATCTCCCTTACTTGGGGTGCTAAAATGCCATTAATTTAAAGCAAAATCCTCAGGTGGTTTTAAAATTAACTCTATTTAAAATAAGATATCTTTTATATTATTCTCTTTTATAGTTCCTCTTTTTTAAATGATGTGAAATGTAAATGCATTCAAATACATAAATACTAACTATGCAGTTTTAACATGGTAATACCTGTTTAACCAACACCCTCTCACAATATAAATATTTCCACCTCTCCAGAATGTATCCTCATGTCTCTTTCGAAAAAATTCCCTCTAGCCCTAACACAAGGACAACCCCTGTTCTTATATTTTTTTCTTTATTTTAGTGCTTCCTGTTCTTGAACTTCAGATAAATTAGGTTTGTTGAGTCTGATTTCTTTTGCTCAAAAGTAAGGATGTGAGATTCATCCATGATGCTTTTCGTGTTAGTAGTTTCTTCCTTTTGATTGCCCAGCAGTATTCCACTGTATGATTATATCACAATTTACCAGTCTTTTGCCTAGTTGATAGAATTTGGGTTGTTTCTAGATTTCTACTATTGTGGATAATGTTGCTAAGAATTTTTGTGTACAAGTCTTTGTATAGATATACATTTTCATTTCTTTTGGGAGTCGCCTTGCAGGGTAGTATGAAAAATGTATGTTTAAAATAGAAGAATGATCAATCTATTCTCCAAACCATCTGTAATATTTTGCATTCATACCATTATGTTCCAGTTGCTCACATCCTCAACAGCATTTGGTAATGTAAATCTTTTTATTTTAGCCATTCTAGTCAATAGGATGGCCATGCACGCTGCTTTGGTTTGTCTGGGACAGTCCAGATTTATGCTTGATGTCCAAGTTTAATTCTCTCTTTCTCTCTCTTTAGTGAGAACACTTAAATTCTACTCTCTTAGCCAATTTCAATTATACAACACAGTGTTATCAACAATAGTCACCATGTTATCTATTAGATTCTCAGACCTCATTCATCATATAACTAAAAATTTTATCCTTTTACCAACCTCTCCCTATTCTCCCCTTAATCTCCCAGTCCCTGGTAACCATTTTTTCTACTTTTCTATTCTCTGTTTCTGTAAATTTGACTTTTGAATTTTTAATTTCTTTTTTAGATTTCACATATAAGTGATACCATGCTGTATTTGTCTTTCTCTGTCTGGCTTCTTTCACTTAGTATAATGACCTACAGTTTCATACATGTTGTCACAAATGCCAGGATTTCCTTCTTTTTTAAGACTAAATAGTATTACATTATATACATTTTTTTTTCTTTTTCCATCCATTGATGGACACTTAGGTTGTTTCCATACCATGGCTATTGTGAAATTATGAATAATGAATGCTGCAATGAACATAGGAGTACACGTTGAGATAATTATTTTGTTTGGATATATATTTAGAAGTGGGATTGATGGATCATATGATCATTCTATTTTTAATTTCTTGAGGAACCACCATACTGTTTGGCACAGCGGTTTTATCAGTTTATATCCCCACCAACAGTGTACAAGCATTCCCTTTTCTCCACATCCTTGTCAATATTTGTTATCTCTTGTCTCTTTGATAATGGATATCCTAACAGGCATGAGGCCAGTTTAATTTGTAATAGTTCTCCTTTTGCTCTTGAGAGTGTCCCAGTTTGGACAATGAATTATATGGTCAATCTGGTTAATCAGGGACTCTGGTGTGACCTATACCCTAGTGGAGGTGGTAAAGGGTCATGTCTGCAAGTACCAGGAGATATTTGAGGGCAGAAGAAACATGGCAGGCCATATAATCCAGATATCCTACTGAGAGGAACAGTTTCTGGAAAATTTTTCCAGTGAGAGTCACATGTGTTAGAAGCAGATGAGCAAATTGCTAACCAATTTACAACATTAAGAGTCATCACTATTAGAAATGCAACTAGAATCAATAAATAGCATAAGGCTCTTTGTGAGTTTCCAGTATGGAAGGGTTTCCAGCATGGCAAAGCATGTTATTTATGCTGCATAAAAAAATTTCCAAAAGCTTAGTGGCTTGAAATAACACATGATTATTATCTCACTGTTTTTGAAGGCAGTAGTCTAGGCATGACTTGGATAGGTTTTCTCCTTCAGGGTCTTACTAGGCTGCAATCAAAGTGCCAACAAACTGCCTTCTCATCTGAAGACTCAACTGGAGAAGAATTCACTTCCATGTTCACTCAGGTTATTGGTAGAATTCATTTCCTTGCAGCTGCAGGACTTGAAGTTTGGTTTTATTTCTGGCTATTGGCTGGAAGTCACCGGCTCTAAGAGACTGCCCACAGTTCCCTGCCATGTGGACCTCTCCATAGGCAGTTTACAGCATGGCAGCTCGATTCTTCAAGGCCCGTAGGAGAGCAAAAGCTGGTCGGCTGGCAAGATGAAGTGTTATGTAACATAATATATGAGTGACATCTCAACATCTTTGCCTTAATTTACTGGTTAGAATCAAGTCATAGGTCTCACCTACACTCACACAAGAATTACACAAAGACATGAGGTTGGAGGTAGGAATCATGGGGCCACATTAGAGTCAGTTCTCTTCCACACTCTGCAATATTATCTTAACAGGGCATTAGAAATTACTAATTTTCTGTTATCTACACTTTTCTTAGAAGAAAAAAAAAAAGAATGGTTTTCCAGAAGGAAAACTAATTGGGGTAGGGGCTTGAGCTATCTATTATAAATTGAATTTTAACCAGTGGCTTAATTTTCCAGGAAATTCTATCCATCTATCTATCTATCTATCTATCTATCTATCTATCTAATCTATCTATCTATCATACATTTTTCCATTATTAGTTTCAAGCTTATTCTTCCAAATGTCTTCTAATATTTCTTCTACTAGGCCATGGTCAAATCACATTAAGCTTTTCTTGATTATCTTAGTTCACAGAAATTTCTCTCTTCTCTTCAAGTCAGATATATATTGGTATGAATCCTGACTCTATAACTCACTAGATTTTATGAACTAAGGAAGATTATTTAACCTTCCTGGATATTAGTCTTTTTATTGGCAAAGTGGGTATAGTATTATTTGCTTCACCTGCTTCTTGAGAAGTGGAACTGTAATTATACACAAATAGCCTGGTCCACAGAACATCCTATCCAAATAGTGTTTCCTTTATTCCCCTCCTTTTCTTGCCTTTCTCTACTCTCTATATCATTTTTAACACTCAATGCATATTAGTCAGCATAGTTAATTTTGTTATGTGTATATGTATACACATCTGGGAGATATATGTAATTATTACACATTGCATTTTTTGGGGTGATTATTTCAAGTAGGTTTTCCAGCTGTGGTGATGGATCTATACTGGTCCATCCACATTCTCTTCCCAATCTCTGGAAATAAGTTGCAGCAAATCTATGAAATGATTAGGCAGGTTACCCTTATCCAATATTTGATCACTTTATTATAGAATTCATTTTGTGGTGGCTATCCTTATTATTCTAGGCCCTGTTATATTCCAATCTTAGGGCCTCTTTTTCTCTCATCTTCTTAATAGTCTTTTGGAACTCTCCAGGGGGAGGGGGGAATATTTAGGGCCCTGGTTTATGGTTTTAGGTATTAGATAGCTTTTTTACGATACCTGCCGGAAAAGTTTTAATTATGTAAATTCCTCATTATATAACTCCAGTGGGAAAACTATATTCTTTAAGGAACACTCTGGCACTTCATTTTTAAAGTCCATTTCTAAAATTAATATGAAGTAGCATAACATATTTCCCCCCAAAAGAATAACTTACATGAATTTTCCCTGAGAGTATTTTTAAAAATATATATCCTTACATAAATAAAGACACAGACTTAACCTTGTAACTTTGTAATTTCAGATGGAATAAATAAGTTATACTCAACTACTGAGCTGGTCATCTTATCATTTTGAGCCCCAGGTTTTTGTTTGTTAACTGAGGAATTTGGAGAAGGTGATTCTTTAGTTCCTATGGGCTCTACAGTTCTATAATTTTGGAAAATTAGTTGCATTTCCATTTATTAATTTCCTTTTATCAAATTATATTCATTCATAATTTATTGTAACTTTCAGTTTTCTTTCTTCATTCTCAAGCTTGTGTATGTGCTGGTTTGAGAACAGGATAAGTCTGTTAAAGTCACATCAGGAGTTTTTACATATAAATTTGTGCTGGTCAAGAGGTATAGAAAGATAGAGATTTCCATCTATCTAAGGGTAGATAATTAGGCATCCCTTTCGATCTCTACTTCAAAGAGAATAGAACTTCTCTTTGTTATCAACACCAAGAATACAAACCAGGACGCCAAAATCAATTAACAAGAATTTCAGAACTGAGTCTAAAGAAAACGTTTCAAGTTGTTTTCTCAGAAGTGAAAAGAAGTGGGTATGGGGGAAGACTATAAGTATCTTTTAATGTTCAGGTGGCAGAAGTTTGCATCTGAACAGCAAAATTGTCTAGCAAAATCTGAGGACATGCAGTAACTGACTTCTACCTTCTTGAGCTACAGATATTCTTCTTGAATGTCTAGAATATTAACGGATGGGAGATAGCCAGTATATGTCTATCACTGTTCTCAGTACTGAACATGCACACGTCTGACAAGGCTGCTACCCAGTCATTCAAGTGTGGCTAAAGGCACTCATTTCTGACCTGCAGTCTGTTCCATGCTGACTGCAAATACAGTTTGTATTCTGGAGCCAGAAGGGCCACCCATGGAGCCTGTCACTCAGCAATTGGCAGAGACATGATCACTTGGCCTTCAAAGTTACATCATATTTTTAATCAAATTTATGTTCTCTACTTCTGGGAAACTCATGATTCCCCTACTGTTCATTTCCAAATTTCAGAAGGGCATCCCTGTCTTCTTTGTCCTTTTTCCAATTGATAAGAACCAGTAGAATCCTCAAACCCAAGAGCACCAGCGCCTAGGCGACTACCTTCTACAGTGCCCTTATTTCATAGAACAAATGAAGAAAGCTTCATACAAGGAAGTGACTTGCTCAAAGCCAAACAGGAAAAGGCAGAGATGGAATGATAAGTCCCATTTCTTGACTTCCAGTTCCAAGGTCTTTCTCTGACTCCATGCTACATCAGTGTGATCTCTTGGGTGAGCTTCATTCTGATCTGTTTTCTTAATATGCATCCTGCTATGATTGGCCCAATATGACCTTCACAGCTCATTATTATCATTGATCCTTACATGATGAACTTCATAAATGAACGAAAAGTAAGGTAAATAATTATGTTAGACATGCTGTCCCTGTACACTGATTTTGCTCAAAGTAATAATAATCTTATATTGTAAGAGTACTTTGTAGATCCAAAAAGCACATTCATATATTTGATCACTTTGATATATATATATTTTTCCTTTAAGGAAACTCTGTGAATTCATCAAAATGATTGGACCCAAAGGCTGACAATGGCTATGTAGCAGATTCACCTTGTCATACAGAAATATCTATTTATCCAAGTATAGGTGTGAAATGGTTAATCCATGCATCCTGATTAACAGAGTGATGCATTACATATACTATCTAAACTTTTTTCTTTGTTTGTTTTTAACTTTTTTAAAGTGCATATATTTAAAAAAATATTCAAAGCCATTTCAGACTTTAATACACTCCATTTACAGTTATTACAATAGAATTTCATTCAAATTCCCATCCCACACTACAATCCAGTTAACAAAGGTATTGAGTAATGCTGAAGTAACAACATTTTACATTGAACTAAAGTGCCTGACATTTCATTTAATTTAGTATACACTTTGCTTATTTCATGAAGAATTTTAAGCCACTTAAAATACAAATAAAATGTAAGTAGAAAATCAAGAACATGTAAAACGTAAAAAGTACAGATCATCAAGGCCAGGTTAGATGTTAATTGAATTTCACATTCACCTTTCAGCTTCCAAGAATCAAAAGCCAAAAAACGAAAGAAAGAAAAAAGAAGAGAGAAATAGAAATCATTTATATATTTTACTATATTTCTAAAATATCAATATAAAAAAGAATCAGGCAATATCAAAACGATTTAGACTTCTAAAGACAAGAATACACGGAAACAAACACTCAACACAAATGTATTGAAAATGGTTTATTGTTTCTTTAGTAATTGAAAGGGCATTTGGAATATGGCAAGGCCTTAGCATATAGTATTAAATATCTCCTGAATAGCTGCAATATGGAAGATACAGAACTCATATGCCTAATTATCCAAAATACTGGCATTTTTGAAAGACTAGAATAGATTATCTTTAATGTTTCTTTTAGTTCTAATTTCATTGACTCTGATTCACATGGAAGCTGTGACTGATTGACATTTGTGAATCTCAGATTTAGATCTCCTTGTTCCAGGCCTCCAAACAGCACCAGACATACCCTATTAGGGATTCAATGAATGAGACATTGATGGGTTTGGTGACATTCCTGGATGTATCTTGCCTTCCGATGTTGAATTCAGTAAAATCAGTGTCCTCCCACTTGGAGTTTCTTCATTTCTGGCAATTCCTGAAGCCCTTCCTCCCTAGGATTCTCTCCTTCATTGCTCCAGAAGGCAAGCTACTGAATAAGTGCTTCCCAGAGGGAGGGAAAAGTTACTTGGAAGAGGCTAAACTCTGCTAGATAAGTAAAAACTTTTATAAATACCTGGCTTGGAACTGAGAGAGAAGAAGGTTTTCAAATCAAAGTGCTAAATTAAGAAGCTTAATTTTGGTACTTCAGCTGACTGAGTTGTTTATGAAAGGGTTTATGCTAACAATTCCCCCGCATCCACAGGGGATGAAGAGCTGAAACTGATAAGATAGCTTCAGGGGGAGGAAAGGACTGTCTCACTCCAGTAGCTCTGTCTTCAGAAAGCATGTGAAGAGTGCTGAGTTCAGGACTGTTTTGGTCCCATGCTGGTATAGAGATAGCTACAGCATACTGCCTTTCTCCATACTGTGCTTTCCTTGGAGGAACAGAACCAACACTTATGTTTCTTGTGGACTTCTCCAATTTATCATTACAAATACAATCACAAAGAGAAAATTCTTTGTCAGGGGAAAGAGAAAGACACTGGCTTTGAACAAAAGGGCACTTAATTGGGATTTATACTATGACTAATTTCAGATTCTAACAATAACTTGCTGAGGAAATTATTTGCTTACTCTGGAGCAGTTTTTCCCATCTGAAGATGGGAGTTAGAGCTTTTATATGGTCTCCATCATACTTTGCACCTCTAGAAATTCCTTATTATATCATTCTAATGTTAAATATATTTCAAGGATAGTCCAGTATATTTATGTATTGAAGCTCTAAAAATCAAGTTTGGCACTGGACGTAGTAATATTACTTTTGGAAATTTACATAAAAATAATAAGACATTTGCAGAAGTATTTATCTATCAGAATGTTTATTTCAACATTATTTAAGTGGTAAAAGTTGGGAACAAATTAACCTCACAATAAATAATGATTGAATTTATAAATTATTGTTTATCCATATGAGGGCATAAGGTACACCTATTTAAATTCAGATTGTTGAAAAATATTAATGGCATAGAACATGTTCACAGTGAAATCCAAATAATAAAATCAGATTACAAGCAGTAAGAAGATACCTCAATTTTGTTAAAGATAAAAATAAATTTTTGGGGCTTCCCTGGTGGTGCAGTGGTTGAGAATCCGCCTGCCGATGCAGGGGACGCGGGTTTGTGACCCAGTCCGGGAAGATCCCACATGCCACGGAGCGGCTGGGCCTGTGAGCCATGGCCGCTGAGCCTGTGCGTCCGGAGCCTGTGCTCTGCAATGGGAGAGGTCACAACAGTAAGAGGCCCGCATACTGCAAAAAAAAAAAAAAAAAAAAAAAAAAAAATTAAAGATATATGTGTGTGAAATGGAATAGAAAAAAGCCTGGAGAACTCTATTTCAAAATTTCAACTGTGTTTATTTCTGTTTAGGTAGCTGTTGGTAGTTTTTAGTTATTATTATAGCATTCTACAATTTTCAATATTTTTGCAATGACGGTTGATTACATTTGCAATCAGAAGTAAACATGATTAATTTCATTTAAATGTTGCAGAAAAAATAATGTATACACCCTCCCTTTCTTCACCTTTGTACCTCCCAATAGCTCAGAAGCTTGAAGAAAAATCTTCAAGTATTGTGACAAATGATATGCTATCTCAATAAGTTTCAAAAAGTTGAAATCACTTCCATTTATTTTTTGTGTGAACCATAGATGTCAGGGCTAAAGGAGACTCCAGAAGCCCTATGATTTTCTCAACTCATGTTATTGGGTCTCAGAAAAACTAATGACTTGTCAACTGTGATAAAGCAATGATCCAAGTAATTACAAATATAAAGAATCTAAATTTTACAGACCTGACTCACAATGAGGTATACAGCACAAAGCCATCTGAAAGGAATGTAGTAATGTAAAAGCACTGAAACTATTAACTGATCTAATATTAAGATTCTTAAAAGTCTGGAACTATTCCCACCATTGTCAAGCAAAAAGCTTCGAATAACTTTCTGATTACAAATAGTACAAGTAGAGTACTTTGGTTTCATAACACTTGGTGAATATGAAATGGTCCATTCCTCTAGATTTTTTCAGAAGCATACCTGGATATCATGGTACCTGAAAAGCATTCCAGTAAAATCATTTAACTATCTAACTAAAAAGATAGTTTTTGTTGTTGAATTTGGACAATTACATGCATTTACCTCTATCCATAAGCTCAAGATGCATTTCCTGATCATGAGGTGTTGCAGCTCAATGACTGTGCTTTGACCATTTGTGGCCAGTGTTTGCCCCCAGGACAAAAGTCACATGGGGCACAACATGGCTAACATCCAGAATGATCACGAGAACCATACAACGGCTTTGTCACCCCTTCAAGAACTTCTCAGCAAGGAGTTCGAAATTGCTGACCATCTGGTTGGAAACACTGGAAATAATTTGTTTAATATTAGAATCAATATGATGTTTGTCAGTAAGAAGAATTTTGTAGGATTATAATCATCATGGTAGTCCATGTTCGATAGACTCTTATAATTATCTTTGTTTTCACTTGCTCATTAGTTTCTGGGAAATTAATTCTGGGATTCATAGTCAATGTTTTCTTAATAGACATTGGAATTCATCATACCCATTCTTTATAATCTTAAATGTTAGGAGACTAGATGAGTTAAAAGAATTACATAGAGTAATAAATTTTAATACATCTGAGGACTTTAGAAACTATAGGAGCCATTAGTCCTGATTTTCTCAACATGATTCTAAATGTGAAAATTTCTTTTCAAGGACCTAAATATTTCAGAATACATTTACTCATTATAGTGTCTAGAAAAATGGGTAACTTAACTGAATGTTATATAGGCTAGCGTCTCATACCAACACTGAGGAACCTGAACCTTAGGAAGATGAAGGAACATTCCTAAGATCATAGTGGCAAAATAAGGCCCAGTGCCTCATTTTAGACCCCAGTTCCATGTGTTTTCTTTTAGGCTGATCATACTGTTCACATCTCTTGAAAGGTTTTAATATGGCTCTTGGGGACTGGGAGAAATATGAAAACTTTTTTGGTATTATTGTTGCAAATTCTAGCACTATTCACTTTATATTTTTATACAATTTTTGAAGGTTACACTCCATTTACAGTTATTACAAAGTATTGGCTATATTCCCCATGTTGTAAAATACATCCTTGTAGCCTCTCTTATGCCCAATACTTTGTACTTCCCAGTCCCCACCCCTATATCGCCCCTCCCACCCACTGGTAACCACTAGTTTGTTCTCTCTATATATGAGTCTGCTTCTTTTTTGTTATATTTGCTTGTTTGTTGTATTTTTAGATTCCACATATAAGTGACATCATACAGTATTTGTCTTTCTCTGTATGACTCATTTCACTTTGCATAATACCCTCCAAGCCCATCCACATTGCTGCAAATGGCAAAATTTCATCCTTTGTTATAGCTGACTAGTATTCCATTGTGGGTGTGGGTGTGTGTGTGCATATATATATATATATATATATATATATATATATATATATTTATAAAACATCTTCTTTACCCATTTATCTGTTGATGGATACTTAGGTTGATTTCATATCTTGCCAGTTGTATGTAATGCTTCTATGAACATTGGGGTGAATGTATCTTTTTGAATTAGTGTTTTTGGTTTTTTTTGGATATATACGCAGGACTGGAATTGCTGGGTCATATGGTAGTTCTATTTTTAGTTTCTTGAGAAACCTGAATATTGTTTTTGACAGTGGCTGTACCAATTTACATTCTCACTAACAGTGTGCAAGGGTTCCTCTTTCACCACAGTCAATATCTGCAAATCAATCAGTGTGATATACCACATTAACAAGTTGAATAATAAAAACCATATAATCATCTCAATAGATGCAGAAAAAGCTTTTGATAAAATTCAACATCCATTTATGATAAAAACTCTCCAGAAAGCAGGCATAGAGGGAATATACCTCAACATAATAAAGGTCATATATGAAAACCCCAGCTAACATCATACTCAATTGTGAAAAGCGAAAAGCATTTCCTCTAAAATCAGGAACAAGACAAGAGTGTCCATTCTCATCACTTTTATTCAACATAATTTTGGAAGTCTTAGCCACAGAAATCAGACAAGAGAAGTAAATAAAATGAATCTAAATTGGAAAGAAAGAAGTAAAACTGTCACTGTTTGCAGATGACATGAGACAATACACAGAAAATCCTAAAGACACCAGAAAATGACCAGAGCTCATCAAAGAATTCGGTATAGTTGCAGGATACAAAATTAATATACTGGAAAACTTCTGTTTTTCTAAAATAACAATGAACTATCAGAAAGAGAAATTAAGGAAACAATCCTATTTACCACTGCATCAAAAAGAATAAAATACCTAAGAATAAATTTACCTAAGGGTGTAAAAACCCTGTACTACAAAAATTTAAGACACTGATGAAAGGAATTGAAGACAACACAAACAGATGGAAAGATATACCATGTTCATGAATTGGAAGGATTAATATTGTTAAAATGACTACCCAAAGCAATCTATAGATTCAGTGCAATCCCTACTAAAATACCAATAGCAGTTTTCACAGAACTAGAGCAAATAATTTTAAAATTTGTATGGAAACACAAAAGACCCCAAATAGTCAAAACAATCTTGAGAAAGAAGAACAGAGCCGGAGGAATCATGATCTTTGATTACAGAATATACTACAAAGCTACAGTAATCAAAACAGTATGGTATTGGCACAAAAACAAACACATAGATTAATGGAACAGGATAGGGAGTCCAGAAGTAAGCCCACACACTTATGGTCAATTAATCTAAGAGGCAAGAATTTACAATGGAGAAAAGACAGTCACATCAATAAGTGGTGCTGGGGTAACTGGACAGCTACATATAAAAGAATAAAATTAGAACATTCTCTAACATATACAAAAATAAACTCAAAATAGATTAAAGACCTAAATGAAAACTTTTAAGTAACAATTGTGTAAGATAAAAGTTTTAAGCAGTCCCAGTTCATCTAGCTATAGGCCTGATTTTGTAGGCTTATTCTGTTGGTACAAGGTGTTGTCACTGAAGTACTCTAGTTTTAATTCTTCTATTATTTCTGCCACAGACTGAAGAGCTTTCCTCCTCCCGAAATTCTGGACCTGGGTTTTCCTTTTCCTCACTTCAAAACCAGGATAGCATGGACATATATATACTACCAAACGTAAAATAGATATCTAGTGGGAAGCAGCCACATGGCACAGGGAGATCAGTTTGGTGCTTTGTGACCACCTAGAGGGTGGGATAGGGAGGGTGGGAGGGAGGGAGACGCAAGAGGGAAAAGATATGGGAACATATGTATCTGTATAACTGATTCACTTTGTTATAAAGCAGAAACTAACACACCATTGTAAAGCAATTATACTCCAATAAAGATGTTAAAAAAAAAAACAGGATAGAAGTGGTGGTGACAGAAAAAATCTGTATCCTCTCTTTTATTCGTATGACTCCTCTCAACATGTGTAGATGTATCATGGCTAGGCTCTGACAGAGGAAATGTCTTTGGATATGGAGAGAGAAGAAAGTGTGGAAAATAGATGTGGTCTGCTGTCCATAGTCCTGAAATGTCATTTTCAACTTGTCCTGCCATAATGGGTAACTTTGGCAACATCTCTCAAGAAATCTGAACAAGGTAAGGAAAATGTCTTGTGGAAGAGAATGGAAGAAGCACAAAATGAGATGAAGGAAGAGAAGATATTAGATAGGAATGGTCTCTTACTGATTTCAGAGAGTAAAACATGAGATTATTCTTTGATGTAGTGGTCACATTTTTACAGTTTTACAGAAAGATTGTTTTTCCTCCAGGAAGTTGGTTGACATAAGGCACTCCCATTCCCACCCATCTGTATCTACCTCTCCTTGATGGTTTAGGTCTTAGTTAGCCAGGCATATTTTATCCAGATAAAACCATGGAGAAAACGCTAATACATGTTTCTTTGGATGTTAATTTTAAAATAATCATAATTTTTCTGATCAGTTCTTCTAGAATTGGGGCACAAAGCAGAAGAGGGAAATGACATGAGTGATTGGAATGTGTCATTCTTGAGATAGGAACCATAGAAAGACACTAGAGACACAAAAGTGAATAATGAAATTTTTGTTACACAGTTTAGAGAAAAAAATTATTCATACAGTTAGTTTTTGTTGACTTCTGAGCATGTGGTAAACAATTTCTGTGCATTATTTCACTTGATCATCAGAAAAATCTTATGACATTGATATTATTTTCACTATTTTTTTAGGTGAAGAAACTAAGACTAACAGAAGTTTTAAAGAATGTCCAGAGACACATGGCTTATGGTAGAGCTCAATTCCAAACCTTTCTGATTCCACAATTCATGTCCTTAATAATTCAGCAATGCAGGGGTATGTGTGACAATAGAAGTATGCAAAAAGTGTTGGCTCGTCTTCAGGAAATAAGAAAACTGTTGAACTTCTCTCAAGTCTGAACAAGGTGATGCATAGTAGTAAACTGAAGTGGAAGAGAAGGAAGACACAAACAATGATATCAAAACTGAGATTTGGGCTCTCCTGGTGGCACAGTGGTTGAGAGTCCGCCTGCCGATGCAGGGGACACAGGTTCGTGCCCTGGTCTGGGAATATCCCACATGTCACGGAGTGGCTGGGCCTGTGAGCCATGGCCGCTGGGCCTGTGCATCCGAAGCCTGTGCTCTGCAAGGGGGGAGGCCACAGCAGTGAGAGGCCTGCGTATCACACACACACAAAAAAAACCCAAAAAACAAAAAAAATAACTGAGCTTTGACGGTTGAGAAAAGGTCATCAAGCATTGCAAATAGGGTCAAAGGCATGTGCAAAGTTCTAAAATGGCATGGTGTGTTTCAAGAATGATCAGTTGTCAACATGGCTTTATAACAAGATGCATGCTGAGAACACAGTGAATGTGAGCTATGAATTTTTCTTGCATTGTAACTTTGGACAAGTCATTAACCTCTGGGAAAGCTAACCTTTTTCTGGCTGAATTTCATGGTGTTAATCCCATAAGGTCCTTTTGAAATGTCATATTTATACATCATTTTCCATCTCCTCTTCCACAATCTGCTCAGTTATCCTGGATCTTATTATCCAATTTATGGATTGCTTTGGTCCTCTACTTTTTCACTATCTCCTTTTTATTACCAGTCAGGTAACCATTTTATTGCTCATTTGCACCTCTACTAGAGAGAAAACATGTGATCACCAAACCAGTCAACATTTTATTTGCTTGCAACTCTTAAAATTTTAGTAAGGGAAAAAGCATAAAAAAGGTGACGAATACAATCAGATCTGAGGATGTTCTGTACATTTCTCTGTACTAGGTTTCTTTCCCTTAACCTTGTATAATCAAGAGTTTGATTTAATTTTTTTTACCTTAAACATTATATTATACTGTTTTCCCTCCCTTCCCTATTTCATTTTCCAGATAATATTAACCGAAGTGAATTAAATGTTAGGTGGATTTCAATAAATACTATATCAAGTTATTAGCAGGGCTTCAATTATAATCTGAATCTTCTAGTTCCTTGATATTGTAGCTCCAAATTCAGTCTACTCTATACCCTCTAAATATTCACTTAGATTAGACACATAAATCTAATAAGAAATGACTATGACTCAGGATGATCACATAATTCATCATGTGAAGAATAGCACTTTTGACAGTGAAAAGAGGTATAAATAAAAATTAACCCATGACAATAGACATAAACCAGATTTAGTCCAGGCAATCTGGAGTGTATGGGTAATCTGTACTTCAGTGAAATCAAAGGACACCCTAATAGGTAGCCCAAAATTATATATTAGAGTGTCTCCAGAGCACAATACATGCTCACTTGACCAGTTGGTATCACTCTACCCAGGTTAAACTTTTTTAAAAATAGCAGGTGACGTGTACAGACAATTCCTAAGGGAGTCCATGGACCATTGGTATTCAGTAGTGCTTCTGAAGGCTGGAGTAATTGGGCTCTGATTCCCTTATACATCACCAGAACTTTTACAAGTTGAGCAGTGAACCAGGTACAGTCCCTGTCCCAGAGTCATTCATATTCTTAATCTGCCAATGAAGAAGGCAGGTTAATAAACAGATATTTACTGGGCAGAGGAATAAATGCCATTAGAGTAATAAACTATGGTTTGTGAAACACAAAGGTTGGAAAAAATCCTTACTATTCCCTGGGAAATTGGCCAACGCTACAATAATGAATCGTCTAGGTGGAGGGGGAAAAAGTAAAACAAAAAGACAGAGATATTAAATAACCCCTCTTAGGTATACAAGGTACAGCTGTGCAGGTTACTTATCCTATCCATTAGGTTGTGGCAGGTTGTTTGAAGGGCTCGGGAATCTGGGCTTTACCCTACAGATAATAAGGAACAATCAGTTCTTTTGCTTTTGCTTTAAAGCAGGTAAGTGATACAAACACACATGTGTTTGAAAATGTAATTCTGCTGGCAGTATTAAGGGGAGGTGAATCTATATAATGTCCTTCCCATGCTTACATGGTTCTTTGGAAACCTAAGTATAATAATGTGCTAAATATTTAAACATCTTAACTACACTTAATTTAGGTATTTGCTTATTTTAAAAGATACTCTCTAGCCTCTTTCCTCTCCTTTTGCTCCTTCTCTCTTTCATGCTCATATTCTCATCTTAAACACTTTTTTTTTTTCAGAATCCCATGTCACAGTGCCTCCTTTTTAGGTTAAATCAGCATTCCTTCTATCCTGCTTTTCCAGAAACTACACTTGGGATTTTCCTTAATTTGGTTTCCTTTTATTGACAGGATGAAGCCAAATACTGTTTTTCTCCTCTTGTCTTTTGCTTGATTTCCACTCTTTCTTGTAGTCTTTGATCAGAGAGAGCTGTCTGCATTATCATTGAATTTGCTGAGTAATTTGTAATTTTCTTTGAACGCTGAGGGCTTCAATGCCATTAGAGATGAGGTCCAATTTGGTTGGTTTTTCAATATAATTGAGCGAAATTACATATTCTAATAGTACATCCTAATTTTTAATGAAGCTGAAATGAGAAGGGGTCATAAGGGTGCATGTAGTTACAAAATCTTTCAGGAGGTAATAGAGAAATAGTGATTCATATCTTTCTGCATTGTATTTTCAAGGAGAAAAGCTGCTTTAAAAATGAAACTAGAAGAAACACATTAATTGAGAGAAATATGGCAAAATCCAAGCTTCAAAAGGAACGGTCTAATTTTAGAAGATAAACTAAAAGAGTTTTTTCAAGTAAATTATAGAATCATTCTTTGCTTTACAGAAATAGAGTATATGTGTGTATTGTGGTATTGCTGCACCCAGTAGCCTTCCTCATCCCTTGTTGGACTGACTTTACATTTCTAATGGGTGTGGCAGATTTAAAAAGTGGTTACAATATTTTTCAGCTCTTACAATTAGGAATATATTTCTCCACCTCTTGAATCTTAGCTTGGACACATGACTTGCTTTGACCGAAAGGAAATTAAGAAACATGATAGAAGCCAAGGGTTGAAAAGTACTTTCTTTTCCTCTTCCTGCTTCTAGAACCCTGCTACCTTGTGAAGAAGACTGAGAGAGCTTTCAAGATTCTGGAGGGAAGTGTCCTAGTTGCCCCTGTTGCCCCACCCAGTCACCAGAAACATAAGGGAGACCATCTACAATCAAGATGCAGTCAACTCAACAACTCACTGCAATTGTATGAGTAAATCCAGCTGAGATGATTGGAAGAACTGCCCAACTAAGCTCAGTCTAAATTGCCAACCCATAGAATCATAAGCTAATTATCAGTTATTTGTGTTTTAAGCCACTAAGTTTAAGGGTGGTTTATATGCATCAAAAACTAACATAACGGGTTAACGTGTCTCCAACTCTGATAAGCTGAATTCTAAATTGGTCCCCAAGACTCCTGTCCCCTGCATGCCCTATATAATTGGGGAATGGAAGAGGATATCACTCTTGTGTTTAGACAAAGATGAAGGGATTTTGCAAATTCACTTAAGGTCTCTGATCAGTTGACTTTGAGTTAATCAAAGGGGAAATTATCCTAGGTGAGGCTGACTTAATAAGTTGCATCCTTAAAAGAGACCAGCAGAACCTGAAGCAGAAGCAGATATGCTTCTTTTGTCCTTGAAAAAATAATCTGCAATGTTGTAGAGATGATTACATGACAGGAAATGGTGAGCAGCTGTCAGAGATTAAACCAGCTTCCAGGTGACAGGCAACGAGGCAATGAGACTCTTAGTCTTCCAGCCAAAAACTTTCAACAACTAAAATCTTGGAAGAGGACCCCAAACCACAGATGAGATCACAGCCCCAGTCTGCAGCTAGATTTCAACCTGATGAGACTGAACAAAGCCCCCAGATTCCTGGACTCCTGACTCATGGAAACTATGAGGTAATAATTTGTTTTGCTTTAAGCTAAATTTGTGGTAATTTGTTATGCAGCAGGAGAAAACAAATATACCAATCTAGTCCTTCAACTTTTAGATATATTCAGAATTGTGACTTAACAGAGATGGTCCACTTACAGGTTTCTCTGCCAGGTTGTAAATCTTGGTAAAAAAGAGAAGTGAGGTCCTCTGACTTGAAGAAAGCCATTTTCTCTTCCTCTAGGCTCACTGAAAATGCAGCCCCCTTCAATGTCATGTGAATATAATGCAAAAAGGAAGATTTTATCTATAAGTGATGATCTCTTCAAAAGCTAATGTTCAGTTGGAGTCAGAGGATTAGATTATATGACCTCTTGAGGGAATTTCTTGCCCCCATAATGTTGTGCCTCAGCATAATGTCATCTTTTCTTGCTCCTAAAAGTACTGAAAGGCACTCAAAATTATGTCAAAGTGCATGACTGATGGGCTTGTTAATGTTGAAAAGGAAATAGCTTGTTCTCTATTATAACACAAACAAAAGGAGCATAACTTTCACCAAGGAAAACAAAGACTAAAGGAAAACTGTCTACTGGTAAAATAAATGGCATAATGAAGCCAGTAAAAGTCCCAGCTGGTTAAAAACACAGATACAGACTAGCCAGATCTCCATGTGGCAGTATGGATGCAGAGCTTTCTCTGACAGAACAATGACAAGAGATTTCAGTGAATATGCATTGATTTAGCAGGGCCTCGGACAAATCCATCTTTACTGAGTGGCATATACAAGTTCCCTGTCATTAAGTACAAATCAAAGCATTTTAAATGCATGCAAGAAAAATTTTTCAATCCTGCAAGGCTTAGCACCATGCAGAGAACACCACAGGGCATCAAATTTTTATAGTGTTATTCCTGTACCATTTGCCTGGATCCATCTGACTCTCCACTCCCTAATTTGCACTTGATTCTTCTAATTTCTAACCTTTTGATATGTTCACCCGGGCACTTTTATAGTTATAGCTTTTGCTTCCTTTCTTGAATATGATTTACATTTTTCCCTGAATATGGTATCTTTATCCCATAATGTATAATGCTGAGATCTTCAACTTTTTAAGGTGGCCCTCTTCTCCATTAAGAATCTTCTACTGAGTTCATGCTAGCTCTTCAGACAAAACTCAGGCACTGCCACATCCCATGCAAATACCATTCTCATTGTCACATAATCATTCTAATGCATTGAAAATTCTCTAGGTTGTCTTCATGGAGAATGAGTAGCTTGCACTAGGACTAGTGGGAGAAGTCATTCATTAATTCAACAAATTGTAATTAAGCACTTACTGCATTTTGGGCACAATTTTAGGGTCTTAGAATAAGTCAGTGAATAAAAGAAAGATCACTGACATCTTAAATTACTAAGATGTAATATTTATAGGTGTAATGATACTATAAAATAGTTAGCAAAAAATGGGAGATTGGAATCCATGAAAGAATTTTAGAACAGAATTGAGTTCTTATTAAGTATAATTGATCAGACTAGGAACTTTACATTATCAACCTCTTTGAATCCTTCTGAAAACCACTTGAAGTATCAATAGGTATTATTATCCTCAAAACCACACACACATTAAATGGTGAAATTTGAATTTGAATCCATGAATAAAGTGTTCATTATAGTGGGTTTCCCTGAAACCATGAATAAACAGTGTGAGAGAAGTTAGCATAAAATTTCAAGGCAAAAAGACCTAAATTAAAAAGTTTTCTCTGCTAGTTACAGGGAGTGTGATTTTTGTGGCCTCTCAGATAATGTCCCCTCTTAACCATAATCTTCCATGGCCTAAACCACATAGATTTGAGACAGCTATGCTAGTCTCTCCCATTAGTTTGTATTTCTAGTTAGTATAAACTTGAAAGAGCCTATTCACATAGCAGCCATTTAGAGGAAATGCTGACTCATTGAACGTTAAGGAACTTCTGCTGATTCATCTCAACTCTAAAATAAGGGGTTTATCCCTGTTCTATTCTCACTCTCCATCATATCAATCCATATCTTCTATTTTAATGGTTCCCAAATTTGTAGCATGAGTATCACCTGGAGACCTTATTAAAACCTAGATGGCTTTGCCCCACTCTCAGAGTTTCTGATTCAGTCTGTCTGGCTTGGGACCTGAGATTTACATTTCTAACAAGTAACCAGATGATGCCAGTGCTTCTGGTCTGCTGATCACACTTTGAGAACCACTATCCTATGCATTTGCTTTCTCTTCTCACCTCATTCCCTTCTATATAACTTCTAACCCCTACTTATATATATTCGAACAATTTTCCCTTTGATAGTTCCGATATGTGTGAACTTCAGTTACAAAAATTTAGTTAAAAAATACCAGTCCCCCACAACATGGTTTAAATTTTAACTATTATAGTACATTAACTGTGAGTGATTGCATAAAGTACAGACTTCTATGGCTAGTTCTGCAGTCCACAAATCACTGTGTGCATAAAAGATGTGCATAATGACCAATCATGTCAATTCTTTGAAAATCAGTTGGTGGTTGCTACCATGGTCATTGCTGGTTTACCTGCAGACAGCAAAGTATGTAGTTGTTTTACCTCCTTATCCCTCAGTAATAAAGCAATGTGGCATTTTACAAAAATGGATAATCAAAAGAGAAAATTGTCTAACAAAGATAAAAGTACAGCAAAGAAACAAAGTGATAACACTAGAAGTGAAATTACAATCAAATGTAAATGGAGTTATAGAAGAAATTGCTGACTGTGAAATATAGACACTGTCACTACTTGAAAGACTCTAGATAAGAAGCCAGAGGAAATTAGTGAAGATGAACTTATCAACATACATGAAGAAAAACATGACCATATCCCATATAAGAAATGTCAGAAAAAACTTCACATTAAAATACCTCTCAAAGATATTTCATGACATTGAAAGTGCAAAAGGTACAATTTTGGAAGGTGATCCAAAATTAGAAAGGTATATGGCAATTTGCCAAGGCATAGAAAAGACGTTCACTTCATATCTTAAATTATAGGACAAGAAGGAAAGCAATGTTCAAGCTATTCTTAATGCAAAGAAATAAAACACTTTAATTCTCAGTCTTTCCAATGTTTTAAATTACAGTGTACTAAATAAATACTAGTTTTACTGTAGTTTTTCTTTTTCATTCCTCTCTACATCTACAATAGACAGTAAAAGATTTTTAATATTTTGACAAAAAATTTTTAAAGGTTACAGAACAGTCATAATTTTCCATTGATTATTAAGTTTGCCTTGCGGGGTTTCAGTTTACATCACATTTTTATGGTTCTGCACTGCCATAAAAAGTGAGCATTGTCTATACCTGTTTCTCTCTTCCTAAGTATATAAAGCTCTCTTTATGGTTATAGTGGATCAACTGGTAACTATATTAGCACCTTTACCAGAGTTCCCTGTCTTTAACTCATAATCAGCCTCCCCAGGAATAGTACTGTATGGTTGGAATTTACTTCTGTGGTCTAACCAATGACCTGATATTGGTAACCTGCAGTAATGCATTTCTTACTCAGCTCCATACTTTTGCACTCACCCAAAATGAAGTATGCAGTCTGGAGAGCACACTCCCCACTAAGCCATTACTATACATTTATCACTTGCTATATTAGTTTCCTAAAGTTGCTGTAACAAAGTACTACAAACTGGGTGGCTTAAAACAACAAACAATAGAAATTTATTATCTCATAGTTCTTGGAGGTTAAAAATCAAGATGTTAGCAAGACTCTGCTCCCTCTGAAAACTGTAGGGGAATTCTTTCTTACCTCTTTCTAGCTTCTGGCGATTTTCTGGTAATATTTGACATTTCTTGGTTTGCAGCTGCATAACTCCAATCTCTGGCTTTGTTATCACCAAGAGATCTCTCTGCTTGTCCCTGTATTCCCATGGCTGTCTTCTTGTAAGGACACAAGTCATATTGGATTGGGGGCCCATCCTATTCCAGTATGAACTTCTCTTAACTAATTATCTTAATTTATAATCTGCACTGATCTTATTTCCAAATAAGGTCCCATAACATTTACTTTTACTGTCGATGAACCAGCCATAGTTCAAATACTTAGTCCATGAGACCTATCCTCTCTTAGACTCCATTGCCTTAAAAGTATACTTAGCATCTTAATTCCTAGTCACAAAGTAGTTTCAAGGATTAATAAACATATTTGTAATACATGTGTCAAAAGTTCATGGCTCCTTAAACATTAGTTCCTTCTGAATAACTCCCCACCTAGCCATTTATAAATTAAATCCCTCATTGAATGCTTGACCTTTAGTGCCTTATATTACTGATAAATGTCACTGTCTATGTTAGGTCACCTAAAAAGATTGCAAAAAACAGCAAATTAATTATGTGTTATTATATGATTTTGCATCTCCAAAGAACCTAGGAGACATGGCTGCATAAAACAGAAACATTTTTAAAAGCTTTATTGGATATTCCACCACTGAATAAAGTAAATTACATATGAATGCATGTTATGATCCTGGTTCCTGAATAATTAGATTAAAATAAAAATCAGATTTCACAATTGAAATTTGGAAAAAGAAATAAAAACCAACAGAACTACTGTATATTCAAATGTTTTCTTTTTTCTTGCAGGGCAGCATGGGAATACAATTATTAAACATTTTTTCTGCAAAAGTCTTTTTGTTCAGGTGAAAGTATAAATATTATTACAGCTTTGAAGGGAGATAGGTACCTTACAATTGAATTATTTTGGATGGAACTATGACAGATTCTGATTTTAGATCTTTCTGGTCATAGGCTTTTCAAGACCACAGATTTTCTCATAAAGTGGAGTTGTAGGATTATTTACTGGGAAGTCTTAGAAATCTAATGATAGTATATCTAGCAAAATATATAGAAAATATTAGTGAAACTAGATAAAAGAACTCAAAATAACTTTCAGTATATATGAGCAATCAATACATGAAAAGAATGTCACTTACCTTCTTCAGGGGAAAGAATGATTTTTGTAATAAATAGTGCTGGTGAAATTTGCTATCCACTTGAAAGATAACAAAGGAAGACCATGCCTTTACACCATATTAAAAAAATCAGATCAAGTTAAGATTTCAATGAAAATGTAAAACAGTAAAACTATTAAAAAATGTAAGAAGATCTATGTTTAAACCAATTTTTTTTTTTTTGGCCATACGAGGGTCTCTCACTGTTGTGGCCTCTCCCATTGCAGAGCACAAGCTATGGACGCACAGGCTCAGCGGCCATGGGTCACGGGCCTAGCCACTCCGTAGCATGTGGGATCTTCCCAGACCAGAGCATGAACTTGTGTCCCCTGCATCGGCAGGTGGACTCTCAACCACTGTGCCACCAAGGAAGCCCTGTTTAAACCAATTTTAAATGTGAATTAATATATTAAGGTTGGGGCTTCCCTGGTGGCACAGTGGTTGGGGGGTCTGCCTGCCGATGCAGGGGACACGGGTTCGTGCCCCAGTCCGGGAGGATCCCATGTGCCATGGAGCGGCTGGGCCCGTGGGCCATGGCCGCTGGGCCTGTGCGTCCGGAGCCTGTGCTCCACAGCGGGAGGGGCTGCAGCGGTGAGAGGCCCGCGTACCGAAAAAAAAAAAAATATATATATATATATATATATATATATATATATTAAGGTTGGAGAAAGATGTATGATGCAAACACTAACCAAAAGAAAGTAAGATTAATATCACATAAAGTAGACTTTAGAACAGGAAGTGTTCTAAAGCCTGGATAAATAGAAACACTACGTAATGATAACACAGTCAATTCTCCATGAACACATAATGATTCTAATACATATGCATTTATCAGCAGGGTGTTAAAGTACATGATGGAAAACTCATAGAGTTAAAAGAAATAATAGACAATCTAAAATGAAAAGATAAAATCAAAGAACAGTTGATAAATTGTTCATTTATAAAATTAATAAATCTCTAGCCAGACTGAGGAAATAAGTGAGAAGATACAATTTACCATGTCAGCATTAAAAGAGAGGATATCACTACAGACCCCACAGACATTAATAGAAAAAAAGGAAGAAATGAACAATTCACAACATAGACCCACAGATATTAACAGGATTAAATGCATAATATAAACAACTACTTCTATAAATTTACAGTTTATGGGAAATGCACCAAATTTTTGAAAACATAAACTACCAAAACTAACTCAAGAAAAATATAGGTAATTAATTAATCATATATCAATTAAAGAAATTGAATTTATAGTTAAAACTTTTCCAAAAAGGAAAATCCAGTACCAGATGTTTTCTCTTGTGAATTCTACCAAACATTTAAGTAAACAAAAATAACACTAAATCTACAAAATATATTGTAGAAAATATGAGGGAGCACATCCCAACTCATTTTATGAGGGCAGGTGAGCATTTCTATTACCAAAAGCAGATAAAAACATTACAAGAAAAGAAAAGTACAGAATAATGTCACTCATGAATAGAGATATAAAAGGTTAGAGAAAATATTAACTGACTGAATCTGGCAGTATATAAAAAAGATAATATATCTTGAGAAAGTGGGGTTTCTTCAAGAATGCTGGTTTAGGATTCAAAAATTAATTGATGTAATTTATCATGTTGACTGATGAATGAAGAAAAATCATGTTATAATCTCAAGCAATGCAGAAAACCACTTGACAAAACCCAGGAGCCATTCTTGATTCTAAAAGTCCCAGCAAACTTGGCAGAAAAATGAGCTATCTTAACCTGATAAAGAACATCTGTTTAAAAACAACAACAACACCAAAATAAACAAAACCAAACAAACAAAAAATGCAGCTAACATCCTATTTAATAATAGTGACAGACTGAAATCCACCCCCTCAAATTTGGGAATAACTATATTCCCAAATATACTTCTCAAGTATATCATATTCTCCATCATGCTGGATGTTGTAGTCTGTGTAATAAGGCAAGATAAATAAATAAAAGGAATACAGATTTGAAAGATAGAGAAGCATGAAGTCTGCAATACTTCTACATGTTAAATCTTAAATAAACTACATAAAAAGCTCCTAGAAGTTAACAAGGTTATAGAATCAAAGTAAAAGTACAGAAATCGTATGTATTTCTATGGTTTAGCAGTGAACAAAAAGAATTTGAAATTAAAAAGCAATCTATTGAGGAGACTTCCAGTTTCTGATCTGGCATGTAAGAAGCTTGGAAGTCATCACTGCTGTCCCCATAACAACTAAAACAACAAACAAAACTGAAAATCCATTGGCAACTCTTCTTAGAGCCATCAGAGAATTAAGGTCACAGGGCAAACTGATGTCCTGAAAATTGGAGACAGACAGGTGGTTTCAGAGAATCACAGCTTACAGGAGCAGAAACTCCCAAGAGCAGAAACTATTGTTGAAGTCAGTAACCAGAGTAGGAAAACTTAAACTTTGGTTAATGAACTGCTGGAGTTACATGTGGACAATTTTGAGATTTAAATATTCCAAGAGGGCTCAGAGTCAGTGATACCCTTACACTTTCATGAATTTTATCTCCAGGAGCCATACCAGATTTTCAGAGTGATGGTCAGGGGAAAACTTCCTTGTGCTTCCAGTACTGGGAAGGAAAAAGTAGTCATTTTGATATAAGCTTAGAGTATTTTATTCTTCTTACTAAGACCTTTATTCAAAGGAAAACATCTTATCAGAGCCTAATCAGGATTTTACCAGAGCCTAAATTACCTGAGGGAAAGGAAATACCCAGTCCTAGCTCCCTCTAAACTTTCTGTCTCATGCAAGGGTGTGAGTGGGAAGCACTTGTAAAGGTCACAGCCCAAGGGCACAGGCTGACTAGAAGACTGAGACTTACTGATAGGACTTTAGAACACTTCCCCTCCCCCATACCTTACCACCCTATTAATGTCTCCTGTAAAATAACAACAAATTAAATAAATATAATTATACATTTAAAACCTTGTTTAAGAATACATCTCTAAGGAAACACAAATACAACAAGGAAGACAAAAATAAAAATACTAGAGGAAATTTTAACCTCTGATAACTACAGATAAAACAAATAGTAAATGCAGCCTAACTTCTAGTCACAATAAACATAAATCCACCCTAAAGCTTTCTTACCTCAGTTCCCCGTACATCATGTATGATTTTCAGTGAAAAATTATGAACATACCAAAAGACAAAACACACAGTTTGAAGCAAAAGAACAAGTATCAGAACCAGACTCAGATATGGCAGTGATTTTGGAATTATCAGATCAATGAATTTAAAACAACTATAGTTAATATGCTAAGGACTCTCATGTACAAAGAGGACATCATACAAATCAGTTAAATAAGTAATCAGAGAAATGAAAACTCTAAGAATCAAAAAGAAAAGCTAGAAATCAAAAACACTGTAAAAGAAATGAAGAATCCCTTTGATGAATTCATCAACAGACTAGATACCATGCAAAAAGAATCAGTGAACTTGAAGAAATATCAATAGAAACTTCCAACAAAATGCAAGGAGAAAAAAACTGAAAAAGATGGAACAAGATATTCAAGAACTGAGGAACAATTACAACAAGTTTAATATACATGCAGTGAGAATACTGGAAGGAGAAGAAAGAGAGAAAGGAACAGAAGAAATATTTAAAGTAATAATGATTGATAATTTTCCAAAATTAATAACAGACACCAAACCACATACCTGGGAAGCCCAGGGAACACCAAGCAAGGTAAATACCACAAAAATCACACCTAGGTATATCATATTAAAACTGAAAAAAAAAAAATCAAAGAAGAGAGGAAATCTTGAAAAACGCCAGAGAAAAAAGCCACACTATCTGGTAAATAGCAAGGGTAAGAATTAAGACAACTCCTTAGAAACCATGCAAGAAGAGTGGTGAAATATTTAAAATGTTAAAACACACACACACACACACACACACACACACACACGATTTGATTCTCTATCCATTGAAATTATCCTTCAAAAGGAGAAATAAAAAATTTTTCAGACAAAGAAAGTTGTGGGAATTTGTCACCAGTAGACCTGCTTTGCGAGAAATGCTAAAATACATTCTTCAGAGAGAAGAAAAATTATATAGGTCAGAAAATCAAATTAAATTGAAAAAGAAAAAAAAAAAGATCAAAACCCAGACAAGATAAAAATGTTGAGCAAACTAATAATAGAGGAGAACTTCTTCAACTTGGTAAAAAATATCTACAAAAACCCTACAGCTAACACCATACTTAATGGTGAGAAAATGGATACTTTTCCACTAAGAGCAGAAATAATGCAAGGATATTATTTTTCACCACTCCTATTCAGCAATATAATGGAACCCTAGCTATGCAGTAAGACAATAAAATGTTTACAGATGAGGAAGAAAGAGATAAAACTTTGTTCACAGACAACATGATTTTCTATGTAGAAAATCCCAAACAATCAGCAACAACAACAATAATAAACTTGTAAAACTAATAAGCAATTGTAATAAGATGGTAGGATGCAATATTAAAATACAGGAGTCAACTGCTTTCTTATATACCATCAATGCATAATTGGAATTTGAAACTAAAACACAATATCATTTACATTAGCACCAATAAAATTAATACTTATGTATAAATCTAACAAAGTACATACGAGATCTTTATGAGGAAAACTACAAATTTCCAATGAAAGAAATCAAATGAGATCTAAATAAATAGAAAGATACTCCATGTACATAGATAGGAAGTCAATACTTTCAAGATATCAAATTTGTAGGCACAGAATTGTTCATAATCCTCTATTATCCTTTTATACACAGGATCAGTAGTGATGGAAACTCTTTCTTCTCTGTTATCAGTGATTATTGTATTCTTTCTCTTTTTATTTTTATTATTCTTAGTTACCCTGGTTAGAGGTTTATCAATTTTGTTGATATTTTGGAAATGAGATAACAATTTTGTACTTCCTGTGCCACTGAAAAAACAGGCAAAAACCAAGGATACAAGTTACTATGCTGTCTGGAGTGATAGATTATGATGACAGGAAATTGGGTTACTGAAAAACTATGGGGAAAAGAAAACTATGTCTGAAACCCAGGGTATTCTCTGGTATGTCTCTTAATATTTTAATTTCCAATTCTAAAGATTAATGAAAAAGTACAGTAAAAAGAAAGAATGATTGAGGCCTTAGCCCTTTCAAGAATAAATTTTTCTGTCACTCTACCAGGTAAAGTATCCTGATAAACTGTGTTTCTAGCTGAGGGCAATAGAAATGTGGAATTAAGAGTGGGAAAAAGATGCCAGAGATGTTCATAGGGCTTTGTGAAAAATTATTTTAAAAAGGAATTGTAAGTAAATATGCATATTTTCTCTTTGCTTACTATATGTTTCTCTGTATATAATATCCTGTTTCTTCTCTTCTTTCTTCCCATTTTTATTTTATATACAAGTCACTAGAATTTAAATTCACAATTTAGTTTTTACTTATTCAGTAGGTCTGTAAATGTATTTCAGGAGTAATTCATATAGTTAACCATGGATACAGCTGTTGTAATTGTATGTTTCCTTATTTTTCAGAAAACATGATAATTTTTTCACATGTAAGCTATGAATTCCAGTGGTTGGAGTATTGAAGGTGTTGGCTAGAATGGGACAGCATAAGGGAATTTAGGGGGTGATGGAGGCTCTTTATGGAGGCAGGGTGTCAGACATATGCCTGTATGCATTTGTCAAAATGCATAAAACTGTAACAAATGAGAATGAATTGTACTCTATATAAATTTTAAGAAATCAACCAGGATGTGGAGGAATGATGGAATGCAGACAGAAAACAAAAAAATCTAATTATTACATTGAATCATATCATCACTCTGAAGGGGTTGGGGAAAAAAGCTGATCTAAGAATGTTGGTAATAATGTCTTAACTGGATACCATAGGGCTAAAGACAAAAATGATTATACGTAAGCACTGTACTTCAATTTACAAATTTGTTATTCATAGGTTATAAGTAAGCAAATCTGAAACTATATTTTATTAGGTTTGAACAAATGAGCAAATTATTGTAGATAATGAGACACACTTCTCACGGTTGGAGGAATAAAATATGATTAAGAAAATGAGGAAGGTTAGAATGAGCTCTGGGTTAGAATCAACTGAATCACTATGGACAGAGAAAAAAATGCTTATGCGTGTGTGTGTATACCTGAGATAGTGTATATACATATATTTTCTAAATCTGTTTACTAACAAAGACTAAAAGTGATTACATAACCTGTATTGCTGAGCACACCTACTCCTCAGATATTGGTTTCTAAATGCCATTCTCCAATTAAAAAAAATAAAAATAACAAGACCCCTTGGAGAACTGATGGATTATATTAATGGCACAGGAAAAATATAAGATATGTCTAGTGTATCTTGGAGTGCTTAAATATATGTGGGGACATATTGAAAGGGCACAGGAGGCAAGTGAAAAAGCTTTACATGTCCAAAGTGAGAACAATTTGAGCAACAAAGTAAACAATAATAATATTGTATTCAAATCAAAAGGATAAAATAATTATCCAGGGTTCCATACTGCTATAAATAAATAAGTGAATAGGGGAGAAGGAATGATTCTTCCTTACAGAATAATTACCATTAGTAAATGCTGAAGGAATTAGAGAACTAGAAGATCAACATTATAACACAACAGTAGTAATTGCCACAGGCATTATTCCCCAATAGTTCTTAAAATTAGTAGCAGAAATGGACAACTGCACTGTCTCCAGTTATCCACCTCAAAACACTTAGAGTTTAGAAAGTAAAAAATAGTAACTTTACACTAAAAATCCTAGAAGACACCACCTTGACCAAATAAACAATGTTGTCCATTGCTCAGAATACATAGCAGCACTACATACCCTCTAAGATGAATGCATCACTTCTTTGATATTCTTCCCCAAAATAGAAAACTTTAATTTAATCATGAACAAATACCAGACAAAACCAGATTGAAGAACATTTCACAAAATAACTGACCATATTTTTGAATGTGCAGGTAGGGAAAGACTTTAGAATTGTCACAGATTGGAGGAAACTAAGAATGTGACAGCTAAATGCAATTTGGAATCCTAGATTGGTTCTTGAATAGAAAAAGGACATTAGTTAAAAAATTGGTGAAATCCAAATAAAGTCTGTAGTTTAGTTAATAGTATTTTACCAAGGTTAATTTTAACCAAATTTAGTTTTGATAATTGCTCAGTGCTTATGTAAGATGCTAGTGGCAGCTGAGTGAAGGCTATGCATCAACTCTCTGTAATATTTTTGCAACTGTTTTGTAAGTCTAAAATTATCTGCAAAAAAATCTTTAAAATATGCAGAGGATCCAATTAGGTACATTTTTTAAAGAGCACATACAAATAGTAAAAGAAACTTATGAAAAAAATATTTAAACTCTCTAGCACTCAGGACAATGCAGATTTAATTAATAATTTGGTGCTATATTTCACCCTTTGGGTTGGCCATAAAGAACAAGAACAATAATATCCAGTGCTCATGGAGATATGGGCAAGCACACTCATATATTTCTGGCTAGAGCATGACTTGTTACAGATTTTTAGGGAGAGTAATATTCTATTATCATAGGCCCCACACCCTCTTTTTGAGGAATTTATGCCTTAGGAATAACATTACTATCATATAAAGGACATGCATGGATTATCACTGCAATGGTATAGTGGTAAAATAAACAAAGTGAAACAGAAATATGAAAACCTGGAAAAAAACTGAATGTTCATCAATAGAAAGATGTTCAAATCACTGTGGTAAACCTATACTATGAAATATCATGCAATTATTATGAGCTAGCTCCAGTTCATATTTTCTGACCTGGGCAGGCATCAATAAGAGTTTTAAGTGAGAAAAGAAAGTTCCAAAGTTATATATAAAATATGATCCCAGGTTTGTAATTACAAGCATTGACAACAAATACTCCTGTACATAAATGTGTGTAGATACTTCTGTATGAATATAGGGAAAGTAGCGGAAGAATATACCCTAGGCTGATAACAAAGCCCATTTCAGGGGAATAGGAAAGCCATGACCTATGTGTGTGTCGGGGGAGAGGGGCAGTGGTAGGTAAGTGATAGTTGTATGTATTAACATAGATCTTCAAATGCTGAGCCCATTGCATTTTTTTCTGCCTCTCCCACTAGGACAAACCAAGCAAAAAGAACATTCTTACCTCAATATTTTAAATTACCTATAGCAATTGTTATCTAAAAGTAGAAACAAAAAGTAACTACATCTTTTCTGATATTTGGTAAGAGAAAGGCTACATTTTATCTTTCTTCTATTCATCGAGATGATTTTGAAAGAGTTTAGATATTGAAAATAACTTCATATTTTGAAATTTTTATATTGAATAAAATGCTTATTTTTCACTTAGGCAAAAATTTATCTTTTATTTTCTCACTGTGTCTGCAGCAAAATGACTTTCCATTCAAAACAATGACCACACTGAGAAATCCCAAAACATTTTATGCATAAAAGAAACTTTCAAATGTGTTTCTTGTATTTGTAATGTTAAAAGTTATTTTTCTATATAACACTTCTGTTGAATTTGATGAGTATATAACTCTCTATTCACTCGTTCATTCATTCAACAATTATTTGCTAAGTGCATATTAAGTACCAGGGTCTATGCTTTTTGCTAGGGATATGATTCTGCCTGCATAGAGCTTACAATCGATCAGAGAAGACACCCTAAACCAATGAACTGGGTTTTAAGATTGTAGAAGCATTGGATGTCCAGGCATCCATAATGAACTCAGGTCTAGAAATAAGAAAAGGTTTAGAGAAAGAGAGTGAAGTTCAAGTGAAGGCCTGAATGGTGAGTGGATAACAGCTAGAAAATAGGGTGACAGAAGAGGAGGTTCCAGGCAAAACCAACAGTACACATGAAGGTCCAAAGGAGAGAGAGAACTCGGCACCGCTGAGGAACTGGAGGTTCTCAGAATGCCTGGAATCTAGATGGCAATGGGAAAAATAAAGATGGGGGAGGCCAAAGAAGAGGGTACAGAGTGTGGAGGCCACATCAACTCTGTTAAAGAGCTGGGACTTCAATGGCAATTTCTGAACTTGATAATGGACTAATTAAATATGCATATTTGAAGGATGTTTCTTGCTGCTTTCTTTGAAGTCTCTAATAGGTATGCTACCCACAGACTTAGCTTTGACCTTTGCATTTTGTAGATGCTCAATATATTTCATTTGAATTGAATATTTCATGGATTATTCTACTAACAATCTCCTTTGTTTTATATTTAGAGGCTGCCTTTTTCCAAAAGGATTTGGGGCACAGTGCAGATAATACAACTATGGTAATGATTTTTCTCAAAAACTCATCGGTTTCTAAAACCGGAAGACTGGCACTGAAGGAATTGTTTACTTTCCCCTAAATAATGCTTATGGGTTTCTACTAATTGTGAGCTCTCTGAGCCTGTGGATGATGCTTAGCAGATCTCAGCTAGTATTTAGTAACAAAGGAATAAATGAATGAATGTTTTATTGAAGATGTAAGGTATGGATGATTTGTATGCAATGACAAGTATTAGACCAAGCACTGAGCAGCATGTGGTGGGGTGCATAATACAATCTCTTTCTAAAGACGCTTGCAATCAAATAGTGGAGACATCACATGCCCACAGACACACAAAAAGCTTCACTCTATCACACATGCACCTTAAACTGAAGGCTGAGTCTGATAAGCCTTGTATGAGAGGTATAATGTGTACATTCCTCAATGCAAGACACAGTATTTTTATTTTTCCTCAAATCGAACTATTTTCCTCAAATCAACCCAGTCTGCAAAAGCTCAGTTGCTTTTCCAAACCAAATACAAACCCTAAAGGCTTAGGGGTTTCCCAGTCACTTCTTACATTACAGTTTTCAAAAATCACTGCAGGATGACTTAGTTAATTGTCCCATCTTTTAGTTTTCCATCAAAAGTAGATGAATACCTATGCATCTCACAAATCAATGAGCCCTGGAACTTCCTACAGGTAGATTAGCACATCTGTAGTTTAAAGCCAGTTTGCATTAGGAGGGAAAAATATATTCCCATGAGGAATGTTTAAGGGATCAATTCATAAGCAAAGAAAACATGCTATTCTCAGCAAGGAAACAATATACTTTGCTTCTGTTGCTGTGATTAATTACACACCACAACTTGGAGAATGTTTTTAAAGGGCCATAGTCAATCTTTTAAGACCCACAAGTTGGCCTGCATTAAAAGTTGAGGAGGAATTGTACACTAATTCTGAGCAGCTTTGGCTAACAGGCCTGTTGTGTGAGAAATTATGGATAATAATAAAAATGCACCGCCTTTGTATAACAAAGTTGGCAGTGTTGTCCCATCTCTTGTGACTGATTCCACTAATGAATCACAGTTAAAACAATCAAATCTCTTTCCTGAGAGTCTCACCAATTACACTGCAGTGAAAATGAGGATGAAATGGCTTCAGTAAAATTTCAGGGAGACTCATATGCTTCCAGATTCTTCCTTCTAACCAGTACATGCACAAATGAATTTCTAAGAAGAATTATAAGAAAAAATATTCATTTTATGTTTCATATTTTTTTTTCCTGATTCCGTGTGTAAGGTCTTGATCAATCATTTACACTCTGCATCAGTGACAAAAAAAAAAAAAAAAAAAGCATAGTCTTTCAAAGTCAGGACCTATGTGGTGTAATTTCTTTCTCTTCTCACAATCTGCTCCTTCCATCTTTTTTTTTTTTTTAATAAATAAATTTATTTATTTATTTTTGGCTGTGTTGGGTCTCTGGTTGCTGCACGTTGGGCTTTCTCTAGTTGCAGCGAGCGGGGGCTACTCTTTGTTGTGGTGTGTGGGCTTTGTGGTGGCTTCTCTTGTTTCGGAGAACAGGCTCTAGGCATGTGGGCTTCAGTAGTTGTGGCTCACGGATTCTAGAGTGCAGGCTCAGTAGTTGTGGTGCACGGGCTTAGTTCCTCTGCGGCATGTGGGATCTTCCCGGACCAGGGCTCAAACCCCTGTCCCCTGCATTGGCAGGCAAATTCTTAACCACTGCACCACCAGGGAAGCCCTGATCGTTCCATCTTTCATCTTCCCTCCTTTGCTGATCTTTCCACTCTCAGGTAATGAGACAGAGCTTCCTCCAAGTGCCACACCTTGTCCTGAAGCAACCTGACAATCCATTACACCAACGCTTCTATCTTCATATTTTGCAAAATGAAGGTTCCTGGCCACATCTTTTCAATGGAGTATTCTCACTGTGACCTCCTACCTACTCTGTGTCAACTTATTTAATTTGTTCTTTATTATGCTGTACTTGCAAGAGTAGGATGTGGACCCTAAGTGCTGATTTTTCACTCCTCATCTCTGAACAACTTTCCCCTACCACACAAAGCTATGTACTCCTTCCAAAGACTATATAAATAATAGTCAATTTGGTTTCAATTTCAGGCAGATGAACCCTGCCTTTACACAGTGACCCCTGGCAATCATAAGAAATGAAGCATGTGCTCTGCCCACCCATTTGTGGAGAAAGGTTGGAGACACCTATTCCATCAGTTTTTTCCCCATCTTTCAAGCTCCACTGCCACTGGTACATTCCCAGCAATGACCTGGAATAGGACCTTGAAAAATATAGAATCAATTTTGTCTACTTCACAGACATCTGTATAAAGGGAAATTATTTGAAAACTCTTAAGTTTGAAGACTACAACCTTTGTACCATAAAAGCTTAAGGCTTCATTTCTGATGCTTCAAATCTACCACACTGGGGTAGTGCAGAGGCTGATGAGAATAAGAATTAGTTGCCTGCAGAAGTATTTTGTGCTATAGAATGTTTTAGTATTTTAAATTTCTATTACCCTGATATCTTAGTAAGAGGTCCTCAACAGCTTGTTGGTGCTCTGTAGATTTTTTGTTCTGTAACTTAAATAATAGGTATGGTCCTTGATTTTTAAGAACTTAGAATCAAAGAAAAAACACAGATGTATACAAATGCATAAAACACTCATATTATCTGTCTAATATTAACATGAGTCAGATAGAGTTGAAGAGGGCTAAATCTTGAAGAAAAAAATAGACAGTGGCAAAGTTTCTGTCAATAATTTCATTCCCTCTTGCCTCACTGACCTTGAAAGTCTATCTAGCATGTCCTTCCCCTTCCTTCTACTTATCCTCCAGGAATTATCTTGGCTCCTTCTTTTTCTTAGGATTCTTTCTAGTTCAACTTTCTGTTCATAAGTTTGGTTTACAAGTCCCCTTTTCCCAAAAGTAAGCTGTACTTACCTCGAGTGGCACTTCTCACTTGATACAGTCATCCCTCATTACTCTGGGAATTGGTTCAGGAACCCCATGGATACCAAAATCCATGGATGCGCAAGTCCCTTAAAAAAATGGTGCAGTCCAGTTACCCATCTGTATCCGTGGGTTCTGCATTCATAGATTCAATTTTGATCTGCATTTGGTTGAATTCACGTATGTGGAACCCGGAAATACTGAGGGCCCACTGTAATATGAGTGCCTAAGTCTATGTTGATTTCAAACCATAGACCTGAGAACCTTGAAGGAAGAAACTTTATCCCAATCTTTCTTTCTTTTCCTTCTCTTTTCCTTTTATGAGCATTAATCTTTTCACATGTTGCATTAGTGAGTTAGTTGAAAGTGCATCATGAAGTCATGTAATGAGAACATGATACAGTAAATATATAAGACTAGTGCAGTAAGGGTTAGATGTGGGAACCAGTGGAGAAATAAAGAATATGGAGATGGAAGAAGAATGCTGCTTTGTCAGTGTTGGAATAGAAGTGTCATCCTTCACAGGACTGCTTTTTACTTTTTACCACTTCTCAGTGCAAAGATGAAAACAAGAATTTTGTCAAACTTACTTTCATTTATAATCACTCGGAAAACTGAAAAAAATAAAAGTTTTAAAATGAAGGGAAGCCAAGAAGAATGTGAAGAAATAAATCTGAAGCCACTCTTCCATGGAGAGTGCAGTGAAAAAGACCATTCTCCATATACTTTGTCAGCATTTTTTTTTACAAGTATTGATAATGCAATTAGGCTGATGGGTTAAATACCTTGGTAAGAGGAGCATGGACAAGGCATTATAGGAGAAATTATACAACATATTTATCAAATGTAATGGGCTGATTCTATCACCATATTTGTAGAACAAAATAACATGTGTTCTTGCCTAACAGGTATTTTACCTTAAAGTGCTTTTCTTTGTGTATTACAAACTTATTTTCTGACACTGGTTATTACTTATTTCTACAGCGTTTATTACAGGAGCAGTTAAAGAGTAACTTCCACTCTTAAAAAGGTTGATTTGTTTTGCTCCAGGAAGGAGTCTGGTGTGAAATGTTGAGACAAGCTTTAGTTAAGGGCAGCTGCCAGGTAATAATGGAAATCATTCATTTCCTTTGCATGTTACTTGTCCTTTTATTTCCTCATCTTTCTTGCACTGCAAGTAATTGGTTACAAAGTCAGTATTCTCACCTGCCTATTTGCAGTGCTCTTTATTTAATTATTAGTTTTTAATTCCCACTTCAAGAGCTAGCCAATGGTAGGCACAATCACACATATCTATAGATGGGAGAGTGAAACAGGGCACAGCATAATGGTTTAACCCATCTTTGTAGATTGGATAATTTCTGCTTATGCATCAGAAAGTTGGTCTAATTAATTTATTTCTTTGGTCATTGCTAAAACACTTACTTTGTATGAACATTCATTATGTATTTAGAGAAATTCTTGAGTTTATAGATGAAAAGATTTTCATTCTGCGTGCTTTAATATATTTAAAAATATTTTAGTTATTGAGGTTTCTTGTACTTAATCCAGTCTTACTTATTCTTTCATGGGAAAAAAAGGGCGAGTCTAAATGCAAATTAACATTACTGTTTAAATATCACAGACCATTTTCCCTGAGCCCAGTTACAATAACTAGTAATTATAAGAACTGCTTGCCTTTGGCTTCCGGCTAATCCAGTGCTAAACTTATCCTTTTATTAGATCTGTCAGACTGAGTTAATTATCTTTATGATAATATATGTGCCTTACCTCCAACAAAACAAATACACTTATAATTAGCTTTTTAGTTAGAATTTTAATTTATTTATAAAGAATGTTTGTTTTCCTTCTTTTTTCCTGCTTTGAAAGAGAGAGGATGGAGAGTGGGGTGTTTCCCGTTTATCAGGTTATCAGCCTGCCTACTAGTTTATAGAGGAAGATAAAAAATGACTCATTGTATTTAATCAACAAGTCCAGTATTCAATAGCACATCACACCCCTTCCATGTTATATCAATTCAACTCCAAGGCATTCTATTCTATGCACAAACATAAAAAGGGACCCCTTTTATCTGCCTTCTCAACAGAGTAGTGTTATGGAAGCTATTATATGGAAATACTAACAAGTATGAATTGAAAAGCTTTCTGTATCACAGCATAGCTGCCTTAAAAGTCAAATCATGTTATACTGTCCCCACATTTTTATGGCTCTTGCTCCTCTTTCATCTGTGCTCAGCATGTTTCAGAATATTACACAAATGCCTACAATGAATTCTTGGAGAATATCTATGCCAAAACAGAGTATAAAGGAAAAAACATATGCTTTGGTGGCATGTCAAACAAATCTCGGTTTCATCCTTTGTTCTGCTACTAATTAGCTGTGTGACTTAGATAAATTGTTTAACCTCTCTGAGCCTTGGTTTCCTCATCAGTATAATGAGAATAATGACTAAGTTTGTAGGGGATATTGGAGGAATAAAAGGAATACAGAGGGCTCAGCAGGGTGCCTGGCACAGTTTAAAAGCTCCGTAAGTGGTGGTTGCTATTATCTGTATTAGAATCATGGAGGAGTGTAGATGTCTAGAGGATCTGAAATTAATATTACAACCTAACAATCATTTCATAAGTTTTATTTTATATGGAGATATATTTTCTACTGGCTTCTGAAAACAGACATCCCTGACTACCTAGAAATCCACTCTAATTCAAATTAAATAATGAAAACACACTGCAAAGAAACAATTTCCCAAAGTTGCTGTGATGAACTTCTACCTGTTCTATGCTGGAAATGGACTGACTTATCTCTCAGCCCTATTTACAGCAGAACACAACTCATTTTTTTTTTTGTCTGTAAACTTACTAACTCATTCATTTCACTTTGAAATTTTCCATTGGTTGCAAGCTCCCCTCCAGCTTCTTCTGATCTGCCAAATACAGATCTTGGTTAGGATAGCAAAGATCATATTCATTCAATGTGGGTCCCAAATATTTCATAATGTAAAGTCAGATTTGTCCAGGATAATGTTCATTCTATTTGCAAGTCATTAGTAGTGAGTTACCATTACCCCGATTTCTGGCCAGAAGAGAGATCCCAGGACTGGAAATGATGAACCAGCACCTTGACCATGTGGCCAAGTGCTCACACATCAACAAGAAAGTATGGGTGGGATGTGAGAGAAACAAAGAGAGGGCAGTAGAGAGGCTCCTACGTCCTCTCACACAAGCATACTGATACCAAATCCTGGACTGATTTGTTTCTATAGCTACCTTAGGAGTTTGGGGGTCAAGAGGCTAGATGTGCTAATTCAGAGACCAGAGAAGGCCCTTTGTTGTCAGAGTTCCATGACTTTTGCACCCAGGTCCAACGCCATCTACATCATATTCTCAGGAAACCACTTGATTGTCTTTCTTATAACTCAGAACCATGGCAACCACTCTCAAATTCCTCTATTCCATCATGAAATTATATGGATTTTTTTTTAAGCTCAAAGGTCTCTTTTCTTTCTTTTTTCCCTAGATAGGAAGATAGGTCCTTTTTCCCAGGCCCTCTACCTGGTGCTGTCATTATGACATTGGTGGTACATTTCTATAGTCTGTAGTTTAGCCCTAAGTTCCTAGAACCGTTCATTTATTTATTCAATAGTTTTTTTTTTGTTTTGCCAAATCAATGTGCTACATACAGTGTATAGCAATAAAATAGTACACACTTTCCCTGTTCTCCTTCTTTTCCCCTACCCCTGCATGTTTTTGAAAAGGATGAAATGTGATATAAAGATCAGCCAGTAGCAACAACAACAGCATGGGGGAGAGCACACTTGATAATAATCCTGAGAAAAACAGTATTTAAGTTAGGGATAATAGCATTAGAAGGACATTTTATCAATCCGGTGCTGGATAATTGGAATTTGGAACGTTGTCAGTAACTCTAGCATTTTTCAATTAGCAGTCACTTATAAAACAATATAAATATTTTAGCAGCAAAGAAAACAAAGATAGGTGCTGAGTAAAGATACCTAAATTTTATATTCTCATGAACATGTATACATATATCATCTATTCAGTCAAAAACTGCTAATTACGATGCTACTATATATATCAGGCACTTCTAGCCACTGGGTATCATTATTGAACAAAGAATGATTGAACAAAGCTACTGTGTCATTGCATGGCCTTTTCTTATATCTGTATATAGGGTGAGGTAATATGGAAAAGGCTCTCTCAAACCTGACCAACTTGCCAGATTAATCAACCCCTCCATCTCTCCCTTAAAACATACTGGCCACTGCCCTTAGTGCAGCGAATGCTTACAACTACTTCTGCCCAATTGGTTTATGAAGAACCAGTGGTGTGTATCTCTAAACTTTTTGTGCATGCTAGTTGTGCTTTTTAGTGTAATTATGTGAGTTAATTAAATAGGTAAACTGATTATGAGTGTAAAAAGAATTATAGATTCTATAAAACTAATTGAAGTGCTTTAAAGATGATGAGGATGAGTCACTAAAACACACTTAACATTGAAATAAGCACGTGTCCAACAAATACTTATACATGGCTCACATGTATCTGGGGGTGGGGAATGTCCTCTGGATATCTGTGATAGCTGGGTCTATAGACTGCTGTGGTCTGGAAGGTACAGTGGAGATCATAAGGTGTGTGAAATATGGAAGCCTTCTTCAAGTAATTTTGATGAATATCCTAAAAAGTGAAAAGTAATAATTCACATTCTCAGTTTCACAAGAAATTAAAAAAGTCTTCATTTATCCCTCATGAATTAATTCATGAATTAAATATTTTGGTGAAAAGAATTTTCGTAATAGCTGCTAGTAAGACTAAGTAAAGGAAATGCACCTGAATGTAAAAAGGCCAATCTTGCCTTCCTTTTCTTTCTTCTGTGTAAGTCATTTGGGGCTTTTCTTTGTTACTGCTGTGCTCCAATGAGCCAATCTGATCTCCAAGTCATTATTACCTTTTTTGCCTGAATGGCAGGGCTACATACAAATAGAACTTGTAGTGTAATTCTACACTTGTATTAACACTCATTCCGCTCTATTTTATTTAAAAGTAATGGTGCAGAGAGGTCCAAAAATAATATTAGACTCTAGTAGTTTGCCTGCAAATTACCATTCATTTCTTTGTATCCTGCATTTCCTTAGCTGTCAGTCCAATGGACTTAAACAGAGACTCAGGTTCCGGCAGATAGTTCCACTACTGATGCATTTTATAGATTTATTAGACGGAGGTGGGGGGATGGTCTTTTATGTACTTATTAACAAGTCCCATCTCTTAGTGTCTACAGTTTCTTTCTCAAAGCTAGGTCTGGCAGCATCTTCTCTTACTCACCTTCACATTTTCTGACCAATGCTTTTCCCTGTTATGTCATCTCCTGAAGGGCACTGTTCAGGCACCTTTCCAAATTTGTGGGACAACTTGCAGAGTCTTCTGGAAACCCCATTAACAGAAGCTGTGTTCCAGGCAGTGGTGGGGAGAAAACTGTCTTTCCCCTTTAGTTACAGGTATACTTTGATATGTGGGTAACCATTCAGAGTTCTTTGTTGCCTCCAGGAATGTTCAGAATTGATACCAACCCATTTTGTTCACAGTTTTAGTACCTGCCTCTCCATGAGTCTCTGAGAGGAGTGTGATAAGATGAACATGAGACACATTCAAGTAAAAATCTGTGCACCACACATTACCTTCTGGTAGAAAATGCCTCCTAACTGAGCAAGCTTGTCTACCTGACTCTCTTTCCATGGGCTAAGCATAGCTTTGGCCTACAAGATCTAAGAGAGTGGATAAATTAGTGAACCAGGCTGGGAGGAGACTCCAGAGAAGAAAGAAATCACATTCTCTATTTAAAAGGAGTATTTTTCAGCTTGAGCCAATTGTTGTCATTCTAGGATGTGAGCCAAATATAATCAGACCTAAATTTTCTGGTAAAGCTCAAATCTAGACTTTTATGTGTACTCACTTGATTTTTGAATCTTGGCAACTAATTCAAAAACTATTAAAAGTCCTGGCCAAGCACAATGCATCTCCATTTGGTCCCTAAGTACCTAGTAAACGATGTCTGACTTAGATCATTATTTCTTAAGCATTTCCACCCAAATATCCCTTAGTTAGAGAATCATGGATGTTTTCTCCTGGGAGAGTATGAAGTGATCAGCCCCCCAAAATTTTTTTAAGTAAAACAATGTCTCAGGATTCTATACCAAGTTTATCTCGTGACCTTGTACGTGCCCCCATGTAAGGGTGTTCTCTCTATTTTCTTTTAGGAGGCTCTTCACTCCTCTACAACTAAATTTCTACAAATAGTCAACCTTACCACTCAGAAAAACATGCCCAAAACCAAGATGTCTTAAATTAGTAAGATCAGCTTAAGGTTAAGCTAGGCATTAGTACACTCAATAAATATGTCTGGAACAACTTTTTTGTGCAAATAACAAAACTTAGTTTGCAAATCTACTTCTTAAAGATTTTGTGACCTGATAGAATATTTAAGGAGGGTATGTTTAAAAAGGAGGGAAATTAAACTTTGTTACATGCCTATTATGTAACAGGTACTTTGTCATTTAATTATAGAAACCATCTTATAAAATAGGAAAGATGAAGCCCATTTGAAAGATGAGAAAGCTAAGTGCTAAGAATATTCAGCTAGTACCAAACAAAGTATAATTCGAAACCTAAACTGCCAGTGTCCAAAATCTGCCACATGAAAGTTAGGTATATATATCCAATTTGATGTCCTTAGGTATTTCTATATATCTATATATCTATAGGTATAGATAGATATAGATAATAGTTAAAGATATACATGTATAGAAATAGATAAATAAGAATCAAAAGTATATATATGTATACATACACACACCTATAGGATATATATCTGTATATCTATCTATCTATCTATCTATCTATATATCTATCCATTTGATTTGATGCCCTTCAGGCAAATGCAGAAAGTAATAATTACAGCTTGAATAAATCACAAGAGACCTCTTTCATTCTTTCCTTCCATTTCTTCCTTTATTCCTATCCTGGATTGGAGATTTTTGAGGAGCTATAGTCACTGCATATCCATAGCTTGATGACCATTTCTAACAATATTTACCTAAAATAAATATTTTACATTTATTGCAGTAAACTGTGACTTTATAAGATTTAGGTGTCAGAGCATTTTTATCAAACTCCAATTCCATGCTGGGCAGGACTACTTCAGTGGTCATGTTAACTTGACATGATCCATTTACTAGTCCTTAAAAGAAAATTATACATATTTTGCTTCAACTTAGAGAATATCTTCATATCTGGATTTGTTTCCACATAGTGATATTACAAGTGTGTAATCAGAATAGTATTGCAAGTACTAGATTTTCTAAAAGCAGTGATAATGCTTGCTGTTTGATGGGTTCTGAGTTCAATAAATCAGGTTTTAGGGATTTTGATTTATGTTATTGTAGCTGTTTTTATATTTTTGGTGAGAAAGACATTTCCAAGAGACATTTTGCTAACTTTCTATGTGCCTTTCAAGTACAAATAGCTCCTAGGAATTAACCAGGGGAGGTAACAAAGTAGATAATAAAGGTATATTATCCCCAACAAATCTTAAAGTTATTTTTTTCGTTGTTCCCATGTCTTCCTCTAAGTCTCAGTGCAGTTTATGTCTTAGGTGATCTTTGGTCACCATGGACTCTTGCACAAAGGTTCCAGGCCACTTTTGTCTACCAGTAGAATATCATCCATTTGTGTCATTGCAGCTAAGTAAGAAAAGATAGAGCATGACCTAGGAAGAATTCCTTAAAATCTAGTTTCAAAGATTACAGGGCTAAGACTCATCATTCCTCCTTCCTTCTGTGTCAAAATAATAGAGACTAGACACAAGGATCACTAGCTAAATGTGACAAGATGTTAGGTTTGCTAATGGCTAATCAGGTGCCCAACTGTCCTCCAACTACAAGGCTCCTGATAAAGTGTATTGGATAATGTAGCTTAGAACTAAAGCTTAATGTAAACTTTTTATTTTCATTTCAAAATAAGGTCTGAGGGGAGAGCTGGGTTAGCAAAACATATTCCAATGATACAAAACCTGTCTACTAAAAGAGCGTAGGCCTGCCACACACATGGTTACCTGAGAATGAGAAAGAAAGCAGGGAGGAAGGGCAGGTCTCTTTCAGAGGACTTATGGGAACAGAGAAGAGAGAGGGAAAGCTCACCCCCTATAAGTATAACCAGTGCCAAGAGAGCAAGAGCCCATGCCCAGCATGAGCGGAGATCTGCAGCACTGTGCCCTCACCCATGAGGAAAAGTGTAGTCTTAGCAATGTTAGGTTCTCACTAATCAAATTTAGTTGTTCCCCTCCATGGGAGAGGTGGGGATAAGAGTGAGAAAATACTGATACGCGATGTGAAGAGTTATAGGACGACATGCACACTGCTGCACATGCATTTGTGTATTGCAGTAGGATCATTTCTTGGAAGGCCTTAGAACTGCTTTATTTTCATCAGGGACAATGAAACTAGGAGGAGGGACTTTCTGGCTGTCTAGTGGTTAAGAGTCCACGCTTCCACTGCAGGGGGCCTGGGTGTGATCCCTGATCAGGGAGATCCCTAATGCAGAGAATTGAGGCCAAAAAACAAAACAAAACCTAAAAAATAACAAACAAACAACAACTTCTGCAAAAAGAAACTAGGAGGAAAAAGGTGATCGAACAGAATGAAGTCACTGTGGCTTTTAAAGGTTTATTCCATTTGTAAGGTATTAGGCCTCAGACCAAGAGATTGATAAGTGTACCTAAAGTTTCCATCTAAGAATGTACCCAGACTCAGGGTTTCACAGGGCCTTACCTTCATGGGTTAGTTCATGATGGCTTTATCCCCACCTGCTGTTCAGTCTCCCTGGTGTTCTCCAGCTCCACTCTAGCCCCTGCCTTCTCAAGGCCATGGGACATAGAACTTGAAATTGAGGACTCCCTATTGTCACTGACTGATGAGTAGGAAGGGACTGGGGGAAGGGAAGTTCCCTAATTCTGCCACAGGGAAAGCCATCCTCTGAGGAGAAGGTAATCATTTGCTTATTCAACCAACATTTATCAAGTAGAGTGTACTGATCCTCAGGGGTCTGCAGATGCCAGGTTTGTGAAACACTGCAATAAAAGTTAAGGCTGTCACTTTAGTTGTTCCCTTGATACCAGTATTGTTGAAAACAAACTCAAAACTGAGTCTTTGAAACATTATACCAACAGCAAGTTATAAGGCGATCCTTAAAGATATATTCATATTTATATTTAATATCACTGAAACTCAAACAAGAAATTTACAGAGACCTAGAAAAATATGGACCTAGAAAAATTTATCTTCAGAATCCCAAAGACATTCTGCAGTTTAGAAATGCTAGCATAGAGGGAAAATAAATAGTTATGAGACTCAAATAGTCCAGAATTTTAATCCTGGCTCTGGAATTTATAAGATGTTTTATTTTAGTAAGATTAGATGATTTAATATCTTTATATTTAAAAATGAGAATAAAGCTTCTTATGTAACAGAGCTCTTATGAGGAAGACAGAGCATGATGTATGTATGTCACATAGTGTTTTACACAAAGTAAACTCCTAATCATATGGATTCCTTTTTATGCCATAATGCCCTTTCATTCCCATTGCGTTTAAGGAACCATATGAGAAGATACAATGATGAATTAAATATTATGTACAAGAAGATCTCAACCTGGTGAGACAATAAACATGTAAACACAATTACAATACACTGGGATAAATATCATACTAGAAAAATGTAAAAAAATAATATGAAATATAGAGGAAGATATTTTCCTGATGTGCCTAAAAGAAACCTTGAAAATTGTTCCCTAAGGAACATATTCCTGGTGAATATTCAGTTAATGATAATAGTGATGATGATGTTGATGATGATGATAAAAATGAAGTTTGTGATTATATTGACAATAATGATGGAGATAGTTTACATTTATTGCATATTTGCTATGTTGTAGGAACTCAATTTGCATATATTACTTGATCTTCACAACACTCTAGTGAGGGAGAAATATAATTTCCATATTGTAGAAAATCACAAGGTTACACAGGTAGCATGGGGAAAAGCTGGGACTTGACCCAGTTCTGTCTGATTAAAAAGCTCAAATCCTTAACCACTATAACGCATGCTTTTTCCATGAATTAATTACTGAATGGTAATTAGGTTCTATTTGAACTATAGTTCATTTGAATTTAAATAGGATTTTATGGGTATATTGAGCACCTTTCCTTATTCTATCCTATTTAACAATTTCTTAGTTTTAGCACCCTAAATGGGATTTGGGGAAACAACACTCCAAAACTCAGTACATGTCCTTCAGAAGGTGAGCACTTAACCAAAGACTCTAGATATGGAACATGTGGCACACACTGAGCAAGGGAGAGTATTAATTGTTCTGGGCACAGTGAATGGTTCAGGGATGGACAGGCATGTGACTCAACCCAAGAGGCAAACCCCATCAGAACCAATCCCAGAGACTTTGTTTGTGGGATCATAAACAGGGGTCATTCCTTCCCTCCTAGATTGTAACCTGAGAGGTTATAAAATTGGAGCTACTTCAGCTATACTACTACCACAAAGAGACTGAAAATGAAGCCCATAGTTTGGAGAAAGCAAGAACCAGCAAAGAGATCAAATCTCCAGAACATTATTTTCAGCCTCCAATTTCAGTCACCTGAACCAACATATTCTATTTCTGCTGATGTCAGTTTGGGTTATGCTTAATTTCCTTACAACCAGAGGACTCCTGAATGATGAAGTAGGCTTGCCTGATGCCTAGTAAAAATATTTTTTTAAAATTATTATATACCTTATATATAAGATATACATGTATAAGATATATAAATATATCTTGTATGTTTCTGTGTATGCATGCATAATATTATAACAAATTCTTATGTAATACAGGCTGAAGAAATAGCACATTATCGAGGTCATTATAACACCATCTGTGGGTTGACTTTCTCCATCTCCATCTTTACATCCAGAGATAACCAGGAACCCAAATTTTCTGTTTATCTTAAATTTGCCTGTTTTCACATAATATTAAAATGGTACATTATTTTTAGAGATATACTTTTTGTTATGGATTATATGTATATTCTACATAATTTGTTTTCACAATTGTATAGTATTCTTTTGTATGAATAGACCACAGTTTATTTAAACATTCTGCTTTTGATAACCTTTGGAAAGTGTCCATGGGCTATTAGCAATGGGCTTTACAAACATACTTGAACACATCCTCTGGTGCAAATGAGTAAGAATTTTCCTGTATATACCTAGAGGAAGTATTTTAGGGCTATAAGATATTCACATCTTCAACATTAGCAAACAATATCAAGGTTTTCTTTCCAAAGAATAGTGGCTGTGGCAGTGTTACTCCTACCAACAGTATGAGAAATTACCCATTACTTTATACCTTTGCCTACTTGGGGCATTGTAAAAATTTTTAAATTTTTGTTCAGTCTGTGAAATGATACCTATTGTGATTTTACTGTTATTTCTCTAATTATGCATCTTTTAATATATTCATTTACCATGTGTATATCATCTCTTGTTAAGTATTTTTTCATGCATCTTGCCCATTTTTCTGTTGGATTGTTTGTCTTTTAATTATTGATTTATAGGGTTTTTATTACATTCTAGTCCTTACTGGCTCGTAAATCTTCACCCCATTTATGGCTTATCTTTTCACTCTTATTCTGGTACTTTTTGATAACCAGAAGTTTAAAAATTGTTAATATTTACATTCATTAAGTCTTTGCTTTTATGGATTATACATATTTAAAAATCCTTCTCTACATCGTCATGAAGACAATTTTCTATATTTTATTCTAAAAAGGTAAAAATCTACCTTTCACATTTATCTCCTAAACCAAAGAAAGTGTTTGAGGTAGAGATATAATTTTATTTCTTTCCATATAGATAACCAATTGCCTCAGCAGCATTTATTGACAAGTTCACTATTTTCTCACTGCTCTGAAATGTTACCTCAATCATACATCTAGCTTACATAAAGGTGTGGGTCTATTTTTGAACTTCCTATTCTATTCCATTGGTCTCTTTGTCCTAATCTGTGCCAATAATAGTGTCTTAGTTATTATACTTTTATCACAAGTCTTAATGTATATAATAAGTCCCCTCAACTGATTCTTCTTCAGAAATGTCTTTTAATGTTGGGCCTTTTTCATTCATATTAATTTTATAAACAGCTTATCTAATTCACATTAAAAAACTCTGTTGGAATTTTTACTAAAGTTAGATTAAATATACACATTAATTTGAAAAGAATTGACATTTTAAAATGTTGAGATTTCTATTCATGAACATGATATATCTCTCCATTATTTAGGTCTTTTTTATATCTAATAGTAAAGTTTGAAATTTTCCCTTATAAAGGTCATTTCCTCTTTTTAACTTTTAATTCCTATGTAGCATATATTTTTATCTTGTTAAAATTACATTTCTATCTCTTGTATCATAGAAATGAAATATAACTGATTTTTATATTTGGTCTTGTATTCAACAAATATAATAAAATATCTTAATTTTAAGAAATTTTGTTTTCACATGGGTTTTCTATGTAGATAATCTTATACATTGTGGAATGACATTATTGTTTATTCTTTTTAAACCTGTAAACTTCTTTTTTCAAAGTATTATGACTAGGAGCTCAATAAATGATGAAAAGGAGAGTATATAATGTAAAGAACAGTTACCTCCTCATTTTCACCACATTTCTGAGTTTAAAGGGAATACATATAATGTCTTATCATGATACATAATCTGTGGGTCTTTGGTTAGACCGTCTTCATCATTTTGAGACATTTCTTTCTTTACTTGGCTTGTTGAGAGTTTTTGTCATGGATGGGGATTAAATTTTACCTACTATAATTTATGCCTCTATTTCCATGTTCATATAGCTTTCTTCATCTTTGATATGCTAATAGGATGAACTAGCAATACATTAACAGCTTTCCTAAAGTCAAATGAGACTTGCATCCCTAAAATGAATATTGATGGATCATTTTGTCACACACATTTTGGTGATTTTTGTAGGTGTAACTATGAATAAGATCAGACTATAATATTCCTCTCCAGTGCTACACCTTGTCTGTCTTGTTTTAGTACCAAGGTACTGCTGGGTTCACAAAAGTTAATGGATTATTTCCCTGCCCCTTCATTTTTTTCTTTTTCTTAAAAACATAAATGATGCTAGAAACACCTATTTCTGGAATGCTTAACTGAAATTGCTTATAAAATATTTGAGACTTGGTTTATTCTCAACCAGAAGATTTTAAAATAGTGATGCATTTTTAAAATGGTTAGAGAATAATTAGTTCTTCTACCTTCCAGAGACAGTTTTGGTGAGTTCTACTTTGCTAGAAAATTGTAAATTTTATGTAAATTTTCAAATTTATTGTCATGTTTTTTAATTGTATGTTTTTTTTTGTCTCTTGAATCCTGAATTTTTTTAACATCTTTATTGGTGTATAATTGCTTTACAATGGTGTGTTAGTTTCTGCTTTATAACAAAGTGAATCAGTTATACATATACATATGTCCCCATATCTCTTCCCTCTTGCATCTCCCTCCCTCCCACCCTCCCTATCCCACCCCTCTAGGTGGTCACAAAGCACCCAGCTGATCTCCCTGTGCTATGCGGCTGCTTCCCTCTAGCTATTTTACATTTGCTAGTGTATATATATCCATGCCACTCTCTCACTTTGTCGCAGCTTACCATTTCCCCTCCCTGTATCCTCAAGTCCATTCTCTAGTAGGTTGGTGTCTTTATTCCCATCTTGCCCCTAGGTTCTTCATGACCTTTTCTTTGTTGTTGTTTTCTTAGATTCCATATATATTTGTTAGCATATGGTATTTGTTTTTCTCTTTCTGACTTACTTCACTTTGTATGACAGACTCTAAATCCATCCACCTCACTACAAATAACTCAATTTCGTTTCTTTTTATGGCTGAGTAATATTCCATTATATATATGTGCCACATCCATTCATCTGTTGATGGAAACTTCAGTTGCTTCCATGTCCTGACTATTGTAAATAGAGCTGCAATGAACATTGTTGTACATGACTCTTCTTGAATTATGGTTTTCTCAGGGTATATGCCCATCAGTGGGATTGCTGGGTCATATGGTAGTTCTATTTTTAGTTTTTTAAGGAACCTCCATACTGTTCTCCATAGTGGCTGTAACAATTTACATTCCCACCAACAGTGAAAGAGGGTTTGCTTTTGTCCACATCCTCTCCAGCATTTATTGTTTCTAGATTTTTTGATGCCATTCTGACCAGTGTGAGATGATATCTCATTGTAGTTTTGATTTGCATTTCTCTAGTGATTAATGATGTTGAGCATTCTTTCATGTGTTTGTTTCATGTGTTTGCAATCTGTACATCTTCTTTGGAGAAATGTCTATTTAGGTCTTCTGCCCATTTTTGGATTGCGTTGTTTGTTTTTATGATACTGAGCTGCATGGGCTGCTTGTAAATTTTGGAGATTAATCCTTTGTCAGTTGCTTCATTTGCAAATATTTTCTCCCATTCTGAGGGTTGTCTTTTGGTCTTGTTTATGGTTTCCTTTGCTGTGCAAAAGCTTTTAAGTTTCATTAGGTCCCATATGTTTATTTTGGTTTTTATTTCCATTTCTGTAGGAGTTGGGTCAAAAAGAATCTTGCTGTGATTTATGTCTTAGAGTGTTCTGTCTATGTTTTCCTCTAAGAGTTTTATAGTGTTTGACCTTAAATTTAGGTTTTTAATCCATTTTGAGTTTAGTTTTGTGTATGGTGTTAGGGAGTCTTCTAATTTCATTCTTTTACATGTAGCTGTCCAGTTTTCCCAGCACCAATTATTGAAGGGGCTGTCTTTTCTTTTCAAAGATTGCATTCAGGGTCTTTTAGGTTTCCATACAAATTGTGAAATTTTTTGTTCTAGTTCTATGAAAAGTGCCAGTGGTAGTTTGATAGGGATTGCATTGAATCTGTAGATTGCTTTGGGTAGTAGAGTCATTTTCACAATGTTGATTCTTCCAAACCAAGAACATGGTATATCTGTCCATTTTTCTCATCTTTAATTTCTTTCATCAGTGTCTTATAGTTTTCTGCATACAGGTCTTTTGTCTCCTTAGGTATGTTTATTCCTAGATATTTTCTTCTTTTTGTTGCAACGGTAAATGGGAGTGTTTTCTCAATTTCACTTTCAGATTTTTCATCATTAGTGTATAGAAATGCTATAGATTTCTGTGCATTCATTTTGTATCCTGCTACTTTACCAAATTCATTGATTAGCTCTAGTTGTTTTCTGGTAGCACCTTTAGGATTCTCTCTATATAGTATCATGTCATCTGCAAGCAGTGACAGCTTTACTTCTTCTTTTCCGATTTGGATTCCTTTTATTTCTTTTTCTTCTCTGACTGTTGTGGCTAAAACTTCCAAAACTACGTTGAATAATAGTGGTGAGAGTGGGCAACCTTTTCTTGTTCCTGATCTTAGTGGAAATGGTTTCAGCTTTTCACAATTGAGGATGATGTTGGCTGTGGGTTTGTCATATATGGCCTTTATTATGTTGAGAAGAGTTCCCTCTGTGCCTACTTTCTGAAGGGTTTTTATCATAAATGGGTGATGAATTTTGTCAAAAGCCTTTTGTGCATCTATTGAGATGATCATATGGCTTTTCTCCTTCAATTTGTTAATATGCTGTATCACATTGATTGATTTTCATATATTGAAGAATCCTTGCATTCCTGAGATAAACCCCATTTGATCATGACGTATGATCATTTTAATGTGCTGTTGGATTATGTTTGCTAGTATTTTGTTGATGATTTTTGCATCTATGTTCATCAGTGGTATTGGTCTGTAGTTTCCTTTCTTTGTGACATCTTCATCTGTTTTTGGTATCAGGGTGATGGTGGCCTCGTAGAATGAGTTTTGGGGTCTCCTTTTTGCAGGCTGCATGTTCATAGTTCCCATTGTTTTTGTTATCTGTCCCCAGTGGCTCAGGTTGGTTCAGTGGGTTGTTTAGGCTTCCTGGTAGATGTGTCTAGTGCCTGTGTTCTGGTGGATGAGGCTGGATCTTGTCTTTCTGGTGGGCAGGTCCATGTCTGGTGGTGTGTTTTGGGGTGTCTGTGGACTTATTATGATTTTAGGCAGCCTCTCTGCTAACATATGGGGTTGTGTTCTTGTCTTGCTAGTTGCTTGTCATAGGGTGTCCAGCACTGTAGCTTGGTGGTTGTTGAGTGAAGCTGGGTGTTGGCGTTGAGGTGGAGGTCTCTGGGGGATTTTTGCCATTTGATATTACGTTGACCTGGGAGGTCTCTTGTCGACCAGTGTCCTGAAGTTGGCTCTCCCAACTCAGAGGCACAGCCCTGACACCTGGCTGGAGCACCAAGAGCCTTTAATCCATGGGGCTCAGAATAAAAGTGAGAAAAAAACAGAAAGAAAGAAAGAAGATAAAATAAAATAAAATAAAGTAAAATAAAATAACGTTATTAAAATAAAAATTAGTTATTATGAAAGAAATGTTTTTAAGTAAAAAACAAAACAAAACAAAACAAAAAAACGGATGGGCAGAACCCTAGAACAAATGGTAAAAGCAAAATTATACAGACAAAATCACACACAGAAGCATACACATACACACTCACAAAAAGAGAAAAAGGGGAAAAATATATATATATGTTTGCTCCCAAAGTCCACCTCCTCAATTTGGGATGATTCGTTGTCTATTCAGGCATTCCACGGATGCAGGGTACATCAAATTGATTGTGGAGATTTAATCCACTGCTCCTGAGGCTGCTGGGAGAAATTTCCCTTTCTCTTCTTTGTTCACACAGCTCCTGGGGTTCAGCTTTGGATTTGGACCCGCCTCTGCGTGTAGGTCACTTGAGGGCATCTGTTCTTCACTCAGACAGGACGGGGTTAAAGGAGCAGCTGATTCGGGGGCTCTGGCTCACTCAGGCCGGGGGGAGGGAGGGGTATGGATGCGGGGGGGGGGGCGAGCCTGCAGAGGCAGAGGCTGGCATGACGTTGCAACAGCCTGAGGCACACCATGTTTTCTTCAAGGGAAGTTGTCCCAGGATCACAAGACCATGGCAGTGGTGGGCTGCACAGGCTCTCGAGAGGGGAGGTGTGGAGAGTGACCTGTGCTTGCACACAGGCTTCTTGGTGGTGGCAGCAGCAGCTGTAGTGTCCCATGCCCGTCTCTGTTGTCCGCACTGATAGCCGCGGCTCGCGCCTGTCTCTGGACCTCCTTTAAGCGGTGCCCTTAATCCCCTCTCCTCGCATACTAGGAAACAAAGAGGGAAGAAAAAGTTTCTTGCCTCTTCGGCAGCTCCAGACTTTCTCCCAGGCTCCCTCCCGGCCAGCTGTGGTGCACTAGCCTCCTTCAGGCTGTGTTCACGCAGCCAACACCAGTCCTCTCCCTGGGATCCCACCGAAGCCTGAGCCTCAGCTCCCAGCCCCCGCCCGTCCCGGCGGGTGAGCAGACAAGCCTCTCGGATTGGTGAGTGCTGGTCGGCACCGTTCTTCTGTGCGGGAATCTCTCCGCTTTGCCCACCGCACCACTGTTGCTGCGCTCTCCTCCGTGGCTCTGAAGCTGCCCCCGCTCCGCCACCCGCAGTCTCCGTCCTGGAAGGGGCTTCTAGTGTGTGGAAACCTTTCCTCCTTCACAGCTCCCTCCCACTGGTGCAGGTCCCATCCCTATTCTTTGTCTCTGCTTTTTCTTTTACCCTTCCCAGGTACGTGGGGAGTTTCTTGCCTTTCGGGAGGTCTGAGGTCTTCTGCCGGCGTTCAGTAGGTGTTCTATAGGAGCTGTACCACATGTAGGTGTATTTCTGATGTACTTGTGGAGAGGAAGATGATCTCTGTGTTTTATTCTTCCACCGTCTTGAACCTCCTCCCCCTGCCTTCCTGAATGTGTATTTAAAGTTATATTCCCTTTCACATTCCAACAATGGTTTATTCATTTTTTCTCTTTTTCTTTTCTGACCAATTGTTATGCAAGTTTGCCTACTTTCTCAGCCTTTTCAAATAATGTAAATTGGCTTTTTAAATTCTCATTATTGTATCCCTTATATTTATTAAATTCATTTAATTTTTGCTGAATTTATTCTACTGCTCTTCATCTAATTTCTAACAAACATTTAGCTGTTTTTCAATATAAACATTTGAGTTAATACATTTCTCTTGCATTAGCTCTTTAATTGTAACCTTCAATCATTGATGTGCATTATTTTAATTATCAATCAGTTCTTAGAATTCTTACATTTCCATTTTGATATTTTTCTTTGACCCATGAGTTATTTGGAAACGTGTAGTTTTCAATTTCCAATTTTATTATCACTTTAAAATTAAAATTGATTATTTGTTTCTTACTTAATTGCACTGTGGTCTTAGAATATGCTCTGAATGATAATGACTCTTTGAGATTTGTTGACACATACTTCATGGCCCAGTAAGTAGCCAAACACCCTTATTTGGCATTGGATGCTGGGTTGTTTATATGTTCAGTTGATCAAATTGTACAAATCCTTTATCTCTTTTTTTCCAACTTTATTGAGGTATTCTTAATATACAAAAATTTATGTGGACTTAATATATACATTTTGATGAGTTTGGACATAAGCATACACCTATCATACCATCACCACAATCAAAATAATAAACATATCCATCACCCCCAAAAGATTTCCTGTATTTCCTTGCTTTTTATAAGACTATTTTTTAATAGCAGTTTTAGGATCACAGCAAAATTGAGAGGAAGATAAAGAGATTTTCCATATACTCCCTGACATCATATATCCATAGCCTTTCCCATTATCAACATCCCCTACCAGAGTGGTACATTTGTTACAATTGATGAACCTAACGTTACATATCATAATCACTCAAAGTCCATAGTTTTCATTATGGTTCACTCTTCCTGTGATACATGCTATGGGTTTGGAAAAATGTACAATGACACATATCCATCATTATGGTATTATACAGAGTATTCTTGCTGCTCTAAAATTCCTCTGTGCTCCACCTATTCATCCCTCAACTCCAACTCCTGGCAACCACTGATTTTTTTTTACTTTTTCCATAGTTTAGTCATTTTCAGGATGTCGTATAGTTAGAATTATACAGTATACAGTCATTTCGGATTAGCTTTTCTCACTTAGGAATACCTATTTAAGGTTCTTGCATGTCCTTTCATGGCTTGATAGCTCATTTCTTTTTAGCACTGAATAATATTCCATTGTCTGGAGATACTACAGATTATTTATTTATTTGCCTACTGAAGGACATCTTGGTTGCTTTCAAGTTTTGACAATTATGAATCAAGCTGCTATAAACTAGTACAAGTTTTTGTGTCGACATGTTTTCAACTCTTTGGGGTAATTAATGAAAAGTGGGATTACTAGATTATATGGTAAGAGAATGTTTAGTTTTGTAAGAAACCACCAAACTGGCTGTACCATTTTACATTATCACCAGTGACAGATGAGTCTTCCTGTTCCACATCCTCACCAGCATTTGGTGTTGTCAGTGTTCTCCATTTTGACCATTCTAATACATGTGTAGTACTATCTCATTGTGGTTTTAATTTGGATTTTCCTGATGATATTTGATGCAGAACATCTTTTCATATGCTTATTTGCCACCTTTATATATATATATATATATATATATATATATATATATATATATATATTTCGTGAAGTGTTTGTTAAGCTCTTTGGTCCAGTTTTTGATTGGGTTATTTGTTTTATTGTTGTTGTATTTCCTTTGTGTGTGTGTGTGTGTGTGTGTGCATGTGTGTTTGTGTATGTTAAGAACTCAACATGAGATCTACCCTGTTTCAAGTTTTTAGGTGCACAATACCATACTGTTAACTATAGGCACTGTTTTGTACAGCAGACCTCTAGAACATATTCATTTTGTATAACCATAATTTTATAGCCATTGAACTTTGCTGATTTGTTCACTTAATTTAACCACTACTGAATAAGTGTGTGTTAAACACTCTTACTATGATGATACTTTCTTAATTTGTCATTTTATAAGTCTTTATTTGTGTATTATGACACTATATCATAAAGTTATTATAAGTCTAGAATCATCATATAGTTTTTTTTTAAGTAAAACTTTTATTGTTATGGAGAGATACTCTTTATTTCTAGCAATGTCTTCTGGCTTAATGTCTACTTTTTTCCCTATCAATATAGCTATACTTACTATACTTTGGCTAGTAAATGCCTGGCAACTTTTAGATGATGTTTCCCCTAACCTTTCTGTTTTTCTTTGATTTAAATCTCTTTTATAAGTAGCATATACCTGGATACTGTTTTATTTATAAAGCATGGCAAACTTTATCTTTTAACTATCAAGACTAGTCTCAATTTAGAGTGATTATGGGGGTTTTTCCAGTATCTTATTTTCTGTGTTTGTTTTGTCATACTTTTATTTATTTTTTTCATTAATTTTTATTGGAGTATAGTTGCTTTACAATATTGTGTTAGTTTCTGCTGTACAGCAAAGTGAATCCACTATACATATATATATATATATATCCCTTTTCTTGGATTTCCTTCTCATTTAGGTCACCACAGAGCATTGAGTGGAGTTCTGTCCTACTTTTAAATACTTCTTATTCTTTCTTGATTTCTTTAGAATTTAGTATTTTTTAACCTTATTCCAGTTATCCTTCTGTATTTTTGAAGGTTATGTTATGTATTTCAATTTTATTAGTGATTATTATAAACATTTTAACAGACATTTTATTCTGAATTACATAAGTACCCTAAAATTTTTTTGAGCAAATTATCCCATGGTTATGATACATGTCAAGAAGCTTAGTTGTTTTATATTCACTTATTATGCATTATTATTACTGTTTTATGTCACTTAACTTTGTTTAGATTTCTTCTTTTCCTTACTGTTTTCTCGGCCTATTATTTCTCCTTAGAGTTTAATTTTCTATTTGGAATTATTGTTCTTCTTCTTGAAATAGGTTTTTAGAAATTCCTTTAGTGATGGCCTTGTGGTGGTAAACTCATTTTTTGTTTGTTTGTTTGAAAATGTTGTTATTTTGTCTGCATTTTTGACAATAAAGTAGGGTTTATAATTTTAAGTTGGCAATTATTTTCTCTCAGCCCTTTAAAGGATTATTGTAAACTTATTGTACTGTACTATCTTCTAGATACCATTTCTACTCTTGGAAGTCAATGCAATTTTCATTTCTTTCAGATGTTCTTTTTTTTTCTGGTTATGTTTAATATTTTACCTTACATTCCAAAATCTTACTAGAGAATAATTGTGTGAATTTTAAAAAATTCATCCTGATTTGGCTTCACTATATTTCCTAACATCTTGTTTGATGTCATCATTTCAGATAAGTTCTAAGCCATTATGACTTCAAACTACTGCAACTCTATCCTCTATAGGAAATTTGTTTAGATCTGTGATAGGCATTAGCATTCTGCTCCTTGTATCACTTAATCTCTCTTCAGATCTCTTTGTTTCATTCTGAATAATTTTATTTGATCCATATTCTGACTCACTAATTCTCTTGTTAGCTAAATCAAGTCTATTATTTAGCACATCTATTGCAGTTTAAATTTATTTATGAAAAATTATTTGGTTCTTATAAAAATGTCTCATTATTTTGTAGTATCTTTTGTCATTCTTATATGTCTTGCTTATTCATTTCTTTAAAAAATTGTCTAATTATACTTTTGGGGGCCTTTGTTTTGGGGAATTCTATGATGTCTATGTTTAGGAAAGATTCCTAAAGAGATTATTTACATTTGGTTTTCCTAGGCTTCCAGGAGAATTGTCAAACTGGTCCTACTATAAAATATGTTCTCAGCTTGGGCATTTTTGTTAAATTAGGAAATAAGAATTTACACTTGGTAATTAATTTAAGCTGTTTTATGTAGACACATATTCATTGAATTTTTTTTTCCTTTTCCATCATAACAATGGTGAATAGACAATGCTATTTGTCATCTCCTTTTACAGGTTTTTGTTGAAGTATACTCTTTTCCTGAGCACGTAGGTTTTGGGAGGTTGCAGCTTTGTGTAGAGGTCTCTATTCTGGTTTTTATTTTGAGCAAGCTCAAGTATTATTATTTCACATGTGTTATGACTAAAGGTCAAACTCTAGATTACTGTGTTTGCCTTTGCACCAAAGGAACCCTTAGCATCCTTGTCCATTTACCATGCTGTATTTGCTTTTGTTTTGGGTCTTGATATGTAAAGTTTCTCTTGATATGTAAAGTTTCTCTGGTAACCATTATCATTCTGTTCTCTGTATCTCTGAACCTCTCTTATGATGTCAGCTAGTATTGAGAAGGAGTTTTAAAGCAGAATTTTATGAGTATATTTAGGTGTTCTGTAGCTGGAGAAGTTGAGAATACGTGGAATTTTACAAAGCTTAACAAGGAAACTGGCACTATGGTTTTCAACTTCTTTTTTGACTGTGACATTTAGCATTAAGTATAAATGATTAAATAATATAAAATTTATTCTTGTTGTTACTGGATTAAGAAGCCTCAATCTCCACTTGCTCACCACTACCATCTTGCATAAAATTGGAGGAAGCTAACAGAGATTGCCAAAGTAGAACAATAGATCCATGGGAAATGTTCCCAAGTTGCTAAAATTCATATTACAAAGGCACATTTGGAAAACATCCCATTTTAAAATGTTGGACCACCCATCTTCATTTGTGAATGTCATAGACTTATTGTACTTCTGGACCATCTTATCACGGACCTCAACAGCAGATGTTAGCCCCATGGATGTTAATAAATCTTGTCTGCAAGTTTGAAGGGGGAAACCAATTCCATTTTGAGAAGACATACTTGTTTTGCCAAGTATTGAGCTACTTTAAAAGCATGTGGACACCTGCTTTCTGCAATGTCAATTGCTTTCCATTGCAATGAAACAACAACATGGATATTGAGATTTACCTACATTTTATACACATCAAATCAATACAAAAAGATGAGGGTAAAATTTCTGCTGTTTCTGTGGAATGAGAATGAACCATGTTTTACAGTAATGCCAATAAGATGAGCAAAAGAGCAAATACTGAGAATTTTTATTTAGGAGCTCTATCCTAAATGGGGTATGCATAAGATATCAAGTATTGAGATGTGCTGCAGTTGTAGAAAAATCTCATTGGTATAAAACATAAAAAGGGTCTTTTATTCCCAAGGAGACTGGCTATTTTATGCATCCCACACAGTCAAGAGTAGTCTGAACTGTTTAGCACAGATTTTAAACAGCAAAAATAAAGTCAGTATCATTTAAGACACCACTTAAACTTGTGAGATCATTTTAAAACTTACTCAGTGAACATCAAGACACAAGAGATGGATGACTAAAATGTAAAGACATATGGTTGCCTTCTCCAAAATAAAAATGGCTTGAAAACCCCAAGGAAAATATCCAATAGAGTAAACTTAGTCTTTAGTACCTTTCATTTTTTGGAGCCCTCATCTTCCTTTTCTTGAGTTCTTGGTCCTGACACTGCCTAATGTTGTTCCTTGATTGCTAAAATTGATTCTGCACCCCAGCATACCCCCCCTTCCTTCAATCTCACTTGTTTTTTTAAAAATATATGTTTCTCTACTTAAGAAATGACTTGGTGATTTGACTAAAGCAATAATCCAAGTGAATTTTCTCAAGAGAAATAATGTAGGAAATCTATTATGAGAATTTTAAAGATCATAGCATTTTTCTGATAAACCACATAAATAGGAAGAATAAATAAACAGGTTATAGAAAACTTAAATGCACTATATATTATATGTATTTATATAATATATAAATAAGTAAAAATATATATTTGTACATATATATACTGATTAAATGGTCACAGATGATTGAGATAGGAATAGCCTTAGCTAATAAATGCTAGTTCTGTTTCCTTCATCTTTTTCATTTCTGGAATTCAAGTCTAAAAGTTCTTTGTCATACACTGTATTCATAACTTCTTTATTTTTCATTGAAGTATAGTTGATTTACAGTATTGAGTCAGTTTCAGGTATATAGCAAAGTTTTTCATATATATATATATATATATATATATATATATATATATATATATATATATATTCTTTTTCAGATTCTTTTCCATTATAAGTTATTACAAGATATTGAATATAGTTCCCTGTGTTATACAGTAGGTCCTTGTTGCTTATCAATTTGATATATAGTAGTATGTATCTGTTACTCCCAAACTCCTAAAATAAACTTTGTTTCAATCCTTATGTTATTTCCACCTTGTTCCTCCTCCTGAGAAGCTTGAGTCATTGGCCATATTCACTGCTTGTGAGCACCTCTATTTTGAGTCAGTGAGGCTCTTCCCTGCCTCTTCTTTTTAGAGATCTTTCTTGATGTTTACTGGTATTTTTCTGTTCTGGGTTGACTTAAAATTAAAATGGAAATACAAACCAGTAAGTGAAACACCAACTGGAAAACACACATACTCACAGAGTATCACCAAATCCTATCAGAATAACATAGCTTCACTCTGTCCCTCTAACACTGCTCGTTTCTTTGGTTGTTTATCATTATCTCAACTGCCATCTTTCATTTGCTTGATTGTTTACATCTGTGAAATCCTGCTACAATGGAATCTCCACGAGAGCTGGAGCTTTGTCTATTTTCTTCTTCTGGAATACACATGCCAATAACAGGGCCCTTCACAGGCCACATGATCAAAGATCTTTTTTGAATGAATGAATGAATGGCTGGAGAAGATGGATGTGGTCCAGGAACACACTTTAAATAATTCTGTGAAATACGAGAGACTTGGCAGTATTACTGAATTGTGCTGCCAACGGAAGATCCTAAACACTCTTCTGGGCAGTTTAAGCAATTTTATTTTCAAATTAGTGAATGTACATTAGTGAACATTGATATTTCTGTCACTTTTCTCCAAAAATGTGTGTATAATTGAGCAGAAAAGGAAAGGTAGCTAGCTGTATTTCCTCTAACTATCTTATCTTATCTGTAGATAAGCATTAAGGAAATCATAAAAACAATAGAAGAATTTCTCTGTTCTTTTAAGTCATGTTTGAACAATTGGCACTCAGACTGAGTTTTTAAGTAAAGGGAGAGAAAAGTGGAAAAAAGACCAAAAGTGAAAGGCAAAAGTAATTACATGAACATACACACACACATGATCCTCCCATAATCTGCATTTTCCACCAGTTTTTCTTTCAGTATAAAAGTTTAGAGTTGTATATGTCATGCTGCTTTAAATATGATGATGATAACAATAACAGTAATAATAATCATAACAGCCTTAGAGTATATAAATTATATTTCACACACATAAATTTATACTAGGTTTTGCCTACCCATTTTATAGGAAAAGCAATAGTTTAATGGAAGTTTACCACATCATATCTTATAAACTCAGTTATTAGGGCTCCACCTACCACATGCTTTCTATTTTAAAACCTTCTTTTTTTTTCCTTTGGCGGTACCATGCGGCTTCCAGGATCTTGGTTCCCTGACCAGGGATCAAACTCCAGCCTCCTTCAGTGGAAGTGTGGTGTCCTAATGACTGGACTGCCAAGGAATTCCCTATTTTAAACATTCTAACAGAAAAAAAAGTACTAGAGACATTATCTTTTTTATATCGCCTATTTGTTACACATTACCTTACATAATGGGAATTTCCAATATGTATTAAAACAGTAAAAACATCTTTGTTTTAAAATTGTGAAGGCCATGTATCTTTGCAGGTCTGTCTTTGGCCTCCTTCTCTCTGCTCTCTTTTAATAATCTCACTTGTTTTCATTATCCAGCTACCCTTTATTGGTTGATTACTCCCCAGTCTTTATAATTCAACTTAGACCTCCCTCTCAGTTTCAGGCCAATAGAGCAATTCCAGCTAAAATACTGCAGATATATTTAATTAAGTCATTAACTTCTCCCAGAAATCCACCTGCATTCTGATTCGAGATGGTTGATCAAAAAAATTTTAACTCTCTTTCATTCAAATCTCATCAGATTTATTGGAAAACTATAAAATTAAATTCATAGTAACCTTGGAAAGTCAGGAGGAGTGCCACTAGCACAGCAGAATGGTAAGGATTTCTGGAGCTTGACAGTGAAACCCAGCAGGTATGATGCCACTATAACATCATCAGGTATCAGGGAAGATTTATATACAAAGGGTTTATCTGGAAGAATGTGAGGATAATGCTAAGAGATCTAAAGGGACAGAATCAGGAAGAAGGATCTGAATGTGGTAAAATTTCCCCTGGAAATTATTTCAAAGACAAACTTTGCATCAGTTCCCCAATTATAGAGCATCTGACTCCAAAAATTTCTCAGAGGAAGATATCCCAAGGTAACTGTATAGGCCTAAAAAGTAAGCAAGTGATAAAGGCAGACAGAAGTGATGAGGAGCTTTCCTACTCAGAGAAGGAGTCACTCACCTGATGGGAGATTCAACCCACCCAATCTGAGGAAATTAAAATTTTGTATTCAGAGCTAATAAGAGGTTTTTGACTGAATAAACTCACCAAAACTGGGAAGAGAAAGAAGAGACCCTAAAAAAAGAAAAAAAAATGAACACAGATTATCTAAATGGCAATAAGAAGCCAACTGGTATCAAAAACAAAGGGAGCTTGAAGCAAGAAGCAATGTCCTAGCATTCTGGGGAAAGAATGCTTTGAATCTTGTTTTCTGTCCCCATCCAAAACAGCACTCAAGTGTGAGGACTAGATAAAGGCATTATTATTATATAAGGAAGGAACATTTTCCACCCACAAACTTTTTCTTAATGAATTATTTGAGAATATATTCTTACAAAACCAAAAGTAAATCCAAGAATAAAGAAGATGTGGACTTCACAAATATTATGGACTAAAACACCTGTAAATTATATTACTGTCTAAATAATGATTAATATGATAGTTGTGAATTTTAAGACAATGATTGAGGAATGATTGGTAAAAACATGGAGACAACACAAAATTATAACAAAATGAAAGTAAAAATCTAGATGATTTCAACAACATGAAATGGCCTTGAACACAGGAAAGAGATAATAGCCAGCTAAGACTCTTGTCTTGGTTTGTAGGAGAAACTGAAATATTTTAAGCACTGTGAATATATGTATTAGTTTCCTAGTGCTGCCATAATAAATTATCACAAACTGAATATGAAACAATGAAATTTATTCTCTCACAGTTCTCAAAAATCAAGGTGTTGGAAGTGTTGGTGCCTTTTGGAGGCTCTGAGGGAGAAATATGTTCCATGCCTCCCTACTAGCTTTTTGTGGCAGCCAGCAGTTCTAGGTGTTCCTTGGCTTGTAGATTCATCACCTCCTGTCTCTACCTCCATCCTTCCTCTCTGTGTGTCTTTCACTGTCTCTTATTAAAACACCCATATTTGGCTTTAGAGCCCATCCTAACCCAGAATGATATCATCTTGAGATTCTTATACAAATTATACCTACCAAGACTCCTTTTCCAAATAAGGTCATATTCACAGGTAGACATGTCTTTTGAGAGGTCACATTTCAAATTCTACAATGTCTTAACATTTGTTGAAAAACAAAAATAAACTTTTATAGTATTTACAATATATCAAGCACTACATGTTTTATATGTATTAACTGATATAACCTTCCCAGTAAAACTATGAGCTATGTGCTATTATATCTATATCTATGTGCTATTATATGTTTACTGATAAGGTAATTGAGGCACAGAGAGTTTAAGTAGTTTGCCCAAGGTCATACATGTAGTTAAGTGGTAGAACAAGGGTAAGAATCTATGAGTTTGGCTCTTGAACTTATGCTCTTAACCACTGTTTGTTAAATTTAAATTCAACAAATGAATTGCACAGAAGAAGAGAAGTGGAATATATGACATCCAAACAACTAAGAAATTAAACTGCAACAAAGAGTACTCCATCAATTTTATAAAAGGTGGAAATATTCAGAAGGAGATCTCTCCAAAAAAGAGATAGCATGGAGAAGAAATCAAAATAAGAAAGTTGATATCAATTCAAATAAAATATAGAAATTTTAAAAAGAACAAAAATAATTTAAAACAAATTCCTACAACATGTTGTTCAAGAGACAGCTAAGTCAAGTGACATATAAATGTGGGAAGTAAAGTTATATGAAGAAATATTACAGGGAAATTTTAACAAAACTAAAGAGTTGCAATGTTCTTTACAGACTGGAGAATATTTTTAAATGTACATCAGATTGTGTCATCCCCATGTTCAGAGCCTTCCAATGGCATCTTGCTGCCTATGAATAAAATATCAACTCCTTCAATGGCAGACAATGTCACAAATCATCTGTTTGGTCCCTGCCTAACTTTACACGTCATATCCTCCTCTCCCAATTTCCCCTCACTCTCTATGTTCTGAGTCCACTGAGATTTTTGTTCCCCAAACCTTTCTGTACACTTTACCTTCTCTCTGCCTAAGATACTCTTCCTATGGCACAACTTTGGCTTGGTTTCTATTCATCATTAAGACCTAAGGTCACAGATCACTTCTTCAGGAAGTCCTCCCCAAATTACCTAAAGTAACCCATCATTATGCTCTAGCACTTTGCCTTAATTATTTCTGTTCCAATTATTTCAACTACTTGATCTTACTTGTTTGTTAAAGTCATTTATAATCATGAAGTGATCCACTTTACAGCATACTTACCTATTAAATGAATCCTCCTTTAGTAGCACTACAATAATCCACTCTTCCAGGAATCCAGGAAGTCTTATACACAATGGTACCTAAGGTCAGTCTTAGAAGATGAACTAGGGTTAGTCTTCAAGTTAGGTGAATAGTGGTAATTTGTGGTTATATATTTAAGTAATTTAAATTACTTAAATATATAGGTATTGAGAGTTAGAGAACAGTTGCTTGAGATGTCATTGACTCTCTTTCAGTCATATCTTTTAAAAAATCACCAATGCTATTTTTCTGAATATCATTTGTTTGACCCTTTAGGTCTACTCTACATCCTTCTCCCCTTTTCTTGATGCCTGGAGGGCAGACCAAATCTTGTTTTCTGACTTCCATTTAGAAGGCCAGAAAATGCCAAGAGTACTTGTTTTCCATTACAATTATTGAGTGCCTATCATGTGCTAAGACTGTTATTGACCATGAGGACAGTGCAGTGAACAAAGTAGACAAAAAACCATTGCCATTGTAAAGTTACATCTTAGTTGGAAATGACAATGAATAAAATAAATGCGCAAAATTATATGAGTCATAGCAATAATAATAGTGAAAAAAGTGAAGTGGGGGGATAACAGTGTTGAAGAACTTTGAAATTTAAAGTGGGGCAGTCATGGGTCTTGCAGGACCTGAAGGGCCACTGTAAAGAGTGCGGATTTTACTCAGTGTGAATAAAAGGAGAACACTGTGGGGGGTGAAATTGTGACACAATCTAATTTAACTTTAATTTATTATTGTGTATTTGCTTGTTTTATAGTGTGTATGTGTGTGTGTATTTAAAATAGACTAAAGGAGGGCAAGCAAAAGGATAAATAAAACCTATTCAAGAATTTAATAGCAATCATCCTGGCAAATGATAATGATGGCTAAAACCAACTTAGTTGCAATGGAATTGTTGACAATGTGGTATGAAATGGTCAGATTCAAGACATAGTTTGAAAGTAGAGTCAATGTGACTTTCTGATAGCTTAATCATTCAACACATAGTTATTGAGTGCTTACTATGGGTTAGGCATTAAGCTAGGTGCTTGAGTTAGAACAGTGAACAAAACAGAGATCACTGTTTCTTTAGAACTTAAAATATAATAATATACAGGCAATAAACAGTGAACAAAGCTATAAACAACAAGGTACTACTGTATAGCACAAGGAAATATATTCAATATCTTGTAATAACCTGTAATGGAAAAGAATCTGAAAAAGAATATATATACATACACACAAATATATATATATATATATATATATACACACACACACACATATATATACATATATATATGAATCACTTTGCTATACACCAGAAACTAACACAACATTGTAAATCAACTATAATTTTAAAAAAATGAACAAAAAAAATAGATAATGTATATAGTGTGTTACATAGTAAGTGTTATGGATAAAAAAAATGATAAAGGGCTTGAGTGAAGAGAGGCAACAGGAGTGTTTAGAGTAATAAATGGTCGGAATGTGCCTGGTTGAACAGGCGACATTTGAGTGAACATTTGCAGGAAGAGAGGGAAACAGACAAGCTGATATTTGACGGAAGAGATCTCCAGGCTGAGAGAACAGCTAAAGCAAAGGCCACGTGGTAGGTGCATGCCTGGGGGCTTACGGAACCAGAGGAAGGCTGGTGGGGCTGGAACAGATTAGTAAGAGACAGATATTAGGACAGGATGTCAGAGGAGAAATATACCAGGTTTTGCAAGCCATTGTAAGGACTTACACTCAATGCATTGAGAGTCACTACAGGGTTTTATGTGGAGGAGTAGCAAGGTTTAATGTTTGTTTTAAAAGGAGTACTCAAGTTGCAGTATTGAGAATAGGCTCTGGAAGTCAAGGTTTGAAGCAGGTAGAGTGGCTGTGAGGTGGGGTGTGTGAAAAAGAGAACAAGTCAAGGACAAAATCGCATTTAAAGGAATGGAAAAATTGGGAGGAAAGTAAGTTATAATGAGGATGATAAGAAGACTAGGATTTATTGTTGAACATATTAAGATTGAAATGACTAGTAGAGATTCACTCTTTACTTTTTTTCCATGTGGAGGGGCTTCTGGTCTCTATCATTCCCACAGCAGGAAGTTATTTAACAGATGATTTGACATGCTGAGCTTAGTCATCCCTTTTATTCTCTTATTTTGGGAACCATTTTATTTGTAGGAAAAAATGCATTCTCTAATTCTCTGTAATGTAAGTGAAAAAGTCAAGCCCTCAATGAAAGTGTCCATGTCTGTTCAACAATTGTGTTTGACTAGATGAGTAAATTTAAAACTTTGGTGAAGAGTTAGTAAGCCTTATTTGCTGCAGTTCCATAGACGCTTTCTCTAAAGCCCTTTATAGAGAATGAAAATTATGATTTGAATCTCAATATGATAGTCCCCATGTCAATCTGTCAACCCTTCTGAAACATAAAGATCTTTAAAAATGAATATAGAGGGAATTTTATACTAAAGATTATTATTAAGAGGCAACCTTCACATCCAAGTCTTCTCAATTTTGAAGGTAAAATTGAATTTGACCTTTAACTAAAGATCAATTCCACTGGGTAATCAATTTGGACTGATTCCACTGGAGAACACCTAAGAGTATTCTGGCATTGTAAATGACCATTAAAAGCCATCAGTGCTATAATTCTTTTAGAAACAGATAGTTATGTGAGAGTCATATGATGGTTATTGCTTTATGATTTAGATATTATTTAATGAACAGTTGGAAATATCTATCAAGTCTAACTTGACAAAAGAGGACAGAGAAGACCTCCATCTTAGCCAAGACTACTTGGGAAAAGTGCTGTAATTTCCAAAATCATACCCTTCAAGCTGACAATAATAGCATATTATCCATTTGCTTTACATCTTTCACTTAAAATTATCAAAACACTGCAGTACCTGACTTCAGTCTTACGTGTTAATGAGAGTCACAGCTATAAATCATTAGGACTGCTCATCACCATCATCAGAGGTCACTCTAAGTGAGGGGTGTTAGCCTGCTTGTGCCATGGACCATTTTAGCAGTCTTTTGAAACTGTCTTAGAATAATAGTTTTAAATGCATAGAAGTCCAAGATAAGAACCTTAAAACATACAGCATTTTTTCAAGTGTAACTAATTTCTGATTATGCTTAAATGTTATATCTATTCACAAGTTTGTAGACATTTTTCAAGGAGAATAGCATTATTTTATTAGTTACCTAACATTAGCTTATCAAATTTTTATTTTATGTTGCTCACAATGTATCACAAAAGTTACATTGGTTATAAATATCTCATGGCTGATGTAAACAACTCTTTGATTGTTTGGATTTCTTTTTGTTCTTATTGATCCAAGTCCCTATAAAGTAATATTATTGGTAGTAGCTTACAATTTACAGAAAACATAATCGTTTTTATGTCTTCCACTAAATATGTGCACATTTATATTTATTACTTATTTAATTTATGTTTCTTGAGCACATTATCATGGGCCCAGACACTCTTCAAAATGTTAGGGATTCAGTTCCAAGTAAGACAAAATTAAAGAAAGTAAGGAAAAGAAAACAAAGTGATGGACGAAGAATCAAAGAAAAGAAGGAAAGAGGAAGGGAAGAGAAGTAAATATAATGTTAAATAAGGCATAATGTGAACATAGAAAGTAACAAGAGCTGAGAGTGAGATAGGTGGTCAGGAAAGCACTCTGAGGAAATGACATTTGAAAAAAGAAATTAATAAATCAACCTGATATATGTATTGTTTATAAAAAATGTTTGAACAAAGCATGATCATGTTCACAGGCAAGTACCAAGTGTTTTTCTTTAGACGGAAAAAAAAAAAAAGGAAGCTCCCTATATCTACCATTCCCCATGAGGCAACATTGAGGACCTTTACTACAGGGTCATATCTGGCAAAGTTGAAGCAGTGGCTGCCCCACTTTCAGTCTAGATATAAAGAGGAGGCACCAGGAGAAGAAGTGGGCAGGCTCCCCAGAAGCATTTGACTTGAGTAGGTCTCTCCATGGTTTCAGCTATGCTCGAGGTACCTGCATTACTATTACTTCATTTTTCCTTCCTCCTAGCTCCATTTGCTCCAAAAAGTCAATTCCTACATCAGATGGTGAGGGCCATGCTCACTCAGGAATCTGTAGGGAAGAATCCTTCCTGGTCTCTTCTAACTTCTGGTGATTTGTCAACAGTACTTGGCATTCCTTGGCACGCAGCTAACAGCACTTCAACTTTTACTCTGTTATCATATGGCGTTCTCCCCTCATGTGTCTGTGTCTCCACATTGTCTTTTTATAAGGACAATGGCCATATTGGATAAAGGACCCATCTTATTCCAGTATGACCTAATCTTAACTAATTACATCTATAATGATCCTGTTTCAAATAAGATCATTTTCTAAAGTACTAGAGGTTAGGAATTGAACATACATTTTGGGGGGAACACAATTCAAACCACAATGGTCATTTCTAGAGTTCACACAAAAATTTGAAGTACTTAGAAATAAAACAGAGTAGAAAGAGTATAGGCTAGAAATTTAGATAGCTAATTATTTGACTTTTCGAGTTACCATTTGTTATGTTGATCTTAGGAAGGTTGCAAAAATGTCTAGACTCAGTTTCTTGATAAATAAAATGGTGGTATTGCGTACTTTGCAGAACTGTTGCAAAGACAGAAATAATGTAAATAAAATGGGAATAGAAATAGAAACTCAAATTCCCGTTCAGTTGTTCTTATAACTATTTTTTACATTCAAAAACTAATTATAAGACTAAACAGAAAGGTATTACAAATTGTCCAAACTTAGGAAAAAACAGGGGTCCTTAATCAAAATTGTATTTAAGTTAAAACAAAAAATAAATACATTTTTCTATTTCAAGTTCAGAATTCCAAATTAAGATGTATACTTGATTCACTTCCAGAGAAAATTGAATTGAATAAAACCCATTAATGACATAAACAGTTCAGGAATCACCAGAAAAAAATGTCCAGGTTGTTGACCTGAAAGATAATAGTCAGTAGAGTTGCCGAAAAGATATCAGTATTTCCCAGAGAATTACTTATCATGAAGTTAAAGCCATGGCCTGTAATTAAGAACATACTCTATAACAGGCCTGTGCTGACTACCCTATATAAATTATGTCTACCTCTAGTAGTCTATCATAACAGTTTGTTCTTTCCTTTATAGCATCAATCTCAATTTATAATTTATAAATTACATACTGTGTTTACTTCTCTGTTTTCCACACTAGATCTTAAGTGTCATTGTCACCCCTAACACAGTGACTGTCACATAGAAAGGGCTCAATAAATATCAGTTTAATGATTAAATGAATTGGTGAGTTTATGGATGAATAAAAGCATTATTACTCTCTCCAGACATTCTAACAGATTTGTCTTCATCAAAGACAATACAAAAAATTGTACATTTATTTACATGACCATTGCATAGTGGTATTGGAAAAAATGCATGAAATATTGCTGGCAAAATAATTTAAAATTTCCAGTGACAACATATTTTGTATATCAGTGATATCTGTTACTTTTTATAATTATTTCTTTTGTATCCAAAGAAAGGTGGACATCAGAGCTTTGGTAATGGAATATTGAAAAAGCAGAAAAGCAAAAAAAAACTAACAATAAAAAGAGGATATAGTAGAAGAAAATGAAAATGAATAAGAAAAAGTCAAATAAGATATAGGTAAAAGTGAGTGGCTAATTGAACTAAAGTCTGAAAAAATAATCAGATCATTATACAGAAGAAAAAACAAAAAAAGACTGACATCAGTACACAAATAAGCCAGGTTAAAAAAGTTGTGTAACATTCCATATTTCCACAATTTGGCCCAAAGAAGCATGTGCTAATAGTTTTCTCCATTGCCAAGCATGTTGGTTAATATCCCTGGTGAATTTCTATCTTACAGTACTTGACTCTGTCCTCCTCTCTACCTATAACCCCTTCAGCTGCCTATCACTAGACTTCTCATTGTATTCATCTTTCAAGACCCCAATGAGACTCCAATTTCTCCATTACAACATTTCCAGTTTATCCGTTAAAAAAGTTGAGACTCGGGAAAAGAAACAATGCAAGTGTACACATTTGGTGACAGCACTAGCACTAGAACACAAAGGGAGTGTTCTTTCCACAATGTTACAAGGTCTATGATTTGTAACATCCTTTGCTCCAAGGTTTGAAGTAGCGTACATTATCCATCAGTTGAGCCAGATCATGTCTACATGGGTCAACCTATGGAACAGGAAACCTTAGTGGGAATCCACTAGATTATAGTTACTATCAAATCAGAGGTAAACACTATAAAGCTGTCTACTATATCTTCCCAAGTATGCAGAATGAAGCAGATGGGAGAAAACCCAAAAGCAGTAGAGCTGTTTAAAATAAAAATGACCGAAAAGTGCATAATACTTGACAACTCTTCATATCAAAGGATACATTTGCAGCGTATGCAAGAATATTGGATGAGCAAATTCCTGTTCAACCATGCAGTGATTTGCAACACAGTAAGGAAAGCGTAATCTTAAGAGGGTGATTTCCTTTTTCCCTTTAGTACTGAACATAACTTTTGTTAATTCTAATATGTGCCTTTCAAGGGCAAATATATCCATGGGCATCCCAGAGACACTCAACAGTATTTTTAATTTAGAAAAGTAGTATAATTACACAATATAAAATCAATATCTATTGGTTATTAAAACATTTCATTCAAGTTTGACATTTATAGGATTTGGATGGCATTTTTCTTCATTTACATTACTTGAAGATCTGAATAAATGACTCTAAGCTATAGGAACTTGTTTAGGAAGTACCTCTAAGGTACCTCTAATGTCTCCAAAGGCAAAAAAACTCATTATTTCCTAATGTTGCCTGCAGACACTTCCATTTACTCAAGTATTCACTTGTTTATTTCATAAGCATTTATCAGCAGACATTACTGGGCACTTCAGAAAAAAATGTCACAATACCTGTCTTCAAGGAAAACAAAGCTACTGTGGGAAAACATAAAAATATGAATGTAATAATAAAATTACTTTGAGTAAATTGTGAATGAAGTACAGAGAGCGCAGTTGAGGGTAGAATAGACAAAATTAAATCTGCAAGGAAATGTCACTCTATGGAGGAGTCTCAGAAGACAACAGTGTATGTTGAAGAGCAAAGAGACATTCGACACTGGATGGGACCCGGCAGTATTGCAACACCTGCTCCATGATGCGAATTTAAAATAAAAACACTTAAAGATAAGTGAAACTCAGTGATCAAAAACATAGGATGAGTAAATATATTTTCAGGTAAGTATAAATGTCAGGTAAGCAGAGGTCACAATATTAATATTGTCAAACAAAATTCAAGGCAAAGAATATTTTATAAGACAAAAGTAGTCATTTTATAGAAATAACATCACAATAATGTAAATTTACAATAATATAAATATCTCATAACAAATAAAGTTGGCTTAAAATTTATAGAAGTTGAAATGTTATATTAATGGAAATTAATAGCACAATTATATATGTTTGACAAATCTAGTTAGTAAAATTTAATCAGTATATGAGTCATGAATTTATAATATTTATTACATACAACATTATTTTATTTGCTCATTAATGTTATGTTCTAAAATTTACTATCCATCACACTATATTATTTCATTATAATATACCAAATAATATAGTTGCTATTTTATTATATCTAATGTATATACATACCAAACATTCTATACTAGAAAGAAAAGATACCTTGTTGGGCATCACAGATCTTTTACAAAAATGGTGCATATACTAGGTCACCTCAAAAAACTCAATAAATTTAAAAAGAAGTTAGTTTATGGGCTATATTATCTTGATTACAATGTAAAGAAACTAAATATTAATAAGAAAAGTATATGTTTAAAAATGCTTAGAAAATAAAAATATCATAACTAACTCTGATCTCAAAGCAGAAATTAAATTTATCATCACAACTATATAGACCACAGTGTAAACGAGTGTACGGTCTATTACATTAATGGAATACAGACAAATTTCCACCTAGATGAAAATTTATAAACCTAAATGCACATATTTTATGCAAGAAATAATGGAAATGAAAGAACTGAATAATCAGCTCAAGAATTCATGACAGGGCTTCACTGGTGGCACAGTGGTTGAGAATCTGCCTTCCAATGCAGTGGACACGGGTTCGAGCCCTGGTCTGGGAAGATCCCACATGCCGTGGAGCAACTAGGCTTGTGAGCCACAACTACTGAGCCTGTGCATCTGGAGCTTGTTCTCTGCAACAAGAGAGGCTGTGACAGTGAGAGGCCTGCACACCACGATGAAGAGTGGCCCCTGGTCGCCACAACTAGAGAAAGCCCTCACACAGAAACGAAGACCCAACACAGCCAAAAATAAATAAATTAATTAATTAATTTAAAAAAAAAGAATTCATGACAAACTAAAACAAAAGAATAAGTGAGTAAAGCAGAATAAGGGAATTAATAAATAAGAAATACAAACAGAAAGGAATGAGGTAGAAAAACAAAAAGTAGCAGAATCAAAAAATAAAGATAAATAAATATGAAAAAAACTAGTCAAACCTAACAATGTTAATTGAAATAAAGAAAATGAGAGTGAAGGAAGTCACAACTATGAAGCATTAGGAATAAAAAGAATTATGTTAAGATCATAGACAATATTATTTTCAATGTAAAAATCACTATAAACTAAAAATTGGAAAATATATCATATAATATAAAAATATATTAATTATCAAAGTAATCTGAGACATAAAAATCAAATGAAGACTAAGAGCAAATATGAAACTATAAAAAAAGTCTCCTAAAAATGATGCCAAGGAAAGATGATTCAGATGATTTTTATGGGAAAGTTATGTCCAGATCAGTCTAATGCTATTTAGGCTGTTTCAAAACATAGAAAATACTTTATGAAGTGAACAAAAGATGGACACAAAAAACCTTCAAATTAGCATATAAAAATACAATGTATTGCCACAGTTTTAGAATTGTAGATTTGAAGATCTTCAAGAAAACACTATCAATTTTTGCCTGGTATCATACTAAAGCAGCAATATTAGATGATGAAATGGACTGAGTCCAAAAAATTCAAGGGCAATTCCTTATCTTATATTAATGTATTATGTACATATATCAATTGTTCAAAAGAGAAAAGCCAGGTGGATATTTTCATAGTTGCCCAAAATGCATTTGATAAAATTAACTGTTTGTTTCTCATAAACGTTTAAGAGACTACTTCCTGATACATTAAGGAAAGTCTATATCAAAAATATAGACAAGACAGCTTAAAGAGAAATAGAAGCATACATATTGGCAAATAAAAACCCAAGTAACTATTATGTATAGATGATATAATTATGCAATAGAATCAAATGAAAAACAATTACAACAAATGGAAGTGCTTTTAGAATTATTAAAATACTTAAGTTGTAAGGTGCATTCACATCTTATTTGTGGTTTCAGTGTGAATCCTCCATACTCAATATTTAAATCTGTCCAATTATCTACCTCTCCAAGATATTCTCATCTTTTTAATATCTTGTATTTCATGTTAATGACTGGTCTTAATTTGCTTCCTTTTCCTATTAATCCTCCATCTTTGTTAAAAACCTATGGTACCTCAACCTTTTTTGCCAGATCTTAGTCTTTGTACCTGATTTAACTATAACTTGGCCCCTCCAAGAGGATTCCTCTCGTTTAAGTAGCAGCTGCTGTTTTTACAAACTTGCAAAACATCTTAAAGTATAGACTCAAGAGTCCAACTACCGGGCTTCCCTGGTGGCGCAGTGGTTGAGAGTCCGCCTGCCGGTGCGGGGGACGCGGGTTCGTGCCCCAATCCGGGGGGATCCTGCGTGCCGTGGAGCGGCTGGGCCCGTGAGCCATGGCCACTGAGCCTGCGCGTCCAGAGCCTGTGCTCTGCAGTGGGAGAGGCCAGAGTAGTGAGAGGCCCGTGTACTGCACAAAAAAAAAAAAAAAAAAAGAGTCCAACTACCTCTAACATGCTTCTTCTGATGCTTATGGCTTCATCTCCATAAGGAAAACAAACAAACAATAAAACAAAAACAAAACCTCTTAATTTGAAACACATGTCATCTGGCTAAATCACTCTGAACTCCTCTTCCTTGCTATCATCCACAAATATCTGAGTTAACCCTCTTATTCAACTAAAGACTATGGCCCTTAGTTCACACTTTTCCTTTCTATCTGAAATCCTACCATAATCCAGGGTGACTTCTAGGCCAGATAGAGGACACGTCCAATACTGGTCAAGGGCCACAGTGTGGCTGCCACTTGGACCCATCCTGACTAGCCTTAACTCTGATTTAAGTCAATGATTTCACTCTCTCCCCAAATTCCCATTTCTTCAGCTCCTGAACTCAACTCTTCCTACATCACTTCTTTCCCCTAATTAGAACACGCTGATTGTGACTGGGACACATTCACATCACCCTGGCAGCTTTAAGAAAATGTCCAATGTTTTTTTGTCCTACCCAAAATCAATTGTTTCAGAATTTCTGGGCTTTGGATTTAGGCTCCGATATTTAATAAAAGCAGCCCGAGTACTGTTCAGGCAGATTAGGAACCACTGCCCTGAAGTATGTCTCTGCTTATATTTGTATCCTCACTGCCTTTCCTATCCAGCTTGGATTCCAAATATAATCCCTTCAAATTGGTCTTTAGTCAATAGCCTCAACTCCATTCTTCTGTGATCCCTTCCATTGTTTTCACCTGGCAAAGTTAAGTCATTGAGAATTACTTCTCTTAGCTTCTAAGCACTGCTCGAGGAAAAACACACAGTCGTGCACATTGGAATTGTTACTAGTTTGTAGTCATTGATATAAAATGGCTCAAGGCTGTCCTACAGTCCTACTGTGTCCATAATACGCTCATTTTTCCTTTTCTCTATGACACATGTCAAACCGTCTCCATTTACTTCAAATCTCTAACCCTATCACACAACCCATCTCTCACAGATGTCCTTAAAAGACAACTTCAGAGTAAGAACAGAATTCTTTTCATGGAAACTCCCTGAACTTCAGCTACCACAGCCTCAAGTGTCCATGCTTCTGCACCAGATTTATTCTTTCCTTCAATGTAAGAAACGCCCCTCCTACTATCTAAGACTCACTTCTCAATTTGTTGGTTGAATCCCTTCAGCTCCTCCTGAAAGGCTTTGCTTTGTTACTTACCCATGGATAATTGGCCTAATGAAGAAGTCACAGCCTGGACTTGAACTATGGCTTCTCATTAATTGACTGAGTAACCATAAGCATTTGACCTCACCTCTTCATGCTCATAATTTCACTGCAAAATGGGGGATAGACATATTCCTATTGCATAGAGTAGTGGTGAGAAACATATCAGAAAAGTCTGAATTCTGTCTCCACTTCTGCTTCTCCTTTTCACTCCACAACCTTCTGAGATCTGGATTCAGTCCCCCACTGTGCTGAACCTGCTCTTGTCAATGTCAGCAGTGATGGCCTTGTAGTTAAATCCAATAAATAATTTCCAGGCCTTATCTACCTGAACACTTGGCAGAGTTTGACACTATTGACTGCTCTTTCTTTCTTGAAATGCCCTCTCCCTATGACTTATCTTTTACCGCACTCTCCTTGTTTGCCTTATACTTCCTTGATCATTTCATTTTCCTCTCTTTTGTGAGCTTCCCTTTCTCCTTGGCCTACCCTTTAATTATTGGCAATCTTCAGAATTCTGCCCTTTTACCTTCTTATTTTAAATAATTCCTCTGGCTAATATTTTTTGCTTCCAGGGCATCAATATCCATCTATAACGTGATGGATCCCAAACTATAAATCTCCAGCTCAGATGAAGGAATGTGGGACAGTGTTTAAGAACACAAATTCTGCAAACAGTAGATCTTTGTTCAAGGTTTGCATTCTTACTCTGCCAGTTACTAGGTATGTGATGAGAAATTACTTATCTATGCCTCAGATTGGTTATTTGTAAAATAAAGGTGAGAATAATTTGTTTTACACATGAATGAAGAAAACATGTGTATACATTGTTTAAGACCATCTGTGACATATAGAAAATGCTTAAAACATTTTACCTATTGCTGATTGCCTGTCTACCTATGGATCTTCCTATAAGCCTGTAAGACAACTATTCGACACCATATTTGATTGTCCCCAAAAGTCCTCAACTGCAATGTCTGAACATATTTTTCCAAGCCTCCTTCTCTTCATGTGTTTCCTAAGTCATTGAGTGGCATAGTTACCCAATAAGAACTTTATTTCCAACACTATCCTCTGATTTAATATCTTTTCAATTTCTGTGCACTTGTAGTTATGTCAACCTTTAATTTCTAATATTGTTAATTTTTACTTCTCTTTCTTTGATTGGTCCTCCCTGAAATTTATCTATTTGTTAGTGTCTTCAAATAATCAACTTTTATGTGTTTCTAAAATTATTTTATAATTATTTTGTATTTTTTGTTTCTATTCAGATTTATTATGCTCTTTCTCTTTTATGCTTAGGTTTTTGTTCTATCTTCTTTATTTGCACACAACATATTAATATTTGGCCTTTCTTTTTTCTTTTTAATATAAGCACTTCATAAATTTCCTTCTAAAAAAGTTTGAATATGCAGTTTTTGTTGTTATTTAGGAATAACAATTTTAGAATAATGCACAAGTTATTTAGAAATGGGTATGTGTCTAATGTCTTTTTGCTCTTAGTGGCCTTGTGGTCAGAGAATATGGTCTTTATCTTGACTATATTTTGAAATGTATTGAAAGCTACATTATTACCCAGTACATAATTCTTGTAAGTGTTTCAGATGTTTGGGAAAAATTTGTGTTCTCTTATTTTTGGGTTCAGGTCTTCATACAAATAAATCTATTAACTCTAGATTTATAATTTAGTTCAAATTTTCTGCATTTTTACTTATTATCTTTTCCAGTTTAATCTATCAAGAATTGAGAAAACTATATCAAATTTGCAGCAGCATGAAGGATTTGTTAACTTTTCTCATTAGCTTTATCAACATTTTATTTACTTATTTTGAGATAGTTTTATTAGGAGCATATAATATATAAGAGGATCCTGGTATATTTATCCTTAAATTAGCAACAGTTTATGTCCTTAACAATGCTTTTGATCTTAAGATATATTTTTTCTACTAAAATATTTGTCAGCATTCAATTGGTTAGTATTTGTTTCATATATCTTTTCTATCATTTTACTTTTAAGGCTCTCTGTATCTAATTTTTAGCCATGTCTCTATGAACAGCATATAACTGCACTTTAAAATCCACTTTGATAATTCCTGCCTCTTGATAAGTATAATATATATATTTATTTCTGTGATTATGATATATTAGGCCTTTTCCTACCACCTCACTTTTTAGTTTATATTTTTCTTTTTATCATGCTTCTTACTATTTTTAAATTGAGTTCATATATTTTCCTCATTTCATATTTTCTTTTTCTATAGATGCTTAAAATTTTATCATTCACATTTGGGTTTGGAAAGTCCAAAATTAATCAATATCTTAAACCTTTATGATAGCAATTTAAGAACCATGGACTCTTTAAATTTGACCACTTTCCTCCTGACTTGTATAGTATACATGTACTGTGTTTTGACTTTGAAAGTTTGATTTTCCTTCTTCTCTAAATACATTCTACAGAATATTCTTTAGTTCAGTTTTCTTTGTGGAAACTTCTCAGTTTTATTCATCTTTACATGGTTTTATTTCATGCTTTTCTTCAAAGGTATATTTTGCTGGTTATAACACTCTAAGTCAGCAGTTATTTCCCTCAGCACTTTGAAGAGATCTTATAACTAATCTCTGACACCCAATGATGCTGTAATTATTCATTTGTTGTCCATGTGTTCCTTCTCTTTGACTGCTTTTTAACTATTTAAATTATTTTAAGTTTAGGATTAAAAAAAATTATATTTACTTTTTAAGTTGAAGATATTCTAATGCAGGCCTCACTAGAGTAAGGAGTAAAAGATGTGTCACTTTAAACTTTTTATTTTATTTATTCTATACAAGATACAATGTTCAGAGGAAAATGGATCTGGAGTCAGAAGTCAGGGATTTGTGCCTCTGCTAAGTCCCTTCCAGTTACACGACCTTGGGCAAATCACAAAACCTCCTCAATTCCAGGCATCCTCTCTTTCAACTGATAATGGTGATATCAGCCTCAGAGTGTTGCCAAAAGGACTGAATGAAACAGCATGTAGAAACAATGAGCTCAGGGCCTAGTTCAGAGAAGTGCCTAAGAGATTATGCCAAGTCAAGAAAAGTATGCTTCCTTGAACTCTAACTTAGATTGCCAAGTTAGTGTTCAAACTTGTGGACTGTGCATGAGCTGCTAGAATTGTCAAGGTCCAGGGAAGCAGTACATACAGTTAAATAAATTAATCGTCAAAATAGCTAGCATCATTGAACATTTACTGTGTCTCTTAGAGTGTTAAAGGTTTCTCTTTGTCTTTATTCTTCTGCAATTTCACTACAACGTGTTTCAGTTTCAATTTCCTTATATTTGTTATTTATATTTATCATTTCCTGGATTTTGGATCTATGTTTTTATCAAAATTGAAAAATCTATTATTGCTTTAAATTTTGCCTCTCCTCTATTCTCTCCATCTGGTACTGTTGCATGTATATTAAAACTACTCATATTACCCTTTATATCTTGCAACCCTTCATTCATATTTTCCATCTTTTTGTTTCTCTGTTTCCTATTAACTCTTTTTGGGCATAGATTCTACTTCACTAATTCTCTCTTTAGCTGTAACATTTCAGCTGTTAAAGTAGTCAATTGAAGTTTTTACTTCAAACAGTATATGTTTAGGTTTAGAATTATGTAGTTTAAAAGGTATTTGTTCATTTCTGATAAACTTTTAATTGAGGACCTTTAAGACTGCAGTTTCCATCTCATTATATCTCAAGCAGATGCACTTCCCTATTCTATGTCTAACATTTCCATCAACTGGAGGAATTTTTGGTTTAATTCTTTGTTTTTTCCTTTTTGCTGATGCTCAGACACGAAGGATGCTTTCTTCTGTTGAATTATGTGTTTGTTGTTTGAACTTAATGAATTATAACCCTATGAGCATAGGTTTGGGAAGTTTTTGTTCTAATAGTCAATGGACTCCAGAAACCTGGGAGCATTTCAGCCCTTTCAGAGAACTTAGGCTCAACACTGGAGACTCAAGCTCCCCTTCCAGCCTCTTATAGTTTTCTGATGGCTTTGGCTTTGGTGCTGTTGCTGATTCCCCGGATCACAATCATTGACCTTCCAGCAGGTCTGGTTTCCTCCTGGCTTTTTAGCCTTGAGAGAGAGAGAGAGAGTTTGTTTCTTTGGTTGTATCTTCCTTTCTTCCTTCCTTCTTTTGTTCCTTCTAACACCTTCCCTCCTTCCCTTCCTTCTTTCCTTCCCCCTTTTTTTCTTAATAAGAAGAAATAGAGAATTTAGGAACTGTCTCTACCTCTTGTAAAATTGGTGATGCTTCAAATAGTATGTTTATTATGGGCTTTAGTTGTTTTGCTGCAGTCATTTTGACTCTTCCTCAATCCCCGGATCCAATCGACTACATAATCATATCAATTCATCTTCCAAACACATGAACAAGAAATCAAAAGCCAAAAACCTTTAAAATCTACTCTACCTCTCCAAACCCACTGCTGATATTCCTGTTAAGATTACCACCATCTCCTGCCCAGATTGCTGGAATAGTCCCCTAACTTTCTTCCTATTCCCAATCTGGTTTACATCCAATCCATTTTCTTCCATTTACTCAGAGCATTCTTACAAAAGTGCAAGTCTCAATTTATGTTTGCTACTTAAAACCATCCAACAGCCCGTTTCCTTTAGACGAAACGTCAGAGTCCTTCATCACAGTTTTCTCCTACGGCTCCTGCATTAAATGACCATGGTTTACACTCTGATCATCTCTCTCATTAGCACCCCAACACATTCTACACTCCATGCAATTTAAACACTTCATCTTGTTTACCTGTGTTATACAATCTCTCCTGTCTTGACACTTGAGCATACCATTTCTTCTTCCTGATATCCTCCCTCCTCACAGATTCCTATTTGTATTTCAACCTTCCATTGCTAAGTAACTTCTACTGAATAGATTATTCACTCTCTATGGTTCAATTTAAAGAAAACTTCTTTTACTGAATCTCTGAACTCCCAGGTAGATTAGGCATCCCTTCTAGGTGCTCCCATGGAGCTCCACATTTCTTTTATTATAGCACTTAGCATACTTTACTGTAATTTCTCTTTACTTGCTTGCATTCCCAACTAGACTATACACCCCACGAGAAAAAGTATGGTCTACTTTGTTTATTCTTGAGTCCCAGATTTCTAGACAAATGTCTTGCCTTTGAATGCTCAATAAATATTTATTGAATGAATGAAAGTAAGGATAGTTTTATAAATAGTAAGAGAAGAGTTCTGAAAAGGAATAGAAATAAAACTTTCAGCTACTAGCACACAGTCTCTAATTCTTACTTTTTTTTTTTTTTTTTTTTTTTTTTTTTTTGTGGTATGCCGGCCTCTCACTGTTGTGACATCTCCCGTTGCAGAGCACAGGCTCCGGACACGCAGGCTCAGCGGCCATGGCTCATGGGCACAGCCACTCCGTGGCTTGTGGGTTCCTCCCAGACCGGAGCATGAACCCGTGTCCCCTGCATCGGCAGGCGGACTCTCAACCACTGCGCCACCAGGGAGGCCCCCTTACTTTTTTTTAATCAACAATAAACCTCAATAGAGGTTTCTTAAATACCTTGCATACAATAAGAGCTCAATATTTTTATTAAATAGATAAATAAAATATTCACTGGTTACAATTAGTGATATCCTTGTACTTCTCAAAATAAATCTTACAGTAAAAAGGAAATGATAAAAACCCTTGGTTACTTGATGCATTGACCTATTTTTTCTTACCATTTAAATACAACATCGTTATTTTATCTTCTTAGGTCCATTTCATACCAATTATCCTAATTGGTATTTGAATCCTACTATTTTCACTTTGTCACAGAGTCCAGTTTAACTACAGTTTCCCACATTCTACACCACCTACTGTATTCATCCATTTTGTCATGTCAGAGGCACATCAAGCAGCCTCTGAGTGTAATCACATCAAAATCGATTTTCATGGCTGAGAGAAAAATAATGGAAATTTCTCTAATGTAGTAAATGTATGTGTTCCTTTTGGTTAACCAAAATAGACTATACATCAGACCTGTCAAAATTAAGTTTTCTTGATTCAGTGCTCTTCCACCAACTTGTATACAAATTATAAAAGCATGCTGTGGAGAGCGATGATGCAATCTTCCTGCTCCTCTGGTCTGCTCCTCCTGCATCTCTCTCAAATAAACAATTTTACCAACTTATCAAGCTACCAGCCAGTCTGAATCCCTAGGCAACCTACTCAATGTTAGAATACCTTAGACCTATCACTGTTTAGATCAATGAACTCTCCCATTAGGAGATGTTTCCAAACAGTAGCAATGGTAACATTTGGATGGGTGCAGAACCAAAGTCAAATACCATCTTTTTGGACTTTTTCCAGATCCTAATTTTTTTTTTCTTTCTATAATCTTTTGACCCAAAGAATCACTTGATTAGGTATTAGTGTTCATTTCCCTGAAGTCATTCAAGGTGATAAGTATGTTTAAATTATAAGCTTCCAGTGAGGTGGTCATCCTACATACACTTTTTATATCATGTTCTTTTAAAGCAGATGTATCTTGCAAACACTTGCAGAATTCCTCTTTCTCGGTTTCTTGATAAATGTGATCACAGTTGCATGATGATATTAGGAATGAATTTTAACCTGAATGATACAGATTAACTGCATTTTTTAATATAATGCGATCTCCTAATAAATTTTGACTACTAAAATAAGTGCTAAAAGATAACATAATAATTGACAATGTTTTCATTACTAGGAATGGAAAAGACAGTCAACATATTAAAAAACTGACCCATGATATAATTATGAAAGTTTCTGACCAAAAACCCAATTTTTTATTGGCACCCAGCAGCCATTCATAACCAGCAAGAAGTAAGCCAAAAATTACTTCAAATTCAGTATCCCAAATGTATTACAGTGAAATTCCAGGATTTTATTCCTTCTGCCTAAGAGAGGTAAGAATGAATATACACGGAAATGTATATCTTAAAAAATGCCAAGACGTGTTCCAAAGAAACTTCAGGCAGTGTGGATAATCCCATAAAAAAATAAAGTTTTCCTAATATCCATCCTTTTAAAATCAAGGTTATTTCTTAGTTCAGTTTTCTTTATTCAAAATTAATTCTTTTGGGCTTCCCTGGTGGCGCAGTGGTTGAGAGTCCGCCTGCCGATGCAGGGGACATGGGTTCGTGCCCTGGTCTGGGAGGATCCCACATGCCGTGGAGCGGCTGGGCCCGTGAGCCATTGCCACTGAGCCTACGCATCCAGAGCCTGTGTTCTGCAACAGGAGAGGCCACAACGGTGAGAGGCCTGCGTACCGAAAAAAAAAAAAAAAAAAAAAGTTTTAGAATTAATTCTTTTAAGGCTCAGATTAAAACAAAACAAATTCTAAGAGTTAGATAGTCATGAACAGTAATGAGAAATAGGTTTGCACGTCTGGTAATGGAAACCTTATTAAAAGTCAGAGTGCTGTTTTAAACTCCTGGGATTTTTTAGCAAGGTATCATGAGAATATATATGAGTAACCAGCTATAGTGTTCTTTACTTAACATTCAACTTTAGTAATCTTTAATAATTTGATTTTATAATTAATAATGTTCACTAGGACTTTTTTTAATAAAAGATAATATAGCATAGAGGAAAAAAACATGGGGCTTGGAATTTTAAGACTTCTGTGCATCAGATTACACTTCCTAAATCTGGTCATCAAACAACTCTTAGCAGCAAACAAACCCCTTCAGCTCTTCTTTTTAAATCTTTACAAAAGCCAAATTTCTTAAGCTTTAATTCTACATATGGTTAACACAATATTCCTTATAAACTTTTACATTTTAAAAAACTTTGAATTTTGTTGTTGTTGTTGACATTCTTTATGATCTCTTTGAGGTATTTAGGATTTTAAACATCTAATGGCAGAACTTTTTTTTGGATATATAATATTTAACTGGTGACTGAAGTGTAATCTAAACTGGGTTTGATAACATTCTCCTTCAAAAATGGATTAAAATGTTTTACTAAGGCCAACTAAACCAGAGTGATGAGAAATCCATTCATACCCTTAACAGACTTTCAATTCCAGACAGTCCCCCTTCTGGGTGGCAAGTCTGATGTGATGCACATTAGCATAATTGATAGGGAAATTGATGCGATATGAAGATGAGAAGGAAGAAATGACAGTGGAGGATTTCTTTCTTGAAACACAGATTTGAAAAACATAATTCCTGGCTAGTATTTAACAGTAGAAATTTCTTTACCTGCCTGAACTTTCGTAATGAAAAATAGCCCTCACAATCTGCAAACTTTTTCTAACTCAGCAGCAGTATAAATTAATAGTTAACTGCCGTTATAGTGTAATTTATTAAATTGCAGATACTTTGGTGCTTGTATGGCTATATATTTCAACCCAAGTGTCCAAATCCTACAGGAAATCTCTGGTAATACCTGGCTAACTACTGTATGGGTTCAATACATCAGCATTATAAAATAGATCATTGTATGTGTTTAATGTGCTCAACAAAGTTGTTCAATGAACATTTGCTCATTCATTTATAAATATTTATTGAACATTCACTTTGTCAAACATAGTGCTAGGTGCTCTTATTTAAATTCCAAATTAACTTTGCAATGACAAGAGTTGAAAATATTTCTGATATTTTGCTACCTGAGTTTAAATTCCATTTTCATCACTTATTTAGTAGATTAACTTGGACAAATTGCTCAACCTTTCTGTTCCCTGCTTTTCCCATAAGTAAAATGGGAATAATAAGAGCATGAAAAGTCACGGGAGCTTCTTGATGATTAAATGAAATAATATGTTCAAGTGTTTAGCATAGCAAAGTGTTCTACATGGTAACTGTTCTTATTTTCTTCATTTACTGAGGCTATAGAAGAAAAACACCTTGCTTGTGGGCATATAAGTAAAAAGTAGAGGAGTGGGAATTCAGACTGTATTTCTCCAAACTGCACGTCTTTACTTTTATCTTTTTAAAATTTATTTTTGTCAATATAATACCTATGCATCATTTTTAAAAGATAGTACTACAAGACAAAACAAATGCAAAAGACAGCAACCGTCTCCTTTTCCTCTTCACTCCTAATTATAACATACTAATATTTCTGTTTCTTGATTTATTGAGGCATTATTTATTATTTTCCTGTTATGAAATATGGAGACTCAACACCCAAATGTCCCAGCCATCTACTTTACATTTTTTCATTCAAGTTATATCAAATTTTTCAGATAAAGCAATTTTTAATGTTTACATTATGGTTTCTAAGTTATTATTTTTCACTCGTGAGCCAAGTCAAGCACTATTTTTCAATTACCTTTCCTGTGCAATATTTTGTTTTTCCCAGACTTAAAAAACTTTCTTGAGTTAATTTTGGCTTTATTGTCTATGTTCCTATCATTTTTCCACAAGCTCTTCAAAAATATCAAACCGCTTTCAAATTCTCTTTTTTACATGGTCAAGCACATTAGATTATCTATTTGCTTCTCCAGTTTCCCTGGAGACACTCTTCCTGAAGGTTCCCATGCTCCCACACCATTCTCAACTTGTGTCTGAGGCTGACTTCATGCTCTCACCCTGGGGCTGCCTTTCTTCTCTCTTGACGGTGGACCCACTCTTTCCTGAATTCTGGGTCTTCTTTCTTGCTTACTTCTTTGTTTTGATGAAAGAAAATCTGAGAGGCTAGAAAAATTGCCTAGAAAAAGTGACCTGCGATAAATATATTGAAAATGTACCTGTCCAAAAATGTCTTTCTCTACCCTCACATTTGATTGATAGTTGGCTGGGTATAGAATTCTCTGTTGAAAAAAAAACTATTTTCAGGATTTTGAAAGCATTATTCAGTTGTTAGTTTCCAGTTTTGCTTAAGACGTCAATTGCTGTTCTGGTTCTCCATGTTTAAATATATCAGTTTTTTTTTTTCTCTCCATGAGAGTATTTGGACCTTAATTTATTCTAGTTTCATTAATTTTATGATGATATATCATAGTGTGGGTATTTTTTATTTCTTTTTCTTTTCCATTTTCCTCATTGTTTTGTACACCAGTGGGTCTTCAATTCCGAAAAACTTCCTTGAATTATTTCTTTGATAATTTCCTCTTTTCAATTTTTCTTGTTCTTTTTTTTTTCTGGAATTTATATTAGCCATATGATGAAACTCCTGAATTATCATTTATTATACATTTTTTCTTATCTACTTTTTAAAAATGTTGGCCTTTTTATTCTACTTTTTTAAAGATTGCTGTTGAGGCCAAAAGGTATACAAAAAGATGCTCAGTGACACTGATCATCAGGGGAATGCAAATCAAAATCTCCATAAGATATCACCTCACACCTATAAGCGTGTTTTTTTTTTAGGACAGTAAGTATTGGTGAAATTGGTGCACTTGCATCCTATTGCTGAGAAAAAAAAAATGGTATAGCCACTATGCAAACCAGCATAGAGCTTCATCAAAAAACCTAAAAATAGAACTACCATATGATCTGGATATCCCACTTCTGGGTATTTATCCATAAGAATTGAAATCATGATCTCAAAGAGGTATTAGCACTTCCAGGTTCATTGCAGTGTTATACACAGTAACCAGATGTATAAATAACCTAAATGTCTATTAATGGATGAATGGATAAAGAAAATTGTATATACACATAGTGGAACATTACTCAGACTTAAAAGAAAAAAAAATCCTGCAATATGCAACATGGATAGACCTTGAGGACATTATGCCAAGCGAAATAAGCTAATCACAGAAGGGAAAATACTGCATGAATCCACTTATATGAGGTATCTAAAATAGTCAAACTCATAGAGTTAAAGAATGAATGGTGGTTGCCAGTGGCTGAGGGAGAGAGAAACTGGGAGTTGCTAATGAACTTGTATAAAATTTCAGTTATAGGAAATGAATAAGTTTTACGGATACTGTATTTTACACTTAAAAATAATTAAGAGGGTAGATCCCGAGTTAGGTATCTTTATCATAATAATTTTTTTAAATGAGATTTCCATTAAACTTTTAATGGAAGCTATCCTTTTAAGTCATTTATTGTTCTCTAATTATTTCCTTTTTATATAACTCTGTTCTTATTTCAGGAATGCAATATCTTCTCTTATCTCTCCAAGATTAAAGATTCAGGGTAATTTGATTGTTTATTTTAAGATTTATTTTGCTCCCTGTTTGTCTCTGTTTATGACAACTGCTCTCTATTATTTGCTTCTATCCCCTTATTTCATGCTGAGGTTTTTTGTGCATTCCTGATAACTCCCGGCTACCCACTCATATTTAAAATTAAATCACTAAAGGGATGACTGAAGCTCTGGGTGAGAAGGCTTCACTGCAAAGTGATTGGTTTGGAATGATAACACTCTTTGCTGCACACTCTCTAGGCCCTACCTGCTTAGTAGTCATCCTCATATCTCCAGAGAAGAATCTTCCAATCCACTGCCTATAAAAGATAGTAGAAGGGAAAGGATGAAGAATAAACCTCCATACCACAGTCCTTGGAGCTAACAAAGAGAAGGATGTGGATCTTATTGTTCAGTATGTAGACTTTCCTTAATATCTCTATTTTCAATACTGTGCTTCTCATCTCTAAGATCTTGAGAATCTTGGCTTTCTCCACATGGAAAGTTTTCTCCTGCCAGAGGTGAAAGGGATGAGCTAAACAGGATAGCTCAGCTATAAAGGATGAGGAAAGAGTCCCATGAATTTAACTGCTCCTCTTCAAATTTTCAACCTTTATAGGTCTTAAAGAGATCTTCCAAGGAAGCTGATACTTCAGATTCCTGAGCCTTCTAAGGTTCTGCAACATAGACTAGGTTTCTTCTCATTTAATATCTCCTCAACTGTAGGTAATTACCATGTTTATTGATTCTAAGATAATTTTTAAATTATTCTAACATATTTGAATGTGGGGAACTGTCTTACTGTCATTTGCATTATGAAAGATTATATTTTCCAAAGACATCTGCAACAATATCTTCCATCCCACACATTCTTGTTTCAGTGTGACCTTGTCTTTCTTCCATTAAGACATGGAGTATTTATCTAACTCATTGAACTTGGTTGGAAATTTGTGACTGCCTCAACCAATAGTGTGGGGTGAAAGTGAGGCTGCAACTTGAAGATAGGTTATAACGAGCCATATGGCTCTGCCCAGCTATATCTCTTGGGATGTTTGCTCTCCTAACTCAGCTACCATGCTGCGAGGAAGCCCAGACTATGTGAATAGGTATATGTAAGTGTCTTGGCCAATAGGCCCAGCTGAAGTCCCAGAAGATAGCTAGTAGTAATCATCATCCATGTAAGTAAAGAAGTGTTTGAGATGATTCCAGCCCCAGCTGATATCAGATCACAATTCAATGAGTGATCCTGATCCATCTAGGCCCAGTCAAACCCCAGAACTGTGAGAGATAATAATAAAATTATTATTGTTAATTTAAGCTACTGGGATGGTTTGTTATGCAGCAAGAGATAACTGGACACTTACAATCATACATTTATGATTATATTTGTCAGTAATTTTTTTTCCCTTAATGAAACAAACTAATGGTGCATCTTATAATAAATGGCATCTTCAATTCAGAAAATGTATCAGTATTCTACTTTCTCTGACTTGTGAACTCCTCTTCCACTTTCCACGTTCCAAAAATTTCTTGTCCTCTCTGGTTTACTGGTGGTTCCCCTGGTGGTTTTATATCCTTACTTTATTCTCATTTTAGTGAGATTTCTGGAAAGAATGGTGATAAGTGTGTGTTCAGTCTGTTATAAATAGCTGAACTCATCATCCTGTATTTAAGGTTCTAAATTTATAGATGTAGTTTCAACACTGATGGCTACCTAATGACAACATTATATCTTTTTTACATTATTACCCAGATCTGATTTTTTTTTTTACTTTAGTGAAAGTTAGTGCTAATGAACAAGGTTAGTGCTTTGAAACCATTAGTTAAATGAAGTCACTCTGTACAAATAATAAAAATACAACACCTAAAATGAACAAATATTAAAAATATAACCAAAAAATGGACCACAGTTATGTATGGAGTGACAATAAATAAGTCAACATAACTTTCTGATCCCCAGTTTCCATAAGCACAAAATAGAAATAACAGTTTTAACAGAAATATTAGGTGACAATTTAATGAGATAATACCTGTGAAACTTATTACAGTATCTAATACATAGTATATAATGTATCCCTAATAAATATTGTCTCAATATGGATGCATTTAATTTCCTTCATTATTTTTAGTGGAACAGTTATAAATTAAATTTAAAAAAACATAAACTATCCCTGAACTATTCATCATGTTATTTTTCATAACATTGTATATACTAATCTCTGATCATGAATGCATTTAAACATAGGATTGCTTTATGTCTTCCCAGCATCTATTTTCTTTTCTTCTTATAACAGAAGCTCTATTTCTCTTACTGGCTACAGTTGTGGTAAACTGACCAAACACGTGCCTCAGCCTTCCCATTGGCAAAAGGTAGATAAATGATTTAAGCTAGACCATAACTAAATTCTCTTCCAGGAATTTGAATATTGAGCTGAGCAACACAGAGATTTTAAATGGTCAGATTTCACTCAACTCAAGGAGAGCACTTTGAAGAACTGCCCATTAATTCTTCTTACCTAGATTCCTGACACTGCCTTATTTGCCCTTACTGATACATGTTTCTTTCACTCTTCCTTTGAATCACTGAGCAATTCTATCTTCTTAATAAATTTCTGTTTTTGCTCAAAGTAACCAGAATTCATTCCTGTTTTATGCAACTGGAGAATACCAATTGATATATTGATATTCAGAGAATCCATTTCTAACAAAAAGATAAGCCATATTTGAAGGTAGACCTGACTTGATATAAATGAGTTTAGTTTACCTACCTTTTTATTTTTCATATGCTTTCCATAAAATATTTCCTCATTCTCAGCAAGACATTTCTTTTGTACATTAAAGCCAAGTTTATTCACTTTCCACTTCATTGAGATTTCAACAAATACAAGGATACATAAGAATGTATTTGGGAATATACAAAAGCAAACTCTAAAATAAAGTTAAATAGCCATAACTTGAAAGAAAGATTTGTCTCAAGTATGTAAGAAAACCAAAATTACTTTCACTGGACAGGTAAACATATTAAGCACACTGCTGTAGAAATTGGGTTGGAGAACTTGCTGTAATACAGTAAATCAACCTACACTGTTAAATTCACATGTCATTTGGAGGTTTTCTCCTTCTGCAAGCATTTAGTTGGCATGGTAGTAAGCTGAAGTCTTTTGTGAGCTGTTGCTTAAATAAAACCCAAGGAAGGCATTCATATGATGGGCCTCTGAACACTTTGCCGAATTATAATTATCCATAAACAAAGATCAGAAACCCAGAAAAGATTCTATTAGTGTTGCCGTGTCTTCTTAAATCTCTTCCTTTGATTATTTCTGTCGCTACTCAGAGTCACATTATTACCAGCTGATGGGTGGCACGGATGGCACAGAGCAGAGAGGTTTGTTTTTGTCATGGTCTGCACTATTTCTTCATGCCTTTTCTTATAGGTTTTGGTGGATTTCAATTTCATTTATTTCTTGGATAATTGTTTCATTGCTTTTGTTGTTGTTTTTACTTAATTAGTCAGAATATGGTTATGTGAATAGGACACGTGACTGACTCCCGTTGAACTCATGGTAACTGGAGATGGCTCTGTTTATTTCCCTTCTGCTGCTTGTTTGAAAGATGCTCTGGACCATTTGGCTTTTACCATGTGGCAAGAAGCTGGCCGTGAGATTTTTAGTCTGGAGTCTGAGCATGTGTACATTTTGGCTTTCTAAGGTTTTCTCAACTTTGGTCTGTCCATCCTCCCTCTCCCTCTCCACTTCTCTTTCTCTCTCCATATACATACACAAGTATTTTCACCATTCAGGTCCACTTTGGTCATTACTATGTATGAAAGAAGTTGAATATGCACAGTAAAACTCTTAGCCCCAAACTCTCCTACTTGATTATTTTCCAGTGTCTACTTGTGCTAATTGTTTGTTTGTTTGTTTGTGCTATTTGTTTGTCTCCTCTCTCATTATCCTTATGAATTCCTCTGCATTGCTACAATCTTTAATTTGCCTGGGAATTTGACTGCAGAAAATCGTAACAGAAGCTTTGGGCCACTCCTGCGTTCATGAATCCACAGAATGTGTTAGGAAGACTTCAGTGACTCCATCTTTGCCCCATTCCCATGATCTTTGATAGAAAAGTTCCAGTGTCAGCTAGCAATTCAGACTAATTTCTCTCCCCACAGACTTTCATCTCTTTAACACTTTAAGAATCAATTTTAGGCCCTAGGATTATTTTATTTCACCTTCCTGAGAGTTTCATTTAATACACTCTGCTTTTTAAACTTTATATATATTCAAAATTTCATAGGCAATGAATCTGTCGAACATGTGCATATGTAGTATTTCCATGTAGCTTCCACCATATCCTTTATATGTGAATGTCAGAATTATATTTCAGAGTAAGGACCAAAGAGGCTTTTAGGAGAATGGTATTTCATTAACTCACCTTCTGGCATTTTAACTGTTACCAGCTGTACAGTTTAGTTTTATTACAACAGTCATTATTGTGATAACTTTTCCTACTTTATCTTTGCAATTTATTGGAGCAGTTAATTTCTCAAAAAGTAAGAGCATTTTTTTCTCATTAGAAATTCCTTCATGGCCTCTTTAATACATGTTCCTTGCTATTTAGAAGAACTGCTGATAAGTGATTTTGACTTGTATCCTCAGTAATTGAGATGTTTAACAGAAACTTGGCAAACCAATTAAGGGCTGAAGTGATTTATTAAAACTAGCCCCAACTGATTAATATCTGTCCCATTACTGCCACCACATTCAAAAAGTTCCCATATAGCAATGGACAACCAGATACACTTACGAACTTCCTAAGGACAACGCTTTTACTTTGTTTAAGGAATCTTTTTTTTCCCCTAAGATTACTGTTTCTCCTTTTGATTTGTAACTCCAGAATTTGACAGCATTGCGCTTTAAGGACTGACTCTGTTAGCCCAAAGTAAATGAGAGAGATATCAAAAGATATGTGTTCTATAGAATTCTAAACCAGGAAGCGCAATCATCCAGATTATTGCCTTTGACCAAATGAACCAGCAAAAGTCAGTCTTCCTTTCTCTTTGTCAGACTAAAACTAATCCATCTGTACAAAGTTTATCCCTAACCTCTCTTTTGTATCTATTTTTATATTTCCATATATTTTCCTCTCTTTTGGACTTTCATTTCCTTGTGTTTATTTCTCCAGTTGTTGTCTCCTCACAGAGCTTTAGCAAGATAAAGGAGAAGAATTTACATCTGAAAACATGACCTAAATGTGGCAGCCTTCAGAGAGTCTAATAAGTGTTAAATAGGAAGCAAGAAATAGACAAGAATTTGTGATATTAGTGGGATAGGTACTTAGAAAAGGAGAGAAAGGAGAGAAAATGTTGACTATGATGAGGAAATGAAGAATCATTTTAACCAGCCTAACATGAAAGCTATTTGTAAACATTACTCTTCAGATTTCTGTCATGTTTCTGTTTCCACAGGGAACATTTCTCTTACACATTTACAAAGTGATCCACATTTGGAGGTCAGTGATTGCATATCCTACCTCCTGGGTTTAAAAGCAACGGTTCTGACTAGTGAATATTTTCTAAGTCCAGTTGGGTAAGTCAATGTTAGCTAATTATATGATATTAACATCAACAACTTCAACATTAATGGATGCCAACCATATGCCTACAGAGCTAAGGCTATTTTACACACATTATTTTATTTATTTCCTTCTGCAGTCCTTTAAGGTAATTATTGTTATCCCTATCTTATAATCGAAGAAATTAAGATGAGAGAGATAAAATAACTTCTTCAGATCGTAGAGATAGTGAGTCATGGATTTAGGTCTTTTCCATCCTGCTCTACCTAAATGCTTTAATATGACTGCTGTGCTTCCCCTACTCTCCTTGTTACATGTCCATCAACCACCAAAATTGTACTCAGTGCTTTCCAATTTGGACAAAAATGATAGTAAGGTTTGGGTGCTCTATCCTTTGAAAGTTATAACTTACTCTTATTTCATCAAAGCCCACTTTAGGCTGCCACCCCTATTTATAATACAACAGTCATGTATTAGTAATATTATACATTAAAAAAAAACTAAGTATCTCTAAAGATTTGGTAATTGGGTACATTTTACATCTATTGCAGTGGGTACACTCAAGACACTGGGTGATAAAACAGACCCACAGAGCCCTGCTTCAACTAGTTTACACTGAGAATCCAAATGCAGAGACACAACAGAGCCTGCAGTAAGTCATCAGCTGAGCACTGGTGAGTTTCATGGGTTTTTTCTGAAAGAAATGCACTTCAAGGATGCTTCTTGAATATTAAGTAGGAAAACAACCCTGGTCTTTGGGAAGGCATGAAACAACACACCAAACTGAGTTTGCATGACACAGAAAAAAATTTCAGAGAGACTGTGAAAGGAAAATGTAGAAAATCAGAATGGCTAGAGAAGAGGCAATCAAAGAATCACCCCATTTATTCAAGGCAATGTAAAAGCCGTACTAGAGGTTCAGGAAAAATAAATGATGGATTGGCAGAATGGAAGACAAAAGCAATCTGGATAGAATTATTCTGAATTGCTGATGAAAGAGCTACATACAGTCACTGACATCCAAAGCGAGAGCATTTCTAAGCGTCTCCTATGCCGATCCTCCCTGATTCTTGGGAGGAAAGCACAGGGCACTTGGACAAATCTTTATGCTTTCATAAATTTCTGAAAGTCAGAGCTAGGAGAGGATTTGTTTAGTCCAACTTCATCATTTAGCAGGTAAGGGAACTAAGTTTCATGAGGTAAAGCAACTTGATTCAAATTACAGTGGGTGTGTGTTTTAAAATTGAACACTTTACTATTTAGATTACTAGCTAAACTTCTTTAACAAAGAACACCTAAAACACACTGACTTGATGAACAATCCAGACTAGAGAGGTCACAAGTTCATGCAGGGACCCTTCCAAAGCTTAGCTCATCTTCACAGTGTCTAACCAGTGGGAAGTAACAATGTGGAACTTTGCCTGAACCCCCTGAGTCTAGAAAATGAAGATTAACAACTCCTCCTACCTTCCTGTTCTGGCAAATGGCCAGTGCAAAGAATTACCCTTCCCAATATGACTTAAATAAGATTCACAGATGCCCCCCTATTTAGCTATGACTAGACACTGACTCTAAATTTCTATTTTTTTGCCTCATAAATAATTAGCTGAATTGCTTATTGACAGTGATCAGTTGGAACAAAATATTTGCTAATCAAACTTTGGTTAAGTTTCTCTCCTTCCCCCAGTCCCATGAATTTTGACCCACCTTTAGCCTAAGCCAGCACACAGCCTACTCCTGAGAATAGGCTGATCTAATATCGAATCATACAACTTGCATCCCACACTCGGTAACTTTTAGACTTGTTCCCTCCTCTCTATAAAAGAAAAACTCTTTTTTTGCCTAACCTCTGACACACTTGCTGCTCTTATCGTGGGAACATTCTCTCTACTGCACTAGTCCTTTCCTACACCCCATTTCCCCTCCAAACAGAGTCTCTGCTGACTAGGTCGAGATTTGTTTTTATTTGGCAGAAGGTAGACACAAAATAGATGGCTCAGAAATTTTAACATTACCTTTTAATCACACCCCATCAACAACTGGGTTTGAATCTTGGTTCTGCCATGCATTAGCTCTGTGATCTATGACAAACTGTACCTTCTTTATATATCAGTTTTCTCATTTAAAATAATTACAAAAACAGAATCTGCCTCATAGAGTTTGGGAAATACTAAAATGAGAAAATTCAGGTAGAGTTCTTAGCATATTATTTCCACACAATAATCACCCACAAATGATAGTTTACCACATACTAGAACAATGCCTGGCATTTTGGTATTTATTATTTAATATAATTCTAGTAATAGAATCATAACAATATTACAAGTTGTTATTATCATTTTACATAAAAGGAATCTGAAGCTCACTAAGCCTAAGGAATTTGCCCCAGATCAGACAGAGTAGTACAATATCTGGGATTCAAACTTTAGTTTCTCTGACTATAATTTCCATCTTTTTCATCTCCTTCATGTTACATCATGCAATTTCCTAACTTCTAGATATTACATAATTAACATCCCCTGATTTTAAGGGAGAAAACACCCTTTGTCTTATTGAGTCATTTTACTGTAATGAAAATATATACTTCTCCAATAATGCATGAAGAATTTTATTTATTTTTCTCAAACTAAGTTATTGAACAACACAAGTCTATGTAGACAATCCTATTGAAGTTTTTGAATCTGTTATGCCTTGTCAAACGACCAATGTTTATGGCACAAAGTAGTCAACAAAGATTTGCTGGGTGTACTGAATGGAAAGAAAAAAACATGGCAAAACTTTTGGGAAAATGACAATCGAATGTGACCACTGAATAGAGGAGTTGGAAATGATGTTAATTCTTTTGTGTGCAAAGGTGAAGGCATACTTCTGTTTTGCTCTTGGATTAGTGATTACTGCAGACTTTCTTTAAAATGTCTAATCTGTTCTTATTTACCTCAATTTCATCTAACTTGAGGAAAAGGAACAGCATATTAAAATAGTTTAGTGGGGGATTTTGGGGCTGCTTTTTTGATGAGTTTAAATAGAAAACTCAGGAATCAGTACTTTCAAAGACTTAAAAATCAAGATTCAGCTAACGTAGACTAGAGAACCATTTCAAACTCTAAATATCCTTTTTTACTCTATCTTTAAGACCGTGGTAAATTGTGGCATTACAACAGAAAACCTAAATTGAAAAGAGAAAGCATCATGGTTTGAATAGTGAAAAACATTTCTAATTAACTATGCATGCTTGATCTGCACTAGACTATAAAATTCATGAGGACAGAAAAAGTTTCTAATTCATTATTCTCTCTATCCAAACATCCATCCATTCCCTCCATCCATCCATCCATTCATCCATCCAACAAATGCTTACCAAAACCCTATTGTATCTGTGCCATTGACTGAATGGAACACAGGGATGAGGACATAGTTCCTCCCTTCAAAATGTCACAGTCTACTTGAGGACAGTCATATACACAACTCATAGTAATGAACTCAAACTATAAAAAGTGTTATAAGGGGGTAAGAAAAATGAGGATAAATGTTTAAAACAAATGATGATTAGTTATGACTAAAAAATGAGATAAGGTAAGTGTATAGTACAGTGGGTTCCAAGGTGCTAATAAACAACAAAAACTTACGGAATAATTGAGTGAATGAATGATTACTAAAAGACATACTCAGTCATGGTGCTGATTTCAGGCTTGACTGAATCATTCATATTAAGTATTTTTTAAAAAGTCAGACCTTATGATTTCCAGGTCCAAGAAGATAGCTAATTTAATTCAACAGAATGTGCTTTCATAAGGTCCTTGTTCATAATGCTTGATTGGTTCTCTTGGAAGTTGACTGATGGTCAGACCCTTTCTGAAGGATGAAACAGCCAGGAACCCTGTGCACATAACTGAAGTTATTAAGAATCTATGTGACTGGAAAGCAAATAACTCTTCATCAAGTTCTTAAAACACAATTTCACTCTTAGCCTTTTCGTAGATTGACCCTCCCACCCAATAAACCTATACACATACACACACATGCCATACACACAATTTGAAGTCACTTTCTATAGGAAGTTTTTCCTATTAATGCAATGCTAGAGGAGGTATTCCTCCTAGGTGCTACCTTACTTTCCCTCTTACAGTTTTATGTTTAACTTTTTTGATTATAATTTTTATGAAAGCAGAAAATGACTCATACTCATCATATATCCCCATCCCTAGTGTAGGTCCTGGCACATGATAACAAGACAAGAATTATTCATCAAAGGAGTAACAAAACATTGAATAAATTAGTTTAGTGCATTGATAGACCTGTTTACAAAGCAGAACTCTAACTATATTATAACTAAATACAAAACTCCATACTGAATGCCAAATAAAGTTTAAACTCCTTAGATTGTCAGTGAAAGTCTTCTATAATCTGGTCCTTATCAAATTATTGCTTACTCATATGTCAAAAATTCCAGCAACATTGGCATTCTGAATATACCCTATGCTTAAAGGCATTGCACATCAATATTTCCCGGATCCACATATCTGTCTCTTGAAACTTTACCCACCTTTCAAACCCAACTGAACTGCTTTCTACGAGGATACTTTCCTGATCCTTCTCTTCTCTAACTCAATCCCCAGTGCTAGGAATTATTTTTTCTTCTAATTACCCATAGCTTTCAACACACTTCTGTTAGAGTTTACCACAGACCACCATGAATTATATCTGGATTTTTTTTTAACATCTTTATTGGAGCATAATTTCTTTACAATGGTGTATTAGTTTCTGCTTTATAACAAAGTGAATCAGCTATACATATACATATATCACCATATCTCCTCCCTCTTGTGTCTCCCTCCCACCCTCCTCATCCCACCCCTCTAGGTCTTCACAAAACACCGAGCTGACCTCCCTTTGTTATGCGGCTGCTTTCCACTAGTTATTTATTTTACATTTGGTAGTATATATATGTCCATGCCACTATCTCCTTTTGTCCCAGCTTACCCTTCCCCCTCCCTGTGTCCTCAAGTCTATTCTCCACATCTGCATCTTTATTCCTGTCTTCCCCTAGGTTCTTCATAAACCTTTTTTTTTTTTTAGATCCCATATATATGTGTTAGCATACAGTATTTGTTTTTCTCCTTCTGACTTCCTTCACTCTGTATGACAGTCTCTAGGTCCATCCACCTCACCACAAATAACTCAATTTCATCTCATTTTATGGATGAGTAATATTCCATTGTATATATGTGCCACGTCTTCTTTATCCATTCATCTGTCGATGGACCCTTAGGTTGGTTCAATGTCCTGGCTATTGTAAATAGAGATGCAATGAACATAGAGGTACATGATTCTTGTTGAATTATGGTTTTCTCAGGGTATATGCCCAGTAGTGGGATTGCTGGGTCATATAGTAGTCCTAGTTTTATTTTTTTAAGGAACCTCCATATCATTCTCCATAGTGGCTGTATCAATTTACTTTCCCACCAACAGTGCAATAGGGTTGGCTTTTTTCCACACCCTCTCCAGCATTTATTTTTTGTAGATTCTTTGATGATGGTCATTCTGACTGGTGTGAGGTGATACCACATTGTAGTTTTGATTTGCATTTCTCTAATGATTAGTGATGTTGAGCACTCTTTCATGTGTTTGTTGCTTATCTGTATATCTTCTTTGGAGAAATGTCTATTTAGGTCTTCTGCCCATTTTTGGATTGGGCTGTTTGTTTTTTTGATATTGAGCTGCATGAGTTGCTTGTAAATTTTGGAGATTAATCCTTTGTCAGTTGCTTCATTTCCAAATATTTTCTCCCATTCTGAGGTTGTCTTTTCCTCTTGTTTATGGATTCCTTTGCTGTGCAAAAGCTTTTAAGTTTTATTAGGTCCCATTTGTTTATTTTGGTTCTTATTTCCATTTCTGTAGGAGGTAGATCAAAAAGGATCTTGCTGTGATTTATGTCATAGAGTGTTTTGCCTATGTTTTCCTCTAAGAGTTTTATAGTGTCTGGCCTTACATTTTGGTTTTTAATCCATTTTGAGTTTATTTTTGTGTATGGTGTTAGAGAGTGTTCCAATTTCATTCTTCTACAAATAACTGTCCAGTTTTCCCAGCACCACTTATTGAAGGGGCTGTCTTTTCTCCATTGTATATTCTTGCCTCCTTTATCAAAAATAAGGTGACCATATGTGCGTGGGTTTATCTCTGAGCTTTCTATCCTGTTCCAACAGATCTATATTTCTGTTTATGTGCCAGTTTCATATTGTCTGGATTACTGAAGCTTTGTAGTATAGTCTGATGTCCGGCAGCCTGATTCCTCCAGCTCCGTTTTTCTTTCTCAAGATTGCTTTGGCTATCCAGGTTCTTTTGTGTTTCCATACAAATTGTAAAATTTTTTATTCTAGTTCTGTGAAAAATGCCATTGGTAGTGTGATAGGGATTGCATTGAAGCTGTAGATTGCTTTGGGTAGTAGAGTCATTTTCACAATGTTGATTCTTCCAATCCAAGAACATGGTATATCTCTCCATCTGTTTGTATCATCTTTAATTTCTTTCCTCAGTGTCTTATAGTTTTCTGCATACAGGTCTTTTGTATCCTCGGTTTATACCTAGGTATTTCATTCTTTTTTGTTGCAATGGTAAATGGCAGTGTTTCCTTAATTTCTCTTTCAGATTTTTCATCATTAGTATATAGGAATGCAAGAGCTTTCTGTGCATTAATTTTGTATCTTCTACTTTACCAAATGCATTGATTAACTCTAGTAGTTTTCTGGTAGCAACTTTAGGATTCTCTATGTATAGTATTGTGTCATCTGCAAACAGTGACAGCTTTAATTGTTCTTTTCTGATTTGGATTCCTTTTCTTTCTTTTTCTTCTCTGATTGCTATGGCTAAAACTTACAAAACTATGTTGAATAATAGTGGTGATAATGGACAACCTTGTCTTGTTCCTGATCTTAGAGGAAATGGTTTCAGCTTTTCACCATTGAGAACAATGTTGGCTGTGAGTTTGTCATATATGGCCTTTATTATATTGAGGTAAGTTCCCTCTATGCCTACCTTCTGGAGGGTTTTTATCATAAATCGGTGTTGAATTTTGTCAAAAGCTTTTTCTGCATCTACTGAGGTGATCATTTGGTTTTTATCCTTCAGTTTGTTGATATGGTTTATCACATTGATTGATTTGCATATACTGAAGAATCCTTGCATTCCTGAGATAAACCCCACTTGATCATGATGTATGATCCTTTTAATGTGCTGTTGCCTTCTGTTTGCTTGTATTTTGTTGAAGATTTTTGCATCTATGTTCATCAATGATATTGGCCTGTAGTTTTCTTTCTTTGTGACATCATTGTCTGGTTTTTGTATTAGGGTGATGGTGGTCTGGTAGAATGAGTTTGGGAGTGTTCCTCCCTCTGTTATATTTTGGAAGAGTTGGAGAAGGATAGGTTTTAGCTCTTCTCTAAATGTTTGATAGAATTCGCCTGTGAAGCCATCTGGTTCTGACCTTTTGTTTGTAGGATGATTTTTAATCACAGCTTCAATTTCAGTGCTTGTGATTGGTCTGTTCATATTTTCTATTTCCTCTTGGTTCTGTCTCAGAAGGTTTTGCTTTTCTAAGAATTTGTGCATTTCTTCCAGGTTGTCCATTTTATTGGCATAGAGTTGCTTGTAGTAATCTCTCATGATCCTTTGTATTTCTGCAGTGTCTCTTGTTACTTCTCCTTTTTCATTTCCAATTCTGTTGATTTGAGTTCTCTCCCTCTTTTTCTTGATGAGTCTGGCTAATGGTTTATCAATTTTGTTTATCTTCTCAAAGAACCAGCTTTTAGTTTTATTGATCTTTGCTATCATTTCCTTCATTTCTTTTTCATTTATTTATGATCTGATCATTATGATTTCTTTCCTTTGGATAACTTTGGGTATTTTTGGTTCTTTGTTCTCAAATTGCTTTAGGTGTAAGGTTAGGTTGTTTATTTGAGATGTTTCTTGTTTCTTGAAGTAGGATTGTACTGCTATAAACTTCCCTCTTAGAACTGCTTTTGCTGCATCCCTAGGTTTTGTGTCATCATGTTTTCATTACCATTTGTTTCTAGGTTTTTTTTTTTTTCTTTGTGCTATGCGGGCCTCTTACTCTTGTGGCCTCTCCCATTGAGGAGCACAGGCTCTGGACACGCAGGCTCAGCAGCCATGGCTCATGGGCCCAGCCACTCCACGGCATGTGGGATCCTCCCAGACCGGGGCATGAACCCGCGTCCCCCGCATCAGCAGGCGGACTCTCAACCACTGCACCACCAGGGAAGCCCTCTAGGTATTTTTTGATTTCCTCTTTTATTTCTTCAGTGATTTCTTGGTTATTAAGTAGTGTATTGTTTAGCCTCTATGTATTTGTATTTTTTATAGGGTTTTTCCTGTAATTGATATCTAGTCTCATAGCATTGTGGTCAGAAAAGATACTTGATATGATTTCAATTTTATTAAATTTACCAAGGCTTGATTTGTGACCCAAGATATGATCTATCCTGGAGAATGTTCCATATATCTGGATTTTTGATGCATGCACATGTCCTTTTCAGACTGAATTCCCAGAGGGCAGGGGTTATATCTTATTCATCTTAGTAATCATCACAGTGAAAAATGAATACAATTTTATCAGTATGCAAAGGAGGAAAGAACTTTCCAAGTAAATGAAATGTGTGATACATTTTGATTTTTTTTCCAAGGGGTCGTAGATTAATGTGTAATGAAATATTTTAATCCTTCTTAGGATTTTGTATGTCTCCACATGTAGATCTTCCTTCTTTAAGTCTACTCAATAAATATAGCCAATAAAACCAAGTCACAGGTTCTTAAGAGAACCTAATGAGATGAAACATATATTTAGCAAGTGTCTGGCCTATAGTAAGAAGTAATTAAATATTATTTCTACTCTTTAATATATTTATTCCTATTATTTCCATGTTATCATCATTAATTTTATTATGATATATTTGGGTTGATATTTCAAAGACAATTTGAGCATGCTCAATTTGGATTTTCAATCCTTTTATTTTGTGTTAATTTTTTCAAAGACACCTATGTTGTATGAAGTTATTTCCACCAAATCCAGGGCCTCATGTCTTACTAGCAGAACTGTGATTTTTGACTCCATAATACTTGGAAGATGCATGCTGCTCTGAAGGACCATTGATTTTCAACTAAAGTGAAATGCTTTCATTTAATGCTTTCTGAAGAGAATTACAGCAGAGGTTGAAGAGGGTTTGGCTTTAGAGAAACCCATTATTAATTTTACTGGGCAAAATTGGTATTTATATATTGAAATTTAAATTCAGAGTTCGCATCCAGCTGCTAAATCAAAATGTTGTTCTAAAACTGTTTGTCTTTTCTTTTCTATGAAATGGAAAGGCTGTTTTGCCCTAGACTTTTAAATCTCTTTATTCAAACCAGTCTTAGTATTTGCTCTGAGGGTGTACTACCTCTTTGTTCAGCATAATGGGTATAACCTCAGATTTCTCATCTGTGTAATTTTTTCTGAAGAATTTTAAAGAGCTTTGATCATCTTAAAAATCTCTATCCCTAGGCCTCCCTCCATGGTAGAAGAAAACTTAGACTAAACCAGACATATAAATGCATTCACAGTCCGCCTTGAGTGGGCCCCATTAAGTTTGTCATAACTAAGTGCTAGCCTTAACTCTGTTCACTTTCACCTTGGAGGCTTCTAACACGAATTGGTGCATCCTTAGATTCTTAACAGACTCAGTCCAACATAACCCCTTTAAATCAAGAAGAGATGACTTTAAGAGCACCCTCTCTCCCATCACTCAAACCTTAGTAACTTGAGAAAAATTTAACCTTGTGTCTGTTCATTGTCTTATGCAATAAGGAACGTAATACCATAAAGCTGGATTTTTTTCATAGTTAAGCTCTTCCTAAGTAATAAGGTTTAAAAAAAACCACACAATTTCACAAGAATGTGATATATTTCATCCATGTGTGCATAGCTTAAAGGCAGCAGAAGGAATTCGGTTTAGACTATTCTCTCCCTTCCAGCCCTCCAAAAAATTTCCTTTGGGCTAAATCAAGCATAGAAAAAATTTGCCTAAACGCATTTTTTAAAGAAAAAGTCATAATCAATTGAAAAAAAAGGCAACTGATAATGAAAATGGTTTTCTCAAGCATAGCGATAACATTTGCTGCTGTGAATTCTATAAAAAGCTTTTGGATTCCTATAACAGGGACAGTGGTATTGCTTTGCTTCCTGCTGCTGATTATAATTTTAAAGATGGAAAATCTAGATGTTCTATTTTGTCCTCTGAAGTATCCCTTGACTCTGTGGTCAGCCTGGTTTCATATTTCTCTATGAGGGACCAAAGATTTTCCTAGGCATGAACCAGGAAATTTGCATTGTTCATTTCTTCAAATATTGCTATGCAACTTCTAGTCTTGGTTCTGGGATAGAGTAATTAAAAAATTCTGGCTTATTGGAAGTTGGATAGGTAAGTAAACAGTTGAAATACCATGTGGTTAGAGTTACAACTGATATTATACTCACCATTATAAAGACGTGAAAAAAATAGATGTGCATGAGTCTTGAAAAGGAATTTCAATCTTGCAGAGTCTTCTAAAAGATAGAACTCTTGATAACAGATATTCATTGTGTTCCTGCCTAGAATGCAGGATGATCAGACTAGCTAATGCCCTTTAGGGTCAAAAAGAAGGGTTGTCTATAGAGTGAGCAGGCTGCTTGCTTTGTGTGCCTCAATAAGTTTGGATCTAAAGGCAATTTCAAACGGTGCTCCCAAAATATTTTGAGCCAAAGTGGCAGCACTGAGCATTAGGGTTTAATGGTTGAAGGTTCATAGCATAGCATACAGATTGAAGGCATATTTTTGGAATCAGATATTTTGGTTCAATCTTATCCAACCCAAGCTAGCAGTTACTTATGCCTGTTACTTAACCTCTGTACAAGACTCAATTTTCTCATCTGTGAAATGAAGATGATGTGACCTATCTTAAACAATTGTAAGGATTGAAAAAAATATATGTGAAGCTTTACAGAGTATCTGACACAGAGTAAGTAGTTCATACATGGTTAATGTTTTTCTGATAGTTATTCAATATATATTCATGGTACTTTAGAGTTTACAGAGTGCATTCAAAAATTATTTTCATTTATTTAATTTTTAGCACAACCTATTTGTTTAAGTATTAATTATTCTACTTTATAGATGAAAAAACTGGAGTTCAAAGGTTAGTGGTCAACAGCAGATCACAAGCTAGAAGGCAGCAAAGCTAGAAGTTCTATTTTCTGATGGCTATATTGGGCCCTGTTCTTCTCAGTATATCAAAGCTGAGCCTGTGTGGATAACGATTGAAAAAACAGGTTCATATTAGAGATTACCTTTGTCTTTCCTAGCCATTATTCTTTTCACTAACAAAGTTGAAGCCTGATTCACAGCCAAAGGTAGTCATGGACCGTTTTGAAGTAAGTCTTAAGTATTAATGCAACAGCTTTTAATAAATTACTGTTATTTAAAATTCTTCCTATGTACCTCCAGGATGTGTAATAACTTGCCTCATTTATGTTTTTTTCTTATTCATTCATTCTCAGTGGACAAAGTTTCTAATTCATTCAGTCTCTCCTGACACATTGTACTTGGCAGGTAATTCATAATAAACTTTAATTTTGAAAATGAGCATTTGTCATTTGGGACCGTCATTTAGATAGTTTGAAAACACTGAACCCGCTGTGCAAACATCTGGCAAACTTGATGTTTGTTGCAATCAACAAGTCTACCAATGACAGAATCAGACTTGGAAAGGTCTGTTGTTAGAGATCACCAATAATGGTGACTTGTCTGGGAAGAGTTATTAGAGAAGGTAAAGAAAAGGGTCCTGTTCCAACCATTTGGCAAGTGCATTTGCCATTGTAGGCTAGCTGCTAATTGATGCTTTAAACCGGTCATAAAATATACTGTTAAATACGAAATCTGTACACACAGATTTATACCCATGTGAAGATAGACATGTGAGGTCAATTTAGAGATCAGAAAATTCATGCAAAATGCCATACCTTGAAAGACACTCCTTTGGAAATTGTCAAGTGCCAGTCAGGCACTTGTATATATCAGTTTTCATGTGAAGACTGGAGGAACAGGAACAAGGCTCTAAGAATTTAGACCACAGTTTCTTTAGTAATATATGCAGATAATCAGAGAAGTAACGTGAGAAAAAATTATGATTTTAGTTTTAAAATATGATAATCTATTCTTTTTTAAATAATAATTAACATCACAGTACCTAAAGCCTTTTTGTTCACCTTCTTCTCTGATAAGCTCTATTTTTTAAAGGGCTAAAATTTTTTAGGAGATTCTCAAGGGAGATTCTGGACTTGAAATACATAAGTATCAGAGACTAGTTTTTATAGTAATAGAAAGGGGTCAAGAATGCCACTGCAGAGCATTCTGGGACCTACCTTGGAACGGAGATTAGGTGGGCTCCAAAATCTTTGAAGGAGCATGTCTAATTAATCCCCATAGCATAAACTAGATACTCCTAAACTATGCTTTTAAGTAGTGGAGAGAGACAGACATATGAACAGATAATTTAAAAATTACAATATATAACCATTTTGCAGAGGCAGTTAAGTACTAAGTACTTAATTAAGTACTAAGAAAGCACTGTGGACAGAGCATCCAACTGCCAACTAGAATTACAGTCTTCGTTGAGAAGCTGGCGTTCTGGCTTGATCTTGAAGGAGGCAGGGGAATTTGCCTGGTGAAGGATTTTTCAGGAAAGTGAATAATAGCATAAGCAAAAATGGTAGGCGATATTTGAAGAATGGCAGGTTTTCTCTGGACGTGAATCTAATGGGATTACTGTCTCCACTAGTTCCTCAGTGGTGAATACACCTGAGTCAGAATTTTAGGGAATCAGTGACTAAAGAGAATTTCTTTATTAGTGTGTGTTTGTGTGTGTGTGTATATCTTAGGACATGAGATGTGGAGAGAAAAAGAACCTTGATTTTTAGGTCATCTGATATAAATTGTGAATGAAAAGTCTTCCTACAGCACTTTGCTGAGAGATTCTCATCCTTTTTGATGTCAACAGAAGGAAATGCCAGGATCAATTAGTAATGACTGCCATGACATGTTAATGACAATTAGGCCAGGTTTTCTCACACGTGGTTTAAATATTCCAGGGCATCTCCAAATAGTTTTAAGAAAAGCACCAAAGACGTAGACAATTTAGTAATAAACATCTTACACTGTACCTTTCTTCAAAGATCAAGGGTTTTTCCAAACTTGAGCCATGAAACTGAAACAGAAAACCATACTTCTTACTCCAGGGAGTGAGTTGATGCCAAAAGATTACATAAGCATCACTAATGAGCTTACATGGGAAAATATTGCTGCCAATTATATTTCTACTCTAACGATGTTACTCAAATCTTAAGATGATGTCACTGGATGTGTGTGTGTGTGTGTGTGTGTGTGTGTGTGTATGTGTGTATCTTATGACATGAGACCTGGAGAGAAAAAGGAAAGATCCAGGCTGGTTTCAATAGAAGCTTTGGCATTCACATGCCACTTACCTGAATTACTTTTACATCAGACTGTCCTTCAATCTTATGATTCAATCAAACAGATAAACAGTGAAATGTATTTTGCCAACGCCATGGTTACTCTCAAAGTCTTATAAAAGCTATTCTGGGCTCATGAAGGCTGAATTAAAAGACATTCACTTGTGGTGGCTTTAAACTACATAGGATGACTCATCATATTGGTTACGTCCACTTGTGCTGAAGTTTGTCTTGAGTAACTATTGTCTTGAGTAACTATTGCCTTAAGTGCTTTCTATAAGTAGCATTCATTCAAATCTATTTTTTTCCTGATCATTAAGGCACTTTAACACAAAGGGGTAGAACTCTACCTTGTAACCACATCCTGAGTTTGTTTCTCTATAGGAAGATTGCTTTGTGCCTGAAAGCTATACAGGATATTTAAAGACTTGAGCAAATGATTAAAATTACCCACATTTTTTCCCCTGGCAGCCCAAGCCCTATGCTTTACTTGTCATTCAATTCTTCCAGGGCTGAGACCAAGTAGAAATCTTGTCACATGGCCTCATCTTCCTCCCTAATCTCCTTTTTAAGGGCTCCTGCAATTGTCATTTACATTAAACTTCTGTATTCAGGAAGGCAGGTAAAGAATCACTCTTTTGGACTTCCGGGTAAGATGGCGGAAGAGTAAGACGCGGAGATCACCTTCCTCCCCACGGATACACCAGAAATACAGCTACACGTGGAACAACTCCTACAGAACACCTACTGAACGCTGGCAGAAGACCCCAGACCTCCCAAAAGGCAAGAAACTCCCCACATACCTGGGTAGGGCAAAGCGGAGAGATTCCCGCACAGAGGATCGGTGCCGAGCGGCACTCACCAGCCCGAGAGGCTTGTCTGCTCGCCCGCCGGGGCACGCAGTGCTGGAAGCTGAGGCTCGGGCTTCGGTCAGAGCGCAGGGAGAGGACTGGGGCTGGTGGCGAGAACTCAGCCTGAAGGGGGCTAATGTGCCACAGCTAGCCGGGAGGGAGTCCGGGAAAACTCTAGAGCTGCCGAAGAGGCAAGAGACTTTTTCTTCCCTCTTGGTTTCCTGGTGCGCGAGGAGAGGGGATTAAGAGCGCTGCTTAAAGGGGCTCCACGGACGGGCGCGAGTCGCGACTGAAAGCGCGGAGCCCAGTGACAGGCGTGGGACGCTGGGGCTGCTGCTGCCGCCGCCAAGAAGCCTGTGTGCGAGCGCAGGTCACTGCCCACACCGCCCTTCCGGGAGCCTGTGCAGCCCGCCACTGCCGGAGTCCCGGGATCCAGGGGCGGCTTCCCTGGGAGAACGCACGGCGCGCCTCGGGCTGGTGCAACGTCACGCCGACCTCTGCCGCTGCAGGCTCGCCCCGCACTCCGTGCCCCTCCCTCCCTCCTGGCCTGAGTGAGCCAGAGTCCCCGAAGAGGCTGCTCCTTTAACCCTGTCCTATCTGAGCGAAGAACAGACGCCCTCCGGCGACCTACACGCAGAGGCGGGGCCAAATCCAAAGCTGAGACCTAGGAGCTGTGAGAACAAAGAAGAGAAAGGGAAACCTCTCCCAGCAGCCTCAGAAGCAGCGGATTAAAGCTCCACAATCAACTTGATGTACCCTGCATCTGTGGAATACATGAATAGACAACACATCATCCCAAATTGAGGAGCCAGGAGTCAGTGCTGTGCCTCTGAGGTGGGAGAGCCAACTTCAGGACACTGGTCCACAAGAGACCTCCCAGCTCCACATAATATCAAACGGCGAAAATCTTCCAGAGATCTCCATCTCAACACCAGCACCCAGCTTCACTCAACGACCAGCAGGCTACAGTGCTGGACACCCTAAGCCAAATAACTAGCAAGACAGGAACACAACGCCACCCATTAGCAGAGAGGTGGCCTAAAATCATAAAAAGTCCACAGACACCCCAAAACACACCACCAGACGTGGACCTGCCCACCAGAAAGACAAGATCCAGCCTCATCCACCAGAACACAGGTACTAGTCCCCTCCACCAGGAAGCCTACACAACCCACTAAACCAACCTTAGCCACTGGGGACAGACACCAAAAACAACAGGAACTACGAACCTGCAGCCTGCAAAAAGGAGACCCCAAACACAGTAACATAAGCAAAATGAGAAGACAGAAAAACACACAGCAGGAGAAGGAGCAAGATAAAAACCCACCAGACCTAACAAATGAAGAGGTAATAGGCACTCTACCTGAAAAAGAATTCAGAATAATGATGGTAAAGATGATCCAAGATTCTATTTCCCAGATACAAAATCTCGGAAATAGAATAGACAAAATGCAAGAAACAGTTAACAAGGACCTAGAAGAACTAAAGATGAATCAAGCATCGATTAAAAACACAATACATGAAATAAAAAATACTCTAGATGGGATCAATAGCAGAATAACTGAGGCAGAAGAACGGATAAGTGAGGTGGAAGATAAAATAGTGGAAATAACTGCTGCAGAGCAAAATAAAGAAAAAAGAATGAAAAGAACAGAGGACAGTCTCAGAGACCTCTGGGACAACATTAAACGCACCAACATTCGAATTATAGGGGTTCCAGAAGAAGAAGAGAAAAAGAAAGGGACTGAGAAAATATTTGAAGAGATTATAGTTGAAAACTTCCCTAATATGGGAAAGGAAATAGTTCATCAAGTCCAGGAGGCACAGAGAGTCCCATACAGAATAAATCCAAGGAGAAATACGCCAAGACACATATTAATCAAACTGTCAAAAATTAAACACAAAGAAATCATATTAAAAGCAGCAAGGCAAAAACAACAAATAACACACAAGGGAATCCCCATCAGGATAACAGCTGATCTCTCAGCAGAAACTCTACAAGCCAGAAGGGAGTGGCAGGACATACTTAAAGTGATGAAGGAGAAAAACCTGCAACCAAGATTACTCTACCCAGCAAGGATCTCATTCAGATTTGATGGAGAAATTAAAACGTTTACAGACAAGCAAAAGCTGAGAGAGTTCAGCACCACCAAACCAGCTTTACAACAAATGCTAAAGGAACTTCTCTAGGCAAGAAACACAACAGAAGGAAAAGACCTACAATAATGAACCCAAAACAATTAAGAAAATGGGAATAGGAACATACATATCGATAATTACCTTAAATGTAAATGGACTAAATGCTCCCACCAAAAGACACAGAGTGGCTGAATGGATACAAAAACAAGACCCATCTATATGCTGTCTACAAGAGACCCACTTCAGACCTAGAGACACATACAGACTGAAAGTAAGGGGATGGAAAAAGATATTCCATGCAAATGGAAACCAAAAGAAAGCTGGAGTAGCAATTCTCATATCAGACAAAATAGACTTTAAAATAAGGACTACTAGAAGAGACAAAGAAGGACACTACATAATGATCAAGGGATCGATCCAAGAAGAAGATATAACAATTGTAAATATTTATGCACCCAACATAGGAGCACCTCAATACATAAGGCAAATACTAACAGCCATAAAAGGAGACATCGACAGTAACACACTCATAGTAGGGGATTTTAACACCCCACTTTCACCAATGGACAGATCTTCCAAAATGAAAATAAATAAGGAAACACAAGCTTTAAATGATACATTAAACAAGATGGACTTAATTGATATTTATAGGACATTCCATCCAAAAACAACAGAATACACATTTTTCTCAAGTGCTCATGGAACATTCTCCAGGATAGATCATATCTTGGGTCACAAATCAAGCCTTGGTAAATTTAAGAAAATTGAAATTGTATCAAGTATCTTTTCCGACCACAATGCTATGAGACTAGATATCAATTACAGGAAAAGAGCTGTAAAAAATACAAACACATGGAGGCTAAACAATACACTACTTAATAACGAAGTGATCACTGAAGAAATCAAAGAGGAAATTAAAAAATACCTAGAAACAAATGACAATGGAGACACGACGACCCAAAACCTATGGGATGCAGCAAAAGCAGTTCTAAGAGGGAAGTTTATAGCAATACAATCCCACCTTAAGAAACAGGAAACATCTCGAATAAACAACCTAACCTTGCACCTAAAGCAATTAGAGAAAGAAGAACAAAAACATCCCAAAGTTAGCAGAAGGAAAGAAATCATAAAAATCAGATCAGAAATAAATGAAAAAGAAATGAAGGAAACGATAGCAAAGATCAATAAAACTAAAAGCTGGTTCTTTGAGAAGATAAACAAAATTGATAAACCATTAGCCAGACTCATCAAGAAAAAAAGGGAGAAGACTCAAATCAATAGAATTAGAAATGAAAAAGGAGAAGTAACAACTGACACTACAGAAATAAAAAAGATCATGAGAGATTACTATAAGCAACTCTATGCCAATAAAATGGACAACCTGGAAGAAATGGACAAATTCTTAGAAATGCACAACCTGCCGAGACTGAATCAGGAAGAAATAGAAAATATGAACAGACCAATCACAAGCACTGAAATTGAAACTGTGATAAAAAATCTTCCAACAAACAAAAGCCCAGGACCAGATGGCTTCACAGGCGAATTCTATCAAGCATTTAGAGAAGAGCTAACACCTGTCCTTCTGAAACTCTTCCAAAATATAGCAGAGGGAGGAACACTCCCAAACTCATTCTACGAGGCCACCATCACCTTGATACCCAAACCAGGCAAGGATGTCACAAAGAAAGAAAACTACAGGCCAATATCACTGATGAACATAGATGCAAAAATCCTCAACAAAATCCTAGCAAACAGAATCCAACAGCACATTAAAAGGATCATACACCATGATCAAGTGGGGTTTATTCCAGGAATGCAAGGATTCTTCAATATACGCAAATCAATCAACGTGATACACCATATTAACAAACTGAAGGAGAAAAACCATATGATCATCTCAATAGATGCAGAGAAAGCTTTCGACAAAATTCAACACCCATTTATGATAAAAACCCTGCAGAAAGTAGGCATAGAGGGAACTTTCCTCAACATAATAAAGGCCATATATGACAAACCCACAGCCAACATCGTCCTCAATGGTGAAAAACTGAAACCATTTCCACTAAGATCAGGAACTAGACAAGGTTGCCCACTTTCACCACTCTTATTCAACCTAGTTTTGGAAGTTTTAGCCACAGCAATCAGAGAAGAAAAGGAAATAAAAGGAATCCAAATTGGAAAAGAAGAAGTAAAGCTGTCACTGTTTGCAGATGACATGATACTATACATAGAGAATCCTAAAGATGCTACCAGAAAACTACTAGAGTTAATCAATGAATTTGGTAAAGTTGCAGGATACAAAATTAATGCACAGAAATCTCTGGCATTCCTATATACTGATGATGAAAAATCTGAAAGAGAAATCAAGGAAACACTCCCATTTACCATTGCAACAAAAAGAATAAAATATCTAGGAATAAACCTACCTAAGGAGACAAAAGACCTGTATGCAGAAAATTATAAGACACTGATGAAAGAAATTAAAGATGATACAAATAGATGGAGAGATGTACCATGTTCTTGGATTGGAAGAATCAACATTGTGAAAATGACTCTACTACCCAAAGCAATCTACAGGTTCAATGCAATCCCTATCAAACTACCACTGGCATTTTTCACAGAACTAGAACAAAAAATTTCACAATTTGTATGGAAACACAAAAGACCCCGAATAGCCAAAGCAATCTTGAGAACGAAAAATGGAGCTGGAGGAATCAGGCTCCCTGACTTCAGACTATACTACAAAGCTACAGTAATCAAGACAGTATGGTACTGGCACAAAAACAGAAAGATAGATCAATGGAACAGGATAGAAAGCCCAGAGTTAAACCCACGGACATATGGTCACCTCATCTTTGATAAAGGAGGCAGGAATGTACAGTGGAGAAAGGACAGTCTCTTCAATAAGTGGTGCTGGGAAAACTGGATAGGGACATGTAAAAGTATGAGATTAGATCATTCCCTAACACCATACACAAAAATAAGCTCAAAATGGATTAAAGACCTAAATGTAAGGCCAGACACTATCAAACTCTTAGAGGAAAACATAGGCAGAACACTCTATGACATAAATCACAGCAAGATCCTTTTTGACCCACCTCCTAGAGAAATGGAAATAAAGACAAAAATAAACACATGGGACCTAATGAAACTTAAAAGCTTTTGCACAGCAAAGGAAACCATAAACAAGACCAAAAGACAACCCTCAGAATGGGAGAAAATATTTGCAAATGAAGCAACTGACAAAGGATTAATCTCCAAAATTTATAAGCAGCTCATGCAGCTCAATAACAAAAAAACAAACAACCCAATCCAAAAATGGGCAGAAGACCTAAATAGACATTTCTCCACAGAAGATATACAGACTGCCAACAAACACATGAAAGGATGCTCAACATCTTTACTCATTAGAGAAATGCAAATCAAAACTACAATGAGATATCATCTCACACCAGTCAGAATGGCCATCATCAAAAAATCTAGAAACAATAAATGCTGGAGAGGGTGTGGAAAAAAGGGAACACTCTTGCACTGCTGGTGGGAATGTGAATTGGTACAGCCGCTATGGAGAACGGTATGGAGGTTCCTTAAAAAACTAAAAATAGAACTACCATATGACCCAGCAATCCCACTACTGGGCATATACCCTGAGAAAACCATAATTCAAAAAGAGACATGTACCAAAATGTTCATAGCAGCCCTATTTACAATAGCCCGGAGATGGAAACAACCTAAGTGTCCATCATCGGATGAATGGATAAAGAAGATGTGGCACATATATACAATGGAATATTACTCAGCCATAAAAAGAAATGAAATTGAGCTATTTGTAATGAGGTGGATAGACCTAGAGTCTGTCATACAGAGTGAAGTAAGTCAGAAAGAGAAAGACAAATACTGTATGCTAACACATATATATGGAATTTAAGAAAAAAAAATGTCATGAAGAACATAGGGGTAAGACAGGAATAAAGACACAGACCTACTAGAGAATGGACTTGAGGATATGGGAAGGGGAAGGGTAAGCTGTGACAAAGTGAAAGAGTGGCATGGACATATATACACTACCAAACGTGAGGTAAATAGCTAGTGGGAAGCAGCCGCATAGCACAGGGAGATCAGCTTGGTACTTTGTGACCGCCTGGAGGGGTGGGATAGGGAGGGTGGGAGGGAGACGCAAAAGGGAGGGGATATGGAAACATATGTATATGTATAACTGATTAAATTTGTTATAAAGCAAAAAAATAAAATAAAATAAAATTAAAAAAAAAAAAAAAAAAAAAAAAGAATCACTCTTTTGTTGAGAGTTTAATTTCTGTTACAGGTCAGAAAACAAAGATTTTGCCAGACATCAGACTGTTTTCTAAAGTATTTTGTTGCCAACATTTTCTAAACAGGGAAAGAAAGCCAGGAAGCAAGGCAATCCTTGAAATGTTAGTACGATATGAAGATTCCCTTAAGAAAATGAGCAACTTGGCTCTCAGGCTCTTTTGGAATCCAGAGTTTAAGAATATAATGGCATCTACACCTATGATATCTAGAGGGATTTGGAAGAAAATGGAAGCAACTCAACAAATTCTACAAGCATTTATACAGTATTTATAGTTCATGCATTGTATAGGCTCCGTGGGCACAAGATTGAGTTAAACCATATCTCAGACTTCATGGAGCCCAGTTTCTAGTAAGAACAATTTATGCCCTAGTGATTACAACAGAAGTGCAGTCTCAATGTAGTTGGAAGGATTGAAGGACAGTTCATAGTAGGATGAAACAGAGAGAATAGTGTTCTTCTCATGTCTCATCCTTTTAAAGTCTATTTTGACAACATAAATATAGACAATGCAGTGTAGGGAGATAAGTAGGGACTTTGGAACAAGTTTGTCAACAGGTAATTTCCTGTCTGTATGATCTTGAGTTGGGAAATAATTAGGCAATAACCAGAGGATATTTTCTATGTCTCCTGGAGACATAGAAAATATCCTCTGGTTATTGCCTAATTATTTCCCAACCCAAGAGTTTATTGTCCTAAAAAATAGAGTTTATTGTCCTAAGACTATAGAAGATACCAGAATTTAATTGAAAATTTGGGCCATGTTTTACCTTAGAAATATATCTTGTTAAATTATATAATCTGCTGTCATTTTTCTTTTTGGTAGAGATTGTGAATCTCCTTATTTTCTCTAATCTTCCTTGTAATTAACTTACTTTATTGGATTACAAAATTAATGCATACTTTTCTTGAGAGGTTCACAAAATATAGAAAAGTTCAAAGAAGGAAATTAATCTATAATCCTACCATCCTAGTACCCAGACTTAATCACTGTTAATGTTTTGAAACATTTTTTTCCAGAATTTTTGCATAACCTAATTTATTTTCATAAAATCTATCATATCATTGTGATGTATTATACAACCTGATTTTATTGATAGAAGTATTAATGCTTATAATTTATTTAACCAATCCTATATGGTTGAATATTACTGTTTTTTAAATTTCTTCACTTATATTATAGTTCTTCATGAAAGAAGGAAGGCTGAAATGAGCACTGCCAGTCAAGATCAGGAACCAATTTGATACATTCTACAGAAAGGACTACAAACAAAATTCACAAAATCTTCAACTGACAGCAATATATTTGAAATCAACGTCCATGTGCTACATTTTGTATTCTCTGCATTGAAAACTACAGACTAGGTAGCCATGGAGTAGCTGGTTTAACTTACCTAGAAATATCAGAAAGAGAATCATAGAATATGAAATGAACTACTTAAGAGGCACAAAGCTAAGCTTTGTTAAGGATTCATGTGTGCCCAAGCTTTAAATATACCAATGATTTTACTTTGAAATTAGAATAAAATCTATTTGTCTTAATAAGGGCAATAATAATATTATTATTAATAATAATGATGATAAAGGAACAGTTTTTGAGTGCTTTTTATGTGTAAGGCTTTGTGCTTTATATACATTAACTTATTATCTATTAGAACCTATTATTATTATCCTCAGATAATAATAGGAGAAACCAAGACTCAGAGAATATAAGTAACTTGCTGTAGGTCACACAGATAGTATGGGAGTGGGATGCTAGGATTTCTCTGCATTCAGATCTTTCTGTCTTTTAGGTTTCATATCAAATATTGCCACCCTCTATTATGGACACTTTTTATTATAAGACCCCAGTTTATTTTTCTCAAAGTACTTTTCATTAATACTGTTATTTTCCTCCTAATTTGTTTGCTTATTACCTATTTCCTTAACTAAAATGTAGCCTCCATAAAGGCATGAACTTTACCTATTATGCCTATTACCATGTCCTCAACACCTAGAATAATATCTGATAACTAGCTGGTGATTTATAAATATCTTGTTGAAAGAAAGAACGCATGGAGTAAAGGACATGGTATCTGCCCTCAAAAAACTGACAGCCTAGTCGACTCTAAGATAGGCACAAGAGTTGTATTTGGTAAATGGGTGTTTTTATGAGTTTCTAAGAATTGTAGTTCTTTGTAAGCAAAGGCAAGACGGAGTTCACACCCACCCGAGGGTGTTTAGAAGGTAACACAGGCAGAGGCCATGATTAAACAGTTCCTTGGGCATATAAATTGCTCGAAAAAGTCTCTTTAACTTTGTCCCAGTCATTTAATCCCAGCCCTGGTGATTCAAGAAATGAAAGAGAGTCCCTTCAAAGGGACAGCTAGGAAAACCCATAGCCTTGATAAAAACGCATCAAATGAGATGCTAACGCCCCACATTGATCACCTCAGAAAGCCTGACTGAAGATGTTTATCCTAATCCTCCAATCCAGACACTTCCTGAGATATGGTCAGGGGGGCTAATTACTCCAATACATAAAAACGGAAATGCTCTCAAACCAAGCAGCCAGAGAGATCTACATTAACGGCAACAGCAGTAAACCCTGAAGCTGCATGCTTGGTGAAAGAATAAAGCAATGTCGGACCAGTGACAGCAACATCCATAAAATTCAAATTGGATTCCTCCCTTGATAACGAGCCACAGACTTCATCTCTCCCCCATTGCTGCATATTAACAAACATGTGAAAAAAATCCAATCAGGAGAAGAGATTTTCCTTGCTTTATTAGACTTTAAAATCGCCCTGGATTCAATCTGGCCCCAGAAGTGAATCCACAACTGCTACAAAGGGAATGGATGGAAAAAAGAATGACTTATTTAACTTTCCATATCAATCCATCAATTGAAGGATGGAAATAAGCATAAATGGATGTCTCCAAGCAGGAAAGTGAGACAAGGACTCACATTTCATAGCTTAACAGATACTAGGATGAGTTACTTCCAGGGCTGGAGCTGCGCCCAAGCTCAGGGCCTCTGATAAACCAAAGAGACACCACGCTGAGCTGGATTTCTTTGTGACATTTAGATCATTCAGGTGGAGGCTGAAAGAAAGAGGTTAGTCACACATTAGTGACCAAACTCTCTAGATCCATCTGCATAGAAGTTCTAGGACTATTTTATTGATGATGGTCTGATAGAGTAATGATTGATAGTAACATACAATATGGAAAACAACATGCCTGGAAGATCATTCAAATGTGAATGACAAGGAATAAAACATTGCAATGTATTTAATTCCATTTTTTTTCCTGTTACCAGAAGCACATCACATCATTCTAGCTTTGAAAGAGCATACCATCTTTTAGAAAAGAAGAATGTAGATGTGAAAACTTTTCTTAATAATCTTCTTAATCTTCTTCACAAACCAATCCTTGATATTTCTGCAGAATGTCTCCATCACCTTTCTCCAAACCAAGCATAACACTGGAGCATATAAAGCTGCCCAATTCACTTCGCCTTCATGGAATCAATAACACTGACACATATTAGCTTAAATTAAAAGTGGCCCCAAACCTGCAAGGAATCACCATAAAATGAACCATGAGGTCATTGGTGTACCAGAGTTTGGGCCACAGGTTCTTATTTATGTCCCTTAATGCCCTGTAATTTGAAGAAGAGTTTTTAAGAAAGCTAGATTCAATTATAAAGAGCACCCCACAGTCAAAAGTATAATAATTAATATGTCTTTAACTACCTTATACTTATCCTTCCTGTATAAATGTTTTCATGAAAATAATTTTATTCCAGTATAGCTCTGATTTATTTGTAATGAGCACTTGTATTCCAGCCTAGACTCCTTCACCTCAGTGTACTTCTTACATCTAAGAGGAAACACTCCAGAAGCAACAGGAATTCAATTTTTAAAAAAATTATTGATCTTCTGCTATCTGCCAGGTACTGCAGAGAATAAGTAGGCAAGCTTCCTGTTCTCATGGAAGTAGTGTTCTGGTAGTAGAGAGCCAGGAATTAAACAATTAAATAAGTAAATAAGAAGGACTTCACACAGTGATGCGTGCTCAACTGAAACACAGAATACATGGCATGTTAGAGAACGGTCAGATGGCTGTTTTTTTATGAATGGTCAAAGGAGACTCCTCTAAGAAGTTGACATTAAGATCTGAATTACCCAGTGGATTGAGTCATCTTCAAAGGAAGGATAAGAGCATTTAAGGTTAAAGGAAGAACAAGTACAAAGACCAAAAGGAGGGATAGATTTTGGCTTCTTGTAGAAAAGAATAAAGTCCAATAAGAGAAGAGGGGAAATGGTGTGAGACACAGCTAAGTATTTAGACAGAGGTTTAGATAGAGATCATTCAGGGTTTTGTTAATCAGAGCAAGGGGACAGAATTATACTCTGAAGGAGAGAAAGCACTGGAGAATTTTCCCCAGAAAAATTGCATAATCTGACTCATAATTTTAAAGGATCACTCTGGCTTCTAGGTCAAAAATACACAACATGGAGGCAGATTAGAAAGCACCAATTGCAAGGGTCTAAAAGAGAGATAATAGAGGCTTGGACTAGGGTAAAATGGTAGAGTTGGTGATAAAGAGTTATATCCAAGACATATTCTAATGGTGAAACACAGGAATTACTGATTGCTTCGTATTATCTTAAACAATTCAAAACATCTTAAATGTTAAATTAAAGTTTACATGTGATAAATAAGTTTCAACTTTTAGAAATTTATCTAAATTGGACTAACATAGAGAGATGTATGTATGAACAAAAATATTCATCACTGTCAAGGTAAAAAACAAAAAAAGAACTGGGAAACCCAATGAGGCATTTTTAGATGTCCATTAATATGAAGGTACTTCGCTAAGTTGTGGGCAAAATGCTACACAGTTATTATTACTGATGGTGTGAGTTTATATTTATTGATATGAAAGTATGTCTATGGCTGCTGTTAAGTGAAAAAGTAGGTCAAATAACAGTATATGTTCTGTTAAAAAAATTAAGTTTATATATATATATATATATATATATATATATATATATATACATTCACATGCAATATATGCATAGAAAAACATGGAAAGAAATACACAAAACTATTTCTACTGACTTTTTTTGTATGAGCACATGTTACATTCATCATTTAAAAATATCAACAATAAATATATTTCCATTGGGGGAAAATGGATATTCAGTACCTACATTAGTGCCTTCACTAGTCATGGTTTTGTTTAAATCATTTGTGCAAACTTTTGAATATCCAGGTGTCAGTTCTCTGTCAAGTTAGGTTTCCCTAGCTGCCATGTGTCTGCTAAACAGTTAATAATTTATCAATTTATATCAATGTCCTCACCAGCAGGGTTTAAATACAGAGTACCAGCAGAACACCCTCCAACAAGACTCTTTAAGGACATTTAATGGTAGGAAGTGAGCTCTAAATCATTATCTCTTTGGTATGACATCTTATATTTTCATCAGTGGAATTTTTTCACAAAAACAGGGGCACCAAAGATTGCAATCCGTGGACATTTGGACTTTTGTCCAGCAACTTAAACCATAACTAACTTTGTTTTCCAACATTATCAAATCACACTGAAAGATCAAATCACACAGAAATAGAAGGTTAAAAATTTTAATCACTTAAATTACAAAGTTAAAATATTCCTGATACTTTACATAAGTTCTTGCGATAATTATTCACTATATTATAACAAATCCTTTTCTTAGATGCCTTTCATTTATTCATTAATGTATATATTTCTTATGTTCCTACTCTCTTTTTACCCCTTCTTTCCTTTACATCTTCCTTCTTTCTTTCCTCCTTTATTAATTTTGTTCAGTCTTTCATTTATTTATTCATTTAATAAATAGTTATTGAATCCTACAATATATCAAACATTGCTAAATGCCATAGATATGAAATGAGTATGACAGAAAATGTTTCTTCAGGGGACCTAGAGCTTGTCTAATGGGAAAGACAGAAACATAGAAATAAAAACAACCATAGTGATGTTATGATTTTTAACGTTGACAATGCTGTTTTAAAAGATAATAAGGAAATTTTTATTTTATGTTTTTAATTGAATGAAATATTCTTTAACTTCTATAGTGCTTTACAATTTTCAAAAGATTCACACACATGATTTCATATAATACCATAACAACCTTTTTTTCTCCTACCCCTATATTGCCCCTCACCTCCTCTCTCCCTACTAGAGATTACTAATTACTAGTTTGTTCTCTATATCTGTGAGTCTACTTCTTTTTTTGTTTTTTTCACTAGTTTATTGTGTTTTTTTAGATTCCACTTATAAGTGATATCATACAGTATGGACCAGGGGTAGGAGAGAAAGGGGTCATTAATATAGAGTAGCAGATCCAGCAAAGGTAGAGTACTGAGAAATAGGCTGGCACCTTAAGAGTTTAGTTGCACCCAAGACAGCTGAAGCAAAGTGAAGATTAAAAGATTGGTGGGATAAAATTAAAAATAGTGTTGGAAATCATTCCCATGGCTAGACAGGGTTTCTCTGAAACATATAAGGGTCTCAGCTTCTTCTCACAGGTCCTTCTGCCACAAGTCAAGGATCTCCAACCTACCTAATGTTGCTGCTGTCCTCATAATTGGAGAGTGACCCAGAAAGTCTTGTAACTGAGTAATCAGATGTTCAAGTTTATTAATAAGTATTGCTCTAACTGGGTAATCAGATGTTCAGGTTTATTAATTGATATTGCAGAAGCCATTGATACCTGGATATTTATGGAATGGTACCTGAAGCATATTGCTCTCAGGGTCTTAGTCTCAGTCTCAGACTCAGACAAAGGGGTACTGCCCTGGGCTCCAACATTTAGGAAACCTCTTCTCTGGTTGTCCTTTGGTCACGCTTCTTTTGTTCAGTGAGGTAGCCACAAGACCTGGGAAACATAACTACACAAGGGTCCATGTATCACAACGCTACTTCAAAAAATCATAGGTATTTCAAGTCCTGCAATTTCCTTCCCAAGAGGTCCCAAATCCTTTTTTCAGGGTACATGTGACCAAGGGGCAGCTGTTTGAAATAGAGGGGGCTGGATACTTTAGTGCAGGTAAAGCTTAGAGATGTGTCTGAGTTGTCAACATATAAACATATGGGATCCCTCGCTGTGTAAGATGGAGCCAGGGTAGGAAAAGAAAGGGAAGACTGTATCTAGAAGTGAAGGGTGTTGTAAGAGGCCAGTGGTGAAAGACCCACGTTCTGGTATAGAATTCAAAGGAGTCCAAGACCTGTAAATTTGAACCTGAACTTAAGGGTTATTATGAAAATATGTCCATCAAAGAAGGAAGATAGATTCAGTGGTATGCTAGAGCAGGCTCATAAAGTCTTGGGGGAACTGACTGTTATCCTCTCTTCCCAATCCCACATTCAGTGGCATCACATTGGTGATTTGAAACTAGCCATGGAGAAACTGTTTACACTATAGAAATCAACAAATGTTACAAATCAGCACCCCGACCCTTCGTCAGAGACCCAGTTGTTAAACATTTATTCTCATGCCACTGCATTTAATATGCTTATTTATTTATTTGTTTGTTTTTTATATAGGCAAATAATACACTTTTCTTTTTTTTTCTTTTTTTTATTAGTTTCTGCTTTATAACAAAGTGAATCAGTCATACATATACATCTGTTCCCACATCCCTTCCCTCATGCATCTCCCTCCCTCCCACCCTACCCATCCCACCCCTCCAGGTGGTCACAAAGCACGGAGTTAATCTCCCTGTGCTCTGCGGCTGCTTCCCACTATCTATCTACCTTACGTTTGGTAGTGTATATATGTCCATGCCTCTCTTTCGCTTTGTCACAGCTTACCCTTCCCCCTCCCCATATCCTCAAGTCCATTCTCAAGTAGGTCTGTGTCTTTATTCCCGTTTTATCCCTAGGTTCTTCATGACATTTTTTTTTTAATTCCACATATATGTGTTAACATACGGTATTTGTCTTTCTCTTTCTGACTTACTTCACTCTGTATGACAGACTCTAGGTCTATCCACCTCATTACAAATAGCTCAGTTTCGTTTCTTTTTATGGCTGAGTAATATTCCATTGTATATATGTGCCACATCTTCTTTATCCATTCATCCGATGATGGACACTTAGGTTGTTTCCAGCTCCGGGCTACTGTGAATAGAGCTGCAATGAACATTTTGGTACATGTCTCTTTTTGAATTATGGTTTTCTCAGGGTATATACCTAGTAGTGGGATTGCTGGGTCATATGGTAGTTCTATTTTTAGTTTTTTAAGGAACCTCCATACTGTTCTCCATAGTGGCTGTAACAATTCACATTCCCACCAGCAGTGCAAGAGGGTTCCCTTTTCTCCACACCCTCTCTAGCATTTATTGTTTCTAGATTTCTTGATGATGGCCATTCTGACGGGTGTGAGATGATATCTCATTGTAGTTTTGATTTGCATTTCTCTAATGATTAATGATGTTAAGCATTCTTTCATGTGTGTGTTGGCAGTCTGTATATCTTCTTTGGAGAAATGCCTATGTAAGTCTTCTGCCATTTTTTTGGATAGGGTTGTTTGTTTTTTTGCTATTGAGCTGCATGAGCTGCTTATAAATTTTGGAGATTAATCCTTTGTCAGTTGCTTCATTTGCAAATATTTTCTCCCATTCTGAGGGTTGTCTTTTGGTCTTGTTTATGGTTTCCTTTGTGTGCAAAAGCTTTGAAGTTTCATTAGGTCCCACGTGTTTATCTTTGTTTTTATTTCCATTTCTCTAGGAGGTGGGTCAAAAAGGATCTTGCTGTGATTTATGTCATAGAGTGTTCTGCCTATATTTTCCTCTAAGAGTTTGATAGTTTCTGGCCTTACATTTAGGTCTTTAATCCATTTTGAGCTTATTTTTGTGTATGGTGTTAGGGAATGATCTAATCTCATACTTTTACATGTCCCTGTCCAGTTTTCCCAGCACCACTTATTGAAGAGACTGTCCTTTCTCCACTGTACATTCCTGCCTCCTTTATCAAAGATAAGTTGACCATATGTGCGTGGGTTTATCTCTGGGCTTTCTATCCTGTTCCATTGATCTATCTTTCTGTTTTTGTGCCAGTACCACACTGTCTTAGTTACTGTAGCTTTGTAATATAGTCTGAAGTCAGGGAGCCTGATTCCTCCAGCTCCGTTTTTCGTTCTCAAGTTTGCTTTGGCTACTCGGGGCCTTTTGTTTTTCTGAACAAATTTTGAAATTTTTTGTTCTAGTTCTGTGAAAAATGCCAGTGGTAGTTTGATAGGGATTGCATTGAAGCTGTAGATTGCTTTGGGTAGTAGAGTCATTTTCACAATGTTGATTCTTCCAATCCAAGAACATGGTACATCTCTCCATCTATTTGTATCATCTTTAATTTCTTTCATCAGTGTCTTATAATTTTCTGCATCCAGGTCTTTTGTCTCCTTAGGTAGGTTTATTCCTAGCTATTTTATTCTTTTTGTTGCAATGGTAAATGGGAGTGTTTTCTTGATTTCATTTTCAGATTTTTCATCATTAGTGAACAGGAATGCCAGAGATTTCTGTGCATTAATTTTGTATCCTGCTACTTTACCAAATTCATTGATTAGCTCTAGTAGTTTTCTGGTAGCATCTTTAGGATTCTCTATGTATAGTATCATGTCATCTGCAAACAGTGACAGCTTTACTTCTTCCTTTCCAATTTGGATTCCTTTTATTTCCTTTTCTTCTCTGATTGCTGTGGCTAAAACTTCCAAAACTAGGTTGAATAAGAGTGGTGAGAGTGGGCAGCCTTGTCTTGTTCCTGATCTTAGTGGAAATGGTTTCAGTTTTTCACCATTGAGGACAATGTTGGCTGTGGGTTTGTCATATATGGCCTTTATTATGTTGAGGAAATTTCCCTCTATGCCTACTTTATGCAGTGTTTTTATCATAAATGGGTGTTGAATTTTGTCAAAAGCTTTCTCTGCATCTATTGAGATGATCATATGGTTTTTCTCCTTCAATTTGTTAATATGGTGTATCACATTGATTGATTTGTGTATATTGAAGAATCCTTGCATTCCTGGAATAAACCCCACTTGAACATGGTTTATGATCCTTTTAATGTGCTGTTGGATTCTGTTTGCTAGTATTTTGTTGAGGATTTTTGCATCTATGTTCATCAGTGATATTGGCCTGTAGTTTTCTTTCTTTGTGACATCCTTGCCTGGTTTTGGTATCAAGGTGATGGTGGCCTCATAAAATGACTTTGGGAGTGTTCCTTCCTCTGAAATTGTTTGGAAGAGTTTGAGAAGGATGGGTGTTAGCTCTTCTCTAAATGCTTGATAGAATTCGCCTGTGAAGCCATCTGGTCCTGGGCTTTTGTGTGTTGGAAGATTTTTTATCACAGTTTCAATTTCAGTGCTTGTGATTGGTCTATTCATATTTTCTATTTCTTCCTGAGTCAGTCTTGGCAGGTTGTGCATTTCTAAGAATTTGTCCATTTCTTCCAGGTTGTCCATTTTATTGGCATAGAGTTGCTTGTAGTAATCTCTCATGATCTTTTGTATTTCTGCAGTGTCACTTGTTACTTCTCCTTTTTCATTTCTAATTCTATTGATTTGAGTCTTCTCCCTTCTTTTCTTGATGAGTCTGGCTAATGGCTTGTCAATTTTGTTTATCTTCTCAAAGAACCAAAGCTTTTAGTTTTATTGATCTTTGCTATCGTTTCCTTCATTTCTTTTTCATTTATTTCTGATCTGATCTTTAAGATTTCTTTCCTAGCTAGCTTTGGGGGCTTTTTGTTCTTCTTTCTCTAATTGCTTTAGGTGCAGGGTCAGGTTGTTTACTCGAGATGTTTCCTGTTTCTTAAGGTGGGATTGTATTGCTATAAACTTCCCCCTTAGAACTGCTTTTGCTGCGTCCCATAGGTTTTGGGTTGTCGTGTCTCCATTGTCATTTGTTTCTAGGTATTTTTTAAGTTCCTCTTTGATTTCTTCAGTGATCGCTTTGTTATTGAGTAGTGTATTGTTTAGCCTCCATGTGTTTGTATTTTTTACAGATCTTTTCCTGTAATTGATGTCTAGTCTCATAGCATTGTGGTCAGAAAAGATACTTGATACAATTTCAATTTTCTTAAATGTACCAAGGCTTGATTTGTGACCCAAGATATGATCTATCCTGGAGAATGTTCCATGAGCACTTGAGAAAAATGTGTATTCTGTTGTTTTTGGATGGAATGTCCTATAAATATCAATTAAGTCCATCTTGTTTAATGTATCATTTAAAGCTTGTGTTTCCTTATTGATTTTCATTTTGGATGATCTGTCCATTGGTGAAAGTGGGGTGTTAAAATCCCCTACTATGATTGTGTTACTGTCAATTTCCCCTTTTATGGCTGTTAGTATTTGCCTTATGTATTGAGGTGCTCCTATGTTGGGTGCATAAATATTTACAATTGTTATATCTTCTTCTTGGATTGATCCCTTGATCATTATGTAGTGTCCTTCTTTGTCTCTTCTAGTAGTCTTTATTTTAAAGTCTATTTTGTCTGATATAAGAATTGCTACTCCAGCTTTCTTTTGATTTCCATTTGCATGGAATATGCAAATTCCATCCCCTTACTTTCAATCTGTATGTGTCTCTAGGTCTGAAGTGGGTCTCTGGTAGACAGCATATATATGGGTCTTGTTTTTGTATCCATTCAGCCAATCTGTGTCTTTTGGTGGGAGCATTTAGTCCATTTACATTTAAGGTAATTATTGATATGTATGTTCCTATTCCCATTTCCTTAATTGCTTTGGGTTCGTTATTGTAGGTATATTCCTTCTCTTGTGTTTCTTGCCTAGAGAAGTTCCTTTAGCATTTGTTGTAAAGCTGGTTTGGTGGTGCTGAACTCTCTCAGCTTTTGCTTGTCTGTAAACGTTTTAATTTCTCCATCAAATCTGAATGAGATCCTTTCTGGGTAGAGTAATCTTGGTTGCAGGTTTCTCTCCTTCATCACTTTAATTATGTCCTGCCACTCCCTTCTGGCTTGTAGAGTTTCTGCTGAGAGATCAGCTGTTAACCTGATGGGGATTCCCTTGTGTGTTATTTGTTGTTTTTGCCTTGCTGCTTTTAATATGATTTCTTTGTGTTTAATTTTTGACAGTTTGATTAATATGTGTCTTGGTGTATTTCTCCTTGGATTTATTCTGTATGGGACTCTCTGTGCCTCCTGGAGTTGATTAACTAATTCCTTTCCCATATTAGCGAAGTTTTCAACTATAATCTCTTCAAATATTTTCTCAGTCCCTTTCTTTTTCTCTTCTTCTTCTGGAACCCCTATAATTCGAATGTTGGTGTGTTTAATGTTGTCCCAGAGGTCTCTGAGACTGTCCTCTGTTCTTTTCATTCTTTTTTCTTTATTTTGCTCTGCAGCAGTTATTTCCACTATTTTATCTTCCACCTCACTTATCCGTTCTTCTGCCTCAGTTATTCTGCTATTGATCCCATCTAGAGTATTTTTCATTTCATGTATTGTGTTTTTAATTGATGCTTGATTCATCTTTAGTTCTTCTACGTCCTTGTTAACTGTTTCTTGCATTTTGTCTATTCTATTTCCAAGATTTTGGATCTTGGAAATAGAATCTTGGATCATCTTTACCATCATTATTCTGAATTCTTTTTCAAGTAGACTGCCTATTACCTCTTCATTTGTTAGGTCTGGTAGGTTTTTATCTTGCTCCTTCACCTGCTTTGTGTTTTTCTGTCTTCTCATTTTGCTTATCTTCCTGTGTTTGGGGTCTCCTTTTTGCAGGTTGCAGATTCGTAGTTCCTGTTGTTTTTCATGTCTGTCCCCAGTGGCCAAGGTTGTTTCAGTAGGTTGTGTAGGCTTCCTGGTGGGGGGTACTAAAGCCTGTGTTCTGGTGGTTGAGGCTCGATCTTGTCTTTCTGGTGGACAGGTCCACGTCTGGTGGTGTGTTTTGGGGTTCCTGTGGCCTTATTATGTTTTTAGGCAGCCTCTCTGTTAATGGGTGGGGTTGTGTTCCTGCCTTGCTAGTTGCTTGGCATAGGGTGACCAACACTGTAGTTTGTTGGTCGTTGAGTGAAGCTGGGTGCTGGTGTTGAGATGGAGATCTCTGGGAGATTTTCACTGCTTGATATTATGTGGAGCTGGGAGGTCTCTTGTGGACCCGTGTCCTGAAGTTGGCTCTCCCACTTCAGAGGCACAGCACTGACTCCTGGCTGCAGCACCAAGAGCCTTTCATCTACCCGGCTCAGAATAAAAGGGAGAAAAAGTAGAAAGAAAGAATTAGTAGAAGAAAGAAAGAGAGAGACAGAAAGAAAGGAAGAAGGAAAGAAAGGAAGGAAGAAAGAAAGAAAGGAGGGAGAAAGGATGGATGGAAGGAAAGAAAGAAAGAAAGGAGGGAGGGAGGGAGGAATGAAAGAAAAAGGAAGAGTGAATGGAAGAAGGGAGGGAGGAAGGAAAGAAAGAAAGAAAGAAAGAAAGAAAGAAAGAAAGAAAGAAAGAAAGACAGGAGGGAGGGAGGAAGGAAAGAAAAAGAAAGTGAAAGGAAGAAGGGTGGGAGGGAGGGAGGAAGGAAAGTAAGACAGGAGGGAGGGAGGGAGGAAGGAAAGAAAAAGAAACAGTGAAAGGAAGAAGGGAGGGAGGGAGGAAGGAAAGAAAGAGAGAAAGAAGGAAAGGAGGGGCGGAGGGAGGGAGGGAGCAAGGGAAGATAGGAAAAAAAGAAAGAGCAGGTAAAGTAAAATAGAATAAAGTATTAAATATAGTAGCGTTATTAAATTAAAAAGTAATTATTGAAAAAAAAACGGACAGATAGAACCCTGGGACATATGGTGGAAGCAAAGCTATACAGAGAGAATCTTACACAGAAGAATACACAGACACATTCACAAAAAGAGAGCAGGGGGAAAAATCAAAAATCTTGCTCTCCAAGTCCACCTCCTCAATTTGGGATAATTCATTGTAAAAAGAGGAAAAGGGCGAGAAGTCTGAAATCTTGCTCTCTAGGTCCACCTCCTTAATTTGGGATAATTCGTTGTAAAAGGAGGAAAAGGGGAGAAAGTCTTAAATCTTGTCCTCGAAGTCCACTTCCTCAATTTGGGATGATTCTCTGTCCATTCGTGCACTCCACAGACGCAGGGCACATCAAGTGGACCGTGGAGCTTTAATCCACTGCCTCCGAGGCTGCACAGAGAGATTTCCCTGTCTCTTCTCTGCTCTCACAGCTCCCGGGTCTCAGCCTTGGACCTGGCCCCGCCTCTGCGCGTAGGTCGCCGGAGGGCGTCCGTTCTTCGCTCAGACAGGACGGGTTTAAAGGAGCCGCTGATTCGGGGGCTCTGGCTCACTCAGGCAGAGGGGAGGGAGGGGCGCGCAGTGTGGGGCGGGCCTGTGGCAGCAGAGGCCAGCGTGACGTTGCACCAGACCGAGGCACTCCGTGCGCTTTCCCGTCCCCGGGTCCCGGGACCCCGGCAGTGGCGGGGTGCACAGGCCCCCCGGAAGGCGGGGCGGACAGTGACCCGCACTCGCACACAGGCCCCGCGGCGGCGGCAGCAGCAGCCCCAGCGTCCCACGCCCGTCTCCGGGGTCCGCGCCTTTAGCCGCCGCTCGCACCCGTCTCCGGCGCTTCCCCAAGCAGCCCTCTTAATGCCCTCTCCTCGCGCACCAGGAAACAAAAGGGAAGAAAAAGTCTCTTGCTTCTTCGGCAGCTCCAGACCCTTTCTCCGGACTCCCTCCGGGCTAGCCGTGGTGCACTAACCCCTTCAGGCTCTCTTCCTGCCGCCAGCCCCAGTCCTCTCCCTGCGCTCCGACTGAAAGCCGATACCCGAGCCTCAGCTCCCAGCCCCGCCCGCCCCGGCGGCTGAGCAGACAAGCCTCTCGGGCTGGTGTGTGCCTGAGGGCACCGATCCTCTGTGCCAGAATCTCTCCGCTTTGCCCTCCACACCCCTGTTGCTGTGCTCTCCTCCGCTACTCCGAAGCTTTCCCCCTTCGCCACCTGCAGTCTCCGCCCGCAAAGGGGCTTGTAGTGTGTGGAAACCTTTCCTCCTTCACGGCTCCCTCCCACTGGTGCAGGTCCCGTCCCTATCCTTTTGTCTCTGTTTATTCTTTTTTCTTTTGCCCTACCCAGGTATGTGGGGAGTTTCTTGCCTTTTGTGGGGTCTGAGGTCTCTGTCAGCGTTCAGTAGGTGTTCTGTAGGAGTTGTTCCATGTGTAGATGAATTTCTGATGTATCTGTGGGGAGGAAGGTGATCTCCACGTCTTACTCTTCCGCCATCTTCCTCCGGGTAATATGCTTATTTAATGTCTTGTGAGTTTAATGTATAACTTTTGAACTTTCATACATGTGGTATGTACGTCTCTATTTGTACTCTACAAATGTTAGGAGTAAGATTGCCTAAGGTAAGGCTGTGTTATTGCATAGCTGCTTAAATTAAACTCACTAGGATATGTATGGTCATCTCCCATTAGATGAAAAAGGGTGAACATTCTGTTCTGGTACTATATAGCACTCACAAATACCTATTATAATACTCATGCTCCATTTCTTCTATATCTATGTGATAGAGGATGAATAATCACGTTTTATGTTTATGGGTTGAGACTCCTCAGCCTTTTGAGAAATGAATAAGAAGGTGCCCTTTTGAACTCTCTAGAACTCAGAGATAACAAGGGCCATATTGTAGAATTTTATGGCATACCATACACCATGATAAGGAATTGTTCTGTAGGGGGCATTCTGGAAGTCTTCATAACATAGATCTAGTCATCTCCC